>NC_140585.1:309654930-310987430 GCF_964204655.1 Triturus cristatus | reverse complement strand
GCAGGGGCACCCTTACACTTAGAAGCAAGCCTCCTGCCTTCAGGATTTATAAGGCCTCCTATAGGGGTAACTTATATATTTTAAGTGCAGTGACCCTAGATACAGGAAACCTATATCTCTTGTAAGTGGTGCTAGGACCAGCTTACAAAGGCTGCAATGGCAGGCCTGTAGTTCCATTTTGAATAGTCTCCCATGGGTGGCATAATGCATGCTTCAGCTCATGGGGGACCTCAAGGGTACATATACCCTGGGTACCCTAGTACGATATACTAGGGACGGATAGTGGTACCCCAGTATCCAATCTGGGATGTACCCAAGTACTGAACACAACAATTTAAGGGAGAAAGCAGATAGACTTGGGTCCTGATTAGTAGGATCCCAGTCAGACTAGTCAAGAACAGCTTAGCATCAGGCAAAAAGTGGGGGTAACCATAAAAGCAGATCCTACTTTCCTACAACACTTAAGTGCATTTAATTCACAGGGGGCTCTAACCCTTTCTGTCCTGTTATATACTCACCGTAGGGGGTCTTGGCCAATTATAGTTATACCACACACAATATACTTTTAACGACCGAGCACGGCCCTGAGCAGCAGGGTCCAGGGCACTTTTAGAGTCCGTAACTACCAGTATCAGTCAAAAATGGGGTGATCAGGGCAAAAAGGATGATTATTCTACAGCGGCCAATACACAAGCAGCCATGGGAAGGGGCATTTATTGCTGAACAATGAAGTGAGTGCCAAACAAGTATGGCCTCAACTTCTTCAGGGCCCCTACCACAGCAAAGGTCTCACTCTCAATAGCTGACCAACGTTTCTCTCTGGGGGTCAACCTTCTGCTGATAAAAGCAACTGGTTGATCCTGGCCCTCTGCATTCAGTTGTGATAACACAGCCTCTACCCCTAATTCAGATGTATCTGTTTGCACAGTGAAAGTTTTTGAGTATGGAAGACTTTGCAGAATGGGAGCAGTGCACATGGCCTGCTTAAGGTCATCAAATGCCTTTTGACAGCTTACTGTCCACTGAATTTTCTTTGATATAAGATCATTTAGGAGAGTCACTATGGACCCATTTCCTTTCACAAATCTTCTGTAATACCCAGTCAGGCCCAAGAAAGCCCTGACCTGAGTCTGGGTAGTTGCAGCAACCCATTCCATTATGGTCTGAATTCTGCTCTGTAGTGGTTAAACCTGGCCTCCACCTACTAGGTGGCCCAAGTACATAACCTTGCTCTGCCCTATCTGGCACATAGTAGCCTTGATAGTGAGGACTGCTTTCTGCAGAGCCTCCAAAACATTCTTAAGGTGGACCAGGTGATCCTCCCAGGTGGAGCTAAAGACAGCAATATAATCTAGATATGCTGCACTATAGGCTTCCAGGCCAGTGAATACTTTGTTCGCAATCTTCAAAACAAAAGGCATCACAATAAATTGATAATGCCCACTAGGGGTTGAAAATGCTGTTTTTGGCTTGGCATCCTCAGCTAGTCTGATTTGCCAGTAGCCAGCAGTTAGGTCAAATGTACTCAGAAACTTGGCTGAGGCCAAAGTATCAATAAGTTCATCTGCCCTAGGAACTGGGTGAGCATCAGTCCTAGTGACTGCATTGAGACCTCTGTAGTCCACAAAAAAACTCATTTCTCTTTCTCCACCCTTGGTGTGAGGTTTAGGTACTAGGACTACTAGGCTAGCCCAAGGGATATCTGAGGGCTGAATTAATCCCAACTCCAGCATCTTTTGGACCTCTGTCCTGATGCAGTCTCTGACATGGTCAGGCTGCCTGCAGATTATATTCTTAACAGGTACACTTTCACATGTGTCAACTTCATGGGTACACCAGATGGTTTGACTGGGTGTCAGAGAAAATATATGCCTGACTTGATTGAGGACCTTCCTGCAATCAATCTGCTGTTGATCAGTGAGGCTGCCAGCAAAGGTCACTCCATCAACTGATCCATCATCAGGGTTCTGAGAGAGGAGATCAGGGAGAGGGTCACTCTCTCCCTCCTGTCCCCCCATCAGTTACCATGAGCAAGCCCATGTCAGCCCTGTCAACAAAAGGTTTTAGTCTGTTTACATGAAGTACCCTATGGGGACTTCTGGGAGTGCCAAGGTCCACCAGATAGGTGACCTCACTCTTTTGTTCAAGTATAGTGTGGGTCCACTCCATTTGCCCTGGAGAGCTACTGGGGCCACAGGCTCCACAAACCCATACTTTCCGACCTGGCTGGTAAACAGCCATGACAACCTTTTGGTCATGCCAAGCTTTTTGAAGTTCTTGGCTGGCCTCCAGGTTTTTGCTTGCCTTCTTCATGTACTCCGCCATGTGAGAGCGCAGACCAAGTACATGGTCCACTATGTCCTGTTTTGGAAGTTTGAGAGGTAACTCCCAACCCTCCTTCACCAGACACAAGGAACACCAAACTGGATGTCCAAACAGAAGTTCATATGGGCTGTAGCCAACCCCCTTCTGAGGAACCTCTGTAGGCAAAGAGAAGGCAGGGTAGTAGGACATCCCATTTTCACCTTAGCTTTCCTGGGAGGCCCATGATCATACCCTTGAGGGTCTTGTTGAACCTTTCAACAAGTCCATTGCATTGAGGATGGTAGGGTGTGATGAATTTATAATTCATTCCACACTCTTTCCACATTGCAGTTACATAACTTGACATGGAGTTTGTACCTCTGTCAGGTAAGACCTCCTTAGGGAAGCCCACTCTGGAAAAAATTCCCAAGAGGGCTCTTGCCACTACAAGAGCTATAGTGGTTCTAAGGGGAATAGCTTCTAGGTATCTAGTGGCATGGTCCACCACCACTAGAATGTAACTGTACCCAGATGCTGTTGGAGGGTTCATGGGACCAACAATGTCAATCCCAACACTCTCAAAAGGGAACCCCAACCACTGGAAGTGGAATTAAGGAGGCCTTTGTGATGCCACCTGACTTACCACTGGCTGGTCAAGTGGCACAGGAGCGACAAAACGTCTTAGTGTCCTCAGATATATGGGGCCAGTGAAAGTGAGGGACAAGCCTGTCCCAAGTCTTGCTTTGCCCCAAGTGTCCGGCCAGGGAAATATCATGAGCACGGGTGAGTAGGAACCCTCTAAACATCTGGGGTATAAACAACCTCCTGATGGCACCAGGCTTGGGGTCTCTACCGTCTGAGTAAAGAAGTCCTTCATCCCAGTAGATCTTATGGGACCCACTGATATTCCCTGTAGCCAAAGCAGCAGCTTTCTGTCTGAGGTGTTCAAGAGAGGGGCAGGTCTCCTGCTCCAAACACAAATCTGCTTCTGAAGGGCCCCCAAGAACTTAACCTGATCAGGCTCAAGTTCATCTGAGGAAGCTCCTTCGAAGAGGCTAAGATCATCTCCCTCAAGAGACTGTTCTTCACTCTGAGTCTGTGAGGAGGGTAAAAGTCTTACCCTTCCTGCTCCTTCTCTTGGAAGTCACCCGGTCCATTGTTTCAGGATCCAGGGCCTGTTCAGTGGAAAGTTGTTTGGCCAGAGCCCTTGTCACAGCAAACACACTTGCAGAGATGCCCAACATTTCTGCATGAGTCGTGAACTCTACTTCAGCCCAGGCTGAAGTTTCCAAATCATTGCCCAACAAACAATCTACAGGTAGGCCTGAAGATACCACAACCTTCTTAGGTCCAGTTACCCCTTCCAATCTGAGATTCACAACTGCTAAGGAATGGCCAGTCCTGTCATTGCTAGCATTGGTTACTTGGTACACTTGTCCAAGTATGATCAGGTCAGGAGACACAAGATTATCTGTCACCATAGTGACACTGGCACCTGTGTCCCTGTAGGCCATGGCCTTTTTTCCATTCATCAAAGGCTGTTGCCTGTACTTGCCCAAGTTAGTGGGACTGACTAGTAAGATGGCAAGATCTAGGTCACCATCACAGACCAAAACAGCCTGAGCTGTTTTGGTTCTGACTAAGTCAGAACCCACCTCAGAACCCAAGGTTAACCCTACTAATCCCTCGGGTGCTGTACTACCACTTATACTGGAGCTAAGGGGTGCAGTTGCCTTAGTGGCAGAAGTTTCCTTGGCTTTAGGACAATCCGCATCCTTTGTCTAATGGATCTTTACCTTACAGATATAGCACCAAGGTTTCTTCTCTCCTTTCTTGGAGGTTTGTGACCCACCCACCCCCCAGATGCAGGTTTTTGCGGTCCTTGAGAAGACTTTCTTGTATCTACACTTGTCCCCACCCTTATCTTGAGTTTTAGAAGAATCTTGCTTCTTCTGGTCACCACCGTTACCCTGGTTATTCTGCATCATCCTGGTGCGAACCCATTTGTTTGCCTTCTTTCCCAATTCTTGGGGAGAGGTCAGATCAGAGTCCAACAGGTACTGGTGCAAAAGCAGGTTCTGACAATTATTAAGGATCTGCTCCCTAATAACCAAATTGTACAATCCTAAGTAGTCATGCCCTTTGCTTCCATGTAACCAAGTTTCCAGAGCCAAAATGGCACAATCCACAAAATCTACCCAGTCCTGGTCTGTGCTTTCTGGGCATCTCTGAACTTAATCCTGTATTGCTCAGTGGTTAAGCCAAACCAATCAATGAGAGCACACTTCAAAACTGAGTAATTATCTGTATCCTCTTCTCTAACAGTGAGGAGCTTATCTCTACCTTTGTCAGTAGAGGAGACCCACAAGATAGCTGTCCATGGCTCTTGAGGGACCTTCTGAACTTTACAGGCCCTTTCTAAAGCAGTTATCCATTTGTGGATGTCATCTCAAAGATGGTAGGGAGGGACTATCTTGCTCAGCTTCTTATGGTCATGAGAGGTTTCTCTAACTCTAGGGACACTGTTGCTGCCACCATGGGACTCGTCCCAATTTCTTCCTAGCCCTCTGGACTTCTAGGGACTCGTTGTCAAGGGACAGCTGCTCTTGCCTGAGCCGAGCTTTCGAAAGTTCAAGCATTTGGTATTCCCTATTCAAAGAGTTCTCCCTCTTACTAGAAATGAATGTCCATGCGGACTGTCCCGAGGCATTGGATTCTGCAGAGGAGGATCTAGACCTCCTTGGTCTACTCTGCACTTTCCCAGGAGGAACAAAGGGGCATCCTCTTGGCCACCTGCAGTATCCTCTGGGAGATCTGAGTTGTCCAGGTGGGAGTCATCGGGCTCCACCTGGTCAGTGTTTGATTCTAGGTCATAAAAGGCCTATCTCCTCATGGCCTATCTTCAGTCCCTTGCCCACCCACTGATCCCTGTTCACCTGAGGCACTGGCTTTCCTTAGGTCATTTATGTCATCTAACAGTAACACCTCCAGGAGGCGTTGAGTATTGGCACTTTTCCCTGCATTCAGCTTCCTAGAGGCGCTCAGGGCTTTCAGTTCCTGGAACGAAATCTCACTGTATCTAGTAGGAAGAGAGCCACTGGCATCTCCTTTAGCAGTCATACTAAGTGAGGTGTGGTGTTGCACCTACGTAACCTAGTGGGAACTAAACTCTTAGGTTGGAGAAAGGATGTGCTAGAACCTTGACTTACCCAACCCTAAGTTCAGTAGAACTTACTATTCTTAGCTTGCATTATATGTGCCTAGTATTAGCAATGGTTTTCAAATTAATCAACACAAAGAGTTATCTGGTAAAACAATGCAGGCTTGAATCCCAACCGCTGCACACCAATGTGAGAAGCTTGCCTGGTATATGATGTCCCCTAATCCACTAATGTAAGTGGGCACCTTGCACCAGTCCAGACAACCCTTATGGTGATTTAAGAGGTCTTAGACAACATTAGAAAGCTCTCTAAGTGGTAGCTGTGGAGAGCAGCCTTCCGGCTTAGTCCAGAAGGAGTTTAAAGCAGCTTGTTTTACCAGAATGCAATCATATAGTATAGATTAAGTCAAAAAGAAACACACAAGGTATTTATAAAAATATGTATTTATTATATAATACTCTCTAACATGCTTAAATATCTCCTACCCAGAGATAATCACAATGCACACAATACTTTGCAAAGAAATACAGTAAATAGAACAGAATACACAGTGGACCCCGGAGGGGGAGGGGGGCGAGACCAAATCATATACTAAGAAAGTGATATAAGAACAACGACTTGGGTCAAGAGAAGGTTGAGAGGACATAGAAGTGCTGGGACCCAAAGAACCACCCAAGGTGAGTGACAAGTAAACCCACGGAGAGCGTGTGCAGTGTGGGAACATGACCGCATGCTCTGTACAACTCTACATGTAAATCGCGGTTGGAATCTTAAAGATTAAGGTCCCTTCCCAGTAGCCCCTCAAGAAACCCCGTGGAACACAGAAGGATGGAGAGCCACCCCACTCGTGGATACCCTAGTACCCACGTTACCTACACCAGTGAAGCCGGTGCATAGGTGTGAAGTGGTGTCGGAATCCGCTGTCAAACCCAATGGAGGACTTCAGGAAAGATCCGTTGCTGACGAAGGAGAAAGTGTCCGGTGTAATCCGAAGGTGTATTCTAGTTGAGCGGTACCTGCAAGCAGAGGGGACATAGTCTATGTCACTCAGGAGTGACCAGAAGATCTGGAAGACGAATGCCCACCAATGTCGGGAGTTGTAGGAGAGTTGACGAGGACCTTGACTCTGCAGTTGTGAGGACCAGGTGATGCGGAGGAAGACCAGGAGCCGCGCACAAGCTGTCCCACGTCGGATGTCGAGTGCTGAGGGGTCTGTGTCCGGCAGGAGCACCAACATGCTTTGGCAAATGCAACCAATGCAGAAGTCGAAGAAGGTGCAACGTTGGGACCAGCAAGGTCCAGGGGACTCACCACAAAAAGGGGAGTCCGGGCAGGCCCCTAGCAATCAGGTGAGCCCAACAGAAACAAAGGTGACTCTCAAATGGACCCACAGGCCGGATGCACTGGAGTCGCGAGAGGACCTCAAGCAGCTCACCAAAAGAGGCATGCCATGATGCACAACGATGCGGTATGGCCGAAGATTCTGGTCACTGGAGGTGCTTGAGGTTGGGGCTACTTAGATCCCAAAGATCATCTTGGAAGGAAGCAAACAAGCCTCTGCAATTGCAACCCTCACAAGAGATACTGGCCTCAAACTTGGTGAGAGGGCAGGGCAAGCCTCGGGGCTGTGGAGAACCAGCATCTGTGTTGCAGAACCTTCTGGAGTCCGTAGGAGCTCAGGATAAGCAGACTGGCCGACTTAGTTGCGGTGTCTGCGAATGCAGGGAAGTGACTCCTTCACTTCAAGGGAGAATGCTTCAGGTGTCTTTGAGGCCCACAGGCTTTGGAAGGTTCCTGTATGGTGCACAGATGATGCAGCAGGCTAGAAGGGAGACGAAATCGAGCCCAATCGAAGTCCAGAGTGCCTATACAGTAGAAGAAGTGGTGTCTGATCTGAATCTTGTCTGACATCTAATATAGGGACCCATCCACGGGTAAGCCCTTAAGTACCCCAAGGAAAGGGTTGGGACGATTCAGGGGACCCTCTCTGGGGAGAGTATGGACAGGGGGAGAGGTTACTCCCATGTCCTTTGCCCAGTTTCACGCCAGAACGAGAGCCAACGGCTCCCAGAGCTGGTTTGAACTGGACTATGCATGGGGACACCAAATGTGCCACTCATGCAGACTGAGTGGCACTGGCAAGCACACCCACCCTGCCCCAATACACTAAATCCTGCCTGGGAGATGGTCACACCGCCCTGTGACAGGATGCCTATTTTTCAGCCTTCGCCTGCTCGAGCTTGGCTCAACAGAAGGAGGGCAGAATCGTGTCTCTTGTTAGCAGCAACCATTTTGTGCTGTCCGGGTCTAGAAGGCTGGCACCAGGAATGGAGTATAACGGAGGGCTCTTCTAGTGCTTGGAATCATACCTTGCACACCGTTCAGGGTGTGGGAGGTATGATTCCAACATGTTTGATACCAAACATGATAGGATTCGTTGCACCAGTTTTTTTTTTTTTTACTTTTTATTATTTTCATGTTCAAGGCACATATCTTTCTGACATATCAATACATGTACATATAAACCATTTCCTGACGATAATGAAAATGATAACACTTGGTTTTATAAAGTCGTAAACCCGTCCTTTGACTGACAACTGTCCTCACATTACATTTCCAGCTCCCCTCCATTTTCATCATCCGAGTCCTCTGCTTCGGGTTCTGGGGGTTCACAAATGTATCCCCTGTATTTATTCAATGCCCCCCATATCGTGTTCCACTTCCCCGGACAGCCCAGATTTATAAACACCGCTTTCTCTGCCACCATAGCCAAATCGAGATCTCCACACCAGGCGGCCAGTGACGGTGTTTCCTTCCCTCCCCATTTTGTGCAATGTTGCGCTTTGCCACCATTATTCCCATTGTTGCCCACTCCTGTGCTGGGCGCGTGAGGTCATTTGGCTCCCATATATTTAAAATGCATCTGCGAGGCTCGGGCGGCAACGATACTTCCACCACTTGCGATATGGACCTCATCACTTTTACCCAATACTCCAGTATCTTGGGGCATTCCCATAGGGTATGGAGGAAGGTGCCCTCCTCCCCGCAGTGTCTCAGGCAGTACGGATGTGATGTCGACCCTATTGTGTACAAGATTCGTCTAGTATAGTAAGTTCTATGTAAGATTTTTAGTTGCACAAGTTTTAGCCTAGACGGTATCCCCACCTCCCGCGGTGATGCCAGCGCCTCCCTCCATTCATAGTCCTCGAAATCGCCAACCTCTCGCGCCCATTTTCCCCGGAGCACCTCATGAGGGTCGGGGAGGTTATTTACTAGCTTTCTATATGTGAAAGAAATGGCTCGCTTAGACATACAATCTGTCAGAAGCCTGTCTTCCAAGGGGGTGGCCTCAGGGACCTTCGTGCCGGGTGGCATGGCCGCCTGCAGCGCATGTCGAATTTGAAGGTATCTAAAGTGCTCAGTGGGCGCCAGGTCATGCACCCGTTTTTGAGATGGTCATTGAGTAATTACGCTGTACCCTTCAATATAGTATATGGCTGCTTCACTTACAACCCAGGAGAATGAACGTAGGCTGTAGGGGTGTCTTGCTCATGCAGGGGCACCCTCACAAGCACCCTGCCTTCAGGATTGATAATGCCTGCTATAGGAGTGACTTATAGGTTTTAAGCGCAGTAACCCTAGATATAGGAAACTGATATTTCTAGTAAGTGGTGCTAGCACCAGCTTACACAGGCTGCAATGGCAGGTCTGTAGTTCCATTTTGAATGGTCTCCCATGGGTGGCATAATGCATGCTTCAGCTCATGGGGGACCTTTGGGGCACCTATGCCCTGGGTACCCTAGTACGATATACTATGGACTGATAGTGGTACCCTAGTATCCAATCTGGGGTGTACTCAAGTACTGAACACAACAATTTAAGGGAGAAAGCAGATAGACTTGGGTCCTGATTAGCAGGATCCCAGTCAGACCAGTCAAGAACAGCTTAGCACCAGGCAAAAAGTGGGGCTAACCATAAAGGCAGATCCTACTTTCCTACAACACTTAAGTGCATTCAGTGCACTGGGGTCTCTAACCCTTCCTTCCCTATTATATACTAGGGGCTTACCGTAGTGTGTCTTAGCCAATTATAGTTATACCAAACACCATCTACTTTTGAGGACCAATCAATCAATCAAGGCATTTATAGAGCGCACTACTCACCCGTAGGGTCTCAAGGCGCTTGGGGGGGGGGTGCCGTTACTGCTCGAACAGCCAGGTCTTCAGCTTCTTCCTGAAGGAGAGGTGGTCCTGGGTCAGGCGTAGGTCGGTCGGGAGGGAGTTCCAGGTCTTGGCGGCCAGGTAGGAGAAGGACCTTCCTCCTGTTGTCGCTCTTCGGATGCGGGGGACGGCGGCGAGGGCGTGGCTGGCTGATCGGAGGTGGCGTTTGGGAGCGTAGAAGTTGATTCGGTTGTTGAGGTAGATCGGGCCTTGGTCGTGGAGGGCTTTGTGTGCGTGGGTGAGGAGACGGAAGGTGATTCTTTTGTTGACGGGGAGCCAATGCAGGTCTCTCAGGTGTCCGGAGATGTGGCTGTTTCGTGGGATGTCGAGGATGAGTCTGGCTGAGGCGTTCTGGATCCGCTGGAGTCTCTTCTGGAGCTTGGCGGTGGTACCGGCGTAGAGGGCGTTGCCGTAGTCCAGTCGGCTGGTGACGAGGGCCTGGGTGACGGTCTTCCTGGTCTCGGTGGGGATCCACCAGAAGATCTTCCGTAGCATGCGTAGGATGTTGAAGCATGCCGAGGAGACGGCGTTGACTTGCCTGGTCATGGAGAGGGAGGAGTCCAGGATGAAGCCCAGGTTGCGTGCGTGGTCCGTCGGTTTGGGTGCGGTGCCCAGGGCGGGGGGCCACCAGGAGTCGTCCCAGGCGGAGGGCGAGGGGCCCAGGATGAGGACCTCCGTCTTGTCTGAGTTCAGTTTCAGGCGGCTGGTCGTCATCCACTCGGCTACATCTTTCATCCCTTCGTGCAGATTGGCTCTGGCGGCGGCGGGGTCGTTGGTCAGGGAGAGGATCAGCTGGGTGTCGTCGGCGTAGGAGATTATGTTGAGGTTGTGTTGGCGTGCGATGGCCGCGAGGGGGCTCATGTAGACGTTGAAGAGGGTGGGGCTCAGCGAGGATCCTTGAGGGACGCCGCAGATGACTTTGGTGGCCTCTGACTTGTACGGTGGTAGGCGGACTCTCTGTCCTTCCTTCGAGGAAGGAGATGATCCATTCCAGTGCCTTCTCCTGGATTCCGACGTTGCTGAGGCGCTGTACTAGGGTGCGGTGGCAGACCGTGTCGAATGCCGCGGAGAGGTCTAGGAGGATGAGGGCCGCTGTGTCTCCGTTGTCCATCAAGGCTCTGATGTCGTCGGTGGCAGCGATGAGGGCGGTCTCGGTGCTGTGGTTGGCTCGGAAGCCAGACTGTGAGGGGTCGAGGGATCCATTTGTCTCGAGGAAGGCGGCCAGCTGCTTGTTGACTGTCTTCTCGATGACTTTGGCTGGAAACGGGAGGAGCGAGATGGGGCGGTAATTCTTGAGTTCGGTGGGGTCCGCAGTGGGTTTCTTGAGTAGAGCGCTGAGTTCGGCGTGCTTCCAGCTCTCAGGGAAGGTGGCGGTGTCGAAGGAGGTGTTGATAATGTCCCGCAGGTGGGGTGCGATGACAGCGTCTGCCTTGTTGAAGACGTGGTGAGGGCAGGGGTCGGTCGGAGATCCGGAGTGGACGGAATTCATCATGCGGACGGTGTCTTCGGTGCTGATTGGAGTCCAGGCGCGGAGGGTGGTGGTGGGCGGCGTTGCTGTGGTCGTGGCGTGCGTCAGATGAATGCTGAAGCTGTTGTGTATGTCTGCGATCTTGTTGTGGAAGTAGGAGGCGAGGGAGTTGCAGAGGTCTTGCGATGGGGTGATGTCGTTGTTTCCTGCGCTGGGGTTGGAGAGCTCTTGCACGACGTTGAAGAGTTCTTTGCAGTTGTGTGCGTTGTTGTCCAGCCGGTCTTTGAATGCAGTTTTCTTGGCGGCGCGGATCAGTTGGTGGTGCTTCCGGGTGGCGAGCTTGAGGGTGGTCATGTTCTCCGGTGTTGGTTCCCTTCTCCAGACTTTCTCGAGGGCTCGGCAGTTCTTCTTGGAGCTCTTGAGTTAGTCGGTAAACCATGGGGCCTTCTTGCTGCCGGGTCTGCTGGGCGGGGTCCTCTGAGGGGCGAGTTAGTCTGCGCAGTTGCTGATCCACTTCGTGAGGTTTTCGGCGGCCTGGCTGGGGTTCGCTGAGCTGGCAGGAGGGTGCTGGCTCAGGGAGGCGGCGAGCTGGTCGGCTGTGATCTTGTTCCAGCTTCTACGGGCAACCTGTTGCTGGTGGTGGTGGATCGTCGTTCTTTTGAAGGTGAAGTGGACACAGCTGTGGTCCGTCCAGTGAAGTTCTGTGGCGTGGCTGAAGGCGATGTCTGTGCTGGATGAGAAGACGGCGTCGAGTGTGTGTCCGGCGAGGTGGGTTGGGGTGGACACCAGCTGCTTGAGTCCAAGGTTGGCGAGGTTGTCGAGCAGGGTGCTGGTGTTGCGGTCGTTGTTGTTCTCCAGGTGGAAGTTGAGGTCCCCCAGGAGGATGTAGTCAGCGGAGGGGAGGGCATGCGGGCTGACGAAGTCGGCGATGTCCTCGCTGAATTGGGTGCGTGGTCCCGGGGGTCGGTAGATCAGGGTGCCTCTGAGGGTGGTCTTCGGGTCGGTGTGGATCTGGAAGTGCAGGTGTTCGGCGGTGGTTAGGGAGTTGTCGGTGCTGGTCGCGATACGGATGGTGTTCCTGTGGATGATGGCGATGCCTCCTCCCATCTGGTTGGCGTTGCGGTCCCTCCGGGTGATCTTGTAGCCCTCAGGGATGGCGATGGCGATGTCGGGCGCTGAAGAGGCATTCATCCAGGTCTCCGTGAGGAAGGCAACGTCCGGGGCTGTGGTGTCTAGGAGGTTCCAGAGTTCGATGGCGTGTCTGTGGACGGAGCGGGTGTTTGAGGAGGATGCACTTGAGGTGGTTGCTGCTGGTGTTCGGCTTGCCAGGTGCTGGTGGCGGGCAGGTCCGGATGCAGGTGAACTTGCAGGCGTGACAGCTGAAGGGTCCGTGGGTGCGTCTCGGGGTGGCTCGGTAGCATCCTGGGAATCGGCCGGTGTTGAGTGCGATGAGGGTGGCGGCGGTGTACGTCAGGCGGGTTGGCCGGGGTACTCGTGGGCCAGGGGTCCTGGCACTGGGCACGGTCCAAGCACGGACGGGCGCAGACGGGCTTACCTTTGGCGCACCTTCGGCGCACCATCGGCGCGCTCGCTGCACGTGACCGCTGCGCGTTCGCACGGTCGCCATATATGGCGAAGTGCGCGGGGGGGCGGAGCAGCTGGGAGGCGGGAGCAGGGAGGGTACAGAAGGAAAAAAGGGGCGGGGTTAGCGGCGGTGGCGGGAAGCGGGGAGCGAAGACGGAGGGCAGCTACACGGACAGCAAACAGCAAAACAGGCAATACAGAAGTAAAAGATAAACAATTTACAACAATTCTAACAACGATGACACCAGGGTGAGAAGCGGCGAGCACGGACCACGCCGCTCGAAGGAGGGGGCGTGGTCACGCGGCGGCAGCCGGGCAGCGAGGCAGTTAGGCAGGGAGGCACACGCAGCAGCTGGTGGCCGTGCGGCGCGGGGGTGTCCTAGAACTAGGTCACAGAGTACTGGTTCTGGGCAGCAGGGCCTAGGGCACTTTCAGAGTCCGTAACCACCAGTTTCAGTCAAAAATGGGGGTGATCAAGGCAAAAAGAATGATTATCCTACCTATCCTAAAGTGCCACTTTACAACTGTTTGTAGAAACTACAGATTGAAATTAGTAACTTCTTATCAGGGGGTAACTATCCTGAGCCGTAAAGGTATTGGATTGATGCTTCACTTACAGAAACTTTAAGAGAGTGTTTATTCATCACCAGTATGAAGTTCGCCGTCCACAACTAAAGGAATCTCTTGAGGTGCAGGTAATAACAGAAAGCTAGTCCATAATTGTGCACTTTTTGCTGAACCTTTTTACAGTGAATTGCTACTGTGGTGTGTAGACAAGTGCCATTGCTGAATGCCTCACGGTTTAGATGTTAAAAAGTGAAAAGCCAGGGTGTCGGTGCTTGCTGGGCCTGAAGAAGGCCGCCATTCATACAAGCTCCTTCGGCCATGACTCAATCCTTTATCATCATGGTGCTCAGTGAGCAGTACCGTCAGGGATCAGAGGCCTTGCTGCGACCAGCTGTGAGTGCGGAGGGCCTGTTCCTGGAGCACCAAACGTGGCACATCGGAGAACGCTGCAGCAGAGTCTGTTCCCTCAGCGCTTGTGGGACGCTTGCACAACCATTGGTGAGCCCTGTATGAGTAGTGGGGGCCCTGTATAGCCATTAGGGACAGCAGATAGCAGGTAGAAGGTAGAAGGTGGATGGGCCCGGGAGGCCTCATTGAAACTACCTGTGCCCTTCGGGCCTGAAGTTGCAGCCAGAGTGTGACTCCTGAGCGGACTGCTTGGGGCCCCCTGGCTCTAGCAGGGCGCCCATGGGATTTTCTCTGGCGGCAGAGGGAGGAGGAGAGCCCTTGGACGTCCCTGTGCTGCAGCCTTAGTTTGCAGTGGCCCGGGTGCCACAGGGGGGGTTGAAGCGGAGGATTCCCAGCCCCTGCCTTCTGCTCTTGGGGAGGGCCAACGACAGTCTTTATTTTAATAGTTTTTTTATAGTGCAAATACGACCCTTGTGGGTATCAGAGCGCTTTACAAATTTACAGCGAGCAGAGTAGTAGAAACAGTAATAACAGAGTATCATAGTTTTGTCCCTAATAATGGCATAATGTCATAGTTCAGACCACTGCAAGTACCAGACAGTGTTGAGAAGCAGGGAGGTAAAGTCGGTACTGCTAAGATGAGCACACAAGGTAGACAGAGAAAAGTAGGCATGTGAGTGACTGAGGAAACTAGAATCTTAGGATCTAGGGAAGACATTTGTTCATTAGGAGTTCTTGGACTTCCTTCTATAAGGATATGATTGAGAGATTTGTTCTCATTCCCGAGGTGATGAGTTTCAGATTCTTGGGGCAATCCCAAAGAAGGCACGGTTGTAGGTTTTCTTGTAGTATCTCAGAGGTTTCAGAAGCAAGGTGTTGGAACTTCTGGAGGATCTGGAGCAGACAGAGTTCGAGCTTCTGGATGAGATAACTGGGGGTATTGTGGTGGAGGGCTTTATGTGGCATACTGGCAATTTTTTGCTTGATTCTTGCTTCGTAAGGGAGCCAGTTGAGGGATTTAAGATTCGGGGTGATGTGGTTGTATCTTTTTGAGCCAGTGATGAGTCTCGCAGCGGAGTTGAGCGAGGCCCTCAGAGGAGGCAGTTTGGACCTGGGTTGTCCAGATAGAGTTGTACTACCATGGTCCAACCTGGGAATCACTAGGGCTTGTACTGCATGCTTGAAGTCACGGGGGGATCATGGGGAGGAAAGGTTTTAATTTTCTTTAAGTACTCATTGTCATGATTGCCGGGACCAGCGGTACCAGGCTGAGAGCGGATTCCCCATAGCGTCTAGCTATCGCGCATGCGCGATAGCATCAAACCAGTAGAAAAGCCTGACGTCCGGAAACCTCGGGGCTTCGCGTTCTAGTGTTGCCCCGCAGGCTGTTCCCGGAACTTCCTGTTTCCTGGTTGCCCTGTGAGTGGGCGCTTCGGCGTTCGTCTCATAGGACTTGGACTTCCTCGCTACCCCGACCTCTTCGTGTGTGGTCGTTAGTGCGCCCCTTTTTTCGGGCATACGTTTGAGAGCCTTCTCTCATATAACAGAGCTCTGTTAGGTACTTCAGTCCGCTTTGTGCGGAGTCTCTTGGCATGGTTTAACTGGACGCGTCTCTTCTGGTTTCGGGATCTTGGTGCTCAAGGGTCAGAGCGCTCCGCCCACCTTGCCGGATTTTGTCCCGCGGGCCGGCCGGGTGTCTCTGCCTTGTCTCCTTCCTCCCCGGACAACAGCCGTGGACCTACCAGTTACCCCTGAAGTAGGCACCTGTCTAGCTCACGCCGCCTGATCCCTGTCCTTCTTCCTGAGTTCCTCCCCTGTTGCCTCTTCCAGAATCAAGCTGAAGACATCTCTACAGGAGCCTTGTAAGATTCCTCGATCTGTGATGACCTCCGGATTCCCCATGGACGACCTACATCCACTACTGTAATGAAGGGGAATTACGACTAGCTTTTGCCTTTCCTGACCTCTTCAGTTCTCCTGTGCTACTCTATAAATATTAACAGGCTACTAACAATAAGGTAACCAAATAGGAGAGCTACACAAGGGGGGGGGGGGGGCTTTTCCCAGGGTTATTGTAGGTGCATTAGGGCCTCTTACATTGTTCTCTTTACCTTTTGCAGAACCTTGTTTCACGAACACAGACAGTTCCACAGATAAAGGAAGGAAGAGGACCGCAGCTCCTGTGTTTTCCCCTCTATCCTGGTTTTGTTTCCCCTCTTTCCGCCACCTCCTCTGCGCTCTAGGGATTGATAGAGGCAGTAGGTTGGGGCGGAAGGTTGGGACCTTTCTACATCTGAAGTTGGTATTCCTTGACGTCCCTGCAGAACTTCGACCGGGTAAGATCCTTACAGAACGTGAAGCCCAAGTGGTGTGTTCTGCCCGGGCGTCATGGAATTACAACAAGTGACGTTGGCGGATCTCGCCAACATGATTGGGAATCTCCAGGCAGAGACCCAGGCGTTGGCATTACGGGTGAATTCTATACAGAGGGAGAGACAAGGGGAAGGCAGTTCCAGAGATTCCGCTCCCAAAATACAGGTTACTACTCCTCCCTCAATCCCTCTTGCCCCACCTGAGAGGTTTACTGGCGATTCCTCCAAATTTGCCACGTTCATCAGCCAGTGTCAATTGCATTTCACTTACAAAGCTCCCTGTTTTCCCACTGATCAAGCTAAGGTAGTCTTTGTGATATCGTACTTAGGGGGGTCGGCTGCCAATTGGGCCATTCCGTTAATAGAAAGAGATGACCCTCTTTTACAGAATTATGGGGCTTTCAAAGACGAATTTAAGAAATTATTTGATAAACATACATATACTCTCACGGCCGATACGGATTTGCTCTCCCTAAAGCAAGGGACCAATGAGATTGCCACCTACATCACTTCCTTTCAGCGGTTAGTTGTTGAGGCTGGTTGGCCCGAAGAAAAACGAGGTACTCTGTTCTATAGGGGGCTGAGGGAGGAGATCAAGGATGCCTTGTCTCACATAGTGGACCTTCCCCGTTCCTGTAAGGACCTCATGGATCTTGTAGTACAAATAGACCATCGTCTGCAGGAACGTAAGAAAGAGAGAGGAAAGACAGAGGTTAGGGTAGTGACAATAAGGGAGAAAAAACCTGACTTCCCCTCTACTGGAGAGGAAGCAGAGCCGATGCAGATTGGTATTGTGAGAGGACCTCTGACTCCAGACGAGAGACGCCGGCGGCGAGAAAACAGGCTATGTCTGTATTGTGGTAAGGCGGGACACTTTTTGAGATCCTGTCCCACCAAGCCGGTGCCAAGCAAGAAGTCGGAAAACTAGGAAGCCCGGAGACCTGTGAGACAAGGACTTCGGGTTATTCAGGTTTGAGTGTCTCTTCTTCCGACCCCATAGCGCCTTCTTCTGGTCATTTTTGTCCCAGCTGATTTGTTCTGGAAGCAAGGACAGGCTAACACTCAAATTATGCTGGATTCAGGGGCTTCGGGGAATTTTATGGATAAGACATGGGCTCAGGAACATCACATTCAACCACAAGACAAAGGGTATGGAGAGACAGTCACCACTATAGATGGGAGTGTGTTGAAGTCGGGACCCATCACACATAAGACCGAATCCATCAAGGTTCTCCTAGAATCGAATCATGTTGAGCAGGTGGAATTCGATCTGATCCAGTCGCCGCAGTTTCCTGTTCTCCTAGGCCTACCCTGGTTAAGGACGCATAATCCCCTCATAGACTGGCATAAGGCCACCTTACGGTTTCGCCCAGAGTGCTGCAAGGCACATACCTAGGCTTTCCTGTTTTCAGTTTCTATTTTTGGTAAATTCTGGTGGGGTTTTTTCAGTTTTTTCAATACCTTAAAAAACAGTGGTTATCAGTGGTTACACATTTTCGCGCCATTAAAAACAACAGAAACAGTGTTTATACGGTGTTTATGGAATTTTAATTTAATTTTAAGTATTGTTTGCTTTCTGCACTAATGAGGTATATGAGGTCCAAATAAATTTTTACTGCACCAGAATGGACTACAAAGTCAATAGCATTCTTCATTAACTGTGAAGATTATAAAGATGTTTTCAGCATACCGTCTAGCAAGTGACATGGATCTCTTACAGGGAAGCACTTCGGCTTAAGTATCGATTTTGACAGACCATCATACAACTTTTTGACTTACTTAGCTGAATTACCGAGTGAAAATACAAACAATATCACTCCAATCTTTATTTAACTTGGTAGGAACTTTTTGCAGCAGCATTCCAAGTGATACTGCGTTCCATTTTTACCAAACGTCTGGTGTTATGTTTTCACCACTATCTCAGATGCTTGGTGACAACATTTTTGTTCACATATACCAGTCCCTTCATCTTGCATTGAATGTTTAAAGCTTGGGGTGTTTGGCAATTCACTTGCAATCAACAATGACTTACTAGAAAAGGGGGCTGATGTATCAAAGGATTTCACCCATTCTCTGTCTGTGGGTAAATGTGATGGTACAAATTAGGAAAGATTCTCATGGAACCAGCCAAATGTAACCAAAATATCAAATATGATTTTGATATTTCCAGATTCTCTACAGTGTATAAAATAACTAAATAAGACCGAAAACATGCTTCTAAACACTGCATCTTTAGACCAACGACCATAAAACTTAAAAAACCAGAAGGAAGAAGAGACAATGTTTTAGTGACATCCCTAAACAACAAAAATCAAGCAGAATAAAGTTAGTCCAGTCTTTCTTGATGCTACCTTGCATAACAAAGTTACATTGTATTGGCCCCTTCAGGAAGAAATCAAAATGTCTCTTTCACTCATCTTTTACTTTCTTTGAATGACACTTAGTTTGTGGTTGCAAAGATGTTTTTTCAGTGTTTATAAGTTTACACCAGTGATGGCTATTTTCCTTTCGGTGGGGTTTTATCAGTTATTATAGGTTTAAACCTAAAACCATACAGCCTACACATACCCTAGCTCCAAGTCAAAACAAGGAGATTATGATTACGGAGAAGGAAGAAGTGTTGCCTGAGGTGTATCAAGATTTAAGCACTATTTTTGACCCAAAGGAGGCCACTTCCTTACCGCCTCACAGACCCTTCGACTGTCGTATAGACCTTCAAGCAGGAGCCAAGATACCATTCAGTCGAGTCTACTCCTTGACTGAAAAGGAGAATCTTGTATTTGCGTGAATATTTAGACAACATGCTTTCCTTAGGGTTCATCCTTCCCTCCAAATCCCCTGCCTCTTCATCTCTGTTCTTTATCCCTAAACGGGAAGGGGGTCTACGCTGTTGCATAGACTACAGGGCCTTAAATAAAATAACCATAAAGAACAGATACCCTCTTCCACTCATCTCCGCTCTCCTAGATAGAGTAAAGGACGCCCGTGTGTTCACATAATTGGACTTACGGGGGGCGTATTATTTGGTACAGGTAGTGGAGGGGGATGAGTGGAAGACGGCTTTTTGTACCAAGTATGGACTTTTCGAATACTTGGTAATGCCCTTTGGGCTTTGTAATGCGCCCTCCGCTTTTCAGTTCTTCATAAATGAAGTGCTAAAGGACATGTTGGACGTCTGTGTGATTGCCTATATCGACGATTTGTTGATATATTCGCAGTCACTACAAGAACAAATACCGCATGTAAGACAGGTTTTACAGCGCTTGCAGGACAATCAGCTGTACTGCAAGTTGGAAAAGTGTACGTTTCATGTGCAGTCAGTTCCCTTTTTGGGGTTTATTATCTCTCCCCAGGGGTTGCGAATGGATCCACAAAAGGTGGAGGCCATTTCACGGTGGCCTGCTCCCCAAAAGGTCAAAGATGTCCAACGATTCATTGGGTTTGCCAATTTTTATCGGCGCTTTATCGATGGCTTTTCAGGGTTAGTGGCACCGATCACACGGTTGCTCAGGAAGGGGATTCTGTTCGTGTGGTCAGATGAGGCTGATAAAGCGTTTCAAACCCTAAAAAAGGCATTCACCCAGGCCCCAGTACTTCAACACCCAGACCCGAGTTATCCATTTGTGTTGGAGGCAGATGCCTCTCAAGTCGCGGTAGGTGGGGTACTATCACAAGCGGATAAGCACACCGGAGAATTGCATCCCGTAGCTTTTTTTTCCACACAAATTAAACCCCGCGGAGGTGAACTATGCGGTGGGAGACATGAAATTACTAGCCATTAAGAAAGCTTTTGAAGAATGGCGACAATACCTGCTAGGAACCAAACATACGGTGACTGTGTATACAGATCACCGTAATTTGCAATTCTTAAAATCAGCTAAGGCCTTATCCATGAGACAGCTCCGTTGGGCCCAGTTCTTTAGTGAGTATGATTTCACAATCCAATATCAGGCGGGTAGAAAGAATGGCAAGGCGGATGCTATGTCCCGATTAGGGTTCGAGATACAAGAAGAACAGGTGGAACCTCCCTTAATCATCTCGCCAGACAAGATCATAGGAGTGTTATCTGAAAAGGAGTTCCTACTGAAAGTAGTGAGGGAACAACAAAGTGAAGAGGGGCAGGAACTGATTAAGACAGCAGAACATGAGAGTCGGGTTGGTATTAAGTATGTACAGGGAGGAATAGTCCTTACTACTCCAGACCTGCAAAGACAAGCTTTAGAATGGTGTCATTCTCATCCTTTGGCCGGTCATCCCGGAATTAAGAAAACCATTGACAATGTGCGACGCCGGTTTTGGTGGTCTACCCTAGGAAAAGACGTTGAGCAATACGTTAAGACTTGTCATGTATGTGCTCAAAGCAAGGTATCTCATCAAAACCCCACAGGGTTGCTCCAACCCTTACCCACTCCTCCTCTTCCATGGCACACGGTGTCGTTAGATTTCATTGTAGAACTCCCACCTACTTCCAAGGGCCATAACACACTGTTAGTAGTAGTGGATTTGTTCACAAAAACTGCTCACTTCATCCCCCTAAAGGGATTACCCACTGCAGCGGAACTTGCCACTGTTTTCTTACAGCATGTGGTCAGGTTACACGGATTCCCCTCGGTGGTAATTTCAGATAGGGGTGCCCAGTTTGTTTTCCGATTTTGGCAACAACTATGCTCCTTACTACAGATTGATGTGAGACTGTCATCTAGCCACCATCCACAGACAGACGGGCAGACCGAAAGGGTCAATCAGTGTTTTGAACAGTACGTGCGGAGTCAGTCCTTACACTCACACAGCGATTGGGATAAGATGGTGTGGGTGGCGGAATTCGCATATAATAACAGCCAACATGCATCCACGAAATACACGCCCTTCTTTTGTTCATCTGGGTATCATCCAAAAGCTTTTCTCTCTCCAAGTTTATCATCTTGTAACGCACCGGCAGTTAGTGAGTTCATTCACGAAATCCAACATATACATCAGCTGACACAGACTAATTTAGACCAAGCAAAGGCAGCTTACAAGAAAGGAGCAGATCGACATAGACAGACAGAACCAGAGTATAAGGAGGGGGATGAGGTATGGTTGTCAACCAAATACATTCCATTGAAGGGGTCTTGTAAATTCAGACCTAAGTTCCTTGGACCCTACCCGATCTCTAGAGTCATCAATCCAGTGGCAATGGAACTAAAACTCCCTGAGAACATCAAGGTACACCCCGTTTTTCATGTATCACTGATAAAACCTGTAGAACCCGGCACTCGCCTACCTTCTCACCCTGCTCCGGTGTTGGTAG
This sequence comes from Triturus cristatus, assembly GCF_964204655.1. Classification (NCBI taxonomy): domain Eukaryota; kingdom Metazoa; phylum Chordata; class Amphibia; order Caudata; family Salamandridae; genus Triturus; species Triturus cristatus. The sequence goes on along the minus strand of NC_140585.1, from coordinate 310,966,056 downwards.
ACGGAGAGGAAGAATACGAAGTGGAATCCATCATTGACTCTCGAAGGAGTAGACGCCGTTTGCAGTATTTGATACACTGGAAGGGGTATGGAATTGAAGAACGTACATGGGAACCTGCCAGTCAGGTACATGCTCCTCGATTGATACGTTTGTTCCACAGGAGACATCCTCACAAGCCCAAACCTGTGGGGGGAGTGTTGGGGGGGGGGGGTACTATCATGATTGCCGGGACCAGCGGTACCAGGCTGAGAGCGGATTCCCCATAGCGTCTAGCTATCGCGCATGCGCGATAGCATCAAACCAGTAGAAAAGCCTGACGTCCGGAAACCTCGGGGCTTCGCGTTCTAGTGTTGCCCCGCAGGCTGTTCCCGGAACTTCCTGTTTCCTGGTTGCCCTGTGAGTGGGCGCTTCGGCGTTCGTCTCATAGGACTTGGACTTCCTCGCTACCCCGACCTCTTCGTGTGTGGTCGTTAGTGCGCCCCTTTTTTCGGGCATACGTTTGAGAGCCTTCTCTCATATAACAGAGCTCTGTTTTCCTATTTTTTATGGTACTTCAGTCCGCTTTGTGCGGAGTCTCTTGGCATGGTTTAACTGGACGTGTCTCTTCCGGTTTCGGGATCTTGGTGCTCAAGGGTCAGAGCGCTCCGCCCACCTTGCCGGATTTTGTCCCGCGGGCCGGCCGGGTGTCTCTGCCTTGTCTCCTTCCTCCCCGGACAACAGCCGTGGACCTACCAGTTACCCCTGAAGTAGGCACCTGTCTAGCTCACGCCGCCTGATCCCTGTCCTTCTTCCTGAGTTCCTCCCCTGCTGCCTCTTCCGGAATCAAGCTGAAGACATCTCTACAGGAGCCTTGTAAGATTCCTCGATCTGTGATGACCTCCGGATTCCCCGTGGACGACCTACATCCACTACTGTAATGAAGGGGAATTACGACTAGCTTTTGCCTTTCCTGACCTCTTCAGTTCTCCTGTGCTACTCTATAAATATTAACAGGCTACTAGCAATAAGGTAACCAAATAGGAGAGCTACACAAGGGGGGGGGGCTTTTCCCAGGGTTATTGTAGGTGCATTAGGGCCTCTTACATTGTTCTCTTTACCTTTTGAAGAACCTTGTTTCACGAACACAGACACAGTTCCACAGATAAAGGAAGGAAGAGGACCGCAGCTCCTGTGTTTTCCCCTCTATCCTTGTTTTGTTTCCCCTCTTTCCGCCACCTCCTCTGCGCTCTAGGGATTGATAGAGGCAGTAGGTTGGGGTGGAAGGTTGGGACCTTTCTACATCTGAAGTTGGTATTCCTTGACGTCCCTGCAGAACTTCGACCGGGTAAGATCCTTACACTCATTTGGTGATTTTCTGCTTAGATAGCAAGACTGCCATGCTTCTACATGTTGAGGTTCTTGTCAAGAGTTACACCCAGTGATTTTACAGAGTCAAGGATTTGTGGAGTGCAGTTGATGGCTCTAAGCGGTTTTAACCATTCTTCGATTAGTAGGAGCTCAGTTTTTTGAGTTTTTAATTTGAGGTGACTGGTTGCTAGCCAATTTGAGTTTGTATTACTGTTGTGTGGAGGGAACTGATGTCTTCTGGGGTGGAGACTTTTAGATATAGCTGGCTGGGTATCGTCGGCCTACATGTGATAGTGGATGTTGCATGAGCTCAGAATTTCTTTTAGGGGCTCCATGAATAGGGTGAAGAGGGTAGGCGAAAAAGATAAACCCTGTGGGACCCCTAGTGTGAACGGCAGGGTCTGCGATAGAGAGTGAGCGATAAGCTTAACTCTTTGAAACCTGTATAGGAAATAGGAGGAAAACCAGTTAAGTATTGGTCCTGTTAGGCCCGTACGGTATTCCAAAAGGTCTAGGAGCTTTACATGCTTAACCGTATCGAATGCTGATAATAGGTCAAGGAGGAGTAATAGACAAGCTTGGTTCTGATCCAGCATTTTTAGTGCATCGTCCACAATGTGTGTCATAGCAGATTCGGTGCTGTGCCCTGCACGGAAGCTAGATTGAAATTGGTCTAATAGTTGTAATTGATCTATGTGGTTACAGAGTTGAATGTGAACACATTTTTCCAGGAGCTTCGCCAGGGTAGGTTGCACCCGTGGGTGCACGCATCTCTAGTCCTACTAGTGTCCACCTCCCTGTGACCCTCTGCACGACCATGCTAGATTGGGGCACTAGTTGCGGCATGTGCTGTGTCTTGTCTGGGGTCAGTGTGGACTACCTTCGTTTCCATTGGACTTCACTGTGCTAGAGGCATCTCGCAGTGGAATGGACTCTTGCAGGCAGTGTTTTTGGCCTGGCGCCAGCACCCCGTGAAGGTGTTGAGCTATCCGGGGGGCCTGTGTACGTGGGGGTTCCATGGAATGCTATGAGCAAACGCACTCGGGGAGTGGGGTGAGTGAGGGGATGAGCAGGCAACGGTCACTGTCTTACAAAAATAGATGGCAAGATCGATGCGCTGTCCCCTTCCAAATGGGTTGCATGTTGGAGCCTCTGGACATGGTTGAAAGGAGTGTATTAGAGGCTGAAGATGAGCACGTCAAAGCGTCAGCAACTCAAATAGATGGAGAAAGCACATCTCTCACTTCAGGCTAAGACAGAGGATCTTGAGGCCCGTTCCCGCCACGTTAACCAGAGAAATGAGTGTCTGGCTGAGTCTACAAACATCGGCAACATGGAACGATTTGTAGTAGGAGGGGAGCCATGGGGAGAAGTGGACACATGAGGCGTGGCTAGAAATGAGGGAAAGCCCGAGTTGCCAGGGAATGGTTTGAGTACCCGTACAGGATACATAGCAATAGTGGGGTCTAATCGGGAGGAGGACAGGCAGAGGGGGGCACACTGACATGGGTTGAGGGAGGGAGAGGGTGGGGGGAGCCCACGCGGGAAGGGTGACTTTTCTCATGCTCAACGGATAGCAATGTTAGGTGTAACACTCTCCGGTGGAGGGCTGAGGCTGTTGTGGATTTGTGTTGCGATGTTAGCCCGAAACTAATAAAAAATGTTTAAAAAAAAAAAAAACATGGAACGATTTGTGGAGCAGCTCCTCGTTATCTCCTGAGGCATGTGAGTTTCTCTGATATTTTTGTAGTTGAGCATGCCCATCGCTCCCTGGCACCGCGTCCAGTGTGAAAATTCGTCCAATCATAGGGATACTTTTAAATGACCAAGACCGAGATGCGGCAGTCCGCAAAGCAAAGGAATTAAAGGTGCGTCGCCTTGAAGGTGCAGAAATATCATGGCAGTACAGAACTATCACTGTACACGTACTTCACGCAGCAAGTCAAGGAAGCTCGGAAGTAGTTTACCCAGGCCAAGTGCAAACTGCAGGAACTACAAATGGAGTACAACATGCTCTATCCAGCACGTCTGCTGGTTATTGTCGATGGAAAGGCAACGATCTTAGTTGACACGAAACAATTGCAGCAGTTCCTCAAGCTTCGTGAGACAGAACGGAACAGCTTTGCTCCTCCAGATCAGAGGACTTGGATGCGGCCGCTTCTCAAGACTTAGAGGAACAGGAATACACCTCCTGGATAGTTGGTTGTGGTTTTCTGCAGAGGGATGCAATGTTTGGGCCTTTGTATTGGGGAAGATTTCCTTGGCTGAGGCAGTGCTGGGGGGAGGGGGGGGGGGGGGGTTGGACGGGCATTTCTCCTGGATGCTATCATCAATCATGCCGAGGTGGTCACGACCCCGGTAGCCTGGGGGTGGATTGCTAGCGGGGATGAATTGGCACAAGTAAGTTAGTGTCACTACTTTGACCAGGATGCTATAACTTGAATCCTATTTGGTACTTCACAGGGCTCCAATGTTGGTTTGATAATGTGCAAAGATGTGTGACCTGGGCGGCTGGGGTGGTCTTACATGTGTAAATTGATATTCACTTGCTGCAGCACACATGACGCTTGTATAACGGCCCTCTGCAACTTCACATGGTGAGGGGTGACTGGCTATGTAGCATCTGCCCCCATGTGTGCACCACCTAGCTATGTTTGTGATTATTTTGGATGGGTAATGGGTGGGTTTGGGGTGGAAAACGTGTCGCTATGTATGTTGGTGGGTGTTAGACCTGGCTTTCCCAGCGGATTTATCCCCAGACTTTTTGGCCCCTTTTTTTTTACTCTGGTTTTATGACTCTGGGCACTTTACCACAGCTGATCAGTGCTAAAGTGCATTTGCTCTCTGTGTAACTTGTTAATATGGATAGGTGTTTCCATGATTGGCTTGTTCGACTTACTACTAAGTCCCTAGTACAGTGCACTATGTGTGCCCAGGGCCTGCAAGTCAAATGTTGCAAGTGGGCCTGCAGCACTGATTGTTCCACCCACACAGGCAGTCGTGCAAAAAGTTCTCAGACCTGCCACTGCGGTGTCTGCGCAAAGATTTTACTGTTATGTCGACCTGGCAAGTGCACCAACTTCAAAAGTAGGAATGCACACCTATAATGTTCATTTATACGATTTATGCATATTTCAAACAGAATGCGTGCTATTTGGTGCCATACCCAAACAGCACCGTGTGAATAACAATCAGAAATGGGGCGAAAATTCGCCCCAACCAAATGCACAGCTAAAGTCGCCAAATGGGCGGTCATCTCTGTCGAAGAAATGTATCCATTTATTCCAATGTAATCCATATTTTCAACGCTGTAGTTCAACTTATCAACATTTTTTCTCTCTCCACACGTGGAGTAATGCTTGACAATTTGTGATTTCGAATGCTTAAGCTAGGCCATCCGAACCTCTAGCAAAAAACACGAATAATGCAAATTCATCTGGAGGCAGTGTTGTTTTTTTAAAAAACCCAATGCATTTCGGGCAACTTGGGCTGAAATTGCACAGCCCACTGCCTCCCAAGTTTGCATGGCGGTTCCCGCAGAGTATGGTGGGAACCGGGGACAGATCTTGGATGCAGTGTTTAAGGAGGAGCAGGCTACACTTAGGTAAATATGCAACCGCGAGAGCATATGGAGAAGGCGAGCTTATGGGAGCAACTTTGGCAGCATTCATACACCCTAGGTGTGAAGATGATACAGTCTTGGAGGTGCAGGACGAGCAGGGGTTCCTTCTAAGTAGGGCGGAGCAGGTCTTGGATCAATTTTGCCAATACTATGCAGAGTTATATGTCGCGCATTGATCATGACTATTGAGCAGCGTCCGACAATCTCACTGATATTGCCATGTACCTCATAGCCCTGTTGTGCCCCACGGAGATATTTCCAACATTAAAAGATATGCCTACCGGAAAAGCGCCCGGCACGGATAGGTTGGCAGTAACCTTTTAGAAGGCCTATTGAGATCTACTCATTTCGCATCTGGTCACTCTATGAAGAGATGGTGAAAGAAGGCTGCATGCCGTGCTCGATGAGCGAGGCTCTCCAGGTCGCCGTATTATAGCCAGGCAAACCAACCGATGGCTGCGGGTCTTACAAACCGCTATCACTGTTGAACCTAGACACAAAAAGTTTTGTGAAAAGTCTTGCCAACCGGTTGGCGCCATTGCTCCCGGACTTGGTGGAGCAGGCCGGATTTATCCCTGGCCGGTCCTTGTACAATCTGCATGCTTTTTGGTGCAATCACTCGTGTCAATCCAGAGGTGCGTGCCGCGGCGGTATTTCTGCACGCTGAAAAAGTGTTTAATTCTATAGAATGGGGTATTATGCTTGCAGTATTGAGGCGCATAGGAGTAGAAGATGTGTTTCTACAACTTGTCCAGGTGCTGTATGCACAACTGACAGCGTGAATCAGGGTCAATGGAATAGTCACGGATGCCATAGCTATCTCAGGGGGCACCAGACAGGAATGCTCCGTCACCGCTATTGCATGCTCTGGTGGCTGAGCCGCTGGCCTGTGTGCTCCAGGAGTACCATGCGCACAGGGGACTTTGGTTTCCACACTACAATCTGATCATTCCTGCGTACGCAGACGATTCTGCCCTTTATGTACACAACCTTGATTATAACTTCTCTCTGGTTCTCTGGGAGGCAGTGTTTGGTGGGTATTCATTGCGACAAGTCCCCGATATTCCTAATTACTGTAGCTAAGACATGTGTGCAACTAGTGTATCCATTACAGTGGACTATGGACTCTGTGCGTCATTTGGGGATTCAGGTCCACACTGACCCATCAGTGGTTTGAATGGACAATAAGGCAAAGCGGTGAAGAAGCTCTCAGAGGCGACTGACCGCTGGGTAAAACTACCTCCGTCACTCTGCAGGCATAAAGCCATACTGAAATGGTGGTGTTGCCCCGTTTACTGTTTTTATTCACAAATATTCCAATCTTTAAACTCAGCGTGATGTCTGGCAATTTGCGAGCTCTCTTGACTTGCCTGGGAAGCAGCCACAAGTGAGCTGGGACACACTGACTTTGCCATGTGACCTAGGACTGCTGCGAGTCCTGGCTTGGAGCAGTACTACAGGTTGCGCAGTTCGTGCTTGCTCACTACCGGCTACACGGTCCTAGGGACCTTCCACATCTGTGCCTCAAGCGCAAGGCAGCCTCTCGGCTATTGCTTCCCCAGGCAATGTTTGTGAAACCTGTGCGGCGATACAATGTTTTGAACTCATTGAACACAACTATCTATTCCTGGCAGAGGCTTCTGGAGCAGCAGGCCAGGTCCTTACTTTATTCGCTGTGCTTGGATTGGGGTACGTGGTTTCCCCTACCGCAAGAACACGGGGCAGCAAGTGCGCTGCAGGAGCTAGGTCTGACTCGGACGTGATGTGCAGTTGGGAGCAGGGCCCGCCACACGATGCGAGACCTCCTTGGGGAGGACTTACTTGAATCCCCAGAGTTGCTGGCGTTAACGCACCTGTTACAAATGACTGCACCACATAATAGGAAAACTCTATGCGTTTGCACAAGAGGGACGGCGGGCGGGATTCATGAAAGTTAGGCTTGAGTGGCAGAGAGACCTGGGCATCACTATCAGTGATAAGCAGTGGACCTATTGTTGCTCTGTAGTGATGTCCGTTACTCTGAATAGCTGTCACACGTTACTTCAATTACAATATCTTACCAGGGTGTACTATACGATGGCTCATTTGTTCCGGTATGGTTTACGTGACCGCTCTTGTTGTCATAGATGTGGCGAGGTGGAGGAGAAGTTCGCCCATGTGGCTTGTTGGGCTATGATAGATGTCCCAAAACACTTACCGGTGGCTGGTGGCCATTGGCTTACCACGTGAAAGGCAGAGAACAGCAATGCACTGAGCTAGAAAGCCACTACCGATTCTGAAGGACTGGCATGTGGACATGGCATTTTGCAAAACGCAATAGGATCTATACTGCAAACTGCTACCAGTCTGCAGCCATTCAAAAGATGTATGGGGCAATACTAGGTCTTTTTGTCTTGATCTAGTTAGGAGGCGATGGCTGATGAAGAGGTTGATGGGCTGGCGGCCCTGTAGGTGCCCTGTGGCGGTGTGGGATCTCGAGAATACTCAATACAAACCTTGTGTAATGAATTGTGTAGACATGAAAAGTACCCGACATGCATTGCTGTGTTTGCTGCTCGTCTCAGCTGTAAGGTGCACCAGTGTAGTTGCTCCACCTAGGGTTGGGAAGGGGGGGGGGGGGGGGGGGAGGCTGATGTCTCTGTTTAAGAATATTCAAAACATGTATGCATCACTTATCTTATGCTCCTTGACTTCATTGCTGACATACACCTTATTTCCCATGTGGCTCATTCTGTACATTGTGACTCTGGTTGGACTCAAAGACTTATGTGTCATTACTCTATGTATGGTTGTTTACAAATCAAATGAAGCTAACAAAAAAAAGTGAAGAGATAAAAGTCACAATGTGCATGCACGTGTGCTGCATGAGCACTCCCATGGCGTGCTCATAAGTGGTAAAAGGCCAGGCAGTTGTCTTCACAAGCGAATTGCTCAATAAATACGTTTACTCACAGTGGGGAAATTGATGGTAAGAGGCAGGATAATCAGAGGCATCACCCTGAAGACTGTCTTCATCATTCGGAGGTTAGGATTATCGACACCAGACTCTGCTCCCAGCTGAAGCGGAATAAAAGAGAAATGACAGAAGCTTTTTAGTGAAGGACACAGTGGTATTGTGCTATAGGGCAGTGTGACAAATCAATATGCTCCACTCCCATTACTGGAAGCAACACAGGCAGTTTCTAAATAGCAAACAAAATGAAGCAAACATTAAGGAAAGAAAAGCTGACTTTTGGAACTTGGTCAAGGGATGGAAGTAGGCTAGCGGAAACAGTGGAAGAGAAGGTATACCATGGAAGAGTGTCAGGGCAGGAAGGAGAAGATGAGGAGGAGTGGAGAGATCAACAGACTACAGTGAGAAATAGGGGAAAAAGAGAACATGTAGAGTCTGAAAGTTCAGGATATAGCGAAGAAGAAGGCCGTATTCACAGTACAGGAGAGATAGCAAAAAAGGGGCATGCAAAGAAAGAAAAAGATGCGTTAGTGGGCAGAAACAAGCCACTGTAGAGAGGAGAGTTAATAGCAGGCAAAGTATAGTAACAGGAAATATTTGAAAGTGGCATTATTATTATTATTAGTCGGATTTGTATTGCGCATGGCTGCCCCAGCGACGGGGCGTCCCAGCGCCACCAAAGACATGAGCCCAGGAGAGAAAAGGCAGAGTTAACCATGGAAAACAGGGAAAAGCCAGGTCTTTATGGCTTTGCGAAAAGCCAGATCATTCTGGATTGCTCTGACGGAGGCAGGGAGCGAATTCCAGAGTTTTGCCGCCAAGCTACGAAATGAGCGACCACCAGGTCTGGCTTTCGAGACACGAGGAATGCAGACCAGCGCTTGGTCAGCGGATCTCAGAGGGCGCCCTGGCACATAAAACTCTAGCAAGTTGGCCAGCCCCGAAGGAGCCTGAAGAGTCAAGATCTTATGTGACACGCAGAGAGCCTTAAACTGAATGCGCTTGTCGACAGGCAACCAATGAAGTTTAGGGAGTATGTGGCAACTGAGCAAGATTTCGGAAGTGCCACCAGTAGACGAGCTGCTGCATTCTGTACCCTCTGCAGGCGCTTAATGCTGGCCTTGTTAGCGCCCAAATAGAGGGCATATTCCCATAGTCCAGCCTGGACAAAATTGATGCCTGGACAATGGTTTGTCGCACCTTGGGAGGGAAAAAACCCAGCAACGGTTTTAAGCCACGCAGAAGCCCAAAACAAAACCCTGCCACAGCTTTCGATTGAATGTCAAATGTCAGGCCGTTGTCGAACCAAACGCCCAGGTTCTTCACAGCCTCCTTGGGCAAGGGGGCGGGTTTAAGAGGATCCGGCCAACACTGCTCGGACCACAGCACCCGATCCTTTCCAAACAGTAATATCTCAGACTTAGTAGCGTTCAACTGCAGGCAGTTTGCGGCCATCCAGTCCGCAACCGCTAAAAGGTAATCTTTAAACTTGTCCAAATTGGTACCACATTTCTTGGAGAAAGTGATCACCAATTGGGTGTCGTCGGCGCACGACACCAATGACAGCCCCCTACCTTTTGCTACCGCAGCCAGGGGTCGAACATAGATGTTGAACAATAAGGGACTCAACACTGAGCCCTGCGGCACCCCCTGATGCAGAGCAAACTCCTGTGAGTGAAAAGGTGGCACAGAGACTTGAAAGGACCTCCCCTCCAAAAAAGACCGAAACCACTCCAAGGCCACATCCCTGATACCAATTTCCTGAAGGCGTTTTAACAATGTCGCGTGAGAGACGGTATCAAATGCGGCACTTAAGTCCAAAAGGACCAAGGCCGCTGAATCACCAACATCCAAGCTACCCCGGATTGCTTCCGTTACTGCTAGCAGAGTGGACTCAGTGCTGTGACGCACTCGGAAACCGTGCTGTGACGGATCCAGGATGGCATTCTGTTCAATAAACTTGGAAATAATGGAATTCACGTGTGATTCCACCAGCTTCGCCAAAAAAGGCAGCTGGGAAATAGGACGATAATTGCCCGACTCCACAGGATCCAAGGAAGATTTTTTAAGCAGCGGAATAACTTTAGCATGTTTCCACACCCCAGGTATGGATGCTGACGACAGACAGGTTAACCAGGTCAATAATCCAAGGAGAGATAAGAGCGTGAAACTGGCGAAAAAGGGCAGGTGTCAAAGGGTCTGCCGGCGAGCCCAACTTGATTTTCAGACAAAGAGACTCGAATTCCATGGGTGACAGGGGAGGAAAAGAGGACAGGCTATTTCCCACCGTAGGACCGATAGCCCCCGGTGACTCCACCTCAGCGAACGGGGTCATGGTAGGCAGACCAAGGTAGATCTTCTCAACTTTTTTCACAAAGTACCGAGCCAGCTCATTACAATGATGCTTCGAGGAGATGGGGGAAACCCCAGTTTCACCCACTCTTTTTATACCCTTGAGCAAGGAGAAGATAGTCTTAGCAGGGTTAGTGCTAGCCAAGATTTTATTGGCCAAATGCTCCGCTCGTGCTCTCCGAATGAGCTTGTGGGACTGCTTAATGGCCGCCCGATATTCCCTTTTTGCTGCTGGGTCGTACGAGCGTCTCCAAGATCGTTCAAGCAGCTTGCAGCCCTTTTTAGCTGTGGTTAACGAATCGTTAAACCAAGGGTTAGATGGCCCATGACTCTTCCCCCCCCCCCCCAATTTAGCCGGGATACAACTATCCAAGCCTAGAGTCAACCGCTCGTTAAAACGCGAATTCGCCAGCTCCACGTCTAGAGGTAACTGAGGCCGGCAGAGAAAAAACCCAGGTCCAGCTTATGCCAGGGCCGTTTAAGAACAGGGGGGGGGCGAATCAGATCAGCTTTTCCCTGTAGTTGCAGCGAGAACGAAACCAAAAAGTGGTCTGTCCACGCCTGCGGGACCGGCGGGAAAACTTTTAGAGGGCTTAAATTAGAGAATATGGGGTCCAGTAGATGACCTGCCACATGCGTGCCCTCAAGGACACATTGCACCAACTGGTAGGCCTCTAGGTCAGCCAAACAACTGGAGATCTCGGCCTTCCCACAGTTCTCAAGATGGAAATTAAGATCCCCTAGGATAGTGAAATTCGCAGCCCTGCTTGAGTATAACGCAAGTTTGTTCAAAAAGTCTTCCCTGAACCGGTTAGCGGGACCTAGTAAAGTTGTGGTTCAACATGATTTTAAATAATGCACTTTCACAGTCCACTATGTTCTCCTTACTAAAACTGCAGGTGTAAACATCCTTGACAATCACTGCAATACGGCCCCCTCTACCACCACCTCTGTTTACAGTCTTCAACACATAGCCTTGGGGGAGCGCCAACCAGGGCTCCGCCACAGAGTCTTGAGTAAGCCAGGTCTCTGTTAAGAATAGAACATCCGGAGACTCATCGGCTAAAAGATCAAACACCTCGGCATGATGTTTCGTGAGCGACCGGCAGTTCAGACTGAGGAACTTAAAATCCGTAAAGCCTGAAGGACAGAGGACCGACTCCACCAGTGACAGTTGAATTGTACAAAACTGACATTTAAAGGAGCTATCCTGAGGGGCTCAGGGTGCAGAAGGGCATTTAATTTCCAAAGTCAGGAGCTCCTCATGCGAGTACCTGATAGAATCAATGGAAAGATCTGCAGGGTTTCTGGCGACGGTCTCACTTCTGCCGCCCCGGGTGAGCTGCAGCCTTTCCCCTCGCCCACCGCCTGACAAGCACGGTGCCCTCCCCGCAATAAGCAACAGTACAACAGACAGGTGAGATTTTAAAATCAATGCGGCGCTTATCTAAAATAGTTTAAAATGATGCCTAAATGAACGTAATGGCAAGAAGAGCAACAAACAAGTTCTAGCTCCCGGCTCACGCCTCAGGAGGCATGAAGAAGAAAGAGGCCAGGTGATATAGGCAATACATAAAGGTAGAGGAGAAAATGAAAGCATCAATCAGCCTACTACTAGTAGGGGATGCTGATATATGTATGGTATTGCCTGGAGGGGGGGGGATGGAGAGATGATTGATGCTTTGTTGAGTTGGAAAACAATAAAAATGTTTCAAAAAAAATCAAAATCAATCAGCCTACTAAGGAACGGTGTCTACAGCAACGTGGACAGACATGCTGAAAAGTCTGGTTGTAACACTGAGACTGAAAAAAACAGCAGAGAGGAAAATAATCTAGTACAGAATGGAGGATAAAGAAAAAGAATGAGAAGACAAGCACAGGGATGTTTGGAGAGTGGACGAAAAGGCACTAAATGGAAAGCTAGGATACTGCAACCACAGAAGCAACAAAGGCAAAAGAGTAAGAATTTGATCTGGGGAATGAGAAAAAAGAATTATATGAATGGAGAAAATTAACAGAACGCAAAGTTTTGAAAGAAGTATAATGAGGGAGTGAGCTCAGGGAAAAGTGAGAATAGAAAGGATATGAAGACATGGAGAGGGCAAGCTGTATATAGAACGAGAGGGCCAAGGGAAATGGGGAGAGGCGAGACCCTGTGATATAAAGAGGGAGTACACGAGGGCTCTTGACAGAGTAGTGCCATGAGAGCCAGGAGATTGCCTGTAAACAGAAAAGAGAGCCTGGGAAATAAAGAGAGCAGGAGTCTAAAAGAGAAAACTCACCTCCAGGATAGCCCACATACTGCAGGTCACAGCAATTGGCAGAATGTAGAACGAGTCAGCAGCCGTCAGGTCAAGGAACCACCAGAGACCACCAGTTTGCAGGCTCGGCACTGGCAAATATGCCATTTTCCGCAGAGCCACAAAGAAAGAAATGAAGACTGGTGCCTGAGGAAAAAAATTCCATTAGAACTATTTTTTGTGGGACAGGAGAGAGTCATGGCAGGGACAGTAACACTGATGTTAAAGCTGGAGGGAATGCAGAGCTGTGCAAGGACGCTGCAGATTAATCTAGGGCCGGTCGAGAACATGTGCTGCAGGTGACCTATAATGAATGATATTGTGAGCGCTAAAAGTGAATCAATGGGGAGTGGTGTGTGTATGGTGGCAGTAGGGGAGTTGGGATGACTTTTAGTAACACTGGTTAAAGGGTCCTATAGAAAGCAGTAAAAGCACTGGTCATTAGAGAAGAGGGACCAAGGGACGGGTGTAGGAAATGGGCTGTTGAGGGAGCTGTAAAGATTATAAGACTTAAAATTCTAACCTGCATGTAGCTTCCACCTGTCCAGCATTTTTCTTGATTTACCTTTTTTCAACCAAACCTTTTGACTCTGACCCGCCAGACTGGCAATTCAGTGATCAGCCCAAGCAGCAGCCTTGGGATTCTGCTGACAGGGGGAGGCAGCTAGGCAGGTAAGGTAAGTTAATCTAACTTGCTGTGGGGAGACTGGTTGGTGGCAGTCTACTAGTTAATCTTTAGGGTATAGATAGCTGCACCTGGATTTGATAAAATAGCTATACACTTTTCAAAATTCCAGGAGCCCTTCACATATCACTCAAATAACCTAAATAAAAACCTAAATAAAAACTGTTGAAAATTTAGCTTTTTGTTTCTTCGTTTGGAATTTCCTGGGTTGGCTGATCAAACAGAAAAAATGGCCATCAAGTCAGCCTTGTTAAGATTACTTGCAACACATAGGAAAGAATGCAACATTTCCCCAGTGTGACAGCTATCTTTATTTTGCTCAGAACACACAAGGAGGGATGCAATCCTATCAAAAATCAAATAGTTCAAATATGAACAATGCCTATCCCAGATTCAATGCTATGACTCCATCAAAAGTCTGGCATCTATAGTAGTACTGGCCCTTTCTAGCTAGTACTTTACATGATCCTGGGTTGTTGAACGGACCTGCATTGTGGCCATAAGAGGTTCAAACTTCTTACCATATGAGGTTTAGACACATCAAACCTTAATCCGAACCATGAAACTTGATTCTGCCTGCCTGGCAATATAAAGTCTGGATAATCTGGTAAAAAAGAATTACTAATGAGACCAGAACAGTCTACTAAAGCTCTGAACAGTTGCCAAGCGTTCATGGAGATGCCTTCCAGAAGGAACATTCAGACAAGCCATGGAGACAGAATCTGGGTTTACATTGATGCAGCGGAGTTTACCCGCTCAACACATTCATACACACAACACTCATTTGGGCCCATGTACATTCATATACTCCACGAGCTAGCAAATATCCACTGGCCATCAATTTTGTTTTACCCTAAGAAACCTTTACACCAGTATTCTTACCATTCCTGTCTCTTGAGTAAATGCACGTTCGAAAGATCTAGTAGTAGATTAGAATAGGGAGGAAATAATATAATACATTTATTTTTATTCAAAGAACCACAGACTCTGAAGGAGCTTTAAAAGTTTATCTGAATTAATAATTTTGTGAGTCAAATCAGAATACACATAGACACATCAAGATTCGCCATCGGGAATAGTAGTTCAATTAGTTTATAATTCAATTCACATTAGTCTCATATGATGACAGTACCTGAGGAGAGAAAGAACAGAGAGCAAATACGAAGCACAACCCACAGAACTATATTTACCTAGAATGGTGTGAGGACCTAGACAGAGTATCAAGGATTCAGGACAGGGAAGGTGGCCTCTTCTAGTGTAACGCCAGCGTTACACCCCTCTCTGGTGCTACTCTCTCCGGCTTGGGCTCGTTCGGACCCCTTCCTAGATGTGCCTCCTCGGTTGTTCCGCGAATTGTCCCTAGTGTTGGATTGTTCAGTCAGATTGCAGTAAAATCGGGCAGCATCTCAGCATAGCATCGGCATCTCGTGGGTCAAGTGTCTAACTATCTAGAACCTATACCAATTCAAATGTATGATCCACCCCAAATGTTTCAATTCCATGTTCACCCGCAATTTGATTGGGCCAGGCAATGGGGGTGAGGACATCACACCATATTGAGTGCAATAATTCTCTTTAGTTCTATTGTCCAATTCCCCACCCCTTCATTTTAATACCCACAAGCTTTATTCCCACAAGCATTTCATATGAGGATCGATAAATCTGTAATACAATGTTTTAAGTTCTTCCTCTTGTAGGGTCAGGAGTTGATCTTCCCATGTCCTTGCTGGGCACATGGATTGGCAGTCACCCAATGACTTCATTAGTTTCAGAACAAGGAGGTTGCGTGCATGCGTAGTCGCAAAGGATAGGGACATCGGTCACCCTCCAAGGCCCAAATGTGAGCTATTAATAAAGTCAGAAAAGAACATTATAGAATACAAAATTAAATGAATTCACTGTATACCACTAACTTCTACTCTAACCCCATTTACTTAATATTTCTTTTGCATTAATAGCTCAGTAAAACTTACATTGATTAGTTTCAGCACAGCATGTGCGTTAATGCGATAGTTTTAAGCAGCCATATTAAAAGCTGTTGCGCAGCTGCAAAGATTTCCCCCCAAGCGATAGAAGACGTCATACTACGTAGATGTAGTAGACGCATGCGCAGAAGAGTTCCCGCGTTTTTGGCGGCCATTTTTAGGACACTCGGGTTATTCATTAGTGAAGCACATAGAAAAGCTTCCCCTAGATACGAAATGTAAAATGTGGTGCAAAATTAGTATTCACGGACAGGTTGGTTACAATGTTATAGGTTATTTGAGAGGATTGCATACGAGCAAGTTTCTTTTATGAAACCTTGCTCCATCAATCCCCTCTCTGATGGCATTTTATGCCATCACTAGTTTCTATTAAATCAGATGCCAACTTTAGCATTCTACCATTTCGATGTCTTCAAATCTTTTATTCCTTCCTTTATCTTTCTTAAATTGTGATCCTTTCATTCTTTTGTAGATATTTCCTTTCAATTCTTCCAGTCGTATTTCTTCTAATTTTCTTTTCTTACCCTTCTCATTCACTTCGTACCTTTCTTTCTTTCCCCACTGCATTTGCGGCAACACATTATCATCAAAACTAATAAAGTTAGGCCCATGTTTGGCAATAATATTTGACCTAAAATACTCTTACCTATATTAGAAAACCAACTACTGATAGTGGAAAAGCTATTGGTTATTTTCTTCCATACACTGTCAACCTCCAGTGGTTCCTCTTCCAAATGTGTAATATTTTTAATATACCTTCCAATCTCTACGCTTTTGTCAGGTATATACGTGCAACAATGTTGCACTGTCAACATTTTACAGACTCCACCCTCTTTTGCTAATAAGATATCAAGGGCAAGTCGATTTAGCAAAACCATAGATCTAACAGCAACTAACTCTGTATTGATCAATAAAAATTCTCCAGCAGTGTCAGTAACTAACCGATCAACTGCAATTGACAGATTTTTTGAGAATTCAGCAGAACCCCCACTGAAGGTATCAATGCACCAAATATATCACCTACTATTTCCGAAAAACTAGCTCTTTTATGTCGGGTTAGTCCATTACAGTCATTATTGCTTCCAGTGATTCTTTTAACATGATAAACTTTAGGGAATACTATTCCGAAATAGCAACTCCCATACCAGTGATCAGGCAATCTAAAATAGGCTTTATTTCCACAATTATAATAAATTCCAGGAAATACTGGATCAGTTCCTGCTTTTAGTCCCCAACCCCCAATTACTAAGAAGTTAAGTTCACATTCACTGGATCCAATAAATACATTGTTATATTCTGTTTTAAGTCTATGGAGACAGATTTTCCCTTTCTTTTCAAAGTCCAGAGACATAGCAGCATGAGTCTTGCCAGATACTAAAACGTCTTCCCTTTCAGCCCATTTAGGT
Source organism: Triturus cristatus (assembly GCF_964204655.1). Lineage (NCBI taxonomy): Eukaryota > Metazoa > Chordata > Amphibia > Caudata > Salamandridae > Triturus > Triturus cristatus. The sequence continues at coordinate 310,949,406 of NC_140585.1, read as the reverse complement.
ATCTGATGTTTCAGGTTCAGAATCCCTTCTTTGGAACTCCTGTCTCCTGTGTTCTACTAAATTCAAAAATATATTTTCTTCTTCATGTAATTTACATGTTAGGTTGCGCTTATGCGCGTCAGCTATATCTATGGTCTTCATTGGTAGAAAATATTCACCCATGAATTGTGAGTCTCTAGTACTAAGGACAGGGTTCATGCTCTTTCGCATGGGAACTTATGAAAATATTACATCTACATTTGAATAATATTGCAGTTTTCCAGTTCTATAGAATAAACAAGCTAATACACTACATGAAATACCATATGTCAAGGGTAAATGATAAGTTACCCCTTCAGCTACTGAATTTGGCAATTTCATGCAAACATAACAATCACTAACTTCCATAGTTTCTACATAATGTACTAAGAGATTTGCAAATACATTTAAATCATTTTCGTTCTTATCTACAGTGTGGTGTAAACCTAGCTCATTTGGTGTTTCTAAGTCTATTCTATCGCCCTTAATGTTTGCAACTTCTGTATGTGTGTTAGTACTATTCTGTTTGTCAGTAATCATCAAATAAGGAATAGCTATTGCTAATATTACCTATATTATGAGGACTAACATTAAACTACTTATACAGATTCTACAACACTTCTTTATACAGCTTTGTTTCGTGTTCCATTAATTTTACTATCAGACATTTTTGGCCAAGAAGATTGTCTTTAATTCAGAACCGGATAGGAGATAACACCTTAAGTGTCTTCTCTCTTTCAAGTCGGTCTCACTTCTGCCTCAATTGGTTCAACAATCAGCTCTTCATCACTTTCTTCATTTAAGCCAAGGTTTTCAAAGTCTTCAAGAATAACATAAGTCCACTCAGGACCCTTGAACTTGTTATTCAAGGTCTTCAATCTTTGACTCATTCGCTACTATAGTTACTTTGGGCGGTCCAGATTGACTAGTTACTTCATTTACTTGATCAGGTTCTTCACTGATTGTCTTCAAGTCGGTATCTCAGTCTCTTAATAATTCTTGGCCAATTATCACCTTTTCGACTTTCATTAAATTTCACTGCACTGCCAGGTCCTTAAAGACTCCTTTTATTTTCCTTTAACTTTGGCACAACTTGATCAGCTTCGTCTTCAGATTTCCTCTCTATCTGACCTTGTCCAGGGCTTATTGTTTTGGCCTGTTCTGCCTGGATGGGTTCATCTATCTTAATCTGACCCTGTTCAGGATTAGTAATGTCTGGTTTTGCTTCTGTATCCTGAACTTGCGTTTCTATGCCTATCTGGTCCTGTTCAGGTCTTTTTACCTCTTTACCTTCTTCTGCCTGAACGTTTTCTCTAAAACCCATCTGTCCCTCCTCAGACTCAGGAATGGGGCTTTGGTTTTCTTCTGTCGGAGTATATTGTTCTTTCCTTAACTGTTCCTGCTCAGGCTCCCTAACAGTCGTTTCCCTACTCTCCTGAGTGAGTTCTTCTAACCCTGTCTGGTCCTCACTCTTTTCCCGTTTGTCTAACTGTGTTTGACTCCTAGTTCTGATAAGTACTTCAGGTATGTCCACCACTGGGATCCAGTCGTCCTGATAAGTGCTCGGTTGTTCTTGGGCAGCTACCTCAGGATCTTTTTCAGGAAGTTCTTCAGCTGCACAACCTTCAGCACCATCAGTTTCTTGTTTCAATTGAAACTCTTCTTCTTCAGGAGCTGGTACCCTTTTGGTATGACTTGCATGGATCCAATTAGGCAATCCTGCACACTTTACAGCTGTTGAAGTAGTCAATATAACTTGATGTGGTTTGTCCCACCTTGGTGCTAAGCACGATTCTAGAGTGTGATTCTTCACAACTACCCAATCACTGGGATTCAGATCATGCGATTGGCTCAGCTGTTTGTTGAAAGCGTCTTCCCCAACCTGATGAGAGATAGAACGCTCTGTCAGCCAATTCTTTGCAATACTCCAAAACCAAGCCATCAGTTATATTCAACAGCTTGTGTCCTGGTACACATACCTGTCTCATGGCTCTTCCCATGAGTATTTCATGGGCACTCAATCCATTATTCTTGTCTGGAATCATAACAAACCCACACACCATCTTCTGCCCTTCTTTGACATCCTATTTTCACCCACTCTTCCTTTTCTCTCATGTCTACTGCATCCTGCAGATCTTTCACCTCCTCCCAGCTTCCCACTCCTGCAAGTATCATAAGTTGGTAGCTGATTCCACAAGTTTCGATTTGCTTGTTTAAGGCAATTTTATGCCTTGCACAGTGTTGGGCCACCTGGTCAGCATATCGGTTACAGGCTGTCACATAGTCATCTCCTGATTGGTGAGCAGCACACTTAACCACGGCCACCTCTTTTGGTAATTGAATTGCCTCAAGTAATTCTTTCACGAAAATTCAATTTTTAACGGGGGTCCCTGAGGAAAGCAAAAACCAAAGGAAATGATGGACGGAGTGTTGAACATTGCAAGCACTCACCCCCAGTCAACTGATCTAGGTTTAATCCATCACAGTTCTTTAGCCCACTCTGCCACCCCAGTTCAGACATGGCCGTATGCAAATCAGTCTGACCCTGTGCCTCATGGGAACAGTCCAGCCCGAACTGCCAAGCCATGTCTTCCCTGGACCGGAAACAAGCTTCCTAGGACCGGTTTCTGGCATTTCAGCAGTCTTCAGCCAGGCTTGCTTGAATCCAGTGGCAAAGTGAGCAAGGGACTCACGTCTGAGCATGCCCTGCCAACTTATGGCGAACAAAGCAAAAACCAAAGGAAATGATGGACGGAGTGTTGAACATTGCAAGCACTCACCCCCAGTCAACTGATCTGGGTTTAAAAACAAAAGAATGGGTGTCAAGGGAAAGAACGCGCAACCAGCAAAATTTCACACCATTAGTAGTATTGATCCACAATTATCCTAGTGCGGTGCTTTCAACTTGAGGATAGGCACCCTAATCCTCAAAACAACAATCAAATTGATTCATGTATTTTCTCGTGTCGAAGCACTCGCAAATTAACCAACAACGTTTCCTGTTACTGTCACAAAACTAAATACACATTGTAGTGGGCTTCTCTTCTTCCTTTATTTTCATTTGAATCTCCAAACTTCTTTTATTCATAACATTCTTCCACTCCCAACGCGTTTCGTCGATAGGGATTAACCCATGCGACTTCCTCAGGGCTGGAAGCAATAAATAATATACATTGGAGTATAGAAACTCACTTGTTTCATATCCCATAGCCCACATTGTTGCATGTGCAAAGGAAAAACATGCTGTGTGACAACACACTATTAATATAATCACATAAATATATATAATTAATACATTAAAGAATTCGACCCATCATTTGAATATTCACTCTAAAAGATCATCCACCATTGTAACAGTGAAACACTATACACAATCGTGATGGCACCATTCTCCCAACAGTGAACCACACCAAATAATCATGCCTCCAAAGAAAGCCAAATGGTACCTTAATCTTGTGTAACTGTCTCCTAAGTTCCAAAAAAGTACAAAAACACCTAGTCAAACACACTGCGGTATACATGAGGCAAGGATGGCGAGGATAAACACCAAATATTCATTATTAATATCACATACCTTAAAGCACTTTGAAATCAATAATATCCGTATCTCCTTCCTAATGGTCGTTTTGTAATTCAACAACACCTACAATACAAATTTAACTGTAAATGACCCTGCACTAAAAATATTATGTCAGTCAGGCCACATGTCTTAAAAAGACTGAAATATAGTCTCACCTGATATCACTGAACACTGTACGTGACCATTAGCGCAATTGTTTAAGCAGTAATCCTCAAATATGTATTCCAAGTCTCTGAAGTACGGAGACCTATAAATAACAATGAACACCAGATTTTAATATGAATCCTAACATTACTACATGGCATCCCCCAATAATCTTTTGTAAATCTCCCATCTTACTTACTTTTAGCAATAACAACGTCCCCGGATAAGGAACCGTCTTCGTGTCTAATCGCGTCGCGTTTCCTAACCCTCTTTATCACTACAATCAACATAAACGAGGTGACTACTCCGTAGTTTAATGAGCGCCATTTTGGATAGGTTTAGGGAGACCAGAAACGCACTTCTCGGGCGCCATTTACGAAATGTTACGAACAAAACACTGCAAATCGAATCAGACCTATCTTTTAATTCAGAAAAATAAGGTGATCCACGAAACTGTTCGAGGCCATAATTATTTTTAGTTATACCCCGCCATACCTATGATTTGAGTTTACAAATTCCCCATAAACGCGTACCATAATAAGGTCTGGATAATAATGCCATTCTTAACAGGGCAACCTTAAAGCTTTCCCGCAGTAAATCATTTCTGTTGTTATGGCAACAAATAGAATAAAAAAGGTATCACCAAGTACTAAGTTAGATCTATCCATTATACCAAACTATCACATGTTAAGTGACAACTCCACCGTCATCACTAATTAATAGAACCTGAGCATCTTTCTTTATTTAATTCTTTGCTAATACAGTATAACATGGAATAAGTACCTATGCAGAAAACACTAAGAACTGCATGAAACATACAGCTAGAAAATAGCTACCAACTAAAGGAAACATCGCAACTCCAACAAGCCAACACAAGATCTGCTTATCGATCACTCTTTTACTCAAACTGACCCCTCCATTAAGTTCTCATTCCCCTAGGAAATACTGTAACTCACGGTCATAATTAAGACCATCCTCCACGGCCCTCAAGCGCATGATCCATCTTGCCTCATGCCTCCGCAGTGCGAGTTCTCTGTTACCTCCACGCGCTTCCCTCTTAACATGCTCAATGCCACAAAATTGAAATGATTTATGTAAACCTTGCGAAGTGCAATTTTGTATGTGTTCCGCAATAGGATATCTTTGATCGTTATTCTTTACAGCTCTCCAATGTTCAGCAATCCTATCTTTAAGAGCCCTTATTGTGCTTCCCACGTATATTTGCTCACACATACAATTAATTACATATACAACATATTTAGTACTGCAGTTAATATTAGTCACAATGTCATATACTTGTTTACCATTGTACTGAAATTGTTTAGTTTTGTCTTTCGCATGTTTACACATCCCACAGTGGCCACATTTAAAAAAACCCTTACTCATTTGGGTAAGCCATTGTTCCTTCTCAGCCTCTCTCGGGTAACTTGGACTCAATATTGTACCCAATGTTCTCCCTCTTCTGTATGTAATTTGTGGTTTGTCTGGCAGAAATTCCCGTAGCGTCCTATCCGCCTTCAGGATATGCCAGTGCTTGTGCATGCTCTTATAGAGAATTGAATTTATAGGATTGAAATCCGTTATCATCCCAATCAAATTAGACTTATCTTTAGTATTTTTGGGGTTTAAGGTGGATGCGCGTTTTATCTTGAGAGCCCTCTGTGTCGCCACCATAAGATCTCTTTTATCATAGCCCCTTTGGGTGAACCTCCTTTCCATGTCCTTTATACATTCTCTGAATTGGTTGTCCTCACTACAATAACGTCGCGCCCGTAACATTTCTCCATAGGGAATTGCCCTAATCTGATGTTTGGGATGCGCACTGCCCGCATGTAAAATAGCATTGCAGGACGTAGGCTTACGATACATCCTACTACAGATTTTATCATTGTCTATAAACAGTTCCACATCTAAAAAAAACAAATTAGTCGAACTAACACAAGAAGTACATTTGATATTCATAGTATTGTTATTCAGGTAATCAATAAATCCACTTAATTTTTCTTCTGTTCCTGTCCATATTAAAAGACAGTCATCTATATATCGTCCCCAATATAAGATGTCATCATTCCAGTAAATACCCGCTGGGCCCCATATCACTGATTCTTCCATCCAGCCCATGAATAGATTCGCGAAAGCAGGCGAAAATCTTGAACCCATAGCCACTCCCTGGGTTTGCCTAAACCATTCCCCATTGAATAGAAAATAATTATTTGACAAAATAAGATCCGTCATTGTTAATAACATTTGAGTATGTCCCCATTGGCTAGCTGGTTTTTTCATCATGAAATATTCAATAGCTTTCAGACCTAGATCGTTGGGTATACTCGTATACAGTGATACAACATCCAACGACACTAGTTTCATTCCCGATTCCCAAGTAATATCACTCAATATATTTAAAATATGCTTCGTGTCCCTAATATATGATGGCAGATTCACTACCATCGGCTGTAGGAACACGTCGACATACTGTGAAATTCGTTCTGTAGGACCACCTATCCCTGCCACAATGGGCCTCCCTGGTGGAAAAGGGAGGTCCTTATGAATCTTTGGCAAAGTATATAGACAGGGATAACGTGGACGATTCACTTTTAAATACAGCAATTCATCTTCATCTAAAAGGCCTTGATAATGCCAGTCCTGTAACAATCCATTAATTTTAGTGATCAGAGAGAACATGGGATTATATGACCCTGTTCAGGATTAGTAATGTCTGGTTTTGCTTCTGTATCCTGAACTTGCGTTTCTATGCCTATCTGGTCCTGTTCAGGTCTTTTTACCTCTTTACCTTCTTCTGCCTGAACGTTTTCTCTAAAACCTATCTGTCCCTCCTCAGACTCAGGAATGGGGCTTTGGTTTTCTTCTGTCGGAGTATATTGTTCTTTCCTTAACTGTTCCTGCTCAGGCTCCCTAACAGTCGTTTCCCTACTCTCCTGAGTGAGTTCTTCTAACCCTGTCTGGTCCTCACTCTTTTCTTGTTTGTCTAACTGTGTTTGACTCCTAGTTCTGATAAGTACTTCAGGTATGTCCACCACTGGGATCCAGTCGTCCTGATAAGTGCTCGGTTGTTCTTAGGCAGCTACCTCAGGATCTTTTTCAGGAAGTTCTTCAGCTGCACAACCTTCAGCACCATCAGTTTCTTGTTTCAATTGAAACTCTTCTTCTTCAGGAGCTGGTACCCTTTTGGTATGACTTGCATGGATCCAATTAGGCAATCCTGCACACTTTACAGCTGTTGAAGTAGTCAATATAACTTGATGTGGTTTGTCCCACCTTGGTGCTAAGCACGATTCTAGAGTGCGATTCTTCACAACTACCCAATCACTGGGATTCAGATCATGCGATTGGCTCAGCTGTTTGTTGAAAGCGTCTTCCCCAACCTGATGAGAGATAGAACGCTCTGTCAGCCAATTCTTTGCAATACTCCAAAACCAAGCCATCAGTTATATTCAACAGCTTGTGTCCTGGTACACATACCTGTCTCATGGCTCTTCCCATGAGTATTTCATGGGCACTCAATCCATTGTTCTTGTCTGGAATCATAACAAACCCACACACCATCTTCTGCCCTTCTTTGACATCCTATTTTCACCCACTCTTCCTTTTCTCTCATGTCTACTGCATCCTGCAGATCTTTCACCTCCTCCCAGCTTCCCACTCCTGCAAGTATCATAAGTTGGTAGCTGATTCCACAAGTTTTGATTTGCTTGTTTAAGGCAATTTTATGCCTTGCACAGTGTTGGGCCACCTGGTCAGCATATCGGTTACAGGCTGTCACATAGTCATCTCCTGATTGGTGAGCAGCACACTTAACCACGGCCACCTCTTTTGGTAATTGAATTGCCTCAAGTAATTCTTTCACGAAAATTCAATTTTTAACGGGGGTCCCTGAGGAAAGCAAAAACCAAAGGAAATGATGGACGGAGTGTTGAACATTGCAAGCACTCACCCCCAGTCAACTGATCTAGGTTTAATCCATCACAGTTCTTTAGCCCACTCTGCCACCCCAGTTCAGACATGGCCGTATGCAAATCAGTCTGACCCTGTGCCTCATGGGAACAGTCCAGCCCGAACTGCCAAGCCAGGTCTTCCCTGGACCGGAAACAAGCTTCCTAGGACCGGTTTCTGGCATTTCAGCAGTCTTCAGCCAGGCTTGCTTGAATCCAGTGGCAAAGTGAGCAAGGGACTCACGTCTGAGCATGCCCTGCCAACTTATGGCGAACAAAGCAAAAACCAAAGGAAATGATGGACGGAGTGTTGAACATTGCAAGCACTCACCCCCAGTCAACTGATCTGGGTTTAATCCATCACCGTTCTTTAGCCCACTCTGCCACCCCAGTTAAGACATGGCCAGGAAATCCCTCTCCATCCACAGTTGGCCAACATCATGCAAAACCCCATAACCATATTGACTGTCAGTGAATATGGTTACTCTCCAATTTTTCATGCTTTAATTTAAGCGATTAATTCAGCCACTTGTGCAGATCTGACCTCTGTCAAATAGGATGCTTCGACTATTCCAGTTAATGTATTTATAGCATAAGCAGCACTTAATCTTCCCTCCTCGTGTTGCATGCATGTGCCGTCAACAAACAGCTCATGCTCTGCGTTTTTCAAGGGTTCCTCTTGTATGTCAGGAAGTGGTTTGTTGTGAAGTTCAGTCACGTCAAGACATTCATGTTCAACCTCATCTTTCACTTCTTCATAAGGATCAGGTAGTAAGGTGGCTGGATTAAGAACAGTACACTTCACTATAGTCAAGTTTTCAGCCCCCAGTATTATTCTTTCATATTTTGTCAGCCTACTGGGAGTAAGGTACTGCGTTCGGGTTATGGTTAGCAGAATCACCACTGCATGAGGAACATACACCTTGACAGGGTGTCCCATCACAATTGACTCACTCTGTTCTATGCTTACACAAGTTGCGGCTACAGCTTTCAGGCAACCTAGTAATGCACAGGCCACAAGGTAGCAGAAAAATATGCCACTGGCCTTCTCACCAATCCATGTCTCTGTGTCAGAACGGACAGTGCACAATTACCCCGCTCATAGCAGAATAATGCAAATTATTTTGAATAGTCTGGCATTTCTAAAGCAGGTGCTTCACACAAGCACTCCCGCAACTTTCTAAAAGATCCTATACTTTCCTCATCCCATTCTATAGGATCTTTCGCTCTCTTTCTGGTCATTTGTATCAGGGGTTTAGCTAGTACAGCAAACCCTACAATCCACTGCCTACAATACCCTACAACTCCAAGGAACATTCTTATTTATTTTTGGGTTCGTGGCAACTGCGTTTGTCTTATTATTCTGATTCTTTCAGAGGTCATTCTTCTAATGCCTCTTTCTATTTGATGTCCTAAGTATTTGACTGAGTTCTTACAAAATCGAAGTTTCTCGGGGGACTCTTTATGTCCACTCTTTGCCAAATGATTTAACAATGCAATTGAATCAGTAACACAGTCATCTTGAGTGTTTGACGCCACCAATAGGTCATCAATATACTGCACCAGGACTGACTCTCTGGGCAATACAAGAGAAGCAAGGCTTCTTTTGGGAATCTGATCAAAGATTGAAGGATTTTCTGTGTACCCTTGAGGCACACGATTCCACACGTAAACATGCTCTTCAAATTTGAACGAAAATAAAAACTTGCTATCTAGATGCAATAGAATAGAGAAGAATGCATGACTTAAATCAATTACTGTGAACCATCCTGCTTTCCATGGTATCTGATAAAGAATCACAGCTGGATTAGGCACTACTGGGCAGCATGGTACAACAATCTTATTAATTTTCCTAAGATCTTGAACCACCCTATACTTCCCGTTAGGTTTCTTAATACCAATTATAGGTTAGTTACAAGGGCTACTCATTATTTCTTTCAAGATGCCTTTTAAGACCAATCACTCATCTGCTTTTACTTCTGGACTCATTTTGTATTGTCGGGTATTCAGATAAACAGCACCTTCTTTCACGGTTACTTTTACGGGATCTACATTTGCCATTAATCCTATTTATTTTCCAGAAAAATCCCATATTTCTGCATTTGCAGTCAGTTTGACTTCGGCAGGTAATTCATTTTGTGTTAAATATAATTCATTTACTTCTGTTTGGCTAACATGAACTTGTAAACTCCATCTTCATTTGGGGTTTGTATTGCAACACCATCTGGTGTGCAAAATATAGTGCAATTCATTTTGCACAGCAAGTCCCTTCCAAGCAAATTTACAGGGCTTGAATCTCACACCACGAACTTTTGCATTTGTTTAAAATTTCCAATTCGCACCTCCATTGATTCTGTGATCGGGGTTCTAATCCGTTTGCTTGAAACACCTACGACTTGGATGTCTTCACCCGAGATGGGCAGGTTAGGAATGTCTGCTGTTCTTACAGTAGACCTGGTAGTACCAGTGTCCAACAAAAAAGTGATATCATTTCCTTCCACTTTACCTTCTACGTATGGACCTGACTGATCTACTGGTAGGGATGCGCCAAGTACGCACTCCCCTTCCTCCCCCCTCAGGCACCGTCATTCTTGATCATAATCAATTAGAGGGTCCTGCAAAAGAAACTGTGATGTTACAACATTTTTCTTACCACTTCCTTCTGGAAATCTGGCGTCCACACTGTACTTGGCTTGACTCCCAATTTTTTTTTATTTTTTTTTCAAAACCTTTATTTAGCATATGATGTCCGTACACAGCATAATGCCTACAACCACTCTTGTCCGGCAGCGTGCTAGATTAAGAAAGAGGCAGAGGTGTACACAGCGTATCGCCAACAACCCAAAAGGGCCGGCCGCGTCAAAATATATGTAGGTTTTGCTGTTTAACGGAACACGGGATCGCGAACCCTAATAGCCTTAAATAACAACAGACTAAGAACACAACCAACTAGCCTCACGGTGAGATTGGTACAAAAAATTAAAATAGCGTATCGATTCGGAGAGCGCCCGGAACAGAACACAGTCTTAAGGGCGTAAGCATTGCAGTGGATGTCTCAACATCATGACCCAACTTCTCATGCCACCATATCAAGCACACCAGCACATCCAGTAGGCCGTGTAGCCTCCCCGAATCCCACAGTTCCAAACCCGTCTCCGTAGGTGCCAGACTATTGCGAGGCTTTGGGAGCAGTGTGCAGCCTCGCCCTCCGGGGGTGTCGGAAGCTGCTGTTTGCATATCCATCCTCGGTCCGCACCCCAGGAACTTCCAAGGTCATTCTCACCTCCGCTGCGTGTAGCCTAGTCGTCTATCTGGATGGGGAGGAAGGGGCAGCTGCGCCAGGTACCAGTGGGGTTAGCAATAAGTAATTCTTCAAGGGACCCCATATGTCTCGGGAAGTTGACGGAAGGAGGTCAGAGTATAGGGCAAGCTGATCCTGCCAAAATATCATCGTTTCTAGCCAGTCCTTGAACTTAGGTGCCCTCCCTCTGCCCCATTTACAGGCCACCCTCCATTTAGCAAGAAGGAAGCAAACCGAGGCAAATTTCCTATGTATCACAGGGAGCCGCTCCGTATAGCCTAGTATGCCCATCAACGGAGACGGTGGTAGCGGAGTATCCAACATTTTCCCAACTGCTTCAAATATCTGTTCCCAATATTCCTGAAGGGCCGGGCAGCTCCAGGCCAGATGCAGCATATCAGCGCCATCAGCTCGACATCTGTCGCATCTGGCATCCTCTCGCAGCCCAAATCGGTACAGGCGAGCGGGTGTGTAATAGTATCTCTGTAAGTATTTGAAGTGCGCGATACGCAACCTGCTGCTAGCAGACACTTTCTCTGTCCGCATGCAGCAATAGAGCCACTCCCGATCCAAGATTTCCTGTCCCATTTCATGAGACCATTTAGCTTGGGCAGCGCTCTGCGATGCGCCAATTTCTACGTATATAGACCTATAGAGGATGGACACCAAGTGAGATGCAGTCTTCGCCCCCAGCAGTGTGTGCACCTGGGGGAGTACCGGCGGTTCCTCCGGATATTCCGGGGTACAGGCCCGTATTCCCTATCGCAGACGGGCATAAAGGAATGTTTCCATAACATTTGGTGGAGGATCGACACACAACTGCTGTAGTGTAGCAAATTTCCCATTTTGATATATATCTCCCCATGTATGGATTCCCCGCTGTCGTTTGAAATTTTTGAAGATACCCTCCTGAGGGTCAGTTGGGGATGAAACGTCAGCGGCAACTGGGGGGGGGGAGGAGGAGTGGGGATGGGAGTACATCATTGGGGCTTGCATTTTGTGTGCAATCCACTTCCATGCACGCACCGTGCAATCTACAGTTGTGGGGACCCGTTCACGCTGTGATGTCGGTTGCAAGAGTGCCCCCTCCATAGGGACGGGGTCAGCCAGCCAATGCTCCGTGGCCAAATGAGCTGTATATTTCGGGCCATTAAACCAATAATGTGCATAGTGCGCCTGCGCGCACATATAGTATAACTCAAAGTTGGGCAGCTCAAGCCCTCCCACCGCGTATGGACTGGCCAGCGTCTCCCACTTAATCTGTGGCTGCTTACCGCCCCACACAAGGCGCAGAAGTTCTGTCCTCAAGGTAGAGAAGAAGGGGCGGCCCGGGTGATAGGGGATGTTCAGGAAGTAGTAAAGAACCTTAGGTAGCACTATCATCTTGACCAGAGAAAGCCGGTCAGCAATGGATAGTGGCATGGCTATCCACCTTGTTATTGTGTCGCGTAGCGTGTCAATAGCACGCCCATAGTTGTCGCGGATCAGCTCTTCCCGATCTACAGTGACATTCACACCTAAGTATCGAACGGTAGTGTCGCACCACTCCAATGGAAAGTCAACCACAAAGGGGGTGACAGCCGGAGTAAGAGGAAGGATTTGGGATTTCGACCAGTTAATCTGTATTCCAGAGAGTCCCCCAAATCGCACGAATTCTCGCAGGAGCGGGTTGAGGTTGTGCATCGGGTCTTTCACATATAGGGTGACATCGTCCGCGTACAGCAAAATCAGGATGGGACGCAGCAGGCATCTTAGAGCCTTCTCCTGATGGTATTGGCGCACCTTAGCCGCTAGTGGCTCCATCGCCAGGGTAAATAGCAGCGGCGACAGCGGGCACCTTTTGCCTAGTGCCCCGAGTCAGTGGTATTGCCCTAGACGTGTGGCCATTAATTTGCACACGGGCCACCGGAGCATTATAGATCAATTTAATCCAAGCAGAAAATCCTACCGGGAACCCCATGCAACGAAGTACTGCGTGTAAATATTCCCATTCTACCGAGTCGAATGCCTTGGTGGCATCCAAAAAAATAGCCGCCAGAAGCAATTGCGGGGCCACCTGTTGGACAATCGAAAAGAGGGTGCGGAGATTGTGGGAAGTGGATCTCCCGGGAATAAAGCCCGCCTGATCTGGTAAAATTAACTTATCCATCAGGAGGTTCAGTCGATTAGCTATCATTTTTGTGAGAATTTTACTATCCACGTTGATGAGGGACAAGCGCCGGTATGAGTCACACTTGTTAGCCGGTTTCCCTGGCTTCAGAATGGACATAATAAGGGCCTCTCTCATTGTGGGCGGCAGTGCCTGCGTTTCCAGTGCCTCTGCGTACACCTCCTGCAGAATGGGGGCGAGCTGATCCAGATATAGTTTATAGAAGTCGCTCGGAAGCCCGTCCGGTCCCGGCGCCTTCCCGGACCTCAACTGAAGGACCGCCTCTCTCAATTCATCACTCGAAAATGGCGCACATAAAAACTCTCTGATTGTCTTCCAAAAACCCCAGCGTGATGTCCCCAAAAAAGCATGGGAAGTCCGCTGCGTTGGTCCCCTGAGAGCTGTAAAGCTCCGCGTTAAAGTCAGTAAAGGTCTGCAATATCTGGGCACTGTCCTTTTGGCAATTACCCTCTCCGTCCTCCACCTCAAGAATATAGTTAGCATACCGGGGCAGTCTGATATCCTGAACTAAGTCTTTCCCAGGTCTGCCTCCCTCCCCATAACGTCGTGCCTGGGCATACTTCCCTCTAAACTTCGCCTCTCTTTCTGCCGTTTCCGTGTATTCGGTCAGTATCTCCCTTCCTTCCCCGGCATTATTCCGCCAGATGTCCGCCTCCAGGTCTTTGAGTTCCCCTTCCAGCCGTCGGCGGATGTCCCTCAGTACCCCAAAGCTTTTGGACATACAAATCCCGCGTATGGTCACTTTAAACGCCTCCCACATTGTCCCCACCTGCTCAACCGATCCCCTATTCCGCTCGAAGAATTCAGCTATAGCCTCTCCTAGTTCTGTCTTGAATACCTCATCGAGCAGCGCCTCAGGGGCAAGTCTCCAGCACCTGGGGCTGGCGATCAAATTGGGGATGTCCAGAGTGAGGCACACCGGGGCATGGTCGGACAGTGTACGAGCTAGGTGATCAACAGCACGCACCCAAGGGCAGATCCCCCGAGACCCAAGCCAGTAATTCAGCCTCGACCAGGACACGTGGATTGACGAGTGAAAGGTCCCCTCCCGTCTCTCTGAATGTCTGTATCTCCACAAATCAACTAATCCCCCGTCTCCCAGCAATTCCTTTAATGTACCCTGGCTGCGCGTGTAGTGATGAGGCAAGTGTGAAGACTGATCTTTTGCAGGGTCACAGACCGTATTAAAGTCTCCCGTCCATAGTACATGAGTGGCCCCTATGTCCAGTATCTGTCCCCACAGTGCATTCAAAGTGTCAGGGCTATCGATGTTGGGACCATAATAGCTAATAATAACCACCGAATGTGCACCTAGAGTGCCCCCCATCATGCAGAATCTGCCCCCTCCGTCACTTCGCACCCCTCCACATCTAAACGGGGTCCCTCTCTTGACCAGAATGGCCGTGCCTCGTGCATATGTGGAGTAGGCTGAAAATATCCTACAGGAAGCCCATTTGCTGCCAAAGGTTGAGGGGCATCTAGGGTCAGTAGGTGTCTCCTGTAGTACCGCTATGCTAATGTCATGTCGGTCAAGGTAAGAGAGGATTTGTCTCTTCTTCCTGGGATCTCGCAGCCCCCTTACATTCCATGACCGGAATTTCACCGTGTCCTGTCGTGTCCCTTCCATGCTCGTAAGGCAGTGTCAGGGCTGAACGTTCGTGCAAGCGTGGAGCATGATGCAATATCCCACTGTGGTGTGTAGTGTAATGCAGTTTCTACTGTCGTCGTGCAGTGCTGTAAAGTTCCAAAAGTGCATCGGAATCTAATCATACAGTTACCAACTCCCGTTCTCCTGTGAGGCTCTCCCGCAACTGTCCCTCCCACTCTTCCCTCCCACATCAGCACCCCAAATGTGCCGGCATCCCAAAACCCTCCCCCCGCTCCCCCCAGCAATAACACAAACAAATAGCACAACAATAACATCAAGCAAGAAAAAAGCAGTCTAGTTTCAGAGCCTTTCCAAGCTATCTATCTGTAGGTATTGGGGGACCACCCTTAGTGGGGCGCTGGTGTGCCTCTTAAACCCTCGTGTCCCACCGGTCAGCAGGACTCCCTGAGCCCTCCCCAGTGGAGCTGGGATGGAGGAGGGTCAGGGTGGAGGGTGCCCGACCCTTATTCGAAAGACCCCTTCAAGCCCAATCTATTTGAACTTTCCGGTCAGAACTATGTAACTCGGAACATCATGAGCCTCTCTGTGTAGGATTCCCCCTCAGTCAATTGTTTAACAAAACAGTTCAGCCCCAGGCCCAGGTACTCAGACAGTAGCAGTGCAGTCCTAGGACAACTTCCTTTCTGGTGGCACCTGCGCGGCTCTGCGTATGCGACCTCTGCCATCCAGACCGCTAATTGTCGTCCCTGTCCCAGAGTATTTCCGGGATTTCTTCTCCCTCATCGCCACAATAGTGCGCAATCCATAAATAGTGGTTCGTGACTTAGCCAACAACAGTGGCGGTGCTTAACATTCAGTCATCTTCCACGGGTGATTGGGATCCTGGGCGCACGGCATTGCAATTGTGTGCTGGGGAGGATCGTCGTAGTGTCCTGAGGAACTCCTCCGCCTGTTGCGGGTTGGTGCAAATGATCGTGCGGTCTCGATGGTGTATCCGCAGTTTGGCTGGATATAACCGGGCGTACTCGAGGTTCGCCTTGCGCAGTTTCTGCTTCACCTGGACATATTTCCGTCTCGCTTCCTGGACAGCCAGAGTAAAATCCGGGTAAATGGAGAACGGATTCCCTTCGTATTGCAGCTCCGGAAGGTCCCGTGCTCTCCGCAAAGCTACATCGCGGTCCCGATAGTTAAGCAGTCTTGTCACTATGGGTCTCGGTGGTGCTCCAGCCGGAGGCCGTGGGCCCAACGATCTGTGCGCTCGCTCAACTATCAGATGCGCTGAGAAGGAGTCCACCCCCAGTGTGGAGGTGGGTAGCCGTTCCACATAGTCCTCTAGTCGCCCGGTGGCTGTGGTCTCCGGAATTCCTATCAGGCGAATGTTATTTCTTCGGCTAGGTGCTTCAAGATCCCCGTTTTTGGCCGCTATCCCCTTCAGCAGCTTGTCCATTTGTGACATTTGCTTGGCCATGGTATTGGTGTTGTCCTCCGTGTCAGAGATCCTCTTCTCCGCCTCCTTTAGCTGTTCTTCATGTTTGTCCACTTTCAAAACCAAGAAATCGAACCGGGTGTTCATAGTATCCATTTTCCCTGAGAGGGCATTCAAACTCTGCTATGAGCATAGTCTTTAGTTCCTCACTAGGGGAGGCTTCCAGGGGATTCAGCAGCATCGGGGCGGGTTCGCCCGCATCTTCAGTAGTGGAGCGCGTGGTCGCTTTTTTCTGCTCGAAAGGCAGTCTTGATTGGCGTGCTTCCGCTTTCCCCATGATGCTAGCCTCGCAAATACCTGTACGACAGGGCACCCCCAAGGCCTTCACAGCAGTGACGCATCTCCCCAGGCACAGCAGCGCTCCGTTCCCGGCACTATCTGCACTCTCCGCCGTTCAGGTTCTATGCTCTTTCCTGTACATTAGATTCTCCCTCCTGTGTTTATTCCCTGTCTCAGCTTTGTTAGGTTGTTGGGATTTCCCCACACCAGGCGTCACCTCAGTCCTCTATGTGGTATCGTATGCCGCCTCTCAGGTAGTGCCAATCCAATATGCAGTCCCGTTAGCGCCTCGCGCCTGTCGCATGTGCCTCACCGCAGCTTCCGAAGCGGGGCCTAGTCGATGCCTCACTTTTCACGGGCCTCGCTCAGAGGCGGCAAGGCAAGCGCCCGCTCCGCAGCCGGCCCGCCCAGGCCCAACACCGTGTTTACAGGCGTCAGCAGCGCCGCCTCGGCATCAGGGGCGACCCGTCCCACGCCGCCCCAGCGAGTCCTCAATGCTAATGCTCAGGCCCGGTCCCGGCCATGCAGCGGGGGCCCCCCAGGTACCTCACCCGCGAGGCCGCAGGCGCCAGGTCCTCGCGCCAATCACAGCAATCACCGCCACCTCATAGAGGGGAACCGCAGCAGCACTCGTGCCCAGGGCGTCCGCCAGCGTCAAGGTGCAGGCCGCGAATCTCCTGTGCAGCTCTTCTTTCGAGCGGTCCGCCCGGAGGTGCCACGGCATATACAATGCGGTCTCAGGCCCAGCACCGCATGGCCACACCGACGCTAGCGTAACGCCAGCGGCCGCAGGGCCCCTCCAGCAGAAGCGGGCGTCACTCCCCCAGGCCTCAACCCAGCCGGATAAATGCAGGGCGAAACCGCGTAGCGGCTTCAAACTTTCAGCGCGTCCTCAGTATCGCGCTGGGCTAATTTTCGTGAGTGGCACGACTGTGGGCGAGGGGTCCTTCAGCAAATAATTAAAGCATCATCGGGTCAGGCAGCCAGAGCCTCACATAAGCGTGGCCATCTTGGTCCAGCGCCACCTAGCGCCCCCCGACTCACAAAATTTGATTTAGGGGCAGGTGGCAATTGACTCTGTGGCTCTATACCCTGTTGCTGATGACTCATTAACACCTCATTCTGCGTCTGTGGATTCAAATTTTGATTCGGGCCATTATTAACTTTTATAGCTTTACACTCGTTCTTCCAATGCCCCAATTTTTCTTTGGCTCTTCCCGATTCCACCTTCCCTGAGGTTTTTCCCCCCATTATCGTCAGTTTGACCTTGTGCCCTTCCTTGATTTTCGGACTGTTTATTTAATTGAAGCTCTTGCTGTTCAGCCAATTTTACTTGAGCCCACAGTACTTTTTCTTCTAAGGCTTTTCGTTTGTTATCAATTTCATCCCCACAATATTTAGCATATTTTAAAATCTTGTCAATGGGCTTTGATAGCCAACACAACATGTGCTGCTTAATCATTTGAGATATATCCAATCTCAGCCCAGACACAAATCGATACACAAAATGAGTCATGTCTTTGTTTTCTAAGCTTTCAAACCCACAATATTGTTTGAACACCTGTAAAAGACGTTCGTAGTAGGCATGCACAGACTCATTTTTCTCTTGGGTTGTCCTGTCTATTTTTACCCAATCAGTTTCTTTTGGGGGAATTTTACTCTTCAGAAACGTGATCACCTGGTGATATTTTTTCATTACATCTTCTGACAAGGCTCCTGTCTTTGAATCTCTTGGATAATCCTCACTAGGCCAATCTATAGTAATTTTACACTCTGTCCACAAATCTGCAGGTACTACTATGTCAAACAAACCATCCAGATATTTTAACACCTTTGAAACTTTCACAAATCTCTCAACTTGTCTGTACCACTCCACTGGTTTCTCTCTCAATTTTGGGAAATCATTTGTAAATGACAAAATATCCTGTCTAGTCCATGGCACATGTACGTACCCCCCTCCGAGTACTTCTCTCATCGGATACAACCTCTCAGCCTTTTCTGTTTCTCTCATGGCATATTCAGATGTCATTAGATTCACCTGTGCTTCTTCCTTTTTCTTTGCCCATCTAACTTTCCATCTTTCAAGATCTCCCCATTTTTGCAACAGAAATAACAACTCCCTGATCTGCAACTTTCTTCCTGACACATTCATGTTTTCCAAATCCTTATCAGAAAATTCTGCTCTATATGGTTTCTGCAACACCTTTGATTTCCTTATGTCAATTCCCATTTCCGATGCCAAATTCGTCAGTTTTTCATGGAATACCTTTGCGTTTCGTGTAATGCTTCTACAAATAAACAGTAATTCTTCCTCACTGTATGTGTTTGATCTATCTAGACCCACATTTCCAGCAACCATTTCTTCCAATTCTACTCTCAATTTAGAAGTGTCTAATATTTGTGGCTGTGACTTTGGCTTCTCTATTTCTTGAGACCATCTCTCTATATCTTCTGGGGTTACTATTGTGGCACTTCTAGTTCCTGATGATGTTTCTAGTCTAACTTCCTTTGAACAACTGGGCAAATTTCTCTTCGGGGTTTCCATCATCGGCTCTCTTATGGGCAAATCCATTAATGATATTACTGATTCACATTCACTTGCTTGATCATCTATTATTATCTTTTCTAGGTTCTATGCTTGGGGTAGGCATTACAGGAATTTTAGAACAGTTGGACTTTGCCATATAATGGAACTACCGGACCTATTGTCACTGGTATGGTCAATGCTTCCGGATGTGCGTTTATCTGAGCTATTCTCCGAATCAATTCATCTCCATTTTTATTTATTGCTTGCTTTTCCTTTTCTTGAAGTACCCTGTCTGTGGTGTCATGTACTATCTGGGGAACTAAAGGTGTTCCAATTATCGGGGCACAAGAGGTCATTCTATTGAATCCATCATTATAAGGTGGAGGACTTTTCATCAATATGTCTTCTAGGTATCCCTCTTCTGTTTCTCCGCTACCTAACATGGTTAAGTGCTTTGTTTTCTCTGTATATTTACCTCCTGTCTGCTCTTCTGATGTTAACACAGGATAATAAACCTTCTGCCACCATGGCCTGTCTCCATTGTTTCATTTGACTATCTCTAGTCTCTCGGGGAAATTTCGGGTAATATTTGCTTAAGGTCCTGTTACTCCGGGGTCTATCATGTTCAAAGGCTTCCATTTCCCATTCTTCTAAAGCCTCATATTGAGTCAATCTAGGTCTGGGTTCTAATTCATTCATCCGTGTTCTTAAGTTGTACAATATTCTTCCATTAAAGCTTCCGTATTCAGGAAATGCTAATATTCTACCATCTTTTGTGTACTGTACCCAATTTTCTAACCATACACCGGTATGATAGTCTCTTCCACCATCATGTATGATGCAGGTGTATTTGGAGGAGGAATGAGAATTCCCTCTCTACTCTTAATAGGTTTGTCCTTTTTAAAATAATTCTTAACCTTTTGCATGAATGACATTTTTCTCTTTTCTCCGTACATTGCATGCTTGTGCTTGTTAAGGTACTGCTCGTAAGCAAACCCTATAATTCTTCTATCTGGTCAGGTCCCTGTTAATGTTGGATCGTACATGCAAACTCCACTATCTATTATTATTCTTGGGATTTCTATTTTGTCAACCAAATCAGACGCTTGCTTTAATTCTAAAAATTCTCCAATACCAGCGCGTTTACTAGTCTGAGAACCAATCCACTTCTACTCTGCTTGCTCGCTTAGCCAATGCTTGCGCTGCTTTTCTGTGACGTCAGTATCACTTCTTACTACTGACGCCCTCCTTTACAAATTCGCATCAACTATACGCCCGCTGTTTCAACCAATCCCAGCGTGGCTCTCAGTGACGTCAGTGTAGCACTCTCAACTGACCCCTCCTTTACAAGGTAATGTGAAAACTTATTTTCTCACAAATTTCATTAATTAAACGTATAAACATTCGTTATTGTGTCTGACCCACTAATTCAAAGAATAGTTAGATTTCTTTCGCTGCGAGTAAAACCCTTCCGCTTACTCTCCACACACTACGAGTAAAACGTTTCCGCTTACTCTTCACACAAGCATCAGAGAACCTGTTACTCCTTCAGTATTACCCTTTCTAGGTGCTATAATACCAAAATTTCATCAGCGAACTCCTCGCTACCAATTACTCTCACTATCGTACAATAAATTATTCCCCAACGTAGTGCTTCCTGTCCTGCATAACTTTCAGCACTTTCTCGATCCAGACCAATAAGCTCACTGCAGTGTGGCTTCCATTTACCACCCGCTATTCAGTATTCCCGGGAATTTCCAGACAACATAAAACAATACACAACGGGTTTTGGTTAAACATAAATCAATAATTCAAAATTTCAAATACAATCCTCACCTAACTAACTATACTAACCATGCCTCTGCTACCAAGAAATACTGATGAGCTAGCAAATATCCACTGGCCATCAATTTTGTTTTACCCTAAGTAAGTTTACACCAGTATTCTTACCATTCCTGTCTCCTGAGTAAATGCACGTTCGAAAGATCTAGTAGTAGATTAGAATAGGGAGGAAATAATATAATACATTTATTTTTATTCCAAGAACCACAGACTCAGAAGGAGTTTTAAAAGTTTATCTGAATTAATAATTTTGTGAGTCAAATCAGAATACACAGACACATCAAGATTCGCCATCAGGAATAGTAGTTCAATTAGTTTATAATTCAATTCACATTAATCTCATATGATGACAGTACCTGAGGAGAGAAAGAACAGAGAGCAAATACGAAGCACAACCCACAGAACTATATTTACCTAGAATGGTGTGAGGACCTAGACATCAGAGTATCAAGGATTCAGGACAGGTTCAGGACAGGGAAGGTGGCCTCTTCTAGTGTAACGCCAGCGTTACACCCCTCTCTGGTGCTACTCTCTCCGGCTCAGCTCGTCCGTACCCCTTCCTAGATGTGCCTCTTCGATTGTTCCGCGAATTGTCCCTAGTGTTGGATTCTTCTGTCAGATTGCAGCAAAAACGGGCAGCATCTCAGCATAGATTGGATAGAGTGCAGAAGAGTTCCTGCGTGTTTTGGCAGCCATTTTTAGGACACTTGGGCTATTCATTAGTGAAGCACATAGAAAAGCTTCCCCTAGATACGAAATGTAAAATGGGGTGCAAAATTAGTATTCACTGACAGGTTGGTTACAATGTTGTAGGTCATTTGAGCGGATTGCATACGAGCAAGTTTCTTTTTATACGAAACCTTGCTCCATCAACATGGACAACCCTTTTAGCCAAAGGAGTCGCAGGTAGGTACCCTGTCTGGTCGGCTCACTATACTCTGACTAAAAGCTAAGTTGCCACCAGTGATGGCAACCCTACTATGCAGAAGCATCACTGGTTGTGTTATACACTAATATGCTTGTGCTTAGTGGGTCAAAAAAGGCAAGCAGCCTCAAAAGTCTCTCCAACTCACAGAAGCCAGTAAATGTCCAGCACCAGTGCTCCAATCTCTGCTCTGAGTTAAGGGGTGTTACCCTGCAGTGCTCTCATTCCTTGACACTAGGCACAACGTCTCCAATCAGATGGTGACTCCTCCTTGGCAAGCTACAAAAAAGCACATTTCTAATATCACCCACTGTTCACACCTCTTTGATTCCTACTGCAAATTGGGAGCGGTCGGCTCCAACTAAGGCCAGATGACTACTGAGAACTGGATTGTGAATATCTGGAGAAAAATAAAGACTGGTTAAGGATTTTTGGGCATTTCTCTCATAAAAGAGCCAATGCCACTAAAGTTAAGGGGTCGAAGTAAAGACAAGCAAAATGTAACTACGGAGGCCTGAATACTCTGGAAACTAAATGGTATTTAAGTATCAATGATGGCTCTTAAGTTAACAATGGTGTTGAAGCAATGACATTACATCACTGCATTGGCTTACATAGACTGCCATAGAATAATACTGGTCTGATTATTTGTATGTTTCTTCCCAGTGCCTAATTGTAACTGTATCACAGTTTTTGTATCAAAATATGTTCCTTTGTAAAAGGAAATACCTCTGGATAGATATTTACAATTACTGGTAACACTTGTGTTGTGGTATATTTGGTTGTGACCATTATAACTACTCATACGGGGCTGGTGAGTCCAGGAAGCTACAGACCCTTGACTCAGCATTGCACGCAGAGTGCCAAGTATCTAGGGCAACAGGGCAGGGCAGTGCCAGCTGCTAAAAACTGGGGAAACCCCAGCAGAGGAGCTGTTAAACTTTCTGTGGGAGTAACTGCCATGGTGAGTGCTAAAGTAATACTGGTTGTTGGGGGTAGGATCTGTAGAACTCGCTGTAGGCAACAACTTAAGAGAGCAGGCCAACAAAGCTGTAGGGATAATGTTTTAGGAGCACTGGCTGTGCCTTTTAGGAAATGAAGGAACATTGTTTTTTGTAGGGACTGCTTGGAACTACTTATGGAAGCACTGACTGCAGGGGTGCCAAGAGATATATTACCTGCACGAGGGGAACTAGGAAGCCACGCAGTGGGTTGACGTCATGTTTCTTTTGGTAAAGGGAGAGTTCGGAGTATACCTTTGAAACTGAAGACAGAACAATAAAATAGTAACTAAATTAATTAGCACTCGGACTTTGCCAATTGTTAATGTACGAGCAGCACCCAAATTTCTCTCACAGAACTACGCTACCATATTCATACTTTCAGCCCGTTAGTAGTAGTCGCTGTGGAAATCAGCAGGTGATACCATTTGTCACTTTACAAGAACCCTGAACTTTGAACAGCAGGTATTATTGTAAAGTTGATACTCTGTTTTCATTACCCAAAACCTTATGTACTTTAGAAAGTCTCCCAGCTCCCTAATATAACTGAAAAAAGTAATTGGGTCCCCCAACTGCCTCTTGTATACATTACTGCAATGAGGTATTACTCCATACTTGACGTCTAACTCACACTCAAACTTGTTTCCGCTTTGCTTGGCCTCATTCATGCGTGTGGTTAAGCGACTGATCTCAGGCATGTGATTATTCAGTTTTGCTGCCTCCCGCTGGCCCTTCACAATGACTGGGAAAATGAGGAGGCGCGCGACGAGTGTTCCTAGGACAGAGAAGAGAACAGAGATAAGCAAGGAAACAAAGTTTTGATGCAAGGAAACAAAGCTTTGATGCAACCCGATGATCTAAATCGGGGCTGGACATTCCAACCTTTACGCCAGAACCCACAGTTCCTGGCTAATCCAGTGCTCTATAAATTGGCTTATCATCACTCAATGATATGACAATTTCTAGAGCACACAATTAATTCTGATGCTTTGCAGTCCCACAGTTCAGTCGAGTCATACAATATGTTCCCATGAGAGAGACAATCCCAAATCCACTATGGGTACATTACAAAAGTATCATACATATTAATGCTTTTTCCCGGTAGCCCAAGGCGAATTTCAAGACCGGAAAGTGGGAGAATGCACAGTAATATTTAACTTTTCGGTGCACCTGGGGGATGGTTGGAGGGACATTAGCCAGAACAGCTTTGTTTTTAATGTCAGCAAAAAAACATTCCATACAGAACACTGGATATACAGCTACACGGTGGTGCATAAAACCTTTAGCAGATGGGTGGTAACATAAAAGGACAAAGGAGCATGGATGATGAGGAATGAAAAAGACTGTCAGTAAAATACACTTGAAAAAGACTTATTTACACACACCCAGGGAGGGTAGGGCACTGGACTGGAGCCTGATAAAATGCGCTTTGAATGCAGACAGAGGTGCTAGCTAAGGATTCACCATCTATTGTATTCCAATGAAGGGTTCCAAGGAGTTTGAAAAACAAACGCGGGCCCTTATTTAATGTAGGGGCAAGAAGGCCAGTACAATATCATCCGTTCCACCCAATTTAGAAATCTGCCCTATTTCAAGGGAGAATTATTGCAAAAAGGTATTTCCACTGACACTACAGGAATCTTTTTCTGAAACTTCATAATGTTGGTTAGCCCTATGGCTGTTGGACATGGCCCTTCTTAGGGTACTTCCGTAAAACTTTTTATTTTTTTTCCTCCTGGTTTTTGCAGATTCCCTTTCCGTGGCATTAAGACTCTGGGCACTTTCCCACTGTAATACAGTGTGAAAGCGTGCACGCCCTTCGTACACATGCTAGGAGGTGATTCTTACACGATTGGTTTAGGTGCTCTACCTGTGAGTACCCTGTAAAAAGAGGTATACCACATATCAAGGGCAGGTAGTGCACTGGCTACTAGTGGGCCGCAGCACTGATTGAAAGGCTATTCTTGTGGATGGCGCAAACACGTCTCCAACCTGCCACTGCAGGCCTGTGTGTATGCATTTGCACTTAGGCTCAGGTTGGCATTCCTAAGCCTCTTGGCCAATGCAGAGTGGGCTGCTCACTACCACTAGGGTAAGCCCTGAGGGGTGAGGTGAGTGATAGGGGAAAGGCAGGGCAGGTACATGTGTGTTCTCTGCCCAGGTAGTGAATAATCCCCATATGGGTTTTTCCTACCTAGGAGGTCTGCTCTTCGCCATGGGTCAACACAGGGAAATTGCTGTAATGACTCAAACTACAGTTTTTAGCTTACAGCAGGGAGTGGCCTCATGACATTTTCAAACACATCTCATGCCTGCCATTGCAGGCCTGTGTGCACGCATTTGCACTTATGCTCAGGTTGGCCTTTCTAAATCCTGGGACAAAGCTGAAGGTGCCTTTCACCAACACTAGAGCACCCCTAAAGTAAGCCTTGGAGGGTGGAGCAAGTGAAAGGTGAAAGGAAAGCATCATGTGTTCCCTGCCCAGGTAGTGAAGAACCCCAATGTGTGTTTTCACTACTTATGAGGTTTGCTCTCCCCAAAGGTAAACATATGGGAATAACTTAGAATACTTTAAGCTGCAGTGGTGGCTTACAGTGGAGCAGCCTCATGTTGTTTACCATCATTGGATTCACAATGACAAATCCTCCCTGTGGTAATGGTGGATTTGTCATTAACAGCTTAGAAATGCCACTTCTTGAAAGTGGGCATTTCTCTGCGCTAAACTCTTTTGTGAGCCTTTTAGTTTGACTCCAATCCACACTGGGGGGAGCACGTGTGCATTCCCCAGAGAGTGCCATAACCATTGGGCATGCAACTGGAATGACAGACCGAGGAGCTTTTGACACTTGGCCTCTGGGAAGCCAGATCACGGCCCCACTAAAGATTAATCCACATTCCAAGGCCTCATGGCAGACAGGACTGAAATTTAGGGGAGGCATGTGTGGTTCAAAGGGAATCCTCTGAACCACCCCCTACTTCAAAGGCACACTACAGTATAACTACTGGTGCCATACTTCAGCAGGGCAGATACACTCTTGTGGGGATGTGGGACCAGACATCCTGGACTGTGTAGTGCACACTGCCAGAGGAATCTGCTGTGCACAAGGAGTAGACTGCCATTGGAAGGAACCAGTCACCCTGCCTGAATAATGGCTGGCCTGGGCAGATTACCTGAGGTGTGCTTTCCAAGGGCTTGTTGGCTTACCCCCTGTTTCTTGTGGATGTCTCAGGGACATCAAAGACCTCCTGTGAGGGACCTACACCATCTACGTGTTTCACCTGGAGAGCGGTGCCCTCTGAAGCACCTACTACGTCTGCTGGATTGTCTGCTGGATCCTGACTGTAGCGCTGTGTGAGAGTGGAACTTCGTATTGTGACTGGAGACCGGATTGACTTGTGTGTAACCCCCAAACCATGCCCGCATCCAAGGTGTCTGGCCCCTGAAATGTGGGGCCTTAGCACGCACAAGTGTCTCATTGGTGTGAGCGGATTCACCACTTGCCGTACTCAGCATGGCCCGCTTTGTCATCCGTGCCTCATTTCTGTTGTATGACACGCCAACTGCATGCTCATTGCGTTTGGTGTCCGATTCACAGGTTGCGACCCTCGGAGGGAAGGCACATCCATAGGAGTGAGGTACCACTGAACTTGTGACTGTGTGTGTGACACCAAATCGTCTGGCGCGACTCGTATCCTTGTGCACCAGACATTGTGCCTCTTTTCAAGGGAGGTATGGAGAACACAACTTTTGGTTCATTGGGATCTGATTGTCTGGAGCGACTTGTATCATTGTGCACCAGACATTGTGCCTCATTCCAGAGAGTTACCGCAAACCTGACTGTGGGTTGATTGTAACCGGATTGTCTAGTGCAACTTGTATCATCGTACACCAGATGTTGTGCCTCATTCCAGGGAGGTACGTCAAACCAGACCGTGGGTTGATTGAGACTGGATTGTCAGGTGCGACTCGGATCATCACGCACTAAACGTTGTGTATCATTTCCCATGGGGTGCGGGGACAGCTGCACCCCCATTTCACTGACTGTCCCATCTTGCACTCAGTGCGGCGACTCAACTGCCCTCTCCTCACCTGGCCCAATGACTTTGTGCTACCAAGAAGTATCGCCGGGATCGGACCTGGATGGCGAGAGTAAGTGACTGGGCTGCGAAACACTTCAGAGAACGATCGGAAGTGGGCCGAGAAACTGCTTGACCCCCTGTGCTTTCCAGAACTGGGCTGGTGCCGGAAGGCGAATTGAGAAACCCCCAAATGTATCGACTGTTGCCTGATTACCCTGATAGCTACTCCAGCCTTCTTCCCTTGGCCCCTGACTAAGTGTGTCTCTAGCCTTAAACCGGTATAGTAAGGTGTGGGGGTGTTGTGACTCTAAACTGTGGGCAGAGTAGTGGGGGAAGGTAACAGAGGTAGGGGAGGGATTGGGCGACGGGGTCCGCATTCATATTATCAACTGACCTGCCGGATATCATTTGCACCGCGTTACGGTGCGGACTGCGTGTGTGCGCGAGTGTGTGCTGCATTGCAACAGCCTGCTAATAGTTGCACCACGCAGCGGTGTTTTACTGGTTTGTGTTATTACCCAACGAATACTTCATTTTGACTTTGGTTTTTCCCATGCGTCCTTGGCCCATGGTGCTACTGAAAAGTGTTATAAATTCTTGTGTGCACACATTCCTTATATTGTTGTGACCTGGGGTGCACCCTAGTGTTATTTGCCTGGGTGGGCACAGTTCTAATGACGTATCGCAACACATAAGAGTGCTGGGATAAAAGGATTATGTTACTTACCCTATAAGCATCTGTTTCTCACAAGTAGTCCTGTAGAGTCACATGTTTGGGCTCAGTTGTTTCTGTTCCAATAATTTTTCAGGCTTTTCCCAAGTGTGAATATTACTGATGTCATTTTAACACTGTTGTGCTTAGTACTGCTAGTAATATTTCTAAGTGTGATTTATTCCCAGAAATGCATGATGTTCTTGTTGTGTTAATGTGTGTTGAATACAATCTTTATTTACATACACCTTGTGTGAAGTCTCTTTTGTGACGCTCAGTGCATTTATTGTGTGAAAGTGCTATGTCAATGCTTTACACATTGCCTCTATGATAAGCTGGACTGCTCAGTGCCAAGCTACCCAGAGTGAGCGCAGGTGATACAGTGAGTGCAATAACCTAATCCTGACAGGATTGGTAGGTTCTGCCTGGCTTGGGGACTGCCTCAGCCAACCAGAAAGTACCAGTTCCAACACTGGCGGACTGGTAGACATTTTCTTTGGATTTCAAAGACAGAATCTCAAATGGGCTTATTCTCGGGGGGAAAAAAAAGTAACCCAGACACCTTGGACATGGAGACCTGGATATTATGGCTCCATTTGGAGGCTTAAATGGTCTACCTCAGTATATATTACTAGTACTACACCACCAGTACAAACGGAACGCAGCATAGGGAAGCAGTAGCTGCTTCTAAGAAAAGTGAAATCACATTTTTGACACACGTGTGTGATAGAGAAGGATATCCTACCGCTCTCCTAAACGATAATAGGAGTCCAGATGGTATTTCACGGTGTGGAAGAGTTTTTGTTAATTAAATGGATCAAGCATAAATGTATGGTTCTGCTAGCCTGCATACTAAATGGGTTAGGGAAGAGACTGAACCAACCACTGAAGGGGTATGTACAGAACAGAAATAGATATGGAAGGGTGAGCAAAAACAAGTTAGAGACTAATAACTAAATCACTGTGAAGCAGCAAGGTGGGTTCAACTTTAAATGCTGAATGGAAGGAAACCAAATACAATGTTATGCTGGGCAATAATCATGGAGGGGTGGTGGGTTTAATTTAAGATGCTGAAGGAAAGGCAGAGGAAAGCAAAATGCAATGGTTGCAAGGAGGGTGGTCAAGGCTTTTGATGAGAAAATGTGTGTCAAGCTAAAGGTTAAGCTGCTAAAAATATTAAACATGGACAAAAAGCAAATAATGTAGACATATTACGGTTCATCAAATATTTCATACTGCAATGGAAGCAATGGATGCGAGAGAGTGGAATTGAAAAAGAGTAGTATAAGAGGGAGAATTGATTCAGAATGAGTCAATTTTAAGTGCTCAAATCTTCGCTACTGGATATTGACAACATCCTCAAGGAGTACATCGGGGGACAGCAGCAATCATGACTTAAATCATCAAACTAGATGTAGCCACGACATTAGGAATTCTTCATCTTGTACACATAGGTCTGTACTACAAAGCTCACCACTTAGCACACCTAGCTGATTTTTCATCAGACCTCAACCATAATGGGTGGTCATTGAAAGACACTTGAAAGGTAATCTGTCTAGTCGAGCAATAAAACAAAGCTGTGCTAAACTTTCACATAATCCACTGAATCAGTCTTATGAGAAACCGATCTGGTGTGGTCCTTCACTATTGAACTGTTAAGTATTCATGGCCATCTACACTCATAGGCTATTTCGGATAACAAGTGATTTCGACTGTCACATGATTCACAGGAGGGAGTGGCCAGAAAAGGATAATCTCATCATTGGTCAATTACTGTAGGATGGGGTACGCAAGCCCTTTTAAAGTTTGGAGACGGAGTTCCACTTAAGCCCAGATCAAAGATGGCGATATATACACCTGAAACCTAGCCTTCAGTCTAAACTGCGTATTTAAAGTGGTGTTTGCTTAACTCCCCTATACATCTATGTCTTAAAAGATGGAGTAAATTCAGAGAGGTCATATCTGGTCGGGTCTGGACACACTGATAGTAACAGTACACTCCAATATGGCAAAAAACTATTCAACAAAAATTGGCAATCAAAACTTCTAGAGATCATTCAAATGAAGACTGGTCTTGTTTGCTGGAAATCCATGACAGCGGCTTCCAGGAGGCAAGGTTAAGTTCAACTACTTCAAATTGCAACATGACTGTCACTGGTCTCCCCATAAACTACGGGGAGCTAATCAGAGTCACACTTCCAACTGTTGGTGATGAAGAGATCTGAATGGAAATATTGTAGTGTAGTTCCTATAGTACCCCTGCAGGACCTGCGCTTTTGGATAACATACACTGTGGGTCGGATGGTAGACTGACTCTGTGCACCCCCAACGAGTAGGTTAGCCTTGTTTGCATTAGCTAGCTCACAGTGCCACTAGAATCTCCTTTTTTCAGAAAGAAAAGTTTTTGGCAACCTCAAAACACAACAAACCTGGATTCCTCAGACTCATGGAAACACTATACTACTTTTCACCGTGCTTGCTCATTTTGTCTCAGAGATACATAGAAGAAACAGTCGAGCGTGTTTACAATAAGAATTTATAGTACCGTTGTTCGTCTAGTGTAAAATATATGCACTGCTACAACTGTTACACAGTAGCAGAGATATAGGATCAGCAGTACAGTGAATAAAAAGGAAAAGTACAGTTCTACAATTTTGCAATAGTCATGAACATATACATGAATATAAAATGCATTTATAAAATAAAGCACATACTCCTACTATGCCTGTCTAGATGTACCTAAGTGTACCTAGCATGTGAGTAGGTGTGAAAGAGCTAATAAGCCTAGGAGCCAAGAATCCCACTAGGGTTTAGTCGAACCCCATTACCTGAATAATGAGAGTGTGGGACCTCGTCCTGGTCTCAAGTTGGACACCCCGCAAGGGATGTTTAGATCACTGTCAGCTGGAGCAACTACATGCAGGAGCCTCAGCGTCCCTAGTCAATGTGTCGGCCTTGAAGTCTCGGTTCCCTCCAACTACTGATAGCAAGAGGTGCAGTAATTATACAGAGTCCCTTTGCCCCTTGTGCCTGTGTTAGCCATTGTTAAGTATGAGAATGACGTATGGGATTAAACCTTGTGCGTAGATCGGAGAGGTGAAGTATACCCCCTGGGTAGGGTCCTCATAAATTATTCATATGTGCTAAGGATGACGTCTTAGCATTATTGATTGGGAAAAACCCTCCCTCTGCATGGAACTAGGTGAAAGGTTTAGTTATAAAAGGCGTCAATCCTTATAAGGTGTTCTGTCCTTATTAGGAGTTATGTCCTAATAAGGCTCGTTCATGTGAAATGTATTGGCGATGATGTAGGGAAAGGGTACGATGTTCCCTGGACCTATATTAGAGTACCTATATTAAACATAACACCCACTCCTCCTAATACTCAACAATAATAATACACAATTGCTCATATCTCAACTGCTCTTTGTCCACCTCTAACACAGTTAAATCCCTCGGAATAAGCATTGACCAGAACCTCAGCCTTTCACCCCACATAAAAAATGCGGCCAAAGACGCTCTTCTCTCTACTTCATCTCAAGAAAATTAAACCCATCATTCCTGCTGATGATTTTAAAATTAGTTGTTCAATCACTAGTACTTTCCAGACTGGACTATGGTAATGTCTTTCTCTCTGGAACACCGAAAGTCCACCTAGCCCCCAAACAAATCAGTCCTTAACCTTGCGGCCAGGTTTATTGCAGATTGTAAGCGATTTGACCAGATTTCCCCCATCCTCAAAGATCTCAAATGGCTTCCCATCGAAGGCAGATGCTCCTACAAGAATGTTTGCATTATGCATAAAGCCTTGCATCTTCAAACCCCATTGTATCTCTCAGACAAACTCCACAAAGCGAGCTGCTCTAGAGAAATGAGGAGCACAAATACTCTCATGCTAGTACCTCCCTTGGTTAACAAGAAATCTACCCAGTTACGCTCTTTCTCCGGAAATACACCTACCATCTGGAACTCACTCCCCAAAGATCTACGTTGCAACACCTCCTACCTCAGCTTCAAAAAAGACCACAAGCGGCACCATCTCAACAAATACTGGGGTCCTTAACCCTGCCACCTAACTGGGTTTCACAACATGCCCCTGATGGTGCTTTGTTCTCACCACCTTATACCTGACTTACTACCCCCCTTCTCTCATTCTTACATATACTTCCACCCTTCCCCTACTTGTTCTCTCATAATCACTGCCTACTCCTGCATGCTATCTCCTCTCCCATCACTCTCCTTAGTTCCTCCCTAGCTCCACACACTCCCACCTCATCCCCGACCACCCACGCTAGCTCAACTATCCAATTTTGTTTATGGCCTAATTGTGCTCCTGATTTTTTTGTCCATGTATTTATTGTTCTTTGCATATTGTTCTTTTTATCTTGCACTTTTTGTACAAATGTTATATTGCAATCCCTACCCTTGTAAAGCGCTCATACCTTTGGGTCTAGCCAGCACTATATAAAACCGTTTAAATGAATAAAGAAATAAATTGAGATACACATTTTAACTAGGTGTAAGTGCATAAAGTTATCAATGAGCCATTTTAAAATGTTTTTAATAACATTCAAAAATCATTTAAAAACAGTTATAAAAAAGAAAAAGAAAAAAAAAAAAAAAAGAAGAGTAGAGAAAAATTTTCTCTGGATATATGATTTCCGTTTTAAAGTTCCGCAAATCACAGTCCTAAATGAGTTTGATCATACACGTTGAACTACTGCAAGCGTCCTTAGAAGGCCATGCTTTGTTATTTAAAGTGTCAATTTGAGGAATTTTGTTGAAATTAAAAGGGGAAAAATCCGAATTCGTTCCCAGCACACGATGAGCCAGATTTAGATTAAATGTCCTGGCTGGGAAATGCAACAATATCGCTGCCTGCTGCCGCAGAGAACAAACATTGTAATACCTCGCATAGCACGTCAAGGGTGCATAGATGTAATTCAGTGCTGCCAACAGCTGGTGGGGAGGCAGCCGGTGCTGTAGTGAGTGATACCTCGGTGCCAACGGTGGAGCTGAAGTTCAACTCGGTTGTAAAAGGCACCTGCGGATCCTTAAAGAATGCATGTGTCAAGATGGGAATACACTGAGGACATAGTCGAGCATGGGACTGCAGTGGTTCCAGCCTGGAGTCTAAGTCCGCTGGCGTCTCCATTAGAGGTGTCAGACAGATGTCCAATCCTCATTCTCCTCCGCAAAACGGGCTTCGGAAAACAGGTACGATGCAGCCTTCAAGGACTGGTATGAACGATAGGAACCAAGAAGCCCTTAGTTCCAGGAGGAGAGGTGCATCCAGATGTTGTACCATGCGCTCACGGTAATATCTCCCCAGGAGAGCTTTTGCCATCTTGCTGGTGGTTGGTCCGCCCATTGCGTAGCAGGTAAACGACAATCAGGATTCCAGATATTGCGAGCAGGATCAGAGGTAGACCCCCCGAAAATGCTTCCAAATACGGAGTGTATAAAGTTAGGAATAACTTGAGGATTGTTTGAAAGGGGCTAAGGAATCCTGACCCTTTGGTCTTAAATAGGTGTACAATACCCCTCGTATCTGACATATTAAAGATACGACCCACCAATCCCACGAAATGTAGGGGGCAGTTTGTACGAATAAGCGCCTGTATCTCAGTCTAGGTTCTTGCGATTTGAAGGCAGGTTTCCTTCTACGGAACATCAAATCAGGGTCCCCTATAGACCCTGTACCGCCCCACATTCTCGCTCAAGGGAAGGTGCTGTGTTTTAATTCAACTCACTAGCCTCCTCTCCATATCTCTTGAAAAAGGGATTGTACCTAAAGAGTGGAAGCATGCCATCGTAAAACCATTGCTAAAAAAAACAACTCTATTAGACCCCACGGTCATAGCAAACTATCGCCTGATCTCATTATTGCCCATTTTGGGGAAAAATTGCGGAGAAACATGTGAACAGTGCGATCTCACAGTTTCTGGAAGATCATGGTCTTTTACATCAGACCCAGATGGGTTTTAGGCCGGAGCATAATACGGAGTCAGCTCTACTTATTGTCACCGAAAAATTAAAAAACATACTAGATCAGAGAAGGGCCGCTGCTATTGTGTTATCAGATCTAAGCGTGGCCTTTTGACACAGTAGACCACAAAATCCTTGTCAATAGACTTGAAAACATTGGAATTAGAGGTACTGCCAACCAATGGGTGGCCTCGTTTCTGAGTGACAGATTATTTCGGAGCATGAAGGCCAACATTCGGATCCCTGCGGAGTACCTCAGGGATCCTCTCTGAATCCGACTCTCTTTAATGTCTATTTGAGCCCATTAGCTCATTTAGTCCAGGAGTTTGGACTCTCCATTGTGTCATATGCCGATGACACCCACCTAGTGGGGTCAATTGCCGACTCCATGAATTCCGACCATAGGCAACTAACCCTGTGTCTGGAAAAAATAGAAACATGGATGGCTGACTGCAGTCTTAAGCTGAACGGCCTACTTTGAAAAGGTTTGCAACATGCTGTGCTTTTAATTTTGAGTAAACTCATGAATTCGAATAAAGAGGGCATAGTGAGATGTGAGTTTTAACTAAATTTTAATTCTGGGACATATTGTCCTCTTCACTTTGTGGGGTTCTTTCTACTTTAGATACAAATTTTCACTTCTGGTCTATCCCTAAACTGGTCTCTTTACTGGACATAAAATTCTGTCTTTTCAGTGAGAAAGCAACCAATGATGATGTGTAAACATGCTGGTGAGAACCTGCCAGTAGCTCCCCTGGTGTTGCGCATGTGAGTTGCTTTCTCACTCTTTACTCACTTTTTGAGGCTTTTTGTGTCTACCCCTCTGGTTTAAGGGTACATGTTGGTGTGAGTGGGCTGACTTACTTTATTTTATTTTAACAAACATGAATGATAGGGACGCCTAGGATTGGCTTAGACTAAAAGATTTAGCAGCTGTTAAGTGGAGGTAGATACCCCCAAACACCTTGCCTTTGTATAAACTTATCTTGACCCCACTAGAAGCCAGATCTTTGTTGTTTAAATGATTGATGAGTGGAGGGTGCTCTGGCTTTAGTTTTTCCCTCTATAGCTCCTTTTTTTGTGATTAAGCTGAACGGGGACAAAACCAAGCTTATGATCCAGGGCAGCAACTTCAACCCCCACTTAGAGATCCCTTGGCCAGCAAATTGGGGCCTCCCCCCAACCCCTAAATGCGCTATAACCTAGGTATGTGGCTCGATCAGAACTGAACGATGGGGACGCAAGACAAAAAACTGGCGGGTACATGTTTTGGCATCCTCCGGATACTCCGGAAAATCCTTAGCCTACTCCCAGAGAACTCGAGAAGGACGGTAGTGCAAGCCTTGGTTGTCTCAAGACTTGATTATGGAAACTCGCTATACCTTGGGTCACCTAAATACGTCACTAATAGGTTACAGGTTGTACAGAATGCGGCAGCTAGACTTCTTCTTAAGATACCCAGGAATCAGTCAGCTAGAGCATCCTTGAGAGAGCTACACTGGCTTCCCGTTCAGACCAGGATTAAATGTAAGTCTTTATGCCTGGCACATAAAGCCATGTATGGAAGAGGCCCGGCCATGCTACGAACCTGGATATCCCACTACTCACCCAGCCGCTGTCTTAGATCAGGGTCGAATTTTCTGATGAACACCACCAGAATTCAGAGGTCCAGGTGGGGTGGAAGATCGTTCTCTCATCTGGTGCCCAAACTTTGAACAGTATGGACCCAGAGCTGCGATTGATCAGAAACGAACAGTCCTTTAAAAAGAAACTTAAAACTCGGCTGTTCCCCCAAACTCTCCCTCCAGATAGTTGCACTTACCTTTTATAGCGCTGGGATGCCTGCGGGTAGCCATGCGCTTTATAAATCCCTAAACCTAAGTTCAAAGGTTTCTCAAGCGGAGGTTAAGGGTACGGTCTGCTGTAAAAGCATGGCTTTCATTCTGCTCAAAGCATCAAACTGTATAAAAGAAACATTCTGTCAAGGCCATAGCAGCGCCTCCCTGACTGTGTTTGTCAGAGGAAACAATACTTGCATACAGCAAGTAACCCAGGTGTTCACGGTGACAAGATAGGCTATGCCCGGAAGCATACCACAGCAACCTTGATCATTCAGCATCAAGTAACTCCCATTCGAGAGCAGCTCAAACACCGGTGTAAGCAGGGCAGCTGGAGTTCCTTTCATGTGGCAAGACAGATTCGCTATTGAAGCATTACATGCTCCGTGCAAAATAATATCTTGGCACATGAGAGAACCTTAAAGCGTTCTTGCAGTTTGTACCACTAAGAAACACATCTCGATCCCCACTACGGCATCTAAATCTACATGGTAAATCCTAGGATTTCTTAATGTATTCTTTACCTAATTTTTCATATCTGCCTGCCTGCCTTTGCTCAAGGCAATAGCGAAACTGAAAGGTTGTGACCGGGAGAGTGATTTGGCCATAAATTAGCCATTCTGTTGATGGTAATTCCGCCACTGTGAATGGTAGCCTATCCAGTTTTTCAATTTGCAGCATTGTATATTTAGCTCCCCTTTGTGCCATTTCTATCTGTGTATCAGTTAGATTGTATTCTGAAAACAGACGTACGGTTTCATAAAACGTAAGGCACAAAGCCTGCACGCAAACATTGCAGCGTCCAGCTCAATAACATAATAGAACGTAACTGAGATTGGCCGAGTTATAATATGGATAATTCCTGTTTCAGTATGTCAATAGCAGAAGATACAATGTTGCCCGATGAATATATCCTGGAGGTCAAAGTTGTCAACCCATTATCTACCACAGCTAAAGCTTTTTCTAAGTTTATACGGTCTATTTCCCGTATTCTCTTAACGGCTTCTTGTTGGGAAATCTTCCAGTTTTCATTATAGGCAGCATAAATGCCTGCATATATGAAACATTTTTGACGTTGTTTCCTGAGTCCTGATAAAAAGTCCCTAAGATCCATGTCATGTGACAGTAAAGATAAGTGTTGTTTCACTTCTGCAAGTCTTGAGGCTTCTAGCCAATCGAGGCACAACTTCCCAACACTGTAGGATGTCACTACCCCTGGACGTTCTCTCTGCACATAACGTGGGTCTGGCCTATTGATACTGAGTCCCTTGGTGATGATCAGGAATCGCTTATGACATATGTTCGTGTCTAAGGGCCAAACCACCCACTCTTTCCAATTTGGGTCTGTTCTATTGTACTTTAGTATGTCATCTACTGTTGCCCCTTCTTTTGTAGTGGAGTTCTGCCACCCCTGTGTTGGTGTTGGAAACCTAGGAGTGTTCAGGTCCTTGTTCCGGTCTAGTCCAAGACAGGATGTCTGTTGCACAGTAACATTTAAAAAGATCATCTGCTGCGGTATGAGGCATGCTCTAAATAGTGCATCTGTACCCTGGACTTGCCAGTCCCTCGAACCCCAAACTGATTTTGAGTCTCTTTCGTCTTTCCATAGTTTGAAACCCTGTTCAGACAATTGGGCCAAAAAGGATGCAGAGTAAATCTGTTTAGGGTTTGTCAACATAATTTTCAGTGCTGAGGTTGGTGCAACCTTATAGTAATATGAGGCTAGATCTGTGGTGTCAAACCCTGCAAAGTATGAAAATTTCTGTGCAAACTCTTGTGAACTACTTTTTGGTGGTGTTGGGCAATGTTCCCACTGATGGTACTCAAAAACATTCCTAGCTGAAATGGATTTGTGAAGGAAATGATAACCATAATGTTGGTGACAGTACAATGTGTCATAATCTGAAGAACCCTCTAACATTTCATTATTAGAAAATTCAGCAGTTCTCTAAATCAGACATGTTTTGATTGTTTCAGTGTCCCAATCATCAGAAAATGTACGTGAGGTAATAATATCACTTAATGAAATTTTAAATACATGATTAATTTTTAAAAGTTCGGACGGGCCGAATATGTTAAAATCAACCTTGTCCCATACTACACCATCGGGTATAGGAACTGCTGTAATGTTCACTGATGAGAAGTCTCTTTGCTCACGATGTGATGATGGATGTGGCTTCAGTAGGATGTTGACCTTTTGGGCTATGGAACTTTGTTAAAGATAGTGTCCATTAATAAGCATACTAAAAGTTCTAAGCCTAGCCAGAAAAGAAAACAATATCCTAGAAATTACCCAGAGTTCAATCCAAGGTGATACCAGTTATGTCTTACGAAGAAAATGAAAAAAGTTCTTTAATTGTTGCATGAATGGTGTTTTGGCTGGCGTAGTTTTTAACTCGCTTGGATCCATAGAAAATGTATCAAAGTTAATGAACTAGCCAGAAGCAGTTCAATCAATTGTAGGAATTGCATCGGGATTAGTTGAAATGTTATTTTCCTCTTGAAGAGGCATGTTGATGAAGAGGTCTGTATTGGGTCTAATTGCAACTTGTGAATTTTCTGGTGTTCATTTTGAACTTGAATGTTTGGTTCAAGTGGAACAAGTTCCATAGCATTGTTGCTTAGTCCTTCATTCCATGTAGGAGGCTTTTCAAACGTGATAAGTCTTTCTCTTTGAACTTCTTGGATTGTAGCTAGTGGAGGGCGTCTGCTACAGCGGAGTCCACGAGGCCCACTGTTTAGAATCGGCCACATAGTGTGGTTTGATTAAGTCGATTGAGACAAATCTTTTCTTCTTTTTTCCGGCAAGAGGCGGGAGCAGCACCGTTCTTGTTCTGTGTTCTGCAAGGACTGGTACAGGTTTTCTGTATGAAGGTCCAAATTCCTTTTGGTCCGCAATTTTCTCTCTGACCAGATCCCCGACTTTTGATATCCAGACAGGTCTTGCTGTGACTACCTTGACTACCTCAGTGGCGGTCTGCTTTAGATGGACATTGCTTTGTTTTGTCCTGGATTCATTTAGATCCTGTAAAACAGCCAAATGATCATGGATATCAAATGGTTTTTCACCTGACACTGCGCCTTCACAATCAAGATCAGGTAGCCACATTCGTGTCCCAAAGAGGACTTCATATGGAGTGACACCCCGTAGAGAGTTTCTTGGTTGGTTGCTTAACGCCCGCTGTACCCCATAAAGGTGTGTGACCCCACTACCGCCCTTGCCTAATACCCTAGCTGTTAAAGATTGCTTTAAGTCCCAGTTTTTCCTCCACACAACCAAATTTTCCTCAGGATGGTACGGAGAGGAGTACCGCAATGCTGCGCACCCATTCCTTCCATGGCCTCTTTGTAAGCCCGAGAGCTAAACGCAGGGCCGTGGTCAGAATGTAATGTGCTAACTGCGTATGTGCCGATAAAGACTCTCAAATCTTTGATAACAGTTCGAGTGTCAGCCGAGCGCTGAGGCCATACCCATAGGAATCTCGAGCAGGAATCCACTGCAACCATGATATATTTGTATCCCCGTCCATTTCTAAGGGGCCGCAGTGGTCCAAGTACACACATGCGAGAGGTTTGTCTGATTTTAATAATGGCGTCTGCGCGTGTTCGAGGAGCCTTTCATCTGCTGACAGATGTCGCAATTCAAGACATAGGCTTAGTTAACCCTGGCCACCAGTAGCGCTGTTTCAGTAAAGAAATAGTAGCTGTAACGCCTGTGTGCGCCCAAACTTTTTTGTGCAGCTAGTATTAAACCTTGCCTACGATTCTTATTTGGCATTACTCTATACTCCACTCCACTCCACTCTAGGAATCTGAGCATATGGAATGTTTTGTGCATCTAACTTGTAGGAGTATTTGAGTGGAAATCTTTTAGGTACTGCTGTGCTGCCTTTGCGTGAAGCGATGACCCCTACCATAATATCTCCATCTATTCTCCTTTTTGAACAAGTGAGTGCAGCTACGGAAGCCGTGCCAACAGCTCCCTTTGTG
Source organism: Triturus cristatus (assembly GCF_964204655.1). Classification (NCBI taxonomy): domain Eukaryota; kingdom Metazoa; phylum Chordata; class Amphibia; order Caudata; family Salamandridae; genus Triturus; species Triturus cristatus. The sequence goes on along the minus strand of NC_140585.1, from coordinate 310,909,966 downwards.
GCTTCATCAGCCAATAAATTCCTTGCAACATGAACGCCATCACGTTGATGACTCAGTGTATGGATCACGCGAGTCCTTGGTAGCTCGGTTTTCAACTCTGCTACCTGTTCCCATAGCATTTTATGCTTAATTTTGCCACCTTTTGCATCTTTGAACCCGTTTTGTTCCCAATGTTGTAAGTACTCATTGTACGACTGTACACAGTAAAAGGAATCACACACAAATAGTGTGGGGAATTCGTGATCCGTATTTACAAGTGCCAGTATCAGTGCTTTTAATTCAGCCAACTGAGCCGTGCAGTCTCCTTGAGATTGCGTTTTTGTGCAACTAGGATGAACTTGCCATCACGCATGCGACCTTTAACCGTAGCACCGGCCGAACTGTATTGCTGCTTACTTCCTGTGGCCGGTTGAGCAGGTCAGTCAGTGTAAATAATATATTCATACTGATCTAGAGGCAAGATTTCATTTGGTAGAGGATATTCTTGTTCGTATTGCAGGAATGCTTGTGGTTTTTAAACATGGATCAAATCTGTATTTAACGTCTGTTGCAGTAAGAGAATAAGCCCATTGTATCCATCTTGGATGTAAGGCTTTCGCATTAGGAATGCTGGCCTTTCTAACAGCTTCTAAAGCCGGTACTGGGGTTACGACAATAATGCGTTTCCCCTGAGCCAGTGCTCTTTCTCTTGCTACAGCAGTCTGAACAGCTGTCGGGATTTTTTCTGTTGAAGTGAAACGCATTTCTGCATTTGTGTACAGGTGTGATTTGTATGCGATTGGTACTGTTTCTCCTTCATTGAAGGTTAAATAAGTGTATCCGCATTGACCCGCAATTATACGGATCACCAAGTGGCATACGTTTACAAGTGTTTGGAAGCGATCATATCTTACTGGAGTGAACGAAGAATATTAGTATGTTCTTGTGTCCAATTTTTGGCTGAAAATTCAGGTTTTATTAAGTCATAGAAAGGTTTTACCCTTGGTGAGTAATCTAAAATATATGTTCTGCCGAAATTTAGGAATCCTAGTATTGATTGTAAATGTTTTAATGATTTTAGAGGCTGGAGCAGCACACACTTTTCTAAAAAGTTTGCTGCCAGACTTTTCCCTTCACTTGACAGCTCGTATCCCAAAAAATAGGACATTGAGGTGGGATATTTTTGATTTTTTAAAGTTAACTTTGTAGCCCTCAGTGGCAAATCCCATAATAATGGTGCTTACCCTGGTCAAGTGCCTCTCAAAGTCGTCGTCTGTTAGATAAATATCATCCACATAGGACAACGCTTCTTCATCAAATTTTTGAAGTAACTCTGTTACTGTTGCTGAAAATACCCCGGGGCTATTCTTATACCCTTGGGCGAGTTGACAAAATTGTCGCTGGGACACTAGCGTACTGAATGCGGTCAGATACCTGCTTTCAGGCGCTATATTTTGGGAGAAAAATCCATTTGAGATATCAAGTGTTTTGTATTTTTTGCACACAATGTTATTCATTAATTTTGGACAGCAAAGGTCTTTGTGCATTAGTTTAAATGTCTGTAATCTAAAACTAGACGATATGTGTTGTCGGGTTTAGAGACGGGAAAAAAAGGATTGTTCATTGGAGAGGTACATTTTTCAATGACCCCCTGGTATTCAAGTTGATCTAAGATCTCCCTAACCTGTTTTTTAGCTTCTTGCTTTATTTGATATTGCCTCTGAGCAGTAGGTGAAACGTTTAACAGGATCACATGGTAGGTTGAGTCCTCATACCACCCAACGTGATTTTTGTACAGTGCTAGAGCTTTGGCTACTGCCCACTCCACTCCTGTGCATATGTATGTTTAAGGTGAACGGGAACGTGGTCGGAACATGCAGGAAAAATTATACTTTCTACCCTGGGGCACTGCATTACGAATGCAGGCGGCCAATCTTGTTCTGCCAACAGGATGTCATAACCAGATGATAAGTTCTTCCAAAAAAGACCATTTACTTTCCTGGGCTTGTCCCCCTCCATCCGGAGTGTTATTTCATATAACTTATGTTGGACGCTCACCCTGGTGTCTGGTATTTCCACCGTGATGTGATCATTCAAGTGCGCTGTCTCCAGAAATTCCTTCAGGTTCTGGCAAGCTATTGTTACTTCTGCCGCACTGTCTAGCATCGTCAGAGCCCATTTCCCGTTCAGAAGTTGTGTCCTCAAAATTCTGGGCATGTCTGATTTTCAGGCCAGCATCTTTCTTTTTCTTAAATTGAGGTTTTGAGTTTTACTTCTCTTCTTTTTTTTTTTTTTTTTTAGAAGTAAAGTCCTTAGCGCGCTGCTTGTCTCTGGACTGTGTGCGCTCCTCTCTGTGTTCTGACCGTCCTATTTCTGAGCTTTTCTTCGAACCCTGAAAGGACCGAGAGGAACGTGTATCAGTATCCTGATACCTGTCAGGTTTCCTAATATTATCCCTATTCCTAAGGTTGTACCTCTTTTCAGAGGGCTCCTGTGGAGGAGGACTACCTCGGGACTGAGATCTCGTCTTTAGAGTTTTGTTTTTTATCATCCCACTTAGTTTTTGAAGAAGTAGGTGTCTGCTCAGAAGGGCTCTTTTCGGGACTGCCCAATAGTTGAGGTTTTAAAGCTTTTCCCCCAAAACTATCCCTGCCTAATTCAGCATACGCAGTTTCGATTATTTTTGGCAGTTAATTCACCTGTTCTAATGGAGAGAACTCCCGTAGGCATTAGCGGGATGCCACTGATGCGGCTTCCCCTTTAATGTTAGCTAGTATTATGGCTGATACCTAGTCGTAGTTATTTAATAACTTCATCCCTAAGTTTAGGGCAGGCTCTGCTCCGTACTCATTTTGTATTTGTCTTAATACATCTGGTATTGCTGCTAATGAAGGAATACCATGAGGTCTGGTATATATGGCAACGAAGACTGTACCCCAAGAGGTACAATACTCTAATTGTGGTGTAATCTCCATGGGCAAGCAGGTTGTTAACATTTTGTGTTTTTCAAATGGTGTTGTATTTGGGAATACTGCTTCTAACTGTGTTATTTTCTGAGCTACCCAGAAAGGAATTTGTTCACGTTTTGTGGGCAATTTACCCATTACCGCGTGTAATGTTTGTGGAGTAATTTTAGTAGCTGTGCTCTGTGTAGGAGCTGCATTTGGTGTAATTACTGTAGGTTGGACCGCTAGTGTCCTCATGACGAATTGTCTCAGGTTTCTGTAAAGTTTTATCAACTCTGTGTTGAACAAGCAATTCATCATGTAGCATTGTGTCAATGTAGGGATGTGGTGCATAGGTCGCTAATATCGGCCATGTTGCTCCTGGTCTTCCTAAAGCACCAAGTCCTGTTCTTGTGATCTGGGATCTCTTCATGTGTGTAATAATTAAAAGTGTTTGTTATACCATTTGCTGCAGGGAATGTAACCCAGGAATAGAATACCTCTGTTTGGAAATCTTTGTGTGCCTCTATCACAAATATTACTACACCTCCTCTGGGTGGTAACCCACGTTTGATGGGTTTAACTGTCAATTCCTTTTTTTTTTTTTTTTTTTAAATTCCTCATATAACCTCCGTAGCTACTGCCACCTCTCGACCTGTCCCACCACTGGCGCAGATCAATATTTGGTGGTATTTAGTCTCAGCTGACCCAGAGGTTTCAATTATTGGAAGTTGTCCTATACTCAGAAGTAAGCTTAGGTCATCCAACCAGTCCCAAAACAACCCAATGTCAGGCCTTTCCCTGAAAACATTAACCCTCTAATCTACAGCTCGGTAATACTTAACAGGATTCCACCAAGCATTCCAACTAGGAGAGATTTCCTGACGCCACAAATTACAAATCTCTCTCCTGGCCAACAAAATCAGATCGAATACCAATTTGTGTTGGGGTCCAAGGTGATCTCGTATACCACCCGGCCTGGGCACAAAACCAGAGAAAATAAGAGTTGGCCTTACCTCCACCTCCGCACCACGACCATGGAGATAGTCTTACCCACATCTGACCAAAATTTGTGCATCTTGGGGCAAGACGCAAATATGTGGACATCACCCGCATTCTGGAAACCACACCCCCAGCATTTAGCTTCTCCTCCACCCTTCAATTTGGAAATTTTAAGAGGCGTCCAGTATATCCTATGGAGTGTGAAGAAATGATTTCTCCTGAGTGCAGCAGATTTAACCACAGAATAAAGCAGGTCATTAGATACTTGCCATAACTCTTTCCGTTCCTCGCTTGGCAAGTAGTTCTCCCAGGCCTGGTAAGGCTTTTCCATCCCTCGTTCTACTGCAGCCAGCAGATAACTGTACCATAAAGCAACCTCTTTCTTCCTTGGGATCTGGTTTTGCAGATCACTTTCCATGGAATTGTCCTCACAACACGACCAGTTTTGTGATCTACACGATTAGGAGAGCTGATAGTATTTAAATCTGGACAAGGTTCCATTTGTAATATGGTTCCAGACATCCCAAGGATGACATATACTGTACACTACCAAGTCCCCCCAATGAAGGACTCCTGCCGCTATCAGAGGCTGAGCTAGGGTGTCCAAAAGGCACTCTGGAGTACCAGGTGAGTCCCACACCGGCACCCATTCACTATAATAAGTGAGCCCCAAACTGTTTCGACAATCTGACCAAAGCTTGGCCGCCATACCCAGTGTCTTCAGACTGACCTTTTTATAAAATTTTGGAGAGCCATATTTATACATAAAACCATGCTCCCCCAGCATGGCTTTGAACATATTGCCAATTAATGAACTATCCGGAGTATGTAATAGCATCCTGACATTTTTCAGCTGATAGGCCCAACAGTAGAGCTGAAAGTCTGGTAGACCCATACCACCCAGTGTTAGTTTGCGCCTAAGTTTTTTCCAGGACAGCCTAATCCCTTTTCCTGCTTAAATAAAAGAAGAAATCCTGCCCTGAGTTTTAAGAATCTAAGCTCTTGGTAATTCTAATGGTATGTTATTAAAAAGATAAGTATACTTCGGAAGAATACACATTTTGACCAGATTAACCCGACCGTAGTGAGAAATAGGAATATTCTGCCATCTTTTTAAAAGAAGCTCAACTTCCTTAGAAACTCTGTCTAAATTAACCTTTGGGATTTTTCTGGGATTTTGAGTTATTGTAATTCCGAGGTATCCAAGTTTGGTTGCATATGGCTCAACCCGATTAACAATATTCCAAGCCATAACCTCGGTCTTATCTTTATTTATTTCATAACCCGAGAATTTCCCGAAGGTTTGAGTTTCAAGTATAAGTTCATGTAAGGTGATGTCCACATTAGAAGAGAAGACAACTAAATCATATGCATATAGGGCTAATTTCCTAATATACCCACCAAATTAGAAAGAAACAATTTTTTTATTTGATCTTAAGCTCTGAGCCAAAGGATCCATATAAATGTCAAATAAAATAGGGGACAAAGGGCAGCCTTGCCTAGTGCCACGTTCTATGTTAACAGTGGGAGAAAGATTTCCATTAACTAAAATCCGGCACCGAGGAGTGCTATTATTTTTTTTAATAACATCTCTAAAGCCGGGAATAAAACCCATAGCATTCAAATTCCTATCTAAAAGGTGCCAGTTCACACGATCGAAGGCTTTAGCCGCATCAACCGTGATAATTGACAAAGGAAGACCCCTGGACAAAGCCAAATCCACTGTAAAGTATATACCAAGTCTGACATTTGTCTACCCGGAAGGAAACCCTTTTGATCTTCGTGAATTATTTGGGCCGAGATTTTACAAAGTCGTTTATTCAGTATGCCTGCAAAAACCTTATAATCAACATTTAATAAGTAAATTGGACGGTACGATTGACACTGACAGGGATCCTTACCAGGCTTCAAAATCAGGGTAATAACTGCATCGGACCATGAATCCTGCAGGGAGATGTACCCTTTAATATTTCGTTAAACAATTTTAACCAGACTGGGATAATTTCATCCTTCAGCATAGAATACACCTCCATCGGGATTGCATCGGGGCCTGCAGCTTAACCCTTTTTTGCCGTATCAAGCACTTTCAGCCAAGCTTTAAGGGCATCCCAGACGATATGTTGGGGGGCAGACCCTAAATTATTGTGAAAAAAGGTGTCAGTTTCAGACTTCTAAAGGCCCGGGGTAGAAGATAGCAGGAGAAACCTCCTATTTAATGTCCATCTGCTTAACGAATGGTACAGAGGAAAATTGAGTTTAAAGACCATAGCTCCATGGTCCGATAAATGAATGGGCAGATATTTAATTAAGCTCACCTTATGAGTTTACGCATGATCCATAAATACATAGTCTATCCTGGAATAGTGGGAGTTCTTTTTACTATAAAAGGAATACTCCCTAACCTCACCATGTTTTTTTCTCCACAGATCACATAAATTAAATTAAAAGCTGAGCTTTAACACGAGGGGCTGCTATGAGAGTTCGGGGAGAAGACCTATCAAGCTTATTGTCTAATAGTACGTTGAAATCGCCAGCCAGGATCAAAGGGGCATCAAAGTCCGCGAGGGCCAAGCAAAGATTGTACAAGGGGGAAATATCATCTTCGTTAGGCCCTTAGTAACTTACTAAAGTATATTTAACCCCTTTAAATTTGATTTCGACGATAGCCCAACGTCCTCTATTATCTACCTGGGACTTAGTAAACTCGACTCCCGAGTTCGTTTTAATATCGCGACCACCTTAGAGCAGTATTGCTGATCCGAAGCAATGAATTTATCCACCCATTTTTGTTTTCCAAATAGTGCCTTACACTCTGCGAGCAAAAGATGGGTCTCCTGGATCAGGAGCAGTTTAGCTGAACTATTTCTTAAATATTGAAGAATCAGGCGTTGCCTTCTTCTGACTCTCAAGCCATTAACATTCCAACTAAGACACTCAAGATATTGATTCCCATCACGGGCGGACCTATCCCCCATCATAAAACATGTTCCACCCTCTGCAGTTGCTACTAGAAGTAGCAACGTCACATGAATTTAATATATATATCCAATTATAGGTGCATTCCTTTTTAGAAATAAACATCCAGCACTCCAAGGTAAAATCTGGACACTCGGTCTCTTTTATTTAGTGAAATATATATATATACATATACACATATATATAGATATACATATATATAGGTTGTCCTCTGAGGAAAGGCACACACCCGGGAAGTAAAGTCCTCCTTCGTGAGGACAGCAGCTAAGCCAGCCTCCACCTCCAACCAACGATTATATTAGAGGGGCCCACTTCACTATTTTCATCCACAGCGGCTGTAGACTCAGTCTGTACAGAGTCTATACTGCCCTGTAAATTAGCCATGAAGTAGGACCGAAGTGAGGGGGCTACCTTTATGGGGGCTAAGTTCTTATTTTTCTTACGGCTCTTTGCTGGGGTAGGCTTCCCGGGTTTATTAGGTTTGCTAGATAACTGTCTCTGATCAGAATTCTGTCGGGATTCGCCTTCACAGGGGAAAATACATATCTTAAATTCGTGCCCTGTATTATCTGCTCTCTTGGAGAGACAAAGAGGTCATAAAAGGAGACCGAATTCTGTCTTATCACCCCCTTTAGATCTCTACAAGGCTCAGAGGATGAACCATACTTAATACCAAGCCTAATATCAGGGACGCTGATACACTTGATAGTGCACCGAACACGACGATGCTCCGCAAGTGCACCAGCTGAAAAATATTACGCCAGGAATGTCATACATCTAAGCTCGAAAAAAAAATCAATGGAGGACAGTACCGTAGTGGGGCATCTGGACCTTAATTACTTTGACTTTGATGCCCAGATCCAACTTTTCTTAGACTATAAGTTCTGTGGTTCTCTGGATATTTATACAGTTCAACTAAAAAATAAATTAAAAAAATTAAACCAAAGCAAGAGCCTACTGGGGTTTTTTTTCCCCCTTCTCTCCTTCTCCACCTCTCCTTCCAGGCGCTCACCGAAGATCACCGTCAGCACCCTGCCCCGGCTTCTCCTCCAGCGTCTCCCCCTCCCCTCCTCTCCTGAACAGCATGTCACCACGGAGGCCGTAGAGGTCCAGACAGAAGGGGAAGCAGAGAGAAAACTCTGGGAAGTCCCATACGGCAAAAACAGCAAACAGCAAACAGGCGAGCCAAAAACTGCACCGCCGACCTCCCCCTCCACCCAATTTCGTTCTTACATTGGGTGCAATCTGTATTGCATTGGCACCTTCCTCACCTTCGGAGTGAATAAGTACCTGGTCTAAATCTCCTGTTTCGGTAGTCAATGTGTTTAAGACACTGAATAACTGTCCAAGGAAATTAAGATGAGGTGTTTTGCACAATTTTGGGAAAAATGTCCTTTCAAGCTTGATTAACCAACAGCCAATAAATACAATATTTTGCCTACTCAGCTGTGGCGGAGTTTTTGCCCACTCACTCTAGACGTCTCTGGTTTTTGTGAGTAGGGGTCTCTGAGAATAAGCACAACTGATCTACTCCGATTCTACTGTTAAATAAGTACCAAACCAAACGTTGGTGGCGCCATGTAGTGTAGTTCCTATAGTACCTCTGCAGGACCTGCGCTTTTGGATAACAAACTGTGGGTCGGATGGTAGACTGACTCTGTGCACCCCGACTGCGTATGTTAACCTTGTTTGCATTAGCTAGCTCACAGTGCCACTACGATCTCCCTTTAGCAAAGAGATTCGTTTTTGGCAACCTCAGAACACAACACACCCTGATTCCTCTGACCCGTGAAAATAATATACTACTTTTCACCCAGTAATTCGTGCTTGCTCATTTTGTCTCAGAGATACACAGAAGAAACAGTTGAGCGTGTTTACAATAAGATTTTATTGTACGGTTGTTCTTCTAGTGTAAAATATATGCGCTGCTACAACTGTTACACAGTAGCAGAGATATAGGATCAACAGTACAGTGAATAACAAGCATTTACAATGCAACGGTCTCGGCATTGTTAAAGTTAGAGCTATTGGCATTGCTCATGACAATGCCGTTTCTTTAAATGTTTTAAAAACATAAACAAAACTAATGTCATGAGCAATGCCAATAGCTCTAACTTTACCAATGCCGAGACCATTGCATTGTAAATGCTTGTTGTTTGTTTGTACTAGCCGTTGCATGCTGGCGCTCGAGAGGGCGTTGTGATGTCAGCACAGAGCCCAGACCAATCTCCAGGTGCCCGAAGGTCTCTGATTTACATATCAGTGGTCATTGCACCGGAAAAGATTATCAGAGAACGCCTCGTGCCAGATCCCGAGACAATACATCTGTGCTGATTGCGGAATTACTGAAGAGGAAGATCGCAGATGCCTGGAGGAGAGCGCCGACTGTCGCTCCAGAGGCGATAATTGCCGTTTGCAGTCAATCTGTGTGAGTCACTCGCACATGAGTCACAGCGGAGCACTCCCGCCTCTGGTCAGGGCGGTGGAGGTAGACGAGGGTTTCACTAAGCAGCTCAGCACGAGACCGCAGCGAGATGCAAAGCCAGAGTGACCCGGCTCAGCGAGGCCATGACGGTTAAGAACAGGGAGGGGCCTTCCCTCCTTGCTTTACCTGGCACTTTAGAGCAGGGGGGAGAGGTGCACCCCGAGAGCTGCACCAGTCACCCCACACCAGAGCAAAGGGAGAGGGGCACCCTCAACGCTGCGCCAGCCACCTCACACCAGAGCAGGGGGAGAGGGGCACCCTCAAAGCTGCGTCAGCCATCTCACACCAGAGCAGGGGGAGAGGGGCACCCCGAGAGCTGCGCCAGTCACCTCACACCAGAGCAAAGGGAGAGGGGCACCCACATCTTCAACATTTCTGAAACTTCCACTTTGCAAACAATGTGATGAAAGCGGGAGAGGCAAGCACAAACGCAGCGTCCTTTTCGGATTCGGGGGCGTGTTTTGCTGTTGTCTCCTCCTTGAGACTTTTCGCAAAAAACACGCCCCCCGATCCGAAAAGGACGGGGCATGATTGGAGTGACGGGACCTCTTCTCCAATGGCTGGCCAGCATTTACGAGGCCAGCCAATGGAGAACAGGGCAGAAGAGGGGCGGGTTCAAGCCCCTCTTCTCCCAAGTCATTAAATCTCCGGACTTCCGGTCTGCCGACCGGATGGTCCCGAGACCTAAAAAGGAATAGTACAGTTCTACCATTTTGCAATAGTCATGAACATATACATGAATATAAAACGCATTTATAAAATAAAGCACATACTCCTACGATGCCTGTCTAGATGTACCCAAGTGTACCTAGCATGTGAGTAAGTGTGAAAGAGCTAATAAGCCTTGGAGCCAAGAATCCCGCTAGGATTTAGTCTAACCCCATTACCTGAATAATGAGTGTGGGACCTTGTGGGACCTCGTCCTGGTCTCGAGTTGGACACACCGCTAGGGATGTTTAGACCACTGTCAGCTGGAGCGACTGCATGCAGGATCCTCAGCGTCACTGGTCAGTGTGTCGGCCTTGAAGTCTCGGTTCCCTCCAACTACTGATAGCAAGAGGTGCTGTATGGGATTAAGCCTTGTGCGGAGATAGGAGAGGTGAAGTATACCCCCTCAAATTATTAATATGTGCTAAGGATGACGTCTTAGCATTATTGATTGGGAAAAGCCCTCCCTCTGCATGGAACTAGGTGAAAGGTTTAGTCAATTCTTATAAGGCGTTCTGTCCCTATAAGGCATTCTGTCCTTATTAGGAGTTATGTCCTTATAAGGCTCGTTCATGTGAAATGTAGGGGAGATGATGTAGAGAAAGGGTACGATGTTCCCTGGACCTATATTAGAGTACCTATATGAAACATAACAATATGCACACCTTTGGTCTTGTTCTACTCTGCAAACATTCTGACACAATGAAGACTACAAGCAATACAGCTTTAACCTTTTATGGTGGTGCTATTATATGACACAATCAAATTCACAAGACTGCGCAAACACGGACGAGATGCATTAACATGGCCTTAGCAGTTGCTAAGATTCATATCCTGCAACAATGGAAATTTCTGAACCCTCATACTAACGTCTGGCTCATCCATTTAGCAAAAGCAGCAACTCACAAATGGGTTACTATTCTCTGTGAGACCAGCAATGCCTCTCCAATAACATTTGAGGACCATTCATCAGTTCCTCATTAGGCCTGGCAGCATAGGCTGTCGTGCCCTCCACATTACTTTTCTTTTGAGGAGGACACATTGTCCTGGACATAGACAACTGTACCTCATAACTTTGCTTCTTGTTATACGGCATGCCTACATACTTAGCTCTTGAGAGTTATGCACAACGTAGTGCTGAATTACGAATTTGCCTAATCGGATTACATCTCTTACATTTTAGGGGGATATTTTTCTACATCTTAAACATTCTTTCACTGAAAATGTTTAAGAGCTAAATTCTGGATTCTTGGGATTAATTTTCAATTTCTCCCTGCTCTATTATGTTCAATCGACTCAATGCTTCATTGTTGTGCAACCCACATAGACTACTATGGTAATCAGATATTGGACATATAGTGAGTTTTTATCGTCCATACCAGTATTATACAATTTTCTATTTGTCATACTATTCATTCACTCTGGTACCGGAAAGGCTCAAATTCTGATAAACACTAACATTAAGTGAGAACGAACACTTTCTGATCTTTCATCACCTTTTGTCATTTCTGTACTAGGTCTTACACTAACTCCCCTGTATAGTCATTGGATTTGTTAATACTCTCTATGTACCATTCTCTTAAATCTCCGTACTTAATGACTAGTGCACCCATGTATCACCCAATGCAGTCTGGTAATGCAAACACTACCACTGCTTGCGTTCATGGAGATGCACAAGCCGACCTAAAGTCCTATTGACCGTATCTCTGTGCAGTCTACCTGACATTTAATGCTGCATATATGTATATATACACACTTCTCTTGCAATATCCTCCACTTGCAATTTCTGAACTTACCCAATTGTACTACATAACACTATTGCACTTATCGAAGTATCAATTTTCAACTGACACAAAGTCAGTTGGATTTACTCGAGAACTCACTCTCAAGGAACACATCAACAAGAAGGCTTGGTATCAGCTCTCTCTACTAATAAAACTGAAACAGTTCCCCCTAGTAAGCAATTTCCGAATGACCTGCTCCCAGTCCTCCCAGACTTGACATTGCCCCCCTCAACCCTAAAACCCCACCACAAGCACAATCTACATGCTGCAGTACGGCTCATGAAGGGCCTCAAGAAACATGGTCACATAACTCTTACCCAAAGAAACTCGATTGGCTCCCCTTTCTGGACTGCATCATCTTCAAGGCCAAGCAGAATCCTTTATGAAGTCATGAAGACTGCCACCCTTTCCTTTCAGACTGACAGGCTTGCCATCTGCAATGGCTGGTGTCACAACTGCAGCCAGGAGACCTTCAGACTGGAGATGAAGACGTGCAACAAACAAAATATCTAGGCAACAGTCTCAATCCATCGATGTCACAAGGCCCTGGAAAGATTCCCCTAAATTCATCTTTCTTCAATTCAGCAAAGAGCAGAATACTCACTTACCTATAGAGGACTACATAATGACAGTAAATAGTTCACATATCAGAACCCAATTGTAGGAGAGTAGGGTCTGCTTTCTATGTTCACCCCCACTTTTTGCTTTTGCTTCACTGGTTTTCGACTTCGATGTGGCTGTGGGCCTGCCAATCAGACCCACAGCCCAGCTGTTCTCTCTCTAAATTTATGCTATGTACTTTAGGTGCATAATCCAATTGGTTAGGATCACCTTATTGGCCCCTGTACAGTGTACCTTAGGTACCCAGGGCATAGGTGTACCCTAGGCCTACCAGGGGCTGCAGCATGTATTGTGCCACCCCTGGCCTTCCATTATGACACAACTGGCTGATCACTCAGCTGGGGCAAGGTTGTGTAATCACTCCTTGCTTAGGTATAGTATTCCTATACCTACCTTATATATAGACATGTGTACCTATCAGCCACTCCTATGGCAGGCCTTAACAATCCTGGAGGCGAGGGGAGGAGCCAAGATGGCGACCGGGACGGCAGCGTAGACTCCCGGCTCCGTGAACCTCCGCATCCCGCACGGATATCCTGCATGAGATCCTCAGCCTGCGCTATGTGCTCGTATTTGTGAATGAGAGTGGCAACCGACCGTGTGACTCCGAAGTTTCTGGCGGCGGTACCGCCGGAGAAATGTGCCTTTGAAATTTGCGGCCCGTGCGGCCCTGGAGCCAGGACCTCGAGTGGACGCCTTGGCCGGGTGGCAGTTCAACAACAGCGGCCTGTGGTGACTGGGTGGAGTCGGACCACCGGAGCGGTGCACACCTCGGCCTACATTTCGCCGTGGTCGTTCCTACCGCTAAGCGTAGCGGACCGAGTGCATGCCCGGGGTGGCAATTCTGAGATTCTCCGGTGATTGCCCCTGCCTTTGACGGTGAGCTGCCCGGACGCCGCCCGTAACTCGCCCTGATTCTTGCGGGCTGCTCCCGGATTTTCGCGGGCGCTGGTCCGTGGTGGGGACGACTGTTGCCCGTGACCACACAACGGATAATTTTTGCCTGCCCCCGGAACCCTGTTTCCAGCGACGTGGACCTTGAGGCGCTTGTCCCTGGGTCCCGGTCCCAATACAGGTCGGGCTTACCCGGCGGCCATCTTGTTATGATGAAGCCTACCATCCTGTCCACCGGGTCACAGCAGGATTGGGAGTGTGTGACTTTTGGGAGTGTGGCGGAGCGATCGCAGAGAGCTGTGCTGGGGTACGGCGACCTCCTCGAGGCTCTCGGTGCCCTTCATTCCACCTTGGTTCATGGCATCGGGGTCTTGGGGAGTAAGCTCGATGGTGTGGCATCAGCGTCGGGACAGTTGCGGCCTGCCTGTCCTCAGGTACACAGGGACTTCCCACACTGCACACAGGAGGACAATGTCGCGGCCACCCCTGAGATTAGTGAACAGCTGGAAACTCCGGACAGTATGCTTCCGTGTGATCGGCTGGCTGTGGGTCTGATCTGTTCCGGAGGTATTGGACCTGAGTGGGAGGTGGTGGCCTCGTCCCGTGCACGGCCTCCGGCGACCCAGGGAAAATTCAAGCAACAGTTGTCTACTTTGGCTGATTCCGCCTTCCTGGACCTTGTGTGCAGTGCAGATCCTGGGGCAACACTGGGAAAGACGTCCCTCCATGATGCGGACTGTGTTGGTACTCAGAGACTTCCACCCCACCTGTGTGCGTCGCTTCCCGGTCGTTTTTGGACACTCCTTTACCTTGTAACATTGGACATGGCGCTGGGTCGAGGGGTATGCATGGGCAGATTTGCAAAGAGTGGTCAAGGATAAGGCTGATCCTTCAGGGGTGGTCATCTAGTAGACGGGCGGGCTCAGGGGTTGCGTGCTCTCATGGCATAGCTATTAGTATAATTGGTGCATAATGCTCCCCATCTTTCTTTGACATGGTCGATTTTGTGCTGCTTACTGTTTGCCTTGGGGAAAACTTACCGTGCGGGAGGGAGAAGCCGGGGGCATGTTTTGAAGGCCCTCCTCCAGTTTATTAATACTCTCTCTACCCCCCCGTCTGGTGGGGTTCTTTTCTTACTCCCTTTTCTCTGTTCTTCTATATTTCGAGTCTGGTTCCAGGGCGACAGGCACACTGCTGGGGGGGGGGGCCGTACTCATCTGCAGAGGTGCAGGGTGGGGGGTTGGGGAAGGGGATTCTTTAGTCTTTACCCTTTTTTTCCATGGCCTCCTTTTTCTTCTCTGATTCTTCTTTGTTTTTCTTTTCTGGGATCAGCGTGGTACAACTCCTTTGTTGTGAATCACTGCTTTTTCATGTGTGCCACAATTTCCGGGGTGTTTTCTGGGCTTTAGGGCATGGGACTGCAGGCGCAACTGGTCATGATACTTCTCTACATCCTGCACTTCCTGTTTTAGCGCCATTGACTCAATAGATTGCCGTTTATTGTTTACGTTTGTTATTCTGCCTGCCATTTTTCGCTGCTGGGAAATTGTTTGGCACCTGATCCTTTCGTCTTTCCCTATTATAAAATGAAAGCCTTCTTAATCCTGGTGTCCTACTTGCGCCATTCACTGGCCGAGAATATATTAGCATGGAGATTCTGCTCCCCGAGGTTCTGCCTGTGTCAACATTGGATCTCTGTTGCTTTGACTGCTTAGCGGCCGGCCCCGGGGGGTTGTAGGCCCATACTTGTTATTGGTTGAAATGCTAATAAAGGTTTTTAAAAAAAAAAAAAAAACAATCCTGGAGGCAGAGTGCTTGGTAACCTGTGAGATGGTGCTCTAGCATGAGCTGAGCCTGTCTGCAGCTTTCGGAACCATGTCCTTATAGCTGTTCTATGATATAGCCTACCATATACTCTTAAAGTGCCTTATAATCTTAAACGGTTATGATAACTATGGTTTGGCTTTATCAAAACATGTTGTGTAAGGTGTCTAACACTTTGGAATAATACCCCCATACCATTTCTGGCAATGAGGATATTATTCCTCCCTTCTAGAGGGAGAAGACATGTTGAAACCTACTTACCCGGTTAAAGTTAACCAGAGCCCCAGCATCACAAAATGGATGCTGCTGCCACAGACACAAGTCTGACCTCCTGCTGCTGGGAGTCCTTCCAGCGAGGGAGGCTTGGACAATAGGTTTCCTGCCTTGGGAGGTGCGAGCACCACCCTAGACAGGATTTAGTGTATTAGGGCAGGGAGTGTTGAATGAAACTAGACACTGCCTGGGGCACACAAGGTGTCCCATGCATAGTCCAGTTCAAACCGGCACTGGGACACTCCAGCCCCAGCTCTGGCGCGAAACTGGACAAAGGAAAGGGGGTGTAACCACTCCCCTTCCTGGTCCCACCCATAGGAGGGACCTTGCAGGTAGCCCAGCCCACTAGCCCAGTATATCAGTAGGTAGCTGAGCCCTGCTAAATTAGATTAACCTGAATCTGCAACTTGTACAGAAACTCTGGACCTTCGACATTCGACCTCAGGAAGAAGACTGAAGAAATCTCCCTTGTGGCCAAGGAGTGACCACCCTGGGCAACCAGGCACCATCCAGCGACCGCTGCTTGCTTTGCGACTGATCCTACGAGGGACGACTGCCGAGACTGACCAGCGCCGAGACTTACAGACACCTCTGACCCAGATCCACATCTACAGCGAAGCTGAGACCCGTGGAGGCGACGAGGGACGTGGGACCGGCGACTTGGGAAAAGTGGCTAGTACCTGACTAGCGCGACTTCCGAGGCTCCCTCGAGGCTGTGCTTGGGGAATTGAGAAGCCCCCATCCCGAGCACCATCTGCAAAGAAGACCAGCTCCCCACACTTCACGTGTTCTGCGTGGGGCCCTTCTGCACCTGAGTTGCTCGACGTGTTGTCCGGTTGCTGGCCCGTTGGCTAGTGACCTCTGCAACGACGAACCTTTGTTTTCAACTTGCTGGTCCGGCTCCTCCAGACTGGCACCCGCTCCTCTGTAAAAGAGAAGCACCCCAGACCTTCCTGGTCTGCACCAGAAGCAAGTCCTCCATCCTGCGTGGGTTCAGCTTGCCAAGGCTTGTTGGGTCCTGACTCTACTTCGACGCCGCCGACAGCAAGAGCCTTCGTAGGACAGCTCACCTCCTGGTCCTTGTCGTCCTCGACGCCTCCTGGTACCCGTGACTGCTGCGACAAGCTTCACCTCTTCACCTGCATCTTCACGACATCGCCTGGTTCTTTCCTGGTTCCTTCCTGGCTCCTGTCTGGTGACCTAGACTCTGTCCCTTCTGCTTGCAGGTATCCTTCCTTCTTGATTCCATCCTTGGGATCCACCGGACACTTCACTGACTGCCTGTCAGCAACTTTCCTTCAGGCATCCATAGGAGTCAACGACGAAACCCGACGCAAGTTCACACCTATGCACCCGCAGCCCGTGGGCTAGGTAACTTGAGCATTTCGGTGCTCACAAGGGTATTGACTATCCAAGGGTTTAGTTTCCGAGTCTAGACTTACTAGCTATACCAGAAGTGTCCTAAAACTGTTAATTTCTAACAACTTCCATTTCTATCGACTTTTACGCATTACGCGGGAGTGTTTCCACACTGCACCTGAATCCCGTGGGCCTCCCACTTCCTAACCTTTGGTAGTATAGTGTAGCCCCAGCGATTCCCTAGGCCTAACCTGTGTTCGTGACAGTGGTTCTTATACCACTTACTTAGTATATGGTTTGCGTGGCCCCTAGGGCCTAACTGTATTACTTACCTGTGTGACTTAATGTATGCTTAAATAAGACTGTTGTACTTACCTCAAATCTCATAAAGAGTGCTGAGGGTTTGACTAGAATAAATACATTCTATTTTTATATATATCTGTTGTGGTGTCCTTTCATTTGGTATTCAAGGGGTTACATATGGTATAACAGCTGGCTTCACATGCCATTCAGAGTTTAGCCTAAGACTGCTCTTGTCCATGCTACCACTAGGATAGCTGGTCTATAAGGTTGACTTTACAACCAATCACCATAAGAGTTGTTTGGACTGATACAGGGTGTACACTAGAACTAGTGACATCATATATCAGGCCAACTTCTCACATTGGTGAGCAGCGGTTGGGATCTGAGCTTGCTGTTGTAATACCATTGTAATCTTGAGATACTAAATTGAAAGATCACATAAGATATTGTTAGGTACATATAACATAGATTATACATACTTAAGTCCTACTGGACTTAGTTGTTGTAGGTTGAAGGGCCTAGCACACCCTGACTACAACTACTAGAGCGGTTTAGTAGATACAACTAGTGCACACACCACACCCTCACTAGATCATGTCTCTGAGAGGAGATCAAGGTGATTCTCTCCCAGGAGGGGTAGATCCTAGAAAGATCCCCTCTAGATATGATACCCTAACTTTTCAGGAGATGAGACAATTGTGTACCTCCAGAGAGTTAAAACAGGGTTCAAACCCTACCCTCATTCAGCTAGTAGAGATCCTAGAGGAGTATGATGCTCATAGGGCCTCCCAGCCTAGTACCCTAGGTACAGGTGAGGGTCTACCCACTACAGAGGAGTCAGATGGGACTTCAGAAGATGAGGTAGACAGCCAGGTCAAAGTTGGGAGACTTAGCCAGGCTAACTTAAGCCTCCATGGGAGTCTGACTGGGGTCCCCCCCATTCAGACCCCCAAGTGGGCTTAACCAGAGAAGCAGGAGAGACAGATCCCCTTCAAGGGAATCCATCCACTCCCATGTCTCTAACAGCTCCAATGCCTCTTCTCACAGGGGAATGACTTCCCCACAGAGAAAAGAGCATGAGGCAAGCTAATCTGAGGATTGAGAGGGAAGAACTTGCCCTTGCCAAGGAGAAGCTTGCTCTGGCCAGAGAGCAGAAGTTAAGTGGGTTAGAACCCACTGGTGGCAGCAATATCCCCAAGGATAGAGACAGGACCTATGATAATAGAAACCTGAGCAAGAGTGTCCCTCCCTACAAGTGTGGGGATGACATCCACAAATGGATAACTGCTTTGGAGAGGGCTTGCAAATTACAGCAGGTCAGCCAAGTCAGTGGGCAGCTATCTTGTGGCTCTCCTTCTCTGAGAAAGGTAGAGACAAGCTCCTCACAGTTATTGAGGAGAATGCTGACAATTACACTGTCCTGAAGAGTGCTCTGATTGATGGGTTTGGCCTAACCACTGAACAATACAGGTTGTTGTTCAGGGATACCCAGAAGACACGGACTCAGGACTGGACTGACTTTGTAGATTGCGCCACTAAGGCTCTGGAAGGCTGGTTATTGGGTAGTAAGGTTACGGACTATACAGGATTGTATAATTTGATCATGAGAGAACAAATCCTTAATAACTGTCAAAACCAGCTGTTGCATCAACACTTGATTGACTCTGACCTAACTTCTCCCCAGGAATTGGGAAAGAAGGCAGATAGGTGGGTCAGGACTAGAGTTAAGCAGAAAAACCAGAACCAGGGCGGTGATCAGAAAAAGGCAGACCAGAAGGGTAATGATCAGAAACAAAAAGATCAGAAGTCTTCACCAGGCCCCCAAAAGGCTCAGGGGGAGGGTGGTTCCAAAAAGGATAAGAAGAAAGATGGCCAAAAGAAACCCTGGTGCAACTATTGTAAGTCAAACTCACATTGGTTTAGTGAGTGCACCAAAAAGGATAAGCCCCCAGCCACCATTGCCCCCAAGGCAACTGTACCCCCTAGTCCAGCTGTAAGTGGTGGTTCCCAGCAAAAGGGTGTAGTAGGGTTAACCCTGGGAACTGAGAAGGATTCTGGCCTAGTCAGGATACCTACTCAGGCTGTTCTGATCTGTGATGGGGACATAGCTTTGTCCTCTACTATAGGTCCCAGTAACCTGGGCAAGTACAGACAGACTCCTTTTATCAACCAGAGAATGGCTCAGGCCTACAGGGACACTGGGGCTAGTGTCACAATGGTGACACCTGCCTTTGTGGACCCTGGACAGATCATGCTAGGTGAGAATTACCTAGTGACCAATGCTAGCAATGCCACTACTTCCCATAGTGTGGCAATTGTTAACTTCTCCTGGGGAGGGGTAACTGGCCTCAAGAAAGTTGTGGTAAGTTCAGACCTTCCTGTAGAGTGTTTGTTGGGAAATGACCTTGAAACTTCAGTTTGGTCTGAAGTGGAGTACAAGACCCATGTAGAAATGCTTGGGATAGATGCACATGTCCTTGCTGTGACCAGGTCACAGGCCAAAAAGTGTAACACTGAACAAGTGCTGGATCCTGGGACAATGGACCAGACACAGCCCAAGAGAAAGAGCAGTAGGGTAAAGGCTGTGCCTTCCCCACTGCCTCAGGTGGTGGATCAGCCCTCACAGGAGGATGATTCTGAGAGCCCTGAATGAACTGTCCTAGAAGAACTTGAACCTGATCAGGTTGAGTTTCTTGGGACAGGGGGACCTTCAAGGGCAGATCTGAGGCAGGCACAATTAGAATGTCCTTCTCTTGAACCCCTCAGACAGCAGGCTGCTGCTGAGGCTGCAGGGAATGCTCAAGGTACCCACAGAGTGTATTGGGATGAAGGGCTACTGTACTCAGAGGCTAGAGACCCCAAGCCTGGTGCGTCCAGGAGGTTGGTCATACCATTGAGTTTCAGAGGCTGCCTTCTTACCTTGGCCCATGATATTCCCCTTGCAGGACACTTAGGCCAGAACAAGACTTGGGACAGGCTTGTCCCTCACTTTCACTGGCCTCATAGGTCAGAAGATACCAAGGAGTTTTGTCGCTCCCGTGTCACCTGCCAAGCCAGTGGTAAATCAGGTGGCACCACAAAGGCCCCCCTCATACCACTACCTGTGGTGGGGGTTCCCTTTGAGAGAGTGGGGATAGACATTGTAGGACCAATGGACCCCCAAACAGCATCTGGGCACAGATTCATACTGGTGATAGTGGACCATGCCACCAGGTATCCAGAAGCTATACCCCTAAGGACCACAACAGCTCCTGTTGTGGCAAGGGCCCTACTTGGAGTATTCTCCAGAGTGGGCTTTCCAAAGGAGGTTATTTCTGACAGAGGTGCCAACTTCATGTCAGGATATTTGACTGCAATGTGGAAGGAGTGTGGTGTGAACTACAAGTTCACCACACCCTATCACCCACAGTGCAATGGGCTTGTGGAGAGATTCAACAAGACCCTAAAAGGGATGATAAAAGGTTTACCAGACAAGCTTAGGCAAAGATGGGACATCCTTTTACCCTGCCTTCTGTTTACTCACAGAGAGGTCCCACAAAAGGGGGTTGGCTACAGCCCTTTTGAGCTTTTATTTGGGCATCCTGTAAGGGGACCCCTGTGTTTAGTAAGGGAAGGATGGGAGAGACCTCTCAGACAACCCAAACTGGACATAGTGGATTATGTACTTGGCCTCCGCTCCATGATGGCAGAGTATATGAAGAAGGCTTCTAAAAACCTTGAGGCAAGCCAAGAACTTCAAAAAGCGTGGCATGACCAAAAGGCTGTGCTGACTGTTTACCAGCCAGGGCAGAAAGTGTGGGTGTTGGAGCCAGTGGCCCCAGCAGCACTCCAAGACAAATGGTCTGGACCCCACACTATTGTTGAGAAAAAGGGAGAAGTCACCTACTTGGTGGACCTTGGGACTCCCAGAAGCCCCCACAGGGTGCTTCATGTCAACAGATTGAAGGCATATGTTGACAGTGCAGACATGGGCTTACTCATGGCTACAGAGGAGGGGCAGGAGGAAGAGAGTGACCCTCTCCCAGACCTGTTGACTCAGAACCCTGATGATGGCTCAGTTGATGGTGTGGTCTTTTCTGACAGCCTCACTGATCATCAGCAACAGGACTGCAGACAAGTTCTGCAATCCTACAGACATATGTTCTCTCTGACCCCAAGTCAGACAAACTGGTGCACCCATGAGGTGGACACTGGTGACAGTCTGCCTGTGAAGAGTAAAATCTACAGGCAACCTGACCATGTCAGGGACTGCATAAAAGTTGAGGTACAAAAGATGTTGGATCTGGGAGTCATTGAACCTTCAGAGAGCCCTTGGGCTAGTCCTGTAGTTCTGGTGCCAAAACCTCACACCCAAGATGGTAAGAGAGATGAGGTTTTGCGTTGATTACAGAGGTCTCAATGCTGTCACTAGGACAGATGCCCACCCAATACCTAGGGCAGATGAGATCATTGACAGATTGGCAGCTGCCAAGTTTTTGAGCACATTTGACCTGACAGCAGGCTACTGGCAAATCAGACTAGCTGAGGATGCAAAGGCCAAAACTGCTTTCTCGACCCCAGGAGGACATTATAAATTTGTGGTAATGTCCTTTGGTTTGAAGAATGCACCTGCCACTTTCCAAAGGTTGGTGAATCAAGTCCTTACAGGCCTGGATGACTACTGTGCAGCTTATCTCGATGATATTGCTGTCTTTAGCTCCACCTGGGAGGATCACCTGGTCCACCTGAGGAATGTTTTAGAGGCCCTGCAAAAGGCAGCCCTCACTATCAAGGCCACTAAGTGCCAGATAGGGCAGAGCAAGGTTGTATACCTGGGCCACCTAGTCGGTGGGGGTCAGGTTCAACCACTGGAGAGTAAGATCCAGACCATAAAGAACAGGACTCCTCCAACTACCCAGACTCAGGTCAGAGCTTTCTTGGGCCTGACTGGGTACTACAGAAAGTTTGTTAAGAACTATGGGTCCATTGTGACACCACTTAATGACTTGACCTCTAAGAAGATGCCAAAGAAAATTCAGTGGACAGTGAGCTGTCAAAAAGCAAAAAATCCAATTGGCCGCACTCTGCTCGTCCTACCAGCATGTTACCCCAAGGAACTGTGGTCCATGTAGTGGCGACGGCGATTACGCCTGTGCCAAAAGTATTCGAAGAAAGTAAGTGTCGCATTAGCCCTCCCTGGACACTTGTTTCGAGGTAGTTGCCTCTCGTCAGCAGGGAGTAGGCGAGTGTGTGGGGTTGCCGCGTAGACTGCCAAAAAAGTATTATCAGGTAAAGTACCACTCATGGCGCGCAGGTGCTGATCCGGGGCTCATCAGCCCAATGGCTCAAGGGAGCCTCAATACAAAAAATCCAATTGCCCGCACTCTGTTCGTCCTACCAGCATCTTACCCCAAGGAACTGTGGTCCATGTAGTGGCGACGGCGATTACGCCTGTGCCAAAAGTATTCGAAGAAAGTAAGTGTCGCATTAGCCATCCCTGGACTGGTAGGACTAGCAGAGTGCGGCCAATCGGATTTTTGTTTATATTCAGGCTCCCTTGAGCCGGTGGGGCTGACGAGCCCATGGCTACGCACCTGCGTGCCTTGAGTGGTACTTTACCTGAGAATATTTTTTGGCAGCCTACGCAGCAATCCTACACACATACCTACTCCCTGCTGACGAGAGGCAACTACCTCGAAACACGTGTCCAGGGATGGCTAACGCGACATTCATTTTCATTTTAAACTTTTGGCATAGGCGTACCCGCCGACGCTACTTCATGGACCACAATTCTTTGGGGTAACACGCTGGTAGGACTAGCAGAGTGCGGCCAATCGGATTTTTGATAGCTGTCAAAAAGCATTTGATGACCTGAAGCAGGGCATGTGCAGTGCACCTATTCTGAAAAGTCCAGACTACTCCAAAGAGTTCATAGTCCAGACAGATGCTTCTGAGTTGGGTGTGGGAGCTGTTCTTTCACAACTGAATGTAGATGGTCAAGACCAGCCCATTGCTTTTATTAGTAGAAGGCTGACCCCTAGAGAGAAACGTTGGGTCAGCTATTGAGAGGGAGGCCTTTGCTGTGGTTTGGGCCCTGAAGAAGCTGAGGCCATACTTGTTTGGCACTCACTTCAAGATTCAGACAGACCATAAGCCCCTCTTGTGGCTAAATCAGATGAAGGGTGAAAATCCCAAACTTCTTAGGTGGTCCATTTCCCTACAGGGGATGGATTTCACAGTGGAACATAGACCTGGGACTGACCATGCCAATGCAGATGGACTCTCCAGATATTTCCACTTAGAACATGAAGACTCAACTGGGCAAGGTTAATTTAATGTCCCTAAGTTTGGGAGGGTTGTGTAGTAGAGTAGGGTCTGCTTTCTATGTTCACCCCCACTTTTTGCTTTTGCTTCACTGGTTTTCGACTTAGATGTGGCTGTGGGCCTGCCAATCAGACACACCGCCCAGCTGTTCTCTCTCTAAATTTATGCTATGTACTTTAGGTGCATAATCCAATTGGTTAGGATCACCTTATTGGCCCCTGTACAGTGTACCTTAGGTACCCAGGGCATAGGTGTACCCTAGACCTACCAGGGGCTGCAGCATGCATTGTGCCACCCCTGGCCTGGCCTTCCATTATGACACAACTGGCTGATCACTCAGCTGGGGCAAGGTTGTGTAATCACTCCTTGCTTAGGTATAGTATTCCTATACCTACCTTATATATAGACACATGTGTACCTATCAGCCACTCCTATGGCAGGCCTTAACAATCCTGGAGGCAGAGTGCTTGGTAACATGTGAGATGGTGCTCTAGCATGAGCTGAGCCTGTCTGCAGCTTTCGGAACCATGTCCTTATAGCTGTTCTATGATATAGCCTACCATATACTCTTAAAGTGCCTTATAATCTTAAACGGTTATGATAACTATGGTTTGGCTTTATCAAAACATGTTGTGTAAGGTGTCTAACACTTTGGAATAATACCCCCATACCATTTCTGGCAATGAGGATATTATTCCTCCCTTCTAGAGGGAGAAGACATGTTGAAACCTACTTACCCGGTTAAAGTTAACCAGAGCCCCAGCATCACAAAATGGATGCTGCTGCCACAGACACAAGTCTGACCTCCTGCTGCTGGGAGTCCTTCCAGCGAGGGAGGCTTGGACAATAGGTTTCCTGCCTTGGGAGGTGCGAGCACCACCCTAGACAGGATTTAGTGTATTAGGGCAGGGAGTGTTGAATGAAACTAGACACTGCCTGGGGCACACAAGGTGTCCCATGCATAGTCCAGTTCAAACCGGCACTGGGACACTCCAGCCCCAGCGCGAAACTGGACAAAGGAAAGGGGGTGTAACCACTCCCCTTCCTGGTCCCACCCATAGGAGGGACCTTGCAGGTAGCCCAGCCCACTAGCCCAGTATATCAGTAGGTAGCTGAGCCCTGCTAAATTAGATTAACCTGAATCTGCAACTTGTACAGAAACTCTGGACCTTCGACATTCGACCTCAGGAAGAAGACTGAAGAACAGGAAGAAGACTGAAGAAATCTCCCTTGTGGCCAAGGAGTGACCACCCTGGGCAACCAGGCACCATCCAGCGACCGCTGCTTGCTTTGCGACTGATCCTACGAGGGACGACTGCCGAGACTGACCAGCGCCGAGACTTCCAGACACCTCTGACCCAGATCCACATCTACAGCGAAGCAGAGACCCGTGGAGGCGACGAGGAACGTGGGACCGGCGACTTGGGAAAAGTGGCTAGTACCTGACTAGCGCGACTTCCGAGGCTCCCTCGAGGCTGTGCTTGGGGAATTGAGAAGCCCCCATCCCGAGCACCATCTGCAAAGAAGACCAGCTCCCCACACTTCACGTGTTCTGCATGGGGCCCTTCTGCACCTGAGTTGCTCGACGTGTTGTCCGGTTGCTGGCCCGTTGGCTAGTGACCTCTGCGACGACGAACCTTTGTTTTCAACTTGCTGGTCCGGCTCCTCCAGATTGGCACCCGCTCCTCTGTGAAAGAGAAGCACCCCAGACCTTCCTGGTCTGCACCAGAAGCAAGTCCTCCATCCTGCGTGGGTTCCGCTTGCCAAGGCTTGTTGGGTCCTGACTCGACTTCGACGCCGCCGACAGCAAGAGCCTTCGTGGGACAGCTCACCTCCTGGTCCTGGTCATCCTCGACGCCTCCTGGTACCCGTGACTGCTGCGACAAGCTTCACCTCTTCACCTGCATCTTCACGACATCGCCTGGTTCCTTCCTGGTTCCTTCCCGGCTCCTGGCTGGTGACCTAGACTCTGTCCCTTCTGCTTGCAGGTATCCTTCCTTCTTGATTCCATCCTTGGGATCCACCGGACACTCTTCACTGACTGCCTGTCAGCAACTTTCCTTCAGGCATCCATAGGAGTCAACGACGAAACCAGACACAAGTTCACACCATGCACCCGCAGCCCGTGGGCTAGGTAACTTGAGCATTTCGGTGCTCACAAGGGTATTGACTATCCAAGGGTCTAGTTTCCGAGTCTCGACTTCCTAGCTATACCAGAAGTGTCCTAAAACTGTTAATTTCTAACAACTTCCATTTCTATCGACTTTTACGCATTACGCGCGAGTGTTTCCACTCTGCACCTGAATCCCGTGGGCCTCCCACTTCCTAACCTTTGGTAGTATCGTGTAGCCCCAGCGATTCCCTAGGCCTAGGCCTATCCTGTGTTTGTGACAGTGGTTCTTATACCACTTACTTAGTATATGGTTTGCGTGGCCCCTAGGGCCTAACTTTATTACTTACCTGTGTGACTTAATGTATGCTTAAATAAGACTGTGTTGTACTTACCTCGAATCTCATAAAGAGTGCTGAGGGTTTGACTAGAATAAATACATTCTATTTTTATATATATCTGTTGTGGTGTCCTTTCATTTGGTATTCAAGGGGTTACATATGGTATAACAGCTGGCTTCACATGCCATTCAGAGTTTAGCTTAAGACTGCTCTTGTCCATGCTACCACTAGGATAGCTGGTCTATAAGGTTGACTTTACAACCAATCACCATAAGGGTTGTTTGGACTGATACAGGATGTACACTAGAACTAGTGACATCATATATCAGGCCAACTTCTCACACCAATAACCCCTACCTAAATTCAACGTCTAACTAAAATCCCTTTATTGATTTTCCAGACACAAAACAATACAATGGCCACGATGCAAAAAGTAGGAGACCTTTAGTACATGCCAGCAATGACAGTGGAAGAAACAGTGTCTATAATTCACAGGTTGGAGAAAACAAGCAGATGTAGAGTACTTAGTTCAATAAGAATACATACAGTCCATTAACCTATTTAACAACCCCTCAATACAACTAACTAGCACGAGTATAGATGTGGATGCTTCAAAGTGCGCTTATGGTGGAGGGGCTATCATGCTGGGAGACACAGTGAGAAAGTGGTCAGCATTTCCATTTGGTATTAGGGCAGGAAAAGGTGAAGTTAATAAACATTGGACAGGCGAATAAACAGTAGACCCGTGGAAAGAAACTGAAATAAAGGACCCCAAATGTATTCAAAGTGTTTAAGATTTTCTAGGATTACATTGGCCATCCTCTCCCAGGTTAGTGCCTGAGGAAGGCAGGCACGTCACTGCGACATCAATGGGGCCTCCGGCGTCTGACACGCCGCAGCCAGGACTGTCTAAGCTGCTCCCAAGCTTATCCACACGATGGATCGATCGATAGAGGTCTGGTGTTGGAGGGTCTCATCACTAAGTCGCAGGAGAGAAAACTCCAGAGTATTCAGAAGGGGGTATCCCAAGACTTCTCTAATCTGAGCTAGTATCTTAGACCAGTATGATGTAATGATGGGACAATCCCACCAAATATGTTTAACGTCCCTATGTAACCCACAGCCCGCAAGCATGAATCAGATATGTTTGGGTAAATCTTTTATGTTTTTTAGGGTATAAATGCAATCCAAACAGACTTCATAGTGTCGATCTCTCAGCCCCATTGAGTGGTTAAATCTACGTATATCTCCCTAAATCCTGTGCCACTGCCCTGCAGTTGTAACTCTGCTTTGACCCTGTCCAGTGTTCTGCTGCCTTTCGGTTAAGTTTGAGATATACAAATAGCACATGCATAGATATACACATTTAGTGCGTGGAAGCGGCTCGAACCAGCTTCACCTCTTGAAACTCCACAACAAATAGTATCCAGACATGCCAGAGAAATCGGAGCTGAAGATTTTAAAAACTCTTAGGTATTACTCAGGGTTGGAGTTGAATTGTAGAAATGAGAGTTGTGTGTGGATATTTTGGATGTACTTCAACAATAACAGAACATACTTATTTTAATACTTAGCTTTACTACAAAAGTTTCAATAACAAATCTGGATTTTTTTTTACGTTACCTATCTTGAGAGAATCTTTATATTTTAACCTTTTTTTGTTTATAACTTTTTATTGACATTTTTGCATAAACATTTGAGCAAGAACATCAGAACAGTGGCATCAAATAACACTATAGCATTAGGGCAATGCAACTTGTGATATAGAGTACAGTGATACGACCGGAACTCATGGATGTGGCTGTACAAATTATTACTTAGCAAGTATCATAACCTTAGTAAAAAGACTTTAGTGAGAAGTTGCTGTATCCAGAGTGCCTATCTGTTGAACATGATGCCCCACTCCTACAAACTGTGGGAGTAGGTTACAACTGAATGAGGACAAAGTAAACTAATTAGGGGTCGGAAGATTGCCGGAGACCTGATGCCTGGCATGGTGAGCAGTGAGAACCCTGCCAATGATAGCTGCTATTGAATCTCTTAATGGCGATCTTTATATTTTAACCTTAACATGCACACAACAACAAAAATTATTTCCAAGTGCATTCCACAAAGTGATCAATAAGGAGAAAGAGACAATTTGTGATTATGAAGGGAGAGAACGGATCAGATGCCAAGCTGGAGGTTACATAGCTTGGTGCAGTCTCACTGAAAGCAGAGGTCACATCTCTCAAATAGTGAGGATAGGAGTATAATTAGAAGCGGTTTGGTGTAGTGTTGTTTTCTTTTGGGGGGCTTAAGAAAGAATCCTGCTGTGGAAGGATGGATGAAAAAGGTTAGCCAGACATCAGCGAAAAAGTTTTTTTAAGAACATCATGTAAAGAGAGCCAATGGGGGGGGCTTTGAGGCCAGGGAAGTGTAGGTGTCAGACCAATGTGTGGGGAGTGTTTGGGGGAAGGGAGGGGAGAGAGAGGTGCTACTGGGACCCAACTGTGGAGGTTGAGAATATTTTCCACTGGTGACCTGGGTCCACCCTACCATGGATTTGGAAAAAGGGACACACTTTCCGCACCCATAGGGAGCTCCAGGCTTCGCTCCCTTGCAGACTCTTGCTTTCTCTGGCTATTCACCACACAGAGAGCTTACTGGACAACTCTGCCTACATAGCGTCCCTCCTTCAAGGAAAAGTACACTCACAGTAGGCAGTCAGGCTTCTAGACAGACCTTCAGATGCTCCAGTAAAAAGTGCAGACTTCAGGTGCTGTCCCATCATCAGTGAGAGACTGGGTTTCATGCAGAATCAGCCATGGTGACATAGAAGTCTCTCCAGGACTCTACAGATCACTTTTTCCCTTTGTTATGAAAAACTTGGAACAGGAACAAAGTGGGCTGCTCTGGATCCCACATTGGTACAGAAAGGAATATGGATTCAAACTGGTTTGAAAGGTAATTTCCTGTCATTCTCCGGCAGAACCTTTATGCAAGCCGGTGAGAGCTCTTGCAGCAGGTAGTAATTATGCTCGTTCCAAGTAGGAGTATTCAAAACATGTGCTCAATTAAGTGTGAAATCTCTACACCTGGCTGTCAGCCTTTTCGAAGTAGTAGTTGAGGGCAGACAAAGTACAGGTTCTGCCAAGAAACTTCTTCACCTTGAACGGAAACTGCAGTCCCACACCTCACATCTACCAAACAGGAATATTTCAATACACTGCACTCTCTAGGGGAATCTGCAACCACCCTCTATCTTGTGCCATGCTAAGCCTGGGGCCAGCCAAAACGCACCCCACGTATTCCAGTACAAACTTAGTGCTCATATACACACTTGACATGCATAAACAATGAGAGAACAAGACTCTGCGTGGTATCTTTAGTGGGATAACTAGAAAATGGAAAAAGAGCAGAGAAACAAGGGCACTGTGCAGAACTGGAGAGATAACAGGCATCGGCAGGTTCGGATACACTATTCCTTGCTGGGTATTAACAAACACTTAAGAGAGTGGCAAAGACATCCATTACAATTAAAGGACTGTGGGAGTTTTATAGGCTTTAAAAAATGTTAAAGTTTTGTTGAGGATCTTCCCTCTACAATTATTACCTGCCACAATTGCTCCCCACCAGGGAAGGCCGACTTCTAGGTGGAGGAATTCCAGAAAGTTCTGTACCATCCCAACAGGAGTGCCGTTACCCAAGCCTAGCTCATTCAATGTGAGTTCACTTGTTGGTGCTAAAACATCATTTACTATTGGCGCTGCAGCATCGAGAGGCCAGGAAGTGGCGAGGGGTGGAGGGTCTGGGAGCACCAGCGCTTCTGTCACGACAGGAACCTGG
The DNA here is from genome assembly GCF_964204655.1 of Triturus cristatus. Lineage (NCBI taxonomy): Eukaryota > Metazoa > Chordata > Amphibia > Caudata > Salamandridae > Triturus > Triturus cristatus. The sequence goes on along the minus strand of NC_140585.1, from coordinate 310,880,231 downwards.
AGAGGGATTTTAATTTCAATAGTTTAATAAAATAAGTCTGTATTAACTTTTCTCATCCTTTGACCTTCATAGACATAGCTTCCTTCTTGGATTGATACTTTCATGCATTTATATAAAGTAAAAAATGCTTCAAGATCAAGGCCCAGTGTTGAACTTATGCAACAAAACGTAGTAGATACCACACTTAACATAGATTTACCCATTGCAGAATAATGGCTCTGTGCAATGGACTTTTGTTTCTTGCATCACATCATAAACATGACAAACCTTCGACTTTTATACATGCAACCTCAGCAATCCAGATTACTACAAAGTATCACATTACATGAGTAATAGTTACAGTAACAATTCGACATAGTCAACATGAGAGAACTTCATGATACTAAAACCAGAGTGATATTTTCATCCAGAGCGAAGGGTTCTTGTTGCTGCTTCTTCAGTACATAAGGGGCTTCTAAACTATGGTTACTCCTACACTCACAAAAAGGTCATCTTGAATTTATCTTCAAACATACTTTCGCAGGGTTCCACCAATGAACTCTGAGGCTCCTGCCAGCTGCCATATGTTTCACAGTTTCCCCAGCAAAAGAAATAAGTGGGCGATCTTACCATATATAGGTTCTCTACTGTTAATGGATTATCAGAAATGAGATAGGAAACAAACTTCACAGCCTCGAGAACGTATTGCTATTAAATTATATTTATGAATGGATTGCCATGATTGGGCGACAATGTTCTCAACCACTGCTGCGGCTCAATTGGGCTGCATCTGAGCATACAACAGTATATCAGCATGTATTGGAAAACTGCAGTGAGATCATTTTCAACGAAGAGTTCAATTGGCAGTTCACTGTTGTGTTATTAAGAGTCAGCATTTGCAGTCATGTCTCGATCTAAAAGCAGAAGGGCAATCTCAATGTTGAAGAAATGAGTTATAATATTACATAGCACAATTACCAAACACAAGCCTGGATGCGCCCGACTGATGCCCACTATCAACCATGTGGTCTGTTTGATGGAACAAATAAATGTTTTCTACTCCTGACAGGAGCTACTCGATCTTGATCACAGAGCTCACAGGTCTTTTTAACAAGCCGAATATGTGAAAGACTAACAAAGGGAATTTTATTGCACGAAAGATGGTTGCTCAATTCACAGTGCATAACTTAACGTGCCTTCATGAACAAAACATAAATCTAAATATCACAGTTTTAGTCTGAACTACAATATGCTTATTTTGTGTTTAACACAGAGATCTGGTTAAATTATGCCGTGGCACTCCATTTAGCAGCAGCAATTTCAAGGAGCTACAAGATCATTCGCATGCATCATCCAATTAAAAGAGGGTGCAGGAATAGGATGTGCTGTTTAACGATTCTCTTCTCAACAGTATGTATCCTATAGAAACCACCACCGAACTGACCATTTAGGCTTCAAACTGGCCCGCTCTCCTTCAATTAACTACTCAGGCCTTCTTTTGTACTGCCACCATGAGCCCAATTCTTGGTTGAGCTTCGAGTTATTAGATTTCATTCTATCATTACATCTTTTCGCGCAACTTTCTCATTCTAGGGTATTTTGAAATCTGGACTGATTGCCCCATTGATCAGAGGCAGTCAGTCTAACGTAGAACTGAACACCACTGGTGCTCACGTAATTGGTAAATTCTTCCATTTAGGAAGGCCATCAATTGGACCCAATTACCTCCAGTTATAATATTAATTGTATAGAGCCTTTAACCAAGACGTGGTGTCTGACCACAAGGCAATCTTTGATTGGATATTAAAGGTAAACTCGAAATAAACACTCAGTTACATATTTTGTGGGCGAAGCATGGATTAAGACCACAGCACATAATCTTGCCCACTCCTCAATTAAGCTGCCAATTTTCAACAGTAGCATGGGTATATGCAACTTAAGCAGATCCTACGACTCCTGGAAGGGTAAATATTTAAACATATCACTCACAATTGAAAGGACTTCCTCTCTGAGGAAAAAAAGACCCTCTGCACTCTGCCTTTCCGACGATTAGCTCAAGACAAAGACACCTATAAAACACTTTAGTACAATTGGCAAAAGTAATAAGAGTTGGGACAAAAATGCTTTTTTCTGCGATGCTCTGCCAATATAAACTGTAATTTCAACAAGCTAAAGCAGCTTACTTGGAATGCAAAATAACAAATACTTCGAGTTCCTCTAAAAATGTGTTATGTTTGATTAACCGTGCTTGCAATAATCTGTCTCCCACTGTCATAGATTGCCTCAATTTTGTCAATAGTCGTTCTACATGAATGGAAGCAGGCAGGGATTACACCTTGATTAAAGAAACAATTTGATCCTAGAGACTTGAGCACCTACCGCCTAAATTTGCAACCACCATAAAAGTCCTTGACAAAACATGTGAACGGCCTCATCTCAGACTTCATGGTGGAAAATGAACTCCTGGATCCAGCACAATTTGGGTTTAGCCCTTACACAGTAAAAATATGATGCTCCTGTCCATTACCATCACCGATAGATACTTGACAAAGATGGCAAACCTGCATTGATATTATTAGGGTTCTCTGTCATCTTTCATGCCATCTCACATGACACTATGTTAATTAGGCACCATGAAGCAAGTATCTGCGACAAAGCACTTTCGTAGTTTACATCTTATTTAATGGACACATGTAAAGCAGACACAATGTGTTGTTTCTTCTTCACACTGAAGCAAGGCATACAACAGGGATATTCACTAAGCCCAACATTATTTAATATGTATGTTGCTCCACTGGCTCGGATTTGTTTCACCTTCAGGATCTTTGCAGATGACACCCAGTCAGTTATCCACTAGTGGGTGGCCCACACATGAAGCTCACCTTCTTCAGTTTTGATACCCAGTCAATCGGTACCATGTTCCTCGATTCGGCTGAGTTCTCTTTGATTTTCACGGTGCATACCTTGAACAATGCAAACACGTATGCAAACCTTTCAAATCTTGTCCAAGGTGTAATGAAAGATATTAATGCATGGACCAGTATGGTGCTCTCCATCTCTGCTTCTGCACCAACCATTACAAGTCATTCTCTGGGTTCTGTCTCACCTTCCGTTGTAAAAAGACTCAAATACTGAAGGAACATGCATTTGCAATGCAATAGGTCTCGCATTTGCTAGAGTTTGAGCTATTGGCATTGTAAATGACAATACCTTTTATTTATGTGTTTTGAAAACCTAAAAGCAGTGCGTAAATAAGCACTTTGTACTTGTAGTCCTTGCTTACGACAAGCAAGTCTGGCAGTAAACGAGGCGCAGTAACTGCCAAACTTGGTTCTCGTAAGCAACGACTAAGTAGAAAAGTGCGTGTTTACGACCGCTTGCATGTTTTTAAAACACATACATAAAAGGCAGTCATTTTCAATGCCAATAGCTCAAACTCTCACAAATGCGAGACCTATTGCATTGCAAATACTTGTTAAGTCTGTGTCTTGACAGCGCAGCTTGCAATACACGTAGAGTGGACTACGGGTGCGCCCCTTTTAACCACAGTTTTTCTTTTTTAACCACCCTCTTTCAGCCATTTGCTTGAGACTTTTCAACCACTTCTTTTCACAGACCAGTGGAGTATTTATCTCTCACCTAATGCTACAGGATTATTTTACAACTATATGACTATGTGCCTCTGTTCACTCCTGCCTTCTTTAATGTGCCTATCCTGCATACCTCAGGACATTTAACTCAAACCTCATTGGCTTTACCACTGCATGTTTTACCTTCGAGTCCAGAGCTAGGTACATTATATCAAATACATGGTGATTGTACAAAACTTAAGTACATCTCTCTGCTTTCATTTTTTCCAACATATACAAATCTTTTTAAACACTACACTTGGTAGGCCTGCAGTTTCAAGTCGGAATAGCAAACGACCAATGGAGTTGAATTATGTGCTTGGCTACAACAGTTTTGTACTTTGGTACTTTGCTAAAGGTTGCCATAATTGCTCACTAATCCATTAAAAGAGTGCTGAATGCAGTGCCAAGAAGTATTGGGCAATAGTCCATATTTGTGCATGAGCTCACATTTAAGGATGAATCTCTGTGGTGAAATACGTTGCATGGACTACTTTTGAGATCCAGATCGGGAAATTCAGAGGGACAATGGGCCCAGAACCAGCTGCTATGAAACCTGAGAAACGCTCAATTAATGCATTACACAGTATCAAATGGATAAAGAAAAAGCAAGCCATTAGGTCAGTATGATAAGACCGTTCCACTGCTGTCTAAAGGGAGACTGTGGAGGAACCATTCGTTGGCAAGTGGGATCAAGTTCACATGAAAAGCACAGCAGCTGACTTTGTTCCAAGAGATGTACACAGAATTCTCGATTCTACATATGATTTTCTTGAGTAGGTAGAGATTCTGAGGATATTATTGATATTTCCTTTAATTATAAAGTGCTAAAGCCATCCCAAGGTAGGGGAACTCGGAAACCTCCGATATTTTGTTAATTTTTGTGGAAATAGGTCTGAATTTTATGTTTTTCCTACCACACATCATATAGTGGGTGTTAGTTATGCGGACGTGAGTGCACTGTGCACGGTCTGGAGATTAAGGTACCAAAAATGAAAAGCACGCTGCGTGTTGCGTTGTTAGTGCACTGCACACGGTCTGGCAGAGGCGTCAGAGCTGTGCGGTAGTGTGCAATGCAGGCACGATTCACATGGTTTGGTGGATATCACCAGTAAGCCAGCCTTACTAAATAATCCACAGTCCACAGCAATGAAAATGCACAGCTGCCATGGGGTTTCACCACTCTGCCTGAAATCCACAGTGCAAGCCATTACATTTGGTTCAGGCTGTCAATCTTAACTCTCCTTCATTCTTATTCTACCCAACCTACCAGCCATTTTAGAAACAGCTGGTCAATGAATGCTCAGCTCCAACCTTCTCTCTTGGAATCACTGGCATAACTCTTGCATGACAATCACACCACCTCTCAAAATTCGTGTACTCTGTTGCCTTGTCTTCCTTCCTTAGTCATCATGATGCTCCCTTCAGCTCTATCCTCAGCCATCTTCCGTTTCTCTTGGTCATCTATGCACCTCCATGAAATATACACATCTCTTCTTTAAATGTTTGTCATATTTACAGTGACAAACCCCAATTATTCCTTTTCTTTTCCTCGTTCGCTCTGCCACTTCGCATTTCTATATCTTCTGGTTACTTCACAATCCAATCCTAAGTAATAATGTGGTCCCTTCATCTCAACTTCAGCCAAACAAATGTTATGTTTTTCCTAGTGCCCACCAGCAAAATCTGCCTTTCACCTCCTTAATTTTGACTTCCTCCTTCTCTTCGTCAATTCTAGTCCTCCATTCTATGGTCATTAACATCAATATGTCTCTCATTCTCCATTATCTTTTCACCACAGCAAATTTCTACAGATCCCAGTTACCAACTGCGCTATACACCTCTTTCTTCTTTTTCAAAGAATAAGAAGCAAATTACTTGCCTATAACAACAATTTTGAGCTTGAAACTCTTCTACATTCACATGCTTCACATTACTGTGTCTAGCGCTTGGGTCCAACATCATTCTTTGAAGTAAATCACATTTTATTTTGGATGTTTAACACAGACTGAGGTGGCATTGCTCACTTTGACGTTGATGGTTAATCCACAATGCTCCATCACAGGCTCGTAATCTTCAGATATTTTTCCTGTATTGTCTCGATTATCTTTTTTGACTTACTAGAACTTAGTATACATTTTATTTTTTATTCCCCGTATTTTATTGGCAATTTTCTACACAGTACTGTGACGTCAAAGTGTGCATTGAGGACCAGATTGTACTGCGCTAATATCAGTAATAGAGACACTGCTAATAGATACATATATATACTATGTTGCCCCCTTCTTCCTGGTGCAGGATTGGCTCTTTGGCTCAGTCTAACGAGTTACTAGTTATGGGGATACATAGCTAGATTGTTTGTACAATTCCTTCATGCCATTGTCCCCTTTATAACCGCTTTCCGACTCCGATGAAGCATAAGTAACAAAAAACTGTTCAGTGTTACTAAATGACCTTGGTCATGTAATGCATGATGGCCTTTCTAACATATAAAGTGACTAAAAACCCTATCATTGCCTACTTGGAAGTTAGAGAAAAAAAAAAGAAGGTAGGAGAATCATTTCATTTACATTCATTTTAGAGGAGCGGACCTGCTGTGGGGTGGTTCTGCCCCCGGAGGCTGCACATCCTTGCCTACCTTCGCCGCCTGAAGCTGGAGGCGACGCCTGGGGGGGCGACTTGGAGGCGTGGTGGGGCACCAGAGAGCCCCTGTCGAAAGGTGAGCGGGGGCTGGCGATAAGCCCTACAGAGTGTTTGAGCTGTTATTTCTTGGTTGATGGAGGGCCGGGTTGAAGAGCGGAGGGGGACGGCCCGGAAGTTGCTGGGCCCCTGACCTGCCTGACTCTGCCGGCGGTGCATACTTCGATGGGCAAGTGAATGGCGGGCTACTCCGGCGGCCGTTGGCAGTTCCCAGACCTTCCTTGTGAGGTCGGGCCACGACGCGTCTGCAGTGTTCTCCCTCTGGGCTACAGCCACGCCTGGGGAACGAGGCTTGTGCCTACAGGACAATACCTGGTCTTGGCTGCCCAGAGATTTGGAGACCGCGCTCGAGGACCCGGGAGCGGCAGAGAGCCAGCCAACATCTGGTGACTCGGGCCACCCTGAAGTGAGCGGATGCGAGGGGACAGACTCTGTGGCCCCCATAAAAGAATGTGGTCAAGCGCTCCCCGGTGGGTGGCACGGAGGGTGTGTAAACCTCAGGGAAGGAGCGAGTGGAGAGGGAGCAGAGTGCGTGCATATGTTTTGTCCTGCGTGTGGAGAGAGGGAGCAGAGCGCGTGCATATGTTTTGTCCTGCGTGCGGAGAGAGGGAGCAACCGAGCAGAGCCATACACGCGCACATCTTGTTTAACCCGTACGCGCACATCTGCGTCTCTTCAGCTAAGCTGTTAGACAGACGTACGCATGCACATGTCCTGACTTGAAAGCGTGCACATATCCTGTCCCCCTTTGCCCAACAAACCGACAATAGGTCTCGCCAAGGTGATCAGTGCATGCGATGCATTGCTAGGCGAGACCTAAAAAGTGTTGCAGCGACAGTCATGGACTTAGATGCCCGACACCTGCAAATAGGACCTATTTGGCATTGGAGGTGGGCCCCTACAGAATTACAGCAGGCTAACCAATGCTCAGCCCTAAGACACTGTCCTCGAGCCCCTTAGAGGAACAAGATCAAGACAGGGAACCTTGGGCGTTGACCCCAAGAAGGCCAGGCACAAATTAGACATCAAGGGCTGTGAGATCTACCCTGGCAACGGCACTGATCCACGGGACAAAGCACGGCTCACCTGAACACCCTTGCACCGAGCCCAGGGCAGGAAAAAGGGATCAGCCTGTGGCTCACTACTACCCTCGGGCTCCAACCATCACTGAGAAAATATTTTGTAGCTGAGCAAGCTCCCAGCAAAGGGATATGAGTCACAACACTTGACACACTCATCCGAAGGCCACCTAGCACTTCAAGGTGAAATATACGCAAAAGGCCCCTCCAATACCAAGCAGCAAGATGACATTAAGGTTAGAGGAGTCCGAAGCACCCATTCTACAGAAATCTACAGAAATCACCCAACAATAGCAACTATTCTTACACCCAGAAACTCTCAAGATATCTGCTCCGCCCCCCTTTGAGTAACCATTGATTATGCTGTCCCTGATTTCCAAGAAGGATAATGTTACTTACCAAGTAAGCATCTGTTCTTGGCATGTAAAGCTGTAGATGCACATGCTAAGCATACTCCTGCCATCTAGTGTTAGGTCCGAATGTTTGCAAGTTGTTTTTCTTCAAAGACGTATTTCCAGTCACGAGGTAGGTGACTCCTCCTTTCGGTGATAATGCGCATGGACATGGACTCCATTGTTAGATCGTTTTCCCGCAGAGGGTGAGAATGGAGTTAGTAAAGGTAGAATAGAGATGCCCATGCGTATGTATGTAAAGTAAGAAAACTGCAACAGGTATAGGTACCCGGGGAGGCGGATGGGAGCATGTGAATCTATAGCTCTCCATGCCAAGAACAGATGCTTACTGGGAAAGTAACATTCTCAATGTGAGCTGTAGATCACATGCTTTGCATAAACTACAGCAGTAAACGCCCAAAGCGGTGGCTAACCTGTAGCTGTTGCAGTTGTTTGAAAAAAGTGTTTTAAGTACTGCCTGGCCTACATTAGCTTGTTGCCTAGCTAACACATTTTCACAATAGTGTTTGGTGAATGTGTCTGGTGTAGACCATGTTGCTGCCTTACAGATGTCAGCTAGGGGAATATTCCTGAAGAAGGCCATAGTAGCCCTATTTTGTGGGTGGAATGCGCGCTAGGGGGTATTGTCAAGGTTCTTTTTGCTTTCACATAACATGTTTGGATACATTTCCCGATCCATCTTACAATGCCTTATTTAGATATGGGATTGCCTTTGTGTGGTGGCGAAAAAGCAACAAAGAGCTGTTTTGTCTTACGAAAATCTTTTGTTCTTTCCACATAATGTAGTAGAGCTCTTCGAACATCTAGGGTGTGTAGAGTTCGGGACGGGTATACCCAGACGTGGGTCCTGTGCTCTCCATGCCACTGGAATCAAGCTATCCTGGCTGAAGAGGGGTGAAACCCCGAAACCGGTCCTAGGATGCTTGTTTCCAGTCCAGGGAGGACCTGGCTTGGCAGTTCGGGCTGGACTGTTCCCATGAGGCACAGGGTCAAGACTGATTTGCATATGGCTGGGTTCAAACTGGAATGGCATGGTGGGCAAAAAAACGATTGATTTAGGCCTAGATCTCTGGACTGGGGTGAATATATGACATTGTTCTGCATTCTGTCCATCAACTGTTTTTGCGTAGAGTTCGTTCTGCTACAGAATCAGGTTGGGGAAAGAACACGGGTAACTCAACTGATTGATTGATGTGAAAAGCAGAAACCACTTTAGGAAGAAATTTGGGATTAGTTCGAAGAACCACTTTGTCTTTGTGAAGTTGAAAGAAAGGCTCTTGTATAGTTAGTGCCTGGAGTTCACCTACCCTCCTTAAGCAAGTGATTGCAATAAGAAAAGCAACCTTCCATGAGAGAAATTTTAGTTGACACTTGTGCATTGATTGAAAAGGTGGACCCATTAGCCTCATAAGGACTATGTTCAAGTTCCATACTGGTGCAGGTGGAGCTCTTGGTGGTATTACTCTTTTTAGTCCTTCCATAAAGGCTTTAATCACTGGTACTCTGAATAGAGAAGTTTTGTAAGCATTCAGCTACTGCTGCGAAATGCAATCGAATGGATGTGTAGGCTCATCCAGATTGCTGTAAGTGTAAGAGATAACAGATGATGTTTTGCACTGAAGCATCAAGGGGATAGATATTGTTATTGTTACAGTATATAACAAATCGTTTTCAGTTTGCTGCATAACATGCCCTAGTAGTAGGTTTCTTAGCCTCCTTTAGGATATTCATACAGTCTGGTGATAATTGTGAATAATCAAACTATGACTTCAGGAGCCAAATCGCCAGGTTGTGTCCTTGGGATTTGAATGCCTGATTTCTCCATGGCTCTGAGTGAGGAGACTGGAGTTGAGATGCAGCGTTTGGTGTGGAACTACTGAGAGCTCTAGCAGGGTGGTGAACAAAGGTTGACGTGCCCATGAGGGAGCTATGAGAATGAGTTTGAGGGATGATTGTCTGAGCTTCTGAACTACCAGCAGAATGAGTGGGAGAGGCGGAAAAGCGTAGGCAAATATCCCTGACCAGTTTATGCATAGGGCATTGCCTTTGGAGAACAGGTGTGGGAAACTGGAGGTGAAGCTTGGGCATTTTGCGTTTTGAGCGGTGGCGAACAGGTCTATGTGAAGAAATCCCCATTCCTGAAAGTAGGGAAGAAGAATATGAGGATGAAGTTCCCACTTGTGGATTAGCGGTCTCTGTTGGCTGAGAAGGTCTGCAATAGGATTGTTTACTCCTGGAAGATATTCTGCTTGGAGATACATTTTGTGATATATGGCCAATTTCCAAATGGCTTGTGCTAGGCGTAACAGTTGAAGAGAGTGTGTCCACCCCCTGTTTTTGTATATAGTACATAGCTGTTATGTTGTCTGTGCGGACTAGGACAGTTTTGTCTATTAGGTGAGTTTGAAAGGCTTTGAGCGCTAGTAGCTCAAGGTGATTTATAGGGAGGCTCTTGTACTGTAGACTCCATAATCCTTGAATTGTGTGACTTTGTAGGTACAAAGCTATAAGCCCCCTCTACAGCCTCCAACACACTGGCATTCACCACTGCCTCCTCCTCAAATCTCGCTATCGCCATACCCACCAGCCCGTCCATCAGAATCTCCGAGATGTCAATCTATTCCTTTTCTGTAGTAGGTCGTCCATATGGGAAGGGAAACCCTTATGACAAACCTGCTGGACAGAAGATGGGAATGACCCTTGTGACGACAACATCAACCCTGCAGAAGATAGATGATCCAGCCTTACTAAGCCAAACAGTCTCCATCTGTTGAGATCACAGCGTATCAGGCCGTTATTCAGAAACCAGCCCACCACCACAAGGTTGATATGCATGTACTAAAGAATGAGGATGACTTTCTGATGAAGACCCCTTTTAACACTGAGCACAGGGTCCAATTCCTCCCCATACTCAGAGGCATGCCCAAGACAGCAGATGACAACTTTGAGGACTCAGTTAGAGCCAAGGTGCTCATACAACATTAAAACGTTCAAACTTAACCAAATTATCTCCTTTTTACCAGAGGCTAGGTCCTCCTGACTATCTAGTGGTCCATATGGCCTCCACCCAGGCAACTGGATATACCTCCCTAGATAGTGCAAGTGCCTTGACGCTGCAAGCAAAAGTGTAGCGGTTGTTGCAATCATTTAATGGCAAATTGCCACTTCAGTTGGTCTGCTTTTGAGGTGAGACAGATATCATTGGGAGGAGATGGAGGACCTAGTTCAACACCTCCTTCAGACATGTCGGAAAAAGGAGAGAGAAGCTAGTTGTGGAAGGAAGGATCACTTCCAATGTGAATATCTGTTCTGCACTGGACACCGCAGATACTGCTTTTTGTATTGTAAACAACTGCATCCTGCTCTGCCGCTACACATGGCTTTGTATCTTTGAGTTCAGAGGTCCAACAACTCCTCCTTAACGGGTCATTTGATGGAGAACATCTCTTTGGGCCTCAGGCGGATGAGATGTTAGAGTAAATCAAGAAGCACATCAAGATTGTGACACCCATGGGCGGCCTAGAGTCCGCCAGAGGAGCACTTTTTGTTAGACAGCAATCCAAGGGAGGGAGCAAGACCTCATACACCGGCCAATAGGCCTTTCGTGAGTCCCAGGCATTAAATGATTGCAACAACCGCTACACTTTCGTGAGTCCCAGGCAAGCAGTCTATACTTAAGCTGATGTTACAGGAGCAGCAAGGGCATAGGCAGAGGGCCCCCAGCAAAGGAGCCTCTACTCCTAAGTAATGACTTACCAATGCTACCTCCTGCTCACACACACCTGTCGGGGGGATTAAAGAATTACTACTCTTGCTGGGAAGAAATTACCTCAGAGCAGTGGGTGACAAGCCGTTTACAGGGCTAATGCTACTCCACCCAATGTACCACCACGCAGACATACATACCTTCAAATAAGACCACCCCAATCTCTTGTTAAAAAACAAAAAAAAGGTCAGAGTGCTCTTTGAAAAAGGCTTAATGTAGCCATTGCCCGCATCAACAGGGCCAGGGCATCTATTCACTGTACGCCCTCATTCTAAAGAAAGGCGGCTTCTTTTTGCTCATCTTATACCTGAAGCTTCTCCTGTTGGAGCACTTTCATATGACAATCTGGCAGGCCATAAACCTGCTGCTCTATCAGGGAGACTTCATGGAAACGCTAGTTTTCAAGGAGGTCTATTTCACCATCCCTAGCCACCCCGCCAATCACCAGTATCTTCAGTTTGTGGTAAGTGGATAACGCTACCAACTCACAGCATTCCCCGGCAAGATCACTTAAGCTCAAAGGATCTTTTCCAAGTGGCTAATGCTGGTGGCCACTTATTTACGTACAGTGCATATTCTCATACCTTCAAGACTGACTGAATAGGAGCAGCAGACAACAATGCCTATCACACATTCGAACAGCTCTAATTCTGCTTCATAGCTTAGGTTTCATTGTAAACATACACAAGTCCCACCTCTAACCCCAAAAGATCAAACCCTTCCTCGGAGCATTGTTAAACGCCATCACAGGGAAAGCATATCTCAACCAATAAAGGGTGAAGACATTTCATCAACTGCGAAGTCTTTTTTCAGTCCACTCGTCCCTTGACTGCAAGAACTGTAATAAAGCTCTTGGATACAATGCCATCTTGCATGGCAATTGTGCCGTACACCAGATTACACATGCACCCACTCCAGCAGCGCCTTTTGAAACAATGATACCAAGCAAAGAATTACTGGGAAGATCTAGTGTCGATAAAGTCCAGCACTCAGCGCTCTCTGCAAAGGTGGTACAATAACAACATGTTGCTTAAGTGGACTTTCTTACTATACTTCTTAGACCTGCAACCTCAGGAGCTAATTACCACCGATACATCGCTCGTTGAGTGGGAAGCACATGTTGACAATATGAATGTTTCAGGGACCTGGACACCACCTTAACTAAGGGCGACATATCAACCTCCTAGGACATTTGCCTGGCACTCAAAACCTTCTACGCTCCTGTCTGCAGCAAGGTGGCCTTTGTAAAGATGGACAACATGACAGCCGTTTACTACATTGTGAAGCAGATACCCACCTCCCTCTGCCGTCTGCACTAGAACAAAAGATCTGGCACTGCGCAAACAGCCACAATATCGGCCTTCTGGCATAACACCTTCCAGAGTGGACAACAACTTTGTGTACTTGTGAAGCAGAAAAAGTCATCAAGTCCACGAGTGAGAACTCCACTCCACAAGCCCTGCACAGGTACCTTCAGCAGTGTGCAACTCCAATCATCAACCTGTAAGCCTTATCGGAAAATACCCAAGCTTCGCCTCTAGGTACCAAAATCCACAGTCCAAGTGCAACACAGTATGAATAAACTGGTCAGGGATATATACCTATGCCTCATCCCCTATGTGGTGAGGAAGATGAGGCAGGTTTTCATGGCCCTTATCCTTGTGGTCCCAACATCAGCCAGACAGCCGTTGATCCTACTGATTGGGTCGGAAATCCTCACAGCAGAAGGGCCAAATCAGACACCCAGATCCCAAGCAGCTCAACCTAGAGATCTTGCACCTGAGGTCTTTGAATTTGGCTTCCTAAACCTCCCATAGGACAGTTTGACAATAATGCAGAAGGCACGTAAGCCCACTACACATGCATGTTATGTGGTCAAGTGGAAAAAATGTGCACACTTCTGCAACGTCAACCGATTACACTCCTTCAAGATCTGAGGGCAGGTATTGCATATACCTCTATAGGTGTCCATTGTCTTAGTTACATACATGAAGATCAGAAAAAACTCATCCCTCTTCAAGATTTTGGTAGTCAAGGGATCGATGGAGGGACTCAAAAGAGTAATACCTCAAGAACAATTCCAGCCCCACTTTGAAACCTCAAGGCTCACAGGTTCAACATTTGAACCCTTTCACTCCTGCAACTTACAGTTACTCTCCTGGCAGGCGGCTTTTCTTATAGCTATAACGTTCCTCAGGCAGATCGGAGTTACAAGCTCTCAGTATTCATGAATAATTCTTTCAAGTACACAAGGATAGGTAACCAATTCAGAGTTTTTACCTAAGGTAGTCTCACCTTTCCACATTAAGCAAACTATGGAGCGGTCAATATTCTTACCACAACCTGATTCAGTAGTGGAATGAGTTACACACCCTGGACATTAAGTGGACACTGCTGTATTATATGGTCAGGACTAAAGTTTTCTGAAAGACCAACCACTGTTTGTCGCTTTTGCTAAACCCTACAAAGGTCAACCTATACTGAAGGCAGGCATTGCAAGGTGGATTGTGAAATGCCTACATGCTTGCTGTGACAAAGTGTGAGAAGTTGGCCTGGTATATGATGTTCACTAGTTAAAGTGACCACCTTGTACCATGCCAAGCAACCCTTATAGTGTGGTTGTAAGTCAACCTTTTCGGACTAGCTGCCCTAGTGGTAGCGTAGGCTAAGCAGTCTTTGAGGCTAAACTCGTGAAGCGTGTTAAGCCAGCTGTTTTACCAAATGCAACCCCCTTTTATACCAATGAAAGGATACCACACAGATATATATTCAAAATATATATGTATTTATTTCTCAAAGTAACCCCTAGTCTCTTTATGAGCACAGGAGCACAAATCGTCAAACAAGATTACAGTAGAATACACAGAAGTTGCACTTTATATGGATAGGCCCTGGTGGCCGCTCAAACCATATACTAAAATAGTGGTATAAGTACCACGAACAGAAAGGGGAAAAGGCCTAGGGCCTCTAGAATCGCTGGGCCTACAAGGAGCTAACTTCAGTTAGTGACCAGGAGGTCCACGGGTTGCGTGTGCAGAGCAAATAGTCACACGCGTGCTCCCATAGGTTTTCAATGGGTGCGTAAAAAGTACAAAGTTACTGCAAAAAGGATCTTCCGGATGGACTATAAACTCAAGATTGGAAACACAGACACTAGAGATGTTACTCTACACTTGGGCACCGGAGTGCCAGCTTTACCTCACCCACAGGAAGCGGGTGCATAGGTGTCGAAGTGCGTCGGGTTTCTTCTATCTGTTCAATGGAGCCTGTGGACAAAGATGCTGCAGGCGGTCGGTCCGGGAGGGATGCGGTGGATCCAAGGGTGGATCGGAGTTGTAGAAGACCTGTAAGCAGAGGGGACAGTGTTCACAGTCACTAGCCAGTGACCAGCGTGGCACCAGGTGGGTACCAGGCGATGTCGGGTGCAAACAGGAAGAAAGGTGTAGCTTGTCTCTGCAGCCACGTGGTCCCTGAAGGTCGACGACGTCCAGGAGTCGGTTCACGAGCTGTCCCACGCAGGCTCTCGCTGTCGGCGGTGTTGGCGACTTGGTCGAAGCAAACAAGCCTTGGCAAAAGCAATTGTTGTGGAAAACGAA
This sequence comes from Triturus cristatus, assembly GCF_964204655.1. NCBI lineage: Eukaryota > Metazoa > Chordata > Amphibia > Caudata > Salamandridae > Triturus > Triturus cristatus. Next base: position 310,865,069 of record NC_140585.1, on the reverse strand, counting down.
ATAAGCTGATGGTTCTGACCAGCAAGGTCAGAGGGACTGCTCCTTTGGAGGGGAGCAAGGGCCAGTCTGGAGCAACCAGACCAGCGGTGTATTTCTTGAAGTTCGTCGCCAAGATGGCCACTAGCCAGCGGGCCAGCAATCGGTTAGGCGCGTCGAGTGGCAAAATGCAGAAGGGCCCCACGCAGATCGTGGAGATGCTGGAGGGCTCACCTTTGGTGCAGATGCTGCTCGAGGGTTGGGCTTCTCAGATCCCAAAGCACAACTTGGAGGGAGCCTCGGTTGTTGCACTTGCAGCTTGTCGTGGTCGTTTCAAGATGGCTGGCTCCACGTGTCTCGTTGCCTCCACGGGTCTCCTCTTTTCAGGGACTGTGGATCGGGCGGTGAGAGGTCTGGAGGTCCAGGTCTTGTCAGTCTCTGGGCTCGGGCTCCGGCGGGAGGCGGCGGCAAAGCAGACGTTGATTCGCTGGATGGTGCTTGCGTTAGCAAGGTGGTCACTCCCTGACCACAGGGGAGATTGGCTTCAGTCCTCTGTGCGGCAGAGCGTCGAAGTTCCCGTCTTCTTCTTAGTTTCAAGTTGATTCCAGGATGTCTGAAGTCTTAGGACACAGCTCCTACCTTTAAGCGGATTCTAGGGGCCGGACTACCTGCTAGGTCCCTCCCCAAGGGTGGGACCAGGAAGGGGGGTGGTTACACCCCCAATCCTTTGTCCAGCTCGCCCCAGGCCCGGGACTGGTGTGCCCCAGGACCGGATTGAACTGGCATATGCACCGAGGCTCCTTGTGAGCCACAGGTATGTCTGGTTTCTTTCAAGCCCTACCTGACCAATACACAAAATCCTGTCTGGGGTGGTGCACGCACCTCCCCTGGCAGGAAACCCTTTGTCCACACCTCCCAAGCTGGAAGGACTCCCAGCAGCAGGAGGGCAGACTTGTGTCCATTTTGTGGAGCTGAGGCTATGTCTGATTTTACCCGGGTTTCAGATACTGTACATGTCGTGTCCCTCTAGAAGGGTGGAATGCTAACCCCGTCGCCAGAATTGGCGAGGGGTTAGTATTCCAATTCGTATGACACCTTACTCGACATGTTTTGATAAAGCCAAACCAAAGATAGCATTTAACCGCGAGGTTCATAATGCACTTAAGAGTATATGGTATGAGGATATCTGGAAACAGTAGAAGGAAGTTGTTCCGACCACTGCAGACAGGCTCAGCTCATGCCACAGCACCATCTCACATGGAACCAAGCACTCTGCCTTCAGGATTGTTAAGGCCTGCCATAGGAGTGACTTATAGGTTAACATGTGTCCCATTTAGGGTTAGGTATAGGTATACTACACCTAAGTAAGAGGTGGTTATACCAACTTACCCAAGCTGAGTGATCAGCCAGTTGTGTCAAATTTGTTAGGCCAAGCCTGGGGTGGCATAATACATGCTTCAGCCCCTGGCAGGCCTTGAAGACACCAATGCCCTGGGTACCTAGTGTACACTGGTACAGGGGCTCACAGGGTGATCCACTTCCAATTGGTTATGCACCTAGGGTGCATAGTGTAAATTTAGTAGAGAGAACAGCAGGCTGGGGGTCTGATTGGCAGGCCCACAGCCTCAATATGTCAAAAACCAGTGAAGCAAAAAGCAAAAATTTGGGGTGACCATAGGATAGCAGACCCTACTCTCCTACACAAAGCTAAACATTTACTCTGTGCCCTTCACTCATTGTGCCCACATGGCAAAAGCTACGCATAAAAAATAGGAGCCTCCATGGTTTTCCAGGTAACATTCCATTACCTGATCTATGCAAAGCAGCTACCTGATCAACCCCACACACATTTACAAAGCATTACTGTGTGGACATAAAGCTCATCAACCAGCTGTTGTTGGCCAAACTGTCTTGAGTTATTTCAAGCATTTGCATCATCTGCCCATAAGTTACAGCTGGGAGGAAACTACTTCATAACTTATGCTGTAGTATTTCCTCTTCTGGGCCTACTTTGGTTCTCCCTTGGCTTTAAGCTGCCTTTGCCGACACGGTCACAGAGAATACATTTGTTTTCGTGACATTTTTTTAAACATGCTGCGTCTATTATTTGCTATTCAGTGACTCGTCTTTAAATTCAGTCTGAACATTTCATACAAGGTCGACCACCATAGAGAACAATTTTCTTGTGCCCAGTCAACAACATCAACTAACAGTTTAAACATAACACGGAAGCACAGCTGCAGGTTTTCGAACACAGCAGTTTTTATAATATAAATTGTGTCTGTTCCTTGGAGGATAGAGGGGAGAATTCCAGCAGAAGGACCAGTCTTGGAACGGAGGCAGCAGCCTTGCGTAAACTGAGTTTATAAATATGATGCGGACCACCTAACTACACACACCAGGTATGGGGTTCAGTGCTAATCCAGAGATCACAAATATACCCATGCTCACATAGTGAGGGTAAGCTTAGATAGATGTATTAGATGCCATGGCCCGGGTGTTTATAGTTTACAGCCTGTTAGTAATGTTGATTACCATTCTTAGTTTATGGTTTACTAATCACAGCAAACCTGCTTCAACATAGACTACGATAGCTTCAATAAATATGTTGTAAACTTCCTTCTGGACTTTCTTCTGTTTGCTATGGACATGCATGAGTGAGAATGAAAGGTGATGATCTCTTTCCACGGTTCCCTTGGGGACTAGAGGTTCATGTTATAGGTTTGCCAAAATCACCTGCTACTCTGAAAGGTTAGGAGGTCAGGTGGGGCACTTTGAGCTCGTCGGATTTGTGCTTCCAGGTACTGATGTGGTAGAAACTCAGTGCCAACATTCTGATGTCCTGCTCTCCCAAGGCACAGTTCTGTTTCCAAACAGAATTCCTGCAACAACGCAAAGCAGCCACACATGCTCTGAACAGAAATTCTACTCTGTAAACATCTGTTTGTAGCATTTAGTGCTACATGCCACCATCTTCTTCCCTAGAAGCTGGCAGTGATAGCAGATTTCTATCAATTTCACTTTATTTACTAACTTACAGTGCACAGGGCATATCATATTAGGCTTACCCTACACTCCATTTTCACCTTTCCCTGCTGAGTGAGAAGCCACTTTGGGTGCAGTCGGTGACAATGCTCTATGTGGTCTAATGGAGGAGTTGTACAACATCCTGAAACTCCGAGTCTTTGAAGAAATTCAAGCTTTGACTTAGCCCAACAACAGATGGCAAGAGTAAGCAAAGCATATGAATCTACGGCACTACATGCTACAAATAAATGAGTACAGGGTAAAGTTTTCCTAATGCATACTTGTTTTACATAAGGCCGGTCTGGAAAATCTTTCCTGCTCTACCAGTACATTGCCAGAAAGCAATAGCCAAGCATTATTTTATCTCAGAGTAATCTAAAGCCTAATATTAGGGATTTTTATGAAATGTGTTTTTTAATTGAGGGGGTAAGTATTCAAATAAAGGAATAATCACAGCCCTTGCCAGGGTAAACCACTAGAGTCACTAAATAAACCTGAGCTTAACCCCTAATAGCTAAGACACATAGCAGACAGTCTTAACTTAAAGGCACTGTGCAAAATATTTAGATCCCACCAAAACAGTAGTAAAATCAAAACGGAACAAAAGAAAAATCCCAAACTAATTTAGAATAAGAGAATATTTAATAAAATAACACCAAATGACAAGAATCCAACAAGGGGAACTGGAGATAGGAATTTTAAATAAAAACGGCACCAAAAAGTGTTAAGTGCCAACCACGGTCACCTGGTTGTGTTTGACTAGTACTTCGGCACGATTGAAGGCTGATCGCAATGGAGCACAGGTCAGATACAGAAACCAGGCTTGGCCCAGCTTGAATGTTTTACCTTCGGACTAGGTCTCAGAAATGGAAGTCAAAATCCTCAGTAGGGCAAAGTAGCAGGCAGTAGCCGAGGATAGTCTTTGGATGAAAACCCGGTGAAGCTACTGACTTTTGGTGGGAAAGCTCAGAGCAGGAGAAACCTGGATTTTGTGCCGACAAAGGTCTCTCGCCTGCTGGATACTTTTGAAGCCTTTGCCTGGTGTAAAGTTCTACATTTGAACATAGTCACTTTTTTGGAGCTCGATTTCTCCAGTGGAGCAAGGCTGTAGCCGAAGAGGGCTACTACTAGGTTCCGCTTAATCGGATTTGCTGCTGTGGAAAAACCCTAAGCGGGGGAAACCTGAATCTTCAGCCCAGCAGCAACGCACCTTCGTCAGATTAACTTGGCAAGTTTCTCCTGGTCCTTCCAGGGTCTTTAGAGCCAAAATGTTTCAACTCCCAAGCTCAGGATGTTAGGAGGATTACACTTAGCCCAAAGTTCCAGGACCTCAGGAACAGCATCTGGGAGTTTGGATTCACTCAGCCAAGGCCAACAGCAAGGTCAGGACGGGTCAAGTTGGAACTGGCCACGTGCAGGAAAGGCCTCATGTAGCTTGTAGCAAGTCCATGCAGCTTGATCAAGAGGTCAGACTAATGATCATTGGAAGCCAATTCTTTGTCCTGGGAGCAGGTCCAGTCTTTCAGGTCTCTTCTTTGGTCATGGACTGCAGGTCCAGTCCTCTTCTGTTCTTCCGCAAGACAGAAGTGTTCTGAGGAGGGTAATTGGAATACCACATTAATACTAGTAACTAGCCTGTAGGTGTGGGTGACTCCTGGCCCCTCTCTAACCTATAGGGCAACAGTTCACAAGGGTAAATGGGAGCCACGTTTGCAGCATTTCCTGTTTGCCCTACTGCAAACAATCCCAAAGTGTCCGTTTCTGCCTAAAACCAAGATGGCAGTATTGTTCTTTCCCTGTACAAAGCTTGTGTGCCCACCCCAGAGGTATAGCCTCAGAAATGAGCAGCCACTCACCTGTAGTCACTAAACCAATTCTGGGGGCAGTTCCTCTCCCACTGGGATTGCCTGACTGACTGGGGGCACAAAAGAAAGACTGCCTAGGTGTCCGCTAACATTGGCCTGTAATAGGGTAGTTCTCTTTGAAGTTAGTCATGTTCCTGGGCATAGCTCACTGGCCAACCTGTCAAGGGAACATCACCTCCCCCACCCACGGTCTTTGTCCTGCTATGGGAGCAGTTTTAACACCTTATCAAGGGGGCTATTTAGCTGCCAGGTGACAGTTGGAGCTCAAGAAAATGGGCCTCCAGAGGCTTTAGGAGCGGAAAAAGGAAACTTCCTAAAAGTGTTAATACCTTAACAGTTATTAAAAAATTGATTTTACCAATAAATAGGATTTTGAATAACTATTTAAGAGACTCTGAATTACGTTTCTGTTTCCAAACTGAAAATAGCATTATGAAATGTAATCATGAACCCCAGTGTTTCCTATGGATAGGCAAGCCTTTCTACAGTGAAAATAGTTTTTGGGGCTGTTTCACTGTAAGGACATGTTTTGCATTAAACTTTTACATGTCCTACTTTTAAAGCCTTATGGGGAATAAGGCTTACATAGAGGTGACTATCAAAAGGGGTTAGTTTGACAGGTCAAATTGGCAGTTTAAAACCGCAACAGGCAGGCTACAAACAGTAGGCTTGCAGTCATGTTTGCGCTGTCACTGTAGGGAATAGCACAATCGGAGCTTCAGGCCACCAGTGCTAATTAATTTACAGGCCAGAGAACCTTTCTACCATGTAAGAGGGACTAATAGTGGAGTTAAACATTCCCATTAGGAGCGTGCCAATTTCGTCATGTTAAAAGCGGTAGCACAGGCACTTTGTCACTGGTTAGCAGGGGTAAAGTGCAGAGTTCTACAGCAACCAAAACAGTCAAAACAAAAATCTGGGGGTACACCATGCAAAAGATGGCAATTTCCTACAGGTCTGCCAAAGTATAAGACAGCTGGTACAAAACGTGGTTGCATGCACTAGCCTCTTCCCAGATGAACTCCAATGTGTCTGGTGGTTCTCAGTGAACTTCACTGGCGCCCGACACCTAGTTTTGTTCATAGGCCTCTATATTCCCCCATCAACCTTCACATCAGCGATCTCTGTGTATCTTCAAGCTAAAACTGGATGCTATATATGCAAATCCAATCTCTTAGATCAATTGTTCTTCCTCGTTTCATAAATGCTACAGCAGAAGGTTGATTGTTTGTCATACATGCCGCAAGGAAATGGAATGCTGTGCCTATTCAACTTTAATCTGAATCCGGTCGCCTGGTTTTCAGGAAAGGGTTGACTTCTCTTCCCAAAATAATGTTGAGCTTTCTCTGTTAAAGGGATTGCCTGGTTGGGGTTCACATTTATTTAATCAGGACACCTACTGGTGACTGAGCATTTAAAAAATCATTAGCATAAATACATGCATACTGGCTTAAACTGAATCAAAAGTTAAAAGGATGAGGTCCTCCGATTAATGCTTACACCGCTGAATGCCCTACTATGCTATGTTAAAGAGGTCTCTAAACCTTAAGGCCGGTTTGTGGCTATGGCCCTGTTGGTGGGGAAATGTAGAGTGGCTATAACTAGCAGAAGAACGCAACCTCTAGATATGCCCACTGGCTGTGAGATTTGCCTACTTGTTCTTATCATTCTGAGATGTATGGTAACTTGCTGCCACAGGATTCCTGCCCCACGGACATCTGGGACATGCTTTGTCAATACTTACTGGATTTGCAACATTTTCCCCGACTGCTCATGATCGTTTGTCAAGTTTAGAATGAACATAATGCCCTGACTCAACAGCTAGAGAAGTTATGTCATCATTTGTTAATATGTATAAGTTACTACTTACTAGCACTGAATGTAATGTACTCAAATGGCTGTGTTAAGTATAATTGCACACAACAGTTATGTATGTCAAATGGTGAATTTTACGCCACATTTTCTTTGGGTTGACACTCAAAATAAAAGTTAAGCAATTAAAAAATCATTAAGATAACAGATAACCAGCTTGTATCTCTCTCATTTGACGCGTTTGCACCCAAAGACTATTGACTACTATCCTAATATACCTATGAGCATGGTGTTTTATTTGTATGGCAATGTCTTCGTAATATATAAACATCTTCTACAGTTGTGGCAACTTCTTAGTCAATTTAGGATGCATATACCCCCTCTCCATAAAAGATTACAATTTTATTCCGCTTACTAGTTTTGTCATTGTTGGTTCAATTAATGGTACATAGTTCTGCTATATGTGAGGTTCTTACCTTGTCATTTGTTCTAAAACCAAAGCTACTCTAAGTACAAACATGTCTTGAACTTAACCTACATGATTTTATTAGGTGGTGGGGGGAGGAGAGAGGGAGAGGGAGAGAGAGGCGTGCATGGTTCCGTGTGGGTAAGGTGGGCTTAATGAGATTTGACCTATTGTGTGAGTGAGGGAAGTGTGCACTGCTGTTGCGTAAGCTGTACAACTTTCATGTATTCTGTTTGTAATGCAACTATGCAGATGTGTGTAAAGGAAGTGTACATGGCTACTGCCTTGCTCCACCAACTGCAAGTATGTTATAATCTTAGTGAGAAGATTTTATTTAAAATCAGATTACATTTTCTCAAATATCTTTTTATTGGTTAATGGGGAAATAGCAAAGAATCTGTTGTACCACATTTGATGGTACTGTCACAGCTTAGTGTGTTTGCACGAGGGAGAGACATTACAAGACATAAGACAACCTTTGAAAACGTCTCTCCCATTCCCACCTGGGAGGTTGCTGTTGTGCTCTGGTATCGTCCAACAGTAAGGAACATCAGCTTGGTTTGTCTCTGCCTGCATGTGAATGGTGAAGTCTGAAGGGATCTCTTGACTGGAGAGAGCCGCATGCAGCCCGAGGCAGTGGGACAAGCATGGTACTGCAAAAAACAAACAAAGCAAAGTGGTGAGATACACGAGCCACACTTTACAGGTTAATATACATCTCAGTTAAATCCCACTGAAATGCACAACCTTTCTGGGATATCTCAAGGTAGAGCATATACGGAACAGATATGGAAAAACAGATTACAACAGGCAACCACAGGGTACTACTTTTTGCCCTTAGACAAGGTTTACCCTTTTAAAGGAAGGACTACAGAGGACACATGGGTAATAACTGGGGGATGTCTGGCACTTGAGAAGGGTTTGGTGTAGTCAACTAATTTCACAGACCGGGTTGGATAGCTTATTTAGATGAGTTGGCCGGAGTACTGAATAATCAAAGTATTCATTGCCCGAAACTACAGTTAATTAGAAATGACAAGTCAGACTAAGGAATATGTAAGAAGTAGCTAAGCTGCTTTTTTTTTTAAGAGAAGGACCACTGTCTAATTTTGACAATGTTGTTCTTGGAAAAACTAATTGATGAAAAGTAAAATTTGAAAACACAACCACATGACCAGGAATCAGATCATAATCATAATCAAAATCAAAACGACTGGAAAACACTTGTCTTAATTCCATATTTTTAGCACACTTGCATTAGATATCCATTATTCCAAATAAATAAAATGCAGATTCAGCAGGACAATTTCATGCAAATTCAAACTAAGCTGTGCATCTCCCTGAAATATGCAAAAATCAAATTTCCTATGAAGCGCTACCACTTCACCACACCGAACTGAAATCACATACGGGAAGGTTACCAGCGGCTGTTGGACACCGTCTGTGGTAAGCAGCAGAATTCTCCTTTCGCACCAAACATCCGCACAATACAAACCTGTTGGATGCTAAAAGGAAGGCTATATAAATACCCACTTCCAGCAATGCTCTCACAAAAGAAGTGTGCTCAAGTGACAGGACTTTGGCCATCAAAAGGATGCAGACACCCCAACAGACTACCTAAAGATATTTCCCATCACCACACCAAACTGAAAAGGCAGCTGTTGAAATATGCTGAATGCATCGCTGGGCAGTTATTGTATTCGTACCACCAATATTACTGTACAGCCAATAGTTTCAGGTGCACAATTTTACGTTAACAAGTTATTTTTTGAACCAAATAGTTACATTCGGCCCCTCTAGCAAACAACTTTTTGGGCAACACAGGCAGTTTAGCAGGAGCTCAGTTCACTGGTGAAAGCATTTAAACCAGAAGTGAAATTTCTGGTTTAAATGCTTTCACCAGTGAACCGAGCTACTGCTAAACGGCCTGTGTTACCAAAAAGTTGTTTGCTAGAGGGACCGAATGTAACTATTTGGTTTAAAAAACACACAAGAGTACACAGTTGTCATTGTAGTATACATATCAGCAGGTTAACATTTCTATTGGGACAGGGGAGAAGGTTCTGGGGGAAGTAGATTTCTCCACCCCCTACCTGCAGAGCACCCTGCCCAAGTCAACCCCCATCTCAGATTTTTAAGTGAAGGGGACAGCACTCTTGGATAGATATTACTATTTTGTACTTAAGGCCTCTGTAGTATCCTGGTTCTAATGTGGTTCATGCTATGGTAGTGGAATGCTCCCTGAATGATCTAATATGGAATGTTGGGAGTAAGAGGCTACAGTTGAGAAGGGCTGCCACATAGTGTGCCAAGTTGGAATTTATCTTTTATTTTAGAGACGATCCACAAGTCCATGGGTTTCCTGCTTTCACATAACCTTTATCCAGCATAATCCGGATGAGCGATCGCTCACCGGCGTTGTTTTATTCATTACATTTGTTGTCACTTTCAAGCACATGCTTTTACATGTATTATTGTGTTGCTGGATTCTGTACTCTATGCTCCATTTTTGGATTGTTTATTGTTACAGTCGACAATGTTTTACCTCAAAGTATACGAGGTGTTTTGTTTGGACTATAGTCCCGCTCCTACAATGCACAACTTTTGACCTCTCCGTGAGGTGTGTCTGATGGGTCTTCTCCCATCATTTTGTGCACAACATATTTCTTTACGCTAGGTTTACTCTTATCTCACATGAAGTTTTTTTTTTGCATAGGTTATAGTCCTGTTGCCACAGTGCACAACTACTTAACCTCTTCTCGAGGTACGTTCTTTGGGTTGTTTTTCCCCCATTGTTACAGTGCACATTGTTTTCACCTACACATTAGGTGCATAGCATGGGTCCTAGTCCCATTGTTACTGTGCACAATGTCTTTACACGAGGCGTGTCGCACGGGTTCCAGTCCTGTTGCAACAGCGCATATTGTTACCTCCCTAGAGGTGTGACGCAAGGGTTTTAGTCCCTTTGCTGTGGTGCACGACTTGTTACCTCCACTTGAGGTGCGTCCACGCCGTCTTATGTCCTCATTACTTAGTGCACGTTTAAGTTTTACAGTGTTGGTGTTTTCTGATTGTAACAGTGCACTATGTCTTATCTCCACTCGAGGTTACCCCTGCACAAGCGATTGGTTACCCTCAATGGGTGTATGGTTTGGGTTGCAGTCCCATTACCATAGTGCATGGATTACGTTACACTGGGCGTTTGTTTTTACTCTTAATGTTACGCTTTGTTTCGTTGTCAGCACTATAGCCCAGTGCTGTTCTTTTTTTATTATTCAGTCTTCATTACATGATGGAGAAGTGTGAGTAATCTATTGTATTTCTCTACTCCGTTTCCTTGTTTCCTCCTGCTCGGACTTGCCTCCTCGCATACCTGTCTGGCCAGTAGGAGTGCAGGTGGTAGTCATTGGTGGTTTCTCCTTCTATTCTTCATTCGTCTCTTTCGGTTTCATTCTTCTCTTTGTGTATGGACAGGAGGATGGGTAATGGTTTTATGTTTACTTTGCCAACCACGTTTTTATTGTGTCTCTCTCATTGCCCTTCTTGTCTCCTTTTGGTTCTCTCTTTCGTTCATCTAGCTTCTCCATCTGGTTTCTGCTTTTCTCTTCACCGGTTACAGTTTTCTTTTCTGTTTTTCTTTGGAAGAAAGGAGGATATGTAGTATCCTGGTTCTAATGTGCTTCATGCTAGGCTAGTGGAATTCTCCCTGAATGATGTAATATGGAATGTTGGGAGAGAGAGGCTACAGTTGAGAAGGGCTGAGCAGCATGCTGGCCACTCCTGGTGGGGCTGAACTACTGGAATTGTAACTACTAAAATAAATACTCCTGAAACACTACAAACAGCCTGGAGTCAGTTACTACAGCCTCAACTAAAACAAACCAGAAATCTCCTCCTTAATGTGCAATGCAACAACAGTGTTTCTGACTTGAAGACATGTATGCTAGGTTATATGTACTTGTATAGTGCACTATCACCTGCAAGGGTAGTCAAGAGCTAAGCAAGTGTGTGCCTAGGGAAGGGTCATTGTTAAACCAGCTAGATCTTCAGCTTCTTACCGAATTAAAGAAGATAAAAGGAAGCTCTGATGTCAAATGGGAGGTCGGTTCATGTTTTAGGAGCAATGCAAGACAAGGTCCGCCCTCCAGATCTGGTGCTATGTATGCATAGCATTTGTCCGAGTAAAGTCCTGCAGAGCAGAAGTGTGTCATGGTTAGTAGAAGGAGATGCGATTGTTTAGTGCCTTGAAGGTGTGAATGAGGTGTTTGAACCAGGCACGTTTGTATATTGGGAGCCAGTAAGCTCCCGGAGGTGCGGGTTGATAAAGAGATCTGCATGGAAGGTAGAGTGCTTATCTGGTTGTCATGTTCTGGATGGTTTGTAGTATTCTGGTGAGTTTCTTGGTGATACAGGCATAGAGGGTGTTCTCGTAGTCTAACCTGCTGGGGACTAGAGTGTGAGTTATGGGGTTTCTTGTGTTTGGAATCCATTTGAAGATCTTTCTCAGCATCTTCAGGGTATGGAAGCATGATGCAGTAAAGGTGTTGAATTGTGCGGACATGTCTAGTTTGCTATCAGTGATGATTCTGAGGTTTGTGGCTTGAGTGCTGGGTTTGAGTGTGGGACAGAGTTCGGCCGATCATCAATTGGAAGCCAAACTGGATGGTGTCGAGGAGCTGGTGGTAATTGAGGTGGTTGGTGAGGCGACGATTGAGGAGTTTCTCCAATACCTTGGCCACGCATAGTGGGAGGCAGATTCGTCTGTAGTTGACAAGCATGGCTGGGTTGGCGGATGCTTTCTTGAGCAGGACAGTAACTGCGGCATATTTCCAGGTATCTGAGAATGTGGCCGAGTCAATGGTGGTGTAAAGATGGGCGTAGTGCTTTGCTAATGGCGGGCTACGACGTAAGGGGAGGGGGTGGTGACCTTGGTATGGGGTCCAACAGGTCTCCCTCCTTGTGGGTGGGTCCAGTAACGTGCTTGGTGAGGCTATCTAGCAGGACCTAGGAATTTGGGTTGCTACAGTCTTCCAGGTGAAAGTTCAGGTCTCCAAAGAAGGGAAAGGTGCTAGAGTAAATGATGTGGGTGCGTTTAGGTCAATAATGTTGTTGGCAAAGTTTCTGCACTATTCTTGGTAGCCTGTAGAGGAGAGTTCTGCACAGGGAGGAATTGGGTGTGAGGTTTTGCCTGAACCTACGGTGTTCCATGTAGCTGGTGGAGGGGGCCCTTGGAAGTGGTGCAGCTGATTTTTTTTAATACAACCTTTTTTATTGAGTTTTGAACATTTTAGGATTAATACAGCTTGTTGTTGACTATGTTTACATTCAAAGAGATGGATGAGAAGTCAAATGCTGAAGCATGGTTACAAACAGTAGCTTTGGGGACTGACATTGTGGTGGGGTCATTTGATGCTACAAGGAAACTGGCCCTACCCTCCGTGGTGGCCTGTCCTCCTGCAGGTATATCCTTTGGTGAGAAAATGAAAAAAGAAAAGGAAAGATCACCACAATTGGGAGAGGGTGACTAACTGAACTTGGAGACAAACCTGGGGGGAGGAGGTGAGGTGTGGATGGGTCAGTGGGTGCATGTCGCATGTGTCCTTGATCATGGGGTTACAAGCAGAGGCGAGGCCTTGATGGATCTCAGTGGAAGCTATCGGTGGCGAGTGTTCGTGTGTGTCATGTATGGGACTTCGGGGGGGGGGGGCTGGAGGGGAGGGTTCTGCATGAGGCTGCTGGATGTGGTGTACAACATGGCGCCTTGGGTGGTCTCAGTAGCATAGGCGAGGACTGGGTATTTTTGGGTGTTTGTCAGAAGCTCTGAATGAGTGCGGGCCACCCAGTGGAGAGGAGTCGTGGGCACACTACTCGTACCTCTACATGTCTGATCAAGTTTCCTCTGCCGCGCCACACTTAGGGACCGCTCCCGTCCACGCCGCCAAAGGAGGCCCTGTCCGGTCTCCTCCGCCAGCCGATCAGATATGAGGAGCTGACCGTCGGCAAAGAGGAACTCTACCTCAAGAATCGAGAGGTTTGTCCAGGTTTGTAAGGCCTGGGTAGTGTAATGCCTTCTGCCCAAAGGTAGGTCCACTAGCGGCAGTAGGGGGCTGTATAGCGGGGTTTATCTGGATAGGTGGTGGACCCGTAGCATGCAAGACCGTGCCACCATCACCTGTATCGAGTGGGTCAAGACAGTTCAGAAGGTGGTGAAGCGGATAGCGTCTTTGAATAGGATTTAGACTACGCCTCCGGGCTTGTGCGGACGATCCTGCCAGGAGATCTGGTAGCTGGTAGGGATGGCTGTAGTGATGTCTGATGCAGAGGCTGAATTTAGTCATGTTTCTGTGAGGAAGAGAGGTCTGGTGTGTAGTAGTGCAACAGGTCCCATATCTCCATAGTGCGTTTTGTGAGCAAGCTGGTGTTGAGGAGCAAGCGAGTGTGGCATGCTGCGTGGGTGGTATCAAGTTTGTGTGAGTGTGAGCGAGTGGGGGTGCTGCGAGTGCGGGACTGATGGATGTAGAGTGTGGGAGTATGAGAATTTACATGAGCCCGAGGTGAACACTTAATCTGTGTTGTGAGGTGCAGTGCAGCAGCAATGTGGCAATCACCTGCTGGGGTTAAGGGCAAGGAGGAACACAGCAAGGTAGTGGTGTTGGGGGGCGGGGGAAGCAGGAAAGGGCCTGGTGCGGTCTAGCAGCAGATGGGCCTACATTTGGTGTGCCTTTGGCTCGCCAGTGGCGCGTGCACAATGTGGCCACCTGGGAAGGGGAGGAATGCAGGTGACTATGAGTGGGGCAGAGGGGTGCGGGGTGCAGAAAATGGGATGAGGGAAAGGTAAGTAGCGCTGGGGATAAAGAGCAAGAAACAATTTACAAATACTTTCATGTTCGATAAATAAACTGTAGGAAAATGGTCAAACACTGATTGCTGCATTAGAAAATATCAAGCAAACATAAATGCATCTTGGTTAGTAGCATTTAAAGTACAAAGGGCCCAAGTATCAAAACAAACTGTAGCCACACATTCACAGCTCTGTTTCTCTTATACACAGCATACAAGGCAGCAACAAGTCAATAAAAAAATTATCGAGTGACATAAACATCTCCAGTTACGAAGTTCCCTTTAGTAATGGAGAATAAAATGCAGACTTTGGTGCCTTCCACACATGTAATTACCGGTCATTCTTCCTCCGTGAATTTCACCGGGTTACACCTGACAAAATTAAACTTGGAAAAACAGTGAGAGTGAATGCCAAAATAATGTTTTCTATATATTACTTGTACTTCCGATCTGTGCCCGCTTCTCCCAGAAGTGATTTTCAGTGAAGGAGAACTGCAGTGCTGTGAAGGTCTTTCAGAAGGGTCCTGTCAGGACAATAACAGTGTAACCCTCCTCTATTTATGCAATATCCTTTTAAATATAATTTCTTATTTTTTACAGCATAGGTGGTATCCGTCATCAGTAAAAAAAAAAAAATCCACTCTACAATGGTTGATGAATCTTGATTAATTTAACTGTGGACAATGCCTGTATGGCCAATGATCACTGCAGAAAAATGAATACCTGACATGCCATGCCACTGGAATCAGTTCTCAACCTTTTTGTATTGTATTGTATGGTGTATTTATAGAGCGCACTGTGACCAGACTGGTATCCTGGCGCTAAGATTGCTACAGTCGAGGCAAAAGCCAGAAGAGGGAAAGAGAAGCAGCAATGTGGAAGGAGCAGCTGTCATCCTGGTCAATGTTATTTAGGGAAAATCCAGGGCTTTCCTAAACTTGTACAGATCAGTCTGGTATCTTAATTGAGGTGGTAACGTGGTCCATGCCTGCGCAGCTTTGGTAGAAAAAAAAACACGCCCTCCTTGATGCACCCTACTGAATCTGTGTTCTTGAACAAGATTAGCTGTAGCTGAGCGTAGCAACTTTCCTGATGTGCATTTCCTTAGTCTGGTTTGCAATGGTTTTGGGCCTTTATTCTGGAGGGCTTTGAATACAATACAAAGTGATTTAAAAAGGATCATCTGTTTAATGGGCAACCAGTAAAGATCCCCGAGAGCACTAGAAGCAGAGGAGTTCTGTGATCTATTTATGTCAGTTAGACTGTAGCAACCTGAACTGTAACCAATTTCTTAATTAAGTAATTGGGAGCTCCCAAGAGAAGGGCACTGCAGTAATCCAGCCTGCTAAGCACTACACACCTGGCAATTAAAGATTTAGCCTGGGCAGGTAGGAGAAATCGGAAAGAGCTTTGAGGCTCAGAAGAAGAGCAAAGCAGACCCCAACTGCTCCATTAACGTGCTTTTCAAGTGAATGATGTTCGTCCAGCGCTACTCCAAGATTCCAGACCTTCTCCAAGGCACCAAGAGGAGTCTCTGCGGACCGTGGCCAAAAATTAGAGGGCAAAAGTACTAGAACTCTACCAGAGGAACAGCAAAAGGAGCTCCGTTTTACCTCTATTTAGTTTCAGTGAATTTACACTCATCCAGTTTAAAATGTCCATTATGCAGGCCTGAAAATTGCTGATCACATCAAACTGATTAAGAGCTAAAATCAGTTGAGTGTCATCTACATAATTAACCGTGATGGTTTTTATAAATTAGATCTGTGGTTAAATGTAGACATTAAACCAGAGGTCTTCAAACGTTTTTACTCTGAGCACCCCCTAAGCAAAATGTTTTGAGGTCGGGCCCCCCTCCAAAACTTTATGGCAAGGATTGGGGAGCGGAAGGGACATGGCTGCGTGCAGGGAGCGGGGCTTATGAGATGATTTCAGGAATACTTTTTCTATAGCTTATGAACCGCACCAAATATGAGACATAAAACAGCAAATGAATCAAACAAAAACAGATATCCCAAACAAACTGCTCCCCATAATTGGGGTGTTGTGAGCCCCTCACACTCCTTGACCCCAATGCAACTATACCTGCTGCACTAATGATAACTGCAGTCCTGAGTAGCAGGCTATCTCCTCTGCCTCTTACCTCTTCCCCACCATGATGGATCATCACCTCTGTCCTAATGCTTGAAAGGACAATAAGCTCTGATGCCCCTTTTTTAAAGGTAGACAGTCATAACTGTGATGCAGCGGGCCCCCCAAATCCCTGGGCCCCAGTCCTGCTGCATCTGCTCCCTTATAATAACCAGAAATGCCCACTTACACACTTGGCAGCAGTACCAGCTTAACTAATGAATGTCCCTTTAAAAAAAAAAAAAACACTTATATTGTCCCCTTCTTAGGGGTATCTCTCTGAAGAAGTGGTCTCTGGCCATTTGTAAACATAAAAATGAGTCCGCATACCTCCCTATTCTGGGCCTTCTTTCACAATATCTATGAATCTCGCTCCTTTCCTCTGTCTCCTAGACCATTACTGTGAGGCCCCAAGGATCAGGGCTCTGCATCTGAATGCAACCCTGCTGACCTACCTGCCACCCCATGGACTCCGCTTTCACAAACAAAACTGCCCCTGAATGGTTAATACGGACTTTGAGATGCCTCTGCCTGAAATCGAAGTGTGTGGTGGTAGTGCAGAAAGTTAAAAAAGAAACCAGCCTGCTTACCAGCCATTAATTGATTGAGTCACTTAAAGCCAGGGCCACTGGAATTATGAGTTTCTGCAGCAGCAGCATTTTCCACATAATTATCAGTTTACTGCATTTGCTACAAAATCTGCATATTTCAACAACAAAAAACCTTGATTCTAGCTCAAACGGAACAAAAGTTACTTAAGGCGTGACAAAGTGTCCCGGAGTAGTGGAAGGCCCTTTGCAAAGATTGACAGGTAATCTTGTAGTTCCTTACTGCTGCATTTGAGTGTTAAACTGGTACTAATGAGGTGAAATATTTCCCCCGATAGCGTTACCGTGAGTTAAAATGACAAAAAATGAAGTAATGCTAACCACAAAATGTGACGCATTGTGCCGCATAATTAACCTTTTCTTGCTGCATAATTTAGTCAAACGTGCCGCATAATGTTGTCCTGTTTTGCTGAATAATTCCAGTGGATCTGCTTAAAGCTTTATGGTGGCAAAGATCTATTCTTTTTAAGATGTAATGTAAGGAGTTATCAGCTGGAATCTGGAATAGTGGAGACACTCACAAAAATGTCTGCATTAGATACAGTTTGATTACTTATTACTGTAAAGTATATTTTGTAAGAATTTGTTTTATCTCGATCACTGCATCATTTTGCAGCAGACTAGCTAGAGTATGTGAATACTGATTTAAAATAATGACTTACATATCCACAGTGCTTTCTGCCACAGGCTGGGACCTCACAGCACTATAAACAGGGCCATTGGAATTATGCAGCAGGAAAAGGCCAAATTATGCAGCATGGTTGACTAGTTCTGCAGCAAGCAAAGGCGAATTATGCTGCATTTTCTATGACAGCATTACTGCGTTATTTTGCTATTTTTACACTAGTTAACATTGTCCTGGCCTTTATTGCCCCTCATAAGTACCACATTTAGCAATAAGCAACAGAAAGGTGACCAGTCAACCTTTAGAAAGGGCCTTCCACTGTGAGGTAACAAGTGTTGCTGCATTTTTTAATCTGCAAATTATGCAGCAGACGATGGATTATGTGGCAAATGCGGGAAAACCATAACTATGAGCTGTGAGTGCAGGGTGAGCGTGAAAGTGCAGGGTGAGAATGAGGAGTGAATTGTCGAAATTCAGGGTGAATTCCCAGACACTTAAAGTTAATCAGAATGTTATTGACGGGGCGTAGGGTTTCAGATACAAGTTAAACTATTGCTATTATGGAAGTAATCAGGGAATCGAGGGTGAAGGAAATAAATAATGTGCTGATCCTGCAACAAACTTCCAGACTTATGATTAGGGTTGCCAGCTCATTATTTTGATGTCCCAGATGGTACAAAAATAAACAGTACCTAAAGCCCTATTTTCAGCACTTATCTGTGCATACTTCGAAAAGCAAATTTAAAGCACTTTTAAATGTGTTCTAGGGCTGCCTGAA
Source organism: Triturus cristatus (assembly GCF_964204655.1). Classification (NCBI taxonomy): domain Eukaryota; kingdom Metazoa; phylum Chordata; class Amphibia; order Caudata; family Salamandridae; genus Triturus; species Triturus cristatus. The sequence goes on along the minus strand of NC_140585.1, from coordinate 310,846,942 downwards.
TGATTCATGACTGAAAATAAAAGGAACAGACAGAAAGTCACATTACAAACGAATACATAAGTTTTTATTTAAGACCCTATTTAGTGTCAAAGCAATGTCTTTGCAGGCTCTTTAAACATACATGGCTGACATTTTTTCTTTTGGCAACCCTACTATATATTCCTTTTCATGAAATGCATTCTCACACTACAGCAGTAAATGTAAAATACAATGTAAAAATAGGTAGAGTGGGGGCCCAAGGGGTACTGGAAACAGAAAAATAACTAATCCTCAGTAACCAGTTTCCAAAGATATGTAAATGTGCCAATGGTCTTTAAAGAGCTGTGGAAAAACTCAGGCGTGCTGGAGTCTTAATAAGACTCCAGACACTGCCCAGCGAGCCTCCAGCAGCACACCCACCTCTGGGCCCACAGCACTCGAGGGCTTCAGAGTAAATGAAGACAGCCTGGAAATGCAGCAAATAAACATCGCTGCACTTCCAGGCGTCTACATTTACATGTGCTTGCAGAGGCCTTTGCGCCCTCATGGGAACCCATCCATGCCACCCCCAGGGGGGCGCGCCCCAAAGTTTAAAGACCTGTGCATTTAACAATAAAGGACTGAATGAAGAGCCCTGTGGGACTCCTTTTTGAGAATTTCTGAAACTAGAACAGAAGGGGGGCAGAGCCACAGCCTGGCAGCGATCTTGTAGGTATGACTTTAGCCATTTTGACACGAAACCACAAACACCTTCTGAGGCTAATCTGGAGAGTAAGGTTTGGTGGTTCACCATGTCAAAGGCTGCTGACAGGTCGAGGTGGACAAGCACCACTGACTGATCACCGTCAACCATCCTACGCATTTCATCAGTGGTGCAAAGTAAAGCTGTTCCAGTGCCATGGCCAGGTCTAGAGCCAAATTGCTCATCCTCTAACAATGAATGGCCCTCCAGATGGTGGGACAATATTTTGCAAACATGTCGTTCCAAAATCTTTATTGGAAATGGGAGGATAGAGATTGGTCTATAGTTTGGCAAGATTATAGGGTCCGCTGCGACTTTTTTTTTTTTTTTAATTCTTTTTATTGAAAAAGGCATGTATACAATCGAAGCACAACAATGGTCAAAGGGTCTGTTGAGCACATTAACAGCTGCAGTATCTCACGGCACAATACATTACAAATGTCAAATATCATAAATTATACCATTACAGTAGCACCCTCCTCCCCACTCCCAGGTGGTTCACATATATCCCCACGAAAAGTGTTCCATGAACCCCATATTTGTGACCATTTTGTCGGGCACCCCCTAGAGACATAGATAAGCACCTCCGTCACCATACACCAGTCCATGTCCTTGGCCCAGTCGCCAATTTTGGGTGGGTTCGGGACCCGCCATAGACGTGCAATATTGCACTTGGCCACCATGAAGCCCAGAGCCACCCAAATTCTCTCCTTAGCACTGAGGTCTGTGGGGTCCCAGATGTTCAACAAAATCAATTTGATGTTACATGGTATCTGTTGTCCCAACACCTCCTCCAACATACATACCACCCGCTCCCAATATTTCTGTATTGTAGCACATTCCCACAGTGTGTGTATGAAAGTGCCCTCTTGCCCACAATGCCGGACACAATTAACGTCTTGGGCGTAGCCCATATGGACCAGAGAAGGCCCAGACAAAGATGTTCTGTGAAGGATTTTAAGGTGGACCAATTGGAGCCTAGAAGAAATGACTACCTCCCACGGATACGCCACTGCAGCCCGCCACTCCTAGTCATCCAGCCCAGCCACATTGTGGTCCCATTTACATCTGAGGCGGATCAAGGGATCCGGCATGTTGTTAATGAGTTTTCTATATATGAGGGATATAGCCTTCTCTGGCAAGTTGCCATCAAAAATCCTGTCCTCCAGCGGAGAGGACTCAGGGGGGCCAGTCCCTTTTGGGAACACAGAGCTAAGCGGGTCTGATTTGGAGATACCTAAACTGTTCGGAATTGGCCATTTCATATTCTTGCTGCAATTGGGAGAATAGTATAACCTCCCCAATTTCCATAGATTCTGGAGATGCCTATGGTTTCCCATTTGTCGAATCCCTGGGACCGCGACAATCAACCCAACCGGTCACAGTGCCAGAGCGGAGATGGCCCTGGTGAGTTTACCCTCCCAACCCAGACTCCTGGTAGCGTCTTTCCACACATGCACAGCATGTTTAGTAGGACCGGACAGGACGGATATCGGAGATTTACTATACACCGCCCCCTCGAAGCCGCCACCTGGGAGGAGCCAACGGTCTATCCGGAAGGCCGGGTCATCATGTCTCCTATACCAGCATTGGTTGACGGCAACGAGCTGTGACGCCCAGTAGTACCGTTCATATCAGGAAGTCCAATTCCACCGTCAAACCACCCCAGCGTGAGTTTCTGCGTTGCAGGCTGCATGTTTTGGTGGAGAACAAAGTGAAGAGTAGACATGGCACACACCGCTGTGTGCCATGCCTACAACCCACTGCCCGAGCATAGATCGGTCACCCCTATAGCTGGGTGCACTATACCAGTGGTGAGGGTACAGGTGCATGAGCCCTGTACCCCTACTGTGTCTAAGTCCATTCTTCGACATTGTAAGTGCAGTGCTGCCATTAAGAGTAGATGGTGCTGGGAGTTAACTCCACAGCACCATACCGGCTACAATGAAAACTGAGAAGTTTGGTACCAAACTTCTCAGCACATTAAACCCACACTGATGCCAGTGTGGGAGTTAATGAAAAATGCACACAGAGGGCATCTTAGAGATGCCCGGTGAAAACTAACCTACCACTAGTATCCAGGCTGAGTGGCTGCTTTCAGCTGCCACCACAAGACATGTTTCTGGAACTCTGAGTAGAGAGCCTGCTGCTCTCTGGGGCCTGAAACAAGGCACATTTTGGGACGAGGTGCCAAGCCTCCTCCCCCAGGATGGGCAGGGTTCACGAAGGGGAAGCTTCAAAGGCTTGCCGCCTTTGTGAGCTTCCCCAGACCACTTGCTGCTTTCAGCAACTGGTCCCCACTGGTTCTGACCCCCACTTTGGGCGGGAGAACCGGCAGGAAAAACAAGAGCGGAAGAGAGGTGTGCACACCTCTGCCAACTCCACCCCTCAGGTGGGGGAGGTGAGGTGAAGCACAACTCTCAGTCCCCGCCATCTTGCAGATAGGGGGGACTCAGCCAACCAGGGACAGGCTCATGCCCCCCTTCCACTGAAGGGTGGCATAATAGGGTGTGAGAAGTTGGCCTGATATATGCTGTCCACTAGTTATAGTGGACAGCACGGACCAACCCTCAACCTCGGCATCATAAAAGACTTCCCACTCACCATGAACCGCTAGATCAACACCGTGTCCTCCACATGCTTCAATACCCTCCGCATCCCCTCAACTCCAGGAAGACCGTCACCCATGCACTCAGCACCAGCAGGCTGGACTAAGGAAACGCGATCCACGCTGGGATCAACAAAGAGGTCCTTCGCAAACTCCAAACCGTCCAGAACACCACAGCCAGACTCACCCTCGGCATCCCACAACATGACCGCATCACCCAACAACTCCACGACCTCCACTGGCTCCCCGTCGAAAGGAGAATAACCTTCAAACTGCTCACTCACGTCTACTTTGCCCTCCATAACACCAGACCCCGATATCTAAAAAAATACCTCCGCTCCGCCGACTTAGCCCTGGCCAAGGTCCCCCGCATCTATAGAGCCAGAACAGGGGGGTGGGGGAGGGGGGGGGGGGGGAATTCTTCTCCTACATCACGGCCAAGACCTGGAACAAACTCCCCCTCAGCATCAGACGTAGCCCTACACTGCAAATATTCAGAAAGGACCCCAAGACCTGGCTCTTCGGATGACCTCGGAGCTTATCTGCTGTGAGGGGTGGGGGTGGGAGGGGGGAGGGGTTGGGATCAAGTTGTTATAGTTGGTTTTAGATATGTTCATCCTACATTGCATCTTGGATCCTTGAAGTATTGCACACTGCCATGGTTCGTACTGTTATGTCTGGTTGCTTCCGATGCCCCATGTGTCAACCGGGAGAGGCTGGTAGTCATCCCTCTTATGTCTTGGAATATTCAGAGAATTAATAACCCACACAAGGTAAGCAGGCTCTCTCCTACCTAGCTCCACTTGGTGTCAAATTAGCACTCCTACAGGAAACCCATCTCCCACCTCAAGACTCCCAGATGTTTGGGGCTATAAGGGGCACGCAATATTTCTTTTCTAGCTACAGCACGTACCCCAGGGGGTGTGTATCCTCATACATAAGAGTGTCCCCTTTACTCTCCTCACCAGTCTTGCAGACCCAGAGGGCCGCGATATTTTGTTGTCTGCAAAAAGAACAATTGATGGACAGAATGCTGAACAATGTCATACATTCACCCCAGTACACAGATCTGGGCCTAAATCCATCGTGGCATGGTGACCAAATGAATGATGGACTTGACCCAGATCTTTTGACTGGGGTTGAATGTTTTGATTTGTTCTGCATTCCTTCCATCAACTGTCTCTTTTGCTTTCTCGCCCTAAGTGCGCCGGGTATGCCCAGACGTGGGTCACGGGCTCACTGTGCCACTGGATTCAAGCTATCCTGGCTGATATGGGGTGAAACCCCGAAACCGGTCCTAGGATGCTGGTTTCCGGTCGAGAGAGGACCTGGTTTGGCAGTTCGGGCTGGACTGTTCCCATGAGGCACAGGGTCAAGGCTGATCTGCATATGGCCAGGTCTAAACTGGGGTGGAATGGTGAGCAAAAGAATGATGGATTTATCCCAGATCTCTTGACAGGAGGTGAATGTTTTGATTTGTTCTGCGTTCCGTCCATTAACTGTGTATAAAATATTGTTTGGTACCTTGGCGGGCATAAGTGTGTTATTGGTAAAGGTCTATGTCTCAAAAATTGACTCATCCGAGCCCTTCCAGGACATACATGTCCATATGGGTCAGACGGAGGCTGAGCTGGTGATGATGGTGGGAGACTTTAATTTAGTTTTAAATCCCACCGCTGACTCCACCAGTACAAAACAGAGTGGTAAATCATATACCAGGGAGGTTCTTCATCACATTATTGACACCAATGTCCTTAGCGACATCTGGCCTGCACATCACCCCAGCGTCTGGGCCACTAACGTCAAGCACTTACCGCGTACACCGTCAGACCACTGCGCTGTACATTTGATACTGTGCATTCCCGGCTGGGACCGGCTACGTCCCCCTCTGGAGGTTCCCGAGCGAGGCCCTGCATGACCCGATCTTTCGCACTGAATTGCATGACGCCATCATCGAATACTTCACCTTGAACACAGGCACTGTGTCTACCCAGGCCACCCTGTGGGAGGCCTTTAAGGCCTACATCCGGGGCATCTGCATGTTCAAACATAGGCATTCTTCGGGAAATAATGGCCAAAATGACCAGGGATGAATAAGCACTGCACGACATTGATCAAGCAGACTCTCACCCAGGTAGCATCCCCAGATTATACAATCGATCAGTCCTACTGACCGAGTTCTATGATCTCGCTGATAGAGAGGTGAGGAACATAGGGAAACATGCCACTGCTAGACATTATGGGTAGGCGGAGCGGCCAGGCCCCACACTTACACGCCAGCTTAATCCCAACCATCTCGGCTGATTTGTCGCTGAACTCCACATTTCTACAGGAACCAGCATCACTGATGAGGGCATTCTCTCTTAATTTAAACATTACTATGAACACTTGTACACTTCTCACTCTACCGGTATCGAGTCCGAAATCACAACATACCTTGCCGAGATTGCCATGTGAGGATAACTGATGGCCAGCGCTGTTTCTTGAACGAGCCCATAACATGTGAGGAGATTATACGGGCAATGGATAACATGAATGGCTCTAAGGCTCCAGGTCTTGATGGCATTACTGGAGCATTTTACAAGGCATACAAACATCTATACGCACCACATTCGCTCGCCATCTATATGGAGGCCCAGGACACAGGCTCCTTACCCCCCACGCTCCGCGATGTGGTGCTTACATTTCTCTTGAAGCCGGGCATAGACCCCGCCTCTGCTCCTCTTATAGGCTACTCTACTTTCTAAATATAGAAAGCAAAATCTTTGCCAAGGTCCTGCCCACACGCCTTTTCCTGCTAATGGAGCAAATTATCTCCCCTGTACGATCTGGATTCGTTCCCCAAAGGTCCACCTTCCTTTACTTGAGAACAATATTTGCTATATTGAATAGGATTTCCCCTGCAATAGTGACCCTGCTAGATGCTGAGAAAGCATTCTACCCCCTGGATTGGTCATTACTGAGAGAAACACTGGCAAAACTAGGTCATTCCCGTATTTTCACCTCCTCAGTTATGCTTCTCTACACCGACCCAATGGCTTGTCTTAGGGTGAGCAACACCTTCACCGACCAGTTCCCCCATCACCAGAGGGACCAGATAGGGGTGCCCCCTCTCCTATTCATCATCGCAATGAACCCTTTTTGTTTGACACCTTGAAGAACAATACATGCATTGCAGGATTCAACTTACATATATGGCCTTCTTATGGCCTCTCTCTATGCCGACGACATATTATTTGTCCGTCACCCTACTGATAATCTCCCTCAACTGATTCATGGGAGCACACATTTCAGCAGTCTCTTAGGCCTCCTTATAAACTGGGCTAAGTCAGAACTTTTCGGTACTGACCAATAGCACACATCCCATAGATGTGGAATATACCTTATCTTGGACCACAGATTCAATCAAATACATAGGCATCCACTTACACTTAGATAAAGATCAGGTTATTTGTCTTAATTATGGACCAGCGATCGATCCAGATGCAACGTTGGATAAATCTTCCACATTCTACGACTGGACGAGGGGCATTAATCAACATGGCTGTACTCCCCCACTTAATGTATTTATTTTTAAATCTCCCATTCCCGCAACACTTTTTCAAAACTAGTAAGCCTGTATGGACCGGACGTAAACCCTGCATCCGATGGGACACCATGACTCTCCCTTAAGAGCACGGTGGTGTTGTAGTCCCAGACTTCTATCCTTACTACCTTGCCACACAATGCCAGTATGCACACCTATGTCACCCAGATGCCCGCATCATCTATCTCAAACAGGAGAGAGACAAGACTAGACATCTACCGCTTTCCTCCCTTCTACCAAAAAGCATCACCATGGGCCCAGCCTATATTCTGAACCTATCCACCACCTGCTGGGCTCGGCAGAAGTTCCACCGCATTCTAGAAGGGGGCATCCTCTACTCCTCTGCTATCACACTGGCAGACAATCCCTGGCTCCACCTTACGCATGAAAAGCTTGTTCAGCGCACCCTACAGAGTCACGACCACCATACCATAGGAGATGAATTTCCCCACGGCCATGTCCTCGCACATGCTGACAACGCTTGCTTCTACAACGCCTCTTAAATGGATCATTTTGTATTTAGACAACTCCATAATAATATGCTCTCCTGCATGCCCCCTCGGCCCCGGACAAGTTTCCACCATTACAGATTGTCATATCTGACACTGATGGCGATCATCTAATCTGCAGATTACATCACGCCTGCCTGGCCATGAAATCTGATCCTTCTACTGTTCCCAAATGAAACGTGTGTCCATCTACCACAAGCAATAAACGTATTCATTTTGTTTATGCATCGGCCATACATCTCCCCTACACATATTTAACGATTTGCCCCAACCCACTCGTCTCATTGCCCCAAATACCAGGCCCTGGATGCCGATTTTGCACTTTTGACCTGGACAGGCCCTTCATAAGTCGCTATTGGACCACTATTTTCACTCTCCTCTCCACAATGACAAACATCACAATTCATCCTGACCCCGGGACGACACTATTGGGTTACACACACGACACCCCAAAAACTATGTGCCGATTCGCTTCTTTGACACTATCACTCGCTAAGTGGGAATTGGCCCTCCACTTGGCTAAGTAGACGCCCTCCCACAGATTCTGCCTGCCTCAAATCCATGTTACATTGTGACAAAATCAATGAAGATTATGCAGAGCTACAACCTCCCACCTCCAGGCCTAAAGATGTTTGGCAGCCTCTCTGAGACTGTTTCCTCACATTGGAGTTAGATGTCACAAGATGAACCTTGCAGCTATCACGATGCACAATGGGCTGGCGTGACCTTCTCCGCAGCGGCTAGTATTGCCTGTTCCCAGCTTTACCCCGTCGGCTTTACTTGTAGAGACTTCCCTCCCTCCTTCTGTTATGTTATTGCATCTTCTATTGACTTACATGTTATGATGTACCACATACGAACTCAATGAAACTTCAATCTCTATGTAATGCATTTTTGTATGTTTGCAGTCGTTGTGGAAAAATGTAAATAAAAAAAAAAAAACGGTCTTAATTCAAACATTGAATATGATTGAAATTCCTGTGCTATAGGATCCATGCTGTGTCTGCATCCCCATATGTGCCTTGCTAGTCAAGGCATACTTGCAAACTATGATTATTTTGCAAGTCTTTTTTCCTTTTTCGTTATTTGATGAAGTCTATTGATTTTTCACATGCATGCATGTTTATAGGAGCATGCAGGCGGCAGAACTAAGGCCACTGGCAATTTGAGGTGGGTTGTTTGGTACTAACATATCAAATCTGTCCATTCCCTACTCATCTCCAGAATTTGTGTGTCTCTTATGCCCATGTCTAGGAGCCGCTAACGACTTCCTTTTTCCACCCACAGAAGCTAATGGATGAAGGAAGATGAAGACAAACACTGGATTTATCAATGAGAATGAAAGCACCGCAAGGCAAGGCGGTGCGGACTGTGAGAAGAAAAAAAAAAAGCTAAGATGATAGGGTCTTTAAAACAGCATGGTAAGATATTGGGACATATGAAATTATTGAAGTTATCCGTCCAGAAACTTTCATTCCAACTAAAAAAGAGCAGCAACAGCCTTCTGGACATTAGTCCGGCCTTTTCCCCTCCCCTCCAGGAAAGGGCGAAAGAAGGCTATCATCATGGTTGGCTTTGAATGACCTACAGCCTGCTATAGTTGCAGGATAGAGATGATGGGGCAGAAACGTTTGCCCCAATTAACCTGAACTGACACGCAAATGTGCAGGGCTCAGCTTGTACCTCCTGTGAAACTAGCTGCTTGCATGTGAGGACATGAAATCCAGTCGGTTTAGAGAAGGAACCCCATAGCCTCACAAAATATGCAGATGTTCACTGGTCCCAGGACTTTATCAGATGTTCTCTCTTTGCTCTCATATGGGTGGGTCTTCTGGGGCATCTTCAGGAACTCCAATACTTTAATATGCATTCCCCAAGGCTTTATAAGAAGCGCTCTCTTGTAGATGCAACCCACTAGGACACACATCAGCTAGGGCCTCCTCACAGGGCTAGAGGCTACTCTGTGGAAGCAACTCCTGTAGCGGGCAGAAGGAAAAGCAATTACACAAGTGCAGTCAGAGCAGGGTGTCAGCTCCTTTCTGGCCAGCATAGCAATAACTTAAGGGGCTGACAAAGTACACCAATAACTTACAGGTCAGATACAGCAGAAAGGAGCACCAGCTCTGGTCCAGGCTCAGCTAAAACTTTCAACCAAAAAAGTGTGGATGCATGTAGAAAGTGGTTTGCAAATTATCTTCGCAAACAACTACAAGAGAGGAGAAAGCAAAAGGCGTTTTCACACTGGAACAGACAACTTTTAGGGTCTAATACGCCATGATCTGTAACAGTGATAGGAGATGAAAATGATCATAAATAATAATCAATGAAAATCGCTCATAGGAAGGAGTGCTTTGACCAAAACTGTCTAAACAGGGGATGCCCAACCAACGCTTGACCTTGAGTCAGGTCTGGTCTTCCTTCTAACGGGCTTCAAATACAGCTGAGGCTCTATAACGAACATTCTGATAAGTTCTCAGCTGTCAAGGCATCAGACAGGGTTTTCCATCAGCACCATGTGGTTCTTCCCTTACATTTCAGATCTCCCTAGAAAATGGGGGCAATCAGGCTATACCCTCCCAATTTGGGGGATAGGTGGTTGGAAGGAGATATCCGCCAGTGTTTACATATGATGGCGATCTAAATCTTTTAGACGTAACACCCACTGATCTTAAGCAGAAATGTGATCTTTGGCACAAGTGTGCTCAATAATTACCTAAAAATGAATATACCGGAAAGTAAGATAAGGTTCTTTACTAATGTGCGTATGACTGGTAAATATGTGCAGTGGCTAAATGGATTGGTGGGAAGCAGTACAAATCAACACGCCTGGTGTTTAGCAGTATTCTTTTATAAACAGCTTCTAGAAACTATCCATCATAGGCGGTGTTGGTGCTACATGGTGGCATGTTGGGAGCTATGTGAAAATACTCATTTAGGTTTTGGCGGCCAAGACGCCAAACTTGCGTATTACTGAACGGATTGATATTTGATTTAATCTGTGCTGTCTTTTAAAAGAAAAAAACAAAACTTTTTTTTAAATCATTTTATGGAGGAGCTGAATCGCGCTGTGTTAGGCTGTTTAATTTTTACTGTGGCAGTCTTTGTTAGTGTTTTGGGGCTATTGCCTTAACTTGAACTTGGTGTTGTTGCTCCCATATCCGCCCGTACTCAGCCTCAGTGAACTTGCACCTCACTGGGCTGGTAACAGAGTCGGATCACGTGGTGACTCCGCTTCCTCCTGGCCTTTGGGACATTTGCCTGGCCCGGAAGTTAGCAGGGCGCTTTCCCGCCTCTGATGGTGCACCAGAGGGGATTTAAGCACGGCCGCACAGTGGCCGCGCAGTGGGCGCGCCGCCGGCGCGCTGAAGTCTAGCCCGTCTGCGCCTGGCCTGTGCCTAGGGCCAGGGATGCTGCCAGTGTAAACCTCCACCCTGAATCTGCCTCTATGATCACGTATACTGTGGAACAGTTACGAGTTCTTAACAAATTTGGTAAGTGCGATGCACTTATTGATATGAATACTTATTGTTGTATGAATCATTTTAATTGCGAAATTTGTGGGTGCTCTTGTAATAGTCTAAAATGCTCCCAGTTTTCAGCTAGCTCTAAACAAATATTTACGAGGGAAAATGACACCATGTCTATATTAGGGTGTCTTATTAATGCACGTTCCCTGCGTAAACATGCATCTGAATTTGCTTTGAGGCGCGTGGTATTAATGTAGCATTTATCACAGAGACTTGGGGAGACGCCTCATCTGATCCTGATTTAGCAATGGCGGTTCCTCTTGGGTATACACTACATAGGCAAGACCGAGTGGGTAAAAGAGGAGGAGGACTGTCAGTTCTGTTTCCCTGCACCTGGAAAGGAGTCTTTACTTCCCAACATAATGATCCCCATTTAGAGTCCTTACTTTTTAAATTGATGATTGATAATCGTCATACTTTTAACGGCCTGCTATGTTACCGGCCACCAGGCACACGGGCTAGTTTCTTAAAGGATATTGGTTTCTCTCTGGATGCCCTGGCTCAATCACCAGATTTCACTCTTTTGGGAGATTTTAATGTCCACCTGGAGGACCCTTTAGATAGCGACGTACTAAATTTTGTAGACATTGCAAATAGCATGGGGCTCACCCAGCGGGTATCTGGTGACACACATTTGGCAGGTCACTTGTTGGATGGCATATTTTCTAATAATGACCTTCTGAAGTGTTTTCCACCTATACCAATCGTCTGGTCAGATCACAAAGCTGTCATGTTTTCCTTCCCAGTTCAAAATCCTCATACAAAGAACAGAATAAACAGACAGCGGAAAATGGTCCGCTCATGGAATAAATTAAATGTGGGTGTGCTTCAAACTGCTTTAGCCCAAAATATCCCACCACCATTAGATGACCCCAATAAAGCCGTAGCAGCATTTGATGAATGGTTAAAGAAGTCAATTGATCAAAGCCTACCGGCTAAATGCATCTTAAGCCATAGGTCCAGACCTACTGAGCCTTGGTATACTGAACAACTCAGGACAGAAAAACAAAAATGCCGTCGTTTGGAAAGGAGGTGGAGATTATCTCCTAGTGTGGAAAATAAAGCCGACTATAAATCAGCCTTACTGGAGTATAAAACTCTAATTAGTAAAGAGAAAACGAGGTTTTTTTACTACGGCAATACTGACAGCTAAAAATTCATCTAAAGAGCTTTTTTTAACAGTAAAAAGATTAGCTAAATGGGCTGTGGCTACTGATTCTCCAAAAACCCAGCTATTTTATGATCGAGTGGCCACATACTTTCAAGAGAAAGTTAAGGAGGTCTATGACAGCTTTGCTGAGCCTACAGTTCATGGAATAACTACATCGTTCGTGGACTCAGCAAGACCTGAGACTGCATGCATTGAGTCGGGCATCTGTGCTGAGGGTAGCAATAGTAGCAATACCCCTGAATTATCTACTTTTTGTCCGTTGACAATAGAAGCAACTATAAACCTGATAGAATCCATTAAATCAGGTTCTCCATTGGACCTCTGCCCTCCAAAAATCTTTCACCTCTTGCCTGAAACATTTGCATCCTGTTTGATGCCTATTTTTAATAAAATGGTTTTATCTGGCATTTTCCCTACCTGTTGGAAGTTGGCTTCTGTGCTCCCCCTTCTGAAAAAAACAAACTTAGACGATACCGATCCTAAGAATTATCATCCGATTTCTAGACTTCCGCTACCTGCTAAAATGGTGGAGAAAGCAATGAACAACAGTCTATCAGAATATATTGAAAAGAACAACTTCCTTGATGATACTCAATTCGGGTTTCGTAAACATCACAGCACCGTATTGGCCCTAATCACAGCCTCTGAAATGATTAGGCAAACTGTCGACCTGGGGGGCAGTGCAGCACTTGTGCTGCTTGACCTCTGAGGCATTTGACACCGTAAACCATCAGAAAAGTTTGGAAGTTCTGAGGGGGATCAGTGTCAAAGGGAAGGCTCTTACCCTATTTGAGTCATTCCTGTCTGGCAGAGAACAGTTTGTGGCCTTAGATAATTTTAGGTCACCAAATTTTACATTACCCTGTGGGGTACCGCATGGATCATCCCTGAGCCCCACGCTTTTTAATGTTTATGTTGCACCTTTGGCGAAACTTATTAGATCTCTGAGATTCTCTGCTATCTCCTACGCGGATGACACGCAGATGGTTTCAGTGTCAGGATCCCCTACTGACACTGTGAAGCGATTCCACTCGTGCCTACACCAGGTGGGGAAATGGATGGCTACCAACTGTTTAAAATTGAACTCCAGTAAGACGGAGGTGCTACTGTTTAGGGCTCATACTAATTTTTAGTCACCAGATCTCTGGCCCCCAGAATTGGGTCCACTTCCTAAACCAGTGACCAAGGTTAAGAACTTGGGAGTCACTTTTGATTCTAAACTTTCATTTGAATATCATCTCAATCAGGTTCAGGGATGTGGAATTCCTATAGCCCGACGCCCAGGACATATTGTTTGGGGTCAAGGGCAACAAGTTTTCATGTGTATTTTGTCCTTGGGACAAGTAGGCCCAACCCCCTGCAGCACAAACCCTTTGGCTGCCAGTTTGCACTACCACATTATGGTTCAGGGAAGGGCACTGTCTGCAGTTAAGGTAATATTTTTGTCCATATGTTAATTCTGTTCAAACTTGTATTTATGGTTCATTTATTGAAAACCTTTATTATTAGGGTGAGCGCTCCAAGTAAATGTTGTAGGCTCTGACTGCACTACTGACAGTGGTTCCAGTATAAAAAAAAAAGTGTACACATGTTTTCAAAGTTTAGCAATATGAGGCTATGTATAATGCTGCCAGAATGCTCTCCGATTTGATGCAAATATTTGCAGAAGCTTGAAAGCGAGATTGATGATTCTTTGCTTTCAAAATAAAATGTTCATACAAAAAGGAAAGCAGGAAAAAAACACTTTGCTAAACTACTGTAAAATTTCAGGTACCATTTCTTTGTAGCATCATTTAGTAACATGTGTTGATGCATGCTAGTATTTCCCAAAAATATTCATAATGGAAAAATCAGTGTAACCAGTTTCAATAAGATTATGGGAAACAAAAATAAACAAGCACTGGCAAAGCCAGTAGGTCTGACATGTGTGATCAGCTTTTTAGTTTTGTCAATGTGTGACGTCTTTTGGCATGGTTTTTGTAAAAACCTTATTGGTGTGGAAGCTGCCGGGCCCTCACCATTATACCAAACATTGGCAAACGCAAAAATGGTTTTTGGTCTCAAAAAGCACACACTGCCACAGTAGTTACTGGCACTGAACAAAACTACTTTGTGTGCCAATATGCTCCCTGTGAAAGAGTAGAATGTTGTCACTCACAGTGAAGCCAGCCGATACAGAGAGAGACAGAATTTTAATAAATACAGAAGGTCATGTTCAACGCCAGACCAAATTAGGGGCCCAATTATTAAAGTAAATCTCAAAAGTGCACTCATGGTATATGTCCTTATATCAAGTGCAGCAATGCGGCTTTCATAAATACCCAAGAATTTACAGAAGTAGGACAAGAAATAGTACTCCTAGAAAATATTTGTGAACTGCATTTTAGCATGAGCAAATATGCATGTGTAGATTTGCTCATGTGAAAATCTGTGTTTGCAAGTTCACTTTCCCTCCAGCTACTTTTTTCCCCAACTCTGGAAGAAGGTTGAGGTCTGCCATTGTCAGGATTACATTTCCAACATTTCTCAGTATGGGAAAAGATTAGAGAAGAGTTGTTGAAAATCCTTAAAACAAGTTAGTAGGTTTGCACAAATTCAAAAGGTCTTTCTAACCCTGGAACTATTGCTTACCGTTACTTTCAGCCCCAGTATGTAGATCTGCGGAAATGTGGAAACATAAGGGGATTGCAAGTATTCAAACACTACTATGGTATGCGCCCTGGCATAATCAGAAAGGCTATATCAGAGCTCTGATATAATGAGATCGCTGCCATAATTTGTCGCCACACTACATCGCACCCAAGGGACAAGTGGATTTTGATACAGGACAAGTAGATTTATGAAACAACCTGCCCCATGGACAAGTAGATATTTTATTAAATTCCACACCCCTGAGGTTACCTCCTTTTCTTTTTATACATTACAAATTCTTCAAAAAATCCTCCCATTCATTCCAGCTGAGCTTCATAAGTTGGTGGTTTCAGCACTTTTTCTCTCGAGAGCCGATTATTACAATGGACTCTTTATTAATCTTCGTAAAAAATGCTTAGCCAAATTGCAGGTTGTTCAAAATGCAGCGGGCAGGCTTTTACTGAATATCACGAGGTATAAATTAGTCTCTCTGGCTTTGAAGGACCTTCATTGGCTGCCAATAAAAAAAACGTATAGAGTTCAAAGCTCTATGTATTGTTTTTAAGACCATTCACGATATAGGACCAGGTTTTTTAAAACGGAATCTGTTACTTTACATTCCAGCACGCAACCTTCGCTCATCCTCGTCTAAGGATCTGGTTGTCCCCAAGGTGAAAAGATGCTCTTGGGGAAGGAGAAGTTTTTTGCTGGGTGCTACTAGGCTGTGGAATTCCCTCCCACCATATCTGAAACATGAGAACAATCTGTTAGCATTTAGGAAGGCGCTAAAGACTTGTCTGTTTAGTCATTAAGATCGGTCGAATCACAGCCTAAATGAGTAAGCGCCTTGACACCTTCGGGTGATTGTTTCGCGCTCTACAAGTCGCCTTTTCATTTCATTTCAAAATATATTTTTGCCTTTGTGGATATCTGCAGTTTATAGGAGTCCTGTCTAGCCAAAGACCAATTACAGGTCACATCAGAAAATCCATCAGCCCTGTTAATCTTTGACAGGTTGGTAAATGTCCTACATGGAAACTGGGTGCTCAAGAACTGGCTATGTCTATGTGCTTCTAGGAAGAGGTTCTCCTACTAGTTCCTAGTTGACACCACCACACTTCCATTTTACTGGTTCCCTCCAGACCTCTCCAGTCTCATGTCACAAAAGCGTGCAACTTGGTAGTCACATTGGATGCAAATGTGTCATTGGACTCCCCAGTGAACCCCATCACCCAAAATGCCTCCTCCTTCCTATGGAGTCTGCCTTTGCCATGCCTGTCCAGATGAAGGACAAGGTTCAAAAAGTGCAAAACAATTTGATTAAATTCAGTCTTAGTGTGAACCAATGGCACACACCTTGATGTCTCCACTGGTTTCCAAACAAGCAACAAGCAGTTTCAATATTCTATGGCTTGGCCATAATGACCTCCACAAGGAGACACTCTTTCCAAACAAATATTATAAACATTTAGAGAGAAACAGCTAAATGTACATTCTCTTCTTCTTCATCATGCTCATCTAGAAGTAGACTTTTAGAGGCTAAAAAAGCCATACAAATCATGTTTGTACAGGATTTTTAATGCCTTGACCTTTGAATAGACATGCCAACTCAGAGCATTCGGCCATCCACCAGAAGACTTTCTGTAGTTTCCACATTTTTGAACAGCCCACAAATTATGTTGAAGTAGCCTCCTAAACACAAACAGCTTATATGAACGCAAAAAAACGAAAGTAAAATCTCTCAGTACATCCACAGTAATACAGTTTTGAAAGCTCGGGCTGTTAAAAGAGTGCAACGAAGAAAGAGGCTATGTGAGCAGCCTTGTATTGTACAAAGAAGACAATTTCATAGAAAGTGCCCATGACCTGACAAAAGACATGACTTCTACTACCTTTCAGACATCCAACAAAGTGCAAACAAACTGATAAAACTAAGATCTACATAATCTAGTCACAAAACCAGAAATCAGCGCACTCAAACCGACATACCAGAACACACCAAGGCTCAGATTATGGAAAGGTTTGATTGTTCAGATAGGTCCATAAACCCTTGTTTGTGCAGGGGTCGAAAATCCAAGTGGTGTGTAATTTACTACACCCGATGATGACAGTACCACGTCTTACTAAAATTTCGGCAGGTGGTTACCAGTAGAATAAAGCATTAGAAATGCTGTAGGTCTCGCCTGTGTTAGAGCTATTGTTGTAATTGGAAATATTTTTACATATTAAAAACACTTGTAATAACGTTTGTTTGAATTTCTACAGACGTACATAAAAAAGAAAAGAAAGTTACACTGTTTACTAAATGGGAGTAAAGCATTTTGTAACCCGAGAAAAAAGTTCGAAGGAGGGCCAGCAAGCAGAATGAATAGCATTCACGACTGTTCTTTGTAAAAGATGAGCGATGGGTATGCTAAGGGGAGGGGTAGAGTAAATACATAATATATGCAGGGTTGGGAGTAGTTGTGGGCAGAGCAGTGCTAGCAGGAGCCCACAGCGTGTAAGTAATAACCCCTGTATGAAACATAAGTAGTGTGGAGAGAAGGACTATGGTAGTGAGGGTTGCAGCAATAGAAATTTAGCATCCCTGGGAGCAAACGCAGCATAGGACAGGAAAGGATCCGCTTCCAGGAGGGGGCTTGGGTGCCTGGAGCAGGGAGGGATGCTGCAAGGCTCTGCTTCCCCTCACTTTCTTGCTCAGCTGCTGCAGGGAGTGTGTGGGGCTGAAAGTGACATGTGAAAACTTTAACAGCAACAAACCTGAAGCAGCAGCAGAGGGGGTGGTGCAGGTAACTGGGGCTCGGATTCCCGTCCTTGACGCCTGTGCAAAATTAACCCCCAGTCCCATACAGTTCCCACAAGTCCCCCTAGCTCTGGCTATGTCTGTGTTCAATAACAAAGTATTTAAGAGGCACGTCCTTTTGTGGCTGAACTCAGCGTGAAAGCAAGGAGGGAGAGAGGCCGGTGAGGGGGTGGAACAAAGAGTGGGAGGTGAAATGGAGGTGTGCTCACTATGCAAAACAAAAGAAAGGCGCGGCCGCCATAGTTGAACATATGGCAGGCATGCCTGCCATGCAATAAAAAATAAAGTGCAGCGCCCTTTTAAGAAGTGTGTACACATGCTGCTTCAATCAATTAATCAGGGTTGGTAAAGCGCAACTACTCACCCGTGAGGGTCTCAAGGTGCTGGGGGGTATGGGGTGACTCCATTGAGGGCTGGGGTCACCCGAAAAGCCAGGTCTTGAGGTCCTTCCTGAACTGGGACAATGTGGGAGATTGCAGAGGGAGAGGGTGCACCAGGCTTTGGTTGCGAGGTAGGAGAAGGACTTTCCTCCCATTCTAGCCTTGATGATAAGTGGGATGGTAGCCAGTGAGAGCTGGGCTGTTTCAGCACTTAAAAAGTGAAAACAGTTACATTAGTGCCATGATGGAGTAGAGAGACCCCCGGGAGTCGAGAGAGGAGGTAGGGAAGAGCAGCAAATGCTGCGGGAGGGAGGAGGAGAGAGGATTGAAGAAGGGTTGCCGCCTCATTAAGGGAAAGGGTACGGCCATTGTGAAAGTGAAAGCACAGCATGACACTGCAAATAAAAACAAAAACCGGGCACCATTGCTGAAGTGCAGAGTACTGCGAGTGCTGTGTGCGGCTGGAAATAAAATAAGTGGCCGCCACTGCTGAAGTGGAGGGTGCCACGCTGCTTTAAAAAAATATGAATACTGAAAATCCAAGCGGTGGTGGGGGTTTGGGGGACACCACCAGTATCTCACATCTGTTCTGATACGTTGCTAAAGCACTGCTTTAAAGACGCATAAAAGAAGCAGCAAACATTGCTATGCGCTTGGACAGCATGTCGTGCCTGCTTCAGCAAGACATTAATTAAGTAAATAGTGTTCCCTAACTGCTAATGAAAGCTAGAGAGTAAAGACACATGTAAGAGGGGCTGTCCTCATAGGAGGCGCCAAAAGAGAGGGGGTACTAAGGAGGGACTACTAAGGTATTCACGAATCAAAAGCCCTCATTTACAAAGGACACGAGGAGGAGTCAATTGTAAAGATGGGCGTAAAATGAGTGGAGATAAAGTCCATACCTGAATAGAGCATGTCTCGAAGAGACCGTGCAAGCGCTGCCTAGGCGAGACCTAAAAAGAATATAAGTGAAGGCTCTCTCAACTGCATTTTGGGCATTCTCTCCATATGGCCCGATCTATCTCAAGCACTTGATTCGGCCATGCACCATTCCAGATTCTTGAATTCTGCCAGTTCCAACCTAGCCATTCTGCCTAGATTTAGCAGATCAATAAAGGACAGACGCTCGTTCGAATATTTGGCTGTGAGACAGTACAATGCTGTTTCGCAATAACTCTGCCCAGTGAAATGAAGGTCTTCTCATTAAAATAAGTTGAAAAGGAGAGAAGCGGTTTGTAGAAAAGTTGTAGCTTTATTGAGGTTAAACGTAGACACCACTGGAGTGCATCCTTCCTCTTTGAAGTCCAAACGGGTAATATCTGTTAAGTCCGTTCATACTTCAAAGAGGAGGTGGGATGCACAAGAATGCTAATTTGAAGCAATACATGTTTATACATCAATTGTACAGCATGCGCGCATAACAGAACTAGCACGCATGCCAAAGAACAGAATGTGGAAGACAGCCGAGAGCTCATGGAGGCACGAGCTAAACACTAAGAATTACACAGTACAGATCAGCAAGTATGTACAGTATATTACATCAGAAAATAAAGTGAAAACCTCTGAGCTGGCCTATGTACTTAATTAACTGATATATTCAGATTCTGCATTGACCAATTTGCATGCCAAAAATCATTTCATGTTATGACATTATTAACATAGAACTACCGTCAGTCTGTTAGACTTTTTATACAAAAAATGATTTTTATTGTCTCTTTTTCAGACAAAAACATTTGGCTTAGAACAGACAAAAACATTTTTTGATTTTACAATTGTAGTTTAAATGCAGACATAAAAAAATACATCCTAGACATCTGAAACATAAAAACCATTTACTAGCCATTCATACTTGCATTCATACAAAAAGAAACAGAGAAGATATTTTTTCAAAAAGAGTTGAAAAAAGGGAAAAGAGTATAAGACTCTTATATTGGTCAGATTTCTCAGATTGACAAAATGGAAAACGTCAATTTATTATGACACTATGTTGTAAATAGTCTCGCGGTCAACGCGCGTTTCAGTGGGAAACCACTTTCTTCAGGACCAACTGCGTAATGTTAGGAGGAGAACTATATATAAAAGATGTCTTGGTGTCTGCAAAAGAGACAAAAAGAATTGGCATTGGCAAATGAGGAGGAATGCAATTAGTTTCAAAAAGGGGATTACTTCCTTATTTTAGAAATATCATATTATTTGAGTGCTAATCGTGCGTCATAGATGTGTATGAAATAGAGCAGAGTAGGTCATTCACCAAAATGTTTGCTGTGAGACAAAGTGCGACTACTATGGGGCCCATTGGTGTAATAAGAGTAGAGTTTTTGAAAAGAGAAAGAGAGAGGGGTACCATTAGTAGACCTTAGATGTATCATACCAGATATAAGCATGCAGCACATAGGTGGTAATGCTAGGGCGGCTACCTTATGGGTCATAGGACAAGGGGCATACGACCCACTGTGAAATTCATTTATGCTGTATAATACAGTAATAACAGTATCTGAAACAGAAGATGTTATGATTAATAAGGCTAGTCCTAGTGGGGTTATAATGACTATGACAGGAATAAGAGTCACAGTACCTCAAGCAGCTAAGATTGGGAGGTACGCTCACACTCAGATATTTATTTATGTATCTCCAAATATCATGTAGCGTCGGCTGCGGTAGTACTGCAGGAAAAGAGAAAGTTTATATGCAAAGCAAATCCATGTTGTGTAGGTCTTTAAGGTTAGGTGAAAGGGAATAAAGACATTAATACAGCAAAATATGGTTGCCTTTTCGAAACTTGAGAATATCATTGGGAGAGACAATAGCCAGAAGTCCGATTCAGGGTCTCTCTGTATTATTAGAAATTATTACTTATTATTTGAATTGGGTAGGTATATCAAGTCCCGACTGGTCTGTGGGGAAGAAAAAAGTACATGTCAGGGCGGTTTGCCTATTCCGAAGATGGTACACATGCGATATAGATACAAATTAGGTCGAGAGGACAACCGGTATGTCTGGAGATTTTGATAGCATGCTGTCCCGTGAAGGGAGTATCATGCATTCCTAAATCTTTTATACTACGAGTTATACCTGAGGAATATAATGTTCCACAATATATATATATATATATATATATATATATATATATATATATATCTCTCTCTCTCTCTCTCTCTCTCTCGGAAGGCAAAACCCAAATGATGTTAAAAAGTTCCTGTCACGGAAAGCGGCAATTTTTTAACCGGCAAGGTATAAAGACTGAAATTAAGTTACAAAATATACTTGTAACAACTAAAGGGACTACGATAGACTAGCTTAATTGCCCGCTGGGACTGTTGAGTTCTTACCTGTTCATGCTGAAGTTTTGCCGAGAGATTTCAGTGCCGAACAGCCGAAGAGTTGGGAGATGGCTCTGACGTGTTTTAAACGTAAACGATTGCTCGCGAGACTACGATCCATTATATTGTAATGAGGATGTCTCTTCGTAATTTTGGACGCCATGTTGGAGGGGAGTTCGGCCGATCCAAGTCCTGTGTTAGCTAAGTTAAGAATGTAATGCACGACATATACCAGCTAGTTTGGGAGATGAAAGTTACATTATTGTTATGAGATGTTTATTTGTTCCATCAAATGTATCCAAACATGGAAAACCTAAAGGCGGGTGTTTCTTCTTATATTTGGGCGCCATTTTGAAGAGGGGTTTAACCATTCTAGGTCCCATGATAGAGGCACTGAGATTGTGTATTACAACATATTATGGCCGGTATGAAAAATAAGTGTGACGCTACTAATATGGTGTATAGATTTGCTCCTTCAGACCTGTCCAGACATGAAATACCTTAAACAGGCGCCTACTATCTGTAGTGAAAGAATATCTGGTTTTTGTCATTAAGAGTTGGAGACCCATGTGGCAGTAAGGCGGAAATCTATTCACTGGGTTTTGCTTTAGTACTATGGGGAACTTTAGGAGTCAGTCATATAGGTGGTTCAATCAGTGTGGTTTATTTGAGTCTTAGATGATTGCAGCATGGATAATATAGATATATGGATCAAAGTCCAGATAGATGACATCAGGTAATAATCCATGTTATCTCCTCATTAAGGCCCCTGCGAACTGTATCGCAGTGAAAAATCCAGAAGGTCTCTCTGTTCTTTCGCACCTTATTCATTTCTTGTCCTTGTCTCGAGGTTACTTTTTCCAAGGATCAACCATTTGAGATCATGTTCACCATGGTTGTAATCAAGAAAATGTTTGACCATGGGTGCATTATCCTTCCGAGTTCTGATGGCCGATTTATGCTCTGAAAGTCTAATGCGAAATTCACGGCCAGTTTCCCCTATGTAGCCCAGGCCACACAGGCAGAGGATGAGATAAATTACGTTGTTACTTCTGCAGTTTGAATGACTCTTCAGCCTGCCCCCTCTTGTACCATATGTCCATGTTTCTGTTGTCATTGCTGTTGGGCATGCATGGCAAGTGCCACATCTGTGATTGCCTAGAATCTGTGGTAGTCCATCAATAGTGCTTTGTGCGGCTTGGGTACCGGTATGTCTCATTCTACTGTGGACTAGTTTGTCTCGTAGATTGGCATTTCTTCTGAAAGCAACTATGGGTTTTGCAAGAAATTTGCTGCTTTCATTGGTATTCAAAATTTTCCAATTTTTGTTTAATACTTGCTGGACTTTCTGATTATAGTTTGTGTGATTAACCACACATACTAATCACTTCTTGCATTTCTTCATCCCTGACACTTTTAGGTTTAATCTATATAGGGTTAACTTACTCTACTACCCCAAGTGTCTTTATCCCTATCAAGTAGTGCCTTGGGCCACTCCATACCATCCTGTTCGAACTCCATATCTTAAAAGATCATGGAAGGCTTGAAAACATTTGGTTTTACAGATGCTGATTTTGCAGCATTAGTGGGACAATTGGCAGGAACAACTGAAAACACTGGTAGTTTCGTCAAAGACAGTAGCGAATGGAACAAACTTACCAACTTAAAGAAAAAAGCCAAAAGAATAGAGTCTCATGCCCACTATATGTTAGAATACTTGAAAGTAGGAGTCATACCCTCAGGTCTTAGAGTTAGAAACATTCCTGCACTCTTTGTACAAGTACGCCAGTTCCTGGAGCGGTGGTCGCACATTGCGAACCGCTGCTCCACGGACTGGATGATACGGATTATTGAAACGGTCAAGGAAATTATACTAGTCCTTAACCAAGAAATCATGGAACTTGAAGAGAAACTCAAAACTAACACCAGTGTAGAAGAAGGAAAAAATAAGCTCATGAATATGAACCAAGAACTTCAGGAGTTTGAAGAAGACTACCTTATCAAGAAAAAAACAGAAAAATTAAAAAAAGATATAAGGTGGTTCTCCCAAGAAAAAATCTACCCCTACTTAGAGTAATTTCTTCCAACAAGAAGAATTGGAAGCAGGACAAATGAATATGTACCCCCACAAGAGACAGAAAATAGTGACCTTTTCCGACACCAACTCATCAGATTCGGACCTTGAGAGCCCGTATCCCAATGAAGAATATGAATATAATCCTAGAAATTGTAGGGGTTCCACATATAACCACCAGCAGTTTGGCCATTCTTCTTTTTTAGAACAAGGCAGGGGCAGGGGACGAGCGAGATTTCAAAGACGAGGCAGGAACAATTACCATCAGACAGAGCAAGCACATCTACAGCCATATATGCGAACGAGAAATCAACAATATTGGAAATCCTAACAGACAATTCTGCAGAGAGAGAAAGCATACCCATCTTCAATCTCTCCAGACACCGATTGACAGCTGCGGAAAGCACGCTCCTCAGTAAAGGTCTCTCCTTTGTCCCTAGCACCCTACCTGACATCTTTACTTTGAACAAGGATCTTTTTTCCTTTTTTAGGAAAATCCGGTTACAAAAATATATGACGGACCCAATACCAATGGAAGAGGAAGAAAACTATTAAGGGTGCAAACCACCATCTAGCTTCACACCCACCTTGGAGATGGTGGGACCAGAAGTTGCTATATTTGAAAAAACAGTAATTAAAGAACTAGAAAGAATTACTAAATATGTTTGTAAACCCATACCCAATCTTACCAAACTGGAATCTACAGCCCTGAAAGATCTAGGCAAAAATAATTCCATCATAATTAAACCTAGTGACAAAGCAGGAGGAATTGTTATCATGGACAGTGTCTCCTATTCACAGAAAGTGGAAAATATGCTCAAAATACCAGAGCACTACCAACCAGCCCGCAGGTCTGCTTTAAAAGAACTACAGACCAAAATAGAAGCTAGCACATCAAAAGCTTTTATAGATGGTTACATCTGCCAAAAAGAACTAGCCTTTCTAAATAAAAACAATGCGGTCATTCCAACCTTATATGGTGTTCCAAAAACCCATAAAGACATACTGGACCCTCCGCTGCGTCCTATCATTTCGTCCATCAACTCGTACACAGAACCGCTCTCACAGTATGTAGATTAATTTCTATGCCCTCTTACCAAACTATATCTGTCGTACATCAAGGACACTGGCCATATGATTTCAACAGTGGAACACATGCCTTTCAATAAAGAGAGCCAACTCTTGGTCACTTTAGATATAGAGTCTCTCTATACTAATATACCCCAGGATCGAGCTCTAGAGGCTGTGGCAGCCCTCCTCACGAGAGTACAGGGTGAGAGACCTAATACTTATCTTGGAATGTTTAGACATAGTACTCCATCACAACTATTTTGAATTCAAAGACAAACTGTATAAACAAATACAAGGTACAAGTATGGGTGCTTCATGTGCACCGAGTGTAGCCAATACATAGATGGGGGAGTTTGAGCTAAAACATATCTATAACGAAATAGCCCCCTTCTATGAAAATATTACCACCAGGCACAGATTCATAGACGACATTTTTTTTGTCTGGACAGGAACTGTGGATGACCTCAAACAGTTCATTGCATGGCTCAATCACAGCGAATATAAATCTAAAATTCACTACACATTACTCAACTGAAAAGGTGGAATTCTTGGACATTTGGATAAGTAGTGGTAAGGGAAGTATTGAAGTAAGCCTCTATCGCAAGCCCACTGCAAAAAACACCATTCTGCAACATGCCAGCTTCCAACCTCTTTGCCAAAAGGATTCCATCCCCTTTGGGGAGTTTCTAAGAATAAGGCGCAATTGCACCAATATACATGATTATAATACGCATGCTGAAGAACTAAAAAAAAAAAAAAAGACTTCTACTTGGAGGCTATCCAAAACGCCTCATTAAGCAGTCCATGAGAAGAGCAAAGTACTACAACCGTGATAGCCTTATCTCAGGCCCAGAACAAAAGCCTATGGAACGACTAGTATGTGTGGTTAATCACACAAACTATAATCAGAAAGTCCAGCAAGTATTAAACAAAAATTGGAAAATTCTGAATACCAATGAAAGCAGCAAATTTCTTGCAAAACCCATAGTTGCTTTCAGAAGAAATGCCAATCTACGAGACAAACTAGTCCACAATAGAATGAGACATACCGGTACCCAAGCCGTACAAAGCACTATTGATGGACTACCACAGATTCTAGGCAATCACAGATGTGGCACTTGCCATGCATGCCCAACAGCAATCACAACAGAAACATGGACATATGGTACAAGAGGGGGCAGGCTGAAGAGTCATACAAACTGCAGAAGTAACAACGTAATTTATCTCATCCTCTGCCCGTGTGGCCTGGGCTACATAGGGGAAACTGGCCGTGAATTTCGCATTAGACTTTCAGAGCATAAATCGGCCATCAGAACTCAGAAGGATAATGCACCCATGGTCAAACATTTTCTTGATTACAACCATGGTGAACATGATCTCAAATGGTTGATCCTTGAAAAAGTAACCTCGAGACAAGGACAAGAAATGAATAAGGTGCGAAAGAACAGAGAGACCGTCTGGATTTTTCACTGCGATACAGTTCGCAGGGGCCTTAATGAGGAGATAACATGGATTATTACCGGATGTCATCTATCTGGACTTTGATCCATATATCTATATTATCCATGCTGCAATCATCTAAGACTCAAATAAACCACACTGATTGAACCACCTATATGACTGACTCCTAAAGTTCCCCATAGTACTAAAGCAAAACCCAGTGAATAGATTTCCGCCTTACTGCCACATGGGTCTCCAACTCTTAATGACAAAAACCAGATATTCTTTCACTACAGATAGTAGGCGCCTGCTTACGCTTTAAGGTATTTCATGTCTGGACAGGTCTGAAGGAGCAAATCTATACACCATAGTAGTAGCGTCACACTTATTTTTCATACCGGCCATAATATGTTGTAATACACAATCTCAGTGCCTCTATCATGGGAACTAGAATGGTTAAACCCCTCTTCAAAATGGCGCCCAAATATACGAAGAATCACCCGCCTTTAGGTTTTCCATGTTTGGATACATTTGATGGAACAAATAAACATCTCATAACAATAATGTAACTTTCATCTCCCAAACTAGCTGGTATATGTCGTGCATTACATTCTTAACTTAGCTAACACAGGACTTAGATCGGCCGAACTCCCCTCCAACATGGCGTCCAAAATTACGAAGAGACATCCTCATTACAATATAATGGATAGTAGTCTTGCGAGCAATCGTTTACGTTTAAAACACGTCAGAGCCATCTCCCAACTCTTCGGCTGTTCGGCACTGAAATTTCTCGGCAAAACTTCAGCATGAACAGGTAAGAACTCAACAGTCCCAGCGGGCAATTAAGCTAGTCTATCGTAGTCCCTTTAGCTGTTACAAGTATATTTTTGTAACTTACACTCAGTCTTTATACCTTGCCGGTTAAAAAATTGCCGCTTTCCGTGACAGGAACTTTTTAACATCATTTGGGTTTTGCCTTCCGATATATATATGCATATTGTGGAACATTATATTCCTCAGGTATAACTCATAGTATAAAAGATTTAGGAATGCATGATACTCCCTTCACGGGACAGCATGCTATCAAAATCTCCAGACATACCGGTTTTCCTCTCGACCTAATCTGTATCCATATCGTATGTGTACCATCTTCGAAATAGGCAAATTGCCCTGACATGTATTTTTTTCTTCCCCACAGACAAGTCGGGACTTAACATATCTACCCAATTCAAATACAAGTATTCTTTATCTTACTTTCGGTCTTTATACTTTGCCGGTTAAAAAATTGCCGCTTTCCGTAACAGGAGCTTCTAACATCATTTGGGTTTTGCCTTCCGATATATATATGCATATCGTGGAACATAATATTCCTTAGGTATAACTCGTAGTATAAAAGACTTAGGAATGCATGACACTCCCTTCACGGGACAGCATGCTATCATAATCCCTAGACATACCGGTTGTCCTCTCGACCTAATTTGTATCTATATCGCATGTGTACCATCTTCGGAATAGGCAAACCGCCCTGACATGTACTTTTTTCTTCCCCACAGACAAGTCGGGACTTGATATACCTACCCAATTCAAATAATAAGTAATAATTTCTAATAATACAGAGAGACCCTGAATCGGACTTCTGGCTATTGTCTCTCTCAATGATATTCTCAAGTTTCGAAAAGGTAACCATATTTTGCTGTATTAATATGTCTTTATTCCCTTTCACCTAACCTTAAAGACCTACACAACATGGATTTGCTTTGCATATAAACTTTCTCTTTTCCTGCAGTACTACCGCAGCCGACGCTAGATGATATTTGGAGATACATAAATAAATATCTCTGAGAGTGAACGTACCTCCCAATCTTAGCTGCTTGAGGTACTGTGACTCTTATTCCTGTCATAGTCATTATAACCCCACTAGGACTAGCCTTATTAATCATAACATCTTCTGTTTCAGATACTGTTATTACTGTATTATACAGCACAGATGATTTTCACAGTGGGTCGTATGCCCCTTGTCCTATGACCCATAAGGTAGCCGCCCTTGCATTACCACCTATGTGCTGCATGCTTATATCTGGTATGATACATCTAAGGTCTACTAATGGTACCCCTCTCTCTTTCTCTTTTCACAAACTCTACTCTTATTACACCAATGGGCCCCATAGTAGTCGCACTTTGTCTCACAGCTCACATTTTGGTGAATGACCTACTCGGCTCTATTTCATACACATCTATGACGCACGATTAGCACTCAAATAATATGATATTTCTAAAATAAGGAAGTAATCTCCTTTTTGAAATTAATTGCATTTCTCCTCATTTGCCAATGCCAATTCTTTTTGTCTCTTTTGCAGACACCAAGACATCTTTTATATATAGTTCTCCTCCTAACATTACGCAGTTGGTCCTGAAGAAGGTGGTTTCCCACTGAAACGCGCGTTGACCGCGAGACTATTTACAACATAGTGTCATAATAAATTGACGTTTTCCATCTTGTCAATCTGAGAAATCTGACCAATATAAGAGTCTTATACTCTTTTCCCTTTTTTCAACTCTTTTTGAAAAAATATCTTCTCTATTTCTTTTTGTATGAATGCAAGTATAAATGGCTAGTAAATGGTTTTTATGTTTCAGATGTCTAGGATGTATTTTTTTTATATGTCTGCATTTAAACTACAATTGTAAAATCAAAAAATGTTTTTGTCTGTTCTAAATCAAGTGTAAATTACAAAATACACTATACACAACGTAAAAAAAGAAACAATAAAAATTATTTTTTGTATAAAAATTCTAAGAGACTGACGGTAGTTCTATGTTAATAAGGTCATAACATGAAATGATTTTTGGCATGCAAATTGGTCAATGCAGAATCTGAATAGATCAGTTAATTAAGTACATAGGCCAGCTCAGAGGTTTTCACTTTATTTTCTCATGTGCCTTCTCCCTCCTCTAGGGCCTCAATTTACATAGGGAGACCCTTCTATTGTATCAGTATATTACATCACCATTCCCCTTTCACAAACAACAAAAGTATAGATTTATTATACATTTAAGACAAATAAAAATCTTTGTATTTTGAAAGGAACGCACAATTGCGAGAAGGTCTTACAGAAATTGGGGTAGAATTATTAGAATCGTTAATTTGTGAAGAGCCATTTGTTGACAGGGAGTTTGACACAGAATCAGTGAAATCTGGGACCTGAACATTAATCACTTTCAGATGACATTAAAGATTCATCTACACTTGAATCATTTGAAAAGTATGAAAAATGTAAATTATCTTGAGAATCATATTTTTTGCTGGACAATATTGCGAGCTTGATCATGCATTAATTTAACCAACATTCTTTTGCTCCACCAACCTCTGTGACCCAAAAACAAAGACCCTTTCGACAACTTAAGAATTTGTACTGGAAGTGACAGTCTTGAAAGACATTTCTTAACTTTCTTAGGAGATTTAATCATAACCCAGTCACCAATTTGGAAATCATGTATATTGCAGCAACCTTTGGAATCAAACTTTTTCTTTTGTATAAATTGTTGAACAGCAACTTTCTTAAGCATGTTTAGTTTATCCCTGCAAACCAAACATGAATTATCCTCCTTTCTCAATGTTTTTAGCCAGGAAGGGCAAAGCGTTCCATTAGGATCCCTCTTTTTGAGCAGCCTAAAAGGAGAAATGCCTGTTGAGGAATGAGGCGCAGTGAGATATGACCAAATCTTTTTTTTTTTAAATATTTCAACTGGTGCATTAGAAGCTAAGGCAGATTGAATACCTTCCTTTATAAACCTATTCATTCGTTCCACCAAGCCGTTTGCAGAAGGGGAGTACAAAGCGACTCTTAAATGCTGAATATCATGAGAGGCCATAAAATTCTCCATTGATGTTGAAATAAAATGAGAACCATTATTTGTGACCAATTCTTTTGGAAATCCTTCAGATAGAAAAATTGAGAGAAAAATCATAGATGATGATTTGGGAGAAGAACAAAATTCAAACTCCACCAATTTGGAAAAATAAGCTATTAAAAACTAGAATATATTTCTTATCAGTAGAGAGAACCTCGAAAGGACCAGCAAAATCCAGAGCTAATTTTGTCCATGCACCCTCTGGAACTGGCACATTATGTAGTGGTGTTTTCATGGTTTTCCAATGTTTATCAGTACAAGACAAGTTTATGAGTTTATCCATTTTGCAACGTCTGATTCCAAACCAGGCCACCAAAAGTTCTTTTTCAACCTCCTAGAGGTAGCTCCAATTGCCCTTCATGTGCAATCTGAAATTTTTTTGAAATGAGAGATGTGGGGGGTACTGCAAGATCACCACGCATGACCAAACCTTCTACAAGAGAAAGTTCTTGATTGACCTGGGCAAAAGATTTTAAAGGAGAAGGTAAGGAGCGTTCTTTTGGCCAACCAGTTATAATCATGTTCTTGACTGCAAGAACAACAGAATCCTCTTCGGAAGCTTTTAATCTTCTCGGGTAATAGGAGGTAAATCTTTAATAAAATCTTCAACACTAGCCACCACACATTCCACATCATCAAACCTGGAAGATGAAGAATCATCCTTTAATGGCAATCTGGAAAGACAATCTGCCCTTCCATTACGACCTCCAGGTATATACTTTATAATGAAATTGTATTCATGCAATCGTGAGAGTATGCGAACGAGTCTTGCAGAGGCTTTTCCTGTGCCATTTCCATTTAGTAAGTGTATCAAAGGTTTATGATCAGAAAAAAACTCAAATTGCGTGCCCCAAATGAATGTTCTAAATTTCTGTACAGCCCATGTGTATGCAAGAGCCTCCCTCTCAATTGTGCTGTAGTTGGCTTCTGCATTCGTGAGAGATCTGGATGAAAAAACAACAGTATTCTCCTTACCATTGACAAAGAACTGCTCCTAAGCCATGTTGGCTGGCATCAACAGATAAAATACATTTATGACCCGGTGAGAAAGGCGAAAGTGCAGGAGCCTGAAGAATACGTTTTTTGATTCGTTCAAAAGCTTATTGTGCTTCATTATTTCATGAGAAATTAGCATTTTTCTTCAATAAAACACGCAGGGGTTGAACAACCTGTGCATAATTTGAAATAAACCTTGAATAGTACTCAGTCATGCCTAAAAATGATCTGAGTAGGTCTTTATTTTTGGGTATTACAACTTCATCTATAGCTCGAGTAAGAGAAAAGGTTGGATTAATTCCTGAAGCTGAAATTGTGTGACCTAGGTAATCAAGAGACTACCATGAATTTGCATTTTTCAGTGCCTAATGTATCCCCAAACTCTTTGAAGTTGTTGAGAACCCTCCTTAGAGTTATGTGATCAGCTTTATTTTTTTAATAAGTTAGAACATCATCTTGATAGGCTTGTACTGAACTAATACCCTCCAATATGTGATCCATAAATCTCTGAAAGACACTAGCCGCTGAGGCTAAACCAAAGGGCAGTCTAAGATACTTATATGCCCCAAAAAGTGTGACAAATGTGGCGAGATCAGTGGATGAATTGGATAAAGGTATTTGATGGTATGCTGATCTTAAGTCAAGAATGGTAAAACAAGTCGCACCAGCAATATTAGACAATAAGTCCTGAATCTTTGGTAACGGATGACAATCCACTACATATTTTTGTTAAGTGAACGCAAGTCAGCACATAAGCGAATCGAATTATTCTTTTTTCTTACCATCACTATGAGACTGACCCATTCGGATGATTCAGTGGGTTTGATGATATCCTCAGTGACCAATTTGTCCAATAAGACCTTAAGGTCATCTCTAAGAACTTAGAGGAATAGGCCTGGCCTTGTGTGAAATGAGTATAACGTTGTCTTTCAACTTGATAACATGCTCCACTTTTGTAATTTTTCCTATATTTGAAGTAAAAAATTTCAGGGAATTCTGAATATGCTAGTAGAAATCTCTTTAAAATCAGTAATGTTATTTTCTACAACAGAAGAAACAGAAATATCTTTATTAACTTGAACAGGATTATCAGAACCAGGAACTAACTTCAGGCCCACTTTTGCTAGATCCTGCCATCCAACAATATTCTTGCCTTTAGGGGCCACATACACTTTAGATAAAAAATTTACGTTCTAAACATGTGATGAACTCAGTAAAGTATCCAAACATTTCAATGATGTGATCACCATACGCCTTTGGAATAATATCCAAAGCTTGTAAAGGTTTCTTCAAAACCCATTTCTCTTCAAAGAGTATATCTGAAATGGTGGTGACCGGTGCTCCGGAGTCAGCCATCATGCTGATCTTGACATGACCAACAATAACTTCACAGAATGGCTCTTTGACTTTCTGTATAGAAAGAGTCAAATCTTGAGAGTCAATAGAAAACATAAGTCTCTCAAGGTTATCAGAAAGCAATTGATTAGGTTCAGCACTAAGATTTTTTTATGCACTCATTGGTATCTAAATTACTGACCCTGACAATTTTCTTGCTTCTGCAAACTGTATAGAAATGGCCCATTTTGTCACAACTGGTGCACTTTTTACCCAATGCTAAGCAAACAGGACTATCTCCTAAACGCGATTTTGAACCACACCTATAACAAAATGAATTAGTTTTGTTTCGGTGGAAAAGATTTAACGAATTTAGGCCTGTAAGAAACATTAATGGCAGAATTATGTTGAATCATGTTGACAGGAGACACATTTTCATTACATCTACATTTTTAGGCGATAATAGATCTTTCTATAACCTTTGCAATATCAATAACCTCAGCTAACGAAGGATCTCTGCAGCTGAGTATGCATTCTTGAATTTTCTTATGAAAACAGCTGTATACAAATTGGTCCCTTATATAAAAATCCAGCTCAGCCCCAAAGTTGCAGTTTGCAGACAAATTACTCAGCACTGAAATATAGTCTTCAACTGACTCATCTGAATTCTGCTTTCTTTTCATAAAGTTAAATCTCTCCAGCATTACGCGTGGCTGTTCTAATTTTTTTTTTTGTTTAATCTGTTTACGGCATCAGAGTATACGTTCCATCCATCTCCTTCACCTGGTGGTGGAAGAGATACTGGGAGATTATCAAAAATGTCACAACAAGCACTGCCTAGAAAGTTGAAAAGAATTGCTAACTTGCGTTTGGGTGAGTAACTTTCAGCGTCTATGACAACCAAATAATTCTCAAAGGATCTGAACCAGAGTTTCCAGGTTTCTTTTGGCTTGCCTGGTCATGGAAGAAAATGATCCAATTGAAAGATCTGCTACAAAGCCATTTAAACCAATAGAATCAATTGTTTTTTTTAAAATAGTAAGCAAATAGTAGTACTTGTAATGTATGAAAGGAAGTAGTCAATCGTTTTGCCAACGTTATGTTTAAACTGTTGTGAAGTAAACAACGAGGAGAAAAAGTAAACAAATAAAGAAACAAATAAGTAAATCAACATTGCACACGTGATGAGCATGTTTAACTTACTGTGAATGTCCCCAAGCTAAAATGGCCATGAAGCGTCAATAACGGGAATCACTCGAATTAGCAGGGGAGTATGCGCGAGTGAGACCAATCACAAGGCGCGTATTAGAGGACAAGAGGAGTGCACTTAGGAAACCAATCAATCCATTGCTTTTGGATTGAGGGAGTGGCACACTAAATCCGTGACTTGCTGCAGGCGTATGATCGTAACGGAAGATGAAGGTAAACACTATGCAGATCCAGAAAAACGCTCTTCTGAAAGTGAAACGTTGCAGCAACGTAGAAGGCAGGGATTTCTTCGGCTGTGTGACGAAAAGCGGCAGCTTCGGTGAAGGCTGATCAGAAGGCAGCTGGTCCAGCAAAAATAGGAGGCACAATCTTTGTGGCGTTTTGTGAAAAAATGAGGTAACTCGTCACCAAATGAAATGAAGGTCTTCTCATTAAAATAAGTTGAAAAGGAGAGAAGCGGTTTGTAGAAAAGTTGTAGCTTTATTAAAGTTAAACGTAGACACCACTGGAGTGCATCCTTCCTCCTTGAAGTCCAAACGGGTAATATCTGTTAAGTCCGTTCATACTTCAAGGAGGAGGTGGGATGCATGAGAATGCTAATTTGAAGCAATACATGTTTATACATCAATTGTACAGCATGCACGCATAACAGAACTAGCGCGCATGCCAAAGAACAGAAGGTGGAAGACAGCATGAGAGCTCATGGAGGCACGAGCTAAACACTAAGAATTACACAGTACAGATCAGCAAGTATGTACAGTATATTACACCCAGTCCTAGTAAGATTGGTCTTAGGAAACAGCTAAAAACGTATTTGCCTCTTAGGTGTAGGTGGGCCTAGAATTGGCTTTATTTTCAAACAGCAGCATTAAGAAGCTCTATTTGGACTGCTCTGCACTTTATAATTAATAAACATAAGCCTACACTTGTGGTTACTGAGACTGGGTGTGTTTGATGATAATCATTATTGTCAATGTCAAAACCGAGCACTACATAATCTTCAACAATTATTATTAACATGCCCCTAAGTACTGACTAGGAGAAAAGGCTAGCAAAAGTATGTTTAGCACTTGACTATCTTTTATCTTTATATTCAGAGAGAATTGCGTTGGCTGTGGTCTATTTTTAATGCCATTTTCAAATGATTTAAGAAATATTATTTCAACGAATTCTGGTGAATGAAGTTGATATTGTTTTACATCGGAAACATTTATATGGGCAAAAGTCTAACAAATGAAATTGAAAAAAGGTAATTGAAGATGAGAATGAGGGGAGGGCTTATTGGTTTGGGTAGAGGCAGCGAGGGCGGGTTAAACGTAGGATAATGAGGAGGAAAGAAAAATTGAGGTGGGTGACGAATTGGTGTGGCAGGAAGTAGGGCTCAGGGAGGAGGACAAGGGGCAATGCTTAGGAGGGTTGGACTGTAGAAGCAAAGTACATTGTTGTGCGATAGCGGAGAGGCAGGGTCAAGTACTGGCTGGGGCGCTGACAGCCTTACATACTTTTGTCCTGGAGAATGGCGAAAGGATCAGGAAGAAGAAAATTTGAAGAGAGGAGGGGGCAGAGTAGAGGGCTAGAATTACGAAGAAAATGGTGACAAGAGATTGAGGTTGGGTGGTGGAGGGAACTGTAGAAAATGGTTGAGTAGCGAAGAGTACATGAGATGGCCGAGGAGAGGAGGAGAAATAAATAAGCAGTTCGGGAAGAGGCCGAAATGATGTTATATTAAGAAGAAAGAACAATTTGTAGCAAGGATGATGAGGGAAGAGAGTGCTAAATGGTGGAGAAGGAGTGCTGGGGGTTGATGAAAAATTTCAAGTAAATTCTTAAGGTTTGAGTGAGAATATACTCTTGTATAACACAGACAAGAGTACACACTTCCAGCCATAATTTCTTATAGTGAGACGTAAGTCACCGTTACCAAGATTTGATTGTTAATTTTATTACTTCACGAATGTTAAAAATTGTCATTTTGAATTCATTTCACTCACTGTATTGCTACTGCTCATGGACTAAATCGCTGCAATATTTTAAAAGTTATGTCACAACACTTCATTTCCACAGATCGAGCGATGTCACTTAATGTGTTGTAATGAGTAGATTTTAGAGGCAGAGAGATGGGAAAAAATGTAACCGGGGCCAACTGATAAACATACACTGGTCAAACTTTAAGCACCACTGAAGTTGAAATGGGTGTTACTCCTTCAGCGAAAGAAACTTTTAGGGGTTTCGTACACATGAGAACAGGGAATTCGGAATCCACTCGATGGGGAGTAAGTGTAACTAGAAAGTCATGCCGCAATTTCATAACTAGTGAAAGGTTACAGCAAAAGGTAAAGTCCTTTCGAGGAGTATGTTTCTCTAAGTAGGGGTCTCCTAAAGGGAGCGCATGTTGTTCCAAAGGTACCCCAAAATTACCTGACGCTCAGCGCCCCATGCAGCCTTCCGCCAACATCGCACTGCTCCTGTCCGCACCACAACCAAGGACGTCGCCATCTTCCTACGCTACCTCCTCAGGCCCGCCTACCGCTGTCAGCCATGCCCATAGAGGCGTCGAGAGTGGCTAGAGTGGCACCCTTTACATGGCGTTGCTGTCACCGTGAGGTTCAACGCACCTGCGCGTTAGGGATCTTCAGTCTCGTTGCAAAAGATGGACGTAATGGCGTATGGCTACAGCTGGGAAATGGTACCGGTTGTAAGCGCATACATGCCAACCCTCCCGATTCCGGCGGGAGACTACCGATTTCAAGGCTAGTCTCCCGCCTCCCGATTCCTGCAAGCAAAAACCCGATTCCTCGGGGTTTCAGCAGACAGGGCTTGGTACTGTGTAACGTGCTAATTCTTCCAGCAATAGTCAGAGTGGCGACGCGGGGGCTCTAGAAGGTGAAAAACCAACAAAGCCCCATTAACAAGTGAATGGTCTTTTAAAGACCTGCGAAGTACTCGGGGGCGGCTGTGTGTGTGCCTGGGCTGCCACACAGGTGGGGGGCG
Organism: Triturus cristatus; assembly: GCF_964204655.1. Classification (NCBI taxonomy): domain Eukaryota; kingdom Metazoa; phylum Chordata; class Amphibia; order Caudata; family Salamandridae; genus Triturus; species Triturus cristatus. Next base: position 310,810,658 of record NC_140585.1, on the reverse strand, counting down.
GAGGGGGGTTGGTATATGCACTGCCAGCAACCTTCCAGGCCAGTGAGTGCAGAACACTTGCATAACTCTCTCTCTGCCTGCCATTGCGCTCCATGCTTGTACTCTGTCAATGTTATTTACGTCATGTTCAGTTTAGTATTTTCTTTGTGTCCATTATATGACATGCTATGTATTCTACATTCTTGCAGGCGCTGCGCGAGAGTGTATCTTCAAACATGTTTATGTTTGAGGGTGCATCTCTCGTGCTGCGTCTGCTCGTTAATGGATCTACAGTTTGTTAAAGCAGTTTGCAGCTGATCGTTGTTGAGAGCAGCAGTACTCCCGTGTTTAGCTGGCATTGAAATAAACTTCTCAGCATTGAAGTTTACTTACCGACTCTGTCTTCCTGATTGAATTGGATGCATGATCACTCTTTACATTTGGCGACGCGATTCACCAGCTATCCACAATTTTACAACTTTCGAAGACTACGGGACACGCACTCGTAACCAGGAAGTTAATCCGCATTGTATTGCCGTCTTGGTTGTTGCAGTTGAAGGTGTGAGTTCGACGAGCTCTCTTCGGGCGAAAACTGACCACGGATTCAGTTCGTCCTGAATTTAAAGCGTTTTGCTTGGTTTCCGCTACGGACATCAGGATTGAAGATACAAACAACGTGATGACGACATCACGAGAGTCTTGGAAACAGCCCTAAAACATATCGACGCTGACTGTTAAAGAAGAGGATTTGATTCTTATCACCGCACTTCACGTCGTGGTGTTATCTTTACTTAAAAAAAAAAAAAAGGAGAAGAAAGCCTTCACAAGCTCATACGCTATCGTTACATGTGTCAAAAAGAGGGTTGGCACATTTTCACCTGAAAATTTTAAATTAACAACGGAATCAGCTATTTTGCCACATATATAAAGCACCTGACCTGGTATGTACTTTATGAGAGTTTAAAATAACTATCTCAAAAAAAAAAAAGGGAAAATTATAATTTAACAAAGATAAGGATCTTAAAGGAAGAAAATATTTATTTTTTAAAAATAAACAAGAAAAGAGTTAATAATATTTATTCAACATTGCTAACAACCAGCAGATTGTACAGCTAAATAATTTTTTCCCTGTTAATGGCAAACCTGCTGAACCTTGGAAGACATGGTTTCGCAACTTTGAAAGCTATATGGTGGCCATTGCTGCAGAGGAATATCCGGCCAAACGGAAGTTAGCAATACTCTATAGTCACTTGGGAAAAGCTGGTCGTCAAACTTTTGATAACTTACCAACCACGATACCTCCCCCTGGAGATGGTGATGGTTGGAATGTTTATACTGATGCTATTCAGAGACTCAACAAAAAGTACCTAGAACAACCTAATGTCATGCTTGAACGCTATAACTTTATGAAACGTAAACAAAATTGTGATGAAACCGTAGAAGACTATATTTCTGTACTTAGAAATTTATCAGCAGATTGTAATTTTGGTGCTTCATTGGATATGTATATTAGGGACCAGTTTGTGTACAGTTGCTATCACAAGAAAATTCAGGAGCGTATTTTAAGCTGTAGAGATCCTACCCTGTCAGAAGTCATTGATATGGCTAAAAGTATTGAAAGAAGCATTGTTTCATCTAAATGTATTGCAAATGAAAATACTACACCTGTAAATTTGGTTCAAAATGACATGCTTGTGAATGCTATTGCCGTTAAAAACAAATTCTCAAGACCATTTTATATGAAACCTACCACTATTTGTTACAGATGTGGCTCTAGAACACATCTTAGTAATAGCCCCACGTGTTTTGCTTTAGGAAAGAAATGTACAAATTGCAACAAAATAGGACACTTTAGCTCAGTTTGTAGAAGTAAGCAATCTGTTCATGTTCGGTCCATTTCCTCACAAAACTTTCAATATCCAGAACTTAATGCCCCCTCGTTTGATGTTGCCCCTCTTGAGTCCTCATTACAAAACATGAATATTAACACTATAGATTTATCGTCAAATAACATTCAAGAAAGGGAAATTTTAGCCATTGATTCTTGTGAGGATTTAGGTAATCAGGAACGTGCTAAGGATCCAACATGTGTAGTTGTTATTGCTGATAAATCAATTGACATGATGGCGGACTCAGGAGCACCGGTTACCATCATTTCTAACATTCTTTTTGAAAAATTATGGGCTGCATCTGTGACCCTTTCAAAACTTGATATTATTCCTAAAGCATATGGAGGCACAGACATAGATATGCTTGGATTTTTCATGTCAAATATATCGTGTCTTGGTAGACAAACCATTACTAAAATATATGTTGCAATAAATGGAAAGAACATAGTAGGCTGGCAAGATTTGGCAAAAATGGGTTTGAAACTTGTTCCCGGATCAGATAATCCAGTTCAAGTTAATGATACTGATATTTCATCTATTTCAGATGACAATGAACAAATTGTTAATGACATTGTTACACAATTCCCTCAAGTTTTCAATTCCAAAATAGGTAAAATCAAAAAATTTGAACATTTAATTAAACTTAAGCCAGGTACCATACCTGTTACACATAAACTCAGGTCCACTCCTCTTAGCGTAAGGGATGATTTAAAAAAATTGTTGGAAAAAATGGTATCAGAAGGTATTATTGAACCAACTGACTCTTCTCAGTGGGTTAGTCCCATTGTAATCGTAAGGAAGAAAGATTCCAGTATCCGTCTCTGTGCTGATCTTCGCTCCCTCAATCAAAAGATACTTATTGATTGTCATCCCCTTCCCAAAATTCAAGATCTTCTAACTGGTATTAATGGTTCAAAATACTTCACTTTACTTGACCTTCGCAGCGCATACCATCAAATTCCCCTGTCTCCTCAGTCCACCACCTTGACAACTTTCATTACCCCTTTTGGAGCTTATAAATATTTAAGACTACCTTTTGGGTTAGCCTCCGCGGCCAGCGTCTTTCAGAAATTTATGGATTGTTTACTTAAAAATATCGAATGTGTTCAGGCCTACCAGGATGATGTTCTAATCTTTTCTAAAAATAAACATGAACATGTTCAAACACTCAAAAAAGTACTTACACGTTTTAGAGATGCAGGCATCACTTTAGGTCAAGACAAATGTAAATTTTTAAAATCTGAGGTGGATTACTTAGGTCATTCTATTTCTTCAAATGGTATCAAGCCAAAATTTTCACTTACCAAGGCCATTTCTAATGTTCAAGTACCTAAAGATAAAGATGCTCTTAAATCCTTCTTAGGCATGACGGAATATTACTCAAGGTTCATTCAAGCCTATTCACAAATAGTACAACCGTTACGTAATCTGTTAAAGAAGAATGAGAAATTTATTTGGTCTCATGAATTGGATATTTCCTTCAATCTTATCAAAAAAGTTATTTCTGATTCCCCAGTGTTATCCTCATTCACCCCTGGGGTCAAATGCCACATTTCTGTTGACGCTAGTCAGTTGGGTTTGGGAGCTGTTTTATGTCAGTGGTTTGGTGCAAAGGAGAACACTATAGGTTTTGCCTCTAGATCTCTCTCTTCTGCTGAAAGAAATTACAGCACCATAGAGAGAGAGGCACTTGCCTGCTCCTGGGCTGTTGAAAAGTTTAAAAGTTTCATTTGGGGTTGCCATTTCATTCTCTTAAGTGATCATAAACCCCTATTGCATCTTCTTAATTGAAATGGCACTGGTAAAGCCTCTGCTAGATTAGTACGCATCCTTTCCAGACTACATGAATATAATTTCACTATTCAACATATTTCCGGTGGTCTCAATGTAAGAGCAGATTGTCTGTCTAGACTTCCCCTAAAAGATGATCTTCCTGACCCAAAATTTGATGAAGTAGAATGCGTAGTGGCATCTATCAATGACTCTTTGTCCATTTTTCCTGTCCTGTCACAAATTGATTGGCTTCAAGCATATCATAATGATCAAATTTTGCAAGCGGTCAGGAACATGATTATTTCTGGTTGGCCCAGAGAACGTTCCCTTCCTGCTTCATTAAAGTCATATGCTCAAATTTCAGATGACCTTTCTATTGTTAATGAAATTTTGATGCGTGGTGACCAATGTATTCCTCCCACTTCTATACGCATTAAATTAATTGAATCTGCTCATGATGGACATCTAGGAGTTGGAGCTACTTGCAGAAAACTTAAGGAACATTTTTGGTGGCCTGCTATGGACAAAGATGTGACTCAGTGGATTGATTCATGTGAAACTTGTTTGCTTTCTGATAAGCATTGGAAAATTAACAAACTTCCTCTTCACCCTGTACCTGTGCCTGAGGAAGCATGGCTCAAGATTGCTATGGACTTTGCTGGCCCATTCAATCTTCTTCCTAGCAGTGAACGTTACATTGTTTCGCTCATTGACTATCACTCAAAATGGGTTGATTTTGATTTTTGTGATTCTCCTAATTCCATTGCTGTTGTAAAATTCTTGAACAGAGTTTTTCACTCAGAAGGTTCTCCCAAAGAGGTCGTTACAGATAATGGTTCGCATTTTTGTTCTTCAATCATACAAGATTTCTTCAAAGTTCACGACGTTAAACATCCAAAAGTGGCTCTTTACTCCCCATCATCGAATGGTCTCATTGAGAGGATGAACAGATTTTTGAAAGAAGGTATTCAATCTGCTTTAGCTTGTAATATCCCTGTTGAATTATTTTTAAGAAAGAAAATTTGGTCATATTTGGTCACCCCTCACTCCACAACGGGTATTTCTCCTTTCAGACTGCTTAAAAAGAGAAATCCTAATGGAAACATTTGTCCTAACTGGATAACTGATCTTATCAGGAAGAAAGATACCTCATGTTTGGCTTGTCAGGATAAAGTTATGCTCAAGAAAAATGTTTTACTCAAACAGAATGTTCAAAAGAAATATTTTGATTCACCTTGTTCTTTATTCACGAAGGATTTTCAGATTGGAGATTGGGTTTTACTTAAGAACCCAAAAAAGGTTTCGAAAGGAGACTCTAAATTTTCTTTACCTATTCAAGTTGTCAAAACCTCAAAAGGTTCACTTTTCTTAGGAAGGAAAGGGTGGTGGAGTAAAAGAGCTGTTGTTAAAATTTCACATGCACAGGCCAATAGAATTATTACTTGCAAGAGATCTACCACAGATGACTATGATTGTTCACATTTTCCGTTAGGAGCTTCATCTGACAATGTGGTCACTCAGGATTCATCCTCTTCAATCGTCACATCTTCTTCACAAACGTCTCCTGCGTCTCAACCTAGAGTTCCTTCTCCAAGTACGACTTTTGACTCATGTAAATCTCATCGCAATTGTTCCATTCCTGCCAGATTCAAAGATTACTATATGTCGTAAAATACCTTTTTATTTTAGTCTTTATTTTTTCATTTTTATGGGAAAGGAGATGATGTAAAGGTACTCTGTCAATGTTATTTACGTCATGTTCAGTTTAGTATTTTCTTTGTGTCCATTATATGACATGCTATGTATTCTACATTCTTGCAGGCGCTGCGCGAGAGTGTATCTTCAAACATGTTTATGTTTGAGGGTGCATCTCTCGTGCTGCGTCTGCTCGTTCATGGATCTACAGTTTGTTAAAGCAGTTTGCAGCTGATCGTTGTTGAGAGCAGCAGTACTCCCGTGTTTAGCTGGCATTGAAATAAACTTCTCAGCATTGAAGTTTACTTACCGACTCTGTCTTCCTGATTGAATTGGATGCATGATCACTCTTTACATGAGTGCAGAACACTTGCATAACTCTCTCTCTGCCTGCCATTGCGCTCCATGCTTCTGAAAGGTAAGAAAAAAACGTGCATTTGCGTTTCAAATGTCCGATCCTGCAGCAGCACACTTCCAAAGCCCATACATGACAGTAACCTGATTCAAGGCCCCATTCTCCCGATTTTTTTAAAGAATCTCCCACTTTGCTCTTCTGAAATGTTGGCATGTATGTAAGCGCGGGTTATTTGAACTCAGTTGTTGCCATATTGGGTGACGCTGAAGGTGATGTACAGAAAAGCTATATGGTGTTCTGACTACCGAAGCGTTAAGCATAACTGCCAAGTTTTCCTCTGGCTTATGTGTGACATTTCCCATTCTGCAGTGTGATATGCGTGACATTTCTAAATCGTATTTGTGACACTTTGAGAAACACTTTAACATAAACCGAAAAAGGGTCTTAAAATAGCTACAACCGAAAAAGGGTCTTAAAATAGCAACAGCGTGCCTAAAGTTCTTGCACCATGTCACTAATCTGTTTCAATTTCTAATATTTGAGCAATAGAAACATTTCTGGTGCCACAGAAACCAACTCAACTCACTTCGTTTTTAGCCATTATGACCAAAGTGAAGAGACCCTGACGTACGTGTATTGCGCTCTGCTACCCTGCAGAGCCTCTTGTGACACAATCTGTGCAATGACTCCTGAAGCACAGTCACTCCCTGTCACAAAGACCCCCAACCCACTCCACAAACCTAGTTTGGAAGTGGCTGTTAGGTTTAGAATGCCGTAGAAACAACAGAATGGAGAGAATGTGGCCTAACGACTAGGGCAGTAGACCTTGGAGCTAGGGAACCGGGTTGGAGTCTGGGCAGGGATGCTCACCATTCTGTGATTCTGGGCAAATCACTTAATCTCCCCGTTGCCTAACAAAAGAAGCATTAAAAATGCAATAGGTCTCGCCTTTTCTTAAGTTAAAGCCATTTGCTTTGCTATACAATACCATTAGCAAATCAAATGGCTTTAACTTAATCAAAGGCGAGACCTATTGCATTTTTAATGCTTGTTTTATTAATCGGAGGTGTGCTGAGTCGCCACCATCCCTATTTAAATTAAAAGGGGGGGGAGGGGAGGAGGGACCACAGGAGCCTTGTTCATTTACTTATTTTTGGAGTTTTATATAGCGCTGGGTAGACCCAAGGGTATTGTTTGGTGAACACTATCTGGGGTAGTTCTCTCATGGGTTTAAAGTTCTTTGCAGCTTTCTCGGAGAGATTGAGGTGGGAGGGGGGATCATTTGTATGAGTTGGGTCCAGCTTTGAAAGTTTTGAAGAGAGGGTTAGTGGATTGGGCCACGGTGGACAGCCTGAGCGGCTGTTTCTTTAAGGGGAGAGCATTGGGTGGAGTGAGTTGATAGTGGTTACCTGAGCCCTATGTGTCTTACAATCGACATGGACATTTGTGAGTTTGTTTTAATATCAGCATTATTTTTGTTTGGAGGGGCTGTTCTGGAGTGGCAGGGACATAGGCTGAGATGGGGCACAGGGTTGAGCATCATGGGCTGTTCAGGGTTCCCCGATCACATATAATTAAGTTGTCAATTGGTGATCAATAGTTTTAGCGCATAGTTCAGGCGCATTGTTATTTATTAGTTTCAGCACAAGGTTCGAGCCCAGAGAGCTTCTTCCCTGAGAGGAAGTTCTCTGGCAGAGACCACGTATAACTCTAGGTTTCAGGACTTGTTCACGCCTCCAGGTAGAGGGGGCCAGGTTCACATAAGAGTAGTGTTGTTAATGTGACCACACTTTCAACAAGTTTGTAATTTAAAAAGTGAATACCACAGAAGAGAAGTGTGAGTGCCGCCGCCCACATGTGCACCAACCCTGGAAGCTGGGTCTGTGCAAACAGAGACGTTTTTAGGCATGGGCAAAGTGGGCTCTGGCCCCGGGCCCCAGCCTTTCAGGGGCCCCTGATGGAGCTAGCTCTGTTCTGCAGAGAGTCTTACCCTGGTGACCTTTAGTAATTCTTAAACAGATTGTTTCAAATACCGTTTTCCTTTAATTTATTTTTAATGTGGGTGATGTGTGAGAGTTTATTACAGACATTTTTCAGAGACGTTGCGTTTCCTTAATTCTTTTAGATCGAATCAGGACCTCACATATTCATATGTCTCAGAGATTATTTGCATAATATTAGTGATCTGCTGCTGTGTTACAATATTGAAAAAACACCACTCACTATCCATGAATATGAGATGTAAACACATTTAGGCGACTGTGCAGTGCAGGTCAGTGGCCTGGCCAAAGAGGACATGAAAGGGCTGAAAATGGATCATAAATTCAAAGCTGTTCTGAAAAGGGCCCCCAAAATACGTTTGGACCAGGGTCCCCAAAATCCTTAATATGCCCCGGAATGCTAATACTGCACTAATAAGGCAGAAAACCTATTCCTAAACTTCATTTCGAATTTAAAGATAACATTTGCGGTAATACCATGATTTACTGTGTGTGGTACTGCAAATATTACTTTGTGGCATTAGAGACAATTCACTGAGAAGGTCTGAGAGTTTGTGCCCACTGCTCCACTTAGGTCACCCAGAAGTCACCCTTTTGCCTCTCACTGTGGTCCGTTGCACTTGTATCCACGTTGTACACAAAGCCCTAGTTTTAAAGAGTGATGGGAGGGCGCAAAAGATGTGTTAAACGTGAAGTATATGGTTAGAGTCACGTGGTATCACTGCGATCACAAATGTGTGGTAATCAATCAATCACATAATTTGTAAAGCGCACTACATACCTGTGAGGGTTTCAAGGCGCTGAATAATCCAATATTGTAATGGGGGAATTCATGCCACGTACCACCAGGTGAACCAGTAAATGTGGCAACAGTTGCAGAAGCACTGTAATTCCCAATTTAAAGGCAGGTTAGAGGTAGTACCAGATTACCGATTGATGGAATTTTACAGCGAAGGTCTCCATGACGTCAGAGTGTGTGTCACTCAATACACCGGATTTCTCTGACACTGTGTGTGTTCATACAAAAAGGCAGCGCGCACAATACTTCCCGCACAGCTCCACTACAACTCAGCACTCTTACAAACCAGCAGACTCACATGCTGCAACGTGCTTGCCTGCCTTTAATGCACGTCTTCGGGTGTGCGAAGCGCTATACAATACGATGTAAAACACGTGCAGGGGAGAAACAGCGCCCCCCTGGCCGCCGCCTGCCCGTGCGCACCGCATGTTAGTGTGAAATCAGCAGAAATGCACGACTGGCCGCCCAGATGTGGCAAACACACCAAGGACTCATCCTAGCGTCTTCTAGGGCCTCTGGGCGCCTTCCCTCCTCGGCTCCCTCATCAGACCCCGGGAGAGCTCCTCCCCTCACTCCAGAGAGAGCCCAGCAGTGACATCACTACATGACCGCCATTACTCTCAGTTACTCAATCGTGTAGAATAAAATAACAAGCATTTGATACGGCATGGGTTGGAGTGCAGCTCCGCTCTTGGTGCCGACGTCACGCTGGGGATTCCACTTCCTGGATCTTGGAGCGGCGCTCGCAAGAGACGAGCCCCCCTCCGCTGCTAGGCAACCTGCGATGCTGGGCCAATACCAGCGCGGCTCGCGGTGACTTAGGAGCCCACAGCCGATGAAGCTCCCGGCGGTGATCTCTTGTCTTTATGGGGCCATATGTTTAAACACATGGCCCCATAAAGATAAGAAAACGTTTACGACGGGCGTAAAGCAGGCGAGGGAGTCCAAGTAGGCCGTCCCAAAAAGCCAAAGGGAGGCAACCTAAAACCCTCCTTTTCAATGGGAAGCCAGCGTTTAACATAAACGCTGACGCTACCCAATGAAAATGAGGGGCGCGCCTCGAGTCCCCTTCTCCAAACTAAGCTGATTACTATAAGTCTCGAGGCGAGGAGCGCATGCGCGCTCGAACGCCAGCCGAGACCTAAAAATGAATGTGTCCTTGTGTAATGTAACTGGTGCTCATGTAAAGTGCTCAGATACTTTTGGGTCTAGTTCGCGCTATATTAAACTAAAAAAAAAAAAGTCCTCTTATTATATTGTCGTCTATCATCCTCCTAGACCAGAGGTCTTCAAACTTTTGGATTCCGAGACTCCCCTGTCAACATTTTCAGGCATAAGGACCCCCTCCTGACAAAAATTTCTAAACCTTTAGTCAGGGTGTAATATATGTAGTTTTGGGTGAGCGAATGTCCACTTGCTTATCCACCTATTTATCTCTTACTACAACTATACTACACAGGGCTACTGGAATTATGAGGCAGGTGAGGACCAAGTTACGCAACAGGCTTGACTAAATTGTGTGGGAAGAAAATTTAAATAATGTTGTGTGATGCCGCGTATTTTGGGATAGCATTGCTTCATTATTTTGAAATTTTTTACACACAGTAACACTGAGGAAAGATTTCACCCCATCAGTGCCAGTTTATAACCAAAATACAGCAATTAACATCAGAAAGGTGTCTAGTTAATCTTTGTGAAGGGCCTTCCACTCTGCAGGAATACGTGCTGCCACATTAGAAGCTCACCTGACCCTGGGCGGTCTTGTGCTGAGTTAAGCAGTTTACCCATGCCACTTTCCTCTCACCCCATTCCTTCCATCCCTCTTTCCTCTCCCCTCCCAACCCTGGATCCATCTCTCACTTTGCAGGCCATTTTCATTCACCCCCTTTTACAACTTCTGAACTCTCCCCACTCAACCTCTCACTTCACCTTTAATCGCCTGTTGCCATTCTGTCTTTTCACTGCCCTCATCTCTAACAGTGTCTCCCATTTATCTCATGGCCTCTATGGCTCCGTCACCTCCTGTGCTCCTCAGCACTTCTCATTTACCTCAAGTCTCTCCATTCAAATTTTTGTCTATTTGTATCTTACACCTCTCCAGTCCCCCCATTCATCTTTCACATCTCCCCTTAGTTCTTCCACACCTTCTTGAACCAACGTCCCTCTCCCCTGTTACCCCAGCACCAGTGCTTAACTTGAGCAGGTGGTTTCCGGTGCTCCGCAGTGGCACCTAATTGTGCACACTGGCACTATGACCGTCTGCCACATGGTGGCTCTGTCTGTGTAATGTAGAGATGAGCAGAACAGCTGTTTATTAATTCAAAATACATAAAGAACGATGAACCCCTGACACCCATGCCATTCTTATAGCTTTTGATGGCTTGAAATAGTCTGAATAGTCACACTTGTACAAGTGTTATGGTTGGTAGTTGCACAGGTATTGTCATTGGCCTACTGGTGAGGGTCCTGGCACATCTTTTATTATACAAATTAGTCACTACTCAGCACCCACCCCAGTACTCCCTCTCTTCCCCTATTGCTGCTGTCCCTCACCCATGTCGCATCAAATTATCTTTTTAGGTCACAGATCATCTCTCAGCTATCTTTTCTCACAGTTTAACAGTAGCCCTCTTCTGTGCCCTCACCTTTCGCTCACACTCACTTCCTGTGTGTCCGCACTTCTCTTTGGCACTTCACATTTCTCCTCATTCCTGACCTCTTCAATCGAATCTTCTCACTCCCTTGCTGTCCTGTCTCATCTTCTCATTTCTCCTCACTCTGCATACGGGTCGGACCCGTATGCTCCTCTCGGCCTGTGCCACTCTGCTTATTGTTCCCTAATTCAGGAAGGCATGAATTGTCTGTCTCGCTGTTTTGGTGCGGGCCGCATAGTTATGGAACTTGCACCCTCCTTTGCTTCACTCCACCAAGAATCTATTATCCTTTAGGAAGATATAAAACCTGGCTCTATGCTCTGTAAGTTACCCCCTTTGGCAGGTTCTCCTTCCCCTTATGTGTGTTTCTCATTTGCCTTCAGGCAGCATATGGCTATTAGCCCCAGGACACCTTTTGGTAACAGTAGCGCACTAACAAATGTAAATAATAGTAATAATAAAGGCAGAAGCAGGGGAGCCACTAAACCCGAACTTCGGGAGGAGGGGGGGGGAGCTAACACTCCCAGCCAGGGCTGGCCCTAGCACCGGTAGCACAGGGTGCAAAAGTCTTTTTTGGTGCCCCCCGTTCCCTCCTTCTCCATGAATTCCCTCACTACCACTCACCAACAATGCACCTCGTCTCTCTATAGCACCTTTCTGACAAACATTTCATTTTTTTATAGCGCTACTCATACTTTACTCACAATCAGTTCTGTGATCTGCATGGTACATATTCTTTGTAGCAGGTACATTAACCCTCTGCACTGTGTGGGTGACAAGAGTACCCATGTGAGTGCACGGTGTGCGATGCAACAGTGTGAGAGTAGGGTAATAGGAGTGACTGCAGGGTGAGTGAGGTGACCATATGACTTTGGGTGTGGATGTAAGTGCAGAGTGGGACAACTTAATGCATGGTTAGTGATGGGCTTGTTTGAGTGAGTTGCAGATTGAGCAGTGAGGGGGACAGGTGAGTGAAGTCTCACATGAGTGCACGGTGAGTAGTGTGCTCATGTGACTGCAGGGTGAGGTATAGGGTGAACAGCACAAGTGCATTGTGAGTGCAGAGTGATCACTGTGAGTGAAGGGTGAACGGTGTGAGTGCATGGTGATAAGTGTGAGTGCATTGTGATCTCTGTGAGTACAGGATGAGCGTGAAAATGAAGGGCGAGAATGAGGAGTGAGTTGTCTGAATGCAGGGTGCATTCCCAGACACTTGAAGTAACTCAGCATGTTATTGACGGCGGCGTAGGGTGTAAGATATAAGTAGGCTGTCCGGAATTCGGTTTAAACCGAATATTACCGACAGTACACTACCGGACGAAAATCAGCGGACTCGGTTTAAACCGAGTGTCACTGATTTTCGTTGCTGTTGTACCACTTGGCCACTTGATGGAGCCAAAGCGTTAGATCCAAAGCCCCAATTTAGGCCCGAGAACAGAGCAGTTTACCATTAACCGTAAACGGACAAGGACACTCCACCTGCACGTGTAATGGAAGCAGTCGGCAGGAGAGTCTTGGCTCCGAGTGTATGCGCCGTCCCAACGGAGAGGAAGTAATATTACATTTTAATATGTCTTCATTTGATCGTTATTACTCTGCCTCCCGGGAGAGTAGGCTGTCTCATGGATCGTGGTCTTTTCCAACCTAGCGGGCTGGGAACATGACTCTAATCAGATGGTGAATTAACATGCTGGGCATAAGCCGCCCTGCCTTGCAGTCCATTGACAAATGACAAAAATAAACTAGACTTGTTTTTCGCTGAATAACAAACATTAAAATAGAGCGTAGATAGGACGTAGGTACAGTCTCGTGTGTCATTACGTCTGCGCTGCATACTTTGGAAAGCTCTGGCCAGGTCTCCCTTCTGCGGGTATCTTTGCTGCGGGTCCTGTGCTCTGGTCCCGTGTCCGGCAGGAAGCCGTGGGGGCCGAGGCGCAGGATGGGCAGCACAGTGAGCGCCGAAGATAAAGCCGTGGCAGAGCGGTCGAAGATGATTGACATGAATCTGCGGGAGGACGCGGTGCGGGAGGTCAAGCTGCTGTGTAAGGGGCCGGGGGTGGAGGGGGCGAGTCGGGCGGTTTTAAAAAGACCTACTTTCAGTGCTGCAGGAGTGAGGGCTGGAAAGCAGGGGCGCAACGGAATTGGGCTCAAAGAGCTGTCTGTGTGTGTGTGCGCCCGGGCTGAGACAGCTTCCCACACACACACACAGCTTTGAGATTATCGCAGCCGCACCCGGGTATTTCACAGGTCTTTACAAGACCATTTACATGTTAACGAGGCTTTGTTTATTTTTTCTCCCCTTCATCTCCACATGGCGAAAGGGACAAATCTTTTGTTTGGCACTGGTAACCTTTACCGACTGTCCTGCTGCGTGGATATTTCCTTTTCTATGCAGTGCAGGAGAAAAGAAGTTTGTTTATTCCTGTCCCCATTCCTGACCCCTGCAGCAGTTTATCACATCAGGCTGTGACACAGTTTGACTAATGGAGTAGGTAAGAGAATTTGTCACTATTTGTTTTTCGGTTTAAAATGTGCACAGGACCAGCAGGACACATACTTCGTGTACGCTTCATTTAAACAGTTTTTATCATTATCATGGCCGATGCAGGATAAAATAAGACAACACAACATGCCCAGATAACGCTGGTGATCCTGCTGGAGAGCAATCGTTGGTCTGTCCGTAGTTTTTAAATGCAGATGAACTGTATTTTATGTGGAAGCTCAGTTGGTTACTGCCTTTGACACAGAGATCCTTGTGTTACGTGCAGTTCAGAAGTTACAATCCTAAGATAGGACAGTGACCAATGAACTGTCAAAGAGCTGCATACAAACATGAATGGTGTAGTTAGAAATTCGCTTATTTTTGTTTTGTAATATAGTTAGAACTTCCTCAGTCTTTCATTATTCTAATGTTGCTAAAATGAGTATGTTTGGGCAGACATACATTTTTATCAGTAAAGCTGACCCCCATGGAATACTCTTAAATCCTAAAGTTGTGTTTCCCCACACCAAACCCTCTTAAAATATATTGCCCACCAGTATGGATGACGTGATTCATACACCTTGTAATCCTCATTGGCTTATGTGACATTCCCTGTAGACTGATTTACATACTTGTATGACTTATTGTCTCTGTATAATGTGTGCGTGGTGTAAAGTACTGACACACACTACACAGACATGAGTAGCGCTGTACAACAAATTAAATGCATATGAGAGAGGGGCTACGTAAAGATGAGGGGCACTGTTGGAGGGTGGCAGTGAGGGAATCTGAGGAAGAGGTCATGGGGTGGAGGGGGGGAGCTAGGGAGAGACAAGCAGCACTGGTGGAGGGTGGTAGAGAGGGAATCCGAGGAGGAGGTCACGAGAAGGAGGGGCTATGGGGAGATCAGGGGCACTTGTGGAGTGTGGCAGTGAGGGAATCCGAGGAAGAGGTCAATAGGGGGGGGCATGGAGGGATGAGGGGCACTGTTGGAAGGTGGTAGTAAAGGTATTTACGGAGAAAGAGGTTATTGGTGTGGCGCCAAAAAAGACTTTCGCATCAGCGCTAAACCCGGCCCTGTCATGGCCTTTCTGTTTTTGTTTAATTAGCAGTCTGGTCATACAGGCTACTGTGGAACATACTTTAAAGTGCGTGCTAATTATATTTACTGCTTTATTCAATGTTTTAAGTTTGAAGGTGATTTTACTATTGTTTTTACCGCGAAAAATGAAAGTGGAGCCCGATGGTGCCTGATATAGGGCTGGGGCCCAAGGTCAGCTGTGAGATAAGGTGCACTGGAGAGGAGTAGTGGATAATCAAACAATATTTAACAAATTAGATTTTGCTTCGGGGTTGTGCAAAAAAATTATGCAAACCTGATGCAAAATCAGGGCCTTAACAGACAAGAGAATGGGGAGCCGAGGTGTGAATGGCCAAAGGGCCAGAGCAACACCAGGCCCCCTGCCTGGCTCACATGAGGGGGAGAGGAGCTATTGTGTTCTGCCGTCTGTCTTACTACAGCCGCACCTGAGTACTTCACAGGTCTGATTTTTTGCTTAGTGATGATGCAAAAGGCAAGAAATGTGAGGATCTTCGGGTGCATATTGATAGTGATGTCAAAAAAAGTACATTGTACTGCATTCTTAGATTCCTACAGGAAAACATGACTGCTGTAGTGGACATAATCAAAAAACTCGAGTCAGAAAACACCCTGGTCTACCAAGTGTTCAGCATAATTGGTGTAGATGTCAAACATCTCCTCGAGAGTAGGCTTGGCGACACTTTTAGTGACTTTGGCACTGCAACATGTTCCCTGTTAGAATGCTTGCCACTTGGTAAGCAGAGAAGTGTTGAGGACCAATTCAGGAAATTTTATTTTACAATGCATGAGAAATGGCTAGCTATGATGCATAGAAATGTCCCTTCACCAACCATGGCGTTTGAAGCCAATGAAGCCTCACTTTGGTACTCTGCGCAAGTGTTAGATCCCTTCCGTAAAGGGGAATTTTCTCCAGACTTTGCGAAGTACAGCTTCATTTTTGACCGCTTTAACACCTCTGAGGGCATATGCACCCAGTTCAACGCATATGTCGCAGAACCTGGCCCAGAGAATGTCAACCTTGAGGTGCGCCAGTATTGGCATGGAAAGCTACGTCAGTGGCCAGAGTTGGCAAATTGTGTACTGTCTGTTTTAGCGTTGCCAGTCTCAAGTGCCAATGTCGAGAGGGCCTTTTCCCAAATAAAAGTGTACATGGGTAGGAAAGAGAGAGCGCGAATGACCAACGATTCACTGAAAAAATATTGTATGGTGTACTACAATAAATTCGACTTGTAAAAATGTATTTTAACCTCATATACACTGTACATAGACTGTCTATATTCCATGCACCAATTAAGAAAGCAAACAATAAAAAAAGCAAAGCGTCCCATAAACACCGGTAAAACACCGTTTCAGTTGTTTTTTTGGGGGCGAAAATGAGTAACCACTGAAAAGCACTGTTTTTTGAGGTTTTGAAATCACTGGAAAACACTGAAAAAACACCACCAGAATTCACCAAAAATAGAAACTGAAAACAGGAAAGCCTAGATATAAGTTAAACTATTGCTAGTATGGCATTAATCAGGGATCGAGGGTGGAGGAAATAAATAATATGCTGATCCTGCAACAAACTTCCAGTCCTATGGTTAGGGTTGCTAGCTCATTATTTTGATGGCCCAAACAGTACAAAAATAAGCAGTCGCCTAAAGCCATATTTTCAGCACTTATCTGTGCAGACTTAGAACAGCAAATATCAACAGAACGCACTTTTAATTGTGTTCTAGGGCTGCCTCAATGATCCATGACTAATAATTAAAGAGAACAAAGACAGAAAAGTCACATAATGAATGAATACATACTTTTTTTATTTATAACTCTATTTAGTGTAAAGAGGAGGTCTTTGTAGGCTCTTTAAACAACACACGGCATGCATTTTTCTTTTGGCAACCCTACTTTATACTCTTTTTCATAAAATGCATTCTCACACTACCGCAGTAAATGTAAAATACAAATGTAATAGGCAGAGTGAGAGCTCAGGGGGTACTGGAACAAGAAAAAAATTAAGCCTCAGTAACCAGTTTACAAAGGTATGTAAATATGCAAATGGTCTTTAAAGACCTGTGAAAAACTCGGGCGTGCCGGAGATAAGACACCAGACACTGCCTAGCCGAGCCCACAGCAGCTCGAGCTGCACTGCAGCAGCCCGGGCTGAGATGCACGACGGGGGAGGTGGAGGGCTGAAGCCCCTGTAGTCCTATGGGCCTGGAAGTGTGACTGAGAATGCGTGACCCCCTTTGTATCACTCCACGGGCCCCTGGGGATCGCGCCCCACAGTTTGAAGACCCCTGTCCTAGACCTATGGTACAAGTCTTTGGATACAGACATTTATTATATTCTGTTAAATTCAAGTCGGCGTTCCTTGACTTGGAATGTGAATGTTTTCTGATTCCATGTATTGATTTGAAGTGAACATTCTCTGGATGCTCAGTTGCGTCCTGACCAGCCGGGGAGTTGCTGTACTTGCTTGCTGTTCCATCCGTAATAAAAGAAGATTTTCCTTACCTGGCTGAAGTGGTTCTTATCTTCACAACCATTTTTGGCGATGACCTGGTCAAGAGGAGCATTGCAAGGACACTGGAAATAAGGACAGAAGCAAATGTCGATTGAAGTCAAGCAGAGTACAGCAGCAACAGACAAGAACCTGAGAGGAGAGGAGCGAAGTTACCCTGGAGCATCCTATTGTCAACTGATCGAGGGTTTGTGTAATATGTTGCAAGTGGGAGTCACGTAGGCTCGTGTGACTCTATCTCTCCTCTCTGCATTTGCATTCTGTACTATATTGATTTGAAGTTGTGATTCACGAGCGGTCTGTCTCAGCTGTTGCGGTGCCCTTGGAAATGCTAGATTTAGCGTTGGACTCGCAGCAGCTGGACGGCTCCGGTCGTGGGTGCTACTACTCTACCAGAAATAAACTCTTGAAACTCACCTGCTGTGTCCGCCTCCTTACTACAGCTTGGCGATGAGTGGACCCACCTTGTTCCTGCACCCATTGCCGACATTTGAAGCGGTTCCTGCTTTTCGCCTGTTTCCTGCTGTCCTGCTGCCTTGCTGAATTTGTTGTTGCTGCATGCTGGATCCTGCCTTCAAGCGGCTCCCCGGCTGCATATCGCTGGCACTCCTGGTTAAGTGGCTCAGGCACCACCCTCTCAAAACCAGGTACCGCCAAGGCACGCACGCATCCGCCCTAATAATGTCGAGCGAGGCTACTCATGTTGCCAGGCCACGTTAGCCTCACTCCTCGGCAATTTTATACGTGTTGGCAAGACAACACGTCGCCTCATAGTTTTGCATTTCACGCTGCTTCCAATTTGTTTTAAATAAAAAGGAAAACCCTGCGCTTTCTTTTCTGCCAGCGCTTATGACATTGCTGCATAATTCAGTGTTCATGGTAAACGCTGGGAACAAATTCCGCAAGCAACCATCCAGGAAACCCCTTAAAACCCCTCGGTTGCTACAGATGCGGATCTAAGAACCATTTAGGGAACTCACTTACCTGCCTGGCGTCTGGTAAAAGATGTTCCACTTACAAAAAAAGTGGACACTTCCAGGCCATATGTAGAGGAAGAGAGAAATTCACCAGGGTCAACAGCATAGCAGTCAACGAAGACTTAGATGATTGTTCAGAAAAATGACATAATGTTGTTTTAACCATTGAATGCAATCCCATTGTTGTAGGCCAAATCAAAGGGCCTTGGGGAGAGGTAATCATTGGGTATGTTCCTTTACAAATGAAAGCAGACTCAGGTTCAGCTATCACCATATTATCTGATTTCACATTTCATACAAATTGGGATGGCAGCATTGTTCTTTCCAAATTTGATGTTAACTTAAAAGCCTTTGGAGATACTGATATTGACATGTTGGGTTATTTTCATTCCAGGATTGAATGCTTAGGCAGACATACCTTTAGTAAGGTGTATGTTGCCTTAAAAGGCAGTAACATCGTAGGTTGGATGGACTTAGCAAAAATGGGTTTGTATCTCAAGCCAGGAATAGAACAACCCATTGCCCTTGGAGATATTCCTCATGGTTATTATGATTACGCTGAATCACACAATGCAAAGGTATCTAACCTTTATTTTTCAGAGCCCAACATTGAACCAAATGTATTTAAGTCTTCCATTTCAGGAACTGGCATTGATCACATCCTTGATCAATTTTCTTCGGTGTTTAACAAACAAAGTGGGTAGCGTAATTGGTTTTGAACACCAGATTCGCCTCAAGCCCAATGAGCAACCAGTCATTCACACAGTCCGTCTTTTTACATTAAGCACCAGAGGAGAATTAAAGAAAGTCTTGGAAGATCTGTGTGATGAGAAGATCATCACACCGTGCCACTCATCTGAATGGGTTTCTCCCATCGTTTTAGCCTGCAAAAGGTCTGGGGAGGTCAGATTGTGTGCCGACTTGCGCTCCCTCAATGGCAATATTTTGGTGGATTGTCACCCTTGCCCCAAGATCCATGATTTATTAGCCAACTTGGGAGAGCTAAATATTTCTCCATTTTAGAATTACAGTCGGCATACCATCAATTTCCCCTTTCCTCTGAGTCACAAGAACTTAGCACCTTTTTGACTCCATTCAGGGCATATAAGTACCTAAGATTACCTTTTGGGCTGGCCTCTGCTGCCAGTGTATTACAGAAATTGATGGATACCTTACTGGAATACATACCTGGTGTGCAAGTATACCAGGACGACATTTTGGTGTACCCTGGCTGTTGAGCAGCACTGGGGACACTTTGCAAAGCTGGAATGACTGTCAGACAGGACAAGTGCAAGTTTGCAGTTCAGGAACTAGAGTATTTAGGACACACTCTTTCATCCAATGGTATTAGACCCAAATTTTCTCTAATCAAAGCCATTAGGAATGCATCTCCACCCAGTGATAAGGAAGCTCTTTGCTCCTTCTTGGGACTTGCGGAATATTACGCTAGATTTATTCAAGGGTATGTACAAATTGTGGAACCACTGAGGGGTCTTCTAAAAAAGGGGCCAAATTTGAGTGGTCTAATCAACTCCAACTGGTGTTTGAGTACGTCAAGAAGCTCATTGAAGAGCCTCCAGCATTGCATTCATTCCAAGATGGTCACAAATGTTTTTAACAGTGGACGCCAGTCTCACTGTGCTTGGGGCTGTATTAGGACAAAGAACATACTATAGCCTTTGCATCCAGAACATTCCAATCTGCAGAAACACAATATAGTACCAATGAGTGGGAGGCTCTTGCTTGCGTTTGGGCCACTAACAAGTTTAAATTGTACATCTGGGGTCGTGAGTTCGATGCATTTACTTACCAACAGTGGCCCAAACAAAGCATCAGCCAGACTCACCTGTTAACTTTCTAAACTCCAAGAATATAATTTTACCATCAAACGAATTCCAGGGGGGAAGAATTTTAGGGCAGACTATCTTTCTAGAATGGGCTTGAATGAAGCACATAGTGAAGTGGTGTACATCGAGTGTGTAGGTGCTGCTACTGATGCTGTAGTTCGATGTTCACCCATCACAGAGAACAAATGGAACACTGCCTATGCCAGTGATGCAACACTTTTAAAAATCAAAACATTCATTACTACTCGTTGGCCTGATCGCAAAAATCTATCTAATGAAATGAAAGCGTTTTCAAACGTAACTGATAAATTATCTGTAGTACATGATATGGTTATACGTCACAATCTTTTTGTTCCCCCTGAGGCTCTACGCAACACAATCATTCACATAGCCCATCAAGGGCACTTAGGCATTACCAAGACCTGTCAACGCTTGAAGCAATACTATTGGTGGCCCTCAATTGATTCCCAGGTTAGGACCATGATTAGTAAATGTATGGAGTGTCTCCTATCAGAGAAACACTGGAAACCCCTTTCTTCTTCTCTTCGCCCTGTCCCTTCCCCAGAGAATTCATGGGACAAAGTGGGCCTTGATTTTTCTGGACCATATGAAACTATCATCTGCCAAAAAATCTAATCCTGCTTGTTGATTACCATACTAAGTGGATTTACTATTGTTTTTGTAAGGGGGCTACTACTGAAAATGCTATTACATTTTTAAGAAAGGTATTTGACACAGAGGGTTCTCCCAAGGTTATCGTCACCAACAATGGGACACATTTTGAATCACAACAAATATGTCCTTTTTTAAATTGCCTGATATTCATCATTTCAAGGTTGCCACTTTATTCACCATCCTCTAATGGCTTAGTTGAAGTTGTAACAGAATTGTCAAAGAGGGAATACAAACTGCAATTTCCTGTGGTCAAGACCCAATGGAATTTGTACGTGGCAAAGTGTGGGCTCACAACACCATCCCACACTCGACCACAGGTATTGCTCCCTTTGTTCTCCTTAGAGGTAGGCAAGCACACACTGTTTTGCTGCCCAATTGGTTAAGTGAGAGAGGGGGGAAAGGTGACATTCCAGTATTGTCCAAAGAAAATGTGCTACAGAAATAAAATAGCGTGAAAGAGCACTTTGACCTAGGTAAGCATTCTGTGGTCCAAACTATCCAAAAAGGAGACTGTGTTCTAATTAAGTGTCCCAGAAAGGTGGGGAAGGGCGCTCTAAATTTTCATCGCCCATAACTGTGGTACAGGTAAGCAAGGGCCCTGCCCTAGACAACAAAGGATGGTGGAACTTAAGATCTTTGCTCAAAATTTCTAGTTCACAAGCTGACATAATCAGAAAATATGTTGACTTCAATACAGAACACTGTGATTGGTTTGACATACCTGGAAAGTGTAATTTGCAATCTGGTCCATGTATGGAGGCTATTGCACCTGCACAAAAGGCTTCATGTCAAGCTGCAACAACATGTCAGGTTGCAGCAACACTTGAAACGGTTCAGAGTGCTAGTAGGAAAGCAACTGGGCAGAGACAAATGCCGCATAAATTGAAGGATTATGTTCTAAATTGAAACTTGCATGACATAACTTGCAACCATGTGGAGTTAACTTATTTGTTTTTTTTTGTTCCTTTTCTTGCAGGTTGTTTAAGCGGGGAGATGTAATATGGTGTAAGTGGGAGTCACGCGGGCTCACGTGACTCTCTCTCCTCTCTGCATTTGCATTCTGTACTATGTATTGATTTGAAGTTGTGATTCACGAGCGGTCCGTCTCAGCTGTTGCGGTGTCCTTGGAAACGCTAGACTTAACGTTGGATTCGCAGTAGCTGGACGGCTCCGGTCGTGGGTGCTACTTCTCTACCAGAAATAAACTCTTGAAACTCAACTGCTGTGTCCGCCACCTTACTACAGTTTGCCACCTAGGAACACATCTTTCTCATTCGTCGTGATTTCCTGGATAACACCTAAAAGAGCGTATGAGTTGTGGGTCGTTGTGTGCTCCTGCTCAGAGAGTGATGATGTCTCGTAGCTGACTGTGATGTATGCGCACAACAGGAATCATTGGCATCACCGAACGTGTCGTGTCCATGTTGAATTGAGATGCATGGTTTCTTCAGGCTGCCATTGGTATTTATAGCATAGGATGTGCGTTATGAAATCACGTATTGGCGGCCATATTTAAGAAATTTTCTACGGACGGCTTTTGTCATTCATAGCGAAAAATCTAGAGGCAGACATTTTGGATCGGGCTACGTGCTTATGTTTTTTCAGCCATTTTAGTTTTGTTCTTCTACAACGGCGCATCATCGTCTATGGTTCCTCTGTGTGCACAGTGATACGCACACCTGAATCAGCAAAGTAGTCGTGCTGGCACCTGTGGAGTACTAAGTGCAGCTTTTGGCAAGGGTGATCTGCACACCGCAAATGGGACTTTTGACTTTTCTAGTCAATACTTTTCAGTCAAATAATAGTAAGTTAAGTGTATCAAGCAACGGTGATACATGAACCTGTGTCTCTTAAATTATTTCAATTTTGGATTACTGCATTTTTATTTTATCTTTACATCTATTTGCAGTGACTCGTGCGTATCAGACAACGGTGATACGCACACCAGTTGTTATTGAAGAATTGTTATCTTCAGATTGCTTCAATTTTATTTTGTTTATTCTTACAGTGTGATTTTGTTTCTGTATTATGTCTGTACCTCAAGTGCCAGTAGTGCTACCACCACATTTCTTAACACAAACAGGTCCACCACCGATACCATGGGAAGATTGGATTTTAATATTTGAAAATCATTTGGATACCTCGGATGGGCAAGAGTTTAATCTAAAGAGAAACAAGGATTGGCATAGCCAATAGGTCCCGCCTTTGGGACCTTATAAATGTTTAGCCATGCAACAGTTGCATAACTAAATACTTATAAGGTCCCACAAGCGAGACCTATTGGCTATGCCTCGCGGCCCTGCGGCCGCGAAAGTGATCGCGATTGCGATCAAACATCAAAGCGGTCGTGCGGCCGCGAAAGTGAAAGTAATCGCGGTCAAGCGCACGCCCGTGCACAATTCTGTCATGGAATATGTCACTGCTTGTCACTGCTTGCCCTGTAATCAGTGCTTTAAATGGGGAAAAAATAAGTGCAGTTACTCACTAAAATAGAGGTGTGGCAAGTGGGCGGGGCTAGGGGCGGGTCTAAGGGCAAGATATCACACATAATGACTTCTGTACCATTTGCAGCACATATCAAAGCACACGACAAATGCGTTTATGTCACTAAAACAGATTAACTCATTACAAGCTCCTCGGAAACAGAGCTGCATCTGCCCTGCACTGGAAGAGAAACCTAATCTGCGCCTGCCGTGCTGATCATGGTACCGATACTCTCCCTGGCTACAGAGAAGTGCCGGTACTGACGGCAAAAAAAATAGGATGTGCCGGCCCATTTAAAGCACTGCCTGTAGTTGCTTCCTAGTCGTCGTTCCATGCAGTTGCCTCCATTCAGTACTGTTTGCTACCCCTCATGCTCACCGTTTCGGTTTGTTTCTTTTATATGATGCATATTATCATGACACTTAGTTCTGATGTCGGAGGCACCGTGAAGGCACTAACCTTTCACTTGGTACGTCAATGCTTTCTGCTGGCGCATGCAGTAGACATGGGAAAACCGATGGTATATTTTACATTTTCATGGCATATAACAAAATCGCTGATCACAGTCCTTGTATCAGCACTCACTTGTGTTCTCCTCCAATCTCTATCTTTGCTGTCTCCTGTTTCCAACATTTTCACCTTTTTTCTCCCGCTCGTAAATTTCTCTCACCCCTGTAATCCTTATTTTTATTTTTAAATTTACTGCTAAACCCCCAAAAAAGGCTTTTGTGCTGCATTACCAGTCCGTTTCGGATCAGGAATAGAACAAGCATTTACGCGAGTTTGAGCTATTGGCATTGTAAATGATAATGCCTTTTATTTATGTTTTGGTTTTTAAAACATAAATAAAAGGCATTGTCTATTACAATGCCAATAGCTTAAACTCGCATAAATGCGAGACCTATTGCATTGCAAATGCAAATGCTTGTTCTCTATGACATGGGTTAAGTGTTGACCGCATAGGTTCTAAAAGTTAATGAACAAAGAAAAGGTGTAATAAAGATACCAAACCCACTCTACTTGTCAAAGTGGTTTTTTTTAACCCCTTCAGTGCCACGCCCTTTCCCCCCTCCTGTGCCGGGCGTTGAACTAGTGGTTGGGGTTCATGACGAGATAGTCTCGTCATGGGCACAGTGCAACCGTGCTCCATGACGAGACTATCTCGTCATGGGCACTGAAGAGGTTAATGCATTAATCTAAAACGCACGCCCAAACAAATTTTCTGTTCCAACGGATCATATGTACAAGCACTCTTACAAATGGTGTCTGTACATATATGTTTATCATTTGCAGACGGTGCTTGCTATAATTACATCATTTAGAATTTGTCTTTCATTACATCTTGCTGGCGTGCTTTACTGACGTTGATGATGATTAGTTCCCCCTTGCAAACCTACACAGGGATTAACACGATTTCTAATCTCTCTTCGTCCTGATGATGTCGACCCTTATATAACTAATTTTATGGGGTCGAAATGTCAACAAGATACTTGATTCAGTGTTGATCAACAGCAATTGTGTCCATATCAGTCACAAGTTTTGTAGATATGTTTTTTGTATAGCACTTGCACACTTTAAATTCACCTATTTCACTTTCACTGTGAAGTGGTATATTTGGGAGCACCATATTACCATAAAGTGTATGAAAAGAAAACTTTAACTTTATTGTTTTTAAACTAACTGCATACATTTGATTTGATTATTGTTTAAACCAATCTATTGATGGTTATGTATGGTGGCCAATGAAGTTGAGGCTCACACTTCCTCCTAAGGGACCATTGATGTATTTATACACTGATCAATACAACAATTACATCTCAAAATGAATGACAGGTCACAAACTAATCTCTGTAGAACAGTTTGTGACCTGTGCTAAGTGCATCAAGCCCACTGTTTTTGTCTAGGCAGGGGAAAGTCGATTGGTTGCATCCATATGTATATTCGAGATGGTATGACAGAATACAGACACCAAACATATCATGCTACAAACATATCATAGCCAGAATATCGATTACCAAAATATCATGAAGGTAAGAAGATACAGGTAAGTATAGATTTACTGGTTTTAATTCCACATCAAAGTACCTTGAAGGTATATGTATATTGTCTAGGCATCGATGTGGAGCTAAGTAACTCTATATTTACAATGTAAACTTACTTTCTCAATGTTTTTGTAGTTTATATTCAACCATAATATTTTTATAGCACGATATTTGGGACTCAATATTCTGGTAATATACCTTAGATGAAGGATGTGACACTTAGTTGGCCAGTCCGTTCACCACCCACTTCCCAAGGCACAGAAGGTTTGAATGTTATTTCATGTCACATTATTTTGATTTGAAATGCCTAGAGCCAGAAGGAGCAGTACAGGCCTCTTTGACAATGTGCAGACCGGAAGTACATAACACTTCCTTCCTTGTAGAAGCTGTTTGTAGTTCATGCTTGGCCTGTGGCTTGCTAGAAGGCGCACAGCTATTGGCACTTGTTAATTTCTTCTGTATCAAGAGCCAGGGTACACTTACCGGGCTGAAATGTAAGCAGTGGATGCATAAGTGCCCCCTGAGTTGGTAAGCATTTGCATGTGTGTTTGTCAACGCGGCCTGTTCTCTATTGCTACTCTGCAAAAGGATATGTTTTTGCCTTTTATGGGAGAATATCATAGATGTTTTCCCAGGTTTGGAAATAATTTGTGAATACCAACAAGCAAGGATGTTTGTGAGTTCTCCTATATGTTCATGGCATTCCCACCTTAGAAAGTCTACACGAGCACCTCTTTTATTTTATTTATTTATTTATTTTAAGCATTTATAGAGCGCGACTGATACCTTGCAGGCTTCCTGGCGCTGGAGAATACTCAGCTGAAGGACAGACCGGAGTAGTTAGCAGGTGGGCAGAATTTAGGGGAATAGCCAGGTCTTGATGCGCTTCCTAAATGGAAGAAGTTGTGAGATCTGGCGTATGTCAATAGGCAGACTGTTCCATAACTTGGCCGCTGCGACCCTGAAGGATCTGCCCCCGGTTCTGGCTTTGTTGAATCTGGGCACCTTTACCAGACGGGCTGATGATGATCGTAAGTCTCTGGTGGGAGTGTACCACAGGAACAAAGCTTGCAGGGGTCTGGGCCCGAGTCCATGCAGAGCCTTAAAGACAATGCAGAGGGACTTGAATGCCACACGCTGCTTTAAGGGTAGCCAATGTAGCTCGGCCAGGCTGCTGTGGCCGAAGACCTTCTCGTCCAGCCAAGAGCCAGCTTGGCGGCGGCAGATTGAATTCTTTGAAGTCGGTCCATCAGCGTGACTGGAGATTCAAGGAGCAGGGAGTTACAATAGTCAATGCGACTGAGTATTGTGCATCTGACTATCGACGCCCGGGCTTGTGCTGGGAGGAGTGGCATGATTTTACGCAGGGAGCGTAGCAGGGCTGTGCAGATCCCCACTGTTTTTGCTACCTGGGTTTCCGTACTCAGCTTGTTATTGATCATGGCTCCCAGGTTGCGGACCGAGGAGACTGGCAGAGGTTTATCCCTAGTCTCAGGTGGCCAGAATTCACTCGGAAAGGGGCGGGGTGTGTTGGTGGCCGCACAGAACAGAACCTCTGTTTTGGAGGAGTTGAATTGGAGAGAGTTTCTGTGGAGCCACCCAGCCGTCTCTCTTAAGCAGTCGTGGAAGGTGGTTAGAGGAATGGAGTCTTCTCCTTCCCAAGAGAGAATGAGCTGCGTGTCATCAGCGTAGTTGATCGTTTTTATCCCGAAAGACTTAATTAACGTGATCAACGGGATGAGGTACACGTTAAAAAGAATGGGGCTGATGGAGGAGCCCTGGGGAACTCCCTGAGGCACCGGTGCGAAGGTGGATTGGAATGGGGGGAGGGAGACAGCCTGTCTCCTGTCCCACAGGTAGGAGTGAAACCAGAGCAGCGCTGTGCCATCCACGCCTGCCTCACCTAGTCTCTGCAGCAGCGTGCTGTGGTTGACCGTATCGAATGCGGCAGACAGGTCCAGCAGTATCAGTGCTACTGGTTGGCCCCTGTCTGCACGCATGCGAAGGTCTTCCATGGCTGTCAAGACCGCTGTTTCGGTGCCGTGGGCGGGACGGAATCCGAACTGATGATCGTCTAGAAAGTTGTTCTGTTCTAGATGACCGGAAAGGCAAGAACTGACCCATCGTTCAGCGACTTTCGCCGGAAATGGTAATAGGGAGATGGGTCGGTAGTTAGATAGACAGTCTGGACTCAGGGAGGGTTTTTTTAGGAGTGGGGTGACCAGCGCCTGTTTCCATGAGGTTGGGACATAACCACTGTGCAAGGACTGGTTACAAATTTGGCGCATGGTGCCGAAAAGTTCAGTTCCAAAACTTTTCCAAATTTTAGGGGGCAGGGGGTCGAGTGGGGAGCCCGAGGTAATTCCAAGCGCCAGTCTTTCAAACTCGGAGACCGGGATAGGAGGAAATTCCCGTAATCTGGCCGTCAGGACGGAGCCTGGAGGCGTCAGGTTTTGAGAACTGGTGCTGGATCCCTGAATGTTAGGTGCTCCCAGAGAAGGGGGTGTTTTCAGGTTTTGAATGATGGTGTTTATTTTGTTGATAAAAAATGCTGCGAGGTTATCACAGAGGGCTTGGGTGGGGGGCTGCGAAGAAGTTACACAGTCTGGATGGGTTAAGTTTTTAAGAATCTGGAAGATACTTTTCGAACTGTTGGTGGCATTGGTGATGGTGGAACAGTAATAGTTGGCCTTATTATGGGCAATGGCAGTTTTGTACGCCCGGAGGTTGTCTTTCCAAAGAGATTTGTTGGTGTCAGAATAGCCTTGCCTCCATCTTCTCTCTGCTTGTCTGCAGGCTAGTTTGAGTGCTCTCAATGAGTCGTCGAACCAGGGGGCAGGTGCTCGTCTCTTTGGTTTGCCCTTTTTCTGAGGGACGAGGCGGTCGGAGATATTGGAAATCCTTGAGCAGAGGGACAGATAGTTGTCCTCTACCGACTGAGCGATGGAGAAGCTGTCTTCCACCTCAAAAACCGGGCCGGTCAGTCTTAGTTTATCCAGAGCTTTCCAATCTCTGAACAAAAGATCGGGGCCGGAGCTGAGTGACGATCTGCTGGCCCTGCTGTCGGCTATGTGAAATTTAATGAGCGCATGGTCGGTCCAGCACATAGGCAGAATGTCGCTCAGGAGTACTAGCTGGGGGGAGGAACAGATTAAATCGAGCTGGTGCCCTGCGGAGTGTGTAGGCTTATTGACCAGCTGGGAGAGTCCCATACCTTCACAGGAAAGTAGTAGATTGTTAAGAGCGGAGTCTAGGCTGCCGTTGGGCCATAAGTTAAAATCGCCCAAGACGATCAACTTGTTGTGAGAGGTAGCCATATTAGTAAGGGTGGAGAGGAGCGACTGCTGCTGAGTGGAGTTAAAGGCTCCCGGTGGGCGGTAACAAATCACAGCCGTGAAAGTTGTTCCGGAGTGGCAGTCGATTGAGAGTCCAAGTATTTCCGTGCCGGCCACTGGGTCCATATCAAGAGTTTTTACGGTCCAGGAGGCTCTATATATTATACCGACTCCACCACCCCGACCCTTAGGTCTAGGGAGATGCAGGATTTTAAAATCTTGAGGACAGGCCCAATCCAATTCAATATTACAGTCGGAGTGGGTCCAGGTCTCCGTCAGGAATAGAGCATCAAGATGGTGATTATCGATCAACTGGGAGATTTCGTTAGCATGTTTAGGCAAGGACCTGACGTTCAGCAGGCCACCCGACAGTAAACCTTTGCAGGCAAAGTCGTGCAGAGGATAGGCAGTGTCAAAGAAGGACAGATGGCCTTCATGAGCGTGGTCTCTGAGTCGGATTAAAGACTCGCGCGCCAGAGGCGAAGGGCTAGTGGTGGATAGGGGGGCTGGGGCCTCAGGGGTCGCTCCGGGCGCTACCGAGGCGCGGACGAGCGCAGACGAGCTTGCCTTATGCGCGCCTTCGGCGCGCATTCGCCGCACCCGCTGCGCTCGTCCGCTGCGCTTCCTGCAGGGGCTCATGTTTTATAGTCGATGTCAGTGCGTAGGAGGGGGGCGTGGCCAGCCGCGGTGGGCGTGTCTGGCGGCGACCAGGAAATGGCTGCAGGACGCGATGTGCTCTAAGAGCGGAGCGACAAGCTGTCTGCCGCTAAGCTCAGGAGCAGGTAAGGCCAAGGTTTTTTAAGGGTGCATATGGTTTTAAAATCACACACAATACACAAGTATACAAAGTTTAAAATAGATTAGCGACTACCGGCTTCCGCCTCAGTAGTGTTCTCAGGTTGTCAATGAAGCGCTGGCGCTTTGGCGCGCGATTTATACAAACTGGGCGGAGGGGGCGTGGCCAGCCGCGGTGGGCGTGTCTGGCGGCGACCAGGAAATGGCTGCAGGACGCGATGTGCTCTAAGAGCGGAGCGACAAGCTGTCTGCCGCTAAGCTCAGGAGCAGGTAAGGCCAAGGTTTTTTAAGGGTGCATATGGTTTTAAAATCACACACAATACACAAGTATACAAAGTTTAAAATAGATTAGCGACTACCGGCTTCCGCCTCAGTAGTGTTCTCAGGTTGTCAATGAAGCGCTGGCGCTTTGGCGCGCGATTTATACAAACTGGGCGGAGGGGGCGTGGCCAGCCGCGGTGGGCGTGTCTGGCGGCGACCAGGAAATGGCTGCAGGACGCGATGTGCTCTAAGAGCGGAGCGACAAGCTGTCTGCCGCTAAGCTCAGGAGCAGGTAAGGCCAAGGTTTTTTAAGGGTGCATATGGTTTTAAAATCACACACAATACACAAGTATACAAAGTTTAAAATAGATTAGCGACTACCGGCTTCCGCCTCAGTAGTGTTCTCAGGTTGTCAATCTTTTAAGACTCAGACCACTCAAAATCTGCGTGTATATCTTTTATAGGTGTATATCCATGTGTTGTGAATATCAAAATAAAAATTGTAAAAAAACAATGTTTAAAAAAAAAAGGCTACATGTGGTAGTAAGATGAAATCACTAGTGCAAACACCTTTGAGGAAACGCTCGATGAGGGAAATGTTTTGGAGTTAAATGTACTATTCACTGTAGATGCTGTAGGGTAACAGACTCTGCCCAAAAGCTAATGTTTCGTATTTCAAAGCAGTATTACCTGGCAAGTAATTACAGCACAAAATCGGCATTTGGAACTTCTCTGAAATGTGCAATCCTTTGCCACAAAGAAATGTGTTGAGTTATTTTATTTAGAAACCTGTCGTTGCTCACGCCTACCCGGTATGACGGCAGACGATCGGTTTTTCGGTCTGTTGTGCTGTTTCAGAGCCGTGGAGTAGTCACACTGCAGTATATCGCGCTGAGTTAAAAGCTGCAACGACAAAACGCGTTAACACAAATACAGAACTCAATGCAAAAAAAACAAGCGGCGTGCGGCCGCGAAAGTGATCGCGATCAAACATCAAAGTGGCCGCGAAAGTGAAAGTAATCGCGGAAAAGCACGGCGCGCGTGCCCGCGCACATGCACTGTGGCTCTAGGCTGGCCTGGTAGCACTTTTTGGAACCCTCTCAATAAGTCTCGCCAGACCAGCGCAAGCGCTGGGTCAGGCGAGACCTAAAAAGGAAACACACTTCATACAAATGCATGCGCACAAATGATGCCTTTTTTATTATTATTATTCGGTATGCTGTACATAATGAACTAAAGGCAGAGGCAATACGTTGCTAAAGAGAGTGCTGTTAGTGTTGACAGTGCATGCTATCCACCTCTGCAGAGGAAGCAGACGTCCCTACCTTGAAGATCTCTGCACAAGCGCTCAATCTGAGCCGGTTCACTATCAGCTGCAGTTGGGTCCTGTTTGTATTTGGATAATTGGTTCCGCGATGCAGAAACACAGTTGATAATGTCTGTGTATTATTCTCATGTTGTGCCCCCATAAGCTAGGCCTATTGGCTTTGCCAATGCTTGTTTATTGGAAGCCTAACCTACGATAAAAAGAAAACCTGCACCCATCTGAATATGGTTGCAATAAAAACTGCATATTTAAAAAATATTGATGTTGAAACTGCCTACCAAGCTGCTCCATGCATTTTAGTATCATTGCTTGTGACAGGCAGGTATACATCTAAAAAGCAGATGGAAAAATGAATCCAAATGTAACTGGGCTGGCCTAGTGCAGGGAAATGAAAAGCTCCCATTTATAATAAAAACGCACACTTTGAACCAGCTTTGTCACTGAAGAGAAAGGAACTGTGTTTAGTCGGATTTGAACAATGTGCACATAATTTGTGCAGTCCCTAAAAAAAGTGAAGACCACCAACGGGTTGCGGAATCAAAATGTTTAATCCCCGAATGGATGAAGCCTGCTGACAAAATGGACCTTTTTTTATGTATATCATGTATTATAAAAAAAAACACAATAGTCTGGTGAGACAGCTGAAACTGACGCAGAGGGCAAGCCTAAAAAACTACTGTGGTTACCAAGACACTATGCATCCATCTAAAGAAGGGTCATTGGGGGCGAACAATGGCACCAGTTGGAAGAAAGAAATGGACACTGCAAGTGCTGAGGGTTGCTACACACCATGTAACAAGGGGACAGACTTGTGAACTAGACTGTTGCAAAGAGCCAATCACTCCTTCCTGTGGGTGCAGGATTGGCCCTCTGCATGAGCTGCAGTGGGCGTGGCATCCTGCATTTCAGGGGCTTGGAAGTGCCAGGTTCCGAAATAGAACAAGCCGACGCAGCCTAAACCACCTTAAGTGCTTCTCATTGCGGAAGCTTCTTTAGGGTTTAGTAACGAAAGAGCAGCGCTCAGAATGCCAATTCATTACGTAATCCCTCTCAAATTCCACGAACACATTTGCACTCACCTAGCACAATGAGGATGCTGTCATTTTTAGCAACCCGCTTATTATGCACAATAATTGTGCATTGTATGCTTGTGCAAGATGTGGGGGGTGCATTCTGAAGGCCATGAAAGGATGCATTCAAAGGCCAGGCGATGGCGGCTACCCGACAGGCAGCGGGTGGAGCACTGCAATGCCTACACTTGTAAACACAGCCAAACACAAAAGAACCCGACAGAAACATGCCAGTCAATGACCTGTGAAGCAGCTGATCACAGCACTTGGGTTTCCTTGCTATCAGCACGTCTATCCAGACAAGCTCCGATCAGGTGGCTATATAGACACCCTCCCTCACACGTCAGCAAGGAGTCCAGTTAGATTTGAAAAAAAATTGGAACACCCACTCTTGCTCTGGTAAATAGCTGTCAGGTCACATAGCCAAGCTGCCTGCCTTTTCAAGCTGCTGCAATAGGTAAATATTTAATTTTTTTATTGTACGCATATGCCACAAAAAGAAAAAGAAGAAATACTTCTAAGGTCCCAAAAGCGAGACCTATTGGCTATAACAAGTGACCGTGCGGCCGCGAAAGTGAAAGTGATCGCGATCAAACATCAAAGCGGCCGCGAAAGTGAAAGTAATCGCGGTAAAGCGCGGCGCGTGCGTCCACGCACGTGCACTGTAGCTCTAGGCTGGCCTGGTAGCACCTTTTGGAGCCCTCTCAATAAGTCTCGACAGCCCAGCGCATGCGCTGGGTCAGGCGAGACCTAAGAAAGCACTATTGCTCAGTACATTATGGAAAAAGGCGCAACATATTTTTAGATATTTGCCGCAAGCAGTACAAGCAAATGGACAACCCATGCCTGATGAGTATAAGGAAGCAGTGTGTAGATTGGAGGCAAGGTAACCTAAGGAGGAAAATCTAGTTATGAACCACTATAAGTTTTACACCCAACATCAGAAAAATGGTGTCTATTGATGAGTTCATAGCCAGGTTGAGGGAATTGTCCATTAAATGCAAATTTGGTACCATGACAGACAAACTAATTAGAGATCAGTTAATTGTTCAATGTAACAATAGGAAGATTCAAGAGAGACTTTGGGCAGCCAAGAATCCCTCTTTGAAAGCAGCCATTCATATGGCCAAGGTTGTTGAACAATCTGAATTTTGCATGACGGAGTTAGAGGAAGAAACCAAGGGCATGATGTGGCTGAGATATCTGAGACTGGTCATTTTGATCGGTATGAGTATGGTGAAGGTGAAGCAGGTGTTGCGTCTGCTGTTAGGAATAAGAACAGAGTGGGTAAGAAAGTTGTGCACTCTAAATTGGGTTTGAGAATGTGCAAAAGGTGTGGTGGTATGGGGCATTCAGCAGATTAAAACTTTTGTTTTCCAACAAACCAGGAATGCTTAAAGTGTGGTCGCATAGGACATTTTGCCAAGGTGTGTAAAATAAAAATCCGGGGCAAGATGGCAGTGGTTCATTATTCTATATGCGTGGATAATGACCATTTGTACAGAATACCTAGTGTGGATGGTGAAGGAGAGAATATGGAGGAGGACAGGAGAAAAAAGAGACCCAAAGCGACATTTGAAGTGGATGGGTGATCCTTCCTCCATATGGTGGATAAAGGTTCCATGTATTACATCATTCCAAAGTGTGCATTTGAGCATGAGTGGAAAGGTAGGGTGTTGAGTCCAAAAGATATCTACCTGGGAGGTTATCAAGGGGAGTCTATTGAGATTGTCTGGTACTTTGATGGCCATATTGAGTTTTCCAACAGGTCCATACATGGGAAGGTGTACGAGGCAGAGGGAGGCGCAATAACTTTATTTCACCTTGTTTCTTCCTCTTTCTATGTGTGCTGAATTCTGCAGTGCACATAGAGAGAGGAATATGCATCACAGGATTGTTTTTTGCAGGAAGGTACCCTTTTCTGCACAAAAGCAATCCTGCATGCAACCAGTGGCAGCTAGCTTCAATGAAATATGGCGGGGCGCAAAGGCACTCGACTCACCATAAATGCAGAGCTTCTCCTTTTAATGAGCGGGGAAAGGAAGGACTTCCTTCCTGCTTGTGGAACGCAGCTCCAACCAATCCTAGAGCTGCTCTCATGCTGTGAATGTAGCTCCAGGATTGGTGGGAGCAGGCTCACCCAGCTCTCATTGTGATGTTGGGGGCCTGTGCCAACAATCCCCAGGCTGTTTCACATCCTTTAGATTGCTGTGTCCACAGTGCACATGTCAGGCAGGCCATCCCAAGATGGCCGGCCAATCCGACATGAGCACTGTAGACCAGTGCTGTCATCTTGCATTTGCAGGATTTAGCCCCGCCCCTACCCTTGCTCTGTACACAGCCGGTGCAGTGGCAAATAAATAAAATGGCATTGAAATGCCATTTATTTGTATTTTCCTGCTGCGCTCTCAGCATGTGGGGCGATACTTCTCCGCTCCTGAGGAAGAGCCTCCTCTGCATGCAATGCAGGCACTAGGCTGCCGAAATGGTGCCAGCACAGCAGGAAAGAACAGGAATGCACCGTATTGGATTAATACTGTGCATTCCTGCCCTTTCACTTTAACATAGGGCTGCGCTTGCCCTACACCAAATCCCCTTAATTGAGGCCCTCTGTTTTTTTGACAAGTACAGACTTCATTTGTGTTCATATTAAAAGGAGTTTCACAATCACTTCACAACGAGTTCACTTGACTTTAAAACAGTTGAGCAAGATCACGAAAATCATGTAACTTAGGGCCTGATTACAAGTTTGACAGTGCCTAGCCGGGTCCGCCCTGCCGCTGCACCGTGAAAGCCGTGGCCGGGCCACCCGCCAGATTGCATGCACACAGGGGGCACATATTGTGCCCTCCTGCATGCTGCCCAGGGCGCAGAGGCACAATAAGGCCCTGTAGGGCTCTCTTTGCTTCTTCTCTGCCACGGTTTTATGGAGGAGAAACCGCCATGAAAACCGTGGAAGAGAGGAAACTCGTAATATGCGTGGCGGTACCGCGGAAGTCCCGCCAAGCATTTTGCGATCCTCTGACCGCCGTAACACAACCAGGCAATGGCAGTTCCCTGGCGGTAGTGGCAGGGCAACGGCGGTCCGACCGCCCTAAAAGTACAAGGGCGGTCCATGGACTGCAGACTCGTAAGAGAGCCCTTAGAGAGAAGCATTCTGTCAAGTCATAAACTGAAATGGAACAAAGTTATTGCTTCCAGAACAGGTGCACGTTCATATTGACCTGACTGTTCAAAGTTACATTGCAGCAGATTAGCTCACAGAAAAATTAACTCGATATGTGCTCATTTTTATCAGCACAACAACTTTTCGTTTGGTCTTTTCCTAATAACACATACTTTACTCACATTATGCTGCGCACACTATCACCACAAATGAGCAAGCACCTGACTCCCTCCTTCGGTGTTGTCAGGTGATGGATAATAGCAGCACTGGCACCATACTCTCCAGGCAGAGGTGCCCACGATGCGACACTGCCAAAACAGGAGTCCACTGTTGGAGTGTACCTGCCACTGGCTGATCAGACCATGCGTGGTCACAGGCCTACCTGGATCCTGGCTGCTGCAGAATTATTTATGTCAGAGACACACTTGGTATACACTAACACTCAGGGGGTTGGCCTCTTTGATTGTGGGGGAAGGAATGGTGTCTCAGAGTTCCCTAAATCATGTACTGCAGTGTGTAAAGTCGAGTCACTGCCATCAAGTAAATATTAAAACATGAGACCAAATGCATGCATGCAGCTGAGCTCCTACAGCGTGCCTTGTCAGCTGTCTGGGAGCCCATTATTGTGTGACTACTGCATTCTTGTGCGGAAATGCGGACACCAGCACTAAAATGCGTTAGTCTAACCCTTGATGTGTGGCACTTGGCAGAGAGGGTCAAGTTAGAAATTCGCAAACACAAGGAGATGATGGACGGAGCGCTGAAACATTTCAGACACTCACCCCAGTCACAGATCTGGGTTGAATCCATCATCATTCTTTAGCTCACTTCGCAACCTCAGTTCAGACATAGCTATATACAAATCAGTCTTGACCCTGTGCCTCATGGGAACTGTCCAGCCCGAACTG
Source organism: Triturus cristatus (assembly GCF_964204655.1). Lineage (NCBI taxonomy): Eukaryota > Metazoa > Chordata > Amphibia > Caudata > Salamandridae > Triturus > Triturus cristatus. Next base: position 310,774,537 of record NC_140585.1, on the reverse strand, counting down.
CCAAACCATGTGTTCGCTGGACCGGAAACAAGCATCCTGGGAACGGATTCGGGGTAACACCCCTCATCAGCCAGGCTAGCTTGAATCCTGTGGCAAAGTGAGCAAGGGACCCACGCCTTGCTGGGCCCTCTGCTTGGCACTGAAGGGAGACCTGCTACTCAGGTGCTGCTGCTGGCTGGCTCTTTGTCGAGATCCTCGCTGCTGTATGATAATCAAATAATTCCACCCAGATCTGACTTTAGGTTTTCGAGTCTTCCTGAATCCTATTCTATACTCCTCAGTGGTGAGTCCAAAGCCTTCAAACAGGGTACCCTTCATGAGGTCATAAGACTCAGCCTCTGTCTCATTCAATATCAGGAGTCTATCCCTGCATTTTCCTGAGAATAGTTCCCACAAGAGAAAAGCGCAGATTTGTCTAGCTACTTTTCTTGCTATAAGGCTCTCTCAAATGTAGTAAACCATTTGGTGATGTCATCATTGTCTGACTATCTGCTTTTCCACCATCCTTAAATGTTGGATTTTCAGGAGAGGGGTTCACCTCGCCTGCCCCGCTGTAAGGGTGGTGTAGGTTAAGTGAGGACCCTCCTCCTAATCTAACTTATTTTCCAGCCAAAAGTGGAGCAGGAAAGTGGGCTTGGCTTCCCTCACTTTCTAGAGGTTCCTGGGTTGAATTTCAAAGATGGCATTGGCTTTGAAGCTTCCTGCCCAGGAAGGCCATCCTGTCCTGGAGGATGTGTGAAGCATCTCCATCTAGAGCAGGCTTTGTCTCTGTCCTCTGAGAGCGCTGGGTCTCACCCAATGAGGTAAAAAACACGCCTGGTAGTGGCAGGCTGGCGAAAACAAGTCAGGGACCACACCAGTGCCTGGTAGGTTTTCAGACGACCCTCTAAAAGGGTCACCTGCCACCACTGGCATCAGTGAGGCTTTATTAGCACAAGATGTTTGGTACCAAACATCTTAGAAATCAGTGAAACCATCATGGAGGTAGGACACTTGTGTTGACAACTATCCAGCCATGGTCTCTTCATGGCTGCCATGTGCACTTACAACACCTCAGAATAGACTGGACATTGTAGGGGCATATCTGCTCATGCTGATATGCCTTCACATAGGATATAGTGCACCCTATCTTACGGCTAAAGGCTGCAGGAGGGGTGACTTACCTATACCTTATGCAGTGTATGGGGGCATGGCACACAGGGCTGTGTGCCATGTTGTGTCTTCAGATTTCTCTACATCAAGACACGCAGCCTGCAATGGCAGAATGCATAGCCTTAGTGAGGGGTCCCTGGGGTGGCACAACCAGTGCTGCCGTCCCAAAGGAACCTCTTCAGTGCCCATGACCTAGGTACCAGGGGTACCATTTACTAGGGACTTTCAGGGGTAGTTGAAGTTGTGCCCATTGTGGTACAGTGTTTGGGAAAGAGCTCTGGCACTGGAAACCTGGTTTGCAGAGACCCAGTACACGTACAGTTCGAAATCAGGCAAAAAGTGGGGGCTGACCATACAAAAAGAGGCACTTTCCTACATTCCCCATAGGTATCAAATGTGTTACCCTTAATCCAGCTCTCCAGTGACTTCACAGAGTAATCTACAAAGTCTACCCATGTCTGTGATTATATGGCCAGAATGTTTGAGGAGACCCTAATGCCCAAATCATTGGCAGTACCACAACTAGCACAAACTGATAACTTGGAATATGGTGAGGAGAACGGTTCAAAGGCAAAGTTCGCTATAGGTGCCTCAAGAAAGAGAGACCATAGTACTTCCACAGACAAGTTCGTCATGTTGGTTTATTTCGCTGAAGAAGTTACAAATGTAATAAGCAAAGGAAGGAAGAGATGGGGTGCCTGGACCAAATGGTATCTCCAAGGCCATCTTTAAATGGGACTCAGCATTTTGGGGTAGCCACCTATCCTCATTCAGGGCTCGAAAAATGTACTGGACCGCTCGCAAATGCGAGTGAATTTCTTGAAGGGCGAGCCAGTTTTCAGGCCTACTTGACCGGCCTGGCGAGTGCTATCTCCCACTGCAGTACCAGGTGAAGGCTCTAGGGGGCAGCACGTACAACGGGAAAAGCACAGGCAATCAAGTGCACGCACCACCTAGCATAGCGGTGGTGGTGCCGTGCGTGGTGAAGGCTCTACGGGGCAGCATGGTACGACGGGAAAATGCGGGAAAAGCAGAGGCAATCAAGTGCACGCACCACCTAACATAGTGGTGGTGGTGTGGTGCGCGGCCTATCGTTAATGTGGGTCCAAGGCCATCAATCTTGTAGCGCGCGAATGCGCTACCAATGACGGCCCTGGACATCATTTTGGCCAGCTCCCGCTTTGTGCTGCTTAAAATGCAGCAGTGACGCAGCACGCCACCACGCGCTCTCTTCACTGGAGTCGGGAGTGCAGGGCGATTTGGCTTGCAGTCTACACAGGAGAGGTGAGTCGCAGTTTTTTCCATTACATATATATATTGTACTTTTCCACTAATAGGAGGATCGAAATTGAATTAGTGTCTTAGAATGGAAATGGAAAGCCTTGTACGGCATCAAGACTTTGTACAATGCAGACAGTGAGATTTTCTTTAACGTGACCAGGTAGCCCCCGCTTTGCAGATTGCTTTGCTTTGCAATCTGCTTTGAGGTAGGTTTCTGCTGTAGGTTTCTTTAATGGGTCTTGTTTTTTTAAGCGCAGATGTCAAACCTGGGCTTGACAACTATTCTTCTAATGTCAGTTCTAAATATGTGGTGTCTGAGCCATGTCCGTGTCACGACAAGAGGTTTTTATTCTCATGTTGGTGTAGCGGTTGTGTGATGGGGCGCTAGAATTCTTTAGTGGGTGGAAGAAGCGCCTAGAGGGGAGGGTTTCTCTGCAGAAGGATGGAGGCGGATTGGAGACTGTCCCGAGAACTGAAGGCGGAATGGTTGAAACGATGTGTCCTCCAAATAGAGGTTTACATCTGAGGCCCTGACAAAACGTGGACCAGGAATCCCGTTTTGAGGATTGTATTTGAGGGGGCACATTTTGTTCGCATGGGCTTTTTGCCCTTTTGATGTGGAGCAGTTAAAATGGGAGGGCGAAAATCCAGTCTGCACGACGGAAGACGTGTGAATTTGTGTGCAAAGTACGTTCATTTACCTAGTCTCAGGTGCGGATTGCGCAGATTGTGTGACCGCTAATTACCACACCCCTGCAAATGGTAATGAGCAGGAGCGTAATTTGCACCCACAATTGTGACTCGTTTGTAATAGCGTCGCCGTCAGTTTCTTGTATTTAGAGCCGGGAGAAAAAGAAATGCTGTAGGAGTTTCCTCCCAAAAAGTAAGTTTAGGTCCAGAGTTAGGCTTTAATGGGAGCTTCACTAGTGACATCGTAGATGTTTTTTCCGTAAAAAGATGGCGCATGCAGGGAACAGCCTCAGCTGCGCTGCTAGAATCCACAGGGCAGACCCCAATGTCACATTAAAACTATTGGTTCTGAATGCCAGGAGTACTTTTTGGAATGATTTGAAGGTTGTGTCCATCAGATCAGAGAGACCAGGTAGCTTTTATTTTTGCTGCGTGCTGTTTATAGGGAGCAGGATTTTCTAATATGTGACAGTGAGTGTGCCTGACCGGAGACGTTTTAACTGCTATGTGCGTGCCTGCCTGGCTTAAGCAGTGTTGCAGCTGGCCCGCTGGTGATCCCATGTGTCTGTGCTGGGTAAGTTGATTACACCCTTGCCTCCTTTTCTTTTGTTAGTCTTGTTGGTGCATTGCTGTGACGTAAGTCCACCTTCATAGTAAGTTTATTTGTGGAGCGGAAATCCTATCTTGGGAATTCGGAACAACTCGTGTGTCCTAGTCCAGTCCAGTGCCAAAATGAAAGCTGTCCCATATGAGAGCAAACTGTTAAAATGGCACAAGTGCACCTGCATCACTGAGGAGCAAATGCAAGTGTATATGTGTGCAAGTATCTGAGGGCAGTCTGAGAGTGAGTTTTGTTGCAGAGTGTTCAGAAATTAGTTTTTGATCGTTTCGCTGACATAAAGCGCTGCAAATGCACAATTTGGCCCCATTATTTTACTGTTTTTCTTGCAGAGACCCCCATGAATCATGACTGGGTGGTTTGAGCTTGCTCACTTGCATTGCCCACTGGCCAACAAATATACTGTAACCTGCCCCCCTAAAAAAGCATAGTCTCGCCTTTGGGACCTTATAAGTATTTATGCAGCACAATATCCTTGGTACAACAACATCAACTGTTGCATGGCTAAACACTTAAAAGGTCCCAAAGGCAAGACCTATTGGCTATGCCAATGCTTAGACCATCTTAAAATTGTACTGAGAGAACTTTTGCCTTTGCTTAGGGTTTGCACCACCATCAAGAAGGGTAGCAATATTTACTAGAAAAAGTGTCAAGCGTCACTCCTGTCTCGGGGATCATGACTGTAAGTTACTCATTCTCAGTGGGTAAGGGAGCCAGTACTGTTGGTGTGGTTTTTGATGCGAGCGGTAAGACATTTAAGTTTAAGCTGAGTGGATTTCTTTCCAGTTCTGACTTTAGTTAAAGCGTTAGGCAAGACCTTTTAATTTTACTGAAATTTCAGGTATAATAGACCCTGCCCCCATCTGCAATACATATTAGTACCAGCACTTCTCAAGAGCAGACCGGTTAGTCCCGATAGTGAGTTTTTTAGTTGAAAGCACTGGTTGTGTTACTGGAATTTGCACATCGTTCAGTACCATTTGATTATTATGACTTAGAGCGCATTCCAAATTGGGGTGCTTTTGTGCGAACCTGAGAGTGCCAGTGAGTTTACAGATCATGCAGTATTAAGTAATTGGAGCCATGATCTTTAATTAATTATGGAAAGCAAAATTGTTGAGCCTTTAAAGTTAGTAGTTTGTACACAGTTCATGTTATTTTAAATTAGTTACAGTTATTGTTTTTGATTCTAGCTCAGAGCGGACAGAAGCAGTGCTGGCTATCTAGTGAGGATAAGGCAGACAACAGGCAGAGAGTGCAGCTGCAATGGCAGACATCAGGTTGTGGTTGGGCAAAACCACTGGAGCTAAAACTCCACTGAATAATACAGGAGAGAGTTCAGCAGTTGGGAAAAGGAAGTCATTAGAAGAAATCCACCAAAAGCAAAGGGAGTATGATCAAACAAAAAGACAGAGAGTTGTACAACATAAATGGCTTGAAGATTTCAAGTGGGCAGTGATTGAAGAAAAGGAAAGTAATGGAGCTGTCGTAGTCGAGACCAGTTTTAAAAAATCTCAAGTTTTGTATTGTGGAGTTTGCAGGAAATTTCCTCATCTCACAGATACTAAGTCTTCCCTATATGTTGGTGTGACAGAAACATTCAAAAGGGAGACGTAGGAATGGCACAACAAGAGCAAATCACATGAAAAATGCATATTACATGGAGCTGCAATTCAAAATCCACAGGAGTCCTGCATAGCCAAATCGATCACAAAAATGCATGAAAAAAATATCGGGCACTTAAACATTTTATTTAATACAGCCTATTATCTTGCAAAAGAAGGTGAGGCTTTTATTAAGTTTCCAAAACTCTGCACACTGCAGAAAAAGAACAATCCTGACTGGAATTTCGAAAATTATACAAATGATCATGCATGCTGTAACTTTGTAATAGCAATTTCCGAGACCCTAAAAATGGCAATTCGATCCCAGATAGAAAATGCTAGGTTCCTCAGTGTTCTATCAGATGGGTCAACTGACAAAGGAATTCAGGAACAGGAACTGATTTATGTACGATTCGTTTGTGAAGGCACCCTTGTTACCCATCTGTGCGACATTGTCAACATGAAAAACTCCACTGCGTCCGGAGTGAAAAATGCTATAATAGTTGGCCTGGAAAGCATGGGCATATCTCTGGATTTTCTGAGCCAGAAATGCATTGGTCTGAATACAGATGGAGCTGGTGTGAACCTCGCTAGTAAATCTGGTGCTGTGAAGCAGCTACTGGACGAAGTCTCCAAACATCAAGGATGGGACAATTGCGATCACATTGCAGTTGTGCACTGTGTAGCTCACAATCTAGAGCTTGCTGTGTGTGATGTTAAAAAAAAGTTCATACATATCCAAATTTGAAGAGGTGCTCAAAGGATGTTTCAAACTATATTATTATTCACCTAAGCGGAGAAGGGAACTTAAAGAGATAGCTGATAATCTGGAAGAGCAGTTAAAACATTTTGGTGGCTTGCAGCAAATCAGATGGGTAGTAAGTCAGCACAGGGCAGTAACAGCGCTTAAGACAAACTGGGAATCTACAGTACTTCATCTTGAGCACCTTGCTACTGGTAGTGATGAATATTCAAACAAAGCCAAAGGATTGCTTCATGACATGAAATCAGAGAAGTTTCTTTATTTCTTCCACTTCATGATAGACTTCACAGAGCTGCTTCAGCAAGTGTCTAAGGCATTTTAACAAGAAGACAGTCTTATTTCTGAAGTTGCAAGAAGGATTGAGGTGCTTCAACAGAAGCTAATACAGCTGAAAACAAAGCCAGGAAAAGCACTAACTCAATTTCAATTGCTTTTTAAAGATGGACATTTTGCAGGGGTCCCGTAACTAACACAGGCAAAGCCTTCTAGAAAAGGCAGCTCTAATGAAACTAGTGTCAAGGAAGACACTACTGAGTTAATAGAGAATGCTCTTTCTTTTATAAGTGACCGGTTTCTGAAGCAGATCTCAGGCAAGCCGCATTCTTTGTTTAACATTTTTGATTTTACTTTGTGGCCAGACTCTGTTGAAAAGATTAGAGGTTTTGGGGATCAAGAATTTGAGGACCTTGTTACGTACTACAAAAAGGTACTTACTGATGAAGAAATTCAGTCTTCCCCTGGAGAGTGGCTAGATTTTAAACTGTACGTCTTTCATCGGATGACGTCGCATAGGCCTGTATCCCTCTTCACTCAGCTATTGAAAAAACGCCCAGAAGAAGTTAAACATGTCCTTCCAATTTTAGAAATCATGCTTTCCATCAGTCCAACAACAGCAATATGTGAACGGGGGTTTAGCAGCATGAACCGAATAAAAAATGAGCTCAGTACGTCCCTTAAAAGTGACACCATGTCTGCTTTAATGCGAATCCAAGTAGATGGGCCGGAGTTAGACACTTTTGATCCAAGCCCAGCTGTTTTGCACTGGCTTTCAGCAAATCCAGGAACGAGACATATTATGGGCCACAAACATCCTTGTCAAAACAAGACTGTTACTGAGTCAGAAGATAGCGACTGAGTTTATTGCTACTCTCTATGTTCAAATCAGCACCATTTTCCTTAAACAGTTAGTAAATGCTGGTGCGTTGTGTTGTTTTACCATTCACTGTTTGGTGTCTGTCAATGATACTTCTGACAATTTGCCATGGTGGAGCAGCTGTTTGTCTACTTTGGAGACACTCACCCCCAGCCAACTCCGAGACTGCTGACGCCGTGCAGGGTCCCCAGGAGCTTCCGAGATGATCTGGAGCAGACGGGGGGAGGGAGGGAGGGAAAGTGAAAGCACACCATGCGCACGCTGTGTTGAAAAGCCGGTTGCACATCTCCTGATGATCTGGAGTCAACAGGGGGAGGGAGGGAGGGAAAGTGAAAGCGCGCCATGTGCGCGCTGTGTTGAAACACCAGCCCTACGCGGGGACAGGAGATGTGCACACGTACGGAGTGCACATCTCCTGTCCGTACGCGTGCACATCTCCTGTCTCCATTCCGCCCAAAGAGCGATGACAATAGATCTCGCCAAGGCGAGCAGCGCATGCGCTGCGGTGCTAGGCAAGACCTAACCATGGGGGTGGCCCAGCCTCCTCCGGGCTATGATGGGCGTGGACAACCCGCCCTTGGCCCGGGCTTTGCCCATAATCGTCCCGCACAGCGTGGGCCTGTGCCTGCTTAGGTGCGCCTCCGGGCCCTGACGCCGATGAACTGGTGAGCGTCGAGGAAAGCGTGGCAACCTGGGGGCTGTAGTCCCCGTGCCAGTGGCTAGTGCGTCCCATACAACGGGTGCCTGTGCCGGCTTAAGTGCACCTCTGGGCGCTGACGCTGATGAACAGGTGAGCGTCAAGGAAAGCGTGGCATTCTGGGGGCTGTAGTCTCCGTGCCCGGGGCTAGCGCGTCCTGTGCAGCGGGTGCCTATGCCTGCTTAAGTGCACCTCCGGGCGCTGACGCGGATGAACAGGTGAGAATCAAGGAAAGCGTGCAATGTGGGGGCTGTAGTCTCCTTGGCCGTGGCTATTAGAGATAGGAATGGTTTGAAGGAAGGGCCGTCCAATTTTATTGCCAATGTACAAAATGCAAATACCAGGGCAGTAGCTTTTTTACCGTGTATGTTTTCTGTTCCTGTTATCAGTGTAGACTCCTAAGTACTTATAACTGATTAGTTCTTCCAACTGCTTTCCATCCAGCCAAATTTTATGTGGAAGGCCAGGGCAGTTTTGAATCAACATTGTTTTGGTTTTTACTATGTTGATTTCCAGTTTGTTGGCAGTAACATATTCTTGAATTTCGGTCAGTGACCTCTGAAGTCCAACTTTGGTTAAGCTCATTAGTACCACGTCATCTGCACATGAGAGGAATGTCAGAGTTAGTGGTGGATGGGAGTTAATCTGATCAAGCCAAGGTGTTAGAATTTATATAAAGAGGTAAAAGAAATAAGGGTCTAGCACATGCCCTTGCTTCAAGCCCTTATTTGTGGCAATCTGTCTTGAGATCCTGGTGCCATCACCAAACTTGACTCTAATCCAAGTATGTGTATATAGTTGCATTATTCCTTGCAATATTCTTTCAAGAATGTTCTAAACCATTCCATTAGTTTCCGCCGCAATATGAGACGGTCAACACAATCAAATGCCGCTTTTAAGCCTATGAAGTTTAATTTTTGCTCGTTCTGCTTACATTTGTCGGCTATTAGCGAGACAGCTAAGATGTTTGTGGTAGTACCTGACTCTTTCCTGAATCCGGTCTGATTGCTCGGGATCAGTTTATACTTGTCAGACCACTCAATGAGGTCCACTAAGATCAGTGATGCATAATACTTTGCTTACGCGTCTAACAATGCAATAAGCCTGTAGTTTGCTGGAGTCAATCGATCTCCATATTTGTAAATGGTATTTATGATAGAGCCACGCCAGCTGGATGGAATACTGCCTCCTGATTCCACCTATTTCAATAATGACAGGGCTCGACAAATCTAAAAAATCTCACTTGACCTGCAGGTCGAGTGAGTAGACTTTTCCACTCGACCTAACATCAATGCACTCGACCCACAAATTGATCGCATATGAATTTGTTTTCAAAACATTGGCCGCGCCAACAACCCAACCCAAGAAAACGTTGGCCAACCAAATTAACAGCAAATTTGTATTAATTTATCACCCAGTACATCCCTAAGATGTGTGTATCAAAGTGCCGTTGTGAACGTTTCTGCGAACATACATGGCAAAAAATACCCCATAAACTTTAACATGTCACTGAAATAACATCCATGACCACATATCAGGCACTTACTTGTTAGTGAAGATGCTGATGCTCTGAGCTAAGGGTTGCGTTCTTCATATGCAACACTGCCTTTTGTCCTTGCTATTCTGTCTTGAAATAACTTTGTGCAACAGGACCAATGTACTTGTATCAATTGAGGTTGAAACAGACTGAGCCATCGGTATTTATAGCCAGAGATCAAGTGCTTGTTCTTTCAAATATAGGGACAGTTTTGCATATTCATGGACCTGGAAGGCTGTGTCAATGTGATTGTCATTGTCCTGTGTTTCCTCTCAGCGAAAGCACTACTGTTCAGGTTGGATGAAAGTGTCAACTTTCGAGCTGTCCACTTGTATTTGCATTAGTGCTCTGTCAGCTTTGAGGCAGAATGTAGCTCATTTTGTAATCAGTTTGTGCTCAAGTCCTCAAAGTTTCGTTTATATTGCTGTAGCTGTTGCAGTGCTTAATTTGTATTAAAAAAAGTGCCAGGGCCCTTGTCAGGAGTCCATTGGCTTGGCAGTTTGGGCTGGACTGTTCCCATGCGGCACAGGGATCAAGACTGATTTCTATATAGCCAGTCCTGAACTGGGGTGGCGAACAGTGAGCTAAAGAACGATGATGGATTCAACCCAGGTCTGTGACTGGGGGTGAGTGTCTCCAAAGTAGACAAACAGCTGCTCCACCATGGCAAACTGTCAGACATATCATTGACAGACACCAAACAGTGAATGGTAAAACAACACAACGCACCAGCATTTACTAACCTTTTAAGGAAAATGGTGCTGATTTGAACATAGAGAGTAGCAATAAACTCAGTCGCTATCTTCTGACTCAGTAACAGTCTTATTTTGACAAGGACGTTTGTGGCCCATAATATGTCTCGTTCCTGGATTTGCTGAAAGCGAATGCAAAACGGCTGGGTTTGGATCAAAAGTGTCTAACTCCGGCCCATCTACTTGGATTCGCATTAAAGCACTGGTTGTGTTACTGGAATTTGCACATCGTTCAGTACCATTTGATTATTATGACTTAGAGCGCATTCCAAATTGGGGTGCTTTTGTGCGAACCTGAGAGTGCCAGTGAGTTTACAGATCATGCAGTATTAAGTAATTGGAGCCATGATCTTTAATTAATTATGGAAAGCAAAATTGTTGAGCCTTTAAAGTTAGTAGTTTGTACACAGTTCATGTTATTTTAAATTAGTTACAGTTATTGTTTTTGATTCTAGCTCAGAGCGGACAGAAGCAGTGCTGGCTATCTAGTGAGGATAAGGCAGACAACAGGCAGAGAGTGCAGCTGCAATGGCAGACATCAGGTTGTGGTTGGGCAAAACCACTGGAGCTAAAACTCCACTGAATAATACAGGAGAGAGTTCAGCAGTTGGGAAAAGGAAGTCATTAGAAGAAATCCACCAAAAGCAAAGGGAGTATGATCAAACAAAAAGACAGAGAGTTGTACAACATAAATGGCTTGAAGATTTCAAGTGGGCAGTGATTGAAGAAAAGGAAAGTAATGGAGCTGTCGTAGTCGAGACCAGTTTTAAAAAATCTCAAGTTTTGTATTGTGGAGTTTGCAGGAAATTTCCTCATCTCACAGATACTAAGTCTTCCCTATATGTTGGTGTGACAGAAACATTCAAAAGGGAGACGTAGGAATGGCACAACAAGAGCAAATCACATGAAAAATGCATATTACATGGAGCTGCAATTCAAAATCCACAGGAGTCCTGCATAGCCAAATCGATCACAAAAATGCATGAAAAAAATATCGGGCACTTAAACATTTTATTTAATACAGCCTATTATCTTGCAAAAGAAGGTGAGGCTTTTATTAAGTTTCCAAAACTCTGCACACTGCAGAAAAAGAACAATCCTGACTGGAATTTCGAAAATTATACAAATGATCATGCATGCTGTAACTTTGTAATAGCAATTTCCGAGACCCTAAAAATGGCAATTCGATCCCAGATAGAAAATGCTAGGTTCCTCAGTGTTCTATCAGATGGGTCAACTGACAAAGGAATTCAGGAACAGGAACTGATTTATGTACGATTCGTTTGTGAAGGCACCCTTGTTACCCATCTGTGCGACATTGTCAACATGAAAAACTCCACTGCGTCCGGAGTGAAAAATGCTATAATAGTTGGCCTGGAAAGCATGGGCATATCTCTGGATATTCTGAGCCAGAAATGCATTGGTCTGAATACAGATGGAGCTGGTGTGAACCTCGCTAGTAAATCTGGTGCTGTGAAGCAGCTACTGGACGAAGTCTCCAAACATCAAGGATGGGACAATTGCGATCACATTGCAGTTGTGCACTGTGTAGCTCACAATCTAGAGCTTGCTGTGTGTGATGTTAAAAAAAAAGTTCATACATATCCAAATTTGAAGAGGTGCTCAAAGGATGTTTCAAACTATATTATTATTCACCTAAGCGGAGAAGGGAACTTAAAGAGATAGCTGATAATCTGGAAGAGCAGTTAAAACATTTTGGTGGCTTGCAGCAAATCAGATGGGTAGTAAGTCAGCACAGGGCAGTAACAGCGCTTAAGACAAACTGGGAATCTACAGTACTTCATCTTGAGCACCTTGCTACTGGTAGTGATGAATATTCAAACAAAGCCAAAGGATTGCTTCATGACATGAAATCAGAGAAGTTTCTTTATTTCTTCCACTTCATGATAGACTTCACAGAGCTGCTTCAGCAAGTGTCTAAGGCATTTTAACAAGAAGACAGTCTTATTTCTGAAGTTGCAAGAAGGATTGAGGTGCTTCAACAGAAGCTAATACAGCTGAAAACAAAGCCAGGAAAAGCACTAACTCAATTTCAATTGCTTTTTAAAGATGGACATTTTGCAGGGGTCCCGTAACTAACACAGGCAAAGCCTTCTAGAAAAGGCAGCTCTAATGAAACTAGTGTCAAGGAAGACACTACTGAGTTAATAGAGAATGCTCTTTCTTTTATAAGTGACCGGTTTCTGAAGCAGATCTCAGGCAAGCCGCATTCTTTGTTTAACATTTTTGATTTTACTTTGTGGCCAGACTCTGTTGAAAAGATTAGAGGTTTTGGGGATCAAGAATTTGAGGACCTTGTTACGTACTACAAAAAGGTACTTACTGATGAAGAAATTCAGTCTTCCCCTGGAGAGTGGTTAGATTTTAAACTGTACGTCTTTCATCGGATGACGTCGCATAGGCCTGTATCCCTCTTCACTCAGCTATTGAAAAAACGCCCAGAAGAAGTTAAACATGTCCTTCCAATTTTAGAAATCATGCTTTCCATCAGTCCAACAACAGCAATATGTGAACGGGGGTTTAGCAGCATGAACCGAATGAAAAATGAGCTCAGTACGTCCCTTAAAAGTGACACCATGTCTGCTTTAATGCGAATCCAAGTAGATGGGCCGGAGTTAGACACTTTTGATCCAAGCCCAGCTGTTTTGCACTGGCTTTCAGCAAATCCAGGAACGAGACATATTATGGGCCACAAACATCCTTGTCAAAACAAGACTGTTACTGAGTCAGAAGATAGCGACTGACTTTATTGCTACTCTCTATGTTCAAATCAGCACCATTTTCCTTAAACAGTTAGTAAATGCTGGTGCGTTGTGTTGTTTTACTGTTTGGTGTCTGTCTGTCAATGATACTTCTGACAATTTGCCATGGTGGAGCAGCTGTTTGTCTACTTTGGAGACACTCACCCCCAGCCAACTCCGAGACTGCTGACGCCGTGCAGGGTCCCCGGGAGCTTCCGAGATGATCTGGAGCAGACGGGGGGAGGGAGGGAGGGAAAGTGAAAGCACACCATGCGCACGCTGTGTTGAAAAGCCGGTTGCACATCTCCTGATGATCTGGAGTCAACAGGGGGAGGGAGGGAGGGAAAGTGAAAGCGCGCCATGTGCGCGCTGTGTTGAAACACCAGCCCTACGCGGGGACAGGAGATGTGCACACGTACGGAGTGCACATCTCCTGTCCGTACGCGTGCACATCTCCTGTCTCCATTCCGCCCAAAGAGCGATGACAATAGATCTCGCCAAGGCGAGCAGCGCATGCGCTGCGGTGCTAGGCAAGACCTAACCATGGGGGTGGCCCAGCCTCCTCCGGGCTATGATGGGCGTGGACAACCCGCCCTTGGCCCGGGCTTTGCCCATAATCGTCCCGCACAGCGTGGGCCTGTGCCTGCTTAGGTGCGCCTCCGGGCCCTGACGCCGATGAACTGGTGAGCGTCGAGGAAAGCGTGGCAACCTGGGGGCTGTAGTCCCCGTGCCAGTGGCTAGTGCGTCCCATACAACGGGTGCCTGTGCCGGCTTAAGTGCACCTCTGGGCGCTGACGCTGATGAACAGGTGAGCGTCAAGGAAAGCGTGGCATTCTGGGGGCTGTAGTCTCCGTGCCCGGGGCTAGCGCGTCCTGTGCAGCGGGTGCCTATGCCTGCTTAAGTGCACCTCCGGGCGCTGACGCGGATGAACAGGTGAGAATCAAGGAAAGCGTGCAATGTGGGGGCTGTAGTCTCCTTGGCCGTGGCTATTAGAGATAGGAATGGTTTGAAGGAAGGGCCGTCCAATTTTATTGCCAATGTACAAAATGCAAATACCAGGGCAGTAGCTTTTTTACCGTGTATGTTTTCTGTTCCTGTTATCAGTGTAGACTCCTAAGTACTTATAACCGATTAGTTCTTCCAACTGCTTTCCATCCAGCCAAATTTTATGTGGAAGGCCAGGGCAGTTTTGAATCAACATTGTTTTGGTTTTTACTATGTTGATTTCCAGTTTGTTGGCAGTAACATATTCTTGAATTTCGGTCAGTGACCTCTGAAGTCCAACTTTGGTTAAGCTCATTAGTACCACGTCATCTGCACATGAGAGGAATGTCAGAGTTAGTGGTGGATGGGAGTTAATCTGATCAAGCCAAGGTGTTAGAATTTATATAAAGAGGTAAAAGAAATAAGGGTCTAGCACATGCCCTTGCTTCAAGCCCTTATTTGTGGCAATCTGTCTTGAGATCCTGGTGCCATCACCAAACTTGACTCTAATCCAAGTATGTGTATATAGTTGCATTATTCCTTGCAATATTCTTTCAAGAATGTTCTAAACCATTCCATTAGTTTCCGCCGCAATATGAGACGGTCAACACAATCAAATGCCGCTTTTAAGCCTATGAAGTTTAATTTTTGCTCGTTCTGCTTACATTTGTCGGCTATTAGCGAGACAGCTAAGATGTTTGTGGTAGTACCTGACTCTTTCCTGAATCCGGTCTGATTGCTCGGGATCAGTTTATACTTGTCAGACCACTCAATGAGGTCCACTAAGATCAGTGATGCATAATACTTTGCTTACGCGTCTAACAATGCAATAAGCCTGTAGTTTGCTGGAGTCAATCGATCTCCATATTTGTAAATGGTATTTATGATAGAGCCACGCCAGCTGGATGGAATACTGCCTCCTGATTCCACCTATTTCAATAATGACAGGGCTCGACAAATCTAAAAAATCTCACTTGACCTGCAGGTCGAGTGAGTAGACTTTTCCACTCGACCTAACATCAATGCACTCGACCCACAAATTGATCGCATATGAATTTGTTTTCAAAACATTGGCCGCGCCAACAACCCAACCCAAGAAAACGTTGGCCAACCAAATTAACAGCAAATTTGTATTAATTTATCACCCAGTACATCCCTAAGATGTGTGTATCAAAGTGCCGTTGTGAACGTTTCTGCGAACATACATGGCAAAAAATACCCCATAAACTTTAACATGTCACTGAAATAACATCCATGACCACATATCAGGCACTTACTTGTTAGTGAAGATGCTGATGCTCTGAGCTAAGGGTTGCGTTCTTCATATGCAACACTGCCTTTTGTCCTTGCTATTCTGTCTTGAAATAACTTTGTGCAACAGGACCAATGTACTTGTATCAATTGAGGTTGAAACAGACTGAGCCATCGGTATTTATAGCCAGAGATCAAGTGCTTGTTCTTTCAAATATAGGGACAGTTTTGCATATTCATGGACCTGGAAGGCTGTGTCAATGTGATTGTCATTGTCCTGTGTTTCCTCTCAGCGAAAGCACTACTGTTCAGGTTGGATGAAAGTGTCAACTTTCGAGCTGTTCACTTGTATTTGCATTAGTGCTCTGTCAGCTTTGAGGCAGAATGTAGCTCATTTTGTAATCAGTTTGTGCTCAAGTCCTCAAAGTTTCGTTTATATTGCTGTAGCTGTTGCAGTGCTTAATTTGTATTAAAAAAAGTGCCAGGGCCCTTGTCAGGAGTCCATTGGCTTGGCAGTTTGGGCTGGACTGTTCCCATGCGGCACAGGGATCAAGACTGATTTCTATATAGCCAGTCCTGAACTGGGGTGGCGAACAGTGAGCTAAAGAACGATGATGGATTCAACCCAGGTCTGTGACTGGGGGTGAGTGTCTCCAAAGTAGACAAACAGCTGCTCCACCATGGCAAACTGTCAGACATATCATTGACAGACACCAAACAGTGAATGGTAAAACAACACAACGCACCAGCATTTACTAACCTTTTAAGGAAAATGGTGCTGATTTGAACATAGAGAGTAGCAATAAACTCAGTCGCTATCTTCTGACTCAGTAACAGTCTTATTTTGACAAGGACGTTTGTGGCCCATAATATGTCTCGTTCCTGGATTTGCTGAAAGCGAATGCAAAACGGCTGGGTTTGGATCAAAAGTGTCTAACTCCGGCCCATCTACTTGGATTCGCATTAAAGCAGACATGGTGTCACTTTTAAGGGACGTACTGACCTCATTTTTTATTCGGTTCATGCTGATAAACCCCCGTTCACATATTGCTGTTGTTGGACTGATGGAAAGCATGATTTCTAAAATTGGAAGGACATATTTAACTTCTTCTGGGCGTTTTTTCAATAGCTGAGTGAAGAAGGATACAGGCTGATGCGACGTCATCTGATGAAAGACGTACAGTTTAAAATCTAGCCACTCTCCAGGGGAAGACTGAATTTCTTCATCAGTAAGTACCTTTTTGTAGTACGTAACAAGGTCCTCAAATTCTTGATCCCCAAAACCTCTCATCTTTTCAACAGAGTCTGGCCACAAAGTAAAATCAAAAATGTTAAACAAAGAATGCGGCTTGCCTGAGATGTGTTTCAGAAACCGGTCACTTATAGAAAGAGCATTCTCTATTAACTCAGTAGTGTCTTCCTTGACACTAGTTTCATTAGAGCTGTCTTTTCTAGCAGGCTTTGCCTGTGCTAGTAACGGGACCCCTGCAAAATTTCCATCTTTAAAAAGCAATTGAAATTGTGTTAGTGCTTTTCCTGGCTTTGTTTTCAGGTGTATTAGCTTCTGTTGAAGCACCTCAATCCTTCTTGCAACTTCAGAAATAAGACTGTCTTCTTGTTGAAATGCCTTAGACACTTGCTGAAGCAGCTCTGTGAAGTCTATCATGAAGTGGAAGAAATAAAGAAACTTCTCTGATTTCATGTCATGAAGCAATCCTTTGGCTTTGTTTGAATATTCATCACTACCAGTAGCAAGGTGCTCAAGATGAAGTACTGTAGATTCCCAGTTTGTCTTAAGCGCTGTTACTGCCCTGTGCTGACTTGCTACCCATCTGATTTGCTGCAAGCCACCAAAATGTTTTAACTGCTCTTCCAGATTATCAGCTATCTCTTTAAGTTCCCTTCTCCGCTTAGGTGAATAATAATATAGTTTGAAACATCCTTTGAGTACCTCTTCAAATTTGGATATGTATGAACTTTTTTTTTAACATCACATACAGCAGGCTCTAGATTGTGAGCTACACAGTGCACAACTGCAATGTGATCGCAATTGTCCCATCCTTGATGTTTGGAGACTTCGTCCAGTAGCTGCTTCACAGCACCAGATTTACTACCGAGGTTCACAGCAGCTCCATCTGTATTCAGACCAATGCATTTCTGGATCAGTGGCTGATAGTGTATCACTCTACCTTTAATCTTGAGAATGTAACCGTTATCGGGGCCTCTTTATATTTATATTTATTTTCATGCTCCATGAGGAGTTTAGAACTCCTATTCAATAATCCTACACTGCGCGTACCTAACGTGTCCTTATTATTATTATTTTGACATCAATGAGTTCCAATTGTTTTCATTTTTTCTTTCTTTTCATTCTTTGTTAAGTCTCCGCTGGGACTGAATATTTTTAGTCAGTGGTAACCTTAAGGGCACCAGTTGAATTAACATATAGCGTTTGTTTGAAAACACAGCCTCCAATGACAAAAACAACACTTCCCATGATTCGATAACCATCGGGTATACGTTTTTTTATGTCATCCATCATGTGTCTGATAGGACTACGTTTTCACGTCATCCATCACGTGTTTGAGAGAACCAATCCTATGATAGCAACACAAACACGGAAGTCTAATCCTACCGATTAACGATACGGGGGCAAAATCTCCGCTGGGACCAATTATTTTAGTCAGCAGTTGCCTCTATGGTACCCTATAAGGTAATATACTGTGCTTATTGAAATCACGGCTTCATATGGCAAAAAACCGCACTTGCCAATATTCTATGAACCATTGGAACTACAATTTCACGCCATCCATCACGTGTCTGGTTTGACCAATCCCGTGATTACAATACGAACACGGAAGTATAAACCTACCGATCAACGAAACACGGCGCAAAACGCCGAGGATCGGGACCGAGTAGGTGGACAGGCGGGGCAGGACTCTTGACGAAGTAAGTCGGGAGGATAGGGTGAATGGCCTGGAATACGGGCATGCTTCATCTTTACAGAGAGGGAATTCAATACATCCATTATCTCCACTGCCCTTACGCCGCCTTTTCCAAATTTTCCTTTCCTATCTTGTTTTCGCTCTGGGGCTCCAATGATAGGGTTTGACTATAGAGCTACCCCCATTAGCCCTGCGATCCCCTGGGAAACGGAAGTCATCCGGAATTCGGGTAAGAAAGGATGCATGTGTGTGGTTTGATTTCACAGATGCACATATGTTTTTTAATAATCACGCATGGTTCAAATTACTGCGTTTATTCACAGATACGGCAAGAATGTTGTGTGTGAGCGTACTCTAGGAGAGTCTTTTACATTTACATTGATAGTATATACTAACTGGCATGAAGATTCAGTGAGGATGCGAGCAAATTTGCCACCGCACAATACATCTGTCACGTCGATTAATTGTGTACAGATACAGTTATGAGTGGCACATGTTTGGATATAGCTGCACACCACTATGCCTTATAATCACTTGGCACATGTAGGTGTTGTTCTTTATCCGAAGCACGATTGTGAGACACATCACGTTGGAACCATCACTAAGAAAACCTACAAATATAAGTTGTTTGTTTTGTTTTGTTTTCTATGTTCTCTCTTGCAGATGGAATACGACGCATGACAGATTAATTAATCAGTCGCTCATACAAGGAGCAGCTACTCTGCCCTTGCTTCAGAAAAACAGAATAGGGAATTCCCTCTTCTGCTATCCAGGGTGGCCTCTTTTGCCCTGAAGAAAGCCCTGGACCTTAACGGCCATATACGGACTGAAACATGTTGGCACTAGGGTCCTAGGACCATAATACTCCTATGAAGACCCCATTTTTAGTAATTTTATTAACCCAGACAGACCCAATAATAAAGGGAAACTGGGGATCTGCCTGAGGTTTTTTATCTTCTAGCCCCCCTGGTCTGTAATATCTTCAAAGAGCTCCCAACATTGTGGTTGAGCCCACCCCGACTTTTAGGCGTCGGGGTGACCCGATGATGAAGCATGACACCACTAGGGTGTGTGAGGGTACCTAAATCAAAAGGAATTGTTTCCTTGCTCACCTATTGGTGAAGTTAAAATTTCCCCTCACCAGTTCCTTCACATCATTCCATCTACGTGCACCAATACCGACCACTGGACGGTCAGTTGGAGTAAAATAAATTGTGTAACTGATTATATAGGGAGGTGTTACTCTGACCCAGAATCCTCTCCACCCTCTAGGCAAAAGAATATTTTTTTTTTCAATAGCCTTTTGTATACATATATCCAGAGATATGCCCATGCTTTCCAGGCCAACTATTATAGCATTTTTCACTCCGGTTGCAGTGGAGTTTTTCATGCTGACAATGTCACACAGATGGGTAACAAGGGTGCCTTCACAAACGAGTCGTACATAAATCAGTTCCTGTTCCTGAACTCCTTTGTCAGTTGGCCCATCTGACAGAACACTGAGGAACCTAGCATTTTCTATCTGGGATCGAATTGTCATTTTTAGGGTCTCGGAAATTGCTATTACAAAGTTACAGCATGCATGATCATTCGTATAATTTTCGAAATTCCAGTCAGGATTGTTCTTTTTCTGCAGTGTGCAGAGTTTTGGAAACTTAATAAAAGCCTCACCTTCTTTTGCAAGATAATAGGCTGTATTAAATAAAATGTTTAAGTGGCCGATATTTTTTTCATGCATTTTTGTGATCGATTTGGCTATGCAGGGCTCCTGAGGGTTTTGAATTGCAGCTTCATGTAATATGCATTTTTCCATGTGATTTGCTCTTGTTGTGCCATTCCAACGTCTCCCTTTTGAATGTTTCTGTCACACCAACATATAGGGAAGACTTAATATCTGCGAGATGAGGAAATTTCCTGCAAACTCCACAATATAAAACTTGACATTTTTTTTAAACTGATCTCGACTATGACACCTCCATTACTTTCCTTTTCTTCAATCACTGCCCACTTGAAATCTTCAAGCCATTTATGTTGTACAACTCTCTGTCTTTTTGTTTGATCATACTCCCTTTGCTTTTGGTGGATTTCTTCTAATGACTTCCTTTTCCCAACTGCTGAACTCTCTCCTGCATTATTCAGTGGAGTGTTAGCTCCAGTGGTTTTTCCCAACCACAACCTGATGTCTGCCATTGCAGCTGCACTCTCTGCCTGTTGTCTGCCTTATCCTCACTAGATAGCCAGCACTGCTTCTGTCCGCTCTGAGCTAGAATCAAAAACAATAACTGTAACTAATTTAAAATAACATGAACTGTGTACAAACTACTAACTTTAAAGGCTTAACAATTTTGCTTTCCATAATTAATTAAATTTCATGGCTCCAATTACCTAATACTGCATGATCTGTAAACTCACTGGCACTCTCAGGTTCGCACAAAAGCACCCCAATTTGGAATGCGCTCTAAGTCATAATAATCAAATGGTACTGAACGATGTGCAAATTCCAGTAACACAACCAGTGCTTTCAACTAAAATAACTCACTATCGGGACTAACCGGTCTGCTCTTGAGTAGTGCTGGTACTAATATGTATTGCAGATGGGGGCAGGGTATATTATGCCTGTAATTTCAGCCAAATTAAAAGGTCTTGCCTAACGTTTTAACTAAAGTCAGAACTGAAAAGAATCCCCTCAGCTTAAACTTAAATGTCTTAGCGCTCGCATCAAAAAACACACCAACAGTACTGGCTCCCTTACCCACTGAGAATGAGTAACTGACAGTCAGGATCCCCGAGACAGGAGTGACGCTTTACATTTTTTCTAGTAAATATTGCTACCCTTCTTGATGCCAATAGGTCTCGCTTTTGGGACCTTATAAATATTAAGTTATGCAGCACAATATCCTTGGTGCACCAACATTAACTGTTGCATGGTTAAACACTTATAAGGTCCCAAAGGCGAGACCTATTGGCTATGCCAATGCTTGTTGGTATTATCAATTGTGTATGCTGCTAGTGTTTCATCTCCTCTGCCACTGTGTTAGCCTCTTTCCGCTTCGTCAGACTTTGTTGCTAGTGCTTTGTCCAGCACAAGGTCTTTTGAACTCCAGGTACTCCAGCCAGGTAGCAACAACAACATGTATTCATGCTGGGACCAGCATCACCATCCAAAAGTAATATGAATGTGTTATGTTGTGTGTAGTCCTTGATCTTGGCTACCTAGGAAGACCCAGTTTTGCTTTCAAAGGAGGTGGGTCGCCGCTATCTTGTTAGCATCGATCCCAGTTTGTCTCCAGAGAATGAGGCTTGTGTTATCCTTCGGTTACTGTCACTGGGGAAAGAATTACACTGCCTCAAAGGTCCTGCAGTTTTTCTCACGCCGCATTAACCAGTGTGAGAAGTTGGCCTGGTATATGATGCTCACTAGTTAAAGTGATCACCTTGTACCATGCCAAGCAACCCTTATGGTGTGGTTGTAAGTCAACCTTTTCGGACTAGCTGCCCTAGTGGTAGCGTAGGCTAAGCAGTCTTTGAGGCTAAACTCGTGAAGCGTGTTAAGCCAGCTGTTTTACCAAATGCAACCCCCTTTTATACCAATGAAAGGACACCACACAGATATATATTCAAAATATATATGTATTTATTTCTAAAAGTAACCCCTAGTCTCTTTATGAGCACAGGAGCACAAATCGTCAAACAAGATTACAGTAGAATACACAGAAGTTGCACTTTATATGGATAGGCCCTGGTGGCCACTCAAACCATATACTAAAATAGTGGTATAAGTACCACGAACAGAAAAGGGAAAAGTCCTAGGGCCTCTAGAATCGCTGGGCCTACAAGGAGCTAACTTCAGTTAGTGACCAGGAGGTCCACGGGTGGCGTGTGCAGAGCAAATAGTCACACGCGTGCTCCCATAGGTTTCAATGGGTGCGTAAAAAGTACAAAGTTACTGCAAAGAGGATCTTCCGGATGGACTAGGAACTCAAGATTTGGAACACAGGCACTAGAGATGTAATACTACACTTGGGCACAGGTGTGCCAGCTTTACCTCACCCACAGGAAGCGGGTGCATAGGCCTCGAAGTGCGTCGGGTTTCTTCTATCTGTTCCGTGGAGCCTGAAGACAAAGATGCTGCAGGCGGTCGGTCCGGGAGAGATGCAGTGGATCCAAGAGTGGATCGGAGATGTTGAAGACCTGTAAGCAGAGGGGACAGTGTTCACAGTCACTAGCCAGTGACCAGCGTGGCACCAGGTGGGTACCAAGCAATGTCGGGTGCAAACAGGAAGAAAGGTGTAGCTTGTCTCTGCAGCCACGTGGTCCCTGGAGGTCGACGACGTCCAGGAGTCGGTTCACGAGCTGTCCCACGCAGGCTCTCGCTGTCGGCGACTTGATCGAAGCAAACAAGCCTTGGCAAAAGCAATTGTTGTAGGAGATGAAATAAGCTGATGGTTCTGACCAGCAAGGTCAGAAGGACTGCTCCTTTGGAGGGGAGCAAGGGCCAGTCTGGAGCAACCAGACCAGCGGTGTATTTCGTAGAGTTCGTCGCCAAGATGGGTACTAGCCAGCGGGCCAGCAACCGGTTAGGCGCGTCGAGTGGCAAAATGCAGAAGGGCCCCACGCAGATCGTGGAGATGCTGGAGGGCTCACCTTTGGTGCAGATGCTGCTCGGGTGTTGGGCTTCTCAGATCCCAAAGCACAACTTGGAGGGAGCCTCGGTTGTTGCACTTGTCAGCTTGTCGTGGTCGTTTCAAGATGGCTGGCTCCACGGGTCTCCTCTTTTCAGGGACTGTGGATCGGCCGGTGAGAGGTCTGGAGGTCCAGGTCTTGTCAGTCTCTGGGCTCGGGCTCCGGCGGGAGGTGGCGGCAAAGCAGACGTTGATTCGCTGGATGGTGCTTGCGTTAGCAAGGTGGTCACTCCCTGACCACAGGGGAGATTGGCTTCAGTCCTCTGTGCAGCAGAGCATCGAAGTTCCCGTCTTCTTCTTAGTGTTAAGTTGATTCCAGGATGTCTGAAGTCTTAGGACACAGCTCCTACCTTTAAGCGGATTCTAGGGGCCGGACTACCTGCTAGGTCCCTCCCTATGGGTGGGACCAGGAAGGGGGGTGGATACACCCCCAATCCTTTGTCCAGCTCGCCCCAGGCCCGGGACTGGTGTGCCCCAGGACCGGTTTGAACTGGCATATGCACCGAGGCTCCTTGTGAGCCACAGGCATGTCTGGTTTCTTTCAAGCCCTACCTGACCAATACACAAAATCCTGTCTGGGGTGGTGCACGCACCTCCCCTGGCAGGAAACCCTTTGTCCACACCTCCCAAGCTGGAAGGACTCCCAGCAGCAGGAGGGCAGACTTGTGTCTGTGGTGGCAGCATCCATTTTGTGGAGCTGAGGCTATGTCTGATTTTACCCGGGTTTCAGGTACTGTACATGTCGTGTCCCTCTAGAAGGGTGGAATGCTAACCCCGTCGCCAGAATTGGCGAGGGGTTAGTATTCCAATTCGTATGACACCTTACTCGACATGTTTTGATAAAGCCAAACCAAAGATAGCATTTAACCGCGAGGTTCATAATGCACTTAAGAGTATATGGTATGACGATATCTGGAAACAGTAGAAGGAAGTTGTTCCGACCACTGCAGACAGGCTCAGCTCATGCCAGAGCACCATCTCACATGGAACCAAGCACTCTGCCTTCAGGATTGTTAAGGCCTGCCATAGGAGTGACTTATAGGTTACCGGGTGTCCCATTTAAGGTTAGGTATAGGTATACTACACCTAAGTAAGAGGTGGTTACACCAACTTACCCCAGCTGAGTGATCAGCCAGTTGTGTCAAATTGTTAGGCCAAGCCTGGGGTGGCATAATACATGCTTCAGCCCTTGGCAGGCCTTGGGTACACCAATGCCCTGGGTACCTAGTGTACACTGGTACAGGGGCTGACAGGGTGATCCACTTCCAATTGGTTATGCACCTAGGGTGCATAGTTTTAATTTAGTAGAGAGAACAGCAGGCTGGGGGTCTGATTGGCAGGCCCACAGCCTCAATATGTCAAAAACCAGTGAAGCAAAAAGCAAAAATTTGGGGTGACCATAGGATAGCAGACCCTACTCTCCTACAACCAGGAAGTGTAACTTCCATAAGTGAGCTATTGATAGGTTTACGCAGTCCAAAAAGAGTGCTCGTGCTGCCGGAGCTGTAACACCCAGGGGAGTCTGCGTTGTCGTTTACACATGAAATAAGCTTTAGCACATCTTATATATTGTTCTTTGACTGCCAAGAGTTCATGGCTAAAACAATGACTTTGTTGTCATGAATACGTTTGCACGCACTGAGTTAAATCTTGTCGCTTGCTGGCTTCCGTACCTCCAAGCGGCGTCGGGTGAAGGGATGGCAAGCGTCCCCATTGGTTGGAGCATTAGTGAACATGGACTCCCAGCTCTGCATCTCTCAGCGAAGTTTCTCTGATGGCCGGACCAGATGACTTTTTAAGATTAAGAAGCAATTCTATGCGACAAAACTGGCACAGTACTCAAAGGGTTAATATTTTAACTTACCACCCAAGTGCCTTGCTCAGTGGTGGGGGAGTGTTTTACTCTAGAGCCAAGGAGGGCTTGTGCAGGAAGCTTGAGAAGCACTTTATTTCTAAGCGCTGCCCACTTTCTAATCAAGTTTCAAAGTAAAAGGGATATTCTTCAATATAAAATGGTGCTAAAACATGCTTTTTTTCATTTCTGCATAGCAGTAGCTCTCCATGAGCAGGGAGGGGAGAAGGTTGGTTCTCGCTGTCAGTTTAAGTGGCTGTGTTTTCCTTTTGGTTTACACCCCATAACATTTGAAAGATGTATTACTCTTTTGACACACTGAGGTAAAGCCCTTGGCACTATACACTGCTGGCGGCCTCCTCATTACAAATAATGAGTGATGTTTGGTAAGGAATTGCCTGCCCAGGGCCAACCATAAGATACAGAATTATCACAGACCAAGTTTTAAACAAAAGATTGCTGTACAAGGCACTCTCCAGCCAAGAATAGTTTACTAAGGAATGCACAGACGCATACAGTGTGCAACGCATAATGGAGCCTCGAGTTTGAGAATGATGACTCTGATATGTGCTTTCGAATTTTCAAAGGACATTGCTGTCATATCATGCTTGATCACTCCGAGATAATTTTATGGAGGCTGGTGCTAAAGATATGACTGATACTGCGGACATGTCTCAATAAGTTAATGGTTGTAACCTAAGAGGAATGTGCATGTTTGGACAAGGGCCCGAAGGGGGCTATTTTCAGGTAAAAAGGGTTTGTGGTCCCACCATACAAATGGATAGCTGGGATGCCTGTCTCGGCGGAAGGACGCCGTCTGCACATGTGCTCAGCGCAGAAGCATGTTCTGTACATCGACTTATTAAGGGATTGGGTCTGGTGAACGGAAAGCAAAACATAGAGGCTCACAACTCTTTTTTACCTATGCTCTATAAGCTTGTTTAGTACACATATGAGGAAATGCTCCCTGCAGTTGCACTCTCCTGAACGTCATCTTTTACCTCTGTGACTCTCCTTCACTCTGGACTACACAGTCTTCGACTTGCCCCACAAAGCCTCACTCTGAACTGCTACAGCCATATCTCATCTGCATGAACGGCAACGGGTTTATAGCGCTCTTCACTGTGACTGGGTGTTTTGGCGCTGTTCTAAACACAGTTGAAAAGCATTTCATATATTTTAGTTAGAACAAAGGCGCTTGTAAAGAAAATTGGTCATCTACATGTGTGGGCTAGTTAAATTTAGGGTTTTTTAGTCCTAGATAATGTTGATTACATAGCTCACGAATTAGGGTTGGATGAACTATTTTTGCAGCAGGATAACTATAACTTAGTCTGTTTAGACAAGTAAATGTCAGGCAGAAGATCTTAAAGGCAATGCAGTACTTGACCAGTGTCAAGCCTGGACCAAGGATATGGATCGTTTGAGAGTCTCCCACCCGCTCTCTGAAAAAGATGTTCTACTGTAAAAACACCTAGCAGAGATGTAAAGGAGAAAAAGGGAAGGGAAAGAGAGACAGGAGCTGGCTGTGAGCGTGGGAAGAACCGGGCGTGGGGACTTCGTATACTGGGCCTTCATGGTCTTTGTTAGCAGATCAAGAGAAAGGTAGCACAAATGTAAGAATGAGTAGGTATAATTAATAAACCTATTACACCAAAAATGAGTTTGACTCCCCAAGCTTCAAGGCAGGAGAAGCAGTGAATACTTCCCGCAACAACCGGGAACTGGCGGCGAACTTCAGGATACAGAGGAGCAGTAAAGGAGCAGCACATGAGTATTATCGGGAACCAAATAAACACAACAAGTGCGCGCGCCTCGCGCTGACAAGGAGAGGGAGAGGCAGCAGGGGAGGGGAGAGAGAAGGGGGCCTGCGCCTGTTTCCCTTGTGGGAGCGAGCAGGAACCATCTGTCAAAGCTCGCTCCCGCAAGGGAATCGCCAAACGTGCACGCGCTGCCATTGAAAGCAATGCAACGCGTGCACGTTTTTGGGGCCCAAACTGAATCGATTACTAAAGGTCTCCTATGTAGCGTATGCACGCTGCGTAGCAGAGACCTAAAAATGGGACATTTCTCTGCTTAACCTGGACACTACACAAAAACTGGGACATTTCCTGATTTGGAAAAAAAAGTGTTGGGACACCAGGGCACTTCTCCAAAAACCGGGACTGTCCAGTAAAATGGAAGACATCTGGTCACCCAATTAAGTGTCAGAAAGGACAAATGCAGCTTAATGCAGCAGATTTTGTGGTACTATCACTTCATTCTTCTGTCCTTTAGATGCTTGTTAAGTCTGTCTGTGCTTTGGATGCACCTCATTAGTACCAGATTGACACCCAAATACAGCAATAAGCAACACAAATGTGACCATTCAACCTTTGCAAAAGGCCTTCTACTGCGCAGCAACACGTTGCTTCATTGTTATTAACTTTTAAACCGTTTGAGCTAGAAACTATTTTTTTTTGTTAAAATCTGTAGATTACGCAGCAGATGATGAAATATGTGTGAAATGCAGCAAATCTATAATTATGCAAAAATCGCCGTGACTGCAAAATTCCAGTGGCCCTGACAATTGGCTTTGCCAGTGCTTGTTGAAACCTGGTTCGAGTCTCAGGGATGGCTCAACAGCCTGTGATTCTGGGCAAAGCACTTTAATCTCCCACCGTGTCTAAAATCATAACTGTGTCCTTGTGTATCGTAACTGGTGTTTATGTGAAGAGCTCCATTCTCCTTTACCTTCGAATTGAGCTCGCGCTATCATATAAACCTGCCAAAAAACATTCACTACAACAAATGGAGCTTTTCAAAGTTCAATTCTGTGCCCAAAAAATGGAAAAGGGCACTCGGTAAGAACTTCAATAGAAAAAATTTGGAGGTCTGCCACTTTAAGAATAATGCCAAGGTTTCAAGACTTTACTAGCAATTTTCCAAACAAATTAAATCTAACAAAGTTGTAGACTTTTCAGTAGTAGTTGCTTCGATAGAGGGACCGAGTCACCATTCAAAGATGGCCGACTGCAATACAACTTGATGCGGTTCTCATCACACTAACCGTGTCACCAGTAGCCCGTTTCAAGTACAGCAATTTAGTGAGCACTAGGTTCAATTCAAAGATTGCTACCATTTATGACTATGGACCTCAACCGTGATCCTCAAAAAATTGTAAAATGACTGCCAAAGACACCTGGGTGATTATATTGAAGGCGAAGGTTCATGCACACACATTCATTCTCAATTGCTTCCTCTTGCAGGATGGTTACCAACAGCTGTAATTTAAGGTCGCGCGTCAGCATCTCCTACTGCAAGAAAACAATCAATATTTTGTTCTAAATGTACGTGTAAATACCAAAAATGTAATTCCTATCTGTTCGGATCTCTGTACAAATCTGAATGATTAGCGCCTGACAAAACATACTCCATTTCAAGATGGCGGCGGCCTTGTATTCTGCCTCCGAATATGGGATAGCAGTTCATTCAGTTTACCAGCAGGGGCGCTGTCTCCGCGGTTTATGTCGAAGACTGGAGCCTCGGATTCAGGCCGGTGACGGTGGTGGGCGCAGAGCTGTCGGAGTGTACATTGAACTGCGTTTTCATAAGGCTTACAACCTCTGACGAGCCTTTCAATGTGCCAGTATTTGTGAAGGACAGTGTTCAGCTGCAGAGGTGACTGCTGGTGACAGTTGGTGGTGGGCGCGGAGCTGCCGGAGTGTATATTGAACTGCGTTTTCATAACTTACAACCTCTGACGAGCCTTTCAATGTGCCAGTATGTGTGAAGGACAGTGTATAGCCGCAGAGGTGACTGAGAGCAGTTCGTCAGGGTCAGAGAACCGAGCAAAGATGCGTCTGTGAGAATGAACCTTTACCCACAGCTTATTTATTTGTGTTTATACGGGCTCGCCCCCTTCTTCCCTTACTGGGTCCCATTAGCGAACCATGATGTTAGGTGGCATGTGTCCCCTATATTTAGCTTAGGGTATTACTATAAATTGGGCAACATTTTATTCCATCCGGAGCTTCACACCCCGCCCCAGCGCCTTGAGACCCTCACGGGTGAGTAGCGCGCTTTATAAACCCTTGATTGATTGATTAAACCAAGTACAAGAAAGTATTTTTTTACAGTGCACCCCCTGAACTGACATATCTCAAGCAAATAGCTAGGATCACACAAGTTGATCAAGCGAAGAAGCTGTGACTGATCACTTTTTTTCTTGTCCCCCCTCAAATTGCATATACAAATGGAATACAAATTATTAAACTAATCTAGTTTATCAAGGAATAGGAATCTAGTTATATGTCTTGTAAGTATTAGAATACTAAATCAACCGATAAACCGAGTAACAGAAAACACTTGTTCATAATATATACAAGAACAATCATGCAGACACCTCTCTTTTGTGTTCACCCTAAGTGGTTTTGCACACCGGTATCCATTTTGCTTAATCTATGGGAAGCCGTTCACGTCAAAATTACAGATCCCCATATACGACACCTTCTGAAATGCATATCATGATGCAAAATGATTATGACACACACCAGAATTAATATAATATCTCTCCAGATAAATTTGATACCTGGCAGAGTGAATCTGACTTGAACCAAAACAAATATGAAATCTGCCAGAGTGAATATACTACTTAGTGATTCATATGAATAACACACACTCTGAATTGAATAAGAGATATATTGAAATATACATCAATGATACTTTAATGAATATGGCCATCACTATAAACAATATAGCAATCAGTGAAACAAATACAATATGCATCAAAAAGAATGGGACATTCCTTGAAATGACTGACATATGCCAAGAGGAATATGACATACATTTCAATGAATATGACAGATTGAAATGAATATAAGTTACTGAAATGAATATAGTATATTCTGAAAAGAATATAATGCATATTGTAATAGCATACACTAGAATGAAAAAAACACACGTTGCAATGAATATAAATTGATTTGAAATAAATATTACCTAGATTGCAATGAATATGAGATATATAGAAATGAATAGGATATGATTTCAAATGAATATGGCTTGTGTTGAAATAAATATAGGCTACATTGAACTGAATTTGACATGCCTTAAGAGGAGTATGAACAAAGCTGACATTCTCATGAAAGTTGTCAAAATTAATATGGCATGCATTGAAATTAATATGATACATATTCAAATTAATATGATATATGTTAAAATGGATACATGCATCTTAAAATGATTATGACAAGTGTTACTATGTATATGACATCTATTGAAATAAATATAACTGATAAAAAAAATCTAATACATGTTAAAATGAATATGAAATGAGTTGAAATTAATATGATGTCCATTGAAATGAATTTGACATGTTTTTAAATGAATACGAGTAACATCAAAATGAACATGACGTTTATCAAAATGAATACAGCTTATTTTGAAAGTAATTTGATACACATTGACATGATTATGATACGTGTTGAAATGGATATGATTTATGTTCAAATTAATATAAGATTTGTTATTTTGAATGAGACATCCGTTGAAAGGAATATGATATATGCTAAGATGAATAGGACATGCATTGAAATGAATATGAGCCCCATTGAAATTGATTAAAAATGGCTGAAAATAAAATGAAACTTGTCAAAAATAAATATATTATGCTTTGAAATTAATATGATATACATCAAAATGAATATTTAATGTATTGAAATGAATATGACCTATGTTGAAATGGAAGTGACCCATGTTAAAATTGATATGGCAGGTGTTAAGCTGAATCTGACATCCATTGAAATGAATATGACATTTATTGAAATGCATATGACACATGTTAAGATGAATATGAACCACTTTGAAATAAATATGACTCCTGTTGAAATAAATATGGCCACATCACAATGAATATGACATTTATTAAAATGAATATGGCATTTTTTTAAATGAATATGAAACTATTTGAGATAAATGTAGCATGCTTTGAAATGAATAAGCACATATCAAAATGAACCAAGCCATGTATAAATGAATATGACCCTTGTTCAAATGAATATGGCTTGCAATGAACTTATGTTGATTTGCTTTAAAATTAATATTACATATTGAAATAAATATTACATATTCTGAAAGGATATGATAAGGACTACATTGAATTAACTAAAATTAATATAACACACATATAACGGAATATAAAACAAGGAACCAGCCTTTACCGTGCATCCGTTACATGCATCGATTTGCAACGCAGGTAAATATTTCTACATTTGTCACACTGTACTTATCACATAGGTAAGGATTTTTGTAAACAACAATTTTTTTATGTGAGCGTAGAGATAAAGGGAGGTAAGGATGATTTTAGGGTTAAGAGGTGGTTAGAGGCAAAGGGAGGTAAGAATAATTTTTGATTATAGGGTGGGTAAAGGTAAAGTGAGGCAATGGTGATTATAGGGTTTAGGAAGGGGATAGAGGTAAAGGGAGGTAAGGAATAATAAAGGGGTTCTCACATACAAAATAAAAAAAACATACACACATAAATCAATATACATGAGTGTGTAGCTTTATCGTTTCAGGATTAGAGTGCCGTCTAAATTATGCAAAAGAGGAAGCAGGGAACTCTGGGTAATAATAATAATAAAGCCATTTCTAGAGCGCCTGGTTACACTAGCATAGTGTGTCCCCGCGCTGACAGATGCCGCTGCTCCCCTAAAAGCGCAAAGTCCGGGGCACACCAGGATCCCAAAACAAAAAGTTAGTTTTTACGCGGAAATAGGTGAGTTTTCAACTTTAATCGGAATCTTGCTTCAGAAGGCTCCATGCGAAGATCAAGAGGAAGCCTGTTCCAGTGTTTGCTGGCTAGGAACCTAAAAGAAGCACCTCCAATCTTGGTCTTGTGAACGCGGGAAGTTGGAACAACATAGCTCCAGCCGATCTGAGATTGCGGATGGGACGATAGAGGGTGAGAAGGTTACGCAAGTAGCCAGGGCCTTTACCCTAGGCAATGCGATGAGCAAAACAGAGAGCCTTAAACCTGATTCGCTCCTCGATAGGGAGCCAATGAAGTTCATGGAGTGCCTTTTTACCTGATGCGTGATACGTGCAGCAGCATTTTGTACGCACTGAAGTTGGTGAATACCTTTTTTGCTAAGGCCCAGAAGGAGAGCATTGCCATAGTCCAAATGAGGCGTGACTAGGTCATGAATGAGTGTCTTTCTAGCACTGATGGGGAGTAATTCGAGAATTTTACGGAGTGTTTTAGGTATTCCAAAGCATTTGCCCGTGATTTTGCTAATCTGAAGCTTAAAGGAAAACTCCGTATCCAGCATGGTCCCCAGGTTTCTGACAGACTCCACCGGCTGAGGAGTTACCCCTAGTTCCGTAGGCCACCAGGCCTGTGACCAGGCGGAGGGGGATTTACCAACCACTAGAAGTTCTGTTTTGTCGCCGTTAAGGCGCAGACAGTTGTTGTTCATCCACCCTGCCACGGAGAGCATACAGTTAGAAAAATTGGTGGCTGCATCTGACTGGTTGTGAGTGAGTTTGATTATTAATTGGGTATCGTCAGCATATGTGACGATATCCACTCCAAAGGCTTCCACAATATGAGCCAAAGGCTCCATATAAAGATTGAACAACGTAGGGCTCAGACTGGAGCCCTGAGGAACTCCATGTCTGAGCTTTCTGAGGGAGGAATTGTAAGGGGGGCAGTGCACCTGGAAACTCCTGTTTGCCAAGAAGGATTTAATCCATTCAAATGCAGATCCCGTCACTCCCATGTCTGAGAGGCGAGACAGCAGCGTTGAGTGTAGCACAGTATCGAAGGCTGCACTTAGATCTAATAAAACCAACGCTGCCGTCTGCCCCTCATCAACTAGTTGTCTCAAACACTCAGTAGAGAAGAGAACCGCTGATTCCGTGGAGTGGCCCGCTCTGAATCCTGACTGTGTTGAATGGAGAAGAGAATTCTCCTCAGCAAATTTCATAATTTGTATGTTTACTACCTTCTCTACCACTTTCGCACAAAAAGGGAGAAGGGAAATAGGGCGAAGATTTTGAAGCTGGGAGATATGCATTGAAGCTTTTTTCTTCAAGGGGATTACTTGAGTCCATACATCTGGCACATAGCACTCCTGAAAAGATAGGGTGATAAGGTGATCGATCTGATCAATCATGCCTTCTAAGACACCCTTACAATGCTTAGGAGAGATCACATCAAGTGGGGAGCCAGATCGGATGCTATTAATAATAGTGAGCAGCTCCTGCCTCTCCGGGACTTTAAAACATGTCATAAGGGGTTTAGGGGCGAGGTCGTTTCTCACAGTAGAATGTTTGGTTGGCAAATTATCAGCAAATGTCGCATGAATTGCGTCTACCTTCTTCACAAAAAAGTCCGCAATGTCGTCACATAACTCATTGGAGTAGGTGTCTTGGGCCACCAGTCTAATAGGAACAGTAAGTTCTTTGTAAATAGTAAAAAGTTCTTTAGTGGGATTCTTTGCAAGTTCAATACGTTCCTTAAAATAGGCGCCTTTAGCTGCTCTTATGAGTTTGTGGTATGTTTTTAATTCATTTTTATAGATCAGCATGTCTTCAGGAGAATAGTTTTTCCTCCAGCCACGTTCTAAGTTTTTACATTTGGCCTTTGCTACTATAAGATCTTTGGAAAACCAGGGGGCAGTTTTAATTTTTCTTGCAGGTGGCTTGGATGTCCATGGTGCTACAGAATCTAGAGCCCTAGACATCCATGTCTCATAGTCATTCCATGCCTTACGCAGAGTATTACTAGGCGGAGGAGGATCCTTTAATAGGGCGGACTTGAAGTCGTCCGGCGTAAATTTTCTCCAATCTCTGCGTTTTTGGGGCTTGCGCTTGATAAATCTGTCTTTCTGTTGGGCAATTACTACCTCAATAGGAATAATGAAATGATCTGACCATGGTATTTGAATCGGATTTGCAACTGTGACCCTCTCCCAGTTAGCAAAAACAGGGTCTAAAAGATGCCCTAATTGATGTGACGGAGATGTAGATTGGAGTTTAAGTGCAAGGGATTCAAGTATATCTACTACTCCCTGTGCCTCCTTACAATTCGGGTCCTCGAAGTGTAAGTTAAGATCACCCAAAATTAGAAATTTCTTGTACCGCAATGCATGCTGAGTTATTAGCTCTGCAAGTTGATTACTAAATTGAGAAGACTTGCCTGGAGGCCGGTACATGAGGAATCCATTAATGATCGTTTGAGGATTGACTTTAATAGTAAAAAAACCACCTTCACAGTTGGATAATGTGGCCTTCTCCAAGCTGCAGTTAAGATTGCTTTTATAGATTATAGCCAATCCCCCCCCTTTTTGTTTTTCTCTATCAAGTCTGAGTAGGCAGTAGTTTACAGGTACAGCCTCTAAAGTCTCAGGGGTAGAGGCATCATCTAACCAAGTTTCTGTTAGAAAAAGCACATCGAGATCACTATCTAAGACCAGGTCATGTATCTCCTGTTTGTGCTTTTTCATTGATCTACAATTTAGTATTGTGAGTTTCACATTGATCAGCACCAACTCGTCATTACTCCAACCATTGGTGGAAAAATGACAGGTAGCACAGTGAGGAGGGAAAGAGTCTGAGTCTACAGACACAGTATGGCGACAGCTATCTGCAACTTTGGGCCGGAGGGCCAGCAGATCATTGATGGTATAGTGAATAAATCTGCATTCGTTCCTGGTAGTGAAGGTAACAGGGGCAGGGGTCCTGGCCCCGAGCCCCGGTCGGCCGCGGACGGGCGCAGACGTGCTCGCCTTTGGCGCGCCGCCGGCGCGCCCGCCCGCTGCGCGGACGGGGTGATTCCTTGTTTTTATACATAAAGGAGGAGGGTGGGAGGGAGGAACAACTAGCCCGGCAGCCCTACCCTACTCAAGATGGCGGCCGAGGAAAATCGAATGAGCCAGCACCCAGCAACAGCAGCGTGGAGTCAGGGCAGGTCAATGAACAGCCTCAAAGCGAATGCCAGTCTTGCAGCAATGTGGAAGGTAGGATAAAAAGGCAAGCTAAGATATTTACACAATTTAAAAACGATTTTATTAACTGAAATAATACGCAAGCAGAAATTTTTAAAAGATTCCAGGAAAGAGCAGCAAACCCCCGGCTTCTGCCTCAGGGGAGAAACAAGCAAATGCAGCGCGAGGCAGAACTCACTTCCTAAAATATCCTGGGAGGGCGGGAGGGAGGAACAACTAGCCCGGCAGCCCTACCCTACTCAAGATGGCGGCCGAGGAAAATCGAATGAGCCAGCACCCAGCAACAGCAGCGTGGAGTCAGGGCAGGTCAATGAACAGCCTCAAAGCGAATGCCAGTCTTGCAGCAATGTGGAAGGTAGGATAAAAAGGCAAGCTAAGATATTTACACAATTTAAAAATGATTTTATTAACTGAAATAATACGCAAGCAGAAATGTTTAAAAGATTCCAGGAAAGAGCAGCAAACCCCCGGCTTCCGACTCAGGGGAGAAACAAGCAAATGGGTAGTTCCCAAGTTTACAAGGAGTGCAGCTCCTTTCTATGGAGCACTCTACAACACCACTGAATCTGCTTACCTCAAATGTCTATTATTCTAGCAAAGTTTTAAAGCATAGGATTTGTACAGTTCCATCCAGTCCAAGCTAGAAAGTGACTAAGGGTCTGATTATGAGTTTGGCGGTCTTGGAACAGGCTGCCACGCCAGCGTCATGCTGCCGTATTCCGATTGGAATACAGGTCGGGCAGTCGTGAGGCGACTAGCTGGCCCACAGCGGTGCTTATCAAAAACTCATGTGAGCCTTAGAAAGGCAGAGCCATGTAACCATCACAGCGCATTTCAGCACAGCATGGACTGTGAAGTCTATGCCGTGCTGGAACAGGGGGTGCATACAGACAGGGGTGCAAACCATGTTCCCCCCTGCATGCATCCCCTGG
Source organism: Triturus cristatus (assembly GCF_964204655.1). Lineage (NCBI taxonomy): Eukaryota > Metazoa > Chordata > Amphibia > Caudata > Salamandridae > Triturus > Triturus cristatus. The sequence continues at coordinate 310,738,892 of NC_140585.1, read as the reverse complement.
CCTAGAGGCAACAGGGGGCCGTGTAGGGGCCCCATAGTTTCCACACCACCACACTTTTCGTGGAGGGCTTACCACCATGAAAACTGTAGCGGTGAGGAAACTCATAATTTGCTTCCCGCAGCGGCACCACAGGCATATTGCAGGCCTCAGACCACTGCAAGACTGACGGGGATCATGGATCTCTGTGGTAACAGCGGTCCTATGCCAGTCCGACCATCAAACTCGGAATACGGCAGTCGGACCGCTGGTATCCGCACCGTCCCTGTGGGTTTGGTGGTCCATCCGACTGCTAAATTCGTAATCAGGCCCTAAGTCTTTTGTCATTTTTACAGCAAAGTTTTTAAACATAGGATTAGCTAGTGCCATCCATGCCGAAATATAAAATAACCAAAGCGTTTTATCACTCCAGGCACTGTATCACAGCTTTGAATTGAATAAAAGCAACCCTTGACACATGAGTCTATCAGTCAATCATGTAACTTGTAAAGCGGAACTACTCACCATAAGGGTCTCAAGGGGCTGGTGGGGGGGACTGCTGCTCCGTCGAAGGCACTGAGGTTCAGTCGAAGAGCCAGGTCTTGAGGTCCTTTCTGAATTCCAGGTATATGCTGCGAGGTAGAAGAAGGATCTTCCTCCGGCCGTGGTCCTGCGAATACGTGGCCAGTGCCAATTGGGCATAATGGAGGACACAGGTGGGTGAGTGGAGTGTGAGGCGGTGGTTGAGGTACGCAGGTCCCACGTCGTGTAGGGCTTTGTAGGCTTGTGTGAGGAGCTTGAAGGTGATTCTGTGGAGGTCTCTCAGGTGACCGGTGATGTGGCTGTGGCGGGGAATATTGAGGATAAGTCTGGCGGAGGCGTTCTGAATGTTCTTCAGTTTCTTGAGGAGTTTCTGATTGATGCCGCCATAGAGTGTGTTGCCGTAGTTGAGTCTGCTGCTGATGAGTGTGTGGGTGACCATCTTTCGGGGCTCAGTGGGGATCCACTTGAAGATCTTTCGGAGCAGATGTAGCATGTGGAAGCAGGATGATGAGACTGCGTTGATCTGGTGGTTCATGGTGAGCGAGGAGTCCAGAATGATGCCGAGGTTTTGTGCATGATCTGTGAGTGTGGGGGGATCCAAGATCTGTGGGTCCTCAGGAGTTATCCCAGGGGGAGTGGGTGGAACCCAGGATAGGGATTTCAGTATTCTCTGAGTTGTGCTTGACGCAGCTGTATTTCATCCAGGTGGCGACAGCCTTCATCCTGTCGTGGAAGTTGTTCTTGGCGACTGTTGGTTCGTGGGTGAGGGAGTGGATCAGCTGTGCGTCGTTGGCGTAGGTGAAGATGTTGAGTTTTTGGTTCATAACGCTGGCTGCAAGCGGGTCCATGTAGATGTTGAAGAGAGTGGGGCTCTAGGAGGAGCCCTGAGGTACTCTGCAGCTGATCTCTGTGGGTTCAGAGTGCAACAGTGGTAGTCTAACTCTCTGTGTTTGGTCAGTGAGAAAGGAGTGGATCCATTCCAGGGCTTTTTTGCAGATGCCGGCTTCCTGGAGTCTTGTACATAGGGTGCGGTGGGAGATGGTGTCTGGGCAACCGAGAGGTCCAGGACAATGAGGGCTGCAGTTTCACCTCAGTTGAGGAGGGTGCAACCGTCATCTGTGGCTGCGAGGAGGGCGGTCTCGGAGCTTTGGTTGCTGAAACTGTATTGGGAGAGGTCCGGGATGTGGTTCTCTTCAGGGAACTCAGAAAGTTGGGCGTTGATTGCCTTCTCGATGACCTTGACTGGGAAAGGGAGCAGAGAGATGGGTCTGACGTTCTAGAGGTCCTTCGGGTTGGCAGAGAATTTCTTCAGCAAGGGGTTTATCTCTACGTGTTTCCAGTCTTTCAGGATGGTGGCGGAGTTGATGGAGCAGCTGATGGTGCAGCAGAGTTCAGGGCAAGGGAGGTAGTGGCTCTGTTGAAGATATGGTCCGGGCAGGGGCCCGAGGGGGCTCCGGAAAGAATGCTCTTCATAATCTTGAGGGTGTTGTCAGCAGTGAGAAGAGTCCAACTGAGCAGGGTCTGCTGGGGTCCGGTGTTATTGGGTGCGGTGGTATCGGGTGGGGTGAGAGGGTCTTGGGTATTGAGGCTGTTGAAGCTGTCGTAGATCACCTTAATCTTGCAGTGGAAGAAGGTGCTGAGGTTGTTCCAGAGGTCTAGGGAGGGTGGGATGCCTGCTGTCTATGTGCTGGAATTGGTGAATTCTTTGACCATGGCGAAACGTTCTTTACTACTGAGTGCAATGTTGGTGATCCTTTCTTGTAGGGCCGCTTTCTTTGTTCTAATGAGGTGGTGGTGTGCGGTGACAGCGGTTTTCAAGGCTGAGTGGTCCTCCAGGGTTTTGCTGCTCCTCCATCTCTTCTCAAGCCGTCTACAGGTGTGTCTGGACTCATGAAGGGCGGGAGAGAACCAGCTGGCTTTTTTTGAATGTCGCTTGCCTGAGTTTTCTTTGAGGGGAGCCAGTGTGTCGGCTCAGTGGGAGAGCCATATGTGGTGGTTGCATGGTGAGATATTAGTGTCCGCGGATGTCGGAGGTGGGGTTTCGCTGAGGGAGGTGGTGAGCTGTTCTTCTGTGACTTTGTTCCAACTTTTGTAAGGGTAGCGATGGGCGCAGTGCAGTACGGTGGGTTTGGATGCAGCAGTGGTCGGTCCAAAGGAGCTCGGAGGTGTGGCTGAAGGTGAGGTTGCTGCTGGCGAACAAGATGGGGTTGAGCGTGTGTCTTGCTGAGTGGGTTGGGGAGGTGACCCGTTGTTTGAGTCAGACCGTGGTGAGGTTCTCCAGCAGGGACGATGTGTTCTTGTCTTTGGGGTTGTCCAGCTGAAAGTTGAAGTCGCCGAGGAAGATGTAGTCTGTGGAGGCCAGAGCGTGAGGTACGATGAAGTCAATTATGGAGCCGCTGAAGGGTGGACGGGGTCCTTGGGGTCTGCAGATGAGGGTGCCGCAGAGGGCAGTGTTCGGGTTGACTTCGACCTGGAAGTGGAGGTGCTCCATGTTGGTCAAGTCGCCGTCCGAGTGGTGAGGCAGAGGGTACTTTAGTGTAAGATGGGGATTCCTCCACCCGGTTTGTTGATACAGTCCTTGTGAATGATCTTGTAGCTATCCAGGATGGCGGTGGCGATGTCCGGGGCAGAGGTGGAGTTCATCCAGGTTTTCATGGGGTAAATGGAGTAGAGTAGGTCCCAGATCTCCACTGTGTTTTTGTAGAGGGAGCGTGTGTTGAGCAGAATACAGCTGAGGCGGTCGGGTCTGGTATTTGTCCGTCTTGCAGTGGGTGGGGATGGTGTGCAGTGGCAGGCGAAGGTACAGCTGCAGTTTTGGTAGGAAAAAGGGCCCTGGGTGTCATTTGGCGATGCCCGGCGGCAAGCAGTGTGGCGTCTGGTGTTGAGGGCATGGAGGGTGTTGGTGTCATTGAGGTGGATGTTCTGAGGACCAAGGTCAGTGGAGTTGGCGTGGTCCAGGTGCCTTCGGCGTGCAGCAGTGCGGCCATGCAGCGGCCGCCATTAAGTAGCATGAGGGAGAGGGCTAGACAGCTGGGAGGTGGGAAAAGCAGGTAAGCAGTGCTGGAGGGTGGTGGGGCCACGGGGGACGAGCAGCTGCAGGGACATAGCGAGGAAATGGCACAGAAGTGACAATAGGAAAAAGTGGAAAAGTGGAAAAATGCAGACGGTGAAAGAAAGTGACAGAAAAGCAGAAAAATGCAGAAAGCGAAAGAAAGTGACAGAAAAGCAGAAAATATGAAAGGAGTAAAAAAGAGATGGTGGCACTCCCAATCAGCGCATCCCAGAAGCGTGTGTCAGCAGTCACTCACAGGCAGTCTCTGAGTGGATTTTCAGGCCCTGCAGGGGGCAGCAAGAGGGGGCCACGACAGCATACCGGGGCCCCAAGATGTCAGCCATGTCAGGCGTGAATGCATTCCAGGGCCGTCACATGCCCTGTCACAGCGAGAAGCGCTGACCAGCCGCGGTGACCCCGCAGCCAAGAAGGTGGCTGCATCCGAGGCCAGCACCAGGCACAGAATCCCGACCTGCAGAGCCTCACGGGTGAGGCATGGCTGGCACACCACACCCCCAGACACCCCCAGCAGGTAGCCTCTCAGCTACGCTGCCCAGGCTCCCCACCAGACCAATCAAGGCAGTGTGCAGCCGCAGCAAATCCAGGAGAGAGATAGGAAAAAATGGGAGTGCCCCAGGGATGTCCAGATAAGCAAAGGAACAGCTCCTCTGGCCGGCTCACCAAATGTTTAGCTCTTATTAGAGCTCTCCAGACAGATATAGCTCTGTCCAGATACAAGGCAACACCCAGTATAGGTGTTTCACACAAACTCCTAAAACACATCTATTTATGTACTTATATAAATATATACATATAGTACACATAGGAGTGTGTGCACACACACATGTATAGATCTGATATATATATATATATATATATATATACACACACACACACACATATATGTATATATATGTGTATATATATATATATTTTTATATATATTCACTGAAAAAACCATAGGTTTCACACATGTTATAGTTAGCTGGAAATTTTACTGATAAAAAACCTATGAAATTCCCCCGTTATAGTTAGTGCAGGCAACTATAACTCACGCGACCGCAATCCTCTGCTGATGCTAATACTGTATTTAGACACGTATTTGCCCATGTCTTCTTCCATTAAATTTTAGCTATACATATATTACAATTATTTTTTTTTCATAAAGACACATATGTCATCATGAGAGGATTGCGGTCGCGTGAGTTATAGTTGCCTGCACTAACTATAACGGGGGAATTTCATAGGTTTTTTATCAGTAAAATTTCCAGCTAACTATAACATGTGTGAAACCTATGGTTTTTTCAGTGAATTTGCAAGGTTTTTTAAATGCTAATTCCTAACTATAACGTGTGTGAAACCTATGGTTTTTTCAGTGAATTTGTACGGTTTTTTAAATGCTAAGTTACTTTACGCCATTCGTGGCGTGCGCGCCCACTTAACGCAGTTCGTTCCGTGCGCGCGGTGCTCGAAGCGCACCGCGCGCCCACTTTACGCAGTTAGTGCCGTGCACGCACGGTGGGCACGCGGTGCGCTACGCGCACCGCGTGCCCACGTTACGCTGGATGGGCCATGTACGCACGATGCGCTTTGCGCACCGTGCGCACATGGAGGGCATATTACGCGCTTCGTTGTGCAAGGTAAACTTTTACATTTCCATGGAATACATATGCCATGCGCAAATGGTGCCCTTCGGGGACCATTTGCGCACGGGGTGGGGAGAATATTGTTAATTTTTTATTTTTAACACTTTTTGACCGTACACGTACGGTAAGCGGAATCGCCGATTTTTCGAAAAAATTAAATATTGACTTTTTGGCATTAGGGGTTCTTTGGGGACACCTACATCAAATCTAGGTGGTAAGGAGCAGTCTATACAGCTCCTTTATATGTTTTTTCCCTTTGTTTTGCCTCCCCCCGTCTGAGTGCGAGAGAGAAAATGGCGGCCGCCGCTTCCTGGTTTCGACCGATTCGAATGTTTACTAAGATCTAACAGCCAATCAGAATCGCGCTCGCGCACGTCGCCGTACGCGTACGGTAAGCTTACCGTAAGCGCACGGTAAGCGCACCGTAAGCTGCCACAGATATATATATTGATTTAAATGCTATTTTCTCAGGAACTACTGAACAGATTTACACCAGACCTACAAAAGGCACTTCCTTGACCTGAGGACTACCTCTCTGCCAAATTTCAAGTAACTCTGTTCAGCCGTTCGGGCTGTAGCTGTGTCTAAAGGTCCTACGGAAAAATGCATGGGAAAAACGCGTTTTGGGACCCCCCTTTTTTCTCAGCCCCCGCTTGACGAATCCCCCCGAGACTTTCAGGGTAGGAGCGGAGCGTAGCGCCCCACCTATTTTGAAAATTTCGCGAGGATTCGTCGACCGGCGCCAAAGTTATTCCAAATAGAATGTTGCGGATTTCCTATGGAAACAGGGTCCTAACTATAACTACCTACTGGCGACCGCCAGTAGGTAATATATATACACACATACACACACACATATATATATAAAAAAGAAGCAGAGAACTCTAGGTAGTTCTCAAGTTTAGGTGGAAAGCAGCTACTGTATAGAGCACCCTCAACACCAGCAACACTCTAAATATTCTCACCTCAAATTTCTGCTTTTCTCTCAAAGTCTTTAAGTATAGGATTAGCACATTGCCACCCATGCCGAGATAGAAAGGGACAAAGTATTTTGCCATTTCGACAGCAACGTTTTTAAGCATAGGACTAGCATAGTGCTATCCAAGCCTAGCTGTAAAATGATAAAAGCCTTTTACCACTCCAGGCACAGTATTACAGCTTTGAATTGGTAAAATACCAACCAAGCCAACCTGAAATGAATAAAAGCAACCCCTGATATGTGTTTCGCTCTCATTAGAGGTCTTAAGAGAGGTATAGCATTGTCCAGACACAAGGGAGCACCCAGTATAAGTCAAAACAATACCCTTTCAGACTTAGGTTGGCACATAAATTATGCAAAAAAGAAGCAGAGAACTCTGGGTAGTTCGCAAGCTTAGGTGGAAAGCAGCTCCTGTACAGAGAACCTTCAACACCAGTGACACTCTAAATGTGTTCACCTCAAATGTCTGCTTTTCTATCAAAGACTTTGATAGAAAAGTAGACATTTGACACTGTAAATACAACATCCAGAGTAAGAACACATGTAACAGGGGCAGTACTCGTGGGAGGCTACAAGAGGAGGAAAGGAGGTACAAAGGTACAAAGGAGGGACTTAGAAACAAATTAACCAAGGAACAAAAACAATTCAAAAAGACACTCAAAGGAGCCAATTAAGTACATAGCCAGAAAATGGGCAGGGCGTCAAGCCCATATTCTGAATACAGCATATCTCGAAGAGACAGCGCCAGTGCTGCCTAAGCGAGACCTAGAAATGTTAAAAGGAATACAACAGTCAATAATTAATCACAGAACCTATATGTACAGTGTGGGGATGAAATGTTAGGGAAGAGCTGTAAAAGATAAATCAGGGTTGATAGAGATCAGAAATGAAGGGGTGATGGATGGGGATAAGGACTGCGACTAAGGCATAAAGCGTAAGTAGTGTGAGATGAGGGCTACTGCATGAAGTATGAGGAGCAAGGAGATGAGTAGCGAAAAACGGGAAGTAAGGGATGAGAGATTAGGAGTGAAGGCAGAGAATTGAAGACTGAAGAGTAAGAATACAAAACCATGGATAAAGGGTGAGGGATGAGGAATGACGAGTAAGGGATGAGAGGTAAAGAGTGAGTAATTGTGAGTGAGAGATTAAGACAGATATGTTAAAGGTTATTGAGGGACAAGGGGTAATGAGTGAGGAGTAAAGGATGAAGAGTAAGAGAGCAGAAGTGTAGGATAAGCAGTGAGAGAAGAGAGATAAATAATGAGGTGCGAAGGTTGAGCGGTGAGAGGTGAAGAATGAGGACTGAGGGTTAAGGCCCGAGCAGTGAAAAATGTGAAGAGTGTGGGACAAGAAATCTGGCACAAGAAGTAAGGAGTAAGGCGTAAGCGTTGCGGTATGAGAAAGAAAAGAAGAGAAGTGAAGGTCTCATGATGAAAAAAAAGAAGCGAAAAATGAGAAAGGAGAGGTTAGGGACAGGAAGAAAGAAATGAAGAGCAATGAGGTCAGAAAGAGAATTGCGCATTGGGAGATGAAGACTGAGGGATGAGGAATCTGAAGTGAGTCATAGACAATAAAGAGGTGAAAATGAAAAGAATGTGCAGTGAGAGATGAGGAATGAGAGATAAAGAGTGAGGTGTGAAAGTAGAAGAGTGTGGGATGGGGTGAGGTACTAGAACTGATAAATAAGAATTGAATGGTGACAAGTGGAGAATGGGGGTTAAGGAGAGAGGTTTGATGAATGAGGGGTGATCACTGAGTCATGAGGACAAGGGATATTGGAGATACGGATGAGTGATAAGGAATGAGGAATAAGAACAGAGGCATGTGGCGTGAGATATTAGATTGACCTAAAATAGACAGGGTGGTGAATATTTTAGGACATCATCAATTGTCAATTGCACTTATCACGCAAAGCGAAAAGAAAAGGTGAAATCCAAGAGATATAGAATGAGCGATTAGGGGTAAAAGTTGAGGAAGAATGAAGGGAGCATGAGGGAAGAAGGATGAGGTTCCAGAGCTTATGGAGTCTGGATTGTTGTTAATGACACACCGAACCCATAAAAGGACCTTCTTGGATGAAGATTCAGACGTTTGAGATCATTTGGAGCATTTTTGTAAAAAACCTCCATAAAATTGACCGACCTGTCGTCGAGAGCCAAGCCGGCGACGTCAAACTGTGACTCACCCTCGTCATCGTAGTGTGCCCTATCACCTTGGATAGTTCTCCTGCCATTCCCTAATGGAGATCATAATCAGGCAGAACCGTTCCTGTCAGGGGCAAGTCACTCCATCCCATCCATGGCATCAAAACGATTCGAGGTGGGAACTGTGAAACCAATAGGCCTCATCACATACTCAATGGGAGTCCTTACAGGGCCAATGTGAAGACATGACCTTTTTTGGGGGCAAAATTATCACATTCCCTAACACAAGATAGTTTATAAAAATACTCCAGCTGGAATACCCCAATCATAGACTTTCTTCTAAGTCAGGGAAGCAGGCCAAATAACCTCTGCACTACCTGGGGGGGATCTGAAGTTTATAATTATACAATCACTACAATCATCCTTGGATCCCGACCCCAACCGTACCACTCTCCATGTGAGCAAAATCTCAGTAGCCATGTACTAGGGGAACTTCCTCTGTTGGGCCAGCCAATATAAACATGTATTAGTCAACTCGTCCTGACCCTCCTTCTGATTCATTGATTCACATTCAACTCAGGAACTCCTACCAAAAAAAGTACATAGGGGCTAGATGCTGTGGTGTGATTGGTCATTGGTTGCCTCAGTATGGATACTGGGGTATTTAGCATAGGTGGCTGAATCCCCGCAGCCCCATTGTTAAAGGACAATGAGGCCTTATTAACTCCTAATGTTTTTGATGTGTGCAACGTACCTGCAACCTCAGTCCCTTTACCATGGCTAATTACAGCATCTCTAGGTAAAGTGGCTGTGGGGCTGGTGCTACAGTCCTTAACCAGTTTGAGTTGGCAGTTGGAGGTCATAACCTGGGCACCATTCACTGCTACTGGTATTGAACATACAACTTGCTTTTGTTGGGATAAAACACAATTGAGACCCCTTTTGATGGCCTCCAACCGCACTGTCAGTGAGGAAAGTTTCTTATGCAGATATTCTTTTATTTTTCCAAAACAGGACTCTGTGAGGTCAACAGCCCTAGGAGGTGTATGCATGGTCCCCTCTAGGCTGGAATTATAAGGGTCACTAATGTTCGAGTCAACATATGGGTTAGCAGGGGCAAGAGGGGACTGAGATGTGTGCTGCTGTTTAGGTCGTTTGGTGGCTCAAGAAGGTCGAGATGTAACATTCAGGCATGCTCTTGTTGGATTAGGGGCCAAATTTTCCTCCTTATCACTGGCTTGGTTGTTACCCAACCCCAAATGGTCTACTTCACTATTTGTACCAGCTGGGCTGTATGATAAGGAGCCGTCCAAGCTTGAATCATTTGGGACTCCCAGAGACAATGTCCTCTCAGTCAGGGCTATTTCTGTGGAAATTATCCCCATAGTCCTCTGCAACATTTTATTGATGCTGGTATTCTTAGAGGGAGAAGGGGCTTTCGCCTCAACCTCCTGGGGTTTGCGTTTGCCCATTGTAATTTGGCGTTATCAAAACCTCAAGATCACCAGAGGCAGTATCCAAAGAATAGCAACCAGGGTAGAGCTATACCCAAACATGTTAACAGATCCACACTATTCAGCTCTCCAGTACAATATTAGAGAGCACGCACCCCAGGATCACGATTTCAGAGGATGGTCCCAGCCTCCTCCGGGCTCTGACGGGTGTAGGACATGCCCGGCCACGGCCCACACTGCAGGAGTGTGGGGATTGCTTTCAGCGCTAGATAGACTCCTATCCCTGGCCGCAGATGCAGGTGCGCGCCTCCTGGAGCGATGGCAGCTAGGATGTGGAGTCCCCAAAGAGTAAAATGGGGGAGGGATGGAGGCATTATGGAAATGTGTATACACACTGATTCCAGGACAAAAGCTCCAAATGTAATAGTATCTGAAGTGCCATCTCTGCCTCATTTCAGCCTTGATGAATGCCACTATGCTTTGGAGGTGCCATCCTGATGTGTGAAAAATAAATTCTGAGAAAAGAGGGATACTGCTGGACTGTTAATCTATTAAAATATATGCTGCCCCATGTGTTAAGGTACTGTTTTGTATAGAATTGATATAACACAAAAGCAAATTTAAAAATAAATACAAAAATTAACATTACAGAATGGTTTAAATATAGGAACTCTTGAAATTGATATAAATAACAGTGAGGGAAATAACACTGTTCTTGAAATGAATATGAGCTTCACTGAAATCGGATATGAATCACATGGTGTTGCCTACAGTGCTGAATGAACTGGATAAGGATGTGACTGAATTGGATATGGTGAATTGTGTGTATAACACATACTGAAAAGCACGTGACAGTGACAGCCAATCACAGTGGTATCCTCTGACGCCGTCTTTTGGCGCAGGGAAGGCACTGTTCCGGCGCCATTGGACGTGGGCTGAGGCTGATCCTGTTGAAGGCCTCGGGCGCTGCCAGTGGCCCCTGCGCTCACCACATACTCCGCTCGCATGTATGAACAGCAGGGAAAGCCTCGATGCGGAGCCTTGATGACCATTGCCATCAGCGGCTGGAGGAGTGAGGCGGGCCTGGGCGGCCTTGCTTCGTGTTTGATGCATCTTGGGTCGGTGATCCTGGCGGTGTCCCTTTTACTGCCCCTTTGACACAGCTCATGTCCTATAAACTGTAATGAGACTGCACTTTCCACGGCTGCGAAGCCCTGCAGCCGGGGTTACGGGGCTCTCAGGTGTCCATCAGCGCCCCCACCTGCTTCGTAGTAGTGATAGCCACTGCTGCCACCCAAAGAGTCATGTTTTTGGAGGAGTACGGCTGCAGTGGTACGGCGTCTGGGGCATGATGAGCCTGGATGCACCAGCGGTGAAAACACCGAGATTCTACTCAGCGTGCCCAGTGGGGTCTGCTCTACCCTTGTGGTTGGTCAGCAGGCCCATGTACGGAGGTGGTACGAGCTACCTTCCCAATCTCTACTGGGCCCTGGAAAGTGCTGACTGTACGAGGCTCCATTGCTACATGTTTTCCATCCTGCTCCTAGCCGTGCAAGGTGTTACCACACTTCTTATAAGGCCCTCAAAGTAGTGTGCCTTTAAATGCTGAAAGTGACGGAGATAGACGCCTCGGCATCAGATCAACGCTCTATAACATGATGGTGCGCAATTTGCATCCTGACTAAACACGGGCTGCGCGCTGATCAGCATCCTGCGAACCCTCCCGATATAGGCGGGAGACCACCGATTTTAAGGATAGTCTCCCGCCTCCTGATTCCTGCAGAGAAAACCCAGAGTCCTCTGTGGGCTTCCCCCGACAGGCACAGTTTATGTGTGTCTCACCAGTGCCAGTGACCTTCTCTTCCTGCAGGCCACTGCACATTTTTGTACCGCTCCCTGCTGGCCATGCCACTTTCTCCGTGCAATGGCCAAAGCAAATAGGCCTCGCCTAGTGTGTACAAGTGAGTGGATTCGGGAAAAGGGAGGTAAGCAGTGTAAGTCAGTCAGGGAGTGGAGAGTGTTGAAGAAACACTGATAAGGGTGAAAGTTACAGAAACCTGTGATTAGCTCTCTGGTGCTCAATACAACGAGGGCAAGCAGTTCTTTCAAAAATGCTCCCTTGTCCAGCTCATCAATCAATCAATCACTGCATTTGTAAAGCGCGCTACATACCCGAGAGGGTCTCAAGGCGCTGGGGAGGGGGGGGTGCTACTGGGCGAAGAGCCAGGTCTTGAGGAGTCTTCTGAAGGCCAGCAGGTCCTGGGTCTGTCGTAGGATGGTGGGGAGAGTGTTCCAGGTCTTGGCAGCGAGGTAGGAGAAGGATCTGCCGCCGGCGGTGGTTTTTCGGATGCGAGGTACTGTGGCGAGGTCAAGGTTGGCTGAGCGGAGGATTCGGGTGGGGGTGTGGAAGCTGAGTCGGTTGTTGAGGTAGGTGGGTCCAGTGTTGTGCAGTGCTTTGTGTGCGTGGATCAGGAGCTTGAAGGTGATCCTTTTGTTGACGGGGAGCCAGTGCAGGCCTCTCAGGTGGAGTGTGACGTGGCTGCGGCGGGGGACGTCGAGGATGAGTCGGGCCGAGGCGTTCTGGATGCGTTGGAGTCGTCTCAGGAGTTTGTTTGTAGTTCCTGAGTAGAGGGCGTTCCCGTAGTCGGGTCTGTTGGTGATGAGGGCCTGGGTAACGGTTTTTCTCGTGTCGAGGGGGATCCTGTGGAGCGTACGGAGGGTGTTGAAGCAGGACGCGGAGACGGCGTTGACTTGCCTGGTCATGGAGAGATTGGAGTCGAGGATGACCCCCAGGTTGCGTGCGTGGTCCGTGGGTTCCGGGGCTGTGCCTAGTGACGTGGGCCACCAAGAGTCGTCCCAGGCTGATGGGGTGGGTCAGAGAATGAGGACCTCTGTCTTGTCTGAGTTCAGCTTCAGTCTGCTGTCCTTCATCCAGTTGGCTACGGCCTTTATTCCTCTGTGGAGGTTAGCTTTGGCGGTGTGGGGATCTTCGGTGAGGGATATGATCAGCTGGGTGTCGTCTGCGTAGGAGATGATGTTGAGGTTATGTAGTCGTGCGACGTGGGCGAGGGGGGCCATGTAGATTTTGAACAACGTCGGGCTGAGGGAGGATCCCTGTGGGACGCCGCAGATGATCTCGGTGGTTTTGGAGCGGAAGGGTGGGAGGCGGACGCTCTGGGTTCTGCCGGAGAGGAAGGATGTGGTCCAGGCCAGGGCCTTCTCTTGGATACCGGCGTCATGGAGGCGTGCTAATAGGGTGCGGTGGCAGACCGTGTCAAAGGCTGCTGATAGGTCCAGGAGGATGAAGGCGGCTGTTTCTCCTTTGTCCATCAGGGTCCGGATGTCGTCAGTGGCGGCGATGAGGGCGGTCTCGGTGCTGTGGTTGCTGCAAAAGCCGGATTGGGAAGGGTCCAGGATGTTGTTAACTTTGAGGTAGCGGGTCAGCTGTTTGTTGACAATCTTCTCGGTCACTTTTGCCGGGAAAGGGAGCAGGGAGATGGGCCGGAAGTTCTTGAGGTCCTTGGGGTCTGCCTTTGGCTTCTTCAGAAGGGTGTTGATCTCGGCGTGCTTCCAGCTTTCCGGGAATGTTGCTGTCTCGAAGGAACAGTTGATTGTTTTCCAGAGGTGGGGCGCAATGGTTGCGCTGGCTTTGTTGAAGAAGTGGTGAGGGCAGGGGTCCGATGGGGATCCGGAGTGGATGGAGTTCATGGTTTTGATGGTGTCTTCGTCGCTGACGCTGGACCAGACGGTCAGGCGACTGGTGCGAGTGGTAGTCGCAGGGGTGGTGGACTCCGTGGTGGGTGCGGGGGGGTCGGAGTTGAAGCTGTCGTGGATGTCGGTGATCTTGCGGTGGAAGAAGGTGGCCAGGGAGTCGCACAGGTCTTGAGATGGCGGGATGTCGTTGGTGTTGGAGCTGGGGTTGGAGAGTTCTTTCACAATGCTGAAGAGCTCTTTGGTGTTGTGTGCATTGTTGTCTAGGCGGTCCTTGAAGGCGGTCTTCTTGGCGGTCCTGATGAGTTGGTGGTGTCTGCGGGTGGCGCTCTTGAGGGCTGTGTGGTTGTCTGGTGTTCGGTCGTGGAGCCATTTCTTCTCCAGCTTCCGACAGGTGTGCTTGGAGATCCGGAGGTCCTCGGTGAACCAGGCGGCTTTCTTGTTGGTGTGGTTGGTTGTAGAGGTCTTGAGAGGGGCGAGGGTGTTGGCGCAGTCGTTGATCCACTGTGTGAGGTTAGTCGCGGCGGTGTCTGGGTCGGTGGGTGGTCTCAGGGCGAGGGTGGTAGTCAGTTGGTCCTCGGTGACCTTGCTCCAGCAGCGGCGTGGTAGCTGTTGGGTGCAGTGGTGTGTGGTGGGTTTTCTGAAGGTGAAGTGGACGCATGTGTGGTCGGTCCAGTGTGGTTCGTGGTGTGGTTGAAGGAGACGTGGGGGCTTGCGGAGAAGATGGGGTCGAGCGTGTGTCCAGCGGCGTGAGTAGGTGTCGTTACGAGCTGTTTGAGTCCGAGGTTGGCGAGGTTGTCGATCAGGGCGGTGGAGTTGGCGTTGTTGTTGTTCTCGAGGTGGAAGTTCAGGTCCCCGAGGAGGATGTAGTCTGTGGAAGCGAGGGCGTGGGTGCTGATGAGGTCGGCGATGGTGTCACTGAACTGTGGGCGGGGTCCGGGAGGTCTGTAGATGAGAGTTCCTCTGAGGGTGGTGTTGGGGTTGGTGTGGATCTGGAAGTGCATGTGCTCGGCGGTGGTGAGGGTGTCATCGGTGTTCGTTGAGATTTTGATGGAGTCTTTGTGGATGATGGCGATTCCTCCTCCCACTCCGTTGGTGCGGTCTCTGCGGGAGATATTGTAGCCCTGTGGGATGGCTATGGCGATGTCTGGTGCTGAGGTGGCGTTTAGCCAGGTCTCCGTCAGGAAGGCGACGTCGGGGGCGGTGGAGTCTAGGAGGTCCCAGAGTTCGATGGCGTGCTTGCGAGCAGAGCGGGTGTTGAGGAGGATGCAGCAGAGTTGGTTGGGTTCTCTGGCTCGTGGTGTGGAGGGTTGGATGCTGGTGAATCTGCAGTTCCGGCAGGTGAAAGGCCCCTGGGTGCGTTTCGGGGTGGCCCGGTAGCAGGGGTGGTCTCGTCTGGTGTTGAGTGCGTGGAGGGTGCTTTCGTCGTAGTGCAGTCTGGCGTTGCGGGGGGTGCGGGGTCCAGGGGTTCTGGCGCTGGGTGCGGTCCAGGCGTGGATGGGCACAGACGGGCTTGCCTTAGGCGCGCCCGCTGCGCGCGTCCGCTGCTCGGCCGCTTCGCGGCCTCCATATGAGGGCAGAGGGAGGGAGGAGCAGCTGGGAGGTGGGAGCGGGGCGGCCAATGGGAGTGAAGGGGGCAGGGCCGCAGGGGCTCAGCGGCGGGGGAAAACCCGGGGAAAAAATGGCAGGAAAAGACGGCGGGAGAGGGATAACAGAGCACAGGGGTACAGAAAAAAAAACACAGGGGCACAGAATGAAAAAACAAAGTGGCATAGAAAGCCAAGCGCAGGGGTACAGAATAAAAAAGGGAGCGAGCAGTCAGGCAGCAAAAGCGGCAACGGAGGTTCAACCCACAGGGGGCTGCGTGGCGGATGAGGGTAGCGACCTGCCTGGTGACAGGGTCAAAGGTCGATCAGCCTTTAGCGATGAGTTGGACAAATGTAGACCACAAATGAGCTCAAAAAGCACGATAGTGTTTAGAGGTTAACAGAGTCCTGTAGTGTGCACCTATTCAAATAAATCAGCAATTTGGAAGCCGATTTTAAGACCCTCTGAAGAAAATAAAAGTAGATTCTTTGGCACCAAAGGTAAAAAACCTGTATTCACATGATGCCTGAGAACTATATTTACGGTCTGGTAGTGGAATCTTGGCATACACTTTTGTAATGGTCCGTGGAGTGAAAAACGCTCAATGTGATCCTAATCAGCTGTTGTCCTTATTTTAGTTTGGAAAATGTGTACAGCGGCTCTGTGTTCAGAAAAGTGGTCTTTTTAAACCATACTGCTTACGTTTTTTTAATGATATAAACAATGGACATTACGGCTCCCTTCCAGGCAAAAACAATCATTAATTTCTGAATAATGAGTGTAAAAGGGTAAAGGTAAACATGTTGTTTACATTTCACATGCTTTACTCAATCTTACATTCCCTATGTGTGCTTTTTCCAGGATGGTGGTACCGTTTTTTCTCAGGCAGCATATTACTCTTGTCTAGTGCATAATTTGAATTAAGTCGCATCCAGGTGTTTATAGCGGGGCACAATTGGGTTGTAGCTGAAGGCAGTGTGAGTTTCTCTGTGGGACAGTATGGTGTTCAGTGTGGGAGAGGATGTGGCACCATGGCCAGAGCTGCCAAATTTAGAACTGAGGAACCAGGTTCAGCCTTCATAACCAGTCCACCCGACCACTCTCCTGAGGGAGAACATTCCCGTGCTAGACTTTAGAAGGCCCTGCTCGACTATAGAAGGCCTGGTGTCTTAGCACCAGCAGGGTTAACCTAGTGGTGACAAGTGTGGGTTACCCTTGATGGCCTGTCCACCACAACCCACAAAGAAATTAACCTCCAGTCTTGCGGGCAGGCCGAAGCAGCACACCCTAGAGCAACAGTGACTCTGTCACTGAGGTCACAGGACCCTTGAGGCCAGTCTGCCTCACACATTGGTACTTCCATTGGCCTTGTTTTTTCAGTATTAGTGCAACTCACCAGGGATCGGCAATGCAGGATTTGCATGCACACCAAACTACGGGGCATATTTACAAGCAGCTGTAATGTGATGTTGTGATGGCGATAGTGGCCTCGCCTTATTTACAAGGCAGCGCGCTGCCTTGTAAATAAGGCACCCTTTCACACTGTATTTAGCGTGAAAGGGGAGGGCAATGGGTGTTGCGGTGGGTATTCCACCACAACACCCATTGATTTTGATGCTGCCCCCTATTTAAAGGGTGGCATAAATAGGAGGCAGCGCCAAAATTAAGACCAGGTAAAACCTGGTCTTAAAACAGGTGAAACGAGACGAAATGCTTTATTTCTTACCGTTTTTGCTGTTTCCATGTGTGCTGCCTTGTGCAGCACACATAGGAACAGCAAATTGCCTTTGATTTCAACATAAACAATCATTAAAAAAAAAGAAAAAAAACATTTGATAACTTCCATGTGTGCCGCATTAAGTAGCACACATAGAAGTTACAAAACGGCATCTTCCCCTCAACACAGGCACCCTTGCACTATGGTGTAAGGGTGCCTGCGTT
Organism: Triturus cristatus; assembly: GCF_964204655.1. NCBI lineage: Eukaryota > Metazoa > Chordata > Amphibia > Caudata > Salamandridae > Triturus > Triturus cristatus. The sequence goes on along the minus strand of NC_140585.1, from coordinate 310,721,859 downwards.
GGCGCTAGGCAGCTAAAGCTGGCGCCAGCACAAGGGGAAACGCAGGGCTGCACCATGTTCCACTAAATATGGTGCAGCCCTGCGTTTAAAAGTGATGAAGCGCGTCGTTACCCTTCTTGGCTTAACGATACGTTTCTCCACTTTATTGTAAAAATGCCCCTACGTTCACAAATTTCATGGCCTCTCTGCTTCATGCACAATGTGAAATGCCAAACAAATACTAGAAATTGGGATGTTTTGCTCTTTCTGGCCGCACCTCTGACTCCGCCCACTGACCCAATCCTCAAGTTATTTCCTCCCTCCGATTTTCCACAGTTCTACGATTTTCCCCCACTTTGACCACTGCATAAACCCAGAACTCAGTGGCAGCTCCTCCCTGGCAGATGTGGTGAGCTGGGAGTGGGGTATAAAAAAAATCACTTATCTGCCGGCTGCCACCTCTCCTCCCCCCTCTTCCTTCTGTGAACCGCAAGCAGGAAGCACCCAGGCTTCACTAAGCCAATCACAATGCTACTGTCACCATGACAGCAGCGTCAAGATTGATCTGAGCACCATGGTTTGGTGCTCAGACAGGGACTGGGAGCTCTAGCTTGTTCTCCACGCAGGCTGTACAATACAGCCAGTGGAGAACATGTAAAGTGCGCATGACTGCTTGGCTGGGCCAAGACAGCCAGCCAAACAGTCATGCACACTTGGAGAGAGCCAACACTCCCCCCTGATTTGCCCCCATCAAAACTGCCTCAGCACAGAAAAATAAAATGATAATAACATTACGCTATTACCATTTTATTTTTCCTGTTTTGCAGTGCTGAAATGCAGTGGGGCAATGCTCCTCTGCCTGAGTGGAGGAGCGGAACTTCCATAGGTCTGGGATTTTAAAAGAAATGGCCATAAGTGGTGGTGCTTTTCGGGTCAGTTGGAAACATTCGCTGTGCTAAGTAAGGGCATTTGAGTCTGTTCATAATGCATCTTCGATTACACAGTCAGGTGATCAGCCCACACCTACCCTGAAAAAGAAAAGGATGTAGACAGATCATAGCCATCCTCCTCCTGCATCTGCAAACAAAAGTTCTGATGCTGATTTGTCCAGTGTATTAGTACATGAAGCAGAAGTTGCAGAATCACCCTGTTCTGTTCCTGTGTCAGTAAATGAACTGCTTCTAGGTACTAAAGACTCTTCAGCTTCTTTTTTGGAGAAGGAAAAAAAATGAGGAAACACAACAAAGCTCTCCTGATGAACACTCTGGCAACACCTCCATGGGAAGCACAACAGTCACATTTAGGACGTTTCACTCTCACCATTAGATAAAGGTGAATCCACTGCCCTGAAAACTCAGCTAACAGCTGATAATTAACATATTCTTGTTGATGGCGACGCTGCGCAGCTAGATGCTCTGCGGGCATCTACTGTATTAAACAATCTATAGTCCAACGAGAACAAGTGGGCAGGAGCCCGGAGGCACTCCCAAGTCATGATGGGAGAAAATTATACGAGACTACAGACCTAAGCATTAAAGCTGTGAAAAATATACAATCACTCAGAAACGTAATGTGCAAACATGTTTGAGCTCCCTATATTATGCACTATATACAAAAGCTCATAGCACCGTGAAACAGCCGGAAATATACAGAGCGGGATGCTAACACACCTCGAATGAGCAAAGAGTATGAAGATCCTTTTGATCCCATGCGCTTATTATGAAAATGCACTATAGGTATGTGAGACCGGCCTCGTGGCGTGGGCCCTCCCGACCAGCAAGTCACACTACAAACACGCCGAACCTCGTGGGCACGGCCTTTCGGCTTCCGTGGACCAACATCCCGAGGGCCGACCAGATCCCCAACACGCATGCCCGGCCGAGGGAGAACGACACCCCCCCCAAACCAGACTGAGAGGCGCCGACTCTGTCACACCTCTGGTCTCTTCCCCGAGAGAGGTTTCGATCGGCCACCAGGCCCCCGGTGAGCGGGCGCCTCTCCTGCTGGGCGTCTGGAGTCCCTCCCGGACACATCTGAACAGATCGAGGGGCTGAGCGACAGGAAACCCCGACATACCGCCCCCCCAGGCACCAGACCCCTCTCCACGAGGACTCCGGACTTCAAAGAGGAAGGGGAGTATAACAAGGGGTGCTGAAGGGACGAGAGGCAGAGAAGACCTGGACTGACGAGAGCCTGCTGACCTGGTCGCGGCTCGATCGCTCACCGAACAGAAGATCGCTATCCGAACTCTGAAACCACCTGAGCCCTGCGGACGCTGTCGCGGCTCCCCGAACTCTGAAACCATCTGAGCCCTGCTGACGCCGTCGCGGCTCCCCGAACTCTGAAACCATCTGAGCCCTGCTGACGCCGTCGCGGCTCCCCGAACCCTGAACCATCTGACCCTGCTGACGCCGTCGCGGCTCCCCGAACTCTGATCCATCTGAGCCCTGCTGACGCCGTCGCGGCTCCCTGAACTAAGACCCTCCGGTGCCTGCTGAGTGACTCGCGGCCCGTTCCTCCAAGAGAATCGGCAGAGATCGCCGAGAGAAGCAACATGCCCTCAGCTCGAGGATTGAGAGCTGGGCGCCGGATAACTCGCAGAGACACTGATTCAAAGACTGTCCCGCTACCCCCTTTTCCCTCATCACAAGATCGCCGCCGCTTGTGGCATTTACTTTTGCACCTGCTTACCGGATCATAAAGATCCCTGACAACTACCGATAAAGACTTATTGCCTTATAAACGACCTACTGTGTGGTGTCCCTCTATCCGAAGAGAGAGTAAGCGCAGCGCGTGCGATCCTAGGTGCGAGACCCTTCCAGGAAGGGCCTCTCTGCTCTTGCTCGTCCTAATTCTGGGAAAGGTGGGCCTCAGGGTGGTCGGGAGCACACTCCGCAGCCTCCCCGGGGAACGCCTTCCAACATTTGGTGGCAGACGACGGGATCCGAGCCAACACCTAGAGATCGTGCAGTAGACGGCTGACGCACTACCGAGAAGAATGGAAGGAGAAACTTCCCTAGGTGCCGCAGGCACCAACCCAAGCACGGCATTTCAAAAAGACCAGTTAGAATCTTATACGCACCGAGAACTGAAACAATTTTGCAAAGACTTTGGAATCGCTACCACCGGACTGAGCACGAAAGAGGACTTCCAGGGGGCATTAAAAACCTGGGTCGAGGCAGAAGCTCCCCGGACACAAACAGAAGGAGAAACCCCCAACGAACCACGAAGCAGCCCGGGGAGGAACGGCGCCCCCGAGGGGGGCCTATCCCCAGAGGAACTAGCGGACCGAGAAAGAGGTCGCAACCACGAACTGGAACTAGCAAAACTAAAAATCGAAGGAGAGATAAAACTGGCTGAGAAAAAACTGGCGGTGGAACAGTTTCGCCTACAAGGAGAACTAGAGGAAAAGAAAAGACAGAGAGAACACGAAGAAAAGAAACTCCAACTAGAGCACGAACGTAGCCTAAAAGAAATCGAGCTCCAGGCCAAGAGGGCGGAGGCCCGACCCTCGGAAACCCAACCCATCTCCTCCACCGTGGAACCGAAGGTCCACATCCCCAAGGATGTGGTGAGAGAATATTATAAGAACGACGACATTCAGCAGTGGTTCAAGGCCTACGAAGTCGCCATGACCTCCCACCGAGTCCCGCAGAAAGACTGGGGGGCTGGGCTGTGGGGCCGGTTCCTGAGTGAGGGGAGAGATACCCTGCTGGACCTGCCCTCCACGGTAATGAACTCCTACAGACACATGAAAGAGGCCCTGGTAGCCAGATATGGGCTCACCCCTGAAATGTACCGGCAACGGTTTAGAGACTGCAAAAAGATACCCGGTACCACCTGGGTGGAGTACGTGAACTTTTACAGCCGGGCCTTGGACGGATGGATCAAGGGCAGCAAGGTCTCCTCCTTTGAGGGTCTGTTCGACCTAATCGCATGGGAACACTTGGCCGCTAATTGCTTCGTAGAGCTGCGCCAGCACCTCCTGGACAGCAAACTCACAGACCCTCGGAAACTGGCCGTCGAGGCTGACCGGTGGGTGAACACCCGGACCTCCCGGGGGCCCGTGGGAGACTACGGTCGCCACAGTCAGGGACCCCCCCGCCAGAGGGGCAGAGGGAACCAAGGCCGGCCAAGGGAGCTCCCGGGGGGATCCCCGCTCAGCCCTCCCAGAGGACAATCTCCCCCCTTTCCAGCTCCACCTCCGGCCAGCACCGGGCCACCCGGGAGGTCGGGGCCCCGAGTGAGGATCACCTGTTTCCGCTGCCAGCAGACCGGACACTATGCCAGTGACCCTCAGTGTCCCCTGTACCAGCGGACCGCCCCCACAACCCCGCCGGCTCGACAGATGGCCTCTGTAGCCCTGGGAGAAGAGGTGGAAGACTCCGAAGAATGGGAACCAGCCGCCATGGCCTTGGTCTAACTAGGGGACCGGGAGATGGTCCCCGGAACGCCCCTGCCCGCCAACACGAAGAAGTACCGACAGCAGGTAACGGTCAACGGTCACCGCATCGAGGGGCTCCGGGACACGGGGGCGAGTGTCACGGCGGTCCATTGCCACCTGATTTCCGAGGATCAGATCCTGCCTGACGCCTTTTGCCCCGTCATATCATCAGACAATTCCGAGAGCCTCTGCCGGATGGCCCTAGTCCCCTTCGAATGGGGGGGAGTCACCGGCAAGTTAAAAGTAGCGGTCCGAACCTCCCAGCCCGTGGACTGCCTCCTGGGCAACGACCTGGAGAACTCCCCGTGGGGACAAGTGGAACGAAGGGCCCACCTCGAGATGATGGGCCTACCCGAGTGGGTATGCGCCACCACGCGCTCGATGACTCTCCGGGCGCCTTCCTCCGAGGGGGGAGAGGCCAGGCCCCTGAGCACCGCCACTATCCCCGAGAGCCAGAATACACCACCAGAGGCCAACGACCTCCTTCTGGACGAACCAACCACTCCCGGCGAAGAATCCGGGCCTTCCGACCCCGAAGCCCTGACCAAACTAGGGGACTTGACAGAACTGGCCCCGTGGCCCTGCGAAGGGGGCCCCTCCCGTGAAGAGTTCTGCCAAGAACAATCCACCTGCCCGTCCCTCAGTGGGCCCCGACAACAGGCCGAGGCCCAAGCAGCCGGCGACCGGACTGGCACCCACTGGGTATACTGGGAGAGCGGACTGCTTTACAGCGAACAGAAGTCGGCCGAGTTGGGATCGGCCCGAGTACTAGTCGTACCCCTACGCTTCCGAAATCTTCTCCTGGGCCTGGCCCATGATGTACCCCTGGCCGGACACTTAGGCCAGGATAAGACCTACCAGCGACTCGTCACCCACTTCTATTGGCCCAAGATGCGAGCCAATGTGGAGGCCCACTGCAAGTCCTGCCCCACGTGCCAGGCCAGCGGAAAGAGTGGGGGCAAGCGCAAGGCTCCGCTCCAACCCTTCCCCGTTGTCAGTACCCCTTTTGAGCGGGTAGGAATCGACATTGTCGGACCCCTGGACCCCAAGACCGCCCAGGGCCACCGATTCATCCTCGTCCTGGTGGACCATGCCACCCGTTACCCCGAAGCCATCCCTCTCCGCACCGTGACGGCCCCCGTGGTGGGCCGGGCCTTGATGGGGATCTTCTCCCGCATGGGGTTCCCCCGCGAAGTCGTGAGTGACCGGGGCACAAACTTTATCTCCCGCTATATGAAGTCCCTCTGGCAGCAGTGCGGAGTATCGTACAAATTCACCACCCCGTACCACCCCCAAGGAAACGGCCTAGTCGAGCGCTTTAACAAGACATTGAAAGGGATGATCATGGGCCTCGAGGAACCCCTACGCCGGAGGTGGGACGTCCTCCTCCCATGTCTCCTGTTCGCCTACCGGGAGGTTCCCCAAAAATCCCTGGGATTCAGCCCATTCGAACTGTTATACGGACACCCCGTCCGAGGACCCCTGAGCCTGGTCAAAGAGGGGTGGGAAGCGACCCCCCGGGGGACCCCTCCGGACGTGTTCCGTTACATCTTGGAGCTCTGCAACCAGACCCGAAAATTCAGGGAACTCGCAGAAGCAAACCTTGAGGCCAGTCAAGAAGAGATGAAGCGCTGGTATGACCAGAATGCTACGCTGGTCGAGTTTCAGCCGGGCCAACAAGTCTGGGTCATGGCCCCGGTGAGACCCTGCGCTCTCCAAGATAAATGGACTGGGCCCTACAAGGTGATCGAGCGGAAGAGCCAAGTCACCTATCTCATCGATGTGCAGTCCCCGCGGAACCCCCTCCGGGTTCTCCACGTGAACCGCCTCAAGCCCCACTTTGTGCGGACCGAATTAAGTCTACTCCTAGCCACCAACGATGGGGCCGAAGAAGACACCGAGCCCCTCCCGGACCCCCTGGGGGCGAAGGAAACCGATGGATCCGTGGAAGGAGTGAGACTGTCGACCGCCCTCACAGCCCAACAGACCGACGACTGCCGCCAGCTACTAGGGCAGTTCGCGGATCTCTTCTCCCTGACCCCTGGGGTCACCAGCTGGTGTGTCCACGACGTGGACACCGGAGACAGCCCGCCCGTGAGACATCTGGCCTACCGGGTCCCTGATCGGGTCCGGACCTGCATCCAGACCGAGGTGGCAAAGATGTTAGACCTCGGGGTGATTGAACCCTCCGACAGCCCCTGGGCCAGCCCGGTAGTCCTGGTTCCGAAAGCGACTACCCCGGGTGTTGCCCCCGAGCTGAGATTCTGCGTGGACTACCGAGGCCTCAATGCGGTCACCCGAGCAGACGCTCATCCTATTCTCCGTGCCGACGAACTCATTGACCGCCTTGGGGCCGCCTGCTACCTCAGCACCTTCGACCTGACCAGTGGGTACTGGCAGATTGCCCTCACCGAGGGAGCCAAGGAGCGCTCCGCCTTCTCCACTCCAGATGGGCACTACCGCTTTAGAGTGATGCCGTTCGGAATGAAAAATGCCCCGGTCACCTTCCAGCGGCTGGTGAACAGGGTCCTGGCCGGACTAGAGGGGTTCAGCGCGGCATACCTTGACGACATAGCAGTCTTCAGCTCCCAATGGACCGAGCACCTCCAGCACCTCCGTCAAGTCCTGCTGGCTCTACGCCGGGCCGGCCTCACCATCAAAGCTAGCAAATGTCAGATTGGGCACGGCTCCGTAACTTATCTGGGGCACCAGGTGGGGAGTGGGCAGGTCGCCCCCCTCCAGCCGAAGATCGACGCCATCTTGTCTTGGGAACCCCCTGCAACCCAAACGGAAGTCCGAGCCTTCCTGGGCCTCACCGGCTACTACCGTAGGTTCATTAAAAACTATGGCAGCATCGCCGGCCCTCTCACAGAACTAACCTCCAAAAAACACCCCAAGAAAATACACTGGACTCCCGCCTGCCAGAAGGCGTTCAACACCCTAAAGGCCGCAATGTGCGCGGCTCAAAGCACCCGACTGCGCCCAGGAGTTTGTGGTCCAGACGGACGCCTCGGAACACGGCATCGGGGCAGTCCTCTCGCAATATGACGACAAAGGCATAGATCAGCCCATCGCCTTCATCAGCCGAAGGTTGCTGCCCCGGGAACAGCGGTGGAGCACAATTGAACGAGAAACGTTCGCCGTAGTCTGGGCCCTCAAAAAGCTACGGCCCTACCTGTTCGGTACACACTTCCGAGTGCAAACGGATCATCGACCCCTGCGGTGGTTGATGCAGATGCGAGGGGAAAACCCAAAGCTGCTACGCTGGTCCATCTCTCTCCAGGGGATGGATTTCACTGTGGAACATCGCCCCGGGACTGACCACGCCAACGCGGACCGCCTGTCCCGATTCTTCTGCTTCAGCGAGGAGAACTCCCAAGTGGATGGGTAGTTCTCCCCGCCTTTCAGCTGGGGGGGGCACGTGTGAGACCGGCCTAGTGGCGTGGGCCCTCCCGACCAGCAAGTCACACTATAAACACGCCGAACCTCGTGGGCACGGCCTTTCGGCTTCCGTGGACCAACATCCCGAGGGCCGACCAGATCCCCAACACGCATGCCCGGCCGAGGGAGAACGACACCCCCCCCAAACCAGACCGAGAGGCGCCGACTCTGTCACACCTCTGGTCTCTTCCCCGAGGGAGGTTTCGATCGGCCACCAGGCCCCCGGTGAGCGGGCGCCTCTCCTGCTGGGCGTCTGGAGTCCCTCCCGGACACATCTGAACAGATCGAGGGGCTGAGCGACAGGAAACCCCGACACACCGCCCCCCAGGCACCAGACCCCTCTCCGCGAGGACTCCGGACTTCAAAGAGGAAGGGGAATATAACAAGGGGTGCTGAAGGGACGAGAGGCAGAGAAGACCTGGACTGACGAGAGCCTGCTGACCTGGTCGCGGCTCGATCGCTCACCGAACAGAAGATCGCTATCCGAACTCTGAAACCACCTGAGCACTGCGGACGCTGTCGCGGCTCCCCGAACTCTGAAACCATCTGAGCCCTGCTGACGCCGTCGCGGCTCCCCGAACTCTGAAACCATCTGAGCCCTGCTGACGCCGTCGCGGCTCCCCGAACCCTGAACCATCTGAGCCCTGCTGACGCCGTCGCGGCTCCCCGAACTCTGATCCATCTGAGCCCTGCTGACGCCGTCGCGGCTCCCTGAACTAAGACCCTCCGGTGCCTGCTGAGTGACTCGCGGCCCGTTCCTCCAAGAGAATCGGCAGAGATCGCCGAGAGAAGCAACATCCCCTCAGCTCGAGGATTGAGAGCTGGGCGCCGGATAACTCGCAGAGACACTGATTCAAAGACTGTCCCGCTACCCCCTTTTCCCTCATCACAAGATCGCCGCCGCTTGTGGCATTTACTTTTGCACCTGCTTACCGGATCATAAAGATCCCTGACAACTACCGATAAAGACTTATTGCCTTATAAACGACCTACTGTGTGGTGTCCCTCTATCCGAAGAGAGAGTAAGCGCAGCGCGTGCGATCCTAGGTGCGAGACCCTTCCAGGAAGGGCCTCTCTGCTCTTGCTCGGCCTAATTCTGGGAAAGGTGGGCCTCAGGGTGGTCGGGAGCACACTCCGCAGCCTCCCCGGGGAACGCCTTCCAACAAGGTATCATTGCAGTCCATTATCCAAAGCTGACTGGGCCAGGATCACATATAAAGGAAACATACCAACAATGATACATCATTCCTAGACTATGTGCCTGGGCTTGGACAAACTTCCTTTCTCTCGACAGATCCCAGGATTGGAGGAGGTGCAAGGGAACAAGCAGTGGCGGGAGAGAGGTGCTGGAAACAGGGAAAGTGCAACAAAGGGGAAAGCAGTGACGGGGTTGGGGAAGGGGGTGATCAGTGACGGGGCATGAGGGCAGGTGGGAGGAGACGGAGCTTTAAAGCATGAGCTCTATGTAGAGTGCTGAAAAAGAATTGAAAAAATTAGGTCCAAAAGTGCTCGTAAATGCGGGAGCAGTGGTTGTTTTTAAGTACTTGGTCCATGCACTGGGGGGAGGGCTAAACACTAAAAGAGGCATTGTCATGCATGCCAGGGACAAATGGTGACAAAGAATATGAGACAGACAATGGAGTGAGCAAATGGGAAGCATGTGGGCGGGCTGAGGCTAACATATTACATACAGCAGTTTCTTGGAGACAGTTCATGCACTGTCTAGCCAAGACCGAAAAAAAACCACTGGTGTGTGAGCCTCAGTAGCACCAGCGATCCTTGGCCTGTCCAGAGCAGAAATTAATATACTATACCTGTTGCAGTTCCTGCAACGGGTGAGTGCTGCTCACATCAGAGGAAGGACCTGTCTGTGCTGGCTCCCGAGACTGATGAGATGCACATAAGAAATACCCTCCAAATAATAGAAGAGATGAGAGTTTACTACTCTAGAGTAGTCCTTGAATACTTGGTGAGTGTTTGTCAACCTTGCAGTACTTCTGACAAATGGGGGAGTAAAAATACGGGCATGTTACATACATGCAAACATTTCAGAACAGCAAAGAGGGAGATTTTGAAAACAAAAATCGAGCAAACGTTTTTTTTCCCATTGACTTCTAATGAAGCAGGGGCAATTTCAAGATGGAGACACCTAAAATAATGCCATTTGTGTCTTCAGAATCGGGAGTCTCCAAGTCTGTTGGCATGTATGTGTCAGTGCGGATTAGGAGCTTGAACAAACATGGGCCCGCAACCCTGGACATGTGGGCTTCCGTTTGTCCCTGTCTATAACCATTCCGGTCTTGGGCACAGAGGAAATGTCAACTGTACTCAAGCGAGTGATAAAGCACCATAATGCCCCCTCTGCCTGGTGTCTAAATTTTGAAAAAGCTGCCAAGTAGTCTCGTGTCATGTGCGACTCCTTCAGCCAGCCCTGACTGTTTATTATATTATACATTGTGAGCATTGTAGTTTTATTTTTAGAAAAAAGTATGGCCTTAGATATCACAGCATGCTTAGCGCGGATGCCCAAAAAACCAGGACTTGGGGATTCTGCCGACAGGGACTGCTCTTGTGTGAGTCGGACAACATGTTTGCCACGTTCTCTGCCTTTCACAGCGCTTTCTCTTTGCTCCTGACCAGTACAAAAAAAAAAGTATATTTACATCTCTGATATCTGATCCTGCGGCAGCACACTTGCAAGTCCCACACATGACAATAGACCCGATTCAGGCCTCATTAGAAGTCAATGGGAGAATAACATTCTCCCGATTATTTTTTAAATATCCTCCCACTTTCCTCTTCTAAAATATTGGCATGTATGTGAGTGCTTTGATAGTATGCACTCCTCGTTGGACTCGGCGCAGGAATCTGTCTGTGCGGCCACCATGACTCCTGCCTCTGGATATTGGTTACATGCTTTTGACTGCTGACCGAAGGGCTGACGCATATCTGCTGCCTACACTCTCCCTGTTAAGCTGTTTACTAGCCGCCTCTAACCTTGCTATAATTTCCGTGCCTCCCGAGCATCAGGCGTCTATTCTTAGGAGGCAGGCTGGGTGTATGAGTACCTCTCAGACTGCTGCCTGGCACCACTGGGGTGTCACAGGCCTTCCATCCTCTTACCGTCACCAGTGGAGGCCATTGTTTCTACTAAGGTGCTCCTGAAGAAAGATATCACTGGAGGACCCTTGATGAGTGTACACTACTTTCCACAGTGCTCTCTATTCATTATATGCACCCCGCAGGGGGGTGGTCCCTTTAGGGCACCATGGCTATGCCCCCCTTGTTATACCAAGAGTGAATAATAATCTTTTATTCACTTTGGTATAAAAAGAAAATGCTGTCTAGCAGCAGCATAAGGCAGCTCTGTTAGAGACTGTTGGAAAACGAGGCAGCATCTGCGAGGACTGCACAAATAACATGTCTACATTTGTCCTTCACTGGGAACCAAACACCCCATTGTAGCGCTTGACTCTCAGATGGTAGAGTTGCAGAGCAGTGTAAGGCTTACTCAAGGGAGGTGGCGTGGGCTAGTAATCCCCATTTACCAGTACGCAGAAATAACACTCAATAATTCATTGTCCAGTGTGTATTTTGCTTTATAAAAGTAAGAGTACATTTATTAAACACAGACAGTACTCAATACTATGCACCAATTTACAAATATACATAAACTGTTGGAATTACTTTGTGACATTGCATAACATTTCCCACCCCTCCTGCAGGGGGTGTGGGGTCTAGTACCACCACTCCGATGTATGCACATCATCTTGCCCCCAAATGCAGTAGGCTGATCATAATCTAGAGTGAGGGCCCTGCCCACTTGCACCATACCAGTGGCGACCTACCCCATTATCTCAACAAGGATATTTAATGGGAACACCTGCCATAGTGACACATAACCCTGACTGAGCATCTCATACTGACCATACAGTATACACCCCTGAATCTTAGTGGCTAACAATCTGGGCTGTTCATCACTTAATGCAGTAGCAAGAATACATGTGTAGGCATCACCTCGAACGACAGTAGTTATCATATCTGGTCACATTGATAATGCAATGAAATTAAAGCCCCTAAAAGACATCACAGTTATGATCATAGGATTACGCATGTACAGCCAGGCACCCTAGCAGGAATGCCTAGCAACTTAACCCACTTTGTTTATGTCTTCACATTACACATGTGACTTCCAGTCCCCAAAAGAAATGCTATTCCTGAATGCACCACCTGTGCAAGTACACTTTCCCACATCTAGGGGGATCACCTCAGTGACAATCCATGGTTTACTCTGCACACTTCAGTGCAACCCTAAGCGTCGGCTCCTGATTGTTCCAGCATGAGGTAGGTTTTAAAACAAAGATGACCCCTTGGGAGGTAGTCTCCTTTGAGTCCCTTCGAGACTGAGGGCTGGGACGTTCAATTTTTGTGCTGGGGGACTCTGCGTTGCTCCTGCAGCTCCCCCCGCACCTTTGCATGCATTTTGTGATGACCCCATCTTCCTGGGGCCACCCCATGCCACCAACAAGCCGTATTTCTTTGCAGGCTTCCTGGGCCCTGCAGGGCATTTTGGGGCATTTTCCTCATGCACAGTGAATAACAGCAGCGGCTCCCCCGCTACTCGGGGAGAGCTGCGCTTCCATCGTTGGCGGCCTCACAACGCTTCTGCACCCCGTTGCGGGCCTGGTCCCACCTGGGCCCCTAACTTCACAGGTGAGGTGATTGCCGCTCGGGGAGCCCATCCCGGCTGCTACTGTCAGCTTCCGTCTGGCCTGCACCCTTGTGTGCAGCCGCGGGAGCCAGTGCGTCCATCTGGTCTGCCCGCTACTGCGGACAGACACGGAGGTTGCAGCTGGTCCAGTGGGACCTTGGGGGAGTACGATGGCACTCCCCCCGCTTTCCTCCTACCACGGGGGAAGTGCAGCAGCACTCCCCCTCCTTCCGGCATCAATGAGGCCCGAAGTAGGAGGTCTGCACGGGGATCACGACGGCGCTCCCCGTCTTTACCTTCGGAGGGGCCCAGAGTTGGGGGTCCCGGGCCCCTGGGGATCACTTCACATTGAGTGAGATGGCGCTCCCCGACTTCTGCTTCTTCGGGGGCCAGGATAGGCTCCTGACCCCCTGGGCACCTTCACGGGTAGGGCGTCGGTGCTCCTCGTCTTCGTCGTCGGGGGCAGGATAGGCTACTGGCCCCCTCTTGGGCACCTTCACGGGGAGCGCGATGGTGCTCCCCGAATTTCTCTTCTTCTGGGGGCAGCCCCCGGGACCTGACCCACCCTGGAGGCACATCTAAGACCGGCGGCGGAGCCCCACGTGCTCTGTCGTTGGGTGAACTCTAAGGCCAAAGGTCACCTACTTTCTGGGGGGCATATCTTCTGGGGACCGATTTCCACCATTCTGGCCTCTTCCTGCTCCTGGTGGCCAGCCCTAGCCACTTTGAGCACTCTTCACCACCCTCCTGGCCCCCCAGGAGGGTGGGCTTGGCAGAGAGCTGTCTTCACTGGCTCCCTGTACGAGCCTTTCACCTGGCTCTCCTTCTGGACCTCTCTTCTCCTTGCGCAGAGGCCCAGAATTCGCCTCACTGGCCCTGGACTCCCTCAAAGGCGCAGTCCAGGGTCCTGGGACAGTGAGGAGGTTCCTCCTTCCAACTGCCCATGGCGCCAGGCTCCAGCACCAGTCGTCCTCAACAAGACCACACCCCAGGGAGCGCTCCTCTTCCTGTGCAAGACCTTTTAAAAGAATTTTGAGGGGGCTGGCAGCAAGGCCCTTCTGCCCTGTTTTGCAGCGACACATCACCTCTCGGCCCCTGCTCCCTCCTTCCTGCACAGGCATCTGGGATACTTAAAAATGGCGTCACCCAGGCGTCTCATGCCACATGGTCTATGAAAAGCCCCCTTCCCCCCCTTGCTGCCTTCATGGCCTGGGGCCGGAGCAGCCCTGGTGCCTGGCACCGGGTGACAGCTGCTGATCGATAACCTGCAGCTCCACCCCCATCTCTTCCTCCTGGAGAGGAGGCATTTGCCCGTAGGAATGCTTCCAGTGAAGGGCTAGGCCTCTGATGCTACAGTGTGGGGAGGAAGGTCATTAATCCAGCTCTGATTATAAGCGGAGTCAGAGGAAAATTCCAATTCTGGATGACCCATAAGCAGTACAGATATGGCTGTGGACTTAGCAAAATACTTCTTTTCACATATCTTACAGTGTACCTTGGGGCGTGTCTGGAATTTGTAGGCCCTAGGGAAGTGAAATTACCCCATGTGGTCCCCATCTTCATAGGAGAGTAATGGAGTGTTCCTATAGTGAGAACAGTAAAGCACACTGACTTTCCCTTCCATGTGTCTTCCCACATTATAAAGCCTATTCCATGTCACCACCCAATGCTGCATCATTTCTGCCACACCCTTCTATTTGTACCTACTCCTGTGCACAACAGGAATCTCCCCTGCGCATCCCCTACACGTGTGCACACGCATGTACACACGTGTCTATATGTAACCAGTCTGGTGCCCCTTACTCCTGCTGCAGCGCAGCGGCCTTCTCTCACAAGGGGGACACTGGTAAAATCCACATGCAGTCTCTTTCATCATGAGTTAATAGTGGGTGAGGGTCTCCCACAGTAAAAGCTCAATAATTAGGTGTTCAAAAAGCAAAAATTCTGGGTGGCAGAACCACCTTCTAACAGAGACAATGTCTGATGTCTTGTGCCTGAACCAGCCATCAGAGATTATCTGTGGCTGTTGAAACCCCCAACTCTGGCCTCAGGCCCCTGGTATTCCTCATTGCCTCCCAATCTGTGATGTGGTAAAGCTTCACAGATAAAGTTAGACACAGGCATTGCAGTCTGAAGCCCTGCAGTGCCCGAGGCCACACATCAATCCGCAAGTCACCCCACCCTTTCCGAGCTTGTCATAGAGTTTGGAAAGGGTGGGGTGAATGAGCAGAGGCTAAAAACTCGAATCTGCGACTGCGCAGGTTTGAGGTTTCAGTTTCAATTTTCCGAAGCTGAAAGGTTCAGTAGCAAATAGGACCTGCATAGACAGCAAGGTAAGTAAAAAATGCTTTTAAATAATGTGCAGTATATGTGAGAGTGTGTGTCCGCGAGAGTGTGTATTTGTGAGCATGTATGTGTGAGTAAAAGAGAGTGTCAATGAAGGAGTGAGTCAAAGTGAGGACTGTGAGTGATAAGAAGAGTGAGAATGAATGAGTGAGGGAGACAGACCGGGAGTGTAACTGAATGTTACGGTTTGTGAGACTAGGTGACTCAAGTCTGACTGAGTCTTAGTGAGTCAGAATGAGTGGGACAGTGAGTCAGTGTGAGAGAGAGAGTGATACTGAATGAGTCAGAGTGAGAAAGAATAATTGTGTCTGAGTGTGGTTGAGTCAGAATGGCTGGAAGACCTTTGGGGTTTGTAGAGGTCTCTCAGCGGCAAGATGAGACAGTCTTCACTGATTGTCAAGTTTGGCAGTGGTGGGTAAGGTTTCATGCCCAAACATCTGCAGCAGGTTCTCTGTTCTTGGGGTCAAAATCTCTTCTTTGCCTTTCTCTTCTTACGTCCATCAAATCTGGAGTTCAGGGCTTTGGGATGCTGCTTGAATACTACCTTTAGGGGCATTAAATATAGTGCCAGGTAATGGCCATTGGGCCATCTATCTTAGGTTGACTACACCCTCTATATGACCCCTCCCACTGGGGAATGGGCATATCCCGAACATGACGATTTCCCTTCAAATAAAGATGGAGGGGACTGAAAATGTGTTTCACCTCGCCTGCTACACCTTAGGGGAGGTGCTAGCTGAAGGTGGGCACGCCTCCTATTCTTTCTAGTTTTCCCACCTGTCCTCCCGCCAAGAGTGAGGTCATGACAACAGGGTTGGCATCCTACACTAGTTGGAGCTCGCTGGGTTACATTTCAAAGATGGCATGGCCTTTGAAGCTTCCCAACCTGGAAGGCGGTTCCTGCCCTGGGGGAGGTTTGAAACACCTCCGCCCGGAGGAGACTTTGTTCCGAGCCTCTGAGAGCCCAGGCTCTCACCCCATGAGGTCAGGTACACATCCAGTGGTGGCGGCTGGCTGGGAATGGTCAGTAACCACACAAGTAGTCTGTAGGTTTTCAGGGGGCACCTGATGCTTTGTACCAAACATTTGTGGGTACAGTGAAGCCATCATGGAGCTAGGAAACTCGTAATGATGAGTGTCCTGCCCATGCACTCTATATGGCTTGCCTGTGCACTTACAGTTTCCAAGAATGGACTTAGATATTGTAGGGGCATATCTGCTCCTGCAGCTATGTCCTCACCTGAGGTATAGAGTACTCTGTATTAGGGCTGGTAAGGTCTGCTGTAGGAATGGCGTACCTATATCACAGGCAGTGTCTGTAAGAATGGCACACAGAGGTGTGTGCCATGTTGACTCTTCTAGTTTTGCTTGCTTCAAGGCATTCAGTCTGCAGTGGTAGTTTGCATAGCCTTGGTAAGTGGACCCTAGGGTGGCACAATTGGGGCTGCACCCCAGTGGTACTTCTTCAGTTTCTATGGCTTGGTACCAGACGTGCCCTTTAGTAGGGACTTATAAAGTGGTCTGAAGCTGTGCCAGTTATGGTACAGTTTAAGGGAAAGAGCTCTGGCACTGGGGACCTGGTTGGCAGGCACCCAGTATGTTGACAGTCGAAACTACAATCCCTTTAGGTTTGGCCTACCCAACACAAATCAAAATAAAGAAAAAAACTGGAAGAATTAAAGAGAAAAAGCCAGAACTCCCCCCCCCACTTTTCCCAACTTCCCCAAGTAGAAAATGCACCCAAAAATATGCACCAACTACCTTCCCTTCATAGTCACGATGAGCCTCAGCGTAAACAGCTTAACATCAGAGGTAGTGGACTTCCCATATTCAAGGCCTAGCAGCCCAAAAGGAGTTCTAAAATGGTAAAACAGAATTTGCTACTTAAAATAAAACAAAACTTCCCACCCCTGTTCATGGTGAGCTAGCTGACAAGTGTGTTTGCTGCATTCCTCATTTGCTATAGTGGTGTGTAGGGTGGCTGAGGTTTTGGACCTTCAGTGGAAGCCAAGACGAATGTCTTGACAGAGGTGCTTCAGTCGTGAGTCACCCCATCTGAACCCTTCTTTAATGAAGCCCTTACTGATGTCCTACTCGGGGCCTAGTCCGAGCCCTGCAAAGGTCCTGCTGTGCATGATACAATTGCCTGCCACCGCTGTTCCGCTCCTGGGGTCCCCAGTTTCCTTGCCCACCACTCCACCCTGGAGAAATTCGTGGCCCAGGCCTCCAACTCTGGAGTTAATCCTGAAGTGTTCCATACCACTCCACCGGATTGGGGATACAAGAGGTTGGATACCTTTGGGAAGACGGGTTGTATGAAGGAACCCCACGTGCATTTACCACACATGCCTTTACAATGCAGTCACTACCCGACTGTGACATTACCACACGTTACTTGACCACACAAGTCATTACGACGACTTGATTTAGGTGGCGCTGGACTTTGTAATAGTATAAATTACTATTCCAACTCCAGTTTATGCATCAGTAGGGAAAAGGTGTTTGACTTACAAATCCAACACCAGTCCAACAAAGCGTCCCCTACAGCAAGTCATTGTAACACTTTGTGGGTTAAAGTAACCTGCCGTAACGTCACAGTCAGGGTAGTGACTGTGTTGTATAAGCGGGTCTTTGTTGAAACTGTAGGGCAAAGGATATTTCCTCGAAGAGGATGTCCTCTTCTGCCAGCCTTGCACTGTGGTCGGTCAACACCGCATGCCTCTTGGGCCGATACTCCCATATAATGTGGGACTAGGAGGAGGCCGAGCCATACTTTCTGAAGTCATTGCTGAGGGGAGAGATGCATCAAAATTCAACATACTATGTGGACTGAACACAACAGACTTGCTGGGTAGAGTGATCTCATTGACGGAGACCCTTCGGCTCCATGCCTGGCTGAGAACCACCTGCTTTTCAGGGGATGCCCGAGCCTCACTAATGGACATGCCCTTTGAGGGCTCTCGTTTCTTTGGAGAGAAAACAGGCTCAGTGCAGCTGTGCTTTAAGGATAGCAGATCTATGGCCAGCTCCTTGGGCTTCTCCATGGCCCCTCGTCAACCTCAGTCAACCTTCTGCCACAGAAGGGGTTTTTAACCGCATTCATACCTTCCCAGCATTTTCGTAGCCTTGGACACTTGTCCCACAGACCATGTGGGAGAGGTAGCCAAAGTATGCAGCCCCCAGCAGCTGCAGTCTCTAAACCCCTTTAGTTTGCCCTAAGGCATCCAGTGGGGGGCAGGATAAGCCATCACCTGCACCACCGGAGTTTGGAAACATCCAACCTTTGTGTTTTACAGATTGTAAAAAGGGTTACTCCATCCCCTTTATGACAACACCTACACCCATGTCACCCACTTACAAACAGCAGATGGAGGACCACCTCTCCTTGTTCCATCTGGAAGTGTTGACTCTCTTGGCCAAGGGAGCAATCAAGAGGGTGCTGGCATCAGAAGTAGGTCACGGTTTCTATATCGCTACTTTCTGGTGCCCAAAAAGGACAGAGGCCTCCGTACTTTCCTAGACCTGCGCCTTCACAATTTATTTCTGATAAAGGAGAAATTCAAAATGCTCATGCTCCCTCAAGTCTTGTGTGCACCCGGGAGACTGGATGGTAGCGTATGACTTGCAGGACACATATTTTCACAACCCCGTCTTGCCTGTCCACAGATGTTACCTGCCTTTCACGGTGGGCCAAGAGTACTTTTTACTTTGCAGTGCTCCCCTTCAGCTTTACCAGCACCCATTGAGTGTTATCCAAAGTGTTGACGGGGGTTGCAGCACATCTAGGGAGGTCAGGGATACCAGTTTTTCCTTACCTCGAGATTAGCTGTTAAAGGCGGGCTCACAATAGGCAGTTGGCTCCCACCTTAAGACTACGTTGAACCTCCTGCGCTTGCTGATGTTCACTATCAATGTGCCAAACTCACACCTGACTCCCTATAATGCGCTTCCTTTCATCAGAGCTGTTTTGGACAAAGTACAGTTTTGGTGAGTCCAGGATATTCAGGTTTTGATACAAATGTTTCAGCCTCTATCCTGGATTTCGTTATGAATGACACTGAGACTGTTGGACCTCATGGCATCCTGTATCCTGCTTGTAACACATGCCTGTTGACATATGCAGACTCCGCAGTGGGACCTGAAGTTCCAGTGGGCACAGCATCATGTGAATCTCTCCAACAGGTCCACTTCTCGGAGGGAATTGTGAAAGATGTGCAGTAGTGTGTGACGACCCACGATTGGGTCAGGGGCAGATCTCTCTACCTTCCTCAACCAGAGCTGACCATAGTGACAGATGTGCCACTACTTGGCTGGGACAGCCATCTGGCAGTGATGGAAATCAGATGACTCTGGTCTTCACATCAGTATGTTAGGGCTTAGGATAATCTGCTTTGAATTGAAAGCCTTTCTTCCTTCTAACAAGAGAAGACTGGTACCTGGGTTTGTGGACAATACAATTGCCATCTGGTACTACAACAAACAAGGTGGAGTAGGGTTGTGGACCCTTTGTCAAGAGGCTCTATGTCTCTGGACATGGCTGGAACACCAGGGTGTTTCCCTGGTGGCTCAACACTTAGCGGGCTTCCTGAAGGTCAGGGTGGACAAACTCAGAGGACGATGCCTAGTGGATCAATAACGGCATCTCCATCCAGAGGTGGTGCAAGGTCTCTTTCAAAAGTGGGGAGAGCCTTAGCTAGATCTGTTTGCCACCGCCAAGAACTTGCAATGTCTGCAATTTTGTGCGCTGGAGTTTCCAAGGTGTCTTTCGCTCGGAGACCCTTTTAGTCTTGAGTGGAGCTCTGGCCTCCTGTATGTCTTCTTATCAGTATCACTTCTTTCCAGAGTTCTCAAGAAGATCAGGAATGGCTGGGTCCAAATCATTCTTGTGGTTTCGAATTGGGCATGGAAGGTCTGGTATTCCGAGCTGTTGAGCGTGAGCATCAGTCCCCCGATCAGGCTGTCTCATCAAGAGGATCTTCTGTTGCAACAACAGGGGAGGGTCATACACTCAAACCTGCACACCCTTCACCTTTATGAGTGGAAATTGAGCAGTGACAGTTGACAGCTTTCAAACTTACTCATAAAGTCTGTGATGTTATTCTAGCAGCCAGGCAGTCGGTATACACCAGCCAGTGGGTTACATTTGTGGCATGGTGTTAATATAGGAACCTCAGTCCTCTATCTGCACCCCTTTCTCAGGATCTTCTGTTTGGACTATCCTTGGCCCAGCAGGGCCTTGCTCTCAGCACAGCTACCTCCATTTCAGTCTTTTTGTGGTTGCCAGACCAATCTTCTTTGTTCAAGTCACCTGTAGTGGTTAGGTTACTCAAACGTTTGCAACATATATTTCCTCCCAGGCCTTTCATGATGCCACAAAAGGACCTAATGTGCACATCATGTGAGCCACTGCACAATTGCTTTCTATTAGAAATGGGGGTCTCTAGTTGACAGAGGTAGGTACCTTTGTGCAAGTAGGGACCCTTGCTTCTAGTCAGGGTAAGGGAGTTTCACCTTAGACAATCCCTGCTCACCCCTTTGGTAACTTAGCACGAGCATTGCAGGCTTATCTCAGAGGCAGTGTGTAAAGCATTTGTGCACACATACAGTAATACAGTGAAGACACTACAAACGGACACTGCACCAGTTTAGAAAAAGAAGTAATCTTTATCTAAACCAAACAAGATTGAAATGACAAAAATCCAACATATAGTTACCATGATTTGACTTTAAAAGGTAAAAACCGTTCTATCTATAGCACACTATAGATGCAACACTTTCAACACAAAGCACCTAGGATGTGTCAAAATCATAAGCAAAAATAGCCGCAGGGAAAGGTGATGCGTCGGTTCCTTGTGCACAGGCAAGGTGATACGCTGGTTCCTTTCTCCGGGGGAGGTGATGCATCAGTTCCTTACAATGCTGCCCTGGCGTTGCTGTAGACTTGGCTCCCCGGTGCAATGCATTGGTGCTTGATGGAGTGGCAACCGTGCTGCATTGATCTCTTCAGCCACGGTCCCACGATATGTTAGTTCTTGGAGTCGTTCAGCAGGGCCTGCATCGGAGTCGGTGCTGTGATCTCAGACTTCAGGGATCGGTACACGAGACTTGGCGTGCTGCAATTTCTCCAGCCGCTTGCAGGCGCTCTGTCGCTTTCTTCAGCAGCACGATGGCGATGCGTGGAAATTCTTCCTGCACTACGGTGTTGCATCGGAAATGGGTGCATAAGGCTTCCGTAGTTGCTTATCTTTTCCCAGCTCCAAGCAGCAAGAACAACCCCCAGAGGTCCAAAGCAGGAACAGGCACCTCTTGGCAGGTCAGAACTCCCAGCAAGGAAGATCAGTGGAGCTGGTGGTGAAGTCTTTGTGTCTCTGAGACTTCAAAACAGGAGGCAAGCTCTACTTCAGGCCCTTGGAGGTCTTTTGCAAGCAGATACACAGCACACAGCAAAGTTGTTGTCCTCTCCTTGACAGAAACAGCCACTGCAGGCCAACCCCAGACAATACACAGCAAAGGGGCAGTACTTCTCCTTCAGCTTTCCCAGTTCTTCTCCTTGGCAGATGCTCCTTTTGAGTCCAGAAGTAATCTATAGTCCTGGGATCTGGGCCCCAATATCTATGCTCCATTTCTCTTTGTTCTCTTGTGGCAGAAGGACTCTGTGCTCAGTCAAAACCAGTTCTGTCCTCTGTGCCCCAGTTTCCCGGCAGGAGATGGAGACAGCATTGACCAAGGCATACCAGAACTATTCAGGTGCAGTGAAATCTCCTCCCACTACTCTAAATGCAACCCAGGTCTATTCACCCCAGCCCTGACTCATCCAGGAAAAGCAAGACACACCTCAACCCGTCCAGTGGCTGTCTGAAAAGAATGCACATCCCCAGCGTCTGTCACTCCAAA
The DNA here is from genome assembly GCF_964204655.1 of Triturus cristatus. Taxonomy (NCBI): domain Eukaryota; kingdom Metazoa; phylum Chordata; class Amphibia; order Caudata; family Salamandridae; genus Triturus; species Triturus cristatus. The sequence goes on along the minus strand of NC_140585.1, from coordinate 310,700,044 downwards.
ACCAGACAGTCAATCCACAAACCAGCAGAGGCACACAGGATGGCTAAGCAAGAAAATACCTACTTTGTGAAAGTGGTATTTTCAAACACACAATACAAAAATCATCTTTACCAAAATAAGCATTTTTATATTCTGAGTTCAGAGATACCAAACTCCACCTTTCTATCTTGTCCCAATGGAAAGATATACTAATAAGATATTATAAATAAACTCCAATTCTATCCTATGGGGCAGATAGCCTTTCAATTGTGAAAGACGAAAGTCACTGCATTTCACTATTGGGACATATTACACATATTAGTACATCTCCTACCTTTCACCTACGCTGCACCCTGCCCATAGGGGTAACTTTGGCCTACCTTAGGGGTGACTCACATGTACTAGAAGGGAAGGTTAGGGCCTGGCAAATGGGTGCACTTGCCAGATCGACAAGGCAGTGGAGACTGCACGCAGAGGCTGCAGTGGCAGGTCTGAGACAACTTTTGAAAGGCTGCTTGTGTGGGTGACACAATCACTGCTGCAGGTCCACTACCAGCAATTGACATACAGGCCCTGGGTACACACATTGCACTGTACTAGGGACTTAGTAGTAAGTCAAACAAGCCAATCGGGCAAACACCAATCCATATGCACAATTTACATAGGGAGCATTTGCACTTTGGCACTGATCAGCAGTGGCAATGTGCCCAAAGCATCTAGACCAGCAAAAACGAAATCCAGCACACTGCAAAAATACAGGAGGCAGAGGCAAAAAGACAGGGGATGCCAGGTCTAACATTTTCTCCATTTATTAACTATGAAGACTGCTTTTCTAATGCCTATTACAAATTGGCCAGAAGGGTCCGCGAATTGCAGGCACTCTCTGTACACCCTCCCTACAACATCTTCGATCCGGACAATCTGGTACACTGGACACATGATTCCTTCTTCCTGAAGGTTGTGATTCTTTTCCATGTAGGCCAGAATATCACGCTGCCTAACTTCTTTTCTCCATCTCACACTTCAAAGGAGGAGAGACTCCACCGTCTGGACCCAAAGAGAGAGTAGTAGCTCTACCTTGATCGCACAAAAGAGTTCCAGGCAGTTGATCGACTCTTTGTGAGGTGCCTAGGGGCTAAGAAAGGGATGGCTGTACTTAAATGGACCATCTCAAGAGGGATAGTGCTCTGCATAAATATCGGCTATGCATTGGCCAAGTAGCAACCCCCTGAGGGCTTACCTACTCATTCCACTAGAGCCAAGGCGGCGATCACTGCGTTAGCCCGAGGAGTCCCTGTCCTGAATATCTGTCAGACAGCAACATGGGCATATCTGCACATGTTAACCAAGCATTACTGCCTGGACAGTCAGGACCATTGTGACCAGCACTTTGTCCGTTTGGTCCTGTGGGACATCCTGATTTAAATCAGCTTTGCTACCCACCTCCCTGGAGGTATTGCTTGGGTTTTCTATTCTAAGATAAGGAATCTGTGGCTAGATGTCTCTATCAGATGAACAAGTTGCTTACCTTTGTCAACGCCTTATCTGGTAGAGACTCTATGTAGACGCAGATTCCTTACTGGCCATCCCATCCTCCATGCTCGCAGAACTGATTACAGTGTGAGGGTCACCATTATAAGGGCCTTAGAATTTCAGTCCAGTTGTCAGTCTTCATTGTGGACCGGCATTCCTGGTGTGGAAAGTTGCTAAAGGAACTGACGTCAGTGCTCCGGGTGGCATTTATAGAGTCACCATGCATTTCATTGCCGGCGCAGACACCACTGACACAAAGCTGAACGACGCCACCTACCGGCACACAGGGGTACTGCTTGAAAACTTCTGGAACTAGTCTGATGCCTGTGGAATATTGTAAGGAAAGGAATCTGCGGCTAGATAGAATCTCTAGCAGAGAAGGCGTTACCAAAGGTAAGTAAATTGTTATTCTGTTAAGGAACAGACTGCAATGGTTAGAGGGGCCAGGTAAGCAATTGCACAAGTAGAGCGGTGTGGCAGGGGAGAGATAGATACGGAGGTCAGGTCTCATTGGGACCAGGTTATGAAAATACATTATAGTGAAAAAGGAAGGTAGGAAGCATGAGAGTGTCTAGGAGTCCAGTCACAAAAACACAGCAAAGTAAGGACAAAACATGAAAGGATATAGGGAGAAAATGGCACAAGCAAAGAATAGAGAAGGAAAGGAAAAAAACAGACTGCATGGGATACACCCAGTGTGTGCAGGAGAGTGAAAGAAAGAAATTACACAATATTAACTGGAGGCCAGGAAGAGAAGTCTACTAGAGTTCATAACCTGTTGAGGTGGGTTGAAGAACAATACCAGGATGGGGTACACATAAGAAGGTAATTAACTAATTGCGGGGAATGGATCCAGGTAGGAATAGGATCCAAGGAGAACTGATACATGCAAGTGTACAAGAATGTGGGGAAACGGACAAATCAAAGTGGTCAAGGCTCTGTAGGGCAGAGGACTGAATGGAAGAGGTAGCCCAAGCATACAGAATACTGACCACAACACCAGGGAAGCTGGCACAAAGAAACAACATATTAAATTGAATGCCAGAGGCTGAAGGAACAGGATACTCCCATAGGTTCCCCTCAAAATTGTCTGCAAAGCCTATTAAACGAATTGCCTTTAGCAAAGCTGGGGGCTGTGTGCCCTTGCAAGTAGATTGAAAACTAAAATGTCATAGGACCCAACATTGATCCAGGTAGTAGGAGGCACCTTCCAGTCAGCATCACACCCCACAATCCATGATTAAAAAGGGGAAGACACAACTGTGCCACAAGATCAGCAGGCTCAGGTCTAGGGGCAGATTTACTAACAATTTCTGTTACACAGTGCAGCAAGGCAAGTTTCTATGCTGTGTTTTGTGAATGGTAGAGAGCTGAGAAGGATCATATTTAAACTATATGGCACTCTTCAGCTCTCAAGTGCTTGTACACTTGTTGCTGCTTAGCAACAAAGCAGGCCCCCTTGCATTATGCCAGAAGGGGGCCTATGTTACGGGCAGGTATGTTTTATGTGCAGATCCTACTAAAAAAAAAACAATTCAAAGAGGCATTTTCTTCTTTCTATATGTGAAAATGTGGGAAGAATTTGGTCTCATTTCTATTCTTTTCTCATTGAGGCCGGAGAAAAGGAGATCTTCCCTTGTCCTTTGCTCTCTTTTAGCTTAATCACCTGTGGAAGAAAAGCCAGGCCTCGTTTAATACCAGCATCAGTGCAAACCATGCCCTTATGACCTTACAAAAATTACACTTCCCCAAGCTAGCTACATACTCACTGCATAAGTAATGCAGAGCATTGGAAGAAACATGTGACTGTGTTGATGTCTAGCGAGAAGAAAAGATTGAGAACTATGATTACTAAAGAAGTCTTTTCTGTCCCTCTCCTACGTGAAGCCCATAACAGTAAAGCAAAAGACTAGCCAACTTTTGACAACCAGAGGCCTTCACAGGACGGCACTGCACAAAAATGAGGGGCATTTCATCAGATAAAAGAGTGTTGTACATTTTAATATCAGGGCCTCCTCACCAAGCTGGATACACCACAGGAATTGGCCCTGCTCAGGCCTGGAAGTAGGGAAGTTTGAAATAATTTCCAAGTCCAAAGTACTTCGTTTTCTGAGGAATTTCAATCTCACACTGTGGAACTGCTAATCAAATCCTTTTTGCCGTCTGTCCCCTTGAAGCTTTGGAGCAAAGTTCCCAAATTTCTTGTGGTGCCTGAACTACTACAGGAGGAAACTTATAGGATCCACAGGACCTCATGTGGAGTCGTTTTAGACTCTCAGGGGCAGATTTATCAATGGGTTGCATTGCCTTTGCGCCATGCAAGGGGGCGCAAGGGCGCCACAACTACTAATTCAGATTTATCAAGCCATGCAAGGTCAGCTTGCGTGGCATGATAAATCTAGACTAACAAAATGCAGTACAAATTGCTGTGTTGTATTACTATGCCCCTGGGAGGTGGTTCTTGGCTGGAGCGTGGTTTTTCCCATGCATTCACCCAAGTATTTTGGCATATACCCAGATTTACCATTTCTGGTAGACCTGGGAATGGGGCAAAATGATATGCCTTCCCAGGTCAGGCCTAACGAGGAGAAATATCTTTATTTCTCCTCTTTTATTCCTACATAGAAAGAGGAAATGCCTCAGATTATTGTTTTTGTGTCGGAAGGTGCCTGTTCCTGCACAAAACAATCCTGTCTACAAGGCAGGCATCAAAACACCACGACGCAAGGATGCCTGTGTTGAAGCTTGGCAGCACATTGTGCGTCAGTGCAAGCAAGTACAGGAATGTGCCATATTATGTTAAATATGGTGCAATCCTGCACTTTCTCTTTCACCCAGAAAGGTGGCTTGCTGCACTGCTCTGCATGAATTAATAAAAAATCTGCCCCCGGGGTGACTGGCAGATGGAAACAGCAAAGTCCAGTCCAGGTCCAGTTGCCACTGGTTAACTGGCATTCTTCACAGGAATGTCCTCTTCAGCTTTTTTAGGTTCCTGGAGCCACCCAGAGGATCAGCCGCATGATCTTTGGAGTTTTTTCTGAACTTTTGTTTAAAAAAGAAGGGGGTCCAAACTACTCGGGTCCTTCTTGCCGGTCACAAAAGCCAAGTGCAGCAGATTCAGTCTGCCTGGCATCCTTTTGCAAGTTCAGCATTTTTCTGAGCAATGACTAATGATGAGGGTCCAGACTTGTACAATTCATCAGCCTGATGGGGGGACACCTTGTGACACTCCTAGTTCCTCTATGACCAATGGAGTCAAGGATCCCAGGTCGTGACAAATCTATTTTTGCCGTAGTTCCTGTTTGGGTTACTCTAAAAAGGCCAAAAATCCACTATGGCAAAGGTCTTTGGCCGCACAAAACTTGGGGTCTGAGGCTGTGGGTGTGAGTGGGGAGTGTACCACGGTAATCCTAGTGTGTCCCACATCTAACACTAAAATGCAGTTTGAAGAACTCTCTGTACCCAGAGACTGAGGCCTGATAGGCCACAACAAAGTACGGTCTTTCAGTAAAAGGCATTAAATACACAAGAATTGTCTTGGCATCTTGTTCTCTCTCTGTCAAGTGTTAGATGTGGCTCAACAGACCTGTTAAGCGGGATTGGACATTACAGTGTCAATAGGATGCCCACAGCCTCCCCTGTGAATATTCTTTGGAATTACGAGGGGTCATATCTGCCCATTCTGGTCAGCCTATTGCTTGCTTCTGGGATGCAGTTGACACATTTTGCACACCTATTACCAGGCTTGAGAACAGGCTGGGAGTTGGCAAAAGTGAATGCTATTTAGCCTTATGACAGCTCAGGCAGATTAATGGTAACTTTCCATTTATTATTTCTATTTAATAAAAATTCGAAATCACTCTGGTTTTATATAGAGGACAGCAAGACCTGCCAAACCAAAAATAGCTTTTAGGGATTTCTTGCTTTAGGAACGTTGTCATGTTTATTTTCAAGATGTGACACTTTTAAATACCATCCACCAAAGCTTGTTGGCTACAACGCCTACATAGGAGTCACTTACTAATATTTAAAAGGGAGGTTTTTACTTAATAAAAAGGGTTAGTTTAACCGTTTGCTCAGCAAGCTTTACACTGCAGCAGTCAGGCTACAATGGTAGCCCTGATGTCATGTTTCCTTGTTGTACAATAAGTGCTACGGATCTCAGGTGACTTTTCCATTTCCATGCCTTGGGTGCAGTTTCTACATCATACACAATGGCTTTAGCATGCCAATCAATGATTAGTCAATGACTAAAGGTTTTAGGGTTCAGAGCACATACACTGTGCACTGACAGCAGTGCCCCGGTGAGCCATGCCATCTTAGTCAATAGGCTTTCAGAGATAGGAATCAGGCACGGCCCTCAAACTGTTATCCTCTTTGCTTTCGGATAAGGCTCAATTGGTAGAGGCCAGAACCTTTTCCTCAGAACAATTCATGCTCCCGTGTGGGGTACCACAGGGCTCAGCTTTAAGCCCTATGCTGTTCAACCTATATGTTTCCCCTCTGGCTAAAATCATCAGGAAGTTCGGCTTCTCAGTGGTCTCTTATGCTGATGATACACAGTCAGTCGTATCATTTTCCAGCAACATTGAAGAGACAGCAGATCGTTTCAACTGCTGTATGACTCAGGTCCATCAGTGGATGAGTCAGAACTGTCTGAAATTGAATGGGGGAAAAAATAGAGGTTCTCATGTTTGGCTCAAACACCTCAATTTGGACACCCAGATGGTGGCCGTTTTGTCTGGGAGACCTTGCTGTCCCGGTGCAAAAGGCAAAAAGTCTAGGCTCTATTTTTGACAATAAATTGTCCTTTAAAAACCAGATCAGCTCCCTCACCTCTTCAATCTTCTTCATCTTAAAGATGATTAGGAAAATTCACCACTTCATTCCTTTGGAATTCTTAAAAGCCCTGGTGACGGCACTAGCCTTGTCCAGACTGGACTATGGCAATGCGCTGTACGTAGGAATCCAAACGCAGCACCTTCAAAAATTGCAGTGTCTTCAGAATGCGGCGGCCAGACTGCTGCTGGATAAACCAAAATTTCAGCCAGTCTCGCACAAGTTGAGAACTTTGCACTGGGTCCCAGTGGCCAAGAGGATTACTTTAAAATCCCAGTGCCTAATGTTTAATGCACTCCATGGGTCTGGTCCTCACTATCTGAAGAGCCGACTGAACTGGTACTTACCTCCTAGAAATCCAAGGTCTGGCCACCATAAACTGCTACAAACACCCAGGATCAAGAGAGCTCGCTGGGGTGGAAGAAGTTTCCTGGTCGGGACTGTTAAAACCTGGAACATGCTCCCAGACAGGATAAAACACAGCCCTACACTTCTGAACTTTAGAAAAGCACTAAAAACATTGCTCTATGTCAACTAACTCTCACACACCTAGTCGCAGTGGCAGCCTTGCTGTATTTCGGGGTATTAGTGCTTAGACTCCTCCGGGCAGTTGTGCTCTCTATAAATGCTCAAATCAAATCAAATCAAATAGTGTTCAGAGTCTAAAACAGCAATACATTCAGCAAACAAAAGAGGTTGAGCATGTAAAAATGAGCAATTCCTCATGCCCACTTGATCATTTTAAACAAGAGTTTGTCTTGCTACAAAATGAGGTTTTCATCATGTTTCAGATTTAGTTCAAAACATACCATATTCATTACATTGGACGCACATTCTGTTCAAAGCTTCTCGTATTCACTCAAACGTTGACCATATTCGTTTTAAGGCATAACAAATTCATTTCAATTGCAGTCACATTCATATCAACATATATCAGATTCGGTTCAGTGTAGGTCATTATCATTTTAACACTAGGTATATTACTTTCAGTGCATGTCATACTCATTCAATTGTGTATCACATTCATTTAACTTAGGGCAAATTAATTTTAACAATTATTATATTCATTGCTATGCCTGTCTTATCCATTATGACATGAGTGATGTTTATTTCAACAGATCAAGACTTATTATGACAGTTGTCATATTCCTTTAAAAATGTGGAATTTCAATGAACATGTTACTTGTGTCAACATATGTCATGTATGTTCCAACATGTGTCAGAATTATTTCAAGATGTGCAATATTCATTTCAATGGATGTTGTATTTAATTCAATGCTTCTCATATTCATTTAAAAGTGGCCCATATTCCTGTTAAGGCATGCCAAATTAATTTCAACTGCAATCATGTTCATATGAACGTATGTCATATTTAGTACAGTGTTAGTCATATTCATTTTGACACTAGTCATATTTATTTCAACTTATCTTATATTTGTTTGAACATGTGCCATATTCATGAGACCATGGCTTGTATTCATTGCTGATTGTCTGGCATTCAGTTCATGTGTGTCACAGTCATTTGAAAAAGTGTTGCATTCAATTTAATATGTATCATATTCATTCCAATGGATGTTGATTCAGTTCAAAGCGTCTCATATTAATTTAAGTGTGGGCCATATTCATTTTAATGTACATCAAATGAATTTGAACTGCAATCATATTCAAATGAACATGTTTCATATTCAGTTCAGTGTAAATCATATTCATTTTGACACCAGTCATATTTATTTCAACTTATCTTATATTTATTTGGACATGTGTCATATTCATTTGAACATGGCTTGTATTCATTGATGTATGTCTGACATTCATTTCATGAGTGTCACAGTCATTTTAAAGAGTGTCAAGTTTAATGTAATGTTTGCCATATTTGTTTCAATATGGGTCATATTCATTTCAGCACCAGTCTGTATCATTTCAATAAGGGTTATATTCACTGCAGTTTTTGTTGTATTCTTTTCAGCAACACCATATTCCTTTCAACATAGTTACTTTACATCTCAGTATATATTTTATCCAGTTCAGAGTGTGTGTTATTTCAATTGTCTACTAGATAGTATATTCATTCTGCCATGTTTCATATTTCTTTTAACACATTTTACATTCATTCTAGTATGTGTCAAATACATTTTGCAGCACCCCATGCATTTCAGGAGATGTCTTATATGGGGATGTGTAATTTTGACATGAACGGCTTCCCATATTAATCAGCATTTGTGCTCGGATTTTACCTTGCACCTGTAAGGAATAAGTAAGCGTACTGTTTCTATTGATGACAGTTCCAAGTCTAAAAATGTGCATTAAAGTGCCATATGTTTAAAATGACCCAAGTATGCTCAAATGCTACATACCAAGTCTTGGAAATCTGTTTAGACGCATAAAATAGTACATAAATTACTTTGTGCTTGTGTAATCCTTTTAAATTCCTTATTAAAATGCCAAAAGCTGAAAAGGCCCCCATGAGCCATTTTGGAAGTGCTGGAATAGATTTAAACAGTACCTGTTGAGTTCCATGAGCCCGGAGTCACCGACCTTTGATCTAATGGACAGGAAAAGGCATAAAAAGTCACTTAAGATGTAATGTGCCATATGCTTGTGCATTCCAAGGACTTTGATTTTCAACTCTCTTAACCATTGTTGATTTCATGGTCCTAATTCTAAATCATATTCTTTAGGCAGGGGCCAAAGAGACAACATTTTCAATAAAGTGAACAGGAAGGGGCATGGGTGATCAATTTCACTTTCTGCAGCCTTGATGTTGTTAATTCCAAATATTTTAATAATCAGCTCATTAACTGTAGGTCTACCCCTAACAGACATATTGTAATTGCTGCCTTAATTTTCCTTACCCCGAGCCAGTTTAAGCTTGGGCGTAGAACCTTTCTCCTAATCATCAATATGATAGTACAATATTTCCAGGATTCAAGTGTGTTTAGAGGTAGCAGCAAACACTTATTTGGCTCATAAAAATTGTTTCATATTTAGCACGAAGGGTAATATGAATCGTAGAGTAATCTTGCTGTTCCTTCCAGATCAGGTTTTAGGGACTCCGGCGGTGCACTCCTCAGTCTGAAGAAGTACTTGCTGAATTGTGTATCTGCTGAGGTTGTTAGGTTAACCATGCCAAATTACAACTTAAGCTGACAGACTGGTGTGCTTTTTGATGAACCAAACACTGTCCTTATTGGGCTTGTATAGATTTTCTCCAGGTCTCCTTGAAGCTTAGAGCCCTAGGTTAGAGACCCATATAAAATGCAGCGCTAAATACATTTGGCTATAAATACATCTGGCATACTAGTGACTCTGGGACTGTTTAAGCTTTTATTAATTTCCTCAGTTTGTTTTGCAAATGGCAAGTACTAGTGAGCCTAGCTTTGAGCTGGTTTTTGAACGTTTGTTTGGAATCAAAGTTAGTTTGGTGTCGAACCATACTCCTAAGTAGAAGTATGTGTCTGTAGTGAATATCTTATTGTCACCTATCGTAGAATAACCAAATGTCATTATCTTTTTTTTGTGGTAGATTTTGCTTTAGTTAATTCACTTTTATTGTATTGCTGGAGACGGTTTAGGCCTTTTGAAGGCCCGTTGCTGTTAAGTCCAGCAGTAACACGTTGTCTGCATACTGCAGGAGAGCCAAATATTACGCCCCTACTTTTGGGGAGAAATGTTTATAAATTGACCATGGTGGTAACAAGTCAGCAGTGTGTAGATTGAAAAACGCAGGTACCAACAACACACAGTCCTGTTTCAAGCACCGATTAGTTTGCATTTGTTTGAAGATCTTTGAACCATTGCTCAATGTTACCCTGTCCCATGTGTCAGTGTTTAAGAGTCCAATTGCAGTAAAAGGTTGTTCTGGCATGTTTAAGGCCTTCTTCAGCTTTGTCCATAGTGTACCCTGGTTGACTTTGTTAAAAGCTGCACTGTAGCCTAAGAAGCACACACAAAGTGAAGATTTATGGGCCACAGCCTTATTTGCTAACAGAGTTTCACAGCCTTTCCTTAAGCCGGTCTGAAAGGTTGGCAGGATGTTAAGTTTGTAAACTCAATCTTCCAATTCGGCCAGCAGCAATGTAGCAAACGCCATTGCTTCAGTGTTTAGGAGAGCTATCAGTCTACAGTTCCAAGGATTATTTGTGGGGCACTTTTAATGAATAGGTTACATTACTGAGCCCCACCAAATGTCTGAAATTATTTCAGTAGCCATCATTCCTTTGTAGGGGATCAACAGGGGAGAGCACAAGTTATCTGTATCGGTTTTGAAAACTGACAGCAGAACTCCATTCGGGCCATGTGCACCGCAGCTTCTCACGGCAGGTACAGTTCTTACTATACCCCGTTTTAATAATGCCAGTGATAGGTTGGTATCATGTAACTGATCCTTCCTCAGCTGCTGGACCTCGGTTGCATTCGTTCTAGGGACTTCCTCGTTAAGATTAGTGAGTATGGGACTGGCAGTGGGGCATCCTGGTGGCTTGTTAAGTCTTTTTCATAATAAAGATGTAGTAGGGCAAGAGTCCGCCTTTATATTATTTGTTGTAATTTGGAAAAGTTCTAGTTTGTTGATGAGTCTCCAGAATGCCATGTTGTCCAGTGTATGGGCCCATTTACTGTTGTTATACCATATCCTAGCTTCGAGTGCTGTCTTCTCTTTTCAACATTTTACTCTATATTTGTGCTTTAGTTCTTTCTTGATGGTTGGGTTTCCAGCTGCTTGACCATATTTTGTAATTTAGTTTTATTATTTCTTTTCTCAGTGTTCTTAATTCCTCTGTGTACCATGTAAGTTCATTCATCCTTTTACAATGCCTGTTCATTAGGATTTTGCAATCTCCCTTTGATCTTGGGCTAATAGTAACCCACTGATGAAGTAATAAAATTGTCCCAAAATTTAGTTATTGCTGAATCACCATTCGGATTGCTGAATGCAATTAATAGATCTTTCCCCTGAGAAAGTTTCCAGTGACCGTGCCTTTCTTGTGAATGTATATTCCACCTTATTGTGCGCAGGCAAGCATTCTCATCTTCAGAGAAAATTGCCTTAAATAGATTGGAGTGAATAGTTGTCACCTGTGGATAGTTGTTGCTTTTGGCGCAGGATACTATTTGAAAGACAAGAGTCAATTCCAAAACATGATGTGTAACGAGTTTATCATCCAACATTTTGGTGGAATTTCTAAATGTGTCAAGAAGTGGCCGTTAAAAGGTACCAGCCTTCGGTTGAATAATGTTGCCCAGAACTTCTTATTACTTCTACTTTGTGGGAGCGTGAGGCAGTATGTCCAATACCATATAATGTTTCTTTATTTTTCTTAGGGCTGGCTCTAGCAGACACACTGGCATGAGCACCTGTTAAAATAATTTCTTGATCCAGCTAAACCAACTGTTGGAGCTTTAGGTGCTCCGACAGTGTCTCCGGGGTTAATCTCTTTCTTACCGGATTCGGGGGGAATATATATGTTTCAGAGGAAGATTCAGCTTTGTTTCCATTATGAAATGCAATCTGGAGTTACTAGAATGTTCAAGGCAATCTCCATTGCCTACCATGTAAAGGTAACCATGGGATGATGTATGTTGCAAGACCACCCTATAATCTTCCATGCTCTGAAAGCCTCACAGCTGGTTTTATCTTTGAAGTGAAGCTTTTTAGAACCGAATTGTTCTTGATCCAAGTTTCCTGCAGACAAGTGATGGAAAATGTATTTAACCATCTTGTGAGTTCGGTGTCTGTTTTAAGTTCTTTTGCATCTGCCATATTCTACAATAGTAGTGTAAGCTGATTGTTGTCGGTACTTTTCTGCCGTAGTTCCTCACCCAGCTAACACCTATAAGTAGTGAACATAAGTATCCCTGGGAGCCAATCCCAGCCTTCAAATTCTGTTTCATGTACTCCAATGTAATGAATGGTCCTCTGCTCAGATCATCTATCCCCTTTCTTCTTTTGAATAATTGAGGTGTTCTCTAGTTTGTTGATTTATTGTTGGGCTCCGTGAGTGCTTTTCAGAATACTTGGTTCAACACTTTTAGTTTTGTGGAATCTTAATGGCACAGGATATTTAGCCTCAACCTCACAGGCTATTTCAATACCTCATTCTAAAACGATATATCTTTGGGATTTAATGTGATTTGCTGTTTCTGGCTGGACACAGCTTATTTTAGGAATCTCTGGGTGCTCTCAACCTGCTAGATATTTGTCCTCCATAAAGGCAACACATTCGATGTCAGACTCAATGTTGGATAATGCAGGGATCGCTGCAAAGAGTCATAGGAGAGTTTCCCTATTTAGTATGTTGTACAAGCGTTCACTAGGGTGTTGTGTTGTGGAAAGAATAATGCAGTACGAACATTTGTGGATTCTGCCAGATTCTTGCTGTTGAAATCCTAATACACACTAAATTTCTCTGGATTTGATTTGACAATCTGAGGGTTGATCTGTACCTCACTGCTTTCGATGGGAGGGAATATATTATCTACAGCTAAATGGCCCCTCATTGTGGTGTCTAGCACTGTTGAAGTACTGGGTATTTTAGTCCCAGCGGTGCAGGGGCACACACCCTATGACTTCTGGGTTCACCCTGTTCCAGACCTACAGAAACACAGAGTCTTCTGGCTGAAGTCAAAGATTCGTTTATTGGCTGCAGACCAATTACAGGTATCCTAGAAGTACAACAGCGTGTATGTTCTCAGGAGACTGCTGAAAATCATAGGAACGGACTTCATCTTAAATACCCTTTTTCTTGCCTCAAGCATACATTCCTAGGTTTTATGATACGGCCATTACAAGTGTACATTACAAAGAAAAGGCAGAGTCATGATGACCATCCCACATTCCAGTTCGGCCAGCCCACAATGATTTACACAGTAAGGTTCAGATCCCACATTTGATATCAATAGGCCCCCCAATAAACATGAGCATCTCCTGTTTCGGGAAACAAGTCATAAAGCAGGAACAAGCAGGTGTGAAAGAGATTAGCCGGAGGATTGTGTAGAATGAAAGGGTTTTATGACGGGTCAAGCCCTGATGCTAATCACAGGTGGACGGAGGAAGGGGAGCTCGTGAGACCAGTTTGACCCGGGGCAGCAGAGCCAGCTGCCCAGGTCACAGAGAAGTCAGAGGAGAAGCCCATGTACTGTGAGGCCCGTATTTACTCCATTATAGCCTATGTGAGGGCAATGACAAGATGGCCACTGCTTCCAAAATGGAACCCGCGTGGTGAAGCAGAATAACGTGTACACAGTGCATTCATAGCTAGAACGATATATAAAGCACTCGTACATACCGCATTAACCATTTGCGGTTTGCTAATACCAAGATAGACAGGGGTAGGGCCCTGTCCCCTACGCGGTCCCGAATATTAAAGTACGACACTGTTACATTTGCCATGGTGATCGCTGTGGAAGATGCATTGGTTCCCTTCAAGTTGAGTTTGTTAGGGAGGGATTGATCCTTGTCGACACCAATAGGGGTCAAAGTACCAGTACTTGAAACACTGATAATTGTATTTTCTTTGACCTTCATTGAATTACCAGTGAATAAGGTCTAAAACTCCTGAACAGCCTGTTTAAAGTCACATTGTGTTTCAGGATTTTGTCTCGGATTCTGTGGATTGGTAGATAACAAGTTTCATCTCTTCATTTTGAGATGCCACTTTGTTCTTACAATAGTTGCCAGAATGAATGGCTCTTTTGTTACTTGTGACTTATTATCCTTTCTTGGAGTTGTCTTACTTGATAAGTTTGGTATCTCCATGATATGCCACATTCACGGTCTTTACAAGTGCGTTCTCATTGGTTCGAAGATAGGTGGTACTGGTTTTGAGGGTAAAGATTGGCGCAAAGTTTCACCTTCTGTCTTGACTGTCTTTGTAACTGATATGTCCAGTTCCTAGTGCCTGGTCATCCGTGGTCTGTAGAAAATAACTTTAATACATTGTTGTTGACGTAGCACTTGTTCTTTTTGAAGAGTTTCAGTATTTTTGTTTTTCCTAAAGAGGCTTGGATGTACTTTATCACCCTACAACATGTGGCCCCTTCCAGATTCTTATCTTCCTGTTCCTACACCGGATGCTCCATTGGCAAACCTTTCCCCTGTTCCCATTGTGATTTTTCATCATGGTCAAGATTTGTTGTTAATGAGCGAAGTAGGATATTCATACATTTTGCCATATTCCTATTTGATTAATAATTTATTATCTCTTCTCCAGATGGAATATTTGGTTGATTGTTTTGGGACCAAATATTACTTTGTTCCAAAGTTCCTTAACAAGTATTATGATTATTTAATTCCTTCTCTATGTTTGTTACATGTCTCCTGAGATCCCTTTTGATCTTCATCCATTCTGATAGTACACTGTGTAATATGCTTGGTTGTGTCCGGAGTTTTTCAATGATGTCACTACAGAAACAATCTCTCCATAATTTCTGGCACGGCAGGTATTGGCTGCTGGTATAGCCACCAGCAGTCTGCTGTCTAATTCTTATAATTGAGCTGCTGTTCTCAAAAGAATGTCTGTTTGGGCATTTATTGTAAGGAGTTGCATATTCAATGCCTCCGCCACCTGGGTCAGTAGTGCTGTAATAGAATTTAAGGTCCCTACTAGAGATCTGATTTCTCCTCAATCCACCGCAGGGATCCTTTTTCACTCTCAGAGCAACCAAGGCTTGCCAAATCCAGATGTCTTAGTGGTGAACAGGCTTATTCCTTGCCTTGATTTTGATTTATGAACTCTCACTATGCTGCTATTTGCAGTTTCAACGTTCTTCTTTTTTCACTATATCCTCTTTTAATTACACTTGTACTCTTAGCTGCTTCACGAGAATTTCTTTCCTCAATTGGTTTCACCTTGTTGAGAATTCAGCCATAACAGTATTATTCAATGCCTCCCATTTGTTATCAAGCTATGAGCTTGAGGTACCAACTTGCTTTAGAGTGACATCTAGCTTTTTGTCTTCATGTGTTTACTGATTTGTTTGATTGTATTGATTGGCTTATCAAACGTCTATCCACTCCATATATTTCTAGTTGGGTGATCTCACCCGGTTGTTGTTGAGACCAGGGTGGTCAGTAACTGATAAATAGGATTGATGTTGTACACTTTAGCATGAAATAAGATGTTTGAGTATGCTGGGTCCATTTGACCACTGGTCTTGATTGGCCAAGAGGGACAGGTTTAGCAATAGGGGCCCCTACCCTTAAATTGATAATCTCCTGGCTTACGGATGCATATGTGATTTCGGTCTAGATATCCGTAGCAGATTGTCCTGAAATGTTTGCAATATCTCCACATTCAATTCGGAGCCGTGTCCATAAGACCATTTTTTGCTCTCTATTTTCTTCTCCAATGGTGGTTTTGATGTTAGACGGTGCTTCATATTGAGCTGGAGAGACAAGGTAAGTGCACTTAGGGATGTCATTCTCCCGATAGAGATAGATTGGCTCATATTGATTAACTGAGGAGTAAATTTGTCAGGTTCCACTTCGCTATGAAGTTGCTTTCTCAAATGCCAGATTGCTCTTACTTGCCTGTTTGCTCTTGCTGATGTGGACATTGCACTTTTCCAGTAGTTTTTAAGGTATGCTTTACCCCCCCAGGCTCTGCGTGATGCCTGGTCAGACTTTAGGAGCTTTGTTCTTGCAATGGTTTGCTGCATCTTAACTGTTTAGGATGTTCACCTCCTGGATCTGTATGGACTAGATTGCAAGGATACTAGAGCTTGACTGTTACTGGGACAGAGTCCCTCCTAATCAGCAGTAGGAATGGTGGGATAGAGAGTGGAAAAATGCTAGAGTGCTTCTGCCACAAGTTGCACCCAAGCCACCAGTTGACCACACGGACTCGGTGAGCACTCTCCTCCAAACGAAACCACCACGCAACTAACAGGAGCCACCACCCGCACCACGCTACGTTTACCCCAGCAGAAGCCCAGACTCAAAACATGCCTGCTGTGTGTCTACGACTCTGGGAGAGAGCTGTGTCATGGGGCTGATGGGGGCTGGGTGGAGTGATGCAGTCACTGCTGCTGGGGGATAGAAAATGGACTGACCAGTGCCACCCAACAAAGAGAGGTAGGTGAATAAAACTTCACTGGGCGCAGCACAAACACCCAAGCCACCTCTGCGGCCCTCCAGAGGACTTCCGATGAAGTCAGATGTGGCCTTATGCGGTCTCAGCCCCTTGGGGAGAGGATGTGGTCTGACGGCTAGATTGCCGACTTTGCCAGGGTTCGAGCCTCGGGGTCGCATCCACATCCTGTTGTTCTGGGCAAATCACTTAATCTCTCCGTGCCTGAATGTGTCCTTGTGTAACGTAACCGGTGCTCATGTAAAGCGCTCCAATACCTTTGGGTCGCACTATATATATCTGCACAAAACAAAACAAAACCAGCTCTGGGCTTGAAAGATAAGGTGTTTAGCCGAGCCTCACAACAGCTGTGTCCTTCTCTGCCCCAAAACTCCTTGCTCTCAGTCACTTCTCCTGTGTTCTGCTCACGTGATGCCCACCTGAGAGCTGAGATATTCAGGCCTCGTGCAGTGTTTGTCTGCCTTTACTCACCTACTTGATCAAGCAAATCAGTAATGTGTCCGAGCCAGAGAGATTAATGCAATGGTAGAAGAGGCAGCACACCTAAAAATTCTGCAGCCAAAAAAGTAATATTAACTAATTTTCCCACGTTCACTTAGTTAAGCAGACAAACTGGACAATTTGTTAGTCCTTTTGACTTTTCACAATTGGTAAAGAGTGTGCTGAGAGTGGAGTGGAGAAGGAGATCAGTATGGTGATAAGGTTGTAGACAACATCAGAAGATCTGTGTTGCAATCTGAGCTTCTCAGGCTTAGAAAATTCTACCCGCCCACTTGCTACGGCTTGTCATATGTTATCAGGGCGCATTATTTTTAGGGCCCACTGGTACTTTCTGGCGGAAACGCTTGAGCTGGCAAATAAAGGTGTTCTGTTCATACAGAAAGTGAATTAGCAATAAAGAGGCCATTCCATCTTGTTTTTCTCTTGTTACATTTGCTGTGCTTTCAAAGACATAGGTTAATTGTCAGTTTGTCTGTTCTTACAAATTGCTGTTTATTTTATCTTGGAAACTGGTGTTTATTTTTCTTTCTCTGACTGCAAATAACTTTTGGAATCTGAACTATTGAACAAGGAGCATGAAATGAACGACTAAAGGACGTCCTTTTTTTCTAACACAAGAGCTTGTAAATACACTGCACAAATATTTTAAAAATTAGAAGTTAGGAAAGCACATTTGTTCGTAATTCTATAGAGTGATGGAAACAAAGATGTTAATAGGTTCAAAACAAATCAGAACACTTTACTTGGTGATGTGCACATGATGAATATTTGCTGAAATTCTATTTCCACAGATTATCATTTGTACGCAGTATAGATTTATCTTTAAAACTGCTGTCTGTAAATGACAGTACTACATTCTTATTATTACTGCACAATAGTTTAGCCTGTTGAGTCAAACAAAATAATCTTTGTACAGCAGACATGCTGGACTCAGATATTTGAAGCTGCTCTCATATGTGATGGGGAAGAAAAAGGCTACTGTGAAATAAAATAGTTGCCTAGGTTCACTCAATTTTAGACCGTTTTATGGGTCAAGTGGATTACATTTTAATATTTAAGTCAAGTAGAATATTCAAGTCACTAGACCTGCAGGTCTGGTAACATTTTCACAATATTTTTGAGGCCTGCTTCTCTAAATTGTAGACTTGAGCATTAGAAGACCGGTGTTTTCAATCTCAACTTCCCTACTTGAACGCACTGTGCCTCTGAGCAGATCATGTTGTCTCTGACTCAATTCCAGCATCTTATTCAAAGCACCTAGTGGCTATTGAGTGTGTTATACTACAACAATCCCTATGGGCATTATGAGTGGTCACCTATTTAGCCAAGCAGCAAGCATATGATACAAGAAGCAACCCATCACTTGAAAGATTTTAAGTCCTGTGAGAAACATTAAACATTACTGGATTATTACATTGCCTGAAACAAGTAAATCAAAAAAGAAAAGTGTAGTCTTTTTCATGTATGTATTGAACTGTGAGGATGTGTGTGAAGGCAGAATGTATGGATTCGTATGTGTTTGTAGACCATGCACATAATCGTTGTGGGAATATAGGTGATCCCATCCTACGGATGTATTGTTAAAAAAGGCACTAACAGAAAACAAAATGAAACTGACAGCATATTCTCTCGTCGAAACCTTCCACACTAAGATTGCAAATTCTGGATTTTCTTAATTTCCGATAAGGTTCATTGGATGAAATGACATTTTATTGTGGAGTAAGAATAAAAAGCATTCGAGTTAGATAAAAAAGCAACCTATTTGGTATATCAAATTGTGTTGTATTGTATGCGGTATTTGTAGAGTGCAACTATCACCCAACGGGTATCTTGGCGCCATAGTACGTGGATCATCAATCAGTGGAAGGTACCAGAAGTGGGTTTAGCAAGGAAGTCCTCCGAACTGTCGAGTTCTAGGGAACAGCCATGTTTTAACCTGTTTCCTGAACTGCAGAAAATCATGAGACCGTCTAATTTCCAAAGGGAGGTTATTCCAGAGTTTGGCAGCGGCCAAACTAAACGCCCTGCCTTCTGATTTGGCTTTGCAAATTTTAGGAGCTCTCACCAGACGGGCAGTGGAGGAGCGAAGACACCTAGATGGAGTATACCATGTAAAGGTCTCCTGAAGAGGTTTGGGTCCAAAACCATGAAGGGCCTTGAAGACCAAGCAGAGAGACTTGAACTGAACCCTCTGCATTATTGGTAGCCAATGAAGCTGTGCAAGGGCCAAAGAGCCTGATGAGCGACGTGGTTTCATCAGTGCCAGTTTGGCCTCCAAGGTGTGGACTCTTTGAAGACGTTCAACCAGGAATTTTGGGGCCTCCAATAGTAGGGCGTTACAATAATCCAACCTGCTGAGGATACTTCCAACGACCGAATTCTATGAATATCAAAAGACTTGGCAAGTTGAGCGTAGTGAGGAAAATATATTGGTATTGGTAATGGTGTGAGGGCTAGATTTTATCCTGGTAGAATTTTTCTCTGTAGGAGGGCCACAATTTCTCTCTGACTTAGGCTACTGTGCAGATTGGGCGATATTGAATGAGAAGTGATAGTAACACCCTGTGGGGCCTATTCACAAATCCATTTTGCAATACGTAAACTAAGAGTCCTGCACTACATACTTTTCCATGCCTTCCTGAATTAACACCCAAAAATGTACATGGGAATATTCATATACATTTAGTACATATAGAACGGACTGTGCCCTCTTTGAAATTTTACACTTTCACCTTTAGGGAGTTGAATGTAGAAGTGTACTCCTGTAGTACTGCTTCCTGTACTTGTATATGCTTTTGTAAATTTTTTCTCCCGCCTCCAACCTCCGATGTTAGCCAGTAAGAGGCAAATTGGTAACACAGACGGAGAGTCCAATGTCTGTAGGTGTGAAGAGTAAGTTTAGATGACCTCTTTGGAGGATTCACATTACAAAGTATGGCAGGCAGCAGTCATAGATATTGAAAATCTATTCTTCATGTAGTCTGAAGGAAAAAATGCACGCTGATAGGAGCACACTCTGTTTTTAATAGCACCGATTATTGGTTTATGTTCAAACTTCCGATCTATCTTGATGCACAATTTCACATTTTGTAGCTACCAACTCAGCTAAGACATGCAGAACAAACTCAGTGAGGCTTTTGAGCTTGGAAGTCTTCACAAACGGTGAAGAAAACCTAGGGTCAACACCAAAGCCCAGATACATTTTAGATCAGAGATGTAGCACTTGTAGAAGTTGGGAAAAGTTGGCAGTAGGTTTGTGATGCCTAGCCCAGCTACATCTACTCCCTTCTAAGAAATTCAAATTAGGTGGGGCATCGTTTGTATTGTTGCTCTTTCAGGGATATGACCATGCCTGTGCCCCGTGGTTATGGCTATTGTTGGCTTCTCGGTGCCCCATTTTGTGGCATTTTGAGTTGATCTAATCATTCTGACGAGGCATCATTTTAGCTTAAAGGATTGACATGGATCTCTTTCATGTTTCCCTGTCACTGTTGGTGGATTGGATGTTTGTGTTGTGCTGCTGGGATGAGGCTGTGATCTACGTCAAGAATGTAGGACACAATAACCCTCATTCAGCAGGTGTGAAGGGATCACTGACACAATATCAGAATCAACAATATTGTGTAACAAAAATATTGTGTCAAAAATATAATTTATAAAAATATAATTTCCCTAGACTTATAATGGTAAGTACAAAAATATTAAGAAACAATATAACGTTTCACACTAATATTAAAAAGCATACAAAAATATTGTTGCTATATATATGTGTGTTAATGTAGTAAATCCTTAAATATTTTAATATATACCATCAATATAATGTTGATTAAATAAATCTCTCTAATATTTAATGCTATATATAAATATATACTTATATAAACACACACATATATATGCTGTATGTTTATATAATGTAACCATGATTAAAAATGTT
Organism: Triturus cristatus; assembly: GCF_964204655.1. Taxonomy (NCBI): domain Eukaryota; kingdom Metazoa; phylum Chordata; class Amphibia; order Caudata; family Salamandridae; genus Triturus; species Triturus cristatus. Next base: position 310,679,173 of record NC_140585.1, on the reverse strand, counting down.
TTACATTATACTAATTGTGATGTTTAGTTCTTTACATTTACTACTATAAAAAGCACAGCTCTCTCTCTCTCTCTCTCTCTCTTTCTTTCTTTCTTTCTTTCTTTCTTTCTTTCTTTTTTTCTTTCTTTCTTTCTTTCTTTCTTTCTTCCTTTCTTTCTTTCTTTCTTTCTTTCTTTCTTTCTTTCCTCCTGCACCATACTCATGCACTCACGAGCGGGTGCTGATACGGCGGAATGTGCCTCTGCCAATATTGCCGCTTCTTATCCTTTCTCGCTCCCAGAAAAGACACAGCACTCACGGGGGAGAGTCTCCAGCTTTATTGAGACTCTTCAACGCACCAGACGCGTTTCGGCAGTCGCCTTTCTCGATGGTACGAGGGCGCGCCAGAAACGGCCATTTTTTATACTTTATATACAAACCACATTTCCTGTTTCCAGACAGTAACAACATGGAAGAGGGACCAACATTCATGTTACAATGTGAGCGCCAACTTAGCCTAGTCTGATATTATGTAGCTTATCGTACATTCGGAAGTACAACGCCGATATCGGCACAAAGCTCACACCCAGTTCACTAAAAACGCATTTAATAATGAACTGTCAAAGGCAAATCAGCAAAATCTAGCCCTGAATGGGCCAATGCATTGCCATTTCTATAACTTCATAGATAAGACTATCCTTTATGTGCCACACTTTCATAATCAAGCCCTAAATAGGCAAGCTCCAACACAGTGATTTTAATCTACCGCCCTCACATACCCAGTGGTCCCTCCCCTAACACTTCCCCCACTCTTCAGCCAGTGACATTCCCAATTCCATCTACGTGTTCATGGTGATTATCCTAGAGATCACAAGTCTAACGTAAGTAGAAAACTCAATTAATCCATTATCTAAAAAATTCAATTATACATTTCTTCAAACAGTTCATTTACCAGAGTACTTCACATATCCATTAATCCATTGATTATTTGATTATCATTCCCAAATCTAAACACATTGGAATAGAAAATAGGACCACTGCTAGGAAGAGATCCCTCTATCCTAGTTGTACCGTAAGCGCCTCACTACTGTTCAGTCCCCCTGGGGCCTTTGTACCTAGATCTATAATATACCTTCAGATGCGATGGGGGCAATGAGCAGCTTATCCTCACTGACATCAACAGAGGCAAGTGATGGTGAATTAGAAGGACCAGCGGATCCCTCTAAATTGTCTTTTTTAGGTGATATGCGCCTCGTTCTGCAATAGAGGCAATGGGAGCAAAATCGGACAAGCCAACAAAGCTACAGGGGCAGGGGAAGACGACAGATTTGGAAGCCCAGAAATCAAAGAGAAGAAACGAGAAGTAAACGAAACAACAGAAAAGATAGTGGCCCAAACAAGAAGCATGAGACAGAGGAAGAATTATTAAGTTCAACAATCCCTGCAGATGAATTACAAGTAGTTAACCTCTCACAAAGACAAATGACCGAGGCTGAGATTTCTCTATTAAAACGAGGAATCAATTTTTGCCCAACACAACTAACTGATATCTCGCAACTAAGAATTGACTTTTATAAATACGTCAGAAAAATTAAATTGGCTAAAATCTTTCATGAAAATCAAAATGTATGGAATAAAAAAGAGAAAAGTATGTCCAAAACAGTTTCCACCCTACTGGCAAAGGATTCGGAAAGCTATGTGACCCTGCTGAACCTTAATGTGGAGAATGAAGATGAGAACATTTCATTACAGGCAGCCTGCACCCAGTTGGGAGCTGGCTTGAGCAAGAAGAAACCAAAATCAAAATATTATCCCCAATTGACTCCAGGAAATAAAGTGGACATTTTCCAGGAAGCAGTAATACAGGATATATACAAAATGAAAATTTCTAAATACATGGATAACTTAACAAAAACAGAAAGGGAAGCACTTACATGCCTAGCTGAAGATAATCAAATCGAGATAAAAATTGCAGATAAGGGTGGCAACATAGTCATCTGGGATCGCAATGCCTATGCTACAGAAGCGCATCGTCAATTAAAGAACGGAGAATATTATGAGAAACTTAAGCTTAACCCAACAGCTGAAATAAAAAGATGCTTAGACCAAAAGTTGTTGACATGGGCCAGAAAAAAGTTGTTGGATGAGGATGAAGTGAAATACCTGACTGTCCAATTTCCAATAATCGCAACCATTTATTTCCTTCCCAAACTGCACAAGGACTCTATAAGACCACCAGGGAGACCAATTCAATCAACAAAGGGCACCCTATTGGAACCCATAGCCAACTATATTGACTTTTTCCTAGCACCTTACGTATGCAAATTGAACTCATACATAAAGGATACGACAAATCTCTTGAGAAACTTGCAAGATACCCTTTGGCAGGACAGTTATTCATTTATTACTATGGATGTCATAGCCCTATATACGAACATTGAGAATGAAATGGGCATAAAGGCATGTGAATTTTTTCTAAAGGAAAGAAACATTCACTACAATGATCACAATATAATGCTATTAGAAATGATATCCATGTGTCTTACACAAAACATCTTTGTCTTTGGGGATGAAATCTATCGTCAGAACATGGGTACGGCTATGGGTTTTTCCTTCAGCCCAAGCTATGCCTGCCTAGTGATGGGTTGGTGGGAGAAAGAAGTAGCCTGGCACCCACAACATGACCAGTATGTCAATAAAATTATTATGTGGAATCGTTTTGTTGACGATTTACTCATAATTTGGGATGGCACCAAAGCGGAATTTGTCGAATAGTTCCAGATCTTGAACTCAAGCATGGCTAAACTGAAATTCACCTTTGATATAAGCAATGAGAGAGTGACTTTTCTTGATTCAGATATATACATAAAAAATGGCCAAATTGAGACAACAGTACATCGGAAATCCACAGCCACCAATGCTACACTGAAAGCAACCAGTTTTCACCAACCGTCACTCATTGCTAGTATACCCTACGAGGAATTCTTAAGGCTCCGCAGGATATGTACAGAACAGAATGAATGGAGAAATCAGAATCAATTAACAGCAAAGAGATTCGAGTTGAGAAAATATAACAAAACACTTATCAAAAAATGTTGGAAACGAGCCAATGACAAACCAAGAGAAGAATGCTTGAAACCCAAACAAGAGAATAAATCGGATATTGAACCAATAAGAATGATCATGGACTTTTCAAATGATGCCAAAAAAATCAGCAAGATCTTGAGAAAGAATTGGAAGATATTGCAAATGGATGAAACAGTCAGTAAAATCATCGGCAATCATCCGATGATAACGTATCGTAGAGCTCGAAATCTCAAAGACCGACTGGTCAACAGTCATTTCAAAGGGAAAAAGAATATACATTGGTTAAAAACTAATGGATTCATCAAATGTCAGAAATGTAAAGTGTGTGAAATTGCTAAACCTACAAAAGAATTCAGTTTAGCAAACGGAAAAACTTGGCAAATTAAACAACTTATCTTGTGCAAAAGTCAATTCACAATTTATGTCATCGAATGCCAATGCAAACTGAAATACGTGGGTAGTACCACTTGTGAACTGAAAAAACTTATTTTAGAACACACACGAGCAGTAACAAACAAGGATGCCACCAATGCTGTGGCTAAACACATGGAACAAACGCACACAAACAATTGGAAACTCCTGAAATGTTATGGCATTGAATCAATTCCATTAACCATCAGAGGTGGAAACAGAGAGAAAACTTTACGCCAAAAAGAGTCTCGCTACATTATTAAACTCAGGACATTAACACCTCATGGCCTTAATCAAAGCGAGGAACTATACAGCCACCTTTGAAGCGTACTGATCTCAAATCTCTAGAATTCTTGTGTAGCCTTAGTGTTATGAAATTTTATTTTTTGACTCATAATTGTAAAGATTTTGACATTACTTCGTTTGCCTTGACTCTGTCCCGTATTAACGTATTGGTGCCAAATTGTAATCATATTAAGGACACATGAGCCCGATTCAAACGTAAGACCTCAAGACCCCACTGGAGGGGTCTCAATGCATAAAGGAACAATACAAGGTGCAAGAACTCAACTGCTGAATACTTGTATAAAGAGCAAAATATACCAAGCGATAAAACATATAACAAACTTCATGACTGCATGATTCTCTTGATAATAGGTCTAAAAAATGACAACTTTATAGGATAAAGCATGTTGTTTTGAAGTGTTTGGTTTGGCATCAAAAATATTCTGAGAAATAATATTCTGAAATGAGGTATTATTGTGGTACCATGGTTTGCAACTCCGCACAGAGTTTTGTTTGTTATACAGATTACACATGTAATTTCTTTTATCCAAATTGATCTGTTTCAATGTATTTAACTCGAAAAAATTACTTTGTTTTGTGAACCACAACTCCCACAATGCTCTTGTTATCACATGACAGGAAGTGTCACAGACTCTGAGAATACCGTTATATGTGTGAGTAAAGTGGGGGCACAGTATCATGATCAAGGTCTTGAGGCAAGACCGAAACGCGTTGATTTTCTTTGGATTTTCTGTGATCACCAATGGGCTAAATCGAAATAAAAGGATATAATCCAAGTTCTTGCGGAGTGCGACCCTGATTTTCTCCTTTTCAGGAGAGTTGGATATATATATATATATATAATATATATATATATATATATATATATATATATATATATAGATATAGATATATTTATTTATTTATTTACATGAAACATAAAACATATTAACAGTTCAGATTCAAAACATTAAATAACTTGTTAAACACAATTAAAAAACTTAAAAACAAATAAAAATATAAACTAATGCTATAAAATGTAAATTATAAACACATATTATTAATAAACCTATTTAACCAGCATTAGGAAATGTATTCGAGTCTGGTAATCCCACTCAACACTAGAGAAAGTGTAAGGCTTCAGATGGGTTAAATATATTTTTCAATACACAAAATTTGACTCTTGGGTCTGAGTGAAGAAAATAGGAAAGGTATAGGTCTTCCAGCATAGGCCTGATCCGTCCCTGAAGGGAGCCCTTTCCTAGGACGAAATCCCTCAGCCACCATAGGTGGCATGCTTCATCCTTGGGATTCTCCTCATGACGGGAAAACCTAGTCCCGCCACGGGCTACAACTCCCTCTCTGATAAAGAATAATAAGTGAAAGGGGTGAGTTAAAACTAGCTACCAAGTACACAAGCTACCTTTATTGATATGTCCTGGGGCCAGGATTAAAATCCAGAGCACTAGCAGGTTTAACATATACCTGCAAGTCAGTGACAAATTAATCGGTCTACATGTTTCAGCAAAATTACCCTCACTAGAGGTGTCGCGGCTGCTTGCGATCAGGGTACTTTTCACAATCGTGGATAACAGTGTTTGAAGTGAAAATAAAAATAATAAAGGATAGAATAAGATACAAAGCCAGTGATCTGTAGTCTTCGTTGGCAAATCACTGGTGTTACCCGTATATTGGGGGGAGGAAAGTCACACCCTAACCTGGCATGCAGCTCAGGGAGGGTGCACCACTCTCTCCGTCGGTACTCTAGACGTTATTGTCTGCAGCCAAAAGGGTAGCATGTGGACTTGGTAGCTAGTTTTTTAACCCACCCCTTTCACTTATTACCCTTTTTGTGCTGTACACTCCATCCAACCTAGTTTATAACTCATAGTTATTGGATTTAGCATCTCCTCCAACTAGGAAACAAAACATCCATGAGCTCCACCCTCTCAGAGAGGGAGTTGTAGCTCGTGGCGGTACTAGGTTTTCCTGTCACGAGGAGAATCCCAATAAGGAAGCATGCCACATTTGGTGGATGAGGGATTTCCTCCTAAGAAAGGGCTCCCTTCAGAGACAGATCAGGCCTATGCTGGAAGACCTATACCTTTCCGATTTCCTTCACTCAGAACCGAGGGTCCCATTTTATGTATTGGTTGGTTGTGTGGGGGTACTGACCCTCGCAGGTCTTTAAATTCTTTCCTTGGACCCACTCTTATTGTGTGCGTTGCACTTCAGAGGGGTTAAATTTACTATTCCCACTCGAGTCTGTGCAATAGTAGGGAAAGCGTTGGACTTCGGAGGAGTAAGATTTACTATTTTCACTCCAGTCTGTGAAACAGTAGGGAAAGCATTAAACTTCTGAGGGGTAAGATTTACTTTTTCCACTTCAGTCTGTGCAGCAGTAGGGAAAACATTGACTTTGGAGGGGTAAAAATTTACTATTCCCACTCCAGTCTAGATGCCTTATTATGAGTTTTGCGGTGCAGGAGCACCCACAACAGCACTCATGTTTGAACCGCCTGCCAGATTAGGAGTTTTCTCCTGTCTGGCGGGCGGTTCTTTGGCGTTCCAGGGGTGGTGCCTATTGCAATGGGAATGTCAAAGGTAGTATCTGCACGGCATGGTCTACTGCAGGCCATCCGTGCAGGTACTGGTGTGCATGCAAACTGGGGGGCACATGTTGTGCCCCCCTGTGTGCATCCACATGGCACAAAGGCACAAGGGGGCCCTTTAGGGCCCCCTTTGTTTCCTCACTGCCACACTTTTCATGGTGGTCGCACCACCATGAAAAGTGTGGCAGTGAGGAAACTCATAATATGCTTGCCCTGCCAAACATATTACACCCTCAAAACCGACCCAGCACCGCCAGGGGTCTCAGAACCCGGGCGGTTGCGGTGGTCCCAGGGTGGACCGACCACCCTGGTCGTATTGGAGCGGTCAGAAGACTGCCACCGCCGTGCCCCAGCGGTCCCCAAGACTGATAATAAACCCCTATGCAACAGTAGGGAAAGTGTTGGACTTCTAAGGGTTAAGATTTGTTATTCCCACTCCAGTCTGTGCAACAGTAGGCAAAGTGTTGGATTTAGGAGAGATAAAATTTACTATTCGCACTCCAGTCTGTGTAATAGTAGGGAAATCATTGGACGTAGGGAAAGCATTGGACTTTGGAGGGGTTCAGTTTACTATTCCCACTCCAGTCTGTGTAACAGTAGGGAAAGTGTTGGATTTGGGAGAGATAAAATTTACTATTCGCACTCCAGTCTGTGTAATAGTAGGGAAAGCATTGGACCTAGGGAAAGCATTGGACTTCTGAGGGGTTAAATTTACTATTCCCACTCCAGTCTGTATCACAGCAGGGAAAGCGTTAGACTTCGGAGAGATAAGATTGTCTAATCTCTTTCCAGTCTGTGCAACAGTAGGGAGAGCATTGGACTTCGGAGGGGTTACATTTATTATTCCCACTCCAGTCTGTGCAATAGTAGGGAAAGCATTGGACCTAGGGAAAGCATTGGACTTCTGAGGGGTTAAATTTACTATTCCCACTCCAGTCTGTATCACAGCAGGGAAAGCGTTAGACTTCGGAGAGATAAGATTGTCTAATCTCTTTCCAGTCTGTGCAACAATAGGGAGAGCATTGGACTTCGAAGGGGTTACATTTATTATTCCCACTCCAGTCTGTGCAATAGTAGGGAAAAAATTGACTTTGGAGGATTAAAATGTAGTTTTCCCACCAGTGGCATAACAAAGGCCCCCGAAGTTCGGGGGCAGCTGAGCTCCAGGGGGCCCCCTCAGCGCAGTACCCTGGACTAAGAGCTCCCGAGTAAGTCCAGAATGGACCCCTCAATGCAATTTGCAGGGGGGCCCCCTCAAGTTCTGCTACCATGCATCACCCCCTGATCTCAGGGCCCTCCTCACCGCACGACACTCACACAGTCACTGCGGGCTCACTGTATCAGAGGGGCCTGCGCAGGCCCCAGGCCTCAGCTCACCTTGCTGTCCTGACCTCAGCGACAGCCCTCACCACTCGAGGCCGCAGACTATGATGACCATAATGTTGATAACAATACATTGATTTGAAATCCGGTGTGTTTTCCAATGTTTCACTATTCGAAAATGCAGCAGATTTTTCTAAATCAAACAATATGTTATTTACAGTTTCAAAGTCCCAATCATCAGAAAATGTCCTTAAGGTAATGATATCACTCAACAACATTTTAAATAAATGAGGAATTTTTAAATGTTCGGTCAGGCCAAATATATCCAAATCAACCTTGTCCCAAACTATACCATCAGGTATAGGAACTGCTGTAATGTTCGCTGATGACAAGTCTCTTTGGTCTCAATGAGATGATTGATGTGGTTATAAAATTAAATTCACCTTTTGGGCTGCAGAGCTTTGTCGAAGGTATTTCCCATTAATAAGCATGCTAAAAATTATTACTAAGCCTAACCAGGAAAGAAAGAAAAGTATACCAGCGATTTCCCATAGTTCTACCCATGGTGACACCAGGTAAGTCTTTTTAAGAAAGTTCAGAAAGTCTTTAACTTGCTGCTTGCTTGAATATTGGGCTGGCATCGTTCCAGGTTCACTTGGATCCAAAGAAAATGTATCAAAGTTTATGTAGTAACCAGAAGCAGTTCCATCAGTTGTTGGTATTGCATCAGGATTTCTAGAAATCGTAGTTTGCTATTTTTGAGGCATGTTGATGCAGACATCTGTATTTGGTCGTATTGAAATTTGAACTTCATTTTGATTCTCAATATGAACTTCAGGTTCAAGAGGAACGAGTTCCATAGCAATGTTGCACAGTCCATTATTCCGTGCTAGAGGCTCTTCGAACGTGAGGAGTCTTTCTGTTTAAACTTCTTGAATTGTAGCGAGAGAAGGGCGTCTGCTACTTTGGAGTCCTCGCGGCCTACTACTCCATATCAGCCACATAGTGTGGTTCAGGGGCACAACTAGGTCTTTAACTTCAGGGGGGGCTAACATGGCAAAGAAAAGGGCGTGGCTAACATGTTAATCAATGGGGCGGGGCTAAAATGGCAGACAATTGGGATCGGGTAATGCTCAAGCTAAGAAAAAGAAGTGGCAAATTCTGCATTCGAAACTGGACAACAATTAGTTTTAAGAGAAATGAATTGGAGAACAGAGGGTAATGTCAACCATTTATATAATAATAGACATAAAGGATTTGTTCATCTTGTATAATGTCACTCAAATGCATTATATTGTCACACAACAATATTATGTAAATGATTAAAATTGCACCCTTTTTTCTAATGAAATGCTCATGAAACTGGTTCATAAGAGCCCAGAAAAACATGCTACTCTTTGGAAAACCTAGATTGGTCAAAGATATAATTCACACAAAAAAGGGGACTCTGGGCACATATGTCATGTACTTGTCCAACCCCCAAAGACACAGAAGGAATTTCAGATTTTGCAATCTGCCCATTTGCAGTGTTGTTACAAACTATAGCACTAACAAACATTAATTTATTGGCAGTAAAGCCATTAAAGCATGGTGCTTAAATGTACAGTCAGATGAAGCAGGGGTGGGTGAGGTGCTTTGCAGCAGCACCCCCCAAATAACAATACTGGAATTCGTAGGGTGAATGAGAAATAATAAAGCCTTTACATTTTGATAATATCATGTTACATTTGCGGTTCTGCAAAAGACAGGTCAAATGCCAGGCAATGCATACAGCGAAAAACATAGAACGTGGTAATTATATCCCTGTCACAAAGTTCCAATCTTCACCTCGTTAGCTGGTGCAGCTCCAATTGTAATTGCATTTATATAGTGCTTACTTCCCCTGACGAGGCTCAATGCGCTTTTTCGGTCAGTAGCACGCTACTCTGGAACCCAAAGAGGATTAGTGGTGAATTAGTAAAGTGAAATATGAAATTAATTTGAGCGGTGTATATGTTGGCCTGTTATTTGGATTGAAAAAGATAGTGAAGGAATTGAAAAGGGAAGGTTTTGCATTTATATAGCACTTGCTACTCCTGATGAGGTATTGAAGTGGTTTTTGGCGGTAGCACAACACTACGGAACCCAAACAGGATTAGTCGGGAATTAGCATAGGGAAAAATGAAATTATTTGAGTGGTGGAGATGTTAGTCTTTTATTTGTATTGGAAAGGAATAGTGGCGGGATAGAAGAAGGAAGGGTCTAGAATTTCTTTTGAGGGTTCATACCATTAGGAGGGGGTTTAGGGTGAGTGAGGTGGAGGGGGAAGAGTCAGAGATAAGGGTTTAGAAATGATTGTTTGGGAGATCTGAATAGTAAAAGAAGTATGTGATGATGCAAAGAGGGGTAGAGGAAGGAAGAGTATGGGTTTAGGATGAATGAAAGAGTGGAGATAGAGGATATATTGATAGAGATACATGGTTAGAAATAGGGTAGTGCATTTGAAAGAGCAGTGGAGTGAGGTTTGAGATCAGTCAGAGATTTGAGGTAGAGGATATATTGAGAGCAGTATACGGTGAGAAACAGGGTAGTGCATTGGAGGGAGTAGTAGAGCGATGTTTGAGATGAGTCAGAGAGGAGGTAGAGGATATATTGCAAGAGATATAGGGTGAAATCTAGGGTAGTGGATTAGATAAGCTGAAATCGAAGCAAAGTGATAAATATAAAGAAACAGAAGTACATGGAAGGTATATATATATATATGCATAGGGAAGGTAATATATGTAGAATAAAGTTGCATTTAATAAACTTAGACTTTCAAGTGTTTTTGTGCTTGTGTGTTTGTTTTAGGTGTTAGATCATTCCATACCAAGACCACTATCCCACCTGAAATAACGGAAAAAAACTAAAAACCTGTATTTACACACTATAATTCCTTCCACCAAGCTGAATCTGTTATCTGTTTCATATCTATAGCGCCAAGAGGCTCCCAGCGAGTGAACATCCATGTTTAACAAATGGGCAAATAATACTAAAGACTGAAGAAAGTAACAAAATGAGACCACACACAAGCCAATTTGCATAGTAAACGAATAATGAAATAAAACTAAGAAAAAGTAGTTATCTTAGGCTGCCCCATGGCCTGGGCACGGGCCTGGTGTTATAAATCAGCTTAACACATTGGGGCCTGGCTTCAGATGGAGGACATTCTTACAAAGAATTGCCAGTTACTTGCAAGAGGCATCTTAAAATGTGTATTATGATGGTGTAACAAATGAATTACAGCACAGTGAATGTGTAAGATTGGCAGGTTTTATCAGTCTTTGTTGAGATGATGAATCGAAGAAAAACTTGAAAATAAACTAAAAATCCACAAATAAACTTAAGAACCTGTCTGCAATACACATATTCGGCGATCATCTACTACTTTAGAAAGACAAACCTACCCTTTGACTTTATGTATTACATATGCTTCAATCGACATACATCACAGGCAGGAAGCCCACCCACAGGTAGGAAGCCCACCCACCGTTGGCACCACTGGCCGTGGCCACTCAGGAGATATGGGGGGCTTGTTCTGCTTCACATGAGCATCTCTTGCAAGGACATGCCAGGGGCACCATTGCCTCAAGGCCATTTGCTGGAACTGAGACCATGATCTGCTTCGCAACAGCATCACTTGCGAGTACCGCCCTTCCATGGCACCAATGTCCAGCCCACTAAGCAGACATAGGGGCAGGAACCCGTAGCATGCCTGCCCCAAGCCCACTCAGCTGAACTGGGACCCAGCACATGTCCCTGACAATCAGCACCATCACACTCATGGTGTAAGGTCAGGAAAACACCAGGTGTCGCACAGGTGAGCGCGCAGATGACTGCCGGATACACCTGAGGCTCGAGCCGGGAGCAGAGGTGGGTTTTACTAATTTTGCAGTTTTTTAAACTGATTATTAGTGTTTTTACTTTGCTCTACTTGCACTTATTCAGAATATTTGCACTTGTTAGGACCTCGCTGCCTTTCTTTACTCACCTTCGCTCTCAGGAGGGTGTTCTAGGTAATCCCGGGGGCCCGCAGCACACAGGCGCGGCCGCCATCTTAGGTGTGGGTAGGGTTGCGGGCTAGCCTCTACACACCCCACCGGAAGAGGGGATTTAATGCTCGATGGCACGAGCGTGCAGTGGGCGCGCCTAAGGCAAGCCCGTCCGCGCCCGAACGGGCCCAGGGGCCAGGACCCATGTATCTTCTACCCAGGATCAGACTAAGTATACTAGCGCACAGCTCCACCGGTTTAATAGGGCACCTATAGCCAAATGCTACCATCAGATGAGGTGAGATAAATTTGTTAAGTGCTGCTCACACTGTTCTTTTACTTTTCTCCCCCCTACTTCTATTCCCACCGCTTGTCCAGCCCCCTATAAAATGTATCTACTTAATTGTAGATCTATGTCTAAACATCGCACGGAGATCTCGATGTTGCTCCAGGAACTTGACCCAGATGTTATATTTCTAACCAAAACCTGGCTTAACTCCAGCTCAGACCCAGACATTGTGGAGACACTCCCCCAGGGATATCTAATACAGAGGGTGGACAGAGCTATGGGCAAGGGTGGAGGCATCACGATTCTCTTTAAAGACTGTTTCACCTGTCACCTACCAGGTAACTCTCTTATAGACTGTGGGCCCGATTCACAGAACAAACTTAAGACAAAATCCTAAACTTACTACCATTTTGGTATTCACAGAATGCACTTACTACTTCTGGTATTCACAGAATGAACTTACTACTTTTGCTATTCACAGAATGAACTTACTACTTTTGCTATTCACAGAATGGATTTACGACTACTAACTTTACGTCCGCACTCGGGCCGGAATTTCCGCCTTCCGAGCGGAAATCCCGCACCCGGAGCGGAAAGTCCGCTCTCGGGCCGGGAGTTCCACCTACGGGCCGGGAGTTACGCTTACGGGCCGGAAAGTCCGCTTACGGGCCGCAAAATCCGCTCTCGGCCAGAAAGTCCGCTCGCGGGCCGGAAGTTCAGCTTTGGGGCCAGACTACATTAACTGTGGCCATTGATCATTTGAGCCAAGGGTAAACACCTGTCCAAGTCCCTACCATCCCCCACCATGCATCAGCTGACACACTCCAGCCAATCCTAGCTCGGCAGCATGTATAACTGCAGAGCAGACACACACACAAACCCTTACAACATGTCACTGAATGTGTTTGTTGCACTGCCCCTTGCCATGCGGCAAAACTACTTGAGGAGGAGGAGGATGAGGAGAGCAGAGAGGATCTTCAGACAGAGGATCAACCTATTTGGAATTTCCAGCCAAGATGTAAGGGCCAGGTACCGTTTCCCTCCAGAAGTCATCTTGCATATGGTATGTGAGTGGGAGCAGGAACTGTGACCTGCTGCTCACATGCAATCCCAGCATATCTCGAGATCCTTTCTGCGCTCCATTTCCTTGCCACTGGGTCTTTCCAAAGGGTCTCCAGTGACCATGTGGGCATATCCCAGGCGAGCCAGTCGCGGTACCTGCATCAGGTACTGAGATGCATCACTGCAAGATCCCACAACCACATACAAATGCCACGTACACTGGCCCTGAGACAAAGGGCAGCACGAGATTTCTATCTCATTGCACAATTCCCACGTGTGCTGGGTGCAATTGATTGTACCCATGTGGCCCTTCAGCCACCCCGCCACATTGCACACATCTTCTGCAACAGACACCGATGGCATTCCATCAACGTGCAAGCTGTCTGTGATGCCAGGGGGAGGTTCATTAATGTGCATGCGGTGTTCCCAGGCAGTACCCATGACCGCTTCATATTTCGCATGTCACCTCTTGCCCGGCGGATGGCTGCGGGAGAATTTGGCAACATGTGGCTACTGGGTAAGTACCAAGCGTTAGAAATGAGGAAAATGTGTTTTTGAAATGTCTGAATGCCCCCCAACATTAACCATTGTACAATAAGATTCATAAAGCTACATACATGGCCCAACAGATACTGCATGTAATACAGTATAGATCATGTCCTGTGCAATTCAAATAGGGAAATGTAACCAACTGCCCTTTCTCCTCTCCTCAGGTGACGCTGGGTATGCACTCACCCCACATCTCCTCACCCCTTACAGGCGTGCAAACACTGTACCACAGCGTAGGTACAATAGGGCACACATACGGACTCGAGCCATCATAGAGCGCACTTTTGGTCTGTTGAAGTCGCGATTCAGATGTCTCGACCGTACAGGGGGTGTGCTGCAGTACTCCCCAGAAGTTGTGTGCAAGATCATATTAGCCTGTTGTGTCTTGCACAACATTGCCTTAATGCATGGCTTACACATACCGCTGGAACCTCGGCTAGCTCTGAATCTGGGGAAACTGGGCCATGGCACATAACCGAGGTCAGGGCATGCAAGTCCGTGAGCAGCTCGTTGCCACATTTTTCACATGAGCAACTTGTAGTGGAATGGACTAAATGTGGATTGCCAATGATGAAACTTAGATATACACGACTGTGTCAATAAATTCCTTCCTGAGACAACTTTGCAAGCCACACTAACTGCATGTAAATCACAGCTGTTGACAGTAGTCAAAAGGTTGAGCGTGCTTCAGCTCATGTGCCCATGTCAGCGATCAGTGTAGTGGATGTCCCTAAAGAATCAATTGACGCAGATGGAAAATGATACATGTACTGAGAGACCTAGCTGGACCTCGTGAGGATGGGTCACTTAATTAGAAAAGGTCATAACCATAGCATTGTCGGGCCTGTGCCCTCAACAGATGTGACTCCCCCACAAATGATGCACCCACAACGTGAGTGATGTCATGGGTGAATCAGACACCATGTGTGTGGAAATGTGGATTTTCCTGATCAGTTATGTCCCCTATCTTGGACCCCAACGGTTCTATATGCATGTTACAAGTACATGTATGTTCCCTCCAGTTTCAGTTTCTAAGACGCAAACATATGTGTGTCTACCGTCGACATGTTCTCTGTCAGATCCGCCATCAATGGGCTGGATATTCGATCCCTAGGTATGAAAGGCCACCGACTTTATATGGCTAAGTTACTCCATTTTTACAGTTCAGGCAAGTAGGCCCGATTCTGTCCTCAAAGCCTTTCCCTGCTCTCTGTCTTTGACAGCTTCAGCTTGAGCTCGCATCTGTATCCATGAACTTTGTCCTACTCCCTGTGCAGCTAACGGTGCCTGCCTCGGCCAGTTTTCGCATGCCTGCCAAGAAGCTGTATTTCACCTTCGAATTATCTATTTTGCTCTTCAGCCGATGCATTCCTGTCAAGTGATTTAGGTAAACATTTCCTTTAGCTCACAAGCAAGGACTCAGCCTTTCCGTCCTCCTGCAAGTGATTCATAGCCCTGCTGCCATGGAAAGTTTTCTGCCCCTCGCATCTCATATAGACACTTAGACGCTTGTACACGCACACACAGTTAGTATAGAATAGATTCTGTCCGAGAGTCCTTCCTTGTGGATAACATAGTTCTCCAAACATAGGATGGTAGATATGATTTGGGATTAGGTTGACTTGACCCCCCAGACTTCTCGTCTCCACATGTAGAGCTAAATGTCAAGTCCCCTTCACCCCCTAGTTGCACGTCAATTACACGTCATGCTGCTGCGCGCGCATCTATGCCAAGTATTATCTTATAGATCCACCTATGTCTGATAATGCAAACCAATCATGTTTCTTTTATTCCTTGTTACGCCTAGTTTCGATTATGTCACTGTCACGTCATTTTTCTTATCAAATGTTACGCCTTTTACATTCGTTTCATTGTAATGCACTTATTATAAAAATACATGTCTGTCAATAAATTATTGTACTTCACTTCCTGAACCCTCGTGGTGACGGAACCTGAAGGCCGCGACTCGAGTCGGCCATTTTGAATGGAATAAAGCCCATTTAGACAACCTCTTATACCACGGATTCTGCCTCTTGTTATTTTGAGCTATTTTACTTTATTTTAGGATTCCGTATGAAATTCAGTCCGGTATTTTATTTACCACAGAATGGCGCCCGAACAGGGACACTTTCTCATCTCACGCGCCGGCGGTGCGTTGCAGGCCCGGTCTCCTGCCACAGCTGGACGGACCATAAACGCGTACCAGCAGGATTTCCTGTAAGCTCCCTCCGGTCAAGCGGGGGCGACTGAGGCTGCGATCAACCCAGACGAGGCGGTGAGAAGTGCGAAGTATCCCGACCAGAGCCTAGCTGAGAGAGCAAGATCCGAGGTATACAGAGGCCCACCAGGTTTTCCGAAATCCCGATGTCCAGAGGGTCCGCTGTCCGCAGTCATCGAGTCCTGTCCATTCTCTGAGGCCTTCCGTTTCAAGGAGCTACTCGGTGAGTACCATCGCCGGGGAGGCGTGTTGACGCGCACATAGGTTGTGCCGGTCAAGACGGATTTGGGTACACAAATCCGGTCTGCACTGTTTAGCAGTGTATATGTACTGTTTAGCAGTATATCAAGTATTCCGAAGTATTCAGTTATTGTCAAGAATTCAGCGTGGTGATTAGTTAGGCAGACTGTCATCATTGTCGATCATTGTTAAAATGTTTAATGTTTAATGTTTAAAGTATTCAGAAATGTCTTGCATATTGTGGTATGAATGACTGTTCAGTGTTCACTGTTCATTTATTGTGTTTTTCGTATTAAGAAAATTCAAGAGTAAGTATCAGATCAGTTGTAAATATGCCGCTCTTCTCGAAGTTAAGACAGATTACTACCAGAAAAGGGGTGCTTGAAGAAGCAGTTCCTATTCCTCCTAGGGACACTCCAGGGCATTTTATGTACCATAAACATGGCTTAGATGCCATATTATTTCTTGATCTATGGGTAGATTATACCAAGGGATTACCGGAAAGTCAAAGGTGGCCCGTAGCGGGAACCTGGGATGCAGAGTGCATCATGAAAGTGGAGGAAGAGTTATGGAAAAGAAAGGTCAGACAGTCACAGAAAGACGCTGTTGAGTTATGGCGTAAAGAATCTCATAGACGAACAGAAAAAGCACGTAGACAAGAAGAGAGGAGTAAAGAAAGTTCAAATAAAGTTCAAGAAAATCTATTAATTGAGGAAGGTATCCGAGTGAGATCAGAACAAGTAAATAGACAAAGAAATGCTCTTATGAATGGTATGTATCCCCTACTAGCCGAAGGATTACCTAAGGCTGCTCCAGAGATACCAAAAGACTTGCCACCCCCATTATTTCCAATTAAGGTACATCCAAAGGGGCTTCCCAGAACCGCAGAAGATGTTTTTCTTTCCTCATATCTAGATGACGCAGCTCCCGAGTATGCTAACGCCGCACCACATAGACCGTCTGGCGGAGGGGTTCAACGTCAGGATCAGGTATCTGTCCCCGTGCAACAGCAAGTTCCGACACAAGCGTCGGCAAGCACATCTGTTTCCGCATCTGTCTCCGCAGTCGACTCTACAGAGGTATCGACACCCATAGTTGCTGTGTCACGTTCGACGAACCCATTCACACCCGACGCCCCAGATAGGGCCACGGGAGGTGCTAGCAGTACTTTTACACCACCTAGAATAAATAAACTTGTCTTTCAAGAGTCAGCACTTTCACGTACACCTAAATTCGTAAGTGAACGTACGCTTAAGGAACTCCTTGTAAATTGTAGATATGACCCGGTGGTTGGTAAAGAGGACGAAATGGTCCTGGCATCATTACGTATCAGGCGAGCCGCAGAGTATTTAGCGAGGTTACCAGGGATGACTACGCATCTAGACAACATATATCATTTTGTTCAAACAGGACGAGATCCAGGATGTATTAACAGAGCTATGGAATTCCAGAAAGTAGAGATACAGGGGGAACTGTTACGTTTCCTCATAAACTGTATGATCAGAAATCAAGATCGTCCGGGGGTAGACCCGAATGCAATGCTTATTCTTACAAGATGGAGTCAGAATATATCAGAAGGGAGACACGATAAGCAAAATTGTATAATAGCCATGTGCCGAAAAATCCGTAAAGAAATAGAGCGTATTCATGAAGAAAGACTGGGAACAGACGAGTTTGAGCAAGATGAAGTGTCCGAATCAGGGAATTCCGCAAGACAGTCAGAGACCATAGCCTATGTAGGCAGAGGAAGATCCTGTGAAAATACTAGATGTTTTCCTGATCCAATACATTCTGTATGCCCAAAAAACAGCAGAACGTATCCGACGCCTGTAATAAATCTGAAGTCTCCTGAACATTCGTTTCAAGCCGCAGATAAGATACTACGAGAACGAAGGGGTTACCACCTCCTCGATTCCATGGATGAGCAAGAATTAGCCAGATCAGCCGTTCACTGGATTGACAGTCCTGAAAAATACGGTGATGAGACCGTAGCACACACGTTTCTCAATCTCAGTACAGATGAACAACGCTTAGCTGGAATCTATATGATTCAGCAACTCCTCATATTATATAAGTGCCAACATGCTGACCCTGGTCCTTTACCTGATATATTAACGGAACTACTCACAAACAGATGGAGAGGTTCTAGTAATAAGCTAATTAAAGAGATATTAGTGTCACGTAAACAGTATGTCCTTTTTGTAAGTCCGGATTCTCTCTCGCTGCCCCACAGAGAAAGAACGCCGTACTATATGGATAGACAAAATCCTTTACGAGAAGTGCACCCAATAAAAGGCGAAGACAATGAGTTTCACCGTGTATTTGTTTACACACCCATATCAAAAATGGAATTATTAGAAATGAAGAAAGTAGTACCTAGTCATGACAAAGACCCAGCGGGTTTCCACCGAGAAATTAAAGACATGTTACTGATGGGAGAGTACACCTTTCCTGATATTATGACGATATTAAAGGTGCTTTTGCCTGCTGGCATTTATGAAAAACTGAAAGAAAAAGAGTGGGAAGTAGGAGACCAAAAGATAGACTGGACAGCATTAGCAGAGGAAGAAAGGAGCCGAACTGCAGGTTCGGGGCTCGGGGATAAAGTTAAACTGTTACCAGGTTTACTAGTACAGGTACTGCCACGTTTATTAACTACAAAAAAGGAAGATTGGGGTGCAATCACAGCCTGCAAACAAAAGCAAGATGAAGACACAAGCGATTATTATGCTCGATTTGAAAAATGTTTTGGTATAAATAGTGGTATAAAAGCAAGTAGTGACTCATATCCACATTTATTTGTGACAAAATTGGTGGAAAATGCATTGCCTCCAGTGAAGAATAGAATATTGAAATTCGAGAGTACCTGGCAAAGTAACACTCCGTCGCAAATGCTACAAATGTTACAGTATCATCACAATAGAATTAGGGATGAACAAGAACACGAGCATAGACGCATGAAGGATACAAAAATGAAAATGCTAGTTTCTCAGACAGTACCAGCAGATGGTCACAAAAAGGGTGTGACACATTCTGGTGATTCTGCAGTTCCTGTAAAAGGAACCTGCAATTACTGTAAACAACTAGGCCATTATGTACATGATTGTCCAGTCCTGAAACGTAATATAGCTACAGGTATTGCAAAAGAGAGACCACGATTAGTTAGACAAGATCAGAATGAACAAGGAGCTATGCAGCATGGACAGTCCATGCCAGTTCAGCAACAGTCCATGCCAGCCTCACAGCAACCCATACAGTTTGTGCCAGCTGCACCACCGTTGCCTGCTCCTGCCACACAAACAACAACGCGACAAATGTATCAGACTGCACAGTATGAATACCCTGAATATCAGCATTACGCATGAACCAGCCTAGAGAGGGAAGTTGACTTACCGCTTATCGAGATTCCTGTAGATCAAGAAGGACCTTATGTACATAGTGAATTATTAGGTCAAGATAGAAAATTCTTACTCGATACAGGGGCAAGTCGAACAACTATAAAACGTAGTGAAGTTCCAGGGGCACCCCTCTCAGGCTCTCAAAATGTTTCCCTTGGTTTTTCAGGAAAACCTATTGTTAATGAAGTATCACAGCCTCTACCACTTACGATAGGACCTTTGACACGAACTACAGATTTATTGCTTACTAAATCATGCCCAGAAAATCTGTTAGGAATTAAAACTCTGAAAGCACTAGGAGCCATAATATGTTGTTCTCCAGAAGGAGTAAGGTTGTTTTTACGTGATTTTAAAGGTCACTATGTGTCTAGAGACATGGATCCCCGACTACAGACTTTACCAGTACATCTATGGGCACAAGGCCCTACGGATGTTGGCTGCATGAACATTACACCCTATCGAGTTACATTGAAAGCAGGAGTGGTACTACCACGAATGCGACAATACAAGTTACCGCATGATGCTGTAGTGGCTTTGCTGAAAATCATTGATGAGCTGATTGCCCAGGGAGTAGTTATAGAAACAGACTCCAATATATGTAATTCACCGATAATTCCGATTCTTAAACGAACTGACCCTACTGCCCCACCAGTATACCGATTGGTTATTGATTTGCGTGAACTAAACAAGTGTATTGTACCACAATTCCCTGTGGTCCCTGATATATCATCATTGTTGACAGCAATTGATTCCGAAGCAACATTTTTTACTGTAATTGATCTCAAGAATGCTTTTTTCAGCGTCCCAATAGATCCGGAAAGCCAATACTTGTTCGGATTCAGTTTAAATGGGCGCAGCTTTAAATTCTCACGCGCTCCCCAAGGATTTACAGAAAGCCCCAGCATCTACAGCCAAGCACTGAAACGAGAACTTGACAGTATCCACATGCCAGTCAATACTGCACTGCTTCAATATGTCGATGATCTGCTGATCACCGCAAGAAGCGAGCCAGAATGTGAAAAGGCTTCTCTGACAGTTTTACATTTCCTAGCCGACAAGGGGCACAAGGTGTCCCCTTCTAAGCTGCAATTCTGTGTTCAGCGAGTTATTTATCTTGGTCACTCGCTGTCCAAGGAGGGAAGGCAGCTTACACCAGATCGCATCCAGTTAATTGCTAACATGTCAATACCCCAGACACAGAAGGAGGTGCGAGCTTTCATAGGCCTCACTTCATATTGTAGGCAGTGGATCCCTCAGTACGCATTTCTAGCAAAACCACTCATTCAGTTAACCACACAGGAGGCAGCCACATCGACTGTTCTCCCTTGGACTCAGGAACATACACAAGCTTTTGAAAGCTTAAAGAAAGCTTTATGTCAAGCACCTGTTTTAGCAACGCCATGTTATAGCAAACATTTTACACTTTTTGTTACAGAACGCGAAGGTACTGCCTTGTCAGTACTCACTCAGGATCAAGCAGGATCACGCAAGCCATGTGCTTATTTTTCCAGTACATTAGATCCCGTAGCTCAGGCTTTGCCTGCATGCCTGAAATCAGTGGCAGCGACAGCTTTAGCAATCAGACAAAGCGATGCCATAGTATTAGGACACCCATTGACAGTACAAGTACCACATGCAGTAGAGGTTCTTGTGAACCGAACACAAACACAACACTTGACCATAGCAAGACTTACCGGTTATGAACTGACATTGTTTCAACCACACATAGAGATCCGACGGTGTAATACATTGAATCCTGCTACACTATTACCTGTAATTGGAACAGACCCACTAGCTCATGATTGTGTTGAAATCATTGAAATAAAGACGAAACCTAGACAAGACTTGACAGACGTTCCATTGTTAGATCCAGACCTGACGTTGTATGTAGACGGATCGTGCATGAGAACAAGTACAGGAGATTTAGTGGCCGCGTATGCAGTCACAACAGACACTGAAGTTATTGAAACAAATTGTATAGATACTTTGTCAGCCCAAGCAGCAGAACTTATTGCTCTAACACAAGCCTGTATTCAAGCCACAAATAAGAAAGTTAATGTATACACTGACTCACGTTATGCATTCGGAGTTGTACACGACTTCGGCGTGCTGTGGCGAGAGAGAGGTTATTTAACGTCCCATGGTGCCCACATTCAGCACGGACCCCTCATTCATGCTTTGTTAGACGCAATACATCTACCCACTGCTATATCGATTATGAAATGTAAAGCACACACGAAGGTTACTGATACCATTTCTCAAGGCAATGATTTAGCTGACAAAACAGCTAAACAGACTGCTCAGAATCGCACATTAGACATGACAAAGCCAATAGTTCAGAAACCAACACAGTGTATGACAATTAAGGATCCCGCACTTGACGTAATTGACATACAGACACATGCCACAGCAGAAGAAATAAAGAAGTGGACTGAACTAGGAGGGATCCAGACAGATCAAGGATGGATGACGAAGGAGAAATCTGTATGGTTTCTCCCTGATTCCATGGTTCAAGCCATTATAGCTACAGTTCACAGTCCAGCACATTTAGGAGAGAAGGCTATGCTAGACAGCATTCAGCACATTTGGTTCAATAAACATTTACGAGCAGCAGCTAAACAAAAAGTTCGTACCTGTATGATATGTTGTCAGTTTAACCCAGGAAAGAGTGTTCCCGTAGAGCAGGGTGGATTTCAGCCTCCTGACCATCCTTTTGAAGTCCTCCAGATGGATTATATTCAGATGGAACGTTGTCGAGGATTCAAATATGTTCTCGTAGTTGTCTGCGCTCTCTCCCGTTGGACAGAGGCGTATCCCGTATCAGATTACACTGCCTCGACTACTGCCAAGCAGCTAGTTCGAGAATTCTTCCCACGGTACGGTTTACCACGTGTTGTATATTCAGATAACGGTCAGCCTTTCTCATCCGAATTAATGAAACATGTCTCACTCTTGTTGGGATATCAGTGGAAATTCCACTGTGTCCGACACCCCGAGGCAGCAGGTCTCGTGGAACGACATAATCAACTTTTAAAAATCAGATTGTCTAAAATATGTCAGGAAAAAGGTGTGGACTGGATAGTAGCCTTACCAGTTGCGCTATTCTACATGAGGATGGTAGCACACTCTCGAACAGGGCTATCGCCTTATGAGGTGATCTTTGGTAGGCCACCGAATATGTGGGGGACGCCTATACCCCGTAAAATAACTGATGTTGACTGTAATATGCTGACAGATTACCTGGCTTCCTTGATGTCTGCACTACAATCTTGTCGTTCACAGGTAGTCGCAGCTTTTCCTGACAACACCGAGGTGAAACCTCATGACGTAATTCCCGGCGATTATGTTCTCGTCAGGAATTTTGATCGGAAAACCCAACTGGAGCCAAGGTGGAGGCTTCCTAAGTTGGTCCTGCTGACGACCAGAACAGCTGTGAAGATCGAAGGAAGAAAAGGATGGGTGCATTCCACCCATATAAAAAAATTTAATGGACTTCCTCCTGACACAGACAGTACTTCCCGTGTGTCTTCCCCCATTGACTCAAAGCTACCTTTGGCTGAGGCCAGTAGCACCGAACTCTATAAACAGAAACTCAGGTCCAGATCTAAACTGTCGGACGATTTGATTGTTTAAGTCCTCTCCAAGGTGAAGCGGTTGAATCTGTCCCGACATGTATCCCTTAGGTCTGAATCATGTAGAGTCCAGAATCATAATGAAACGACATGCTTATTGTAAATCACTGCGTAGCCACTGTATTGTGACTTTATTAATTTTGTTTTTCTTGAGTTTTTTAATAGTTACTGCAAGTATATTGTTGCATATGTATTATCCTGTTTCTAAACGTGCTTTCAATATAACTGATGAACATTCTTTTAGTGACCTACCGCCACATGAGTTGTCCTATAGACTTGCGCTGCGTAATAACACATTCATTAGTATGTTACATCATTCCCATCAGACTAGTAATGCAACCAATTGTTGGGTGTGTGGCCGACTCCCTCCCTATCAGAATAACAAAGGAGTTCTGCCTTTCTTTCCACATCCATTCACACACAATGGCTCCTGTGGAGCATGGTTTAGTTTATTAAATTCCATAGACCCAGACACAGCAGTTTATCAACAACACTGGATATGGGGAAATCTGAATATAGTTTTATTCAAAGTCTGTCACCCTAATAAGGAGGGTCACCCCAGTAGAACAGGAACTGATTTAGAAAATGAAGTGTATAAATTAGGTAATTTTACGCCTAATCTTATGATTTTGAATGTCAAATCCGAAGTTGAACTAATTCTGCCCACTATGTCAGTATTTCCAGTTAAGGGTGAATTATGTGTGAGAAAAGTTGGTTCCATACATATGGGCCATAGCCAATGCGTTACTATAGTAGAATATAGTGATCAAGGTAAATCTTCATTTAGAGCTTCTCGCCATTCTTACTTCATATGTGGCCAGACGGCATATATGCGTCTGCCTCTAGATTGGGATGGTACCTGTTACATAGCATTCCTTTTGCCACCTGTTTTCCTAGCTCCCCCTGATTATTATCGAAATGTTCATTTAGTACACAATAGAGAGCGAAGAGATCTCCCAGTTGTCGATTATACTGAGACAGCATGGGACAAATATGTAGATTTCAATAAAGGTATCTTTCCCTATATAGGTACTATATCAAATAGTAAGCTGATACGCAGACTCACCAAGACTCTTGAAGCTGTAGTAAACGAGACTATAGCCGCCCTAGGCAATCTGACAGAGGAACAATCAGTGATGAGAATTGTTGTTCTCCAGAATCGTCTTGTCCTTGACGTCATCCTGGCCGATAGGGGCGGAGCTTGCAGGGTCATCGGATCCAGCTGCTGCATATTCATACCAGAAAATTCGCCATCTGTATATAAAGCTATAACACGCCTTCATAAGATTGTAAGCCAGATACACGAGAATCCAGGCACTTGGACGTGGTCCGGGTGGTTTTGGAGTGTGATATCAGCCTGGGGATGGAGAGTTCTATCCTTCCTAGGTATTGGCCTTCTCATACTATTCAGTTGCTGTCTATGTCTACAATGTGGACCAGCGATTTGTGGTCTGTGTGCCACATCGTGTATTCCCCCACCAAGGTCTCGTTCAGAATGCCGGAAGAAGAAGGAAGAAGAAATGATGCTCCATGAGCAAATCGATGGAATAATGAAGATTGATGTCTCTTGAAGGGCAAGAAGGGGACAAGGAGGGAATGTGGAAATGTGGATTTTCCTGATCAGTTATGTCCCCTATCTTGGACCCCAACGGTTCTATATGCATGTTACAAGTACATGTATGTTCCCTCCAGTTTCAGTTTCTAAGACGCAAACATATGTGTGTCTACCGTCGACATGTTCTCTGTCAGATCCGCCATCAATGGGCTGGATATTCGATCCCTAGGTATGAAAGGCCACCGACTTTATATGGCTAAGTTACTCCATTTTTACAGTTCAGGCAAGTAGGCCCGATTCTGTCCTCAAAGCCTTTCCCTGCTCTCTGTCTTTGACAGCTTCAGCTTGAGCTCGCATCTGTATCCATGAACTTTGTCCTACTCCCTGTGCAGCTAACGGTGCCTGCCTCGGCCAGTTTTCGCATGCCTGCCAAGAAGCTGTATTTCACCTTCGAATTATCTATTTTGCTCTTCAGCCGATGCATTCCTGTCAAGTGATTTAGGTAAACATTTCCTTTAGCTCACAAGCAAGGACTCAGCCTTTCCGTCCTCCTGCAAGTGATTCATAGCCCTGCTGCCATGGAAAGTTTTCTGCCCCTCGCATCTCATATAGACACTTAGACGCTTGTACACGCACACACAGTTAGTATAGAATAGATTCTGTCCGAGAGTCCTTCCTTGTGGATAACATAGTTCTCCAAACATAGGATGGTAGATATGATTTGGGATTAGGTTGACTTGACCCCCCAGACTTCTCGTCTCCACATGTAGAGCTAAATGTCAAGTCCCCTTCACCCCCTAGTTGCACGTCAATTACACGTCATGCTGCTGCGCGCGCATCTATGCCAAGTATTATCTTATAGATCCACCTATGTCTGATAATGCAAACCAATCATGTTTCTTTTATTCCTTGTTACGCCTAGTTTCGATTATGTCACTGTCACGTCATTTTTCTTATCAAATGTTACGCCTTTTACATTCGTTTCATTGTAATGCACTTATTATAAAAATACATGTCTGTCAATAAATTATTGTACTTCACTTCCTGAACCCTCGTGGTGACGGAACCTGAAGGCCGCGACTCGAGTCGGCCATTTTGAATGGAATAAAGCCCATTTAGACAACCTCTTATACCACGGATTCTGCCTCTTGTTATTTTGAGCTATTTTACTTTATTTTAGGATTCCGTATGAAATTCAGTCCGGTATTTTATTTACCACATGTGTCTGTGATATATCCACACTGCTCCACCCCAATGTTACGTAACACATCACACAACTCTGCTAATGAGCACCCAATATGGACTACATGTACCATAATGCAAAGTAGGAGAAACTGAAAGAGGGGTTTGATGTTGTGTCAGCCCCCCCCCCCATAAGTGCAGAAATGTCATTAAATGGTCTCTTCCCCCTCTTGTTACATTTTCATAATTCTCACATGCACTGTCATTTCTTTTGTATCCACAACAGAACAGCAGGATGGCAGTAGATTTGATTCCTGATTGTGGATGGATCTGGATGAATACAAAATGGCTGCAAACTATTTTCTGTGATGTATTTCCTGCCTCCCACTCCCTGTAAAACATATCCTGTATGAAATAATATGTTCCGGGTCATTTTTGGAGTTTACGGCCCAAAAGCGGAAGTCCCGATTACGGAGCGTAAGGCGTGTGTGCGGACCCTCTGCTCCGGAACCGGAAACTGCGCTTACGGGCCGTAAACTCCGAAAAAGACCCAGAACACATTATTTCATACATGAAATGTTTGACAGGAAGTGGGAGGCATGAAATGCATCACAGGAAATAGTTTGCAGCCATTTTGTGTTCATTCTGAGTCATCCTCTCTCACAGATCAGATCCTCTGACATCCTGATGCTCTCATCAACCTTATTTTTCCCATAATGGCTGAGGGGTTACGAAGAGAAGGCACCCCCTTTCACTGAAAGTGAGATAGACATCTTGGCTGAGGGGGTGCTGGCCAAATATCCTCAGCTATATGGGGACCCTGAACACCAGCTGAGCAATGCAGCCCGGGCCAGGCTGTGGGCCAACATCGGTGAGCGCTGCAGTGCAAGTCCACACCAGGAGTGCGAGGGCATACCGCAAGTGCTGGGAGGACCTAAAACGGTGGTCCCGGCACAAGGCTGAGGAGCTAGTGGGCCAGTCTTCCCAGCACCATGTGCATCGTCCTCGCCTCTCCCCACTTGACAGGAGGGTCCTGCGAGCAGCTTGGCCGACCCTCCATGCTCAGCTGGAGGAGCGTGAGCAGCAGGGACATGGTAAGTGCATCATATGCTAAATGTGTCTGGGAGTATGATGTGAGTGAAACAGTGCTGTACCATTGTGTGTCCGATGCCTCCATTCACAGATTCCGTGTCCATGCAGCAGTCACCAAGCTTAAAAAGGCACACTGTGGCATATGGACTGTACAGGGCAGAGTGCATTTTGGGAGTTGTAGTTTCGTCATGACAACTGGCTAAATGAGCCACAATTGTGCATTTATACTGAAAGCTGCTCTTCCCGCACCACTACAATTGGCACTAGGAAATCATGTGTGCATTGGATGAGCAATGGTACAGACACTGTCCAGTGTGCGCATGGCAGGCCAAAGGGTATTGGATGCTATGACTTGCATTGCATTTGTAGAGTTTGGGTTCCAATTGTGACAAATCATCATGTGCCATGGAGTCAAGACAGACTTTGACATCCTTGCATCACTCTTAAGCGCTTCTAAATTTGAAAGGGGTGTCCACTGACAGACGTCTCACCCTCAGTGGCCTGTTTGACATTTCACATGTACAGGTAGCTGTCACAACAATCCCCCACTGTTCAGCGGTGTACTGCATTACCATATCAGTCACCAAAGCCTATATGTGCCACTGGATTGTCAGATCATGTGTGGGGACAGCAAAAGGCTAGACTCACAATGTAGCTACAGAAATAGCCCAGAGCCCCTGTGGATGTGTGACCCACATTCGACACTTGTCTTGTCCCATACAATGCTACAAAGCAGATGACACTTGTCCAGACCTTCCATAGCTGCGACTCCCTATAAATGGCCAAAATCCGATAAATCAGAACTCTTCATGTTCTCCATTGGTGGCCTGTTTCTGGAACCTGCACATGTAGCAGTGGCAGGACACACAGATCACCAGAATGCCAGGTTGAGGGTTGGCCAATACAGTTGTGTAAGCCACAAACATCCACGTGAGATGGCCATGTCAGACTCAATCCAGGAAATGACAGTGAACATACACGTAATGTCAGCTCATAGACACTGACAACTATAGAGTGTGATCAGAGGAATAAAAGTCTGACCTTGGCTCCTCTATGTATGTGTCTCGTCCTGCATGACACAACCATAACATTCGGATTTTGCTTACATTTCAGCAGGCACAGCTGGAGAAACGGAAGGGCAGCAGGACCAGGTCCGGAGCGCAAGGCCACCAGTGCGGCGGCGGCTACACCCTCTTTCCACCAGCGAGGAAGAGGAGGATGAGGAGGGACCCTCAACATCAAGAGGTAAGGGGATTGCGCCCACCCGGACTGACAAG
The DNA here is from genome assembly GCF_964204655.1 of Triturus cristatus. Classification (NCBI taxonomy): domain Eukaryota; kingdom Metazoa; phylum Chordata; class Amphibia; order Caudata; family Salamandridae; genus Triturus; species Triturus cristatus. Next base: position 310,650,972 of record NC_140585.1, on the reverse strand, counting down.
GGATACCCTGATGCTGGTGCTACATCCCGGGTGGAGGCTGCGGACATTGAAGGGGGGGGGGGGTGAACACGACACCTCGGCCCATGATGTGGTGGAGAGCTACTCTCCCCAAGACTCTTCACCTGTGAGCCCAGAAGAGGTGTCCTCGGGGCAGGCCAACACACAATCTGGGCCTGCCATCAGCCCCTCCCTACCTCTAGAGTCCCCCATTCCATCGGGGGCTCCAGCTGCATCCCCTGCAACCAGTCCCCCTCATCGTAGCCGCCAGCTCGACAACATCATCGGCTCCGGACCTCAGGCACCACATCCCTCCTGTCCCCCCAGGCCCCTCCCGGTGTTGTTCCTCCTGTTGCTGTGCCAGTGGACTTGATGTGGATGTGTGAGGGTCAGCCAGACATGTCCGCTCGCATCATGCTACAAGTGTGTATGGAGGTACGCATGATGCGAGAGGACATTCTCTGATCTCTGGACACCCTCACCACCAGCATCAATTCACTGACCAGAGCCATGTTGTCTGGTGTCTCCCAAGTCCCTTCCCATACCACCGTCAATGTCTCTCCCTGTCCGTTGCCCCACACTGTTTCCCCCCATACTCCTCGTGTGTCACGAACACAAGTGGTGCCTGTTCCTGCACCTGCCAGACGTGTGCCTGCATCGGACTCAGAGGATCTGGACATTGTGGTCCTAGAGGATTACCAGAAGGACACTTGACTTTTGACGGAGATGCTGACTATTATTTCATTTTCCCCTTGTAAATAGACTGTTTTCCCTGACGCTCCCTGACGTGTTATATTTTTTTTGCCCCACCCCAATCCAGGTTCCCTTCTCCCTCTGCACCAAGACCATCATTTGTTTTCCTTTCTCCCTTCCAAACCGACCGTTGTTCTTCTGTTCATACATAAATATCTTTGAGGAATTCTACTTACTTCCACTTGTTTGACTTCATTTGGAATGTCTGGTTCAGAATATGGACACATATTTGGCGAGTCATCTGCTATGCACATAATGGCTTGTTGCAATGATGGGTTACACTTGTAACTGTGTCACACACACACATACCTTCTCACATCTCGAGGCCCCCTACATCGTTACACAGGACATGATACACAACAGAATCTTTTTTTTGTAGGTCTTTATTTGTTCAACACACATTCACGTGGTTACATTGTCCTGGGTTCCTGTCACCGGCGATCGTGCTTGCGACATCGCAATTTAGGGGGGGATGTCCGCTCAGAGTGGTCAGGTCTGGCTCGTCGCCTACGTGGAGGTGGGTATTGTCCAAGGGACTGTCCAGGGTCATCTACATGTGCTGGGGCAGATGGTGTATGCACACTTGATGGTTGTGCCTGGACAAGGGCAGGTTGTGCACGTGGTGGGAGTGCCTGTACAGGGGTTGGTGGTGGTTGTGCAGGTGGTGGCAGTGCCTGTACAGAGGTTGGTGGTGGTTGTGCAGGTGGCGGGAGTGCCTGTACAGGGGTTGGTGGTGGGAGTGCCAGTTCAGCCCGCTGGTGTGGATGTCTCCCTTTGCTCTGTTGCTGTGCAGTTGGTACATGTGTGGGGATGTGCTGTCCTGTGGGCAGATATGATGGCTCCCCTCCCTGCGTTGACCGTGAAGGGAGTGTTTGGATCACTTTCAATATGCCCTCCATCATCTTCATGGCCAAGGCATGGTGTCTTGCACCCTCTTCCCTTTGGATGGATAGCATGTCTCGCATATTTCTGGACATGTCCTGCCAAGTCCTATCCATCCTATCCAAAACTTGGCTCAGCCTGTCCACCACCTGAGGGAAGTGGACCATGTCCTGCAGGGACTCCGACATGTCGGACAGGGTAGCCCCGATGGCACTAATGTCCTGCCTCACATCTGTCTGCTGTTGGTAGAAGTCCTGCTCCCACTGGCCATCATAGCCAGGTGCAGGCCCTCTCTGCAGGTGTCTGCCATGGATGTGACAAGCAGGTCCAACAGCAGGGGAGGGGGTGGCAGGTGGGAGCCTGTGGGCAGGAGAATGGTGCCCAGGGGATACCGGCGCCACAACAGGGCTGGTACTTCCCCCAGATGGTGGAGAGGATGCCAGGGATACACTGTCTAGGGAAGAGCGGGTAGAGGAACCACCATGTTGGTCCTGGACGTGAGGGCTGTGAGGGAGTGATGTCTGTGTTGTGATGCGTGGGAGCTGTGGCTGGTTTGCTCGATGCCTTGGCCATGCTATGCTTGGGAGGAGGCTGACGAACGTTGCTTGGCAGAGGATGTGATGCCCTGACCGATGTTGCCAATCTGGCACGAAAGCTCGCATTGGCATCTGTATCGTCATCAGACATGTTGTCCTCATCATCCACCAAGTAGACGTTGTCAGGAAATTCATCCTCCTCCTCTTGAGCAGTACTTGCTGCCGACATCACTGGTAGGAGGATCAGGGGATTCTCCCCTCTGATTCCCCGTCGGCCCGCACTGGTCATAGGCCTGTCATCCTCGTCCTCAGCATCACCTGGAACAGAGGTTGCAACCGTATTAGGGATTGACCTGGTATAACATGTGGTGCAACACAATGGTTTGTATTAACTGTACTTTGCATCAACAGATGAGGATCATGTGACCTGTGTAGGGTACCGCCACAAATGACAGCTCACACCATAGCACTGAGGTGTTACACAGAGATGTACATGATACAAGCAAACTCACCAGCTCCAGCCACAACTTTCTGTCCCTTGGTGTTCCCCCCTAGTGTCACCTGCTGGACCTGTCTCCTCACAGCTTTTGTAGGCATAGCTGTCCCTGATCCAGCAGCTGTAGAGGGAAGTGACAACATTCTCAATGATCTGCATCACCAATTGACAGACAGGCACATGACACTCCTGATTTGTATTTCACTTTGTAAACAACAACTGCTGATTACATGCAGAGGGGAATCAGGATCTCTGTCATGGCTTCGGAGTCTAAGCTAGTGACACACCTCATGCCAAAATTACCTGAAGGACAGGTGCGCAATGGTTTCAACGCTGCAGCCAGGCTGTCGTGCAGTCCCTGGGATGGTGCACGCTGCTGTGGTGTCATCCTGTCAGCAGCTGTGATAAGACATACAGGTTTATATTTTTCAACCACAGATGGTAGCTCTGAGCCAACATGCCATTCTCAATGACCATTTGTGGGTAATCCAGAACAATGTGCAGCATGTTTAGCTCCTGAACTTTACATGTGGGCACCTGCTCACATGCAGCAGTTGCCAGCCGTTTCCTCCACACAGCAGTGACATCAATAAGATGACACATCAACAGACACACCTCATGCTAGAATTACCTGAAGGAGAGGTGCGCGAGGGTTGAACTGCTGCAGCCAGGATGTCATGCAGTCCCCGGGATGGTGCACGCTGCTGTGGTGTCATCCTGTCAGCAGCAGCGATAAGGCATACAGGTCTATATTTTTCAACCACAGATGGTAGCTCTGAGCCAACATGTCATTCTCAATTACCATTTGTGGGTAATCCAGAACAATGTGCAGCATTTTAAGCTCCTGAACTTTACATGTGGGCACATGCTCACATGCAGCAGTTGCCAGCCGTTTCCTCCACACAGCACTGACATCAATAAGATGACACATCAACAGACATGCCTCATGCTAGAATTACCTGAAGGACAGGTGCGCAAGGGTTTCACTGCTGCAGCCAGGATTTCATGCAGTCCCCGGGATGGTGTCCGCTGCTGTGGTGTCATCCTGTCAGCAGCAGCGATAAGGCATACAGGTCTATATTTTTCAACCACAGATGGTAGCTCTGAGCCAACATGTCATTCTCAATGACCATTTGTGGGTAATCCAGAACAATGTGCAGCATGTTTAGCTCCTAAACTTTACATGTGGGCACATGCTCACATGCAGCAGTTGCCAGCCGTTTCCTCCACACAGCACTGACATCAATAAGATGACACATCAACAGACACACTTGTATGAGAAGGTTACTGATAGTAAGGGATAAATGACCCGGAATCCTCCGCATTACACTGCTTTCACCTTTGCCATTCAGACTTACATGTTTCCAGAGTCTAATGTTGTCTGTTGACAAGTCAGAAAGAGGTTCATGTGTGAGATGTGCAATAGTCAGGGACATGATGTTGCTCATTTGTGCTTCCCCACGTATGTAGTCACACAGCTCATTTTTGAATGAGAGAACACAGATGTCTTAGGTCCATCCTTTGAGTGTCCTCTCTTTGCATACTCTATTTCCAATATCATGGTACTACTTAACTGACGACGATTGGTGTCTTGTACAGCAGAATTCCAAACCTCATATGTCAAACACTCACCTATACTTGTGAATACGGTAGGAGAGGAGGCAAGCAGAATGTAACATTTGGTTATGCTCACACATTGCGGATAGGCTGAGAAGCTTTGATGCCTTCCGCCTGCACTGGATTAGAGTGTTGCTCTTCAGCCAAGTCGTTTTGCAGGTGTAACTGCATCAAGATTCACCTTAGCAGCCCCTACACCCATATCAAAGGTACACAACTGGCATCAGTGTTGGCCTCAGCCATGCTATTTTCATCATGGTGTTTCCGATCATTGAATTGCAAGCCGGTTGTGTTTTGGTCACTTCTTATGACACATTGTACTATTGTATGTCCATTCTGCACTCACTTGGCATACATTTTGTGTCATCCTTTCATTAGCCACCAGGGTCTGATCTTGCATGGGTTCAAATGCCATATGTGAGCATCTTGTGAAGCAGGACAACAGTGTTGTACAACACATACAACATACGGCGGAGGTGAAAGGCACATTTAATGAGCATTCAGCCGGATTTATTCTTGGGTTCACTTCCCTTGGCCCAGCACCAGAACAGTGTGTGGGCCCTGAACAGATGTCACAGCCAACCTTCTAGCAGAAGTCAGTGTGTGTCTTAGATTATGGGAGGACCTTGTTGTTCCTACAATGATAAGTGTGTTTTGCTACTTTACATTCCTGCAGCCACATGTGATGCACTAGATTTCTGGCACAAAGGATGAGCACACGCAGTTGTGGGCACCAGCGTTGCTGAAGTGTGTTATACTTAATATCATGATTGCTCCCACATAACTTCGAATGTGCCCACTACCTGGATGCAACCTATATCACAATGACATGTCTACGGATCATGATGTGAGGTCCACTATCGTGTTTTGTTGATGGACAACACAAAAGCCAGCCAATGTAAGTGGTACATGACCAGCTGTGTGGACTGGACATTTGATCTATATTGGAAACATTCAAAGTTGGACAGTGTATGCATTGTCAATACTACTGACCCTGGTATCTCACTTCTTGTTCATCATTGCCATATTTCTGCAAATTAGATTTATTGATTACGTCTACAGACACCATTACGACATAGTGGGTACACCCTTTTGACTAGTTGTGGCACTCGATAACAGGATTGGATTCCCAGGTCTGGGGCTGTTGCTGAAAAACATGTCATGTTCTGCAATTACGAAGGTTTGATGAGCCAAGACATTTAATATGTTGTCTTTCGCTGTTCGCAATTATAATTTGCTAAAGGTGGATGTCCATTGACAACTCCAATAGTAATGCAGCTATTTTTTCATCTCTGGTTGACTTTCATATGTGGCCACTACTATATGTCCCTCTGTCACTCCTGACAATGTATGCTTTTTGACCATCTCCTGGCCACTTTGACTTACCAGTCGGTGAGGGTGGAATGCCTATCTCTGTACGGTGGCGATTCCTCCCAGTTGATGCAGGGACCTCTGCTACGGCAGTTGTCTGTGCTCTGGCTGAATGTGTCAATGGGTGAGAAGAGAGAAAAGTAAACAAATGGGAAATGTGCTTGTGGGACTTTTCTGTGATTTCCCCATTTCTTCTGCATGCTAACAGTGTTGTGCAGTACTGCCGCAGACTGGGCAGGTAGGAGCAGTGGTGCATTAGGGACGTAATGGCGTGGCAGGGTGGGAAATGTACAACAGAATAGGTGTCTGACTTATGGATCTGATGATTCTCTCACCTTCTGCTTTGTGCTTTAAGCTGGCACAGGGTGATTTACTTCTTTGATATTTAGTGGCAGGTTTACACGCCCCTTGTGATACATTTACACCGCAGTTGCGTCACTTCTGTGACACAGCGGTGGGGTAATACAGGTGACACATTTAGACTTATTCACAACGTAATGCATCTATGGGGATGCGTCACGTTGTGCAGTCCTGTGCAACATTAAACATGCATCAGCTGTGATGTAGGCAGGGTGTGCGTTTCTTTGGTTATGCCTCGTACATGTGATGCAGTGTAATCGACGAGATTTCACTGAGTCACTTTTCATAGGGTGGTGCTATACAAACTTACGCCTGCTTGAGGCACATGTAATGAGTGGCACAGAACGTTAGGTGTAGGCGGTCCATGGACATTGTTGGATTTGCTTCACACTTGCGACACTACTCCAGCAAAGCACCCCCCTAATGCCATCAGTTGCGACACACATCTGTCTATCCCTGAGCCACAGTGCACCGCATTGTAAATGTGACGCACAAGAGTTGGATTGCGTGTCGCATTGTTACTGGCGCATCTCTGCTGAGATTTGTCAATTGCTACTTAGCAGGCTGGTGTATTACTGCAACAGTACAGTGCCCATGTTTTCTAAAGTGGGGGAGGGATTTGCCATTTCCATCGCTAAGGATTGTGGGACTTGTGCTACATACAGAGGGTGACACATGAGTCTCTGACTGGCTATGATTTTTATATACACTTTGGACTACTTCCTTATTCACAATGACAGTGCAACACAGACAATCTTTTCATGCACTTTTCCTTTTCATCCCACTTACCTGGTACCACGTAGCGGACGTCACTAACAGGCAGCCCATGGACCAAGTGGGGGTGTATCGTGGTCAGGATTTCCTCCTCCAGTGGGGTGAGGCGGATGCGGGGTCCAGAGTATGCAGCAGGGAGGATCCGATGTAATTCAGTTCGGGTGTATTTCTCCTTCACCCTCAGCCGCTCATCCTGCCACTTTTTTTGATGTCCTGGACTGTGCGCCTCTCCTCCCCCAATGCTGTGACAGCAGTGGATAATTGCTGCCACAGGGCTGCCTTCTGTGCCCCACTGGTGCAGTAGGGTGGGAGTCCATAGAGGCGTTTGTGGTGCCTCACTATGAACTCCACAAGCATGGTGGTCTCCTCTGCTGTGAAATTCCTCTTCCTTTTCAGTAGCTCCATTGTTCTCAGCCAGTGTCAGCATGCAAACACAAACTTGCTGTGGCCAAACCTGTTCATTCACTGTGTGCTGCTTTTAAATGTTTTTTGCTGCTGGTCAATTAGTGTTAATTGGCTTCAGCTGGATCATGGTGGGGGATGGTAGGCACTAGCAACATCATGGCAAACTGGAGCTGTTGGCTGGGATTGGCTGGAGTGTGTCAGCTGATGCATGGTGGGGGATGGTAGGGACTTGGACAGGTGTTTACCCTTGGCTCAAATGATCAATGGCCACAGTTAATGTAGTCTGGCCCCAAAGCTGAACTTCCGGCCCGCGAGCGGACTTTCCGGCCCGAGAGCGGATTTTCCGGCCCGTAAGCGGACTTTCCGGCCCGTAAGCGGAACTCCCGGCCCGAGAGCGGACTTTCCGCTCCGGGTGCGGGATTTCCGCTCCAGAGGCGGAAATTCCGGCCCGAGTGCGGACGTAAAGTTAGTAGTCGTAAATCCATTCTGTGAATAGCAAAAGTAGTAAGTTCAATCTGTGAATAGCAAAAGTAGTAAGTTCATTCTGTGAATACCAGAAGTAGTAAGTGCATTCTGTCAATACCGTGAATACCGAAATGGTAGTAAGTTTAGGATTTTGTCTTAAGTTTGTTCTGTGAATCGGGCCCTGTGAGAATATGGATTTCTCAATTCAATTCTCCCCCCTACTGTCAGTTTCTGGCATCTTGATTTATTGTCCTCCAGTAGCAGAAGTTTCCTTCTGCAAAGTTTTGGTAGAGACAACGATCAACTTAGCCAGCATGTCCGCCAATTTTATCCTCCTAGGCGATTTTAATCTACATTTTGACGACCCAAAAGCGGTAGCTGCTGTTGAATTGGCAGCAGATCTTGCGACTTTGCAGCTTCCGCAAAAGGTCTCAAGAGCCACACACATGAAAGGACACCGCCTTGACTCTGTGTTCTCCAACGTGGAGAACCTCATAGGAGATGATCCTATTCCTGTCCCTTGGTCCGACCACTTCCTTATTCCTCTTTCCTGGTGTCCCAGGAACATTATCCTGCAAGTCCAACCTCTAATGACTTTGAGTCGACCCAGGTCTAAGCTCAATCCAGATAATTGGATCCAGGTATTGGAGAAGACCAGACCTGTACCCGATCCTTGTCCAATTACAGCGGATAAAGACTTCTGCAACTGGATTGAAGACTCATTAAATCAGGTCTTACCCAAAACTTTGATGAAGAAAAAAAGTAGTTCCCATAAATCCCCTTGGTATTCTGCGGAACTACGGGCTCTTAAACAATGTTGAAAAGTACATGAAAGAAGGTGGAGGAAGGATTTCTCTGCTAGTAAGAAGAATGAATATAGAATAGCCATATAGCCATCTGTAAATACAGAGCAGGAATAAAGAAGGCTCAAGCATCTTTTTATGAGGAAAAAATTCTTCAGGCTTCTAACTTCCCTAGAGAAACCTTTTTAATCATTAAAAAACTTATCAAAATCCCTGTCCCCCCTATCGCCCCCGATTTGTCAGGGAAACGATGTAATAAACAGGCAGAATTCTTTAGCTCTAAAATTCATAACATATTGCAATCGATGCCCTATGCTGAGGACGTACGCGATGATTAAGTTGCCTATCCCACTAGTCATACGCTGGATTCCCTCCCCCCTCTTTCTCCAGAAACTCTTTCGACCTTATGCTCTCAGGTGAAAAGTGGCTCACCTAGGGACCCGGCTCCCATAAACATCTTGGTTAAGGCGGTATCTACAGTCGCCCCTGTTGTTGTAGATGTGATTAATTCCTCACTTAACACAGGAATAGTGCCCCCGAAGTGGAAAAGGGCAATGGTGAAGTCATTGTTGAAAAAACCCAACCTAGACCCGGAAGAGTTAGGTAACTACCGCCCCATTTCCCTTCTCCCTAGGATCGCCAAAATAGCAGAGAAATATGTGAACTCTATACATTCCAATTTTTTGGAATCTCATAGTGTTCTGCATCCCTCTCAGACTGGATTCCGCCCACGACAGAGCACGGAGACCGCTCTGGTGGCTGTAGTGGAGGAAGGTAGAAAGATTGTGGACGCTGGAGGGTCGGCAGCCATTATTCTTCTCGCCCTAAGCGCCGCATTCTATACGGTAAACCATCCTACTCTTATCCACCGCCTCAAAAAAATAGGAATAGTTGGTACGGCCTCGAAATGGCTTTGTTCCTTTTTAGAGGATCGCTTCTTCCAGGTCTTTGAGGGAGATGTGAGCTCACTACCTCAACCTTTGCTATGTTGCGTTCCCCAAGGATCTTCATTAAGCCCGACTCTTTTTAATATATATATGGCCCCCTTGACAGCAATTATAGCACCATTCGGAATTCAAATGGTTACCTACGCCGACAACACCCAATTAGTCGTGGCTCTTAACCAAACTACCCACCAGACCAAGGCCCTTTTCTTTTGTTCAACTGAGGTTTTTAAATGGATGACTGCCTCCCAGCTGAAGCTGGATGGGGATAAGACAGAGATTATGATCTTGGGACCCCCCCCCTCACCCAGCTATACTGGAGTCCTCCTGGCCGGTATGCATGGGCCCTCTTCCTGTCTTTAAAACTGAAATAAAGAGCCTGGGCATTTGGCTTGACCAGGATCAGTCGTTCAAGGTGCAGGCAAGCAAGACAGTGGCCACCTGTTTCGGCCTGCTTAGAATGGCTAGGAAAGTGCTTCCTCTCCTTCCTCCTCTAGCCAAGAAAGTCCTGGTCCAGTCTGTGATACTTTCAAGGATTGACTATGGCAATGCCCTTTTTCTGGGTGCCCCAGCGTTAGTTATGACAAAATTACAAAATATCCAAAACTGTGCAGCCAGACTGCTGTCAGGCGTATCCAATCGTACCTCAGCTAAACCATCTATTCGCTCACTGCATTGGCTGCCGGTGAAGGATAGGGTAAATTTTAAAGCCCTTTGTATTGTTCATAAATCCCTTCAATTGGCACCCATGATTCGCCCACATAAATTTAACAGGAATCTCTGATCCAATGACCTTCATTTGGTATCAATCCCTAAAGTCAAGAGGGCCAGAAGTGGCGGCCGTCTTTTTTCTTTTAATGTGGCCAATTTTTGGAATGCCCTGCCCCTCCAGTTACGGAGGGAACCCAACCACCTAGTTTTCCGAAGACAATTGAAAACATTTCTGTTTCCATAATCATCCTCAGCCCTTCCCGAGCAGTCACATTCAGCACTGGGAGGCCTCCGGGTAGCCATGCTCTTTATAAATGCCCTTTTATTCATTCATTCAATCACAGCCATCATACTCAACGCAGGATCTCTGCTCTCACTACACCGTGTGACCCTACAGCCCAGCCAGGAGTGCACAAACTGAATCTAAACACCTACATCCATTGATACGCAAGCATTGTGGGGGTACCAGGGCCTAACATGTTATTTCCAACCAAGTAACGCCCTTCAGTAGCAAGAATTGTTAAAAATGATAAAAACGGATTGATCAAAGAAAGGACTAGTCGGGCAATAAAATAAAGAGTTGCTTTACACATGGCTGCTATAGCCTTCCTATTAGAAGTTGGGCCACTGTTGCCTACTTCTGGCGACAGGGCCACTCCATGCACCAACTGTAGGTGCCTCCATGCTCTCTACCTCAATGTCCTGCATCAATCTCGTGTGTAGCCTCCAAATAACAAGCTTGATTCTCGGCTCAGTCACTCATCTTTTTTTCCTCCCAACATCAAAATGACGAGCACCAAATCTAACGACGCTCCAAAGACACAGACTGGATACAAGTGATGACGGCTCCTGAGAAAAATTTGGTTGAGGTGTTCCTCAAAATGCTGTGTCATTCACTACTCAGCCACTTGCATTCAACAATTCAGTCAACCACTGCCTTCTGTCACCTACCCATTCACTCATCCACATTACAGTAGCCACTGTCATTCACCCAACTCGTATACCCAGCCACCCACATTTACTCAGCATCTCAGTCAACTCCTGCAATCATTGTCTCATCCATTCACAGAAACGCACATAGCCTCACCGTTCAGTATCCAGCAGTTTCAGTGATTAAACGCTATACATAGAGGCTTTGTTAATGTTTGTATTATTTAACCTGCAGATTGTTTAATATGTGTTTGATCTGATATATCATATGTAGTCATTAATCTGCAGAGGAATTAAAACCAACATCACTAGCCATGATAAATTACTGAAACCGATGGTACCTTAGAGAGACACCACCACTTAGAGATGCGGTGGAGGGAAGGGATGGGAGAGCTGAGAGAATAGATTTTTACGTATTTTTGGTAAATAGACAGAGCTTCAATTTACTCCTGTGTGCTTGTTGTCCTTGGCATATTTATGGCTTGAACTCAGGTCACACAGTCTTGTCTCCCAGACAAGCACTGGCTGAAGTTATTTATTGATTTGCATTCCTCTGCCTCGACTTTTTTTTCTTGCTTCGTTGAGTAATGTCACATACTCTTAATAAAATGTGACTATAAAGTATGTGCAGACTTCCAGTAGCATGCTTCTTAAACCCACCCAGGGCCGGACTGGTCATTCCGGGCACCGGGCAATTCCCCGGTAGGCTGGATGGGGTGGGGCTGGTTTTGTGTGACAGGTTCTGTCGTTGGGGCCCCAACAACAGAACACAGTGACCAAAGCTTACATTAAGCACAATTGGGCCGCCGGTCGGTCTGACTGAGGCCTGGTGAGCACAACGATTCTCATGCTGGTGCTCTGACACGTGTTCGCCGGCTGATTTCAAATCAATTTCATTTATGGAAGCACAGGCAGGCTATGCTAATATGATCAGGCGGCAGGCCGCCGTCCTACTCATTATAATTTATTAAACTGTAAGCACCACCTGACCGGTCACCTGACCATGATGAAGTAGACTCGCGCGCAGATGTCACGGCCTCCGCGTCTGCGTGCTGCTGTTTTTTTAGGTCTCGCCTGACCCAGCGCATGCGCTGGTCAGGGGAGACATTTTGTGAGGGCTCCAAAAAGTGCTACCAGGCCAGCCTAGAGCTACAGTGCATGTGCGCAGGCGCGCGCGTCACGCTTTACCGCGATTACTTTCTCTTTCGCGGCCGCTTTGATGTTTGATCGCGATCACTTTCGCGGCCGCACGGCCGCTTTGATGTTCTCCGTGAGGCTTCAATAGCAGCAGTTAAAACAAGCATTGGCATAGCCAATAGGTCTCGCTTTTGGGACCTTATAAGCGTTTAGTTATGCAACTGTTGCATGGCTAAACACTTATAAGGTCCCAAAGGCGAGACCTATTGGCTATGCCAATGCTTGTTTAGGTTGGGGTCTGCTGCCTGGTAGTGATGCTCATGCGCATTGGGAAAAAGTGCGCGGGACTCCTCTGAGGGCAGGCGAGGTCGAGGCAGGCTGAGGCATCTCAGAGGCCAGAGAGACAGGGACTGGGAAAGAGAGCGGCTCAACGGCACCCCATATAATTTAATTCCCTCTGTCTGCCGCCCGCAGGTGAGTGCTATTTGTTCAGAAGCAGAGAAACCGAGCGTCGTCCAAAGTATGTAACCCTAGCCACGGTGCGCCCAGAAGGCAGTGTAGCCATGTAGGCGCTTCATATAGGTATTCAATAACGCACAGCGTGAAGCAAACCTTGCACACGGCGCTAGGAGGGAAAGTAAACTGAGAGTGGAGGGAGCAGGTGTGCGGGGGCACAGAGCTGCCCGGGAAGGTCAAGGGATATTGTACATAGTTTCCCACATTTTAGTGTGCAAATTTGTGTGAGTGTCTCCGCCAAGTATTTTGTAAACTGAGAGCAGCAGGTGAAAATCATGGGCAGACAATAAACATGTAGGTGGCGCAAATACCGCCTTGCCCTAACACCAATCACCATTAACAAAAACACAGTCTATGCTGCAAAGAACGACCCTGACACTCGATACATTGGCACAGCTGATGCAGCATTGGACCAGTTTCTTAATTGTAACTTGCCAGGAGTGCAGTATTATCTTTAAAGAAACAGGCGTGAGGTGATTTGCCTCTTACCGTTCAGAAGGTTCGGCTGAATTCCATGTATTCAGCACAGGCCCGGTTCTAGCGGGTGGGCCGGGTGGGCCAGGCCCACCCAAACATGAGCCTGGCCCACCCAAACAGGAGCCTTGGCCCTCGCAGTGAGGGCTTGAAGGTTGGCCGCAACGCCATTGGGCTCAAAGTGCTTCAAACCCCCCCCACCACTCCCCCCCATCCCCTCCACACCGTTCGTGTGTGTCAGCCCGGCTGAAAATGCTTCCCGGCGCACACACACACAGACAGTTTTAGAGATTATCGCAGCCGCACCCGAGTACTTCACAGGTCTTTAAAAGACCATTTACATGTTACAAGGCTTTGTTTATTTTTCCACCCCTTCATCTGCACATGGGGAAAGGCGACAAATCCTTTCTTTGGCACTGGTAACCTTTGCCTACTGTCCTGCTGCGTCGATATTTCTTTTTATATGCAGTGCAGGAGAAAAGAAGTTTGTTTATTCCTATTCACCTTCGCACAATAACTCATAAACCACCACTTACTTGTTAGCAAAAAAGGCCACTTTATTAAGACAGGTGCCAAATCATAATTTTCTGCAACGAAATAACTTTCCAAAGTTTGTCTTCAAATCTCCCCAAAACATACCTCCAATGTAAAACCCCACTCCTAACCAGAATACTGACCCCTGTGTGCATCTTCCCTTAATACTCATTTCCTGTTCACGTGACTGCTCCCCCCCCACCCCCGTTGGAGGATGGGCTAACCCGCTCAAGGCTGCCCACCCCCCCAGCAAAACCCCGCCTACCCAGGACACTATCAGGCCTGAAAAAATAAAAGGAAAACCTGTCTTAGCGTGGCAAAAGAAAATAATACCAGCTTATGGCCAACCAAAAGAAAAGGGGAATAAAACAATGGCTATGGAAAAAGAGGGTGGGTGGGTGGGACAAAACTTCAACCAGCCCCTCCTCCCCGCTCCCGAGGGTCCAGTGATTTTCCCGCCCTTCCCTCCCCCTACTTATGACCTTCCCTTGCGCCGCGCACCATCCTAATTGACTCCCTTGCCCTACACCTGGGTGGCCGCTCCATTGTGCGAAGCCACCCAGGAGGAGACCTGGCTCGCGCCCTGCACCCCCTGGGTCCCCCCTCGCACAATAACTCACAAACCACCACTTACTTGTTCGCAAAAAAGGCCACTTTATTAAGACAGGTGCCAAATCATAATTTTCTGCAATGAAATAACTTTCCAAAGTTTGTCTTCAAATCTCCCCAAAACATACCTCCAATGTAAAACCCCACTCCTAACCAGAATACTGACCCCTGTGTGCATCTTCCCCTAATACTCATTTCCTGTTCACGTGACTGCTCCCCCCCCCCCGTTGGAGGATGGGCTAACCCGCTCAAGGCTGCCCACTTCCCCAGCAAAACCCCGCCACCCAGGAAAACCGACAGAGTTTTCCTGCCCCACCTAAAAGAACATTTTTTTGTTATTGCAAAACCCCTTCTCAAGAACACCATATATGTTCCTTCCAAATTTGCGCAATCAAATCCCTTAACTCCAGAAGGTAGTACGCCTGTCCTTTGTAGATAGGTGTACCCCATCTTCGCGAAAAAGATACTCTTACGTGCTTTTAATGTTGGAGTGAGCGAGGACCCGCAACCCATGACCCTCACAGAAAAGTCTCATAGTACGGTTGACCTTCCTTCTCGCTTTTTCCATAGCTGCATGATGACGTGCTCCTTTCCAGTGCAACCTCGTAATGAACTCTGTCCAGATCAACTGGGTGCTCTCCCATGTAGACTGGAGGACCTCCAGATCATGTTTCATCCGCTTTATTAGCGTCAGCCCTGATAAGTCAACCAGGTCATTCTCACCCAAATGAATAATGAGCAAATTCGGTTGTCCCCTTCCAGAACACATTGTGGCCAACACCGGAAACAAACCCTCCCAACGCATTCCCCCTTTCCCTTTCCATACCACCTCGTGGCTAGCGCTGTGCAGTCCAAGGGAACGCCCGCACATCTGTTGTTCAGCATAAACTGCAGCCCATTTAACGAAGGAGTGTCCTACTATCCATGTTGATTTTTTCGAACTTACGGGCCCCGGCGCCGTACCTAGATAGAAAAACAATGATTAACCAAAGAAAACGAGGATCTATGCAGAGACTTTCCTAACATATTTTTCACAACACTTGGACTTCCATCTCCCAATACGGCGTATGTCTGCCCATGACCACCCCAACCTGGCCGCCTCTGTGGCCGCCCCAATACGAAAAGAATGCGTTCCAAAACAGACAGGGTTTTCCCCCAAAATAAGGAGTACCTTTCTCATCACTGCCAGCAACTGAGCCACTGAAATCGGTTGCCCCGAGTCGTGGCAAAATATGTGTCCCAGAGCAAAACTACTAAAAACCTTGAAACTCTCCCATTCCCCTACAGGACAGCAGAAACCTTCCGCACTTCTGTTTAAGAAAACCCATTTACCCCTGCCCAGCTGATCAGTCTTTGAAAATCTCAACCAAAGGCTCAACCTGTGCCCTTCGAGAAAAACCTCATCCCTGTGAATACCTGGCCTATGGCGCAACCCAAGCAGTTCCGACGCCCTGAAAGCCCCAAAAAACAACCATATGAAACACAACCTAAACAGCCTGCACTCAGACTCATCGTAACATACAAATGGCAGCTGCAGCAGCATACCTTGCAGCAAATCATGAGTCACTGCCCTGCGTAACTGTTTCGTCCCCGCCTGCACCCTACTTAAACCCCTGAGGACCCTCCTCACCAAAACCCCCTTTACCAAATCCTTCCCCCACCACAACTGCCCGTAAAAAGAAATCCCCGCCAACTTGCCAGAAATGGTAGAATGTGTCAGACCTTTGTCTATCAAGTGTAAGACAAAACCTAGTACCAACTGAGCCTCGTCCGAACTCCACCTATTCTCAGCACACAGTTTACCATAGCGTAGGAACTCTCTCCACGCTTGCTGATAGCTCCGTCTTGTAGAAGCCGCTATTGAGTTCTCCACGAAGGCGACAATTCTCAATCCCCCCCACTCCCAGACACACTGCGGGATTGGAGTCTTGGTGTGTTCCGCCCCGGGGGCCAGCCTGCGAAATCTCACCCACTGTAAACGAGACAGAGAGTCAGCTATACCGTTATGCACTCCCGGGATATGCCGCGCCTTAAAAACAACATTGAGCTGTAAACATTTTAGCATAAAAGCGCGCAGTAAGCGTAAGACTCTCAAATCCCTGGCTTTCTGTTTGTTAATCAACTCTACCACCGTTAAATTGTCAACGTGAAAAAGCACTGAACGATTCTGAAACTCATCGCCCCAAACATACAGGGCAACCAAAAGTGGAAAAAACTCTAGGAAAGCGATACTGCGACCTTGCAACATCCAATGGCGTGGCCAACTCTCCGCACACCAATGCCCTTCCCAAAAGACACCAAAGCCTTTAGCACCAGACGCATCCGAGTAGATCTGCACTTGCCAAATCATGTCTTCATCCGCAAAAAACAAAGACACACCATTAAAATCTGCTAGAAAAGTCAACCAGATAGCCAAATCAGCCCTCGTAGCTGCTGAAATACGCACTCTGTGGTGAGGCAGAAAAGCCCCAGACATAGCCATTCCCAATCTCCTGCAAAACGTTCTCCCAGCCCGGACCACCCTGCACGCAAAATTAAGATAGCCCAACAGCTTCTGCACCTTCCTGAGCTCCAACTTGCGCTCCTCAAGCACAGATGACAAAAATTCAGAGATTTCCTGAACTTTCACTGCTGGCAACCTCGCTACCATAGCCACTGTGTCTATTTCAATACCCAAGAACACCAACGTTGTACTCGGCCCCTCTGTCTTATCCGGGGCCAATGGCACTCCCAGCTCTTGCGCCATTGTCTTGAAAGAATGCAAAGCCTCCTGACACTGACCTGTGCCCTGAACACCAATGAAAAGAAAATCATCCAAATAATGACAAATGAGGGCATGACCAGTAACCTGAGTGAAACATCACTGCAAAAACGTGCTGAACATTTCGAAGAGGGCACAAGAGATAGAACATCCCATAGGAAGCATCTTATCTACATAATACACCCCCTGCACCTGCATTCCCAACAGTTCAAAGTCGGAAGGATGAATGGGTAACAGCCTAAAAGCAGATTGGATATCACTCTTGGCCAATTGCGCCTCCCTCCCTGCCGATCTAACCAAACGCAGAGCATCATCCACTGAAGCGTATGACACACATGCATCATCGGGCGATATGAAATCATTAATGGAGGAGCCCTCAGGCCAAGACAGGTGGTGTATCAGATGGAACTCTCCCACTTTCTTTTTGGGGACCACCCCCAGTGGAGAGACAATCAAATTGGGCATAGGACAGCTTACAAAAGGACCAGCAACTCTACCTGCCTCCACCTCGGCCTGCAACTTCAGCTGAACCACCTGTGGCAACTCTTTAGCGGACTTCAAATTGTCTGACCACCTACTCTGTCTCGGACCCTGGTAACCTATTTTGAAACCGTCCTTGAAACCCCAAAAGAGTCGGCTGGCAGCCTCAGCATCCGGATAGTCCTGCAACCATCTCACCAAAATCTCCCACTTAACCGGAGTAGGACCCTTTGCCTGCAAACTGGAAAGCATTGCCTCTTCCCCTCTGTCCCCTGCCCATGTCACCAAACCGCTGGCCAGCGAAACATTGTGTGAGGGGATGTTTGCCGCCACACTGTGAACACTCATGCTTATATCTGCAAAACTGCCTAGTGCAGAAACCCCTGTTGAAATTCCAACAGGCTCCAAAATTAGTTGACTGACCTCTGCCCCCAAACCCCGCCCCAGGCTGGGCGGGACGAGATGGAAAGAGCCGATAAGAAATAGGTAACCCACTTGCCGTGTGCGTAGTAGCAGGCGGCTGAGAAGACGCCATCCATTGTAGCCACAGCTCAGAATCCACATCACCCCATGGCTTGTCCGGAGACACACTCATACGAGCTCGAAACTCCTCGTCATATGACAGCCATGCAAAACCCCCAAAGTAACTCTGAGCCTTCCGAATAATATCCATGTATTTGAAAATCGCTACCGCCCTATCTGGATATTTTTCACAATAGACGCTGGCATATATCAGAAAAGCAGAAGACCAGTTCTCAATAGTCTTAGGTACCCTAGGACGCCTAGCCAGCTCCCATTCTTCCTCCTTGGAGCCCTCTTTTGCCTGAATGTCACGGTGCAACAATTTGAAAACATCCACAAACTCATGGCGCCAAATTCTGCTTTTCGTCTTGTCTGATAAATGAGAGCCCAACGGCATAGCAATCCCCATATAAGGCAATTTTTTGTGTATATTTTTATCTTCCTCCACTGCCTCCGGGGCCCCCTTACCCGGAGCCGAAAGGGGCTGTGACCCAGGGGCGGGGGCAATCCCCCCCCTCCCCTCACCCAATGATGAACCCTGCTGCCCCACCTCAGAAGCTGCCTTGTCCCCCAATGTATCCCCCCCCAATGCCAATAGACCTGGTTGCTTTCGGTGGTTGACCCCCTTGCTGCCAAACCGACCACCACCCCGTCGTACCTTTAGACAATGGAGCTGTTCGTGGGATGCTGACTGGCCGTTCTGCCTGCCTGCGACTGACAGCTGCCGGATCCCGCTCCTTTGCATTGTCCGCACTAGACGTCTGCAAAAAACTAATCACATTTGGTTGCCCCAAAAAACCCCTCTGACCCCTCACAGATTTCCCCACTTTTTCCCCACGATCACCATCCCCGTCCCTCAATTCACCTTCCTCCAATTCATCACTGTCCAAATCCAAGCGCCCCAAAACACCAAGATCACCAGCAGGTGCCCCATTGTCCCCCATCTCATCAAATAAACCCCCTCTCCCAGAACCCAAATGCCACTGATCAGTCCGCCTAGCCGAGGGGTGACCTATCTGTGAAAGGAAATCCGCTCCAGATTGCCCTCCCTCAGTAGGCCCCCCAGACAGAGCCGCAGCATGCTCCATCCGCCTTGCGCGCTTGCCGGCCGCAAACCGTGTGGCTAAAACCGGCATATCTTCCTGTAAGCCGCTCAAACCATGCCGTTCCTTCTCACCCGCTGCAAACCCCTGGCCCTCAAATCTGCCACCCCTCCCAGCGCCCGAGGCACCCTCACTGCCCACCCATATCCACTGTCCATCCCGGGGCTCCTGTAACCCCTTTGGAGAAAACCCCTCCAAACTGTAAACCGGTGCCTCTAGCCCAGACGCGGAGCCTGTTCCCCGAACCGCTGCCTGGCCGATGTATTCGCCTTGAGGAACAAGGGGGCATGCGCCAACTAATTCAGGAGACCTGGCAGGCAATTGCTGACACTCCGCCCCTCCCTGCGCACTTTCCTGCCCCAATTCGCCACCTCCTGCGTGGAATGGACCTGTCCCGACTGTACCCGGGGCCCCCACCACCCTCCTGGGTGGCACAACCACTGACTTCCCCCTTGAGGGGTATTCATGGGGCACCTCCGGAGTAAAAACACCAGGCAATGACGGCGCTGGGCTCAAAATAAACGTCTGCCCATTCACCTGCACCAACTGAGGGCTGCTCTGCCACACCAACTCAACATGCCCTGAAACTGGGGGAGTGGCTTGCCTCTGAACCGGCCCGGGGGCCTGCAACGCCTCCAAACTCCGTGCACGCCCACCACTCCGAACATGCCCAGCCTGAACTCCAGCCCTGCAACCAGCTCTCCTCCCACGAAGACCGGCTGTCGAGAGGGACCACCCCCTCCTTCCCCCCACCTTAGCGCGCCTCGCGCCCACAACAAGATGGGCAGGCGCACATACCTGCACCTCTTCTGCCGCCTCCTCCGACGGGCCAGCCTGTGCCTCGTTACCCTCGAACCGGGCCGGTTCCAGCTCCACCAACGGACCCAGCGCGACCTCCTCCGTAGCTTCGGGCCCCGGGGATAAGCAGGCCGCCACTGCTCTAGCGACGCCACTCCTGGCCTTACGTGGTGCGAGTTCGAGGCCCACCCAGGCCTGACTTGGAACGCCGGGCTTCAGTAGGTCGCTTCTGCCGGCCTCGCAAATCACCCGAACCGCCTCCCGAACCGCCTCCTGTGATGACATGACGCCTACGCAGAACTACGGTGCGCGAAAGGAGACACAAAACTTCAACCAGCCCCTCCTCCCCGCTCCCGAGGGTCCAGTGATTTTCCCGCCCTTCCCTCCCCCTACTTATGACCTTCCCTTGCGCCGCGCGCCATCCTAATTGACTCCCTTGCCCTACACCTGGGTGGCCGCTCCATTGTGTGAAGCCACCCAGGGGGAGACCTGGCTCGCGCCCTGCACCCCCTGGGTCCCCCCTTCCTGACCCCTGCAGCAGCTTATCACATCAGGCTGTGATGCAAAGTTTGACTAATGGAGTAGGAAAGAGAATGTTTTACTAGTTGTTTTTCTTTTTAAAATCTACACAGGCCCAGCAGGACACATACTTCCTGTGTGCTTCATTTGAACAGTTTTTATCATTATCATGGCCGATGCAGGATAACAGTAAGACAATAAAAGATGCCCAGATAACGCTGGTGATTAATGATCCACTGGAGAGCAATCATTTGTCTGTTAGTAGTTTTTAAGTGCAGATGAACTGTATTTTATGTGGAAGCTCAGTGGGTTACTGCCTTTGTCACAGAGATCCTTGTGTTACTTGCAGTTCAGAAGTTACAATCCTAACATAGGACAGTGACCAATTGTGGGAAGTTGGCCTGGTATATGATGCTCACTAGTTAAAGTGATCACCTTGTACCATGCCAAGCAACCCTTATGGTGTGGTTGTAAGTCAACCTTTTCGGACTAGCTGCCCTAGTGGTAGCGTAGGCTAAGCAGTCTTTGAGGCTAAACTCGTGAAGCGTGTTAAGCCAGCTGTTTTACCAAATGCAACCCCCTTTTATACCAATGAAAGGACACCACACAGATATATATTCAAAATATATATGTATTTATTTCTCAAAGTAACCCCAAGTCTCTTTATGAGCACAGGAGCACAAATCGTCAAACAAGATTACAGTAGAATACACAGAAGTTGCACTTTATATGGATAGGCCCTGGTGGCCGCTCAAACCATATACTAAAATAGTGGTATAAGTACCACGAACAGAAAAGGGAAAAGGCCTAGGGCCTCTAGAATCGCTGGGCCTACAAGGAGCTAACTTCAGTTAGTGACCAGGAGGTCCACGGGTGGCGTGTGCAGAGCAAATAGTCACACGCGTGCTCCCATAGGTTTCAATGGGTGCGTAAAAAGTACAAAGTTACTGCAAAGAGGATCTTCCGGATGGACTAGAAACTCAAGATTTGGAACACAGGCACTAGAGATGTATTACTACACTTGGGCACAGGTGTGCCAGCTTTACCTCACCCACAGGAAGCGGGTGCATAGGCCTCGAAGTGCGTCGGGTTTCTTCTATCTGTTCCGTGGAGCTTGAAGACAAAGATGCTGCAGGCGGTCGGTCCGGGAGAGATGCAGTGGATCCAAGAGTGGATCGGAGATGTTGAAGACCTGTAAGCAGAGGGGACAGTGTTCACAGTCACTAGCCAGTGACCAGCGTGGCACCAGGTGGGTACCAGGCAATGTCGGGTGCAAACAGGAAGAAAGGTGTAGCTTGTCTCTGCAGCCACGTGGTCCCTGGAGGTCGATGACGTCCAGGAGTCGGGTCACGAGCTGTCCCACGCAGGCTCTCGCTGTCGGCGGTGTCGGCGACTTGATCAAAGCAAACAAGCCTTGGCAAAAGCAATTGTTGTAGGAGATGAAATAAGCTGATGGTTCTGACCAGCAAGGTCAGAAGGACTGCTCCTTTGGAGGGGAGCAAGGGCCAGTCTGGAGCAACCAGACCAGCGGTGTATTTCGTAAAGTTCGTTGCCAAGATGGCTACTAGCCAGCGGGCCAGCAACCGGTTAGGCGCGTCGAGTGGCAAAATGCAGAAGGGCCCCACGCAGATCGTGGAGATGCTGGAGGGCTCACCTTTGGTGCAGATGCTGCTCGGGTGTTGGGCTTCTCAGATCCCAAAGCACAACTTGGAGGGAGCCTCGGTTGTTGCACTTGTCAGCTTGTCGTGGTCGTTTCAAGATGGCTGGCTCCACGTGTCTCGGTGCCTCCACGGGTCTCCTCTTTTCAGGGACTGTGGATCGGGCGGTGAGAGGTCTGGAGGTCCAGGTCTTGTCAGTCTCTGGGCTCGGGCTCCGGCGGGAGGCGGCGGCAAAGCAGACGTTGATTCGCTGGATGGTGCTTGCGTTAGCAAGGTGGTCACTCCCTGACCACAGGGGAGATTGGCTTCAGTCCTCTGTGCAGCAGAGCATCGAAGTTCCCGTCTTCTTCTTAGTGTTAAGTTGATTCCAGGATGTCTGAAGTCTTAGGACACAGCTCCTACCTTTAAGCGGATTCTAGGGGCCGGACTACCTGCTAGGTCCCTCCCTATGGGTGGGACCAGGAAGGGGGGTGGTTACACCCCCAATCCTTTGTCCAGCTCGCCCCAGGCCCGGGACTGGTGTGCCCCAGGACCGGTTTGAACTGGCATATGCACCGAGGCTCCTTGTGAGCCACAGGCATGTCTGGTTTCTTTCAAGCCCTACTTGACCAATACACAAAATCCTGTCTGGGGTGGTGCACGCACCTCCCCTGGCAGGAAACCCTTTGTCCACACCTCCCAAGCTGGAAGGACTCCCAGCAGCAGGAGGGCAGACTTGTGTCTGTGGTGGCAGCATCCATTTTGTGGAGCTGAGGCTATGTCTGATTTTACCCGGGTTTCAGGTACTGTACATGTCGTGTCCCTCTAGAAGGGTGGAATGCTAACCCCGTCGCCAGAATTGGCGAGGGGTTAGTATTCCAATTCGTATGACACCTTACTCGACATGTTTTGATAAAGCCAAACCAAAGATAGCATTTAACCGCGAGGTTCATAATGCACTTAAGAGTATATGGTATGTCGATATCTGGAAACAGTAGAAGGAAGTTGTTCCGACCACTGCAGACAGGCTCAGCTCATGCCAGAGCACCATCTCACATGGAACCAAGCACTCTGCCTTCAGGATTGTTAAGGCCTGCCATAGGAGGGACTTATAGGTTACCATGTGTCCCATTTAAGGTTAGGTATAGGTATACTACACCTGAGTAAGTGGTGATTACACCAACTTACCCCAGCTGAGAGATCAGCCAGTTGTGTCAAATTGTTAGGCCAAGCCTGGGGTGGCATAATACATGCTTCAGCCCCTGGCAGGCCTTGGGTACACCAATGCCCTGGGTACCTAGTGTACACTGGTACAGGGGATGACAGGGTGATCCAACCAATTGGGTATGTACCTAGGGTACATGGAGTCCATTTTAAAGAGAGAACAGCCAGGCTGAGATCCTGAATAGCAGGATCTCAGGCCAACTAAGTCGAAAAACCAGCTAGACACTAGGCAAAAATTTGGGGGTAACCATAGTCAGATATCCACCTTCCTACACAACCCCCCCCCCAAACGAAGGGAGATAGGGCTGACCTTGACCAGGTAAGCCTATATTGCCCAAGTGGCCATATAAGGAGGAACCAGCACTGGCATGGTTACCCCCTGTCTCATGGTCCACTAAGCAATCCCTCACCCTAAGGGTATCAGAGGGTCTCCACCATAGGGAATCTCTACCTTTGGTGTGTCTTGGCAAAGTAAAAGGCTGGTGTTGAGATGGAGTACTGAAGTGAGTGTCCTCAAAGTGAGGCCTCACCTTCCTCCAATCCCCCTCCACCATGGATGCCTTTCTTTCCTTAACTGAGTTGCACTGTGCTCTCAGGGTCAGCCTCTGGCTACCTAAAGCTGGAGGCTGGGTCCCTTTTGTGGGCTTACTGGAGGGACAGGTCAGGTCTGGGGCCCTAAGGTCCCATGTTTGCCTGTACCCAACAGAATCCCTCTGGGGGAGGTCCCTAACTACCTGTAAAGGAGATCCCTCAGGAATGTTTTTACCCATCACCTGACTAGGGCTACTAGCCAGGCAATCCTCATTCTTTTGATGGGGGGGTTCTTGTGGACAGGGGCCCTCTTGGGGTCCACTGGCCTCCCTGACCTCTGCAGCCCTGGGCTGACTGAGGCAGGGTAGAGAGAGGCAGGCTACCTGCACCAGACTGGGTCCCACCTTGGAAGGGGCCACTGACATCAGAGGCTCTGCCAGGCCAGGCCTGGCTACCTCTGGGGCAGTTCCTTCACAAGGGGTGAGGTCAGCTCCCTGAGGAGGCTGACTTTTTCCTAATGTCTGGGGAGAGGGAGACTTTTCTTCCTCCCCACTACTCTCTGTTTGTGTGGAGTGATCCATAGTTTCAGGCTTCACTACACCTATGTCAGTCTGAGTATAGGCTGAGACCATTACAGCCTTGCCAACCTTTTCAGGGGGGCACTCAGTTTGTGTTTGAGCTGTGACTGTCACAGCTCTGCCAGCCTCTACAGGGAAGTCTGTCTGTGCCTGGGCTGTGGCTACCACTGCCCTTCCAACCTTTCCAGGGAGGAAATCCATTTGGACAGGGGTTGTGAATGGCACAACCCCACTACCCTTTTGTGAAAGGCCTACCATTTTAGAATGGGTGTCTTGTCCAACTCCAGCCCAAGCTGAGAGTTCTAAGTCATTCCCCAGTAAGCAGTCTACAGGCAAGGTTGGGGACACTGCCACCCTTTTAGGGCCAGTGACACCTCCCCAGCTGAGACATACCTCTGCCATGGGATGACTGTTCTGTTTGCCATCAATGTTGGTCACCTGGTAGGAGAAACCAGGCAAAAGCTGCTCAGAGGGAACTAGCCAATGGGCCACCATTGTGATGCTAGCTCCAGTGTCTCTGTAGGCCTCAGCTTTTGTACCATTGATGTAGGGCTCCTGTCTGTACCTACCCAAAGTGTTGGGACAGGCAGTGAAGTTAGCAAACCCCATGCCACCATCACAGACAAGAGTATCTGCTGCAGGGGAATTGGCTAAGCCAGGGTCCCCCTGTGTTCCCCAAGTAAACCCACCCAAATTTTTGGGGGCACTCCCACCACCTGGGGGATTACTGCTGACAGTAATAGGTGGTGTGACAGGAGTAATTGGAGGAACAGTTTTGTTTGTAGCCCTTGGGCAACTGCTGTCAGTTTTCCAATGCCCAGGAGTTTTACACTCATGGCAGTAAGGCTTTTTACCTGTGGTAGAGGAGGGAGCTTGGGACCCACCACCCTGTGTGGAGTTTTGGGGCCCTGAGGAAGATTTCTCTTTTGCCTTATCCCCTCCCTTCTCTTGAGGTTTGGTGGTATCTTTCTTTTGGTCACCACCCCGATTCTTAGGCCTGATCCTGGTCCTGACCCATTTATCTGCCCTCTTTCCCAATTCTTGGGGAGAGGTCAAATCTGAGTCTACCAGGTGTTGATGGAGGAGCTGGTTTTGACAGTTACTTAAAATCTGTTCTCTCATCATCAAATTGTACAATCCTGTATAATCAGATACCTTACTTCCCAGCAACCAACCCTCCAAAGCCTTAATGGCACATTCAACATATTCAGACCAGTCCTGAGTCTGTGTCTTTTGGGTGTCTCTGAACATTAACCTGTACTGTTCAGTGGTTAAGCCTAACCCATCAACCAGAACACTCTTCAGGACTCTATAGTTTCTGACATCCTCTTCTCTAACAGTGAGGAGTCTGTCTCTGCCTCTTCCTTCAAAGGAGAGCCAGAGGATTGCTGCCCACTGGTCTTCAGGAACCTGCTGTACTTTGCAGGCTCTCTCAAGAGCAGTTATCCATTTGTGGATATCATCCCCACTTTTGTAGGGGGGCACAACCTTAGACAGGTTCCTATTATCAAAGACCCTATCTTTGTCCTTAGGGACAATGCTGCCACCAGTGGGTATAGACCCACTCTCTCTAGGTTGCCTAGCCTTCCTCAGTTTTTCTTCCATCAGGGCTACTTCTAGCTCCTGCTTCCTGATCCTCAGCTGGGCTTCCTGCATTCTGGCCTCATGTTCCCTCCTCTGGGGGGTGGTCATCCTTTTCCTGGAGTGACCTTGAGAGCCTCTAGAGCCATGGGAAGCATTGGAGTCACCTGAGCGATTCCTTTGTCTCCCAAGCCCTGTGTTAAGTCCACTGGGGAGATCCAATGGGGTAAACCCACTGTCAATCCCCAATAGCCTTAGTTTAGCTGGGCCAAGTATAACACTTGGCACTGGGCTAGTTCTCCCTTCATCATCACTACTTTCTGTATCCTCACCACTTTCCTCCCCTGTAGTATGATTCTCATCTAAGGGATGGCTATTGGAACTGGGTACCTCTGTAGCATCTTCAGAAGGGGGGGCCTCCTGTTCCTGACCCTAAGGGGGCTAACTGGGAAGCTTTCCTGAGTTCTCTCTGATTCTCATCATTTTGCAAGAGTTCTCTGAGCTCAGCAGAGGTAGGGTTCTTGGGCTGTTTAAGGCCTCTAAGAGTTGCCAAATGCCTGAGCTCATTCTGGTTAAGGGTAGCAAAGCTGGATGGTGCCCTCTGGGGGTCACTCTCAACAGAGATGGGTACAGTGGACCCCTCTGCCCCGGCCATTGCTCTTAAGTGTGGGTGGATGTGTTGCAATCTACCTACACTTGGGTTTACCTACTAAACCTATCTAGTAGTTGTAGTCAGGGTGTGCTACTCCCTTTGCTCTACAACAACTAAGTTCAGTAGAACTTATGTATATCTAATCTTGTTTTATATGTACCTACAGGTACCTATGTGATCTTTCAATTGGTAACCAAGAGATTACAATGGTAAAACACAGCAAGCTCAAATCCAACCGCTGCTCACCAATGTGGGAAGTTGGCCTGGTATATGATGCTCACTAGTTAAAGTGATCACCTTGTACCATGCCAAGCAACCCTTATGGTGTGGTTGTAAGTCAACCTTTTCGGACTAGCTGCCCTAGTGGTAGCGTAGGCTAAGCAGTCTTTGAGGCTAAACTCGTGAAGCGTGTTAAGCCAGCTGTTTTACCAAATGCAACCCCCTTTTATACCAATGAAAGGACACCACACAGATATATATTCAAAATATATATGTATTTATTTCTCAAAGTAACCCCTAGTCTCTTTATGAGCACAGGAGCACAAATCGTCAAACAAGATTACAGTAGAATACACAGAAGTTGCACTTTATATGGATAGGCCCTGGTGGCCGCTCAAACCATATACTAAAATAGTGGTGTAAGTACCACGAACAGAAAAGGGAAAAGGCCTAGGGCCTCTAGAATCGCTGGGCCTACAAGGAGCTAACTTCAGTTAGTGACCAGGAGGTCCACGGGTGGCGTGTGCAGAGCAAATAGTCACACGCGTGTTCCCATAGGTTTCAATGGGTGCGTAAAAAGTACAAAGTTACTGCAAAGAGGATCTTCCGGATGGACTAGGAACTCAAGATTTGGAACACAGGCACTAGAGATGTATTACTACACTTGGGCACAGGTGTGCCAGCTTTACCTCACCCACAGGAAGCGGGTGCATAGGCCTCGAAGTGCGTCGGGTTTCTTCTATCTGTTCCGTGGAGCTTGAAGACAAAGATGCTGCAGGCGGTCGGTCCGGGAGAGATGCAGTGGATCCAAGAGTGGATCGGAGATGTTGAAGACCTGTAAGCAGAGGGGACAGTGTTCACAGTCACTAGCCAGTGACCAGCGTGGCACCAGGTGGGTACCAGGCAATGTCGGGTGCAAACAGGAAGAAAGGTGTAGCTTGTCTCTGCAGCCACGTGGTCCCTGGAGGTTGACGACGTCCAGGAGTCGGGTCACGAGCTGTCCCACGCAGGCTCTCGCTGTCGGCGGTGTCGGCGACTTGATCGAAGCAAACAAGCCTTGGCAAAAGCAATTGTTGTAGGAGATGAAATAAGCTGATGGTTCTGACCAGCAAGGTCAGAAGGACTGCTCCTTTGGAGGGGAGCAAGGGCCAGTCTGGAGCAACCAGACCAGCGGTGTATTTCATAAAGTTCGTCGCCAAGATGGCTACTAGCCAGCGGGCCAGCAACCGGTTAGGCGCGTCGAGTGGCAAAATGCAGAAGGGCCCCACGCAGATCGTGGAGATGCTGGAGGGCTCACCTTTGGTGCAGATGCTGCTCGGGTGTTGGGCTTCTCAGATCCCAAAGCACAACTTGGAGGGAGCCTCGGTTGTTGCACTTGTCAGCTTGTCGTGGTCGTTTCAAGATGGCTGGCTCCACGTGTCTCGGTGCCTCCACGGGTCTCCTCTTTTCAGGGACTGTGGATCGGGCGGTGAGAGGTCTGGAGGTCCAGGTCTTGTCAGTCTCTGGGCTCGGGCTCCGGCGGGAGGCGGCGGCAAAGCAGACGTTGATTCGCTGGATGGTGCTTGCGTTAGCAAGGTGGTCACTCCCTGACCACAGGGGAGATTGGCTTCAGTCCTCTGTGCAGCAGAGCGTCGAAGTTCCCGTCTTCTTCTTAGTGTTAAGTTGATTCCAGGATGTCTGAAGTCTTAGGACACAGCTCCTACCTTTAAGCGGATTCTAGGGGCCGGACTACCTGCTAGGTCCCTCCCTATGGGTGGGACCAGGAAGGGGGGTGGTTACACCCCCAATCCTTTGTCCAGCTCGCCCCAGGCCCGGGACTGGTGTGCCCCAGGACCGGTTTGAACTGGCATATGCACCGAGGCTCCTTGTGAGCCACAGGCATGTCTGGTTTCTTTCAAGCCCTACCTGACCAATACACAAAATCCTGTCTGGGGTGGTGCACGCACCTCCCCTGGCAGGAAACCCTTTGTCCACACCTCCCAAGCTGGAAGGACTCCCAGCAGCAGGAGGGCAGACTTGTGTCTGTGGTGGCAGCATCCATTTTGTGGAGCTGAGGCTATGTCTGATTTTACCCGGGTTTCAGGTACTGTACATGTCGTGTCCCTCTAGAAGGGTGGAATGCTAACCCCGTCGCCAGAATTGGCGAGGGGTTAGTATTCCAATTCGTATGACACCTTACTCGACATGTTTTGATAAAGCCAAACCAAAGATAGCATTTAACCGCGAGGTTCATAATGCACTTAAGAGTATATGGTATGACGATATCTGGAAACAGTAGAAGGAAGTTGTTCCGACCACTGCAGACAGGCTCAGCTCATGCCAGAGCACCATCTCACATGGAACCAAGCACTCTGCCTTCAGGATTGTTAAGGCCTGCCATAGGAGTGACTTATAGGTTACCATGTGTCCCATTTAAGGTTAGGTATAGGTATACTACACCTGAGTAAGTGGTGATTACACCAACTTACCCCAGCTGAGAGATCAGCCAGTTGTGTCAAATTGTTAGGCCAAGCCTGGGGTGGCATAATACATGCTTCAGCCCCTGGCAGGCCTTGGGTACACCAATGCCCTGGGTACCTAGTGTACACTGGTACAGGGGCTGACAGGGTGATCCAACCAATTGGGTATGTACCTAGGGTACATGGAGTCCATTTTAAAGAGAGAACAGCCAGGCTGAGATCCTGAATAGCAGGATCTCAGGCCAACTAAGTCGAAAAACCAGCTAGACACTAGGCAAAAATTTGGGGGTAACCATTGTCAGATATCCACCTTCCTACACCAATGAACTGTCATCAAAGAGCTCCATACAAACATGAATGGTATAGTTAGAACTTCGCTTTTTTTGTTTTGTGATATAGTTAGAACTTCCCCAGTCTTTCATTATTCTAATGTTGCTAAAATGAGTATGTTTGGGCAGATATACATTTTTGGCAGTAAAGCTGACACCCATGGAATACTCTTTAAATCCTGAGTTTGTGCTTCTCCAGACCAAACCCTCTTAAAATGCCCACCAGTATGGATGCCATGTGATTCATACACCTTGTAATCCTCATTCCCTGTAGACTGATTTATATACTTGTATGATTCATTGTCTCTGTATAATGTGTGCGTGGTGTTAAGTACTGACACACACTACACTGATATGAGTAGCGCTCTACAACAAATGAAATGCATATGGGAGAGGGGCTACGTAAAGATGAGGGGCACTGTTGGAGGGTGGCAGTGAAGGAATCCGAGAAGGAGGTAGTAGGAGGGGCTATGGAGCGATGAGGGGCACTGTTGGAGGGTGGCAGTGAGGCAATCCGAGGAAGAGGTCATGGGGGGAGGAGGGAGCTGGGGTGAGATGAGGGGCACTGGTGGAGGGTGGTAGTGAGTGAGCCTGAGGAGGAGGTCATGAGGGGGGGGGGCTACATAGAGATGAGGGGCACTGGTGGAGGGTGGCAGTGAGGGAATCCGAGGAGGAGGTCATAAGGGGGAGGGGTTATGGGAAGATGAGGGGCACTTGTGGCATGTGGCAGTGAGGGAATCCGAGGAGGAGGTCAATAGGGGGGGCCATGGAGGGATGAGGGGAACTGTTGGAAGGTGGTAGTAAAGGTATTTACGGAGAATTAGGTTATTGGTACGGCGCCAAAAAAGAATTTCGCATCAACGCTGAAGCCGGCCTTGACATGGCCTTTCTATTTTTGTTTATTTAATTAGCAGTCGGGTCATAAGGGCTACTGTGGAACTTACTTTAAAGTGCGTGCTAATTATATTTACTGCTATATTCAATGTTTTAGGTTTGAATGTGATTTTACTAATGTTTTTACCGGGAAAAATGAAAGTGGAGCCCGATGGTGCCTGATATGGGGCTGGGGCCCAAGGTCAGCTGTGAGATAAGGTGCACTGGAGAGGAGTAGTGGATAATCAAGCCTGTAAGGGAGAGCGTTGCCGAGTCCGGGGTCAGGTGGAGGTAGTAATGAAGAGGGATTCACCCTGAAGGCTCACACAGAGTGAGCCTTATACTCCCACCTCAGAAACCTCCTCTTCCCATCTGTGGTAGTCTGCGGTCCCTAATGGGGTTTACGGTCAATAATAAGTTGTGTATACTACTACATAGGTTTTTGATTCTGGTTTATTTACAGATATGCGGGTCGGTATAGTAGAACCAAGCACTGGTATGAGAGTCTCCTATCTGTAGCAGTGCAGAACAAAACAAAATATGTATTCTCCGAGGTTCCTCCCTGTAGGGTGCTTTCTTGGCGCCTCCTCGTTTCAGGGTCCTCGGTCTTGATATACTCGGGGGTGAAGGGAGAAGGAAAGAAAAGAAAACAGGTCTGAGTCACTGCTACCAGGGTGTCTTACGGTGCTACCTTCACCAAAGGGATGTGTAGGAAGGGAAGTGCGGGGTCGGGGATATTCTACACCTTTCTCGTGTTTCACAGCCCTTCACAACCTCCCCACCGCCCCCACCCAAAAGGTCCCCTAAGAGCCACTTGCCTCGAGCCACGGCCCGTTCTCTGGACCGCGGCGCTGGGACCCGGGGTGGTTTCTCCTCCCTGCAGCCCACCGGGTTTGATCGCAGTAAGGATGTTACTGGTACGACTGGCTCCGTTCGCTTCCCCCGCTGCTGTCTCTCCTCTCGCTCGTCGTTCTCCTCCTCCGCTCACCGCTGCTCCTCCGCTCGCCGCTGCTCCTCCGCTCACCGCTGCTCCTCCGCTCACCGCTGCTCCTCCGCTCGCCGCTGCTCCTCCGCTCACCGCTGCTCCTCCGCTCACCGCTGCTCCTCCGCTCACCGCTGCTCCTCTGCTCACCGCTGCTCCTCCCGATACTCCTCGCATCCCACGTCCTTCCTCGTCCTTCTCTGTCTTTTTCAAGCATCCCGCTTCCTCTTCCGTGGCTGGCTCCTCCTCTAAGGGCGGCCTCGAGGCTAGACCGTCTCCCGTTTCCGGTGCAATGTGCCGCGGCACAGTCCTGCTCCACTTCCGGCCTGCCTCGCGTTCTGGCTCACAGATCTCCCCCGCTAGGAATGGACGTTGGGGCCATTCAGTGGAGGGATTCCGGGACAGGTAGTCGGCGCAGCCTTGCCGAGTGCCGGGTATATGAAATGTCTGGAAAGAGAAAGGTTGTAAGGACATGAACCATCTGAGTATTCGTTGATTGGAATCCTTATGTTTCACAAGCCAGGTTAAAGGGGCATGATCGGTGAGTATGGTGAAGCAACGCCCTAATAGATAGTATTGTAGCGCTTCCACCGCCCATTTTATTGCTAAGCACTCTTTCTCTATTGTTGAATAATGACACTCCCTAGGAAACAATTTCCTACTGATATAGAGGGTCGGCTTGAGATCCCCCCGTGAGTCCGGCTGCTGTAGCACAGCCCCCAGACCAATACCGGATGCATCTGTTTGTAGGACGAAGTGTTTGCTGAAGTCTGGGCTGCGTAACACAGGGGCTGTGCATATGGCTTCTTTTAGAGCTTGGTAGCTGCGTTCGTGTACCTCTGTCCAGTTTTGTATTCGGGAGGGATATGTCTTAGTTAGGAGATCCGTGAGGGGGCTTGCCAAGGTAGAGAAGTTAGGGACCAACCGTCTGTAGTACCCCAGGAACCCGAGGAAGGAGCGGACATCCCTTTTGGTTTTTGGTTGAGGCAGGGTTTTTATTGCTTCTATTTTCGTCACCTGAGGTTTAATCAGTCCCCCTTTTATCGTATATACGTGGTATTGGATTGTATCAGTTACTAGCAGTGATTTCTTTGGGTTTATTTTTAGCCCGGCGTCCTGAATGGCTGAAAACACTTCTGCTAGATGTCTCAGATGTTCTGTCCACAATGGGCTGAAGATGACTATATCGTCCAAATACGCTGCTGCGTAACCTGTGTGTGGTTTCAGTAAGCGATCCATGAGACGTTGAAATGTCGCGGGTGCCCCGTGGAGGTCAAAAGGGAGTACCCGGAACTGATAGAGCCCTGATGGCGTTGAGAAGGCTGTCTTCTCTTTGGCTTGTGGTGTTAGGGGTATCTGCCAATAACCTTTGGTTAGGTCAAGGGTTGTCAAATATTTGGCATTCCCTACTTTCTGGATTAATTCGTCTATACGAGGCATTGGATAGGAGTCGAATTTAGTGACACTGTTTACTTGACGGAAGTTCATACAGAAACATAGACTTCCGTCAGGTTTCGGTACAAGCACTATTGGTGAACACCAGTTGCTTGTAGAGGGCTCTATTATGTTCGCCTGCAACATGTCTGTGACCTCTTGTTCTACCGCGTCTCTTCGTGCTTCGGGTATTCGGTATGGTTTTAGCTTTACCACCCGGTCGTCCAAGGACACGATGTCATGCTGGGTTATTGAAGTCAGCCCCGGGGTGGTGGAGAAGATACCAGGAAAACGGTCTAGTAGAGAAGCTAACTGGGTTTTCTGGTCAGGTGACATGATGTTGCCCTCAGGGGCCTTAGTACTCGTGGTCGGGTGTGTGTTGGCGGTGGTTATCTCTAGAGGTCTCTCTTTGTTTACCGTGAGAACAGACGGCCCAGGTCCGTCTGGGTTTGTGGGCTCCTCCCATTTTTTTAACAGATTGACATGGTATATTTGTTTACCCCCTGTTCTGAGCGGTTGAAGGACGCTATATGTCACGGGAGTGATTTTTTTCTCGATCACATAGGGGCCTTGCCACTTGGACAGGAGTTTGTTGTCTGTGGAGGGGAGTAATAGGAATACCTTATCTCCGGGAAGGAATTCTCTTAGTCTGCTATTTCGGTCATAAAATAGCTTTTGGGTGGTTTGTGCTTTTTCCATGTTTTCATGTGCGAGACCCCATATTTTCTCAACAGCAGACTTTAAATCGGCTGCATATTTGGGTAGGGGTTGTCCCTCCTCCTCCTCTGTCTCCCATTGCTCGGCTGCCATGTCTAGCAGGGTTCTTGGATTTCTACCAAATAGCAACTCAAACGGGGAGAACCCCGTTGATTTTTGTTCATGTGTTCTAATGGCGAATAGGACTAGCGGTAATTGCTGGTCCCAGTCCCTTCCTGTCTCGGATATGGCCTTGCGAAGCATGCTTTTAATGGTCTTATTATAACGTTCCACCAGACCGTCCGTCTGGGGGTGATAGACCGACGTCCGGATCTGGTGGATGCCCAACACTTTGCATACTTCGGCCATTAATCGTGACATGAAAGGAGTTCCTTGGTCCGTGAGGATTTCTGCCGGAAATCCCACCCGGGTGAAGAAACTAATCATGGCCCTAGCTACGACAGGTGAAGTCATGGATGTCAAGGGAAAAGCCTCCGGATACTTGCTAGCGTAATCAACAATGACTAAGATGTATTTATGTCCTCTGGCAGAGGGCGGGAGTGGGCCTACCAAGTCCATCCCGACACGCTGGAAGGGTACGTCTATTATGGGCAAAGGACGAAGTGGGGCCTTTCTAACACCTTCGGGGTTTGAGTATTGGCACCTAACACAGGACGCACAGTGCTTTGCTACATCATTATAGACCCCTGGCCAGTAGAATCTGCCCAGTAGATACTTCAGAGTATTCTCTTTCCCGTAGTGCCCACCCCCTGTATGGTTGTGTGCTAACTGCATGACATGAGGCCTGAAAGCAGAAGGCACCAGGAGCTGCGTTCTGACCCTGTCCCCCTCCTTTACTGAACGGTACAGAAGTCCCTTAGACACAAAAAAATAAGGTCCTACCTTCTCATCGTTCTGCTCCTGTGCTTGTTCCCAAGCATGGATGAGGGTCTGATCGTCTCTCTGTGCTGAACAGAAGCTAATCGGGACCGTCTTCACAGGTTCTGTAAGGGAGATAGGAAATGCGTGATATGGGTCATGCGCCTCTGCATACTGGTGTTTTGCTTTCCTTTTCTCTGTCTTGCTTTTTCTGTCTTTACCTGCGCTTGTTTCTAGACCGCATTCGCTAAAGGGTGCTTCCTGTAACCATGAAGTCCCCTCGTTTCGTATCTCACTTAGATACTGCTCAAACTTGGGGTGGTCTGTTCCTATTATGACTGCCTCTGGCAAGGACGGTATTACCCCTACTCGCCGTATTTGTGGGTCATGAGATATGTCAAGTAGTACCTCTGCGACCGGATAGGTCTTTGTGTCTCCGTGTACACAGGTGACTTGTACTGTGTCTGTCTCTCGTAACTGAAGCTGGGGTACTAGTGACCTATCCACCACGGACACGTGGCACCCAGTATCTAACAGCGCCCGTTGCTTCTTTCCGTTTAAGAGTACCTCCTTTTTATATCTAGGAGCCCCCTGACCTCCCACACATATCCGCCCCCTTGTATATCCTACCTCCATGGGTTCTACGGTTGAGGCTCTGTGTGGACATTGTCGAGCTATGTGGCCCCACTCGGAGCAATGAAAACACTGTGGTCCCTGATTTCCTAAGCTCGGGAGAGGGGGAAGTGGTCTATTCTGGGCACGGGGTTTGATCTCAGGCCTGGGGAGGTTTCTAGGGGGAATAGAGGGGGTCTGGGATGTTCCTGCCTTAAACTCGGGTGACCTGTGGAAGGCACAGGCTAGGTCGACTGCCGTGGAGGTGTTGAAATTAGGGTGCTGTTTTATCCAAGAACGAGTAGTGAGGGGCAGGGCGTCCAGGAATTGTTCCAAGAAGATCTTTTCCGTCACTTCCTCCATTGTAGACACATGGGGTGTTAGCCAGCGGTTCCCCATATCCCTGATCCTATAGTACAGTGCACGGGGGTTATCCCCAGAGTTCCATTTCTCCCTCCTAAACTTATTTCTATAGTATTCCTGATCACAACCGAGTCTTTTCAAGATGGCTTTTTTCACATCTTCATAGGATGTTGTTCCAGCAGGGTTGGCGGCCTGATAGGCAGCTTGTAGCTCTCCCGCCAACAGGGGAGCTATGTATTGACTCCAGCGTTCCGGGGGCCACGCCGCTGACGTGGCCACCCTTTCGAAGTTCACAAAAAAGTAGTCGGGGTCGTCTCCTTCCTGGAACTTTTGGAGGACCGACCCGGGGACATTAGGGCGGACTCGAGCACTGACGATGGCGTCAGTTAACCTTAGAATTGCGGTGTCCTGAACTTGCTGGTTCGATGTAAGAATCACTGCCTGATCCCGTAAAGCGCCATGTAACACCTCCCTATCTTTTCGGGCTGCCAGTGCTTGTTCCTCTAGTGCCAACTGTAGATGTCTCGGTCCTTCCGCCAATTGGTTTGTTATGCTCTCTATCGTGTTAGGCACGGGTTGGGTCATTGTCGACACCCGGTGAAGATCCCACTTCTGACACCAAGTTGTGGTAGTCTGCGGTCCCTAATGGGGTTTACGGTCAGTAATAAGTCGTGTATACTACTACATAGGTTTTTGATTCTGGTTTATTTACAGATATGCGGGTCGGTATAGTAGAACCAAGCACTGGTATGAGAGTCTCCTATCTGTAGCAGTGCAGAACAAAACAAAATAGGTATTCTCCGAGGTTCCTCCCTGTAGGGTGCTTTCTTGGCGCCTCCTCGTTTCAGGGTCCTCAGTCTTGATATACTCGGGGGTGAAGGGAGAAAGAAAGAAAAGAAAACAGGTCTGAGTCACTGCTACCAGGGTGTCTTACGGTGCTACCTTCACCAAAGGGATGTGTAGGAAGGGAAGTGCGGGGTCGGGGATATTCTACACCTTTCTCGTGTTTCACAGCCCTTCACAACCTCCCCACCGCCCCCACCCAAAAGGTCCCCTAAGAGCCACTTGCCTCGAGCCACGGCCCGTTCTCCGGACCGCGGCGCTGGGACCCGGGGTGGTTTCTCCTCCCTGCAGGCCACCGGGTTTGATCGCAGTAAGGATGTTGCTGGTACGACCGGCTCCGTCGTCTTCCCCCGCTGCTGTCTCTCCTCTCGCTCGTCGTTCTCCTCCTCCGCTCGCCGCTGCTCCTCCGCTCGCCGCTGCTCCTCCGCTCACCGCTGCTCCTCCGCTCGCCGCTGCTCCTCCGCTCACCGCTGCTCCTCCGCTCGCCGCTGCTCCTCCGCTCACCGCTGCTCCTCCGCTCACCGCTGCTCCTCCGCTCACCGCTGCTCCTCTGCTCACCGCTGCTCCTCCCGATACTCCTCGCATCCCACGTCCTTCCTCGTCCTTCTCTGTCTTTTTCAAGCGTCCCGCTTCCTCTTCCGTGGCTGGCTCCTCCTCTAAGGGCGGCCTCGAGGCTAGACCGTCTCCCGTTTCCGGTGCAATGTGCCGCGGCACAGTCCTGCTCCACTTCCGGCCTGCCTCGCGTTCTGGCTCACACCATCAAAGGAACATTACATGGAAAAAACACTTTTTGAGAGTGATAATATTTAGAAAGAGTTTTGGAAAAGAGTGCGTTTTACTGGGCCTTGTAAGACTAAGAAGAGATAAAGGAGGGCCCTGAAGCAGGCCTGCCCAGACATATATGCGACAAAACGAGCCGACAGTGGCCCACCCAAATGTACCCTTGGCCCACCCAAATAAAAATTCCTGGAGCCGGGCCTGATTCAGCATACTCAGTCTTATTTTTGCCAATCATCTGGTAATTTGACCCCTACCATGGCTGAAATTTACCAAATTGGCTGAGCGGCACCAAATGCCCAGTTTGACTGGGTGTGAGTGTTTGATTGGTTCTGATGCTCCGTCCATCATCACCCCCTTTTGTACCGCTCAGTTTAAAAGAGAGGCTTATCCTTTATAGCTAAATTGCACAACTGCTCGCCTGGAAACTGATTCACAGTGTAGAAGTAACCCAGAGTGGAAAGATCAGTTAAATTCCAGATATCTTATCTGTTCATAATACATAGAAATATTCGGGCTGCACGAGGCTGCAGTACTTTCACTTGCAACACTGATTCTGACTCAAAGCACATACATTTCACAGATCAACACTGCGCAGTTCTCCGGCAACTACTACAAAGGAGCTCTGACACAACGCACAGAATGAGTGAGGTACCTGGCAAGAGTCCATTTGCTACTGAATAATAATATTGTCCGTCAACACTCTTGTCCTTGCAGGGAAAAAGTTAATATGATACCCTTTCACGCAGGTATTTGCGCGGAAGGGGCGTGCAATGCGTGTTGTTGTTGGCGTTCCGCAGCAAAATCTACTGCTTTTTAATGCTGCCCCAGATTTACAAGGATCTGTGCATTGTTTTTGCTTTTTCTATGTGTGCTGCATAGTGCAGCACACATAGAAAGAGCAATACACCATTAATGTCTGTTTTTGTGCAGGAAGGGACACCTTCCTGCACACAAACCATCATCCCTACAACACAGGCACCCTTCCACTATGGTGCAAGGGTATCTGTGTTGGCATTAGGCAGCTATTTTTAGCGCCTGAGCTAGGGAAAACACAGGGGTGCGCCATATTCTTGTAAATACGGCGCATCCCTACATTTTGGAAATGATGCAGTGGGGCACTGCAAAATTTGCTGCAGCGCGGCTCTGTGCCATTTCCTTATACATGTGCCCTCTGGAGTTGAGAGAGCCTGGCTGCTTTAAGATGCTGCCCTGTACAGAAGCCTCGACTCGTAATGTCCCGTTAGTCCTATTTAATCGATAGCTGACTTAATTGGAGATGGTACTTCTGCTAGTTCGCCTACGAAGGGATCCTATAAATCTGTGATATGGAATGTAGACCATCCAATTACACCCTACACTTTACTATACCCAAGCATTAGGTTTTCAGATTATACCCAAAGGATTATGTTTGTGTTTTTGTGGTTACTAATCAGGTTTCTCTTCCGTAGATAAGATTGGACCAATATACTGTTATTACGGGTCTCCATTACAAGATGGTGACCGTCTTTTATCAATGATGAGCTAATACCCCTTATATAGAGAAATGGCACATGGTCACTGACAGAATAATGTAGCTCTTGATTAACACAGACTGTTCGATCTAATTCATACATACTGATATCGTGGGTCTCCATTACAAGATGGCGACCGCCATTTTAACGATCATGAGCTAACACCCTCTTCCTTGGAGAGATGGCACACAGTCGTTTACAGAATATTGTAGCCTTTGAATAGTACAGAATGCTCTAACCAATGTATCCGACTGCCTGCTGGTATGGGCAGTTACGGATTGATCTAGGTCCGGTATTTAAGACAAAGGTTTTCGTAGCCCTTAGCGAGATGCCAAAAAGCTAATGGAAGTACTCTCCCTCATCTTTGTAAGGTGAGGTACTTCTAATGCATGCAATATACTGCAGGGCTCTGGTCGTCCTGGTTTGTGTCACGCAAATAGGGATGACAGTGTTATCTGATGACTTTGTGTTTATTTGTTTTCTGCTTAAAACGCGCTGCACACCTATAATTGTCTTAACTTTAGTTAAAGATATGGTATTGCCGTTTGTATTTCGATATTTTCAATAGCTAAGGCATTCCTAGCAAGGGCTAGCCTAATTGAAGATTACTTGAATGAGGAATTATCTGGTGACATTTCCGCAGAGTGGCACGTATGATTACTTCGAATACTTTGCAAGCATCTCTGGTGCTACGTCTGGCAGCCTGACAATCACAAATATAGAGGCCCCATGGAATATGGGTGGTTGTTAATAATTTCCCTTTAGAGCAATGGTATACTAAGTTGCTCAGAGTAGCTTTATATGTAAGCTTTTTTGTGACCTTTCATTGACTTGTATATACTGAGCACTTTAAAGTATTATGAGGGTTTGTCACAGTTATTTACTTATAGGCCACGCGCTGATATTGCGGATTTACTTTGTTTTCAGATTTCCTAACTATACTAACTCCTGTTGTGGAATGGCTTGGAGACATAGGTATGATTTAGTTAATTGGTTACTCCTATAAGAATATTTGGTCTAATGCCTAATGTGTTATTTATACATGATCTGTCTCTATGACCAGATACTAGAGGAATTGGTGAGTTGTTACATATTATGGCACTATTATGGTGGTGGGCATCTGTTCTTACAGTGTCAACGACACTTCACGGATTTAATCAGGGCCGGACTGGCCGTAGCGGGCAACGGGTATTTCTCCGGTGGGCCGCTAGGGTGAGGGCGGGCCGAAACTAGCCGTTGCAAACAGCTCGGCCGCGCCCCTCCTCCCCCACAGGGGGGCTGGCCGAGCAGTTTGCCAGGGCTGGTTTTGGTTCCCAGTCCGGCCCTGCTAGACGTTATAAAATATACTCTCCCACGGTTACCAGTGAATTGAATCATTGTCTCACACAATCCTGCAACCGCCTCTTATGGGATGTACAAAGGTACCTTGTCTGTTGCTGCCTCTACTCTTCTACCCATCAGGAGTAGAGCTAGCGCAGGGGAACCAAGGATTAAGCCATGGACATCTCTGACTCCTGGATTTAGATAATCTTCGCCTGTGCTTATAAATGTCAACTTTTTCTACAGTTTTAAACATACATTTTGGGAACAGACATTTGGTTTCCTTCTGCACTACACATAAAGAACTGCACCTTTGTACTCAGCTGTCACCACCTGGCTGTAAGCGATTGGCTAGCTAGATCTGGTGGATCAGTGAGCAAACGCATCCCTCAGCACCTGGATGCCATCACTGGCGACGACCAGCGCTCTACAAATCCACCTTATATTGCATTACACATTACAGGGGCAGTAGTTGT
Source organism: Triturus cristatus (assembly GCF_964204655.1). Classification (NCBI taxonomy): domain Eukaryota; kingdom Metazoa; phylum Chordata; class Amphibia; order Caudata; family Salamandridae; genus Triturus; species Triturus cristatus. Next base: position 310,610,496 of record NC_140585.1, on the reverse strand, counting down.
CTACATGGTCATAGGTTTGTATCCTTGGGTGTTCTATCACCATCTCATCCTTCTGAGGTTGATAAAATGAGTAGACTGAGCTGCATAACAATAAACACCTGTTATCTGTCAGTGGTGCCAAGAGACCTAAGGCAGTGGATGTGCTGTCCACAAGTGTAATATTGTATATATTTTTGGCACGCACCCCATGGACCCTCTCCATCATGAGCTTGAATGAAAAGACAAAACATTATTCTGAATAAAGCCTTTGTTGTGCCCAAACGCTCAGTGCAGGAATAGTTTGTTTTTGTAACAAAAACTCAATCACAATTTTATATATTTTACAATAAATAAATAACAATACCTGATGAGGTATCCCTATACAACAAAGCTCAGTAACACCCCCTACCCACTGAGATAGCTTACAGAGTTAGAATAATCATGGATATAGGAAACTGGGTTACAAGTTGAGTGGGGTGGAAACTTACTTAAGAAGCAACCACAATTCTCTACAGGGTGAAGCCACAGTTAACCTATGCTTAACCCTGTGGTAGGTTGGCACAACTTTAAAGGCAATGTGCAAAGTATTTATGCAGCACTTCAAACAGTAATTACGTGGGAACACAACACAAGAAAAATCCCACACCAATAAAGTAAAATAGAATGAAACAAACAAAATTTGACACCAAAACAACAAAAATCCAGAGATATACAATTTGAAAGGATTAGGTAGAAACAGTGCTTAACAAAACAAGCTCCAACTACAGTTATCTGGTTGAGCCGGACCAGGATAAAGTCACAAGTTCAGGCTGACCACAATGGTGCAAGATACAGGACCAAGTTAGTTCCACTGAGAAATTTATCTTAAAACCTGGTTGCGGAATGTTGTGCCGTGCAGTGGCAGTCCCAAGAAGCAATGTGAGGTCTTGTGAATGCTGCTATGTGTGCTTGCGTCAAGGTTGCTACACACTGTGTCGGTGATTTTGATCTGAAGCTTCAAGGTCCGCATCGAGAATGGGGACACCTAGCAGGCAGAGTCGAGGTGCAGGGCTCAAGATGGTTGGAGCTTTTTCTGTCCATGAGGCGCCGATCAGGAGGCCAGACAATTAGCCCTTGGAGTCACTCTGGTGGTTTTGGGTTCAAGATGCAGGTCCAGCCCTGCTGACTTAGACAGTAGGGCAGCAGGAGAGCAGAGTAGCAGGGCTGCATGGAAGTCCTTCTTGGGGTTGAGCAGCATAGCAGTCCTTCTTCTGAGTGTTTCACAGGTCCAGAGGTATACTGAAGAGTTGGGTCTGAGGTTCCAATATTTATACAGGGTGCCCACTTTGAGCTAGGAGAACCGTCTGGAATACTTCCCCTACAGAGGTTTCTGGAATTTCCTTCCTCCCTTCCCTGGCCCCAGCTTGTCTGGGGGCACAGAAGACTAGTGTGAAACCCTCTGTGAGTGTGGCGAGGCAGAGACTTTGTGATATGCAAGTGTGGTAGCTGACAGCTCCTTTCCATCATCCTTACGGAGATGACCCCTATCTCCCTTTTCTCTCACTATGTACGAGTATTACACAAAGACAAATTGCCAGACACACCTAGTCATGTAACCCAGGATACAGGTTGCAGCCATCAAATGGTTGAGACAAATAAAATCCAACTTTCTAAAGGTAGCATTTCCATAAATTTTACTTAAAATCCCCCTTCACCATTGAAGAGGGTTTTAACTTACAATTGTTTGAACTCCAAACACAACATTTCTACCTGTTTCCAAATGAAATTTATCACTTATTAAATGTTAGAGAGTAGCTTAATGTTATCCTCTGGGAGAGGTAGGCCTTGCAGTAGTGAAAAATGAATTAAAGAGTTTTTACTACTATGACATGTAGAAGTTAAAAGTACAAAAAAACACTGCACCCCGGCCTATGGGCTGTATATGGCTTACCATAGAGGTGGCTTGTATATATTAAAAAAGGGAGATTTAGGCTTGTCAAAGGGATCGTTTTGTCAGGGCGACATGGCAGTTTGAAACTGCACACACAGGCTGCAATAGCAGGCCTGAGACATGTTTAAAATTCTATTTAAGTGGGTGGAACAATGAGTGCCTCAGGCCCACCAGAAGCATTTAATTTACAGGACCTGGGTACATGTAGTCCCACTTTTCTAGGGACTTACACAGAAATGAAATGTGCCAAACGGGTGTAAAGCCAATTACACCATGTTTAAATGAAAGAGCAAAAGCACTTTAGCACTGGTTAGCAGTGGTAAAGTGAGCAGAATCCTACGGCCATCAAAAATGAATTCATCAAAGACAGAAGGAGTAAGGCAAAGGGGTTGGGGGAAGACCACCCTAATGACAGGTCTAACAATGGGTGAACAGCAATTTTAAAGGTACTTTGGAACAAAGTTCAGTAAATAGCAAACACACCTGCTAAACTAGAAAGCTAAATGTTAAAGCTTTGGGTAATACTGAATACTTGACACATTTGTTAGAGAGTGATGGTCAGTACACAACAGTGGTACTGGTATTTGGCAGCACTGGCGGGGCAGTGAGTGGTTTAGGCTGCAGTTGCCTCTTGGGAACACTTTTGGTCCTGGAGACTATCTGTTTACAAATGAATCACTGGCTGTGCCACCGCAAAACCAAGGTCATAAAAGATTTTATTATACTGTACCTAGAGCCTTTGGCCCCAAATGCACATCAGAACCACTATCATCGTCACATTAGCAGTGAGTCCCACCACTGCCGACAAGTTGTTTGATAAAAATTGCCCCTTTTGGAGGACACTTTCATATTATGTGGCGGAAAGTATCCACAACATTTACTACAAATATTCACACCAGACTTGAAAAGTTGCAATCTGGTGTAGTACATCAGGTGCGAACTCTTAAGCGGCACCAACCTAAACACAGAATGGCAGATTTACAAGCCCCTTGCGCCACTTTTGCGTCACTTTTCCCATGTTAAAAGTGACGCAAAAGTGGTGCAAGGGGCTTGTAAATCTGCCCCAGAGTGTTTAATACATCTCTGGGTACATGCGTAGTTGTCACATTCTTCCTCCAATTGCCCAAAATCCCCCTCCCATCGTAACACGTAAAACAGAGCTCCTCCTAGCTACAAATTCTCTCCTATACTTCGAAATCTCATTTGTTCTTGGCCCTCTTCACACTTCCGGGTTGGAGGTGTGGGTACATGTGCAATAGTTATTAATTAATGCATTAGCAGAGGAGAGTCACAAATGCAATGTTTGTACTGTGTTCAATAGAACAAGGATGTTTAGCTTGGGATGAGTGAGGCTTTAGGCCTACTTGAGTTTTTAATTTCACTTTGTTTATTGTGAGTGTTCTTTAGAGCCTGACAACAGCTCATCTTCCCCCTCCCTGCCTGACAACAGCTCATCTCCCCCTCCCTGCCTGACAACAGCTCATCTTCCCCCTCCCTGCCTGACAACAGCTCCCCTCCCTCTCCCTGCCTGACAACAGCTCATCTTCCCCCTCCCTGCCTGTGCACCATGAAGATTCAGATGTGACCTTCACACTCTACATAACAGTATGAAAAAAACGTTAGTTCTGTGGTGTTACTTGCTTTGCAACATTTGTAAAATGCAATATTTTGTCTTCCTGATGTTCCTGGACAGGGTAGATTTTAAAACTGTATACAAATTGAAGGCCCTTCTTTAGATCGAAAGGAGGTGCTGTTTATAATCTGAATGTAGCGTTGCTTTCTGTGTAAAGCATGCTACAGCGTCTTCATTAGGGAAGGGGCACATTTCAATATTTATCATATGATGTGTTTCCTATTCACCTATTGGATGGTTCAATGTTACTTCCGTTGTCAGGTCACATTGACTGTGTAGTTTCTCTGTCTAGAAATGCACAAAGGCTGCCGGTTTTAGGGATGATGAAAAAATCAAAGAGATGGCCAGGAGGAAAAAATATACAAAAAAGAATTATTTCTCAATAGGAGGCTAAATATTCCTCCATTGATGGAACATAGTCCTATTATTCATTCACATACATTTCAAAAAAGGGAAAAAACAATCACATACCAAAGACCAAATGATTACAAAGTTTAATTAACGTAATCCAGATAAACTTCATCATAATTTTGGAGTTTCTCTCAATATACCATATACATATATATACATACACATATAACACTTATATACAAAATCGCATAAAATTAATAATGATAACAAAAATGTCAAGTTCCTTCCACCCAAATTGTCGAAAAAAGAGAAAGTTTTCACCTAAAACCTATAGGTAATACACTTGGATTTTAGGGATGAGCCAGAGTTTCTTCCTGAATCCCACTGAGGCAGACTCCACCTCAAAGCCTGATTTACTTTAATACTTCGAATATTCAGAACATTTCTTCCCTGACTATCGGAGAACAGAACTCACGTTGGCCTGTTAGCCACTCTTCACCTTGAATAATTTCATATTCCTTCTCTCCTGCTTCATTGAGCAGCCCATGTGAGATATGCTCGTTAGTAGTCGTTTGCCCTGTACTAGATTGTTTACAGTGCTGGTTATTCATTAGATGTGTGCTTATTTTTCACTGCCAATGATATTTTGCATTTTGAGCATTTCGAATAAGCTGACTAATGCCTTTTGTGTTCTGTATTAATTTTTAATTTGTAATAAACCTTAATGTGTGGATTATCCATTGTGGGCTTTCCTGTGTGGATTTTTCTATGTGTTGCTTCTGGGTTTCCATGATTGGTTTTTAAGTCTCTGGTCTTTAAAGTCGCATAGCGCCGATCCATCAATCAGCCCTTTTGATATATAAGCACCAACAGAGGTCACTACTGTTCTAGGGATTTGCCTTCATTATATGCAGGTTTGAGTAGCAAGGTTTAATATTACTGTTTTAAGGTTTTAAGGGTTAAGGTTCTGCTGGTTAGAGACAACCGAGCATCCCAAATGCCTAGATAGATTAACAGCACTTGCAGTATATAGTGCGCCTCTTTTCTGTTAGTGAGTTATATACTTGCACCTGCTTCTTCACTTGTGTCTTCTAGGTACCGCACCCCCATTGCTCTTCACTGTCCTGCACTGGCTTTTTACTATGCTATCCATTCTTCTTGTGTAACAATGCATCCAGCACCAGGGTTAATTCAAGATTCTAGGAAGGATTGGGGTGACAGCAGGGGATGCTAGATCGGCCAATTAAAACATGGGATTAATGTTCTGGTGTTGTGCTTCTGGTTTATAAATATATGTTATACATTCATTATTGTTGTTTTCAGGGAGATCTATTCTTCATTCTCTTCAACAGAACCAACATAGAAAATCCAGTGTGAGTAATCCCATTCTAGGATGAACGTTTTAATAAGTGCATGCGTGAAATGTCTGGTCACGGGTTTAAGTCTGATGTAAGTACAAAAGTTGATGGGAGGAACCTTTGCAATTAGTTTGAACTACTGACAATTACTGTAGGTAGTATTCCAACCCACCAATTCTCACCCACAGTTCCACCTTAGAAACAGGCTCACCATATGGAATTTCATGCTGACCAAGCATTTCGTGGAAACAGTCCACGCTGAAATTCCAGGTGAGGACCTCTGTAGAAATGAACAAAGCGCTTTGACGCCTCCTCAGCGGTAGTAAGCGCTATATAGCTGCAATTACAATACAATACAACGGAAGCAACCCCAGACAGCTTTCACCCTTGTTGGAACTTGTCAGTGAGGTGTACGTTATATCCTGTTGGACAGTGAGCAAGGAATCTGGGTCTGGGCATCCCCTCGGCCACTTAGGGTGTTGTGTCAAGCTATGCCTCCTTCTAATGAGGCCTTTCTAGCCTGAAAGTACTCTGAGACTGTTTGTGTTCCCATCTGGAGGTGACCAGGCCTGCTTAGACTAATTTGCAATTGGCTGACCTCCGTTGAGAGTGGCATACTGGACAAAAATGATAGTCTAGAATGCAACTCCGAGTGATTGCCAGTGATGAGATTCATGCAGCATTCCCTCCATCACATTGTTGGTTGTTGTGGTAAGTACTGGTGTGCCCGCCCTCTTTTTGCTTGTCTTGTTGCAGGGATTCTGCTTATGCACAGAACTATGCGCAGGAAACCAGGACCTCAGAGAATTGTGGTGTACCAGAAACTCCCCTCAGAACCAAGAACCTCCATATCCGACTAGCTTAGTGTCCCATTCGTTAGCCTAGATCTAGCTAGGCGGTCCCAATGTATAGACAACCCAGAACACGCGACTTAGATATTTCTCAGGAGTGGTGGGAATCCGAAATACCTGTTTGTACTTATTTAGCAGTCCACAACAAAATAATACAGACACTGTAAAGTTTAAAGAGTTTATTTTATAAACCTCGTGTCCTAAGATGCAGTACTTTGGCTAACACTAGTAGACAAATGGTTAAGATCAGAACCATCAGCATTGTTACAATACCATACACAATGAAAGGAGCAATCATAATAATAATGACAGTGGTAAACAGCCAGACTCCTTTCTCTAATAACTAATAAGTTTATTATACTAATAGAAGGTCTCTTAGGCTAACAGGGGGAACCCCATACCGTATAGATCAGCTTAGTAGAATCACATCACAGGATCAGCTAGGCTCTCTCATGCATCAGCTCTTCTGTTTGAACGAATTCTAAAACATTCTGTCCTGCAATATTAAAAGCACTTGTCCTTCAGATATTGGCAGCTGCATGTATGATATGTCTAAAAAGTGGGACGAGAAATCTGAACACAACACTCTGCACCGTCTAGTGTCCTAGACTTGTTCTTTACATGATGTACAGACGAAGGTCGCAGCACACTGTTAAGAATGTTAAACAACAAACTGTTATCCTGTAAGGCAAAGTTGAGTAAGCATTTCTAAAATGAATAACATATAACAACAGTGTCGCGTGCAAAGCAGCAGAAATGGCAAGCTGGCTTTCTAACAGTTGGCTTGGTTATGCTAACTTAGTGTTGTAAATAGGGAGTGGCTAACCCATCCTACACCCCCCCCTTGATCGGACTACTAACCACTAGGGGCGCACTTATCAAGAACGCAGAGTTCAAGTGATATAGAACAGAACCAAGGGCATGAACTATAAGTCCATATAAGGTAAGTGTAAAGTTCGAGAAAAAAAGAAGAAAAAAATCGTGTAAAAATAAAAACGATGTCCTAGAGAAAAAAACATTAAAAAAATGTCGATAAAAAATTGACATCTATGGATGCATCCTGTCTTGACTATGTGAAACAGTCAATCCATCAAGGTATATGCACCGTAAGTTGCAACTGCTTCCAAGAGGAAATCATTGGAGCGTTCCGCAAAAGTATCTGCCATCCAATTTAGCAAGGGAAAGGAACACACGTGTTCTTCAATTATCGGAGCATCCAGCACCATAACAGGACAACTGTCAGCATCCTCGAGATAACTTCGTTCAAGGAATTCAATAGCGGCCTCTCCGATATCCCAGTTACCAAGGACTCCTTGTGTAGCACCCAAAGCCATAAACCCAATTCCGGAACAAGCAAACTCATGATCCAGTAATGGACACATTAGTTCATCAGGGTCAGGTGACACCAAGTTTGACAGACACAAGTCCAGAGTCCATTGGAAGGGACAATCCAGGCAATGAAAGACAGGCTGCACACAGGTAAAATAAGGAAACCGGAATGACAATCCATACTTGACGCTTAAGGTCGCCAGAGGTAAAGTGCCGTAGTATTCAAGCATCCGGCTACGAAGATGGAGCAGGCGGAGCATTCTGTCCTGTAACCCCAGGCGTGCAGCCATAACGAAATGCGCAGATCAACAAGAGGATCCCGGCCCCAAGAGCGAGGAGCAAGAGAAACCCTCCGAAGACACTTGAAAAAATAGAATGTAAAAACGCAGGGATCACACCAAAAATAGTTTGGAAAGATGTCACGAGGCCTGAGCCGACAATTTTAAAAAAATGAACAAGGCCAGTCGTAGACGAAGAATTAAAGATAGTCTGTATCAACGTTCCAAAATGTAGGGGGAGGTCAGTATTTAAAAGAGCTTGTACTTCAGTGCGTGTGTTTGCTATGTGAAGAAGAAATGTTTCATGGGACGAAGTCAAAGTAACTTCTTTCTGAGACAAAAGAGCTCTTATTCTACTCATCCTGTTGAACTCTGCGTTCAAGGTTGGAATCGCCGGCCAGATGGATATATCGAGCCTGCCGTGCGGGGGTGGGAAAAGGACGTTATTACAGCAAACCACCTTTTGTGAAACGGTGACTATGTAAGGAATACCCACTAGCATCCCACAGCAAGCTTCATTATTTAAAAGCAAATAACTACCGTTGGCAAGCAGCTTAAATGAAGACGTTATAACTGGCATTGGAATACCTTTTAGGACACAAGCTAAATTAGGAGCGTGTATTTTGCAAGCGCCATGTAATTGTATATGTCTACAAACCACAGAATGATCAGGAGCGGAAGTGCACTCTTCACCTTTTGAGTAAACTTCCTTGCCATCCCTCACGCATCTATATGTGAAAGGAAGTGACCAAACTTCGTGTAGGAAGGCATTACCAAGCTGTTCATATCTGCCTACGGCATAATGCTTCATGCACGAACTGAGCTTAAACCGAGAAAAAGGCAACGTGATCAATCCGTGTACAAGCCACACAGCCGAATTCAACTCAGCAATAGAAAAAGGTAACGGTTCTAGTTTTTCAATGTGCAGTAATGCGTAAGTTGCGTCTTTCATAGACATGAACTGCTGTTTATCGGTCAAATTAAAAGGAAGGAATAACGAAGACGTATTCATGTAATCCCAAGGGACTTTCCCTGCTTTTAACGTTTGCAAGGTCCATGCAAACTGCATAATTGAACGCAACTGATCTTGACCATGATATAACACAGACACATCATCTTGCACAATATCTACGACAGATGAAACAATATTATCTAATGTATAAATTCTAGAAGACAAGGTATTAATACTATTATCTATAACAGCCAATACTTTCTCCATATTGGCCTGGTCAATAGCACGTAGCCTTGAAGCAGCTTCAATTTGCGATAACTTCCAAACTTCATTGTAAATAGCATAAACCCATCTCTTGGACCTGTCAGTCGCAGGACCCTTAATAAAATCATTTAAATCTATTTTGTCATTTAACCGTGATAAATGAATCTTAACTGAAGCTAATGTGGAATGTTGCAACCATGACTGGCATAACTTACCTACCGAGTAGGTAGTTACCATGTGTGACGATATAAAACGAGGGTCTACTCTAAGTTGTGTATACCCTGGTGTCAAATCCAGAAACAGACGTTGACAGGAATCTGAACCCGTCTGCCATACCAACCATCCTTCGGGATCTATTGCTGAAATATTGAAGGTGGTGTTGGAGACAAGGGACTGCAACATAGTAAGGGACAGATCTGTGCGATTCGCCCAATTAGGATAAGCACCCAGATCCGGGATTGTGAGGGAATTCAATTTTTTAGATATAGCCAATCCAAAACAGGTGGTCTGAAAAATAGTTGAATTTAAAAATAACATATGATTTGGGATAAGACAGGCACGATGCAAAGCTTCTGTTACTTGTACCTGCCACGGTTTAGTTCCCCAAACCGATTTAAGATCGACAGTAGCTTTCCAGAGGTCATAACCTCCAATAGCCAATTCATCCATAAAGGATTTGGAATATAATAATTTGGTGTGTGTCAGTCTAACCTTAGAAGTTGGTTCTACCGCCACCTTAAAATAAAAAGAGGCAGGGTGAGACACACTAAAATCCGAAAAGTATGTGAATTTTTTCACTAAAGTGGCAGAACTGCCAGGCATAGGGACCGGACAATGTTCCCATTGAGTGAAATTAACAAAATTCCGAAAGGTATTTGCCCTGTGTAGGAAATGTGTGCCATAATGTTGATAGCAAAATTGTTCATCATAATTTGCATTATTTAAATACAAATCTTCAGCATCAAATGCAGCATAATATTTCAAATCAGAAAACAGTGCTTCTATCGCGTGCACATCCCAATCATCTGATCAGATGTTCTGTTTAACTACACCACCCATAGAAACACGAAAAACAGTTGGTACATTAATCACTTCGGTGGGACCATGAATTTGAAAGTTCACAGCATCCCAAGCAATTCCATCACGTACAGGCCAGGCGGTGATGTTCACAAAAGTCTGGTCCCTTTTCATGATGTGTGATGAGGAATGTGGGGCTAAAGTTCCATCAATTAATTGAATTGTAGATCGTTCATTCAGGTAGTGTCCATTGATCAATTTAAAAAACACTACCACAAAGCCAATGGTCATGAACAAAAAAATACTTATTAGCACCAGCCAGATGTAAGTCTAAGGTGCAACCAAAAAATGTCTCTTGAACCAGGCAAAAAATTTAGAAAACTTGGAAGGGGCAGTGGAAGTCAATGATTCAGTTTCAAAGGAAGAATGTGACTGGACAATTGTTGTTGAATGTAATAGAGGCAAAGGTACTTCTGTTGGATAAGCATACTCAGGATCATCAGGTAAACCACCAGCATTAGATGGCATAGAAGGACCAGTAACTGTAAGCATCTCAATGGAAACTTCAGGCAAGATGTTAGAGGGTGGCACCACAACAGAGTTTCTCAGCATTGAAGGGCAAGAAACTGAAGGTGTCATACTATGGAGAATCGGCCACCCGCTGTAGCTTGACATTGTCAATCGAGATGTACCTGTTATCCTTGCGACCAGGAAGTGGAGGTAAAACAACTGTACGCGTACCCAGGACTCCAAGCACCGGGACAGGTGCATGATAAGAGGGGCCGAACTCCTTCTTGTTCTCCACCTTCTCACGGACCAGGTCACCAACTCGAGGTAGCCAGCCGACTACCGGAATCTGGAGCGCAGCCTCGGATGTAGAGGGTACGTGTCCTTTCGCTAGAGTGTCTCTGGCTTCTTGTAGATTCTGCAATACAGCACAGTGGTCATCTAGGTCAAAAGGGGCGGCTGCTGCCGCCATGTCTAGACCATCAAGGTCCGGAACAAACATTCTCACTCCAAAGAGCATCATGTACGGGGTCCTCCCACCCAGAGACCTTCTAGGGAGATTATTAAGTGCACGTTGCACGTCATACAAGTGGGACAGCCAGTTCCGGCCTGTACCTAATACCCTCGCTGTCAAAGATTGCTTTAGGTCACGGTTCATCCGCTCCACAACACTATTGCCCTCAGGCCGGTATGGAGACGAAAATTTGACTTGGACCCCCAGTTCTCTCATGGCCTCCTTGTACGCCCTTGAGGCGAACGCAGGACCCTGATCAGAATGAAGGGTACCACATGCAAAACTCCCTATAAAGACACGCAAATCCTTGATGACAGTTCTGGCATCAGCACTCCTTTGTGGCCATACCCACAGGAAACGTGTGCACGAATCGACTGCAACCAAGATATATTTGTACGCAGTATCAGAGGTAATAGGACCACAGTGATCTAAATAAACGCACGCAAGTGGTTGATTAGATATATGCAACTGTGTTTGTGGAGGACGCGCTGCAGAAGAAGGTTTAATCTGTTGGCAAATGTCACAATCAAGAACGTATGCCCGCGCTTGTTTGTACAAACCATACCACCAGTAACGGTGCTGCAAAAGAGATATAGTAGCCGACACTCCGGCATGCGCAGACGCAACACCCTCGTGGGCAGCTGATATCAAAGATGGTCTGCAGTCCGCGTTGGGAATCAATCTGTCACCAACGTCGTTAATCCTCACTAACGGGACGTTATCAGGACTTAAGCGATAATGGTAGCGAGAAGGGAAACCCTTCGGAAAGTTTTTCCCGGTCTCGGAAGCAGCAATAGCCGCCAAGATTTCATCATCGATCTTACTTTTTGATCGTGTAACTGCTGCTACTAGATATGTCGCCACTGCTGTTTTTGCTGCCTCGTCAGCCAAACTGTTACCGACAGCATGGACGCCAACTCGTTGGTGACCAAGAGTGTGAATTACATTCACGAGTGGCAGTAGTTCTTTAAGTGCTGCCACTCGAACCCAAAGCGTTTTATGCTTTATTGTGCTACCTTTGGAATCGCGAAAATCATTCTGAATCCAAAAATGTAGATTGTCATTGTAAGATTGAACACAATAGAACGAGTCACACACCACGAGAGTGGGGACTCGAAGATCAGCAAACTCCAGTGCAAGCACTAGAGCACGAACTTCAGCCAACTGCGCGGTACAATCACCCAATGTCTGTGTATGCACAGCTTCAGATTGGAACTCTCCATTCACGAAAGTACCCACAACAATTGCACAGGCAGCTGAATAGGCGTGCTTCGATCCAGTAGCGGGTTGCGCAGACCCATCAGTGTAAATGACACAACGGTACTCCTCAAGTGGGCGCAACGTCGAAGGATTCGGATGAACGAATTCATAATCCAAGAACTCCTGAGACTGCAACGCCGCGTCAAAGATATATGTGACGTCTTGCGAAGCCAAGGAAGTTGCCCATTGTATCCACCTTGGATGCAAAGCCTTAGAATTTGGTACACTAGCTTTAATGACTGCCTCGAGGGCAGGGTACGGTGTTACCACCAGCATGTGCTTTCCTTGTGATAGCGCTCGTTCTTTCAGGATCCCCATCTGAACTGCTGTCAGTACTTTTTCGACAGCGGAGAAGCGCAGCTCAGCTGAAGTGTACAGATGAGATTTGTAAGCAATGGGAACGGTGTCGCCCTCATTGAACGTTAAGTACGTGAAACCCACTGCGCCTGGCACAATTCTAATGACCAGGTTAGTGTGGTTATCACGAGTTTGTAAGTATTTTGTAGCAAGAAGATCAGACTGCAAAGTTTGCAATGCAGCTGTATGCTCTGGCAGCCAGCATGATTTGGTAAAAGTAGGTTGTACCAAGGCATAAAGCGTCTTGATACGCTGGGCATAATCAGGAATGTAGGTACGACCGAAATTCAGAAAACCCAGCAATGATTGCAATTTCTTCAGCGTTGTAGGAGTACAAAGGCGTGCGCACTTCTCAAGGAAGTGCGGAGCCAAGCCGCGACCCTCACTGTTGAGTTCGTACCCCAAGAACAACACTGTGAGCTCGGCAATGTGGCACTTCGCAAAATTGAATTTGTATCCGAAGTCTGCAAACATAGTAATTATGTTATCCACGCGAGCAAGGTGTGGAAGCAACTCGTTGTCTGTTAGATAGATGTCATCAACATACGTGTATGCATCCGGGTCCATATACTCTAGGAGCGAGACCACTCGAGCAGCAAAGTCCCCAGGGCTTTTCTTATAGCCCATAGGTAGCCTCTTAAACTTTCTTTGTTTACCGCCCGAGGTAAAAGCCGTCCACTCACTACTCTGAGGGGACAGGTTATGGCTGTAAAAGCCATTGGAAATGTCAAGTGTGGTTTTAAACTGTTTTCTCACAAGACTATCGACGAGAGCCGAACCGTGAGTATTCTGTACCGCGCATGTCCGGCAGTGAGAGTTTAAGTGCCGGTAATCCAAAACTAGGCGGTACGACCCGTCAGGCTTCGTCACAGTGAATAAAGGGTTATTCATAGGTGACACACAAGTTTCAATTACTCCCTGATATTCCAATTGCTCAAGGATAGTCGCGACGTGAGATCTAGCCTCGCGACGCATGGGATATTGGGGTTGAGGCTGGGGTTCGGACCGCAACGGAATCGTATGGTCGGGAGAAATTTTATCCCAGTCCACTTGATTGCGATACAACGCAGGCGCTTGCACCTGCGCCCACTCCCCGGCCAACCTGTTAGAATGTTCCATAGGCACTGTGTGCCCAAAGGAGGGGAGGATCACCACCTCCCCTCTAGGAGCATCTAAAATGAAAGCCGGAGGCCAATCCTCCTCCGCTAACAGAATGTCATAAGTGGAGGACAAATTATCCCAAAAAACTACTCTAATTCTACGGTGTATGTCACCCTCTATTTTAAGGATTATGTCAAACATCTGTTCAGAGGGAGCTACGCGAGTATCAGCAGTTTCAACACTCACATATGTATCAGTTGCTGTCACCTCCAGATACGGACGCAGTGCTTGCCGCACTACTGTAACTTCCGCCGCGCTGTCTAACACCGTTAGAGCCCATGTCCGGTTCTGAAGCAGTGTCCTTACCATCTGAGGCATATCTCGCTGTTAGAGCAGCAACCTTCTTTTTCTGAAACGGAGGTCTTTGACGCGCAGCGTCGTCCTGCTTGCCTTTTACGTCAGTCTGGCGGGGTTGCTCACGACCTTGAGCACCCCTTCCTCTTCCACGGTCTCCGCCACCGGATTGTGAAGCCGATGTTTCCTGTGAAGAACGAGGAGAGCATTCAGAAACCTGAAATCTATCAGGTGACTTAATATTAGAACGATCGCGCAAATCATATTTACGTTCTGTAGACGACTGAACTGGCGAAGCAGAACGCGACCTACGCTTCTGTTGCTGTTTCCCCTGTTTTTTGGTTCGCCAACTTTCCTTCGGAAACTTGGGCTTCTCGTCTTTTGTAGACGAACTCACCTTAGTCTGCTGTACTACATCAGGAATCTTTACGGTGGGTTTCACGCCTAGGGCGCTACGTCCCACCATCCTGTAGGCTTTTGCAATAATTTTTGCAAATTCCCTGGGCCTGTCGGCAGGATCCACAAGTTCCAGCATATTGCCTACTTGGAACTGCATGGCATCTCCTTTCAGGTTCCCCATCACCATGGAACTAATCACATCGAAGCTGTCGACAAGCCTCATTCCCAATTCAATGGCCGCCTCTGCACCATGATTTTCCTGAACTTTCTTGATGACAGAGGGTAGTAATAGACGGAGTGCCATAGCACTTCGAATAGGTCGCAGCAAAGACCTTGCCCCAATTGTTACAATCGACAATATCAGGTACTAGATCTTTCGGCAAAGTAATGGTGAGTATCCTGTGTTTATCCACAGGAGAAGTGTTTGGAAACACGGCTTCCAGTTGATCAAACTTTTCAGCAAGCCAGTAAGGAAATTCATCCTTACTTTGGGGGCGCTTGCCTACAACCGCATTAACCATCACAGGACTAATGACCACGGCTCGGTGTTCATTCGTGTGACCCGCAACAGCAGGTACCCCCACCTGCACGTTGCGAGACACATACTACACTAAAGCCCTATGGACCGTAATCAGGGCAGTGTGTAGTACCCGTAAGTCTGCCACCCCAACCGTCAAGTAGTTGGGATGGGGTGTAAAACCGGCCAATCAGCCCCTGCAATTGACAAAGGGCCCAGTCTTGGCGGTGCCACCGTATGGGGAAGGGCGCCATTAAACCAAATGGTATGCTGCCAGGCAGAAATAGGTATTTCTAGTGTCCTATACGGAGCATAAGCTGCAGGTACTTGTGTGGCAGTGTAGGTGTGGAACGTATCATCGTCCGCATTCACCTCTGGAAAAGTCACCCAAGAGTAGAACAACTCATTAGGGTGTGCTGCGTCAGCAGCAACCACAAAGACCACAGCCAGCCCGTCATCAGGCACTCCATAAGTCCTCAAATGCTGACGTAGAGGAACCCGACTATGCGCGGCTATATCGACCGCCATTAGGACACACTATAGAATAACGACAAGTTCTACAGTAGCACTTGGGTTCAGTAAAAACTAATCTTTTTAATTATCAAGCTTGAACGAACCTTTAGTCGAAACCTAGGTAGATTAAGCCGTCACTCCCGTTATCCGGAAACCAGAGTGAGGGCGTTGTGGACTAATAAAAGTACTAATAAGGCGTATCAGATCATAACCACGTTGGGCGCCATGTTGCAGGGATTCTGCTTATGCACAGAACTATGCGCAGGAAACCAGGACCTCAGAGAATTGTGGTGTACCAGAAACTCCCCTCAGAACCAAGAACCCCATATCCCACTAGCTTAGTGTCCCATTCGTTAGCCTAGATCTAGCTAGGCGGTCCCAATGTATAGACAACCCAGAACATGCGACTTAGATATTTCTCAGAAGTGGTGGGAATCCGAAATACCTGTTTGTACTTATTTAGCAGTCCACAACAAAATAATACAGACACGATAAAGTTTAAAGAGTTTATTTTATAAACCTCGTGTCCTAAGATGCAGTACTTTGGCTAACACTAGTAGACAAATGGTTAAGATCAGAACCATCAGCATTGTTACAATACCATACACAATGAAAGGAGCAATCATAATAATAATGACAGTGGTAAACAGCCAGACTCCTTTCTCTAATAACTAATAAGTTTATTATACTAATAGAAGGTCTCTTAGGCTAACAGGGAGAACCCCATACCGTATAGATCAGCTTAGTAGAATCACTTCACAGGATCAGCTAGGCTCTCTCATGCATCCGCTCTTCTGTTCGAATGAATTCTAGAACATTCTGTCCTGCAATATTAAAAGCACTTGTCCTTCAGATATTGGCAGCTGCATGTATGATATGTCTAAAAAGTGGGACGAGAAATCTGAACACAACACTCTGCACCGTCTAGTGTCCTAGACTTGTTCTTTACATGATGTACAGACGAAGGTCTCAGCACACTGTTAAGAATGTTAAACAACAAACTGTTATCCTGTAAGGCAAAGTCGAGTAAGCATTTCTAAAATGAATAACCTATAACAACAGTGTCGCGTGCAAAGCAGCAGAAACGGCAAGCTGGCTTTCTAACAGTTGGCTTGGTTATGCTAACTTAGTGTTGTAAATAGGGAGTGGCTAACCCATCCTACAGTCTGGGTGCTTAGTATAACAACATCAAATTGCCTTCTGCCCCCAAAGCTCTGTGATGCAGAAATGTTACACCAAAGCAGTATCTGGGAAGTCAGTGTGGGCAGAGTGGACTTCAGGAATTAAGAGGTATGTACTAGGAGACAATGCTCACTCCCAGATGGTCACTTAAAATGCCAGGTGGCCCCAAAATACCTCAGGTGGCATTGAAAAGCCAACTTCTATATCTAGGAGAACTGCATGGTACTAGGACATATTCTGCTTTGGATTGAGGATACCGAGTGGCCAGCTGTGGGCGCTAGGCTAGTCTCTCGGTTATGCAAGTGTCTATTTATGTGCACATGGTGTGGGTTTGCAGTAATTGTTCTCCTTGCCCGGGGGGGGAGGCATATAGAACTTGCTGTCAGAAAGGTGTATTCTAGGCCCTGATGCTTTATGCCTTTGCTTTACTGATCGTGTTCTGATTGGCTTTAGCTGTATTTGGGTGACTCTCTCCTTCTTTCTTACCAGCTGAAATTTCCTGGGAAATCGTTTTTATACTAAAAAAAGGGCAAATGAGACACCCTTGACAGATCTTTGTAGATGATGTTTATTGAAAAGATGTATTGCAAGAAGCACAAGAGAAATACATGACCACCTTCAACCCAGCCCAATGCACGCCACTGTGAAAAACCACATCACATAAGAAGAAGCACAAAGTTGTAGAACTGAATGAGATTAAAGCCATCTCTAGTTTTGGAGTAAACATCACATAATCCATTAATAGCTCCTTTTCAGAGCACTATTTTCTGAAAATGCTAAAGAAAGTGGTGGATTGTGGCGTTTGCTTCTAGAGGAAAGTCAAAGTGGCCATTGTGGCAGCTGTTTGTCGGTGTGAATGTGGTAAAGCAGGATGTTATATTCAGACTGAGCGGGACAACATGTGTGGTTCAGCAGCCAGATTAGTGAACCTGCTCGCGGGAGGAGACAACACTTCCATTCTCAATGTCTTCAGTGATCGACCGTACTTTGGTACTTCTGGAGATTGTGGTGTGTGTCCCTGAGGAGACTGAGGAGAAAGAGAAAGGTTTATTAGCATCCTTACAGTCAATCCCTTCCATAAACCTTTAAGCGGAATTGCTTTGACCCAAAATCACAGACACATCCTGCAAAACCAGGTTTGAAAGAAGATGTTAGCCACAGGAGCTACCAAATAGCATCTTTATGCAATGCAAAATACTTGTGGCCTTATTTATATGTTCAGTAGTGCAAGCTTCCCAGGGGTGTAGCTGCAATTGGTGCAGCAGGTGAAGTGGCAGTGGGGCCCAGAGTCCTGATGACCCATTACACCCTGACAGTGCTGCACTTACTACCACATGTACACGATTCTAAAGGAAATCACTCAAAAACTATTAATTCACTTGCAGGAGTTATCTCATTCAAGGTCCCTGCAGTCTAAATAAATGTTTTAAAGATTCTTCAATGTAATTGTTCTGAATTGTAAAGCACTTAACGCTAATGGTTCCTATAATTCTGTCCTGATGAAGACCCCATTAAATGATGTTAAGGGGTCAAAACGTTGACTTTTCAGTCATATTTGCAGTGATTGCCGGACTTTGAGGAACCTAACCACAATATTGTTTTAATGGGGTTCTACATTTAATAGATGTCCTGACGGTTAAGGCATTTCTTGGTTATTCACACTGTATTGCTGTTTTTTGCATTAGCACATTGATTACTTATTTTCACTCTCACTGCACCGTCACCTGTAGCACCTTTCCATATTTTTAAATAGTTTTTTTACTCAAGTAATGCACACAGCAATTACATTTAGGATTCTTTAAAAGCATTTATTGTGATAGCAGGGTAATTGAATAGGATAACCCCTGCCAATGTATTAAGTGCCTGATTCTGAGTCTGGCGGTCCACAGACCACCAGACTAATGGGGGCACGGCAGTGGCAGTCCAGTCACCACCACACCGGCGGTCCAATGCCCTATTACAATTAGGGCGGTTGGACAGCCATTGCACCGCAGCAACCACCAGGGATCAGAGATCCCTGGTGGTGGTGCAGCAGTCGGAGTGCCACAATATGCTTGGTGGTGCCCTGAGGCACTTCCAAGCATATTACGACTTTCCTCACCGCCAGCGGTCTCATGAAGATTCTTCCTCCATGAAACTGCTGGCAGAGAGGAAAAATGAGGGCCCTACAGGGCGTCCCCTTGCTCCTGTGCACGGGGTGCATGCATGGGGTCACATGTTGTGCCTCCATGTATTACCTCACCCACAGTTCCTGCATAGGAAGGAATGCATGCCATGGTGCATTCCTTCCCGTGCAGGAATGTGCATGGCGGTCCCTAAGTGGTGCCGTTTAGGGCTCACTTGTCGTACTTTAGAATTTGGGACCGCGTAGGAGATAGGGCCCTACCCCTGTCTATCTCGGTAATAGTGAACCGCGAATGGTTAATGCGGTATGTACAAGTGCTTTTTGTAACGTTTTAGCTATGAATGCACTGTGTATACGCTATTTTACATCACTGCGTGGGTTCCATTTTGTATCGGTGGCCATTTTATGATTGCCCTCACATAGGCTATGTAGTGTGAAGCAAATACGGGCCTTTTAAAGCACATGTGGCTTTCTTTGACTTTTCTGTGACCTGGGCAGCTGGGCTCTGCTGCCCCAGGTCAAACTGGTCTCACGAGTTTCCCGTCCTCTGGCCACCTGTGATTAGCATCAGGGCTTGACACACCATAAAGTTCTTTCATCCTACACAAGCCCCCAGCTAATCTCTTTCACACATTGCTGATTCCTGCTTTATGGCTTGTTTCCCAAAACAGGAGATGCTCATGTTTATTGGGGCCTATCAATATCTGAGGTGGAATCTGAGCTTTACTGTGTAAATAATTGTGGGCTGGCTTCACTGGAATGTGGGATGGTCATCATGACTCTGCTTTTTCATTTATAATGTACACTCTGAATGACCATGCCATAAACCCAAGAATGTACGCCCGAGGCAGGAAAATCTGTATTTAAGAAGAAGCCCGTTTCTGTGATTTTTAGCAGTCTCCTGAGAACATACACGCTGTTGTACTTCTAGGACGCCTGTAATTGGTCTGCAGCCAATAAACTGATCTTTGACTTCACCCAGAAGACTCTGTGTTTCTGTAGGTCTGAAACAGGAAGAACCCCGAAGTCATAGGGTGTGTTCCCCTGCACCGCTGGGCTTAAAATACCCAGTACTTCAGTTGGCGCCCAACTCGGCGCGATTTCAGCGGTACCGGTCCAAGCCAGAGGTTCGTGAGGAGCTTTGTGTGGAAATTCTGGAGGAAGGCCGCCACTTCATCGACCCCTGCATGTTGACGTGGTCCGAAAGTCTTTTCTGCGAGGTCCTCCGCGTCCCGACGGGTACGAAGGACTGCTGCCCTGATTAATCGCCCTGTTTTGGACCCTTGACGATTTTGGTAGAGCGAAACAATCGAGAGAGTCTTCTGGTGACGCCATCGATCATCAATATTCAGTTAAGTATAAGTGGAGCGTCTCCCAGTTTGAATTTGGTATCCTTCGGGATCATTTCGATTTGGTGCTTGCAAGTCCCAAAGCCAGAGGACTCGTGTATTCACGAGACTATCGTATTCGATAATCCTTTGACGTTTGAAACTAGACTAGTGAGCGAAGATGCCTGGTTCTAGTGTATTTTGTAGATTGTTTTGTTTGGGTTGTGGAAGGGATTTCCAGTTAGAGGATTCATGTCCGGTTCCTCCAATTGGAACTCCAACTTATGAGCTTTATGTAAAACATGGCGTGGGCCCCATTGCATATAATGAAATATGGATCCGATACACCAGAAAGGACGGTGTTTTAAAATGGCCCCAAAATGGTAGTTTCGATACAGATATCTTAGATAATTTGGAAGTTAAATTGTTTAAAAAGAAAGCCCGGCCGGCGATGTTTGATTCTTTCCGCCTATGGCGAAAGGAGGCCAAACAGAAGGAAATTAAGCTAGCGAAAAGAGATAAGAGAGAGAGAGGTATGTCAGTGATGCAAGCAGCTGTGCAATTTAAAGATAATGAGGAAGAACAAAGGAATGAGCAATTGCACAGACAGCGCAAACTAGGGATTGATAAATGTTACCCTGTTTTGTCACCCCTTGTGCAAGATGAGACACAAGAGAAAGAGAAAGATTCCCTAATGTCCCATTTGTTAAGTTCGCCACCCCCGTATGCGCAAAATGCCACCGCACCTCCACAGCTTGTAAATGCGTAGCCTCTAGTAAATATGCCGCAAGCCTTCCCGCAGCCGCCAGCTCCTCCTCAGCTGGCTCCTATCCCTGCAGTGCAGCCCTCTCAAGGATCGCCAGTTTTGCTACCTGTTACCCCCGCGCTTCCTGCGACTTTGCCTAGCGCGCCAGCGGCTTCCCCTGGCGCTCCTTCTTACACTACCCCAGTACCTGTATCTGAATCTGTTTTTCTTCCCTCTGTCTATCCCCCTATTCTCGCCTCAACTTCTCCTTCAGCACGACAACGACTGGCTAATGTAGTTACTAATTTAATGTCGCCTCTCTTTGGGTCATCTAGTGCGACTCCTGGTTTACAGCGTAAGCAATTGCGCAGTCAGCTACCTGGTCCCGAAGAGAAAGAGGTGTTAGATCATTTGGCGCGTAGGTGGATTGGTTTCCCTTCATGCTATGATGTGGAATCGGTTGTTAATGTCTTTCATCAATGGGATGCCCCAAAACAGAGGTATGTGTTTGATAAAATGTGTGAATTCCTCTGTGAGGAATTCGAGGATAAGGGTGCAAACCCAAACCCACAGGAATTGTGTCGAGTAAGATTTGATTTCGGAACAGGTGTAATTGTGGGCCCCAATGTAGATAAAGCAGTTGCGACTTTACTGTCCCTTAGAAATGGCGATTGTCAGCAATCATTGTTTGTTCAGGATTTCCCTGTAGGGAAGGAAGTAAAAGCGCGCCAATATCCGATGCGCGAGGTTCCTCCAGTCTGGAGACCTGGTGATCCAGCTGCTAACCCACCTGTTCAGCCATATTTTCAGCGTGTTTGGGTACATGTCCCATGGAAGCGATCTGAGGTGTTAGCACTTAAGCAGACGTTGCCTGATCCCCGTAAGAACCCTGCAGGATATTATAAGGAGTTGTCACAAACTGCAGAATCATGTGTAATGAATCTAGCCGACATAGACATGTTGTTTGGGAATGTGGTCCCGCAGCCTTTATGGGGATCCATTCGTAATGTAGATCACGCTGCAGAACTAGGTGACACATGGGCTAATATCATTGCCGCAGACACTAGACAAGTTGGTGGTGCAAAACCTGAGCCCCTCATAGCAGCGCTCCCTGGTAGAATTATCACATACATGAAGACCATAATGCCCGCAATGCGCGTCAATTGGGACAAACTATCCGCATGCAAGCAGAAGAAAGATGAAACAGTGTCAGATTTCTTTACCAGGTTTGAAGAAACGTTTATCGACCACAGTGGTCAAGACATGAGCACTGAAGGTGGCCAACGGTTATTCGTTGATAAGTTTGTGCAGAATCTACTCCCCGAGTTGTGTAAGAAATTAAAAGACTCAGAAAGTTCTTGGGCTGTTTCCTCTTCAGCGCAAATACTGGCTACTGCACAGTATTATGAGAATAGAGACAAAGATGAGAAGGATAGAACAGATAAGAAAACGAAAGAACTAAAGACAAAGGTCCTTTTGCAGCAGGCCTATCCGCCACGTGGAGGACAGAATAATTATAGGCAAACGCAAGGTATCTATCAGCAGCCCCAACAGTTTCAGAGTAATCAGCCAATGAATGGGTATTATCAACCACGAATCCCTGTAGGTCCCAACCAATGTTCATATTGCAAAGAGGAAGGTCATTTTAAATATAGTTGCCCTAAATTAATGCAGCGTAACAGTAATGCGTATGGCGCAAGAGGTAGAGGTGGTCAGCAAGCTCCTAGAGGTAGAGGGCGCGGAAATATTACCCAGAACGCGCGTCCTCTTCCGCCTCAAAATACCATAAATCGCTTTGATCAGCAAGCCAACGCGACTGGTAATACAGCTCAGTACTACAATAACGATTATTATGCGGAAGATGGCAATGTAGAAGATGATGATTACTAGGACAGCCGTAGACGGAGAGAGGGAGTTGTTTCAGTGCCAGTGGATCAGAGCGGACCTTATGTTAAAGTAACTACAGCAAATGTAACGGAGCCCTTTCTGCTGGACACTGGTGCTGCAAAGAGTTCAATCATGCATTCAAAACTCCCTGGCGCGCCTTTGTCTGGCGAAATGAATGTCTCAGTAGGTTTTTCTGGCGCCCCAGTTTGGAACCCGATTTCTAGTCCTATGTCTCTTTCTGTTGGACCTTGTGAGCTATTAGCATCCCTCATCCTAACAACAGGTTGTGGTGAAAATTTGCTAGGCTTAGATTTGCTGAAAAGATTGCATGCGACGCTGTATTGTTCTCCTTCAGGAGTACAACTTACATTAGGTAAAAAAGTGATTTCCCCAATGTATTTGTCTAAAAATACAATGCCACCTGAATTGTCATCCCTTCCGGATGCCCTTTGGGCTACTGGTCCCAATGATGTGGGTCTTTTGGAAATACCGCCATATGTGGTAACTTTAAAAGCCAATGTCAGATTGCCACGTATTCCCCAGTATAAGATCTCCAATGAGGGTCAGAAAGCGTTGTTAGAAATTGTCAACGATTTGATTAAGAAGGGCGTAATTGAAGAGACAAGAGGCAACGTTTGCAATAGTCCTGTTTTACCTGTCTTAAAACGAACGGACCCTTCACAGCCACCTGTTTACAGATTTGTGATTGATCTTAGAGAGGTTAATAAGATTGTTGTACCACAGTTTCCAGTTGTCCCTGATATAACTGCCTTGATAACTATGATTCCAGCCTCCGCTGCATGGTTCTCAGTGATCGATCTAAAGAATGCTTTCTTTAGCATCCCAATTGCAGAGGAGAGCAGAGACATTTTTGGCTTCAGTTTAGGAGGTCGAAGCTTCCGCCTTAAACGCGCTCCCCAGGGCTACTGTGAAAGTCCATCAATATACAGTCAGGCTTTGAAAGCGCAGCTTGATGCACTGGTTTTACCTAGTGGCGCTATCCTCATTCAGTACGTTGACGATTTACTAATCGCCGCGGATACTGAAAAGATTTGCAAGGAAGCTACATTGTCATTGTTGCGTCATTTGTCTGCCTCCCATCACAAAGTGTCTCTCTCAAAGCTGCAATATTGTCGACAAGAGGTGACCTACTTAGGTCATCTCTTATCGAAGGAGGGAAGGAAACTGACCCCAGAAAGAATTCAAGCCATTGCACAGTTGAGTGTGCCAAGAACACAGAGAGAAGTGCGTGCTTTCTTGGGCATTACTTCATACTGTAGGCATTGGATTCCTAATTTTTCCTTGTTGGCAAAACCTTTGTTAGCATTAACATGCAAAGACACACCGAATCCTATTCCATGGTCTGAAGAGTGTCAGAAAAGTTTTTAGGAATTGCGTAATGCATTATGTTCAGCTCCTGTGTTGGGTACCCCTGACTACAGCAAGCCTTTTACATTGTATGTTCATGAGAAAGATGGTTGTGCATTATCAGTGTTAACACAGCCTTTTGGCGACAGACCGCGTCCATGCGCGTATTTTTCCTCAACCTTGGACCCTGTAGCGAGGGCATTGCCAAGTTGTTTGAGAGCCACAGCCGCTGCAGCTATGTCTATTCGACAGTCTGCTGGACTAGTAATGGATAATACATTGATTGTTATGGTTCCACATGCCGTGGACACATTGTTAAACAGGACCAAGACACAGCACTTAACTAGTGCGCAACTATCTGGTTATGAGCTGACACTGTTAGCAAATCATATACACATAAAGAGATGTAACACGTTGAATCCAGCTACATTATTACCAATTCCAGCAGACCTAGATGAGATAGAGCAACATGATTGTCTGTTCAGAACAGAAGAAGAGACGAAAGGGAGAGTAGATCTCAAAGATACTCCCCTAACTGAGTGTGATGGTACTCTATGGGTGGATGGTTCGTGTTTCAAGCTTCCGAATGGTGATACGACTGCTGCGTATGCTATCACAACTTTGCACACGATTGTGGAAACTGCGCGTGTGCCACAGAATTCGGCTCAAGCAGCAGAATTGATTGCCCTTACGAGAGCATGCGTGTTGTCTGAAGGTATGAGAGTGAATATATACACAGACAGCCAGTACGCCTTTGGCGTGGCTCATAGTTTTGGGCGATTGTGGAAGGAACGTGGGTTCCTGACTTCGCATGGAGCTAAGATTCAGAATGGCAAGTTAGTGAATGATCTCCTTGAGTCGCTGACCCTACCGTTGCAAGTTGCGATTATGAAATGCAGTGCGCACAAGAAAATCACTGATGATGTTGGTCGTGGTAATGCGTTTGCTGATGAAGTCGCGAAAGAAACAGCAAAAGATGTGAAGACTCGAATGTATGTTGCAGGCCCTGCCAGATGGGTTGGTGATGTTGGAATGTGTGAAAACACAATAGAGAGTGTAAAGTCCCTTCAAGCTGAAGCCACAGAGAAAGAGTTAAGCAAGTGGAGAGAAAGTATGGGTAAGTTGGATGAGAATGGTTGTTGGATTGATCTGTCAGAACATAGGCGATGGTTGTTACCTGACGCATATGTGCTTCCAGTGGTTACGATGGCACATGGAATGGCACACATCAGTACGAAAGGAATCTGTGAGTTGTTGGCTCCAGTATGGCAGAATGATGGAATTCCAAAGTGTGCAGAGAATGTGGTCAAGAATTGTATGGTATGCTTGAAGTACAACCCTGGTAGGGGGACCCCAACCCCAGCTGGTCATTTTGCGCCTCCATCATATCCATTTGAAGTTTTGCAGCTGGATTTCATCCACATGGAAAGATGCAACAACCTAAAATATGTATTGGTGGTTGTTTGCGCTTTCTCAAAATGGATTGAGGCCTATCCTATAAAGGATAAAACTGCTCTGTCTACAGCCAAAGCCCTTGTGAAGGAATTTTTCCCTGGGTTTGGAATGCCAAGAATGGTGTGGAGTGATAATGGAAGTGAGTTTGTGGGTAAAGTGATGAAGAATGTGTGTGAGGGACTAGGTATAAGGCAGAAGTTCCATGCTGCAAATCACCCCCAATCAGCTGGATTAGTAGAGCACTACAACGGTGCACTAAAACTTAAACTGGCCAAAATCCAAGCGAGCTCAGGTCTTAAATGGCCTGACCCTCTGCCTCTAGCACTCCTGTCCACCAGAATGACCGTGCACTCACGAGTGGGACTTAGTCCCTACGAGGTCGTTTTTGGCCGCCCGGCTAATGTATGGGGTGTGCCAAGACCGATGAAATTCAGTGAGATCGAGCATCCAGTACTACTTGATTACTTGTATGATTTGACGGTTAAACTGCGTGTTTTACACCAACAGGTGCATGATACTCTCCCCCCGGCTTCTGAAGCTCCTGGACACCCTATCGAACCAGGCACGTGGATCCTTGTGAAGAATTTTCAGCGGAAGACCAACGAGGAGCCCCGCTGGCTCGGCCCGCACCTCGTGCTGCTGTCGACAAGATCAGCTGTTCGAGTGAATTGGAAGAAAAACTGGATCCACGGCGCCCACGTGAAAAGGATCCCTTTGCCTCTGCCGTATGACCAGTGGGTCCAGGAGGGTATCACAGACTCTGAAACAGACACTGTACCTCGTTTTGTGCCGTTCAGTGATGCACGCATAAAGGGCACAGCTTCAGCGCAGGAAAGTGACGATATTTTGCAAGAAGCTGTGCCTCCGTCAATTCGATTGGACACTACTGAGCCTGAACTCTTGTTTCAAGATCAGACAGTGCCTGGCCGTTTTCGTTATAATCTGAGGCCAAGGTCCATGGACAAATAAATATTCTTTTCCTTTTACCTTTTTTATTTTTTGATAACCAGAGCTCTCCCATCTGAAGGACTTTCTTGATTTTTGTTTTTCGAACCACCATCCGGGTTCAGCCGCAGGGTCGCGGTGCCAAGACTTTGGGGTACAGGCCGAAGACGTTAGGTCAACGGTTCTGGTTGGTCTAGGGCGTTCCCTGGACTGACAGGCGTACTCCTTAGCAGAAGAAACTCACCCGCCGCGAGCGGCACGATTAGAGGATGGAGTTTTGTAAGATGGAGAGACTCACTGAAGAAATGAACTTTAAGACAAGAATGTGTAAAATTATGACACGCAAACGTTTTGTGTTATTATGCCTGTTTGTATTATGAAGTATGGTAATGTTTACTGTAGGATTTGTATTCTTCTCCTCTCAAGAGCCTATTGCCCCCACTGTACAGCCTATACCTCCTCCTACTATCTCCTCACACTCTTTTCACCCTCTGCCCGAACATGAACAAGTTAGACGATCAGAGTTTGTGAATAACTCGTTTATTCAGCTCCTGCACCAGCACCAACTAGTTATGAATACAACCAATTGTTGGGTGTGCGGTTTAATGCCACATACCATTAATAAGGGTATTCCCTATCTAGTGCTGCCATATAGTTACAATGGATCGTCATGGGCATTCCAGACCATGTTTCTCTATGCACTAGATGCGTACTCCCCGCGACAACCGCGTTCCATCAGACCTAGCACCAATAACAAAGCTTTAGTGAAAGGAGTTGCCGATATGAGTAGAGATATCGATGCATACTCATCCATTCCTAAAGAAGAGCTGAGAGCTTATGTAAGGTGGAACGCGACGGGGTATAGTATTAGTCTAGGTGAAAGACAGCGGAAAATCTCATCCCCAATCTGGGTCGTACCCCACATAGGTCGGTTCTGTTTGCAAGGTAATGGTCAGAATCCTAGAGCTCAACTGGGAAGAAGTGACTGTACTGAAACGTACACTTTTCCGTCACAGTTTTCCCCTGCGTTTTTGGCTGCCAAGGGTACATACTTTATCTGCAATGACCGAGCATATACATGGTTGCCCCCTGATTTCTCGGGCACATGTTATATTGCAAATCTGCTACCGCCAACATTTACTGCCGCCTCCGACTATCACAAGACCAGAGTTGTGAGAGGCGTGATTAGTAAGGAGGATACTGCCGGTCAGGAAGCGGGAGATTTCTTTTTGGGTTTCCTGCCGTTTTGGGGACCTATGGTTAATAGTAGGATCCTGAGACAGCTGACTCGTGTGGTTGAATCCACTGTTAATGTTACGGCTGGTGCCCTTGGTAATTTGACAGCTGAGCTCCAAGCGTATCGCCTCATGACTTTGCAGAACCGCATGGTTCTAGACGTCATACTTGCAGACCGTAGTGGAGTATGTAAGGTTATCCAATCCAGTTGTTGCATTTTCATACCAGACAACGCTCCAACAGTCTATCAAGCCATCTCCAAACTGCATAAAATATCTGAGTCCATACACGTGGATAAAGGAGATTGGTCACCGGTGGGGTGGTTCTGGGAACTGATATCTGCCTGGGGTTGGAAAGTTCTGATGGTCATTGGAATGATCTTAGCCATCCTTTTCTTGTTCTGTCTGTGCATACAGTGTGCTCCTGCGATATGTGGCCTCTGTGCTACATTATGTGTAAGGAAACCTGTATCGAGGGACGAGCTGAGTAATAGGATGATGCTACAGCAACATCTCCATGGCTTCGTGAATATTGACCTAGACTCGGATTGAAATGAGTGTAGTTATTGCCTATGTAAGGGCAAAAGGAGGGTCTGTCGTACTTTAGAATTTGGGACCGCGTAGGAGATAGGGCCCTACCCCTGTCTATCTCGGTAATAGTGAACCGCGAATGGTTAATGCGGTATGTACAAGTGCTTTTTGTAACGTTTTAGCTATGAATGCACTGTGTATACGCTATTTTACATCACTGCGTGGGTTCCATTTTGTATCGGTGGCCATTTTATGATTGCCCTCACATAGGCTATGTAGTGTGAAGCAAATACGGGCCTTTTAAAGCACATGTGGCTTTCTTTGACTTTTCTGTGACCTGGGCAGCTGGGCTCTGCTGCCCCAGGTCAAACTGGTCTCACGAGTTTCCCGTCCTCTGGCCACCTGTGATTAGCATCAGGGCTTGACACACCATAAGGTTCTTTCATCCTACACAAGCCCCCAGCTAATCTCTTTCACACATTGCTGATTCCTGCTTTATGGCTTGTTTCCCAAAACAGGAGATGCTCATGTTTATTGGGGCCTATCGATATCTGAGGTGGAATCTGAGCTTTACTGTGTAAATAATTGTGGGCTGGCTTCACTGGAATGTGGGATGGTCATCATGACTCTGCTTTTTCATTTGTAATGTACACTCTGAATGACCATGCCATAAACCCAAGAATGTACGCCCGAGGCAGGAAAATCTGTATTTAAGAAGAAGCCCGTTTCTGTGATTTTTAGCAGTCTCCTGAGAACATACACGCTGTTGTACTTCTAGGACGCCTGTAATTGGTCTGCAGCCAATAAACTGATCTTTGACTTCACCCAGAAGACTCTGTGTTTCTGTAGGTCTGAAACAGGAAGAACCCCGAAGTCATAGGGTGTGTTCCCCTGCACCGCTGGGCTTAAAATACCCAGTACTTCACACTAGGAGCCTTTAAACTTCACTGCCACGGGACCGCCACGCCGTCCGCCTGACCACATAAATACTTGTAACGGGGTAGGTGGAGGTGAGTTTTGGCGGTGCAGGAGCATGGTGGTGGTGAGCTGCCCGTTCCTGCACTGCCAAAACTCGCTATCAGCTCTAAATGTTTCTGAATGATTTCCTGGAACACTGTTGTGCATATGGGTTTCATTACCCCAGTTCCATTGGAATACAGCGAGCCCCATTTCTCTTCCTGATATTTTACTACCCCAACATCGGTCAAAGGAGTCATTTTCCTTGCTAGCACTAAGGCTCATGGTGTCCTTTCTGCACAACTGAAGTTGAAAAGGGTCTTACATTTGGGACCCCCTAGCGAAGATCCACCCACCCGATTTAGAAATCCCCACGGTTCTGGTGAGATCTCTTTGCAAATAGTGCACCGGCTAGTCTGGTGGATGCATCTCTGCAAAGCTTTATGCCAAACACCCCTTCACAGTGCTTTGGCCTGTTCAGCAGTCCTTTTTACTGTTCATAAACAATCCCCACAGCAGAGGGTGTTTAAAGATAAAAAAACACTAAAGTCCTTGACATGCAGAACTTTTCTCCATGGGTGTCAGGAAAATCTGCCACTATGACCTCGTGGCCCTGTGACAAATGGTTGCCAGGTCAAAGGCTTCTAACAGCCAGCTGAGGCTCCACAGGCAGAACGCTGGCAGTATCCCCTTGTCCACCCGGAGCCTGGGTACCTCAGAATGTATGTGAAAGCTTCCTCCCCTTCAACTACTATAGCACTGCCTGTGGCATGACTAACACGTCTGAAGTCTCTACTGTGATCAGATTTCAGAACGCTCGTTTACTATTAAGGGGCTGCTTCCCATTGTGATGTGTGCTGTGTAGCTTTCCACTTGTTCATTAAAACCCAATGTAACTCATGCAGCATGCAAGTTCAGAAATAAGGAATTGCCAATGAAACAGATTCTACATCTTTGCAGCATTGACCAACCCTAATTTGAGGGAAGTGTAGAGAAGGGTAAAAAACATAGTGCATGCTTTTAGGCACAAGGCCCAAAATGAATGGCCAAGCAAAATAACAAGGGCACATTAGAGGAAAGGAGTGGCATGGAAGATATAATAGAGACATTCACATTTCTATAGGAAATAAGTATTCGAGCTGATTGCCAGCAGAAATCTACTATAATAGAGGTCGGAGGCAGCCAGGATCAAAACAATCTTGCATGAAAATATTAAAAATTCAGCGAAAAAACTTTTTTTTTAAACATGGTGGAGAAATGCAGACTTTGTAAAGTGCTAGAGGGCTGGAGAGGAGCAATTACCAAACAAGACGAGCTAAAACTAGAGATGATGTAATTTTTGTAAATGGAGAAGACAGTGCCATGGGTGGACTGACAGATCCTGCTAAGCGTTACCTCCCATCAAATGCTCTGTTAATATTTAGATCAAAAGTATTCATCAATAGACTACTACCGAAGCAAAGAGATTAGTTATCAAAAACAAGGTGATCATCTTACCTTCTTTACCTCCAGGAAAATAGGATCTGTTTCTGTGAAGATAAGAAGAAAAATATGTAAGATACTTTGTGCATTAACGTTTACAGAAAAAAGAAGCTGTGTTTTTTGAGGTCATACATGTAAAAGCATGAGCTGACAGAGAAGTTGGTGAGATCTGAAGATCAACAACGTATTTTATTTATGTATTTGAGGATTTTTTTGAAGCAGTGACATCTGTGAAAGCAGACTTCCTAGGCTATAGGAATGTATATGTATTGTTAGGACAAGTTTTAAAACAACTGAGTAGGCTAAACATTCATTCAGAAATATGCATGTTGCAATTCCAAATCCTCTAAAGACTAGCTTGGTATTTAGCCATTGTGTGTTGGAATTGCATGGGTTAATAATACCACTATTTGAGAATGATTTTAGTTATGGCCATAGAAACACATTTGGACGCACTCAAAGTCCTGCACAGATTCCACACAGTGTTTGCAGCTGATTTCAAATTCCGATTTGAGGAAAATGTACACTCAGGCTTCTGTATTATCCCATGCAAATTTCTCCAGGTATGACACGAAGGATTTTGCATGGGGAAATCAAGTTGAAAATTAGTGCAACACGTGGGGGCTTATTTACACACCCCCTAGCGTCGCCTGTGCATCACTTTTTGTGACGCACAGGCGGCGCAACATGCTGCCACATATTTACAAGGACATGTAAAATGACCCTGCGTGGCTTATAGTGTCCTTGTAAATATGCCCCTTTACACGCAGCAC
Organism: Triturus cristatus; assembly: GCF_964204655.1. NCBI lineage: Eukaryota > Metazoa > Chordata > Amphibia > Caudata > Salamandridae > Triturus > Triturus cristatus. Next base: position 310,579,019 of record NC_140585.1, on the reverse strand, counting down.
TTTGCGTGAAAGGGGCGTGCAATGAGTGTCTCTGTGGGTATTCCACACAACACCCATGGCTTCTGCCGCATTTCCAGATTTACGAGAAATCATAAACTTGGAAATGCGTCAGAATGCTACGCCTCCGCAGGGGAGGCATTTCTCCTTGTTCTTTCCTCTTTCTATGCGTGCCGCATTCTGCAGCACACATAGAATGAGGAAATCACCTCTTGTGATTGTTTATGTGCAGGAAGGTGTCCCTTCCTGCACATAAACAATCATTAAAAAAATGACGTTTTGCAAATTTTATGTGTGCTGCTCTAAGCTGCACACATGGAAGTTTCAAAACGCCATTTCAGATTGTTTATGTGCAGGAAGAGGCACCTTCCTGCACATAAACAATCACTCCCCTCAACTCAGGCACACCTGCACTCTGGTACAAGGGTGCCTGTGTAGACGCATGGCAGCTAATTGTGTGCCAGCGCAGGAGAGAGCAAAGGGATCCGTCATATCATTGTAGCCAAATAGCTTGCGGCACCACGCTGCGTTTATTCCTTGTAAATAAGTTGTTAACTATCACTGCCTGTCTCCAGAAAGATATCAGATTTTCCTCAGCAACTTTTCCACTGAAATGAGAGAAATCATTAGCAAATACAGTAAGAAAATTGAAAATGTTTAGGTTTTGGTCTTCAGGTGCTGTTTTACAGACTACACATAACAGAAACTGATGTGAGAATCCCACAGTCATTGTTTTTATTTTCTGTTTCTCAGATTAGTTTCAATTGATTCCAGGCAACATCCCTAAATTAAAGTATGCAGGCAAGGCTAGGGTCTTGGCCTAACAATTTTGCACACGAGGTGATCCAGGTATGCCTTTGATTTGTACTAAGGGTACAGCCGAGTGCACTTTGTCAATTTGTTGCTAATTGATAATGAAAATCCTTTCGTCTTCTCTCTCTATTTTTAGTGTTTTTCATATATCCATTCGGAATTGTTGATCTATTTTTACATGACTATCAAGGCTGAGATACCATTGCAAAGTCTTTCCTCCATATTTAGTCCTATGACTAGTCTACATTGCCTTTCCAACTCATCTCTTTATGTTCCTAGCTCACCCCTTGATCCAGATCACCTCCTGTGTCAGAAAACACATCTAATGCATGCAGTGGATGAGTGGAGAGGGAAAGTGAATGGCAGCAAAATTGTAGGTCGGTTGCAGAAAATAAATACAGGCTAAAACAATTACTCGGATGGTGTCCTGGGCGCTGTCCTGGTCTGCACCATTCATATGGACGTATTTGTTTCAAGGCAAAGAGAACTGACCATTCATCACCAAGATCAAAGGAGATGTACAGATAACCGAAGACCCACTGTCATATGGCACCACCAGAAGCAGATCATTGGTCCTCCATGATTCTACCTCCCTAGCATACGTCTAAGAACTTCTGACTCGGAACTGGTCGCTGTCCCAAAGATCAACAGAGAATGGTTGGGTGGTCATTCCTTTAGATACCTGACAGCCAAACTTTGGAACGCTCTTCCGCTGGAATTGAGACTGGAAGATGCAGAGTCCATTTTCCAGGAAAATCTTAAAACCCGGCTCTTCAGGCAAATATAAGGAATGAGTGAGGCAGACAGCAGACGTGCGGTTCTTCTTTGGTAGCCTAGCGCGGGGGACACTCCATATGGAGAATCCATGTGCTTTACAAAACTGCTAACATAACAACATAACATAACACGATTCCATTGGCTCCTTATGGATACTTGTTGGAGTAATAGCTACATGTTAGCAAATAAACCCCTTTGCAGAATACTCACGGAATGTCCTCCCCGTCCAGTAAGTGGCGGTAGGTGGCGATCTCCAGCTCTAGGCGAGTTTTCACATCCATCAGCACCTTGTAATCATAGTTGTGGCGTTCTAGGTCGCTCCGAAGCTCGGCCAGCTGCTCCTCCACGTTGCTGATCAAGGCCTGGACTTGGCTGAGCTGGGCACAGTACCGGCCTTCAGTCTCCGCCAAGGTTCCTTCTAGCGCACTTTTCTGAGAACAAAAAGAGGGAATAGGGATTTAGAGGGCTAGCATAGTGTCATTCTCACTGCATGCCCATTTCCGCCAGTCGTTGTAGGTCCCCCTAAGTCCAAATGCAAGTGAGGGTTTGCAGTCACATATTCACCCACCTACTCCATCTACATTTTAGAGGTGGGATTAATGAGTGATGAAAAGCAATGTCAGTGGAAGGACATTAGGCATCAAAAAAACATCAAATACATTGATTTTTAACCTTATCGATTGGTATGCTGCCAACTTGTGGGAAAGGCTGGTTGATGCCTACTGTTCGTACCCTCTTGGCATGACATAGGTGTATCCCAAGAGGACATGCCTGGTGTGAAGTCATACCTACCATGCTTAGCTGAGCCTGCAGGTCTATCTCCAAGCCTTGGACGCTGTGTCTCAACTCAATGATTTCCGTCTGCACAGACTGCAGTTGTGACGCACCCGAGGTCACCTGTTGATTTAGTTCTTCACTCTGAAATGGAAAGAAAGTACATACACAGCCTTCTCAGTGAGGTATGAACATTTTAATCTTGTTTAAAGTTTTTTTGTTAGGAAGATGTTCCACCCACAAGTGCGTTAGGAGAACACACGAGAACAGTGCCGGATTACCAAATAGGAAAACTAGGCACCGGCCTATGGGCCCCACTCCTTTTAGGGGCCCCGCGACAATGGATCAAAATAATATTGATTTGATATTAAAAGAAAATTACAATCAAGTGTTCTTAAATATTGCTTCCAAAAGATAGAAAAAAATGAATCAACTCAAAGAAACAAAACTTTTACATTATACAGAAAATACTGTATTAATGTAATGTTCCCATTAACAACTTAAAGTACATAAACCTAAAGTAAACATAAAGTACATCAGATTCACATAACAGTATGTCTCTAAAAAGCTCATCTTCTGGTAGCTGGCAGTTTGTAAAAAAATCCGGTACATTCGGTATTCGGAGATAATTTACGAGGGGGGCCCGAAATTTCGACTGCCTAGGGGCCACTGCAGGATTTAATCTGGCACTGGAAGTGAAGACTACCTCTGCCAAACTGAGAAATTTCCACAATATTGGAAGATGGCTGACATGATATTGTGGCTTTGGACCCTGAAATTGCAGCCTCTTCTACAGCGGGACCCACCTCAAGGAAAGAAGTCTAGATTCTATGGCCGTGATTTCACTGTGCCATGTGCATATCAGCATATGCGGGTGATAGAATTGTTCTTTCAAAGTCCCAGTACATTCCCAGTACTCACATTACAAGCATCTCCGGGCATGCTGGGAACTGATGGCTGCTCTGCCACCATTTTTGTCAGCACTTCCACTGCTCAAATAACATCCTTCATGAGGCCGAGGACCAATGTTACACTTGCTTAAAAACGGTCTTCTGCCATATTCAAAATACGGTGTAAGAATATTGAGTATGAAGGATGGGACTCTAGCACAAGTTTGCCAGCTGTCCAAAAACAACCCTTCTTTAATTCAGACCCTTGGTTTGTGAGTTTTCAGGGGGGACTTTACCTTGGTGGTGAACCAGGTCTCTGCCTCTTGCCTATTCTTTTCCATCACCCTCTCATATTGTTCTCTCATTTCATTGAGGATCCTATTGAGATCCACAGGTGGTGCGGCGTCCACTTCCACGTTGACCCGGGCTCCGAGCTGAGCACGCAGTATGGTCACGTCCTGTGGGGAGAATATTGAAGTAAGAAGGAAGCGATAGATAGCACACTCATCTGTTACTCTCCACCGCTCACAGAGCTCTGCGGGTTACCAAAGATGAGGATGTCGTGAACTGTGTGAGATCCAGTCCCTAATCTCAATCAAATGTCACACAGGAAAACATCAGCTCTGCTTTGGGCATGCTGACAGAGTGGTGCTGTCCTGTGTTTACTCTTACTGTAGACATTCACAATCCAGTCCCTGGCAGCAAATGGTAGGGTGGGATTTATCAATATTCATATTAATAAGTCTGGGACTGGTTTGTGGATAACATTTGCATTACCATTGAAAATCCTGAATTATTTACAGACTGCTAGGGCTAGAAATGCAAACCCTCAACATTCTATTCATGGCCAACACATGGATCATTAAATAACGCAGAGGTTAATACAGATTAGCAAAGTAATGCACACGTTGCAAAGACCTCTTTGCCACCAGACCCTGTTCTTATTTGATAGACTATTGCTAGGCAGCACCTCTTCATGGTTCTTCTTCAGGTGCACCAGCTCTTCCTTCAAGTTCTCGCTTTGCAGCTCCAGGTCACTCCTCTCCAGGGTGAGTTCATCAAGGACCCTCCGCAGGCCATTTACATCGGCTTCCACGCTCTGGCGAAGACCCTGCTCCACTTCAAACCTGGGAGGGTGAGAGCAGACATCAAAACTTCTGGGATCTGGAAGATAGGTTTGGAAAGGGAAGACTGGCACAGTATATTGTGTGATGAGGCGGGACCGGCTCACCATGGGTAAGCTCCTTATTATTAAGCATTCACCTCTGGCCGCTTAGATCCAAATGCCAAAGTTGGCCGGTAAATATTCAATGTACTTTGTAAAATTAACTTGACGCAGTGAAAGCCCGAGGGTCTGATTTATCAAAAACGCATAAATGCTAAATATGTAGACTCCGGACCATGCACTGCAGACATTCAGGACTTTTCTCCTATTCTCAAATGTTTTCGGCAAATATCAAGAAAATCTATGACTGTCAGATATATGTCATCACAGACCAGAACATGTACTGGGGTTAGGGAATATGTCCACTTGCACAACGTTTATTCTTTTTCCTTCAGACAGATAACATTGTTATCCATGTGAAGAAATCATTCAGTTACACACCCTCACAAATGGGGGCCTTAGATGCATTTATCCATACGCATTTCACCTCATAAACCTGCAAGAGGATTGAGGTGCAGTAAATGTAATCAGGGGAGCTAATGTTTGTAGTTTCCTAGCCCTTTACTCTTTGAATATCATTTTCAAAGTCCCCCAGCTGTCCTCATTTCCCCCTCCTTTCTTATATAGCGCAAACTCGGCCCAAAGTCAACAGAGCACTTTAGTTGAGCATCTGATTACATTAAAGAAGGTCAGATTGATTTTTTTTCATTACCTTCCATCTTTTTTCTTCTGTTCCTGTCCTACTCCCTTTATTTGTCTTCTGTTACTGTTCCATTCCTCCCATTCCCACATATTTTTCTTCTGTTCCTGTTCCAATCCTTTAATTCTTACCTGTCTAAGATCACTCTTGTCTTCTTCCTACTTTTTTGTATTGCTAATGTTTATACTAAAGCATTTAGGGGACAATGTCTATCTTGGCGGTATCGATACTCCATCACATTGGCAACGGAGTATCTATACCACCGAGTTATAAGTCCGCCTGCCCGATTTAGATGCAGGTTGACCCTAGGTTTTATTACGGAAGAGGCTACTCCGTCTCCGCTGTGATTAAATCCCCCCAATGGCCCGATGGAGTACGGGGCGTCAGAGACAGACCTGGAATTCCACCCACTTGATTTAGATGGGCGAAATAAGAGGTCAGTTTTCACTGCCTGTCAGTAAAATCCTGGTAGTATGGGACAGTGAAAACTGCTAAATACTCCTCTCACCATGGGAGAGGACTCCTATGGTGAGGGTACGTTTTCTTTAAAAAAATCAAAAAAAAAATCCGTTTCAGGATTTTCATTTAAAAAACATAAAAATAAAATGTTAATGTCAGGCTCCATCCTGTTGATGTATGAACTATGACAGCGGTTCCTGCCAATGCTTTATAAGTGACCGCAAGCTTGGCAGTCATTTACATGTTCAGCAGACAGCATCCCTATCAGGGCGATGAAGTAATTTACTCTATCAGCCTAGTGGGGAAACAGGCCGCTCGTCCAAAATCTCAATTATTCCCTTTGTCTGCAAACATGGGCTTCAAGTAGGTGGGTCAGGGGTTTCATTAAAGCTGTATCCTCCTTTCTCTTCCTTCTTTGTGGAATCTGGGAGATATAATCATCCCGGGAGGAACGTATCACACAACACTGCACCACAATAATCTAACGTATTGGAAACCCAACCACTATGATTCCTTGTAAAAGAGAACTACTAGAAACATATACATGAAAGAATATATTCATATCAATGAAGGCTCAATCAATAGTACCCTTATGTAGATCCTTACTCAGATTCATCATATCACAAACTAACGTTGTACGGCTCCGCGAGTAGTAGGGTGGTCTGGTTTTTATCACATGGAAAAATATACATGAAATGGTCCAGTCTATTAGAAGACCTACTTGTTGCGGAAGTCATCAGCAGCAAGCCTGGCATTGTCAATTTGCAGGACACATTTGGCGTTGTCCACTGTGGCGGCCTGGATCTGAAACACAAGGCAAACTTTCAGGGAAGGACAGACACTGATTACCAGGAAAGAGCACGCGATGGTTTGATATTAATTCAGAATAGGCAACAAGGAGAGATATTAAGAAAAAATGGAGGAGCTGAAGGGGTTTAGGGACACAATTCCATATGCTGCAAAGGTCCACTGCAGATCTAAGAATACATTTCTCTCTCCATCTCTCACAATTCTCTTGAACCACCATGAATTTTCACAAAGGAACGTTAATCTATGTCTAAAGAACCTCAAAGTATGGGGTTCTTCATTGTTTGAGAAAGCTCTTCTACCACAGAGTCTTAGAGATAGCGGTTGGGGGATTGCTTAACTTTAAGGTGGCTTAACAATTGTATTAGAGTAGTGCAACAGAGATACAGAGACTAGATATTTCATTATCGAAATTCCATACATAAACACATATATGGTTGTAGTCAATTGAATAGTGGAAGGAGGCACACGTGATTTTGTGATGAGGTCAGGTTTTCTGGGTTTCATGTTTGGACCCTGATGTTCCATTTGTAGTGCATGAATTGTTCTAGGGTGCAGGGGGGTCTCCGTTGCTGTGTGGGAGCGCATTCCTATGGAAGGCGCCAAGTACCTCACCGTTGATTGGGACCATAAGGGTGCACACTGCATCCCTTCTATTGGCCAACCATTGCCCTTCTGGAATCTCCCTCAAGTGTCCTACTGAGAAACACTCCTTTCAGAAGTCTTCTCCTGCTTGGCTTTGACATCATCAAAAAAATATCCTTTCCTTTTTCTTACAAGAGAACAGAATCAGCATGAAATCTAGGTTACGGGAGAACTACTTAGAAGGAAGGGAGCTAGAAAAGAGGAATTGGAATGGAGCGGACGCTCTACAGGTACACCTTAGCATTGAAAATTGACCTTCCGTTTTAGGGGAATAAGTGAGTCCATTCAATGTCTTTAAACACACAGACAGCACAGATTCAATGCCATCAGGTTAGGAGGGTGGAGGCATCCCTGGCATGTAACTGACTTATCTCCTCTCTAGCATCTTTCCACCTATAATTCTGTCTAGTTCCAAAGACTGTGGCTCATTACAGCCTGAAGGTTTCTAACTGAGACATAATCTGGCATTTCAAGTCCACATTCGATTCTGCAGCCGCCTACTTGGCCCGTAATCACTACCACTCTTGGTAGATAGCGATAACCTCAGCAGAAGACCCCAGGACTGATCTGACATGAGTTGGGAGCTGATCTTTGCTCTGCCAGCCACAGCATCTCCTAGGGCTGCCAGTGTGCTCAGTGCTGTACCTTCCAAGGACACCATCTCACCCCTCGATTCTGTATGCTGAACGCGCTGATATCAAAGTCACGGTCTTTCTTGTATGCCAGTTTGCTCAACCATGAAACTGGCAACCAGTAAAAAACAACCCTATGTCTAATGGAAAATAATTTGTAAAGAGTCTATGGTGTTCATTAAAACTGCTAACCGTGACCACTGGCCACTAAAGAAAATAAGATGGCGCCGCTGCAATGATGTCCCTCAATAAACTCTTGCATGGGTCAAGAAGCTTGAGTCATTTGTTACAGTTTCCTAAATAAATGGACTCCTAGAGAAAAAGCTTTGTGCTCTGAGCAGGAGTTCATGCACTAAAGTAAACATGCTGGCAAGGGTGTCTGGATAAATGTGCTCCTAAAACACACGTACGCTATTCTCTGTTGTCAGGCCTTAAATTGGTAAGATTTACATTTCCAATGAAGTACAATTTGACAGTATGAAATCAGCTGTAAAACATTTGGCGGTGTCTCTCGTTCAGAAAGTACCAGTGCCTTGAGTATTCAGTCAGGTTACCTTGACTCCTTTGTATCTTCCCCAAATCCCCTGGAGTTTAGAGCCTGCGGAATGCGAGCACTTCCTTCTTTGGGTTCCCTAACTGTGCAACATCCTTTTCAAGTGTACTGGTGAATCAGTACATTTTCCTTTGTCATAACTGGCCACCTCGTTCCACACAAAGCTTTTCTGTTCACTTGCAAAAGACTTTTAAAACATTTTAAAACAACCTCAGTGGAAAAATAGGGAGAAAAACCTCGAATCATTGTTATTCTGAGAAGAAGAAAATATGCAAAAACTTCCCCCTTTTCCCCTGGGTCTTCAGAAAGTCAGCTCCCTATAAAGAGACTTCCAAAGACATCACTTTCAATGTCTCTCACAAACTTCTGTCCGCCAAACAATGTTGATTTGTAGGGAATGAAGATGTTTAGAAGTGCACATCTAGACGAGCATACATTCAGGGTATAATGGAGGGCATTCTTCAGAAGGCAATAACAACTTCTTGCTTAGGGGATAAACCAATAATGACACTTGCTATATACTATCAAATCTCTTACAATTGTTCATGCCCTTCGTAAACTAGCCAGGCAAGAAGGATTGAAGCAGCAACATCCTAACAGAAGGGATGCTCTACCTTGTTTTGAAGCTCTTCGATGGTCCTGAAGTAGGGATGGAAGTCTGGGGACATGTACGGTACTTGCTTGTCGTACCACTCTCTGATCTGCCGCTCCAGTTGGCTGTTCTCCTGCTCCAAAGAATGCACCTTTCCAAGGTAGGTGGCCAGGCGGTCATTCAGGCACTGCATGGTCTCCTTCTCATTGACATTAAGGAGGCCCTCTTGGCCCAGCCGCCTCCAGAGACCCCGAATCCCCCGCCATAGCCACCGCCCATCCCAGTGGAAAACTGAGACATGGAGAGGCCTCCGCTGCCTCCATGGATGCTTGGAGCTCTGTAGGAGCCTCCCACACGGACAGAAGACATGCGGGAAGAGACACCACTACCTCCCAGACCTCCATGCCCAGAGGATGTGGAATAGCGAACGCTCCCGCCTGGGAGGCCACCTTTCAGAGACCCAGAAGAGGAGTAGCTCTGCCTGATGGTATGGCTCATGATGACAGAAGGTAAGGGGACAGATCAAGCCAACTCTGCGTGCTCTTGGGTTATTCCGCCGACGGTGGAAGCAGAGTCCCTGGACACCTTCTTTTATAGCTCCTGCGGAGGGAGTTCCTGGAGGAAAAAAGATTTTTATTGGCATGACACATGCATTCCCATCCATGCCAAGATATCTGAGGTACATGAAATTGGACGTGAAAATTGAGCCATTGTATTGTGTGGCATTTGAAGGACCAGGAGTCTATCATTATACAAGAAAAGGCGTGCATCGCTTTATGCCCGAGGCTTCAGTTTTATGGTAATGGAGCATCCTATGAATGCAAATCTGGAGAGAATCCTCACGCCATGCTTGGTGTGATTACAGGGACATGTCCGGGACTGGCCCACATAAGATTACTGCAAGAGACACTTTTGCACCATTACACTCCTCTTAGCTGAATCTCTGTTCTGAGCATCTTGAGGCCAGCTGTGGTCTGCAGACACTTTCTATCTTCATTTTTCAGCCTTGAATGAGGGCCAAGGGAGGGTTAGAATCTTGGCCAAGGGAAGAGATGAGCACTGTAGGAATTGTATCTGCAAGCTCTGCAGTGTTATGCTGTCACGGGGTCACTTGAGGTTAGCTAGGAATCTGACCTTGTCCGGTACAGACTGAATCAAGAGTTTTGATGTAAGGCTTCATCAGTACGCTTCCTCTGCACATACAATGAAAGATGAAGGCTTGTGATTGAAAGTAATAAAACAGCAAAAAACGTATTATTTATTTCCGCTGTGAAAAGAATTAGGCACTATTGTTTTCAAGCCAGATTTGTTAGGCTTAAGCATATGTAATTATGAAGCACTGATGTCAAATTGCTGTGGGGGCATTGTGATTGTTTTAAAAGCGATAACATTATAGTGACTGCTTTTTAACTGTATTTTACTGGGGTTCGTGTCTTTGACTTGACTTTCTTGACACTTAGCACTTTTTTTGGGCACTCGACTCGGCGTTGTCCGTCTGTTAGCGCAGACACGCCTGCTACCTGGGTCAGCGCTCTAGCTTTTTTCTCTGCATCATCTATTTAAACACCGTACTGGCGTGTGCGCGTGCAGCGGGCGTGCCGGCGGCGCGCCGAGGGCGCACCAAAGGCAAGCCCGTCTGCGCCTGTCGGCGCTCGGCCCTCGCTCAGTGCCAGCCATGCTGCCTGTAACGCAGGGACTCGATGTTACTCTAGTGAAACCCTGCAGAAGATTCACGAAACTATGAGCGAGAAGGTAGGAGTACTGAGACTTGAAGGGACAACTAGATTGAATGCTGATATTTGTAGGAAGGATGCTTTGAGCTGTGGATTGCTGAATGTTCGTTCCCTCTCCAAACATTGCACAGAGATTCAGTTACTCATTGAGGCACACAATCTGGATGTTGTGTTCATGACCGAAACTTAGACATACCCTGACTCTGTTTTTGAATTAGGGCAGGCTTGCCCTCTTGGATATAAGATCTTCCATAAACCTAGAGCCTCTGGCAGAGGAGGGGGGGGGGTCGGCATGTTGTTTAAAGACAGCTGGAATTTTGTTCCTATGGAGGCCGACATGGTGGAGGGATTTGAGCTTTTGGGATTTTCTTTAAAAGACACGAAGGAACACCTACTAGATGGTATAGTCTGTTATAAACCCCCTGGCCCTGTTAATATGCTTCATCTGCAGGCATTGATTGCTGTTATTGACAATATGGTCCTTACGCACTCGAGACTGCTTATAGTTGGAGATTTTAACATGTGGTTCAATGGGAATTTGGACATGGGATATTCTAACCTTCTCCAATCCTGTGAAAACCATGGTCTCCGTCAAGGGGTAACCGAGCCTACACATAAAGGGGGGCACATGTTGGATTTCATTTTTAGTGAGGATAGCGCCACTGGGCATATAAGGGTACTTCCGGTGGAGTGGACTGACCATTTTTTGGATAAATTCCTGACGTATACTGGGCATATAAGGGTACTTCCAGTGGAGTGGACTGACCATTTTTTGGTTAAATTCCTGACGTATACTCCTAGTCGATAAGCTCCCGCTAATAGGGAAGTTATGAGTTTTTTAAATAGGGACTGGAAGAGGGAATTAAAAAAGACAACGTGCTCTTCAACGTTCACCATCAATAAGGATTTAGATGTAGCCAGAACAGTAGAGGAGATCTATGTAGAATTCTGTAGTCAGATCATGGCAACTGTCAATCAAATTGCCCCTTTGAAAGTCTGCAAAAATAGAGGCAGACCTTCGGCCAGATGGTTTGATGAAAATGTGAAAAATCTGAAATTGAGGTGTAAACAGGCAGAAAGAAAATGGCGAAAGCACTATGCAGACGATGATAAGAATGCATGGAAAATGGCTATATCCATTTATAAAAAAGTGATTTTCTCGGCTAAAACAGAATACTTTGCAGAAACTATTCTGAAATCATCTAACAAATCCAAATGTGTTTTTAGATTGGTCGAAGAGATTAGTAATCCAAAGTGCCTACAAAATGAGACTGCCAACTCAAGGTCTTTGCGATAGTTTGGCAATCTTCTTTGAGGAAAAGATTAGTACCATCATAAATGGGCTTAAAACAACTATCCCAGTCGTAGCAGAAAGTTGGACCAGTGGAATAACAACTAACTCGTCCACCGATGGAGGAAAAATGGCCTACGTAGAGATGGATGCTGGGACTGTGAATCCGAGCACTCTGGACTATTTCAAACTTATACCAGAGAAGGATTTTGGTGGGTTTGCTCTGGGTATCTCTTCCGGCTCCCCACTGGACCCTCTTCCTCATAAAATCTGGAAGGAATATGTTTCTGATCTGTTTCCTAGTCTTAGACAGATTTGCAACTATTCACTTTCCAGTGGGGATCTGCCATCTAGCTGGAAACAAGCTGTGGTTACACCTCTCCTGAAGAAGGCTACTCTTGATCCTGCCGGCCCAGAAAGTTATCGACAAATCTCCCTCCTACGTTACCCCGTGAAAATCCTTGAACGCTGGGTCAGCAGATCTCTGTCTGTGTTCTTAGAAAGTAACAACAAGTTAGCGGACGTTCAATTTGGCATCCGTCCAGAGCACGGTACAGAATCTGCTTTGGTGACCGTGATGGACGATCTTCGCTTGCTGGCAGACAAGGGACAGTCGGCTATATTAATATTGCTTGACTTGTCTCACGCTTTCGACACGGTCAACCATAGTATTTTGCTGACCCGCCTTGAGGAGGCTGGAGTGGTAGGTAATGCACTGGGCTGGTTCCGCTCCTATCTATCTGGTAGGCGTCAGGCAGTGGCCCTTCCGCCGTTTCAATCTGCGTTTATTAATATCGGCCATGGTGTCCCCCAAAGGTCTGCCATCAGCACGATTATGTTTAACATCTATCTTAGTCCGCTGATAGATATAATCCAGGCTCACAATGTGAAGCTGATAAACTATGCTGATGATACTCAGATTATTCTATCCTGGGATGGCACCCAACCTTCAGCGCTGGAGGATTTTCATGCTTGTATGCGTGATACTGTGCATTGGCTACAGCTGAATTTTCTATAATTCAATTCTTTGAAAACCAAAATCATGCACTGCATAGTAGGGAAGGTTCCTTTACCTCTCCCTCATAATTTTTGGCCATTAGGTACTTCTTCCACCTTGGTTCCGGCCAAAACAGTCCGTAATCTGGGAGTTCTGTTTAGTGCTAACTTGTCCCTGGAGGCACAGGTGAACAAAACGGCGGGGTGTCGTTTTGGTCTTATTAGAGCCTTGAGAAAGATCCTGCCACTGCTGCCGGCCACTGCCAGAGCATTAGTAGTGTAGGGCGCTATTTTAAGTCGCCTTGACTATTGTAATGCTCTGCTGCTGGATTCTCCCAAATATCTGATCCAGCGTTTGCAACGTGCTCAAAATATGGTGGTAAGATTAGCTCTGGCTAAACCTCGAGACATTTGTGCCTCAAAATGTTTGGCCGAGCTACACTGGCTTCCAGTGTTGCAAAGAGTACAGTTTAAGTCTCTGTGTATAATGTTCAAAGCCTTGCATGGGTTTGGTCCAACACCACTGCAAGAAAAATTACTTTGGTATATTCCTACTCAACATCTCCGTTCTTCGGCCCTTCTGGCAAAGGTTCCTAGGTTCAACAGGGTCAGAGTGGGTGGACGAGCCTTCAGCATTGCTGCTGCAAGGCTGTGGAATGAATTGCCACCCGGTATTAGACAATGTAATTCCCTGTTGCTCTTTAGAAAAAGGATTAAGATCTGGTTGTTCCCTAGAATCTGATTTTGCCGTCTGAGTACTGTCCAATCCTTCTTCCTGCCTTCTGATTAATACTGCTCTGCAGTTACGTAATGCAGCGCCAGGGTACCCGTGGGGTGTTTCTTGCGCTTAATAAATATCATATACATACATACTTAAGCTGGAACCTAATGGTCCATGTTCTAAGCCACAAATCCCTAACATACCTCTTTTTTTATAAAAGTTGTTGGAGAGGATGGTGATTCCATATGTAAAAATTTATCTCTGATAAGACCACTTGTTTTTTTTAATCAGACAGGAATTTTACTATGGGGAGGCAACAGTATTGCTTTCAGTGTGCAGGGAGCAACTTACCGGTGACCTTCACTAGAGGGTGGTGCATTGCACAAAGTTTCTGATTGGATACCTACATAGCCACAAACTGAGACAAGAAAAAGAAGAATTAATTCTAAAATGTCAGGGAGAGTGAAAACCCCCGCTTGCCAGACAAGAGATGCACTTAATCAATAATCTTTTTTAAGATTAAGAAAACCTTTTAGTATGTGTCTGTTTGTTCCCTGACTGGTTATCAAGAACAGTATGGCCTGTCGGTAGTACCAATGGGCTCCCGCGTCCGATCTGTCGCTATTAAGCAGAGTGCCTAGAAGATGTGGAAATTACTGTTTGGTAGCGATAGAGACATCTCTGCTTGAGGCATGCTTTAGGGATTGTTGGAGCCTGCCATACTTTATGAAGCATTGATATAGAAACGGAGCAGCAGCCATTGACACATTTGGACCTTGGTGGACATTGTATGTATGTGTGTATGTATATGGTGTTTCTATAGCACAAACTTAGCGAAAAGGCAGCAGAGCTCTATACATGGTCAAAAGCAAGCCTAAAGTCAGCCAGTAATAGGAGAGGAAACTGAGTGTGGAGGGTTAATCCATTGTGATGTAGGGTTTGTTAAAGAATGGAGTCTTCATTTCTTTCCTAAATTGGAGCAGCTTTGGGGCACGTTTGATGGATATTGAGACGTTCTTCCAGTCCTTGGTGCATAGATGGAACGGGCCTGACTTCTTGTTTTAACTTTTTTACTTTTTTGCACTTAGTCTGCAGTCTGATGGTGTCCTGGCTGAGGGTGTACCAGACCCACTAGAGATGGTGAATCTGTCCAGTGCTTAATTGGTAAATTAAGGAGTGCCTGGGCCGAAAGCACTGCTTAGAAGCCTGCGCCCGGTGCAATTAAATGTCAGCGCACCGAATACCATTTTTGTGTAGTTCTGAATCCCCCTCATGCCTCTTTAATTCACTACCAGCCCTTTATCTCACTCTTTCAGGTTCCTGCTTTGTCACTGCATGGCGGTTTTGCTGTCTTTCTCTCCGTCTTTCTTTCCCCTTTGTGTGTTTTCCCTCTCAGGCTCTCGGGAAATATCTGATGAGGAAAAATAAGTGTTGGACCCTAAAAATGAGTGCCGATGGCCCACACCAACAACCACTGGTTCAAATTAATTACTCTCTTTGTCTGAAAGTTTGGGGGGGGGGTACCGGTAGTGATGGCTCAACAGAGTAAACCTATTTTCCTAGCTGGTATACGTGTCACAATGGATATGACTAGAATATTGTAGCCAAAATATCACCCCATTGGAGTTAATAATACAAGCCCTACACTTAATGGAACAATATTTTTGTCAACGATATTTAGGGGACAATGCAACCCCATGATAACTACAGTTGCACAGTTGCACGTCAATCACTGCCAAAGCCTGGGAACAAGTCCAGCACTAGGGCAAAACTGGAGCAGAGCTCATAGGTGCATTTTGTTTTCTTTTTAAGAGCATTGCTCTGACTAGTCATACATTTATTCCATTTATGAGCTCATTTCAAGATATGTTTCTGCAGCTTCAGCAGTAATATATTTTTATTAGTGGGTGTCAGGATCCTAAGAAGTAAAACAAGAATATTCCTGTCTCTTCCCGAAAGTCTTTTCCAAAGTCTTTTAATAAGCATCATCACACTACAATAAATATTTTACCAGGGGAAAAAAACCTACATATAAAAAAAAGCTGATGTGCCTCAGTTGCTGGAGAAAGTCCCAAGACAACCCCTTCTTCTGTGATTCACTTTGAGACTTCTTCAACCCAAAAGATCCCTCGCAGTTTTGAAAGTCTGAAAGCCCAACACCGATCTGAGATAATGGTTGAAAGAATGAATTGTAAGATTAGAGGGCAGCTTTACCACTTTTGCATGCAGCGCAGTGCAGCAGCCGCAAATGTGTGAAAAGGAGAGCGGAGGAGAGCGCCAAATTTACTGAGATATGGCATTCTCCTCCCCATTCCCTAGCGCCGGCGCTGAAATTGGCTGCCATGCACCACAGAGACACCTTTGCGCCATGTTTGAAGGGTGTCTCCGTGACTCTAGCGTACGTTTTGTACTAGAAGGGTATCCTTCCAGTACAAAATACTATGCATAGACTGACTTAAACCCTTGTCCCTCTTTGTATGTGTGCTGTACAATGCTGCACATGTACAAAATCAGAAAAGGAAGGAGGAATGAAAGCATTTCTCCTTTCTTGCACCTATTTCAAAAGGGAGAGGTTTTCTGCAGCTAAACCCTGTCTACTTTATTTAGTAATTTGGGTTTAACGTCAGAAACCTTGGATGGGGGCGTGGAAAGGCACATGCTCCAGCCACGGAACGCCCCCTTGGCGTTAAGTAATGCAAATCAGCAATACTTTTACATTATTTCCAGCGCTAAACAAGTTTAGCGCTGGAAAATACATAGGAAAAGAAAGATTTTGCTCCAATTTCTGAAGCAAACCTGGTGTAAAATCTTAGTAAAGCTCCCCCTAGATGCTTTCTCTAGGTTTTATTTATTTAAGCACAAGCTTGTGAGAAGAAGCCATTTGTAGTGTTAGCGCCATAGAAGAAAGTAAGCTCTTTGGTGCATGTGATGCAGTGCAAGAGAATCCATAAGTATGGACTTGTGATGCTTGAATTACATCCAATCAGACTCTGTCTCCTTTTAGGCGGGACTAGTCACAGTATTATTGATATATAAAAAAAAGCCTCTTCCACCATGCTTGTTTTTTAAAGGATGCCTGAAATGGTTGTCTGCTATGGTCTGGGTGCAATGTCAAAGCTGAGCCCGAAATACCCTGAACAATTTACTTCAATGAGATTTGATATTGAATCTGACCTTGGTATTCACATCTGCTCTGTTGGACCTCAAGAGTTGCCTGGGTGTATAGTTCAGGAAATGATCTTGCAGCTGTTTTAGGCCCTTGTCCTCCTGTGCTTTGAAAACTCTAAACTTCATTCTTTTTCCAACAAAAGTGAGTAAAGGGTCCTAAGTAACAGTGTAATTATAGTTAATTTGCTTATGTTAAGACAGAGTCTGGTTGAGTGATTTTGCAGTCTGTAGTTTTCATGATCTCTTTCTTTGGTGCTTCTGCATATGGGCAGTAGTCCAGTTAAATGCCACAAATTCCCTGGTTAATATAACATGTTATGTCAAGCAACAGGAAGATCTCCTTTACATAATTTGGTAAAGGCTGACTGTTAGAAACGGGATCTCTGGTTGGCTAAGGCTTGCGCCAAAGCCAGGCCGAGACCACCACTCTAGTCAGGGCAAGGGAGTTACACGCCAAAGATAACCCCTGCTCACCCCCTTGGTAGATTGGCACGAGCAGTCAGGCTTATCCCGGAGGCCATGTCTAAAGCATTTGCGCACAACATCCCAGGCACCCCGCAAAAGGAACTCCACACAAGGTTATATCAAAAATAGCCTTTGTATTCTCATAACACATTAGAATAGTAATCACATAATATACATGGTGCCACCTGGCACTGGGTCATATCTACAAGGGATTATATACACCTGACAGGGCCCACTGGACCACTGTCAGAACCATCACAAAGCGAACTTAGTAAAAGTAAAACAGATCATAAACGTACAACCAGTAACCACTGGTAATCACTGTACTTAGCATCAGCCTGTAACATAAATTACATTATGCACAGTATCACATCAGGCGCAAATTACATTCTGCGCCAACGTCACCAGCTTAAACACATTATGCAATCCTCTCATAACTCTAAACACATTAGACCCTAACCTCCTAAGCATAACTCACATTAGGGGCATAAATCACACAGTGAAACATAATCTGACTAGCATAAACCATAATATGCAAAACAACCTCCTAATCATAAAAAACACATTTAGAGGAATAGAACAGGGTGCGTAAATCATACTACATAGATTACATTTCCTAGCACCCTTTAAATCACATCAGGGCCTGGCGCCCTACAAACCTAATAGTCCCCCTGGCCAACTGGCCATCTCAAAAGGGGCTCAAATGCCCTATGTCCAACAGTCAGGGCGTGCTGCCAAGGCAGCGGAAGTCAAGGGTGCGCCACTGCGCAGACCTAAACGTTGCAGCTGCCCACTACTTGCTGGGCAGCTGGGAGTATCACATGAGGGCCTAAACGATGCAGCTGGCACTAAGTGCTGCGCAGCTGTGAAAGGCAAAAGTGTGGGCACTGGCACTCACTGTGCCCTTGAACAAATATGCCCAAACTGTCAGGAACACGAGCACCGACAATGTGTTCCAATCTGGGGACCAACATACCCTACAGACGTTGCAGCTGCCCTCTAGCAGATGGGGCAGCTGTGGAGGACCGGCCACGCAATGGGGGGAAAAGAACATGAGCCCCTCTGGGTCCCAAATGATTATGCCCATCGTTGGAGCCATACGGGGCTCTGAAAATAAGCTTGCCCAATGGGAAGGCACGGGCCCCCCTGGGGCCTCTGTCAGCAATTCTGCTCAGACTGTGCTTCGGGCACCACACAGCAAAGAGCCATTACTCACCGGCTCTGTGGGGCAGGGCCTCTCTGCTCCGGTCTCCGCTCGGGGGCTCCCAGGGCCGGCACTCCGCTCTTCGCCCAGTCCCTCTCCTGGGACCGGGACTTCAGCATGGGGCCTACGGGGCTCCAGACGTCTCCCCAGGCTGCGGGGGACGTGTGCAGGACTTTCTCCACTAAACCGGAAGTCCCGCCCGCCGCCAGGCACCATGTTGCCTGACTTCCGCTTTTGCCGCGACTCGGGCTGCAGCGGTTGTGAGAAGGTGGCCTGATATATGCTGTCCACTAGTTCTAGTGGGCACCTTGTATGAGTCCAAACAACCCCTTATTGTGATAGGTTAAAGACAACCTTTATTGAAAGCTATCCTAGTGGTAGCTATGGAGAGCAGCCTTCAGGCTAAGTCTTGAAGGAATGTAAAGCAGCTTGTTTTACCAGTCTATAATCTCTTGAATGATCAAATGAAAAGACAACTACACCAGGTATATATTTAAAATGTATGTATTTAGGTTACAACACACCCCTCTAGTCTCTTTATGAGACTGGAGTTCTAAGTACTTAAGTTACAAGTGATTAAGCATCAGTAAAAGCACAAATACACGTCTGGGCCCTAGGGGCGTACCAAACCATATACCAAAAAAGTGGTATAAGAACCACGACGGGAATAGGCACTAGGCCTATTGCCTCTAGAATCGCTGGGATCCCAAGGAACCACCCAAGGTAGTGACACAGGGGACCTACGGGAGCCGTATGCAGTGTGAAAACACAGCCGCGGGTTCCTATTATCTTCTATGGGGAATGTCAAGGTTGGAATTTTAAAGATTAGGGACACTTCTAATCGAGTCAGGACCAAACCCTTTTGGACTTAGGTAGTTCTAGGGCTAGCACCCACGAGAGCACCGGAGTACTCGAGTTACCTCACCAAGGGAAGCCGGGTGCATAGGTGCCTTTTGGTGTCGGGTTGCGTCGTAGATTCCAATGGAAGCCTGCAAAGAACTGCTGCTGCCGTGAAGAGGAGAAGTGTCCGGAGAGATCCAAGCCTGGATCTAGGATGTGAGGAACCTGAAAGCAGAGGGGACAGAGTCTGGGTCACTAGCCAGTGACCTAGGGCAGGATGGACCAAAGCCCACAGATGTCGGGTGCTTCAGGTGAGTTGATGGGTGTCTTGACTCTTCAGCCACGAGGTCCAGGAGGCGTTGACAAACTCCACGCGCCGGATTCGAGCTGTCCCACAAAGTCTGTCGAGTGCTGCGGTGTCGACGACCAGATTGGACCCAACAAGCCTTGGCAACGGCAAGTCACTGGAAATCAGAGAAATGACTGCGGTGCAGACCAGCAAGGTCTGATGGACTCACCCAGTGAGGGTAAGTAAGGGCACGTCTGGAGCAACCAGCAAAGCCCAAGGAGAAGAGGAGTTGCCTTCGTGGGGACCTGCTAGCCAATGGGATAGTGATTGCGAAGGAGCCTCGAGCGGTCGCACTTGAAGCTGGCCCGCGGGTCACTCGTGGAGTGGAGGCCAACAATCTTCGGTGCAGGAGATGCTCAAGGCTAGGGCTACTCGGAGCTCAAAGCACAACTTCAAAGAGGACCAGGAAGACAGTGTTGCTGCAAAAGTTCACGGTGTCCAGGGGTCACGTTTCCACGTCACCCACGGGCCTCAGCTTTGCTGTGGACTCAGGCTAGCCTCAGGGAAGTCTGGAAATCCACATCTGGGGATGCAGAGACTTCAGCGTCTGGCGGGAGCTTCAGAATTGCAGACCAGTCAGTTGCTTCTTTGGTGCCTGCCAAGCAGGGGAGTCACTCCAAGGGAGTTGACCCCAAGGGAGATCTCTTCAGTCTTCTAGTCAGGATAGCACGTCGAAGGTCCAGGATGTACATTGCAGAGTTTTGTCCAGGGTAATCTAAAGTCCTAGGGACTGGATTCCTATACTTATAGTGAGTTTAGGGGATGAACTAACTCTAAGGCCCCACCTATGGGTGGGCCAGGAAAGAGGGGTTGGTACACCCATTTCCTTTGTCCATAAGGAAGTATTTCCGAAAGCTGCAGAGGGGCTCAGCTCATGCTTGGGCACCCTCTCACATAAAACCAAGCACTCTGCCTTCAGAATTGTCAAGGCCTGCTATAGGAGTGGCTTATAGGTTTATATGTGTCTGTATAAGGTAGTGATATACGTAGCCTATACCACAGTAAGGGGTGCAAGCACACCCTTACCCAGGCTGCAGTAGCAGACCTGTGGTGTCATTTTGGAGTGCTTCCCAGGGGTAGCATAATATATGCTGCAGCCCCTGGTAGGCCACTGAGGTACCTATGCCCTAGGTACATAGTATACCATATACTAGGGGCTTATAAGGCACTCCAGAATCCAATTAGATATATACCTAATGTACATGGAAACCATTTTAGAGAGGAAGCAGCTAGACTGTGGTCCTGATTAGCAGGGCCACAGCCAGACTAAGATCGAAAAACAGTGAAACACCAGCAAAAAGTGGGGGTACCCATGTGCAGCAGATCCTACTCTCCTACACAACCCACCTCAAACGCAAGGACATTAAACCAACCTTGACCAGTTAAGTCTTCATGTTCTAAGTGGAAATACCTAGAGAGTCCATCTGCATTGGCATGGTTACTCCCAGGTCTATGTTCCACTGTAAAGTCCATCCCCTGTAGGGAAATAGACCACCTAAGCAGTTTGGGGTTTTCACCCTTCATTGTTTTAGCCATAAGAGGGGCTTATGGTCTGTCTGAACAAGGAAGTGAGTACCAAACAAGTATGGCCTCAACTTCTTCAGAGCCCAAACCACAGCAAAGGCCTCCCTCTCAATGGCTGACCAACGTTTCTCTCTAGGGGTCAGCCTTCTGCTTATGAAAGCCACTGGCTGATCCTGACCTTCTTCATTCAATTGTGACAGTACAGCCCCAACCCCAATTCAGATGCATCAGTCTGAACAATGAACTTTTTGGAGTAGTCCGGACTCTGCAGAATGGGAGCAGTACACATGGCCTGCTTCAGGTCATCAAATACCTTTTGACAGCTAGCTGTCCACTGAACCTTTTTGGGCACGGGCCCCCCTGGGCATTTACTTAGAAGTTAAGTCATTCAAGGGTGTCACTATTGATCGATACCCTTTGACAAATCTCCTATAGTACCCAGTCAGGCCTAAGAAGGCTCTCACCTGAGTCTGGGTAGTTAGAGCAAGATCCAGACCATAATGGAATGGACTGCTCCGCTATGGTTGAACCTGGCCTCCACCTACAAGGTGGCCCAGGTACACAACCTGACTCTGCCCTATCTGGCACTTAGTAGCCTTGATAGTTAGGCCTGCTTTTTGCAGGGCCTCCAAAACATTCCTTAGGTGGACCAGGTGATCCTCCCAGGTGGAGCTAAAAACAGCAATATCATCTAGATATGCTGCACTAAAGGCTTCCAGGCCTGTGAGAACTGTATTCACCAACCTTTGGAAAGTGGCAGGTGCATTCTTCAAACCAAAGGGCATTACCACAAATTAATAGTGCCCACTAGGGGTAGAAAATGCTGTTTTTGGCTTTGCATCATCAGCTAGTCTGATCTGCCAGTAGCCAGCTGTCAAGTTAAATGTGCTAAGGAACTTGGCTGACGCCAAAGTATCTATAAGCTGATCTGCCCTTGGTATTGGATGGGCATCAGTCCTAGTGACTGCATTGAGACCCCTGTAGTCCACACAAAACCTCATCTCTCTTTTTCCACCACTGGTGTGAGGTTTTGGCACAAGGACCACTGGACTAGCCCAAGGGCTATCTGAGGGTTCATTCACACCCAAATCAAACATTTTCTGGACTTCTGTCCTGATACAGTCCCTGACATGGTCAGGTTGCCTATACATTTTATTTTTATTAGTCAGACTGTCCCCAGTGTCCACTTCATGAGTGCACCAGGTAGTCTGACTTGGAGTCAGTGAGAACATGTGTCTGAACTGATTGAGAACCTGTCTGCAATCTGTTTGCTGCTGGGCAGTGAGGCTGCCTGCCAAGGCTACACCATCAACTGACCCATCATCAGGGTTCTGTGAGAGGAGGTCCGGGAGTGGGTCACTCTCTTCCTCCTGTCCCTCATCAGTTGCCATGAGCAAGCCCATGTCAGCCCTGTCCACATATGCTTTAGCCTGTTGACATGGAGAACCCTATGGGGACTCCTAGGGATTCCATGGTCTACCAAGTAGGTAACCTCCCCTTTCTGTTCAACAATATTGTGGGGTCCACTCCACTTGTCCTGGAGAGCTGCTGGGGCCACAGGCTCCAACACCCACACTTTCTGTCCTGGCTGGTAAACAGTCAGTATAGCCTTTTGGTCATGCCAGGCTTTTTGCAGTTCCTGGCTAGCCTCAAGGTTTTTGTTTGCCTTTTTCATGTACTCAGCCATCCGGGAGCGGAGACCAAGTACATAGTCCACTATGTCTTGCTTTGGGGTATTGAGAGGTAACTCCCATCCTTCCTTCACCAAACACAATGGACCCCTGACAGGGTGACCAAACAGAAGTTCAAATGGGCTGTAGCCAACCCCCTTCTGAGGCACCTCCCTGTATGCAAATAAAAGTCAGGGCAAGAGCAGGTCCCATTTTTGCCTAAGCTTTTCTGGGAGTCCTTTGATCATGCCCTTTAAGGGTTTGTTGAATCTCTCAACTAAACCATTGCATTGTGGGTGATAGGGTGTGGTGAACTTGTAGTTCACTCCATACTCCTTCCACATAGCAGTTTAGTAACTTGACACAAAGTTTGCATCTCTGTCAGATAATACCTCCTTAGGAAAGCCTACTCTTGAGAACACACTCAAGAGAGCTCTTGCCACTACAGGTGCTGTAGTGGTTCTTAGGGGAATTGCTTCTGGATACCTGGTGGCATGATCCACTACCACCAGTATAAACCTGTGCCCAGATGCTCTATGGGGATCCATGGGACCAACAATGTCAACCCCCACCCTTTCAAAGGGCACCCCCACCACAGGTAGTGGTATCAGGGGGCCTTTGTAGTGCCACCTGCGTTGCCACTGGCTTGGCAGGTTACACAGGAGCGACAAAACTCCTTTGTGCCTTCAGACATGTGTGGCCAGTGAAAGTGAGGAACAATTCTGTCCGAAGTCTTGTTCTGGCCTAAGTGTCCTGCTAGGGGAATATCATGGGCTAGTCTCAATAGGAAACCCCTAAACTTCAGAGGTATAACCAACCTTCTGGATGCACCAGGCTTGGGGTCTCTACTCTCTGAGTACAGGAGTCCATCATCCCAATAAACTTTATGGGTACCACTAGCATTCCCAGCAGCCTCATCAGCAGCTTGCTGTCTGAGGGTTTCAAGAGAGGGGAAGGTTTTCTGCTCCTGGCTCAAGTCAGACCTGGAAGGGCCCCCTGTCCCCAAGAACTCAACCTGGTCAGGTTCAAGCTCCTCTGGGACAGTTCCTTCTGCAGGCTCAAGATCATCTCCCTGAGGAGACTGATCAGCATCCTGAGACAGGTAGGAAGGCTCTGCCCTAACCCTACTGCTCCTCCTCTTGTGAGGCACCTGGTCCATTATTCCAGAATCCAGGGCCTGTCCAGCTTTTGACATTTTTGCCTGTGACCTGGTCACAGCAAAGACATGTGCAGGAATCCCTAACATTTCTGCATGTGTCCTGAGCTCCACTTCAGCCCAAGCTGAAGTTTCCAGATCATTGCCAAGCAAGCACTGTACTGGTAGGTCTGCACTTACCACAACCTTCTTAACCCCTTCGCTGCCAGGCCTTTTCCCCCTCCTGTGCCAAGCCTTTTTTTGGCTATTTGGGGTAGTGCGCGCTTAGGCCCCTGTAACTTTTTGACCACATTAGGTATCCACGCCAAATTTGCGTCCTTTTCTTCCAACATCATGGGGATTCTAAAGGTACTCAGGGTTTGTGGATTCCCCTGGAGGGGTCACAGAAATGAGCCAAAATACAGCAAAATTTTGTTTTTTTTCCGGAAAAATTGGAAAAACGGGCTGAAAATGAAAGCATCTGGGTTTTTCCCTGCAAATGTTATCAAAAAAGGGTTTGTGGGGTTGAAATCACCATTTTCCCAACTTTTCGGGGATACCAGACTTTTGTCAGAAACCCAACATTTTTTACACAGTTTTGGCATTTTTCTGGGACATAGCCTATTTTTGCTATTTTTTGTGGTTTGACCTCCTTCCAGTTAATGGCAGAAATGGGTACAAAAGCAATAATGGATCCTGGAAAACTATACATTTTCGAGAAGAAGACAAAATTCTGAATTCAGCAAGGGGTCATTTGTGTAGATCCATCAAGGTTTTTTTATAGAAACAAACAGTTAAATATAGGATAAATTGAAATTTAGTTGAAAGAAACAGCCTTTTGTGTCAACGTTTTCACCTGTAACTTCTTCTAATTATGACAGCCCTTTGAAAGCAATATACCGTTGCATCCGCTGGACATTAATGGTTGTGGGGATATAAAGGACTTGTAGGTTCACCAAGAACCCGACGAGCCCAGAGCCAAAAACTGAGCAGCAACTTGCAATGGTTTTTTATTATGTACCAGGTATATAGTAATTATTCTGTAAAAATGTGTACATGGAAAAATCAGTATGAAAGACACCTATGTATTTTTGAAATGGGAACAAAATATAAAGTTTAGAAACAGTAGATATTTGCACATTTCTGAAATTGGAAATACTCATACTAGCATGAGAATTATCAGTCATTTTTTAGAATGACTTATTTTTTACACAATGTCTTTCATTTGGAAGGCAGACATGCATCGAAAGTCAATAGATAATAACAGTTCCTTTACAAATCTGAATTACCCTAAGTCTCCCGATAAAAATGGTACCTCACTTGTGTGGGTAGGCATAGTGCCCGCGACAGGAAATGGCGCAAAACGCAACATGGTCACAAATCAATATCGCAGTGAAAATTTACCCTTTTTTGGCAAAGTGCCTAGCTCTAGTTTTTTAACCCTAGCTCTGCGGGCACCTTGGGAAACCTAGCAAACCTATACATTTTTGAAAACTAGACACCCAGGGGAATCCAGGATGGGGTGACTTGACTGCCTCCCACCAGGGTCTGTTACCCAGAATCCCTTGCAAACCTAAAAAATTGTCCAAAAAAACACATTTTCCCCACATTTCTGTCGTGGAAAGTTCCGGAATCTGCGTGGATCCACAAATTTCCACCCACCCCGCGTTCCCCAAAGTCTTACGAGAAAAACGGTACCTCACTTGTGTGGGTCGGCCTAGTGCCCGCGACAGGAAACGGCGCAAAACGCAACGTGGTCACACCTCAATTTCGCAGTGAAAAATGACCCTTTTTTGGCAAAATGTCTAGCTGTAGTTTTTGAACCCTAGCTCTGCGGGCACCTTGGGAAACCTAGCAAACCTATACATTTTTGAAACCTAGACACCCAGGGGAATCCAGGATGGGGTGACTTGACTGCCTCCCACCAGGGTCTGTTACCCAGAATCCCTTGCAAACCTAAAAAATTGTCAAAAAAAACACATTTTCCCCACATTTCTGTCGTGCAAAGTTCCGGAATCTGCGTGGATCCACAAATTTCCACCCACCCCGCGTTCCCCAAAGTCTTACGAGAAAAACGGTATCTCACTTGTGTGGTTCGGCCTAGTGCCCGCGACAGGAAACGTCGCAAAACGCATCTTGGTCACACCTCAATTTCGCAGTGTAAAATGACCCTTTTTTGGCAAAATGACTAGCTGTAGTTTTTGAACCCTAGCTCTGCGGGCCCCTTGGGAAACCTAGCAAACCTATACATTTTTGAAAACTAGACACCCAGGGGAATCCAGGATGGGGTGACTTGACTGCCTCCCACCAGGGTCTGTTACCCAGAATCCCTTGCAAACCTAAAAAATTGTCAAAAAAACCACATTTTCCACACATTTCTGTGGTGGAAAGTTCCGGAATCTGCGTGGATCCACAAATTTCCACCCACCCTACGTTCCCCAAAGTCTTACGAGAAAAACGGTATCTCACTTGTGTGGTTCGGCCTAGTGCCCGCGACAGGAAACGTCGCAAAACGCATCTTGGTCACACCTCAATTTCGCAGTGAAAAATTACCCTTTTTTGGCAAAATGACTAGCTGTAGTTTTTGAACCCTAGCTCTGCGGGCACCTTGGGAAACCTAGCAAACCTATACATTTTTGAAAACTAGACACCCAGGGGAATCCAGGATGGGGTGACTTGACTGCCTCCCACCAGGGTCTGTTACCCAGAATCCCTTGCAAACCTAAAAAATTGTCAAAAAAGCCCATTTTCCCCACATTTCTGTGGTGGAAAGTTCCGGAATCTGTGTGGATCCACAAATTTCCACCCACCCTGCGTTCCCCAAAGTCTTATGAGAAAAATGGTACCTCACTTGTGTGGGTCGGCCTAGTGCCCGTGACAGGAAACGTCGTAAAACGCATCGTGGTCACACCTCAATTTCGCAGTGAAAAATGACCCTTTTTTGGCAAAATGACTAGCTGTAGTTTTTGAACCCTAGCTCTGCGGGCACCTTGGGAAACCTAGCAAACCTATACATTTTTGAAAACTAGACACCCAGGGGAATCCAAGATGGGGTGACTTGACTGCCTCCCACCAGGGTCTGTTACCCAGAATCCCTTGCAAACCTAAAAAATTGTCCAAAAAAACACATTTTCCCCACATTTCTGTGGTGGAAAGTTCCGGAATCTGCGTGGATCCACAAATTTCCACCCACCCCGCGTTCCCCAAAGTCTTACGAGAAAAACGGTACCTCACTTGTGTGGGTCGGCCTAGTGCCCGCGACAGGAAACGGCGCAAAACGCAACGTGGTCACACATCAAGTTCGCAGTGAAAAATGACCCTTTTTTGGCAAAATGTCTAGCTGTAGTTTTTGAACCCTAGCTCTGCGGGCACCTTGGGAAACCTAGCAAACATATACATTTTTGAAAACTAGACACCCAGGGGAATCCAGGATGGGGTGACTTGACTGCCTCCCACCAGGGTCTGTTACCCAGAATCCCTTGCAAACCTAAAAAATTGTCAAAAAAAACAAATTTTCCCCACATTTCTGTGGTGGAAAGTTCCGGAATCTGCGTGGATGCACAAATTTCTACCCACCCCGCGTTCCCCAAAGTCTTACGAGAAAAACTTTATCTCACTTGTGTGGTTCGGCCTAGTGCCCGCGACAGGAAACGTCGCAAAACGCATCTTGGTCACACCTCAATTTCGCAGTGTAAAATGACCCTTTTTTGGCAAAATGACTAGCTGTAGTTTTTGAACCCTAGCTCTGCGGGCACCTTGGGAAACCTAGCAAACCTATACATTTTTGAAAACTAGACACCCAGGGGAATCCAGGATGGGGTGACTTGACTGCCTCCCACCAGGGTCTGTTACCCAGAATCCCTTGCAAACCTAAAAAATTGTCAAAAAAACCACATTTTCCACACATTTCTGTGGTGGAAAGTTCCGGAACCTGCGTGGATCCACAAATTTCCACCCACCCTACGTTCCCCAAAGTCTTACGAGAAAAACGGTATCTCACTTGTGTGGTTCGGCCTAGTGCCCGCGACAGGAAACGTCGCAAAACGGATCGTGGTCACACCTCAATTTCGCAGTGAAAAATGACCCTTTTTTGGCAAAATGACTAGCTGTAGTTTTTGAACCCAAGCTCTGCGGGCACCTTGGGAAACCTAGCAAACCTATACATTTTTGAAAACTAGACACCCAGGGGAATCCAGGATGGGGTGACTTGACTGCCTCCCACCAGGGTCTGTTACCCAGAATCCCTTGCAAACCTAAAAAATTGTCAAAAAAAGCCCATTTTCCCCACATTTCTGTGGTGGAAAGTTCCGGAATCTGCGTGGATCCACAAATTTCCACCCACCCCGCGTTCCCCAAAGTCTTATGAGAAAAATGGTACCTCACTTGTGTGGGTCGGCCTAGTGCCCGTGACAGGAAACGTCGCAAAACGCATCGTGGTCACACCTCAATTTCGCAGTGAAAAATGACCCTTTTTTGGCAAAATGACTAGCTGTAGTTTTTGAACCCTAGCTCTGCGGGCACCTTGGGAAACCTAGCAAACCTATACATTTTTGAAAACTAGACACCCAGGGGAATCCAGGATGGGGTGACTTGACTGCCTCCCACCAGGGTCTGTTACCCAGAATCCCTTGCAAACCTAAAAAATTGTCAAACAAAACACATTTTCCCCACATTTCTGTGGTGGAAAGTTCCGGAATCTGCGTGGAGCCACAAATTTCCACCCACCCCGCGTTCCCCAAAGTCTTACGAGAAAAACGGTACCTCACTTGTGTGGGTCGGCCTAGTGCCCGCGACAGGACACGGCGCAAAACGTAGTGAGGTAACATCAAAATTGCCTATCCCAAAACCACCTGGTTTTGCAAGGGGGGTCACTTGGGTTTTTGGCCCGGTGCTCGGCGGCCATCTAGGGAAACCTACCAGACCCATACATTTCTGAAAACTAGACACCCGGGGGCTTCCAGAGAGGTATGGCTTGCGTGGATCCCCCAACGTTTCCTTACCCAGAATCCCCTGCAAACCTCAATTTTAGCTGAAAAATTTACTTTTTTCACACATTTTTGTGTGGGAAAGTTGTGGCATCACCGGGCTCACTCAAATTTCCCACCTCCGAGCGTTCCCCTGGGTCCCCCGGTAAAAATGGTGCCTCACTTGTGTGTGAGGCCCAAGTTCCCGCGACAGGCAAGGGCCCAAAACGTAGTGAGGTGACTTCAAATTTGCCTATCTCAAAACCACCTGGTTTTGCAAGGGGGGTCACCTGGGTTTTTGGCCCGGTGCTCTGCGGCCATCTAGGGAAACCTACCACACCCATACATGTCTGAAAACTAGATACCCGGGGTCTTCCAGGGAGGTATGGCTTGCGTGGATCCCCCAACGTTTCCTTACCCAGAATCCCCTGCAAACCTCAATTTTAGCTGAAAAAATCACTTTTTTCACACATTTTTGTGTGGGAAGGTTGTGGCATCACCAGGCTCACTCAAATTTCCCACCTCCCAGCGTTCCCCTGGGTCTCCCGGTAAAAATGGTGCCTCACTTGTGTGGGAGGCCCATGTACCCGCGACAGGCAAGGGCCCAAAACGTAGTGAGGTGACTTACTAATTGGTTCCAACGATGGCGTGCTTAGTACTGAACTATACAAAAAAACGATGGCTCGTAACTCCTTATTACATTTTCAGAGTTTCCATCCGAAAGCTCTAAGGGAGAATCTACCATTCGGCCAATTTCTCCGGATACGTCGGAACTGTTCCAACCTCTCTAAATATCGAGAACATGCCTCTCATCTCTCAGCACAGCTCCTTGATAGACAATACCCCAAAAAAATCATTAGAACATCTATGAAAAGGGCTGTCAATAATCACAGAGAGGCTCTCCTTGAAAAGAGGATTCGCAACCCAGCGGTCGAAGGAGATAAAAGAATTACATGCGTTAACACATATTGCTGTTATTCCAACGCATTGAAGAAGAGCATCCTAAAAACTGGAAATTGCTTAAGATTGAGGGAGAAGCTCTACCTCCTCCTCTCTTTGCTTTCAAAAGGAGCTCTAATATAAAGGATCAGTTGATACACACACGTCCCAGAGAAACGAAAAGTTAAGACAACATCACACTATGGGGTTTACCTCCTGTTAAAGGCCATTTTCCTTGTGGCACCTGCTTGGTGTGCCCACAGACCTCGCATACAACAGAGGTAGACATCGGCACGAATAGACCTTGGATTCTGAACAAACACACTAATTGTAATAGTGAAAGAGTCATATATCTGATCAAATGCCCATGTAAGAAGAACTATGTGGGCATGACATCTCGTAAGATCAAGATAAGAATATCAGAACACAAGAGTACTATACGCTGCAAAAAAAGTGCGACGAAACTCACGAATCATTTTATTGCAGCAGGTCATAAAGAAACTGACCTACATTGGGTTATTTTAGAACAACCCCCTATTCCCTCACACATAACAGATGTCCAACACTTCCTGCTACGCAGAGAACAACGATGGGTACATCGATTACACTCAGATACCATAGGGCTGAATGACGATATTCCTTGGCTGCTGTTATAAACCCATTTATAAACTGTCGAAACTAGATATCGATACAACTATTCGATAATTTGAGCTTGAAGCTCTCATTTGACAGACCATCTTTGTTTTGTCCCTTTCATTATTCATATGAAAGAACCATTGTCGGCATCGCTAGGTATATTATATCTTATCTTACCGTGAGACAACTCTTCTACTGTTCATTTCACATATGCCGATTATGAATCACAAATTGTTTTTGTTTAAATCGTTTTTGGCATAGATTGAAGATGCACCTAATATTTACTGATATTTTATGATACTGACTATGCCATCTATCAAAGATCTGCTAGTACATTACGAACCGCTAGCAACTGTGCTTTTTCTTGTTTTGAATATACCATCTCTGTACATTTGAGCGGAATAGAACGGGTGCTGACATTAATACAGAATCCAGCCCTGTCCTTTTATTTCTCCGATTAACGAAGGGCTCAGATACACTCAGCACGCATACGCTGGTTTGTGCACTAATGTGTCTTCCATACACGCATGCGCTTGTTTGAGCGCTACCTTGAAAGCGCGGAGGTCCGTACACCAGGTCTAGTGTCGCTGATTTCTCACATGCGCGCTAGAATAGACCCTCTGTCTTTTGGTCTAGTGTCGCTTCTTCTGCACATGCGCACTAGATTAGACTTCTGATCAGGCATTAGCTTAACCAGCTTGTCGGACACGCGAACCTGCAACCAATTAAGACCTTTGGGCTATAAAGAGCGCGCAGGCCACCTCGGCGGTACCTCCGGTCTTTACTCAAAGACCGCCCTGGGGTACCGACGGAGAGGTGAGTTTGTCGTTCCCTTTTCTTCCTTGACCTTTTCTCATATCAACTTTATTTTAGCGCGAGGTACTGGCTACTCCCTAAGAGATTCCTATAGTCTTTTTGTCCTGTTCCTTGTGAACAATTAAGGTACATCCATTTTGGTATTGAATATGAAATGTGACTAACAAACATACCCCATCATGGGTATATGGAATAGCGGTTCATTCTGTAAACATTTTTTCAATGAAAAGTTTTTCAATGATCTCAGACAGACAGTGACTATTTAGTCACAAAGAGACACTCTGTTTCTACAAACACTACATAGTTATAGGCACTTTGCCACTTGACTATCACCACGATATAGGTCCATTGACTTTGACAGTATGTTTTCCATTCCACGTGAGTGTGCACTAGATTAGTCTCGTTGCTGTTAGCCAATACTAACTTGAAGGCTATGCTTTGGGCATCATAAAATGGAGCCTGATTTTGTCTTCCTTTTTAAATAGAGCGGGGCCCCCTTCCCTGAGTCAGGACCAGGTTGAGGTGAGGGCACAACCCAATGATTATGGGTAAGTGCAACTTAATTCAATTACTAAGTGCTTTTAAGCATTACTGAATGCTTTTATTGAGTCATCTAAGAGAATAGACCAATTGCTGAATCTAAGTACACCAGGAGATATGTTACCACTAACTGTTCTTTTTGTTCCCCTAGGTATCCGGTTCACGATATCTTGAAATTCAAGAATTGACCGGTGCGGTAGGATTTTAATTTAAAAACAATTTCATTTAAAATAATTTTTGACATATTCTTTGTCACATTTTTTCACTATAGCAGCAGCATCTAAGGTCCTGAGGAAAGCCCAGATACTTATAGATCAAATTGGGCAGAAACATGTCGACCCTACTAATATGGACAATAGCATAATGATAAAGAATTTTTGCTAAGTTGCCATACTGCTTTTTAATTATGACAGGGGCACTCTGCTAATAAAGAACATTTGATTTCCTCTAGTCATTTTTATCTTCACCAATTATTATTTAGTGCTCCTTTTTCTAGGATCCCCTTCATAACCTTTGGGTACACTGTCGTTTTGACACATATTGAGATCTGACAGCAACCCCCTTTTTTGCGTTCTCTCTGTGCGCTCCTTGGTCAATATGTCTAGACTAGGTTCGTCACTCTGAGAATCACAGACCCAAATGATGATAAATAACCACCTTCTGTGAATGATGGGTCCTGTTCTAGAAGGGTTTCTCTCCTAAAGAGATGTCAGAACAGCTGTGAGTATTGTCTCCTGGTTTATCTTTTTAATTCTGCACAGACCCAGGTTGTTTTGTGGTTATTGTGTTAGTGGTTGAGGGAAACACAACCTGCAGGTCTTTAAACCTCTCCCTTGGACCTCCCCCTAGCTCTTGTTGTGTTGCTGATGCCACAACTTTCCCACACAAAAATGTGTGAAAAAGGTGATTTTTTTAAGCTAAATTTGAGGTTTGCATGGCATTCTGGGTAAGGAAACGTTGGGGGATCCACGCAAGCCATACCTCCCTGGAATCCCCCAGGTGTGTAGTTTTCAGAAATGTATGGGTTTGGTAGGTTTCCCTAGGTGGCCGCCGAGCACTGGGCCAAAAACCCAAGTCACCCCCCTTGCAAAACCAGGTCGTTTTGAGAGAGGCAATTTTCATGTCGCCTCACTACGTTGTGGGCCCTTGCCTGTTGTGGGTACTTGGGCCTCCCACACGAGTGAGGCACCGTTTTTATCGGGAGACCCAGGGGAATGCTGGGTGGTAGGAAATTTGTGTCAGCCCGGTGATGCCACAACTTTCCCACACAAAAATGTGTGAAAAAGGTGATTTTTTCAGCTAAGTTTGAGGTTTGCAAGGCATTCTGGGTAAGGAAACATTGAGGGATCCACGCAAGCCATACCTCCCTGGAATCCTCCGGGTGTCTAGTTTTCAGAAATGTGTGGGTTTGGTAGGTTTCCCTAGGTGCCGGCAGAGCTAGGGTTCAAAAACTACAGCTAGGCACTTTGCCAAAAAAGGTTCATTTTTCACAGCGAAATTGAGGTGTGTCCACGATGCGTTTTGCGCCGTTTCCTGTCGCGGGCACTAGGCCGAAACACACAAGTGAGGTACCATTTTTCTCGGAAGACTTTGGGGAACACGGGGTGGGTGGAAATTTGTGGATCCACGCAGATTCCAGAACTTTCCACCACAGAAATGTGGGGAAAATTAGTTTTTTTTGGCTATTTATTAGGTTTGCAATGGATTCTGGGTAACAGAACCTGGAGGGAGGCAGTCAAGTCACCCCATCCTGGATTTCCCTGGGTGTCTAGTTTTCACAAATGTATAGGTTTTCTAGGTTTCCCTAGGTGCCGGCAGAGCTATGGTTAAAAAACTACAGCTAGGCACTTTGCCAAACAAGAGTCATTTTTCACAGCGAAATTGAGGTGTGTCCACGTTGCGTTTTGCGCCATTTCCTGTTGCGGGCACTATGCCGACCCACACAAGTGAGGTACCATTTTTCTCGGAAGACTTTGGGGAATGCGGGGTGGGTGGAAATTTGTGGATCCACTCAGATTCCAGTACTTTCCACCAGAGAAATGTGGGGAAAATGTGTTTTGTTTGGCAATTTTTAAGGTTTGCAAGGGATTCTGGGTAACAGAACCTGGTGGGAGGCAGTCAAGTCACCCCATCCTGGATTCCTCTGGGTGTCTAGTTTTCAAAAATGTATAGGTTTGCTAGGTTTCCCTAGGTGCCGGCAGAGCTATGGTTCAAAAACTATAGCTAGGCACTTTGCCAAAAAAGGGTCATTTTTCGCTGCGAAATTGAGGTGTGTCCACGTTATGTTTTGCACCATTTCCTGTTGCGGGCACTAGGCCGACCCACACAAGTGAGGTACCATTTTTCTCGGAAGACTTTGGGGAACGCGGCGTGGGTGGAAATTTGTGGATCCACGCAGATTCCAGAACTTTCCACAAGAGAAATGTGGGGAAAATGTGTTTTTTTGGCAATTTTTTAGGTTTGCAAGGGATTCTGGGTAACATAACCTGGTGGGAGGCAGTCAAGTCACCCCATCCTGGATTCCCCTGGGTGTCTAGTTTTCAGAAATGTGTGGGTTTGGTAGGTTCCCCTAGGTGGCCGCCGAGCACCGGGCCAAAAACCCAGGTGACCCCCCTTGCCAAACAAGGTCGTTTTGAGGTAGGCAATTTTCATGTCGCCTCAATACGTTTTGGGCCCTGGCCTGTTGCGGGTACTTGGGCCTCCCACACGAGTGAGGCACCGTTTTTATCGGGAGACCCGGGGGAACGCTGGGTGGTAGGAAATTTGTGTCAGCCCGGTGATGCCACAACTTTCCCACACAAAAATGTGTGAAAAAGGTGATTTTTTCAGCTAAATTTGAGGTTTGCAGGGCATTCTGGGTAAGGAAACGTTGGGAGATCCACGCAAGCCATACCTCCCTGGAATCCCCCAGGTGTCTAGTTTTCAGAAATGTGTGGGTTTGGTAGGTTCCCTGTTAGAAATGGATACCCCTGGTTGGCGTTGGTAGTGCAAGCGACAAGCAGGGATCCGTCACCTCTAGTCAGGGCATAGGATTACCCCTAAGAATAACCCCTGCTCACCCTTAAGGTTGCGTGGCGCGAGCAGACAAGGCTAATCCCCAGGCGGTATACGGTTAAGCATTTGAGAGCATCCACACAGCAAACACATCAGTTGTACCACAGAGAGACACCAGTCGGGTTTTTATAAAAATATGTAAACTTTATGAAAAATAGGTATCTTCCTATTCAGGCTTAAGTACAAGACCGTCAATATTGTTTTTAGATGCACACAATACTGGTTTGGATCAAGAGTTCTCTTTAAGAAATGCTTCGTGTCAGGTTCTGTGCAGAGCGGGTCTTTGTGTTACGGACCTTCTGATCCGCGGCGCGCACTTTCCAGTGCGGGGGCACAAAATACCTGGCAGTGACTTGGGACGATGCGGAGCCACGAATGGGGGGTCGTCGGCAGCTCACAGGCGGGTCCGGCTCTCAGCAGCGCCGCGATGCGGGGTGTTGGGGCGGGACCTCTGGAGGAGCTGCGGCGGAGTCAGGCTGCGGCAAAGTCCAGCAAAGGGGGAGATTCCTTCAGGGTCGAGGCGACTTCCCCCGGGGCGGCAAGGCGGCACTTAGCGGCCGGTACGGGTCGTACAGGGCGGCTCTTCAGGTGCGGCGCGGCCTTGGGGGACGAGACACAGTGCGGAGATACGCTTGTAGGTGCACGCACAGGGTCGTCTTCTCGGACTTGCGCTGCGAGGTCGTGGCGGCTGTCGGCAGTGGCGGTGCGGCTCAGACGTGAAGGGGAGAGCGAGTCAGGTGCAGGGCGGCCTCAGCGGGACACGGTGCGGGCTACGGCTTACTCAGCGGAGACCCGCAGGGTCGGGCGGCACCAGCACGAACTCGAGGCACTTCAGGGCAAAACAACTGTTGCAAGGCACACTCAGCAACGGCAACCGCGGGGCATGAGCACAGGCAGTCCAGCAGCTCGTTTTTGAAGGGGGCGAGAGCCCAATGGTCCAGGGGCTCAGTTCAGGGGGCAAGTTCACAAGCAAGCCCTTGGAGATTGTTCACAAAGCACAAGTTGATTCTAAGAGTCTTTTCCTCTCCTTCTTGCAGCAAGGCACCCACCACAGGCCAGTCTCCCAGGTCAGAGACAGTAGTCCTCCATGTAGCTTTCCCAGGTCCTTCTCTTCGGGCAGAGGTTCTTCTTGGCGTAAACAGGATCTGATTTCTTAGGAGCAGGGCTCCTTCTTTTATAGCACAATTCTTTTGTTCTTTGTCGCCAGGGGGCCTGGGCCTGGCTCAGTCCAGTTTTGGAGCACTTTGTTGTGGTGACTCTGCTCTTTCCTTTCAGCAGCAGGGCAGAGACATAATATGTAGTTAAGGGAAGGTTTAGGGACTGGCAAGTGGGTGCACTTGCGCAGTCAGCGCGACAGAACCAGACTGCACGCAGGTTCTGCAGTGGCAGACCTTAGACACATTTTACTAGGCCGCTTCTGTGGGTGGCACAACCAGTGCTGCAAGCCCACCAGCAGTATTTGTATTTACAAGCCCTGGCACTCCTGGTGAACTTTACTAGGGGCTGATAGTAAACCAAATAAGCCAAACATGGACACCAATCAATGTATACACTTTTCAAAAGGGAGCACTTGCACTGTGGCACTGATTAGCAGTGGCACAGTGCCCTGAGCAGCTAACACCAACAAAACACAATAAGGCACATCAGCAAAAAAGTGGAAGGGAAACTCACGCCAAGGTGCCAGGTCTAACACGTTTCCCCTCCAGCTGAAATGTGGGGGGAACTACCCTACCCCAGGGAGTTCCTCTTCACTAAGGCGGAAAAACCTGGACAGACCGTCAGCATTGGCGTGATCTGTGCCAGGGCGGTGCTCCACCGTAAAGTCCATACCCTGTAGGGAGATGGACCACCTCAACAGTTTTGGGTTCTCACCCCTCATTTGCATCAACCATCTGAGGGGCCTGTGGTCGGTCTGAACCCGGAAGTGAGTCCCAAACAAGTAGGGCCTCAGCTTCTTCAGCGCCCAGACCACAGCAAACCTTCTCGCTCTATCGCACTCCACCTTTTTTTTTTTTTTTTTTTTTTTTTTGGTCGTAAGACATTTATTATGAACAAATGAAACAGATGACATACACTGCGTCACGCCAACAACCCGGAGGCAGGCCGCTATAGGGTAAATTATACAAAGATTATACAGAAATATCTCTGAGGCCTACGTCCGGCCAATGGTACCGGCAGAGGTGAGCTTAAGGTATAATAAAAGTCTACAGTTCGTATTGTACATCTTTTAGCGAGTAAACGGTCTTACTTTTGACCCAGTGCTGCTTCCAGCTGAAAGGTAGCGAAAATCAACAAATCCGCCCACAAATAAGCAGCGGTCATCCGCCCGCTTCAGCAGACTATAAAAAGGATGTGTCGGTCAGCACCTTGTTTCCCCCAACAGGACCCCCCAACAACTAGACCAAAAACATCAAACAAAGGTGCAAGTACTTGGAAAACAGCTATGTGGAGAGCGGGTGCGGGAAAGTATCTTAGCTGTGTGCGACTTAGCGAGGGAAGGGCGGGGCGGGGGGCAGGGGGAGAGGGGCAGCAAATTATCCACAGTGGGACCAGGAGGGCGGAGGGGGGGGGGGGGGGGGGGCAGTGGACTCCGGTCAGGTCAGTGGAGTCAGTAAACGCCAAAGCTTGCGGCTGAGCAGTGTCCAATAGCCCAAGTGCGGGGCAGCGGGACCTCTAACGCTAGTTTACGCAGCGCGCTCCCTCAGCCCATGTCGTCGGAAACGCTGGTAGCGCGCGAGGTGTCGGCGGAGTCAGGGGCCGCGCGTCCTGTAGTCCACTGTATAAACGGGCCCCATATGTCAATGGGTCTGGAAGCGGTGGGCATGGTCTCCCAGTAGTTCGCCAGCTGAGTTTGGCCGTAAGTCACATCACTGATCCAGCTTTCGAGCGTGGGGAGGGCCGGTCTGCCCCAGTGTATAGCTATCTGCCGTTTGGCGTATAACAGGAGTAGTGCATGTAGTTTCCTGTCGCAGGGCTCAGTGCGCTTAACATACCCCAGCAAACCCAGCAGTGGAGATGGGGAGTCGTTCCTCTGTACGATTTGATTTATGGCGTTGAAGACCCCCGACCAGTATGCCTCCAGCTTGGGGCAGCTCCAAGCTACATGTAGAAAGGTGGCATCGTCACCCCCACATTTCCAGCAAGCGGCATCTTCGCGGATCCCCATGCGGCGTAGCAGTGTCGGAGTGCGGTAATATCTGTGTAGGAATTTGAAGTGTATAAGCCGCAATCGGTAACTCGGTGATAGAGCTGTGAGTTGAGCGCAGCAATACCCCCATGCATCATCCGGCAGCTGATCCCCCAGGTCTTCAGCCCAGGCGGACTCGGCCGTGGCTACTGTCACCGGGGCTTGTTCCTGCATGCAGTTATACAATCTGGACACCAGCTTTTTAGGAGAAGGTCTTGAGAGCAAGTCCTGCAGGGCGGCTAGTGCGCAAGGCTCGTCCGGGAAGCCCTGTCCCATTTTCTTGCAGGATTCCCTAAGGGAATGATATAGTAATTTGTCCGCAAACGTGCAAGGTTGGTCATCCCCATCCGCAGGCATCTCGAAAAATGAGCCATCTGGATATATGTCCGCGAAAGTGAGTAGCCTATTCCCACGGATAGTGAGGACTTCACCTCTTGCCGTCAAACAGGGCAGCATCGGGTTGCCCCTGAGAGGAACCGCAGGCGCATAGAGCAGGGAGAGACCAGCTCGCTTCCGAAGCTCGCGCCAGGACCAGCGGATCATTTCCACCGTGTCCACCTCACGCGACGGGCACGTAACCGCTCCGTATAATGCCACTCGTAATGGCGAGGGGGCGACCACTGCAAGCTCCACCGCCACATGCGGCTGGTAGGGGGCTGGGTAGGCCCAGAAATGAAGGAATTGAGCTTGTGCACAAAGCGAATAGAGCTTCAAGTCCGGGGCCCCCAGTCCACCCTGTCGGAGCGGAAGCGTGAGTAGGTCCCAGGATACTCTTGCCTGACCGCCGGCCCACACCAGTTTCAGCAATAGTGAGCGGACCCGTGTGTGGAAGTGCGTCGTCATAGGTAGTGGTACATTGACAAACAAGTACAAGAATTTGGGGAGGACCACCATTTTGGCCAACGCAATTCTAGCCACCAGGGACAGCGGCAATTTATTCCAGACTTCGACTTTCCCTTCCAGCCAGTCCACCGCCCTACCAAAATTCAGCGACCACAGCTCCTGTACATCTCGGCTAATCCAGACGCCCAAATACTTGACAGCTTCCGTCTCCCATCTGAGGGGGTAGTCAGGGGCAGGTCTGCCAGTGCTCTCCGTCAGGGGGAATGCCACTGACTTCGACCAATTAATGGATATCCCTGCTAGACCCTCAAATCTCACAAACTCGCGCAGCAGTGGGCTCAGGTTGTCTCTGGGGTTCTGAACGTACAGTGTGACATCGTCCGCGTATAGCGAGATCAATAAGCTTCTAGCCCTGAAACCGATGCCTCTGGCAGTGTGGTGTTGCCGAATTCGAGCTGCTAATGGCTCCATAGCAATCGCAAAGAGAAGCGGGGATAGCGGGCAACCCTGCCTAGTTCCCCTCGAGACAGCGAACGGCTTGGAGACAAGACCATTAACGCTCACCCGGGCTCTGGGTGACGTGTATAGGAGCTTAATAAGGGTCATGAAGTTTTGACTGAATCCCATCCGCTTCAACACTTCGAAGAGATAGGGCCACTCCAGGGAGTCAAAGGCTTTGGTGGCGTCCAAAAACACCACCGCTGCCTGTACTGACGGGTGTAAATAGTGAAGGACCGAGAAGATAGTCCTGAGGTTGTGTGATGTTGCACGTCCAGGGATGAATCCCGATTGATCAGGGAGCGCTATAATCGGCAACAACGGTTGCAATCTATCCGCAATTACTTTTGCGTAGATTTTGGCATCTACGTTTATGAGGGACAGGGGTCTGTAAGAGTCCAGCTGTTGGTCATCCTTGTCTGGCTTTAGTAGCGTGACAATGAGAGCCTCCCGCATGGAGTCTGGGAGGGATTGTGACTCGAGAGCCTCAACAAACACAGAGTGCAGTCTCGGCGCTAGTTCAGCCACATAGGTTTTATAAAAGGAGGTGGTCAGGCCATCCGGGCCAGGAGCTTTATTGGCCGGCATGCTTTTAATCACTTGGGCGATATCTTGCACTGTAACGGTTAGGTCCATGTACTGTCTGTGATTGTTGTTGAACCACACGAGGGCTATGGAGTCTAGGAAGTCCCGTAGTGACGCCGGTGTCGTGGGCTGTTTCGAGGTGTACAGAGAGGCATAAAAGTCTGCAAAGGCGCCCAGCACCGCCTCTTGGCCTACCACTAGACGGCCAGTGGTATCATAGATTGCGTGTATGTAGTTCGACTGTGTGCGAGGAGCAATCAGTCTGGCTAGAGTCCTGCTTGGCCTATCTCCCTCCCCGTACCTGCGCGCCTCAGCCTGCCGCCCCAGGAATCGCACCTCCCGCTTCGCCTCCTCTTTGAATGCTAACAGTTTAGTTTTCAGAGCGCCAGCAAGCGCCAACGTTGGGTCGGAGCTAAAAGCGACATCGAGGGCTTTCAGTTCCCCTTCAAGTGAAGCTAACGTGGCCCGTATGGTACGGAGGACCCCTGCTTGTCGTGCAATGCATTGGCCCCGTACGACAGCTTTAAATGCATCCCACACAATGGCATCAGAAGTTGCTGACCCCTCATTCTCAGTAAAATAATTAGTGATATCCTCCCTTATCTCCTCCACAAACACAGGGTCAGCAAGCGCATGTGGGGGAAGGCGCCACTGGAACGCCCTGCGTGCAGCGTCGGGGGGGCGCAATACCAACATACATGGAGCATGGTCTGATAGCGATCTAGCCATAATATCCACATCCGACACCCATGTCGCAACCTCAGGAGACACCAGCCAGAAATCCAGTCGCGACCAAGCAGCCTTGTGAGAGGTGTAGCAGGTCCCCACTTTAGCACCCGGATTTCTAACTCTCCATACATCGGAAAGCAGACCCTCCCTCATGATATCAGAAATCGCTTGGCGCGCCCTAGTGTGCTGCGGTCTGCTCACACCTTTGCGATCTGAGTCATCATCTAACACCACATTAAAATCTCCCCCCAACACCACCGCCCGGCAATCCAGCAGCATAATTTTCGCCCAAACAGTTCTGAAGAAGTCAGGATCGTCCACATTCGGGCCATAGATTGCAGCCAGGACAATGGGTCGCCCCTGCAAAGCCCCATGGAGCAGAACATACCTACCCTCCGCATCCCTCACATGAGAGTACTCCCGCCAATCCAGCCCCCTCCGAATGAGTATTGCTACGCCCCTCGCATAATTCGAGTAAATGGAGGAATAAACATGCGCCCATCTTGAATTCTTCAATCTAGCTGAGGGGGTGACATTCAGATGCGTTTCCTGTAGGAAGCATATATCTACAGTATGCCTTGACAACATGCCATGTAGCAAGCGGGCTTTTTGGAAGTCCCCAAGGCCTCTAATGTTCCAAGTCCAGATTTTGATGTCTCCCATTAAAGCAGTTGACAGACCCAAACCCCTGCCACCCAACCCCGCCCCCGGAAGTCTACCTGGCACCCGGACCTCCTATCTACGGACCCAGCGCCTTGAGAGCTAGGCTCGTGTTGTAGTACAATGCACCTAATATGAACCAAAACTTGCAACTTTTCAAAACCCCCCCTCCACCCCCTTCCCTCAGCAACCCCCCAATTAGGTCGTGATATAGCCCAATAACATGTACTCAATGTATCAAAAGACCCCAACAACAGCAACAAAGGGAGGCACCCCATGAGGCGTGGTGTGCTCGGCTAACACCCCCACACATGTGGGGTGGCTACTGTCAAACTTAAATGGTCCTGGGTCTGGCAGCACCCCCACCCTACAAACCCCAAGATCCGCAGCCAACCTGTGTCTCAGTGGGAACTCGGAGATGGCAGCCCAAGTCTGCATGCAGTGGCGTCCCATCAACCGCCCCCAAGTAGGCAGTTCGGGAGAAGCAAGCCTGTGCGAGAGATCAGTCCGGCTGTCAACAGTTGCTCAAAGAGGATACCCGCAGCCCCGTAGGCTGAGCGTGCCAGGGTCCTCAGTCATTGTCACTCAGGTGCCCTGAAGCCTCCTCGAGTCGTGGCGACTTTCTCCTGGCCCCAGCACAGATGTGTTTGGCAAATTTCAGGGCTGCCTTGGCGTCCGTGAAAAAGTGCGAAGTGTTTTCGTGCAGGACCTTTAGCTTTGCCGGGTAGAGGAGAGAGTAGGACACGCCGGCTTGTATTAGGACTTTCTTAGCTGGTAAAAATTCCTTCCGGGCCGCCTGCACCAGCGGGGTGAAATCTGGGTAGAAGGATACGTGATTACCCTGATGCATGATCTTACCCTTCTCTCTCGCCAATCGAAGAATGATGTCCCTATCTTGGTAGTTGAGTAGTTTGGCCAGGATCGGACGTGGTGGGGCCCCCACCGGAGGTTTCTTCCCCAGTGACCTGTGTGCCCTTTCCACCGTGAACACCGGGGACAAGTCCGGGTCGAACAGCTCATGCAGGAGGGACGACACAAACGATTCCATCTTTCCCGTGTTTGTGGTCTCTGGGACACCCGTAATGCGAATATTGGATCTTCGGGAGCGCGCTTCCAAATCGTCTGACTTGGCGCGCAAATTGTCGAGTTCGCGCTCCAGCGTCGTAATGTGTCGCTTAGCTTGTTGTTGGAATTCGCAACACTCAGTTTGCCCATGCTCGAGACTGTCCAGTCTCTTCTCGTGGGTGTCCACCTTCGTCTGCACGGATTCGAGTTGCGCCGTCATGGTATCCAGCTTTGCATCTATGCTCTTCAGGCTCGTCCTCACCTCCATTATGAGAGCCCCAAAGTCTATATCCGGGGTCGACCCCCGCGACGGTGATGTGCTCACATCAGGTTCCATTGTCGCGCCCTTCGGAGTCTTCTTACCGTCGAATGTCAGCTTCGGTTGTTTGGCGTCCGTTTTCCCCATCGCAGCGGGCAAGAGAGATCTACCGGCCTATCAATAGGGCAGCACCCCACTGCGCGACCGCCAGCAAGCGTCCCGTAGGTGTGCGACTGTCCAGTCGGCACCGGTGCGCGCCAAGCGTGACCCTGAATGCGCAGCAAGTGTGGCAATACACGGTTGAAAACTCTGTAGGCGCCCAGGCCGCTCTGCAAGCGCCAGCGGTCAGCGAGAGCCTTCCTCGGGCGCAACGTGCCGTCTTCCCACTCCACTAGGATAGCGCCGCGCCGGGGCTCAAGGGATTCAGGGCCACAAAGGTCCACTCCGGGTGTCCAGGCGTGTGGCCCGCCCGGCCGAAGAGTAGTGGGAGGCCCCGGTGCCGTTTCAACGTGGCAGGATCAGCTGTGCCCCTCGTCCCTTCAGGGCGCCCTCTCACCTCCTCCCCAGCCGTCGCTGTGACGCCGCCGGCGCGGGCTTGTCTGCACGATCTCCCCCGGGCTCAGCCCCGGTCAGCACCGCCCTCCGCGGCCGCAGGATCTTCGTTTCGCCGCCCGGCTGTCTCTCCAGGTCGCCCCGGTCTTCTCTGTCTCCCCGCAGCCGTCCGCTCAGGGAGCTCACCGTCGGCCGCAATAGTGGTACAGCGGCGAAGCCTTCACAGCAAATTCCGCGCGGTCCGCTTAGGCCTCTGCAGCCTCGGTCTCCCGTGACTCGCGGCTCCCCGCAGGAGGCACTTCCGGCGCAGGTCAGGACCTTCCCGTCAGCCGGCAAATAATTCGACCGCCTCCGCTGCGAGGGGAAACCATCCCCGTGCCCCCAAGTCGAGCCGAAGGATCACCAGGTCGTTAGCCGCAGAGTCCGGGAGGTGCGGGGCTCCGCAGTCTCCAGGAACAGGATTACTGAAGGATTAATCCGAGTAGCCGGCGGAGCTCACTCAGAGAGCGGCCATCACGCTGCTCGGCTAGCCACGCCCCCCCATCGCACTCCACCTTTGTTCCCGTGGAAGTAACCTCCTACTTTTGAAGGCTACAGGTTGGTCCCAGCCCTCCTCAGTCATCTGTGAGAGAACAGCCCCTACACCATGCTCTGATGCATCTGTCTGCACTAGGAATTCTTTGGAGAAGTCAGGAGCCAAGAGCACGGGCGCCGTGCACATGGCAGTCTTCAGGGTGTCAAAGGCCTTCTGACAGGTGTCAGTCCATATCACTTTTCTGGGCTGCTTCTTCGAAGTCAGCTCTGTCAAGGGGGCAACGATGCTGCCATACCCCTTGACAAACCTCCTGTAGTACCCTGTGAGTCCTAAAAAGGCCCTCACCTCCGTCTGGGTCTTTGGGGGCTCCCAAGCCAGGATGGTTACGATCTTGGGTTGTAGGGGCGCCACCTGGCCGCTCCCTACTTGGTGTCCCAAGTACACCACGGAACCCTGCCCGATCTGACACTTGCTTGCCGTGATCGTGAGGCCTGCCTTGCGCAGCGCTATCAACACTTCCCAGAGATGTTGCAGGTGCTCTTTCCATGTGCCACTGAACACTGCGATGTCATCGAGGTATGCGGCGCTGAACTCGGTCAGCCCAGCCAACACCTGGTTGACCAACCTCTGGAAGGTGGCAGAGGCATTCTTCATCCCAAATGGCATAACCCAGAACTGGTAGTGCCCATCTGGTGTGGAGAATGCGGTCCTCTCTTTGGCCCCATCAGTCAAGGCGATCTGCCAGTACCCAGACGTTAAATCAAACGTGGTGA
The DNA here is from genome assembly GCF_964204655.1 of Triturus cristatus. Classification (NCBI taxonomy): domain Eukaryota; kingdom Metazoa; phylum Chordata; class Amphibia; order Caudata; family Salamandridae; genus Triturus; species Triturus cristatus. Next base: position 310,534,484 of record NC_140585.1, on the reverse strand, counting down.
GGTACCGTGCAGCCCCTAACCGATCGATGAGCTCATCAGCTCTGGGGATGGGGTGCGCGTCAGTCTTCGTGACTGAATTGAGTCCTCTGTAGTCCACACAGAACCGGAGTTCGGGTGTGGCACCCGGCGCTGCAGCCTTTGGGACCAAGACCACTGGGCTGGCCCAAGGACTGCTGGAGGACTCAACCACCCCAAGAGCAAGCATCTTTGAGACCTCCTCTTTGATGCAGGCTCTGACCCTGTCAGTTACCCTGTAAGCCTTGTGCTTCACAGGTAAGCTGTCTCCTGTATCCACATCATGGATGCACCAATCTGTGATACCAGGAACCAGGGAGAACAGGTCAGGAAACTGCCCTAGCAGCTGGCAGCAGTCATCCTGTTGCTCAGGGGTCAGGGTGGGTGAGAGGTTAACTCCATCCACCGACCCGTCTCGCTCTGAGGCTACCAGGAGGTCAGGAAGTGGCTCAGACTCCTCCTCCGTCCCATCATCTGTGGCCAAGAGCATGCCCACTTCGGACCTCTCCAAGTGGGGCTTCAGTTGATTGACATGGAGGACCCTCAAGGGGTTCCTAGGAGACTGCAAGTCCACCAGGTAGGTGACAGAACTCTTGCGCTCCACAATCTCAAAGGGTCCTGTCCACTTGTCCTGGAGTGCACAAGGCTCCACAGGGGCCAGGACCCATACCTTTTGACCAGGTTGAAGCTCAACCAGAGTGGCATTCTGGTCGTACCACCGCTTCATTTCCTCCTGGCTGGCTTCCAGATTTGCCTCAGCAAGTTGCCTGAAACGCCTAGTCTGGTTCCGGAAGGCCAGCATGTAACTGTATACATTCTGGGGAGGTTTCCTGGGAGATTGCTCCCAGCCTTCCTTGACCAGACTAAGAGGTCCTCATACTGGGTGGCCATACAAAAGCTCAAAGGGACTGAACTCCAGAGACTTCTGTGGCACCTCACGGTACGTGAAAAGAAGGCATGGTAAGAGGACGTCCCACTTACGCCTCATGGGTTCCTCAAGACCCATAATCATGCCTTTTAGGGTTTGGTTGAAGCGCTCAACCAACCCGTTTCCTTGGGGATGGTAAGGGGTGGTGAACTTGTACGTCACACCACACTCTTGCCAAAGGGATTTCATATATTTCGATATGAAATTGGTCCCCCTGTCAGACACCACCTCTAGAGGGAATCCTACTCGTGAGAAAATTCCCATCAGTGCCCGTCCGACCACGGGGGCCGTCACTGTCCTCAGAGTGATGGCTTCAGGGTACCGGGTGGCATGGTCCACCAAGACCAGGATAAACCTGTTGCCCATGGCTGTCTTGGGGTCCAGTGGCCCCACAATGTCAATCCCCACTCGCTGGAATGGGGTACTGACCACAGGGAAAGGTTGTAGTGGAGCCTTCAGCTTCCTTCCACTCTTGCCACTTGCCTGGCAAGTCTGGCATGTCCTGCAGTAAGTGTCAGAACTCCTGCGCATTTGAGGCCAATAAAAGTGGGTGACAAGCCTTTCGAAGGTCTTGTCCTGCCCCAAATGCCCTGCTAGCGGAACGTCGTGAGCCAGCCCCAGTAGGAAGGCTCTGAACTTCTGGGGTACCACCAGCGCACGGGCTGACCCAGGTTCAGCAACCTTAGGCTCGGAGTACAGGAGGTCGTTCTCCCAGTAGATTAAGTGAGTACCGGACTGATCACCATTGGCCTGGGCTGCAGCCTGCTGCCGCATACCCACTAGAGAGGGGCACTCTTTCTGCTCCCTGCAAAATTCCTCCCTGGTGGGGCCTCCTTCTTGCTGCCAATAGGTCAGCTCAGGCAGGTCCCCCAGTTCGGCTATCTGTTCCCCGGTAGGCTCCAGGGCATCCCCCTCAAGGTCTGCTTCCTCCTGGGCCGTGGGAACTTTAGGAGCCGGTTTCCCGTGCCTCCTGCGCCCTCTCCCTAAAGCCGGTTCCTGGGCCTCTCCCTCAGGCTCCAGGGTCCCTTTAACACCCCTACTGGCTGCCATCGACCGGGTCGTCACGCACGCCCAATCAGGTAAACCCACCATCCGCAGGTGAGCTGTCTTCTCCACCTTTTCCCAAGGGGAGCTCTCCAAATCATTCCCTAGGAGACAGTCTACAGGCATGGCAGTTCTCACAGCGACTTGCAGAGTACCAGAGACCCCCCCCACTCAAAGGGAACTTGAGCCATTGGACAATGACCCTCTGTGTTCTCAGCATTGACAACCCGACAATAGGCATGGGGTACTGACCACAGGGAAAGGTTGTAGTGGAGCCTTCAGCTTCCTTCCACTCTTGCCACTTGCCTGGCAAGTCTGGCATGTCCTGCAGTAAGTGTCAGAACTCCTGCGCATTTGAGGCCAATAAAAGTGGGTGACAAGCCTTTCGAAGGTCTTGTCCTGCCCCAAATGCCCTGCTAGCGGAACGTCGTGAGCCAGCCCCAGTAGGAAGGCTCTGAACTTCTGGGGTACCACCAGCGCACGGGCTGACCCAGGTTCAGCAACCTTAGGCTCGGAGTACAGGAGGTCGTTCTCCCAGTAGATTAAGTGAGTACCGGACTGATCACCATTGGCCTGGGCTGCAGCCTGCTGCCGCATACCCACTAGAGAGGGGCACTCTTTCTGCTCCCTGCAAAATTCCTCCCTGGTGGGGCCTCCTTCTTGCTGCCAATAGGTCAGCTCAAGCAGGTCCCCCAGTTCGGCTATCTGTTCCCCGGTAGGCTCCAGGGCATCCCCCTCAAGGTCTGCTTCCTCCTGGGCCGTGGGAACTTTAGGAGCCGGTTTCCCGTGCCTCCTGCGCCCTCTCCCTAAAGCCGGTTCCTGGGCCTCTCCCTCAGGCTCCAGGGTCCCTTTAACACCCCTACTGGCTGCCATCGACCGGGTCGTCACGCACGCCCAATCAGGTAAACCCACCATCCGCAGGTGAGCTGTCTTCTCCACCTTTTCCCAAGGGGAGCTCTCCAAATCATTCCCTAGGAGACAGTCTACAGGCATGGCAGTTCTCACAGCGACTTGCAGAGTACCAGAGACCCCCCCCACTCAAAGGGAACTTGAGCCATTGGACAATGACCCTCTGTGTTCTCAGCATTGACAACCCGACAATAGGCATGGGGTACGACCTGCTCTTGAGATACCAGGTGCTGCCACACTGCAGTCACGCTGGCTCCTGTGTCTCTAAGAGCCTCTACCTTCTTCCCATTGATGGTCACCACTTGCCCATATTTCTTAGTGTTAGAGGGCAAGTCGGCGTTTGGGACCCTCTCACTGTCGCCTAGTGAGACTAAGGTCAGTTGGACGGGGTCCCACCCACCTGGGACTTCTACCTCCTCCCCAAAGGCTACTGTAGCCACTTGCTTCGGTAGAGCACCAGTGGGTGCTGGTTTCACATACTGGCGACACTTGGGGTCACTGGCAAAGTGACCTAGTTCGCCATATTTATAACATTGAGGGGGCCCCTTGGGAACAGGTTTACCTGTCGGGCCCCTGTCGGCTTCAGAGGTGGGGGAGGCTGGGAACCTTTCTGCTGGTTCCCTTGGGTATTACTTTGGGGGCCTTTTGGAAACCCTTTCTGTTTTCCCCTGCCTCCCCCACTCTTCTGCTGGGGACCCTGCCCACCCTTGGCGGAGTCTCCCACTTGACCCTTGTGGACCCTGGTGCTGACCCAGCGGTCCGCCTCTTCAGCAAGCTTCCTAGGGTTAGTCAGCTTGCTATCTATCAGGTGTTGGCGTAGCTCAGGAAAACAATTAAGGGACAAGTGCTCCCATGCAATTAAATCAAAGAGACCTTGGTAATCATTCACTTTGCTACCCTTCACCCAGCCATCCAGTGCTCTGCAGAAAAAGGTTACATACTCCACATACGTACTCCCCACAATCTTGGTACACCCCCTGAACCTCTGTCTATACAATTCAGGAGTTAGCCCAAACCTGGTCATCAAAGCGCCCTTCATGTGGGGGTAAGAGTTATAGACATCAGAGGGCAAATCTAAGAGTGTGTCCCGCCCCTCACTGAGGAACCGCCCCCACAACCCCGCTCCCCAATCTTTCTCAGGGACCCGGTGGGAGGACATGGCTACCTCATAGGCCCGGAACCATTGCCCTATGTCATCATTCTTGAAATACTCTTTAACTACATCTTTGGGCACGTACACCCTTGACTCTACCTGCACCGGCGTTGCTCTGCCACCAGAGGGAGTGGTTTCCAAACTTTTGGCTTTCAGCTCCAACTCCCTAATTTTCATGTCGTGCTCCATCTGAATTTTCCTTTCTTCTAGAGCCATCTTTTTGTTTTCTAGTTCCAACTGGCCATTTAATTTCAGCTCGGCCAATTTCATTTCATGATCCCTGGTGGCTTGTCTGCCTGCCAGCTCCTCTGCTGACAGGCCCCTGCCCAAACTATGAATGCTCTCTGCTGGTTCCACTGGTACCACCTCCTGAGGTGTACCCCTTGATTCAATCCAGGCCCTCAGCGCCTTTAAGTATTGAGCTTTGTGCCTAAATCCAGTTTTGGAGATTCCAAATTTGTTGCAAAAGCCTTTCAGCTGTGCCACCGTATAGCTTTCCAATTTCTCTTAATCCCACTCTAAGTCTTCCATGTCACTCACACTAAGGACTATGGATGGCGCTTTCTCTGCAGACTTGGAGCCAGGCATGATTCAAAAAGAAATGGAGGTTCTTGGCAAAGCAACAGAAACGATCAACAGTATGTGGCTGCGTTATTTGGTCTGAACTCACTATGTGGACACTAATTATTTACTGTGTGTAAACTCCAAATGCAAATTCGAGAAATCCCCACCGCTGCCACCAATGTTAGAAATGGGTACCCCTGGTTGGCGTTGGTAGTGCCAGCGACACGCAGGGATCCGTCACCTCCAGTCAGGGCGTAGGATTACCCCTAAGAATAACCCCTGCTCTCCCTTAAGGTTGCGTAGCAGACAAGGCTAATCCCCAGGCGGTATACGGTTAAGCATTTGAGAGCATCCACACAGCAAACACATCAGTTGTACCACAGAGGGACACCAGTCGGGTTTTTATAAAAATATGTAAACTTTATGAAAAATAGGTATCTTCTTATTCAGGCTTAAGTACAAGACCGTCAATAACGTTTTTAGATGCATACAATACTGGTTTGGATCAAGAGTTCTCTTTAAGAAATGCTTCGTGTTAGGTTCTGTGCAGAGCGGGTCTTTGTGTTACGGACCTTCTGATCCGCAGCGCGCACTTTCCAGTGCGGGGGCACAAAATACCTGGCAGTGACTTGGGACGATGCGGAGCCACGAACGGGTGGTCGTCGGCAGCTCACAGGCGGGTCCGGCTCTCAGCAGCGCCGCGGGGCGTTGGGGCGGGACCTCCGGAGGAGCTGCGGCGGAGTCAGGCTGCGGCAAAGTCCAGCAAAGGGGGAGATTCCTTCAGGGTCGAGGCTACTTCCCCCGGGGCGGCAAGGCGGCACTTAGCAGCCGGTACGGATTGTACAGGGCGGCTCTTCAGGTGCGGCGCGGCCTTGGGGGACGAGACACAGTGCGTAGATACGCTTGTAGGTGCACGCACAGGGTCGTCTTCTCATACTTGCGCTGCGAGGTCGTGGCGGCTGTCGGCAGTGGCGGTGCGGCTCAGACGTGAAGGGGAGAGCGAGTCAGGTGCAGGGCGGCCTCAGCGGGACACGGTGCGGGCTACGGCTTACTCAGCGGAGGCCCGCAGGGTCAGGCGGCACCAGCACGAACTCGAGGCACTTCAGGGCAAAACAACGGTTGCAAGGCACACTCAGCAACGGCAACAGCGGGGCACGAGAACAGGCAGTCCAGCAGCTCGTTTTTGAAGGGGGAGAGAGCCCAATGGTCCTGGGGCTCAGTTCAGGGGGCAAGTTCACAAGCAAGCCCTTGGAGATTGTTCACAAAGCACAAGTTGATTCTAAGAGTCTTTCTCAGTCTTTTCCTCTCCTTCTTGCAGCAAGGCACCCACCACAGGCCAGTCTCCCAGGTCAGAGACAGTAGTCCTCCATGTAGCTTTCCCAGGTCCTTCTCTACGGGCAGAGGTTCTTCTTGGCGAAAACAGGATCTGATTTCTTAGGAGCAGGGCTCCTTCTTTTATAGCACAATTCTTTTGTTCTTTGTCGCCAGGGGGCCTGGGCCTGGCTCAGTCCAGTTTTGGAGCATTTTGTTGTGGTGACTCTGCTCTTTCCTTTCAGCAGCAGGGCAGAGACATCAGCCGCTCCACAGGGGTCGGAGCCGGCATTGTGGCGGCAGAGCACAGGTCTATTCAGAGTCAAAGGTGTACTCCTCCCACCCATCCTGGTGTAATCTCTCTACCCACCACCTGGCAGCCAGCCTGTCTCCTGGAATTCCCCAGCCCTGCTCCTTTACTGTTACTAGGCAGAACACACACACACAGCAGAGGCTGACTGAAATGGCCAGGTCAGTAAATACTAACTTTCTAAAAGTAGTATTTACAAACACAGGATATTAAAATAAACTTTACTAAAAGAAGTATTTTATTATTCTGAGTTCAAGCATACTAAACTTGACTTTCTACCATGCTCTCTGAGTCCACTGGGATTACAGCGTGTAGTAATTCCAGCAGCCCATTCTGGCCTATGGAGAGCAGGTAGCCTTCAATAGTGAAAAACGAAAATGGCTGTAATTCACTATTAGGACATGCCACACACATCAGGGCATGTCCTACCTTATACCTACAATGCACCCTGCCCTTGGGCCTACCAGAGGGGTGACTAATATGTAGTTAAGGGAAGGTTTAGGGACTGGGAAGTGGGTGCACTTGCGCAGTCAGCGCGACAGTACCAGACTGCACGCAGGTTCTGCAGTGGCAGACCTTAGACACATTTTACTAGGCTGCTTCTGTGGGTGGCACAACCAGTGCTGCAAGCCCACCAGCAGTATTTGTATTTACAAGCCCTGGCACTCCTGGTGCACTTTACTAGGGGCTGATAGTAAACCAAATAAGCCAAACATGGACACCAATCAATGTATACACTTTTCAAAAGGGAGCACTTGCACTGTGGCACTGATTAGCAGTGGCACAGTGCCCTGAGCAGCTAACACCAACTGAACACAATGAGGCACATCAGCAAAAAAGTGGAAGGGAAACTCACGCCAAGGTGCCAGGTCTAACATTCCCCTAGGTGGCCGCCGAGCACCGGCCCAAAAACCCAGGTGACCCCCCCTTGCAAAACCAGGTCGTATTGAGGCAGGCAATTTTCATGTCGCCTCAATACGTTTTGGGCCCTTGCCTGTCGCGGGTACTTGGGCCTCCCACACGAGTGAGGCACCGTTTTTATCGGGAGACCCGGGGGAACGCTGGGTGGTAGGAAATTTGTGTCAGCCCGGTGATGCCACAACTTTCCCACACAAAAATGTGTGAAAAAGGTGATTTTTTTCAGCAAAATTTGAGGTTTGCAGGGCATTCTGGGTAAGGAAACGTTGGGGGATCCACGCAAGCACTTTGCCAAAAATGGTTCATTTTTCACAGCGAAATTGAGGTGTGTCCACGATGCATTTTGCGCCGTTTCCTGTCGCACACAAGTGCGACACACAAGTGAGGTACCATTTTTCTTGGAAGACTTTGGGGAACACGGGGTGGGTGGAAATTTGTGGATCCACGCAGATTCCAGAACTGTCCACCACAGAAATGTGGGGAAAATTAGGTTTTTTGGGCTATTTTTTAGGTTTGCAAGGGATTCTGGGTAACAGAACCTGGAGGGAGGCAGTCAAGTCACCCCATCCTGGATTCCCCTGGGTGTCTAGTTTTCACAAATGTATAGGTTTTCTAGGTTTCCCTAGGTGCCGGCAGAGCTATGGTAAAAAAACTACAGCTAGGCACTTTTCCAAACAAGAGTCATTTTTCACAGCGAAATTGAGGTGTGTCCACGTTGTGTTTTGCGCCGTTTCCTGTCGCGGGCACTATGCCGACCCACACAAGTGAGGTACCATTTTTCTCGGAAGACTTTGGGGAACGCGGGGTGGGTGGAAATTTGTGGATCCACGCAGATTCCAGTACTTTCCACAAGAGAAATGTGGGGAAAATGTGTTTTGTTTGGCAATTTTTAAGGTTTGCAAGGGATTCTGGGTAACAGAACCTGGTGGGAGGCAGTCAAGTCACCGCATCCTGGATTCCTCTGGGTGTCTAGTTTTCAAAAATGTATAGGTTTGCTAGGTTTCCCTAGGTGCCGGCAGAGCTATGGTTCAAAAACTATAGCTAGGCACTTTGCCGAAAAAGGGTCATTTTTCGCTGCGAAATTGAGGTGTGTCCACGTTATGTTTTGCACCATTTCCTGTTGCGGGCACTAGGCCGACCCACACAAGTGAGGTACCATTTTTCTCGGAAGACTTTGGGGAACGCGGGGTCGGTGGAAATTTGTGGATCCACGCAGATTCCAGAACTTTCCACAAGAGAAATGTGGGGAAAATGTGTTTTTTTTGGCAATTTTTTAGGTTTGCAAGGGATTCTGGGTAACAGAACCTGGTGGGAGGCAGTCAAGTCACCCCATCCTAGATTCCCCTGGGTGTCTAGTTTTCAGAAATGTGTGGGTTTGGTAGGTTCCCCTAGGTGGCCGCCAGCACCGGGCCAAAAACCCAGGTGACCCCCCTTGCCAAACAAGGTCGTTTTGAGGTAGGCAATTTTCATGTCGTCTCAATACGTTTTGGGCCCTGGCCTGTTGCGGGTACTTGGGCCTCCCACACGAGTGAGGCACCGTTTTTATCGGGAGACCCGGGGGAACACTGGGTGGTAGGAAATTTGTGTCAGCCCGGAGATGACACAACTTTCCCACACAAAAATGTGTGAAAAAGGTGATTTCTTTCAGCTAAATTTGAGGTTTGCAGGGCAATCTGGGTAAGGAAACGTTGGGGGATCCACGCAAACCATACCTCCCTGGAATCCCCCAGGTGTCTAGTTTTCAGAAATGTGTGGGTTTGGTAGGTTCCTCTAGGTGGTTGCCGAGCACCGGGCCAAAAACCCAGGTGACCCCCCTGGCAAAGCCAGGTCGTTTTGAGGTAGGCAATTTTCATGTCGCCTCAATACGTTTTGGGCCCTTGCCTGTCGCGGGTACTTGGGCCTCCCACACGAGTGAGGCACCATTTTTATCGGGAGACCCGGGGGAATGCTGGGTGGTAGAAAATTTGTGTCAGCCCGGTGATGCCACAACTTTCCCTCACAAAAATGTGTGAAAAAGGTGGGTTTTTTCAGCTAAATTTGAGGTTTGCAGGGCATTCTGGGTAAGGAAACGTTGGGGGATCCACGCAAGCCATACCTCCCTGGAATCCCCCGGGTGTCTAGTTTTCAGAAATGTGTGGGTTTGGTAGGTTTCCCTAGGTGGCCGCCGAGCACCGGGCCAAAAACCCAAGTGACCCCCCCATGCAAAACCAGGTCGTTTTGAGATAGGGAATTTTCATGTCGCCTCACTACGTTGTCGGCCCTTGCCTGTCGCGGGTACTTTGACCTCCCACACGAGTGAGGCACCTTTTTTATCGGGAGACATGGGGAATGCTGGGTGGTAGGAAATTTGTGTCAGCCCGGTGATGCCACAACTTTCCCACACAAAAATGTGTGAAAAAGGTGATTTTTTTCAGGTAAATTTGAGGTTTGCAGGGCATTCTGGGTAAGGAAACATTGAGGGATCCACGCATACCATACCTCCCTGGAATCTCCTGGGTGTCTAGTTTTCAGAAATGTGTGGGTTTGGTAGGTTTTCCTAGGTGCCGGCAGAGCTAGGATTCAAAAACTACAGCTAGGCACTTTGCCAAAAAAGGTTCATTTTTCACAGCGAAATTGAGGTGTGTCCACGATGCGTTTTGCGCCGTTTCCTGTCGCGGGCACTAGGCCGAAACACACAAGTGAGGTACCATTTTTCTCGGAAGACTTTGGGGAACATGGGGTGGGTGGAAATTTATGGATCCACGCAGATTTCAGAACTTTCCACCACAGAAATGTGGGGAAAATTGTTTTTTTTGGCAATTTTTTAGGTTTGCAAGGGATTCTGGGTAACAGAACCTGGAGGGAGGCAGTCAAGTCACCCCATCCTGGATTCCCCTGGGTGTCTAGTTTTCAAAAATGTATAGGTTTGCTAGGTTTCCTAGGTGCCGGCAGAGCTATGGTTAAAAAACTACAGCTAGGCACTTTGCCAAAAAAGGGTCATTTTTCACAGCGAAATTGAGGTGTGTCCACGTTGCGTTTTGCACCGTTTCCTGTCACGGGCCCTAGGCCGACCCACACAAGTGAGTTACCATTTTTCTCGGGAGACTTTGGGGAACGCGGGGTGGGTGGAAATTTGTGGATCCGTGCAGATTCCAGAACTTTCCACCAGAGAAATATTGGGGAAATGTGGTTTTTTTGGCAATGTTTTAGGTTTGCAAGGGATTCTGGGTAACAGAATCTGGTGGGAGGCAGTCAAGTCACCCCATCCTTGATTCGTCTGGGTGTCTAGTTTTCAAAAATGTATAGGTTTGCTAGGTTTCCCTAGGTGGCGGCAGAGCTATGGTTTAAAAACTATAGTTGGGCACTTTGCCAAAAAAGGGTCATTTTTCGCTGCAAAATTGAGGTGTGTCCACGTTACGTTTTGCGCCATTTCCTGTCGCGGGCACTAGGCCGACCCACACAAGTGAGGTACCATTTTTCTCGGAAGACTTTGGGGAACGCGGGGTGGGTGGAAATTTGTGGATCCACGCAGATTCCAGTACTTTCCACAAGAGAAATGTGGGGAAAATGTGTTTTGTTTGGCAATTTTTAAGGTTTGCAAGGGATTCTGGGTAACAGAACCTAGTGGGAGGCAGTCAAGTCACCGCATCCTGGATTCCTCTGGGTGTCTAGTTTTCAAAAATGTATAGGTTTGCTAGGTTTCCCTAGGTGCCGGCAGAGCTATGGTTCAAAAACTATAGCTAGGCACTTTGCCGAAAAAGGGTCATTTTTCGCTGCGAAATTGAGGTGTGTCCACGTTATGTTTTGCACCATTTCCTGTTGCGGGCACTAGGCCGACCCACACAAGTGAGGTACCATTTTTCTCGGAAGACTTTGGGGAACGCGGGGTCGGTGGAAATTTGTGGATCCACGCAGATTCCAGAACTTTCCACAAGAGAAATGTGGGGAAAATGTGTTTTTTTTGGCAATTTTTTAGGTTTGCAAGGGATTCTGGGTAACAGAACCTGGTGGGAGGCAGTCAAGTCACCCCATCCTAGATTCCCCTGGGTGTCTAGTTTTCAGAAATGTGTGGGTTTGGTAGGTTCCCCTAGGTGGCCGCCAGCACCGGGCCAAAAACCCAGGTGACCCCCCTTGCCAAACAAGGTCGTTTTGAGGTAGGCAATTTTCATGTCGTCTCAATACGTTTTGGGCCCTGGCCTGTTGCGGGTACTTGGGCCTCCCACACGAGTGAGGCACCGTTTTTATCGGGAGACCCGGGGGAACACTGGGTGGTAGGAAATTTGTGTCAGCCCGGAGATGACACAACTTTCCCACACAAAAATGTGTGAAAAAGGTGATTTCTTTCAGCTAAATTTGAGGTTTGCAGGGCAATCTGGGTAAGGAAACGTTGGGGGATCCACGCAAGCCATACCTCCCTGGAATCCCCCAGGTGTCTAGTTTTCAGAAATGTGTGGGTTTGGTAGGTTCCTCTAGGTGGTTGCCGAGCACCGGGCCAAAAACCCAGGTGACCCCCCTGGCAAAGCCAGGTCGTTTTGAGGTAGGCAATTTTCATGTCGCCTCAATACGTTTTGGGCCCTTGCCTGTCGCGGGTACTTGGGCCTCCCACACGAGTGAGGCACCATTTTTATCGGGAGACCCGGGGGAATGCTGGGTGGTAGAAAATTTGTGTCAGCCCGGTGATGCCACAACTTTCCCTCACAAAAATGTGTGAAAAAGGTGGGTTTTTTCAGCTAAATTTGAGGTTTGCAGGGCATTCTGGGTAAGGAAACGTTGGGGGATCCACGCAAGCCATACCTCCCTGGAATCCCCCGGGTGTCTAGTTTTCAGAAATGTGTGGGTTTGGTAGGTTTCCCTAGGTGGCCGCCGAGCACCGGGCCAAAAACCCAAGTGACCCCCCCATGCAAAACCAGGTCGTTTTGAGATAGGGAATTTTCATGTCGCCTCACTACGTTGTCGGCCCTTGCCTGTCGCGGGTACTTTGACCTCCCACACGAGTGAGGCACCTTTTTTATCGGGAGACATGGGGAATGCTGGGTGGTAGGAAATTTGTGTCAGCCCGGTGATGCCACAACTTTCCCACACAAAAATGTGTGAAAAAGGTGATTTTTTTCAGGTAAATTTGAGGTTTGCAGGGCATTCTGGGTAAGGAAACATTGAGGGATCCACGCAAACCATACCTCCCTGGAATCTCCTGGGTGTCTAGTTTTCAGAAATGTGTGGGTTTGGTAGGTTTTCCTAGGTGCCGGCAGAGCTAGGATTCAAAAACTACAGCTAGGCACTTTGCCAAAAAAGGTTCATTTTTCACAGCGAAATTGAGGTGTGTCCACGATGCGTTTTGCGCCGTTTCCTGTCGCGGGCACTAGGCCGAAACACACAAGTGAGGTACCATTTTTCTCGGAAGACTTTGGGGAACATGGGGTGGGTGGAAATTTATGGATCCACGCAGATTTCAGAACTTTCCACCACAGAAATGTGGGGAAAATTGTTTTTTTTGGCAATTTTTTAGGTTTGCAAGGGATTCTGGGTAACAGAACCTGGAGGGAGGCAGTCAAGTCACCCCATCCTGGATTCCCCTGGGTGTCTAGTTTTCAAAAATGTATAGGTTTGCTAGGTTTCCTAGGTGCCGGCAGAGCTATGGTTAAAAAACTACAGCTAGGCACTTTGCCAAAAAAGGGTCATTTTTCACAGCGAAATTGAGGTGTGTCCACGTTGCGTTTTGCACCGTTTCCTGTCACGGGCCCTAGGCCGACCCACACAAGTGAGTTACCATTTTTCTCGGGAGACTTTGGGGAACGCGGGGTGGGTGGAAATTTGTGGATCCGTGCAGATTCCAGAACTTTCCACCAGAGAAATATTGGGGAAATGTGGTTTTTTTGGCAATGTTTTAGGTTTGCAAGGGATTCTGGGTAACAGAATCTGGTGGGAGGCAGTCAAGTCACCCCATCCTGGATTCGTCTGGGTGTCTAGTTTTCAAAAATGTATAGGTTTGCTAGGTTTCCCTAGGTGGCGGCAGAGCTATGGTTTAAAAACTATAGTTGGGCACTTTGCCAAAAAAGGGTCATTTTTCGCTGCAAAATTGAGGTGTGTCCACGTTACGTTTTGCGCCATTTCCTGTCGCGGGCACTAGGCCGACCCACACAAGTGAGGTACCATTTTTCTCGGAAGACTTTGGGGAACGTGGGCTGGGTGGAAATTTGTGGATCCACGCAGATTCCAGAACTTTCCACAAGAGAAATGTGAGGAAAATGTGTTTTTTTGGGCAATTTTTTAGGTTTGCAAGGGATTCTGGGTAACAGAACCTGGTGGGAGGCAGTCAAGTCACCCCATCCTGGATTCCCCTGGATGTCTAGTTTTCATAAATGTATAGGTTTGCTAGGTTTCCCTAGGTGCCGGCAGAGCTATGGTTCAAAAACTACAGCTAGGCACTTTGCCAAAAAAGGGTCATTTTTCACCGCGAAATTGAGGTGTGTCCACGTTATGTTTTGCGCCGTTTCCTGTCGCGGGCACTAGGCCGACCCACACAAGTGAGGTACCATTTTTTTTGGAAGACTTTGGGGAACGCGGGGTGGGTGAATATTTGTGGATCCACGCAGATTCCAGAACTTTCCACCACAGAAATGTGAGGAAAATGTGTTTTTTTGGGCAATATTTTTTAGGTTTGCAAGGGATTCTGGGTAACACAACCTGGTGGGATGCAGTCAAGTCACCCAATCCTGGATTCCCCTGGGTGTCTAGTTTTCAAAAATGTATAGGTTTGCTAGGTTTACCTAGGTGCCGGCAGAGCTATGGTTCAAAAACTACAGCTAGGCACTTTGCCAAAAAAGGGTCATTTTTCGCTACGAAATTGAGGTGTGTCCACGTTACGTTTTGTGCAGTTTCCTGTCGCGGGCACTAGGCCGACCCACACAAGTGAGGTACCATTTTTCTCTGAAGACTTTAGGGAATGCGGGGTGGGTGGAAATTTGTGGATCCACGCAGATTCCAGAACTTTCCACCAGAGAAATATTGGGGAAATGTGGTTTTTTTGGCAATGTTTTAGGTTTGCAAGGGATTCTGGGTAACAGAACCTGGTGGGAGGCAGTCAAGTCACCCCATCCTGGATTCGTCTGGGTGTCTAGTTTTCAAAAATGTATAGGTTTGCTAGGTTTCCCTAGGTGGCGGCAGAGCTATGGTTCAAAAACTATAGCTGGGCACTTTGCCAAAAAAGGGTCATTTTTCGCTGCAAAATTGAGGTGTGTCCACGTTACGTTTTGCGCCGTTTCCTGTCGCGGGCACTAGGCTGACCCACACAAGTGAGGTACCATTTTTCTCGGAAGACTTTGGGGAACGCGGGGTGGGTGGAAATTTGTGGATTCACGCAGATTCCAGAACTTTCCACAAGAGAAATGTGGGGAAAATGTGTTTGTTTGGGCAATTTTTTAGGTTTGCAAGGGATTCTGGGTAACAGAACCTGGTGGGAGGCAGTCAAGTCACCCCATCCTGGATTCCCCTGGATGTCTAGTTTTCATAAATGTATAGGTTTGCTAGGTTTCCCTAGGTGCCGGCAGAGCTATGGTTCAAAAACTACAGCTAGGCACTTTGCCAAAAAAGGGTCATTTTTCGCTACGAAATTGAGGTGTGTCCACGTTACGTTTTGCACAGTTTCCTGTCGCGGGCACTAGGCCGACCCACACAAGTGAGGTACCATTTTACTCTGAAGACTTTGGGGAATGCGGGGTGGGTGGAAATTTGTGGATCCACGCAGATTCCAGAACTTTCCACCAGAGAAATATTGGGGAAATGTGTTTTTTTTGGCAATGTTTTAGGTTTGCAAGGGATTCTGGGTAACAGAACCTGGTGGGAGGCAGTCAAGTCACCCCATCCTGGATTCCCCTGGATGTCTAGTTTTCATAAATGTATAGGTTTGCTAGGTTTCCCTAGGTGCTGGCAGAGGTATGGTTCAAAAACTACAGCTAGGCACTTTGCCAAAAAAAGGGTCATTTTTCACTGCGAAATTGAGATGTGTCCACGTTATGTTTTGCGCTGTTTCCTGTCGCGGGCACTAGACCGACCCACACAAGTGAGGTACCATTTTTTTTGGAAGACTTTAGGGAACGCGGGGTGGGTGAAAATGTGTGGATCCACGCAGATTCCAGAACTTTCCACCACAGAAATGTGAGGAAAATGTGTTTTTTTGGGCAATATCTTTTAGGTTTGCAAGGGATTCTGGGTAACACAACCTGGTGGGATGCAGTCAAGTCACACAATACTGGATTCCCCTGGGTGTCTAGTTTTCAAAAATGTATAGGTTTTCTAGGTTTACCTAGGTGCCGGCAGAGCTATGGTTCAAAAACTACAGCTAGGCACTTTGCCAAAAAAGGGTCATTTTTTGCTACGAAATTGAGGTGTGTCCACGTTACGTTTTGCGCAGTTTCCTGTCGCGGGCACTAGGCCGACCCACACAAGTGAGGTACCATTTTTCTCTGAAGACTTTGGGGAATGCGGGGTGGGTGGAAATTTGTGGATCCACGCAGATTCCAGAACTTTCCACCAGAGAAATATTGGGGAAATGTGTTTTTTTTGGCAATGTTTTAGGTTTGCAAGGGATTCTGGGTAACAGAACATGGTGGGAGGCAGTCAAGTCACCCCTTCCTGGATTCCCCTGGGTGTCTAGTTTTCAAAAATGTATAGGTTTGCTAGGTTTCCCTAGGTGCCGGCAGAGCTAGGGTTAAAAAACTACAGCTAGGCACTTTGCTAAAAAAGGGTAATTTTGGCATTGTGAAAATGTGGTGTGTTCACGTTGGGTTTTGAGCCATTTCCTGTCATGGGCACTATGCCTACCCATACAAGTGAGGTACCATTTTTATCGGGAGACTTAGGGTAATTCAGATTTGTAAAGGAACTGTTATTACCTATTGACTTTCGATGCATTTCTGCCTTCCAAATGAAAGACATTGTGTAAAAAAGAAGTCATTCTAAAAAATGACTGATAATTCTCATGCTAAGATGAGTATTTCCAATTTCGGAAATGTGCAAATATCTACTGTTTCTAAACTCTATATTGTGTTCCCATTTCAGAAATACATAGGTGTCTTTCATACCGATTTTTCCATGTTATGTTATGTTATGTTATGTTATGATGAATTTGTATAGCGCACGTACACCGGATTGGTTTCTTGGCGCTTCTTGGATAGGTGACAGAGAATTTATCAGTCAGTGGGTCAGTCGAATGCTTGTTTGAAAAGCCACGTTTTTTGCAGTTTACGGAAGACCATGATATTTGTACAGCTTTTGATCTCTAGGGGCAAGGAATTCCAGTACCTTGGACCCAAGAAGGCAAACCTAGATCCGCCAAATCGTTTCTGTTTAAAGGAAGGTATTGTTAGAAGGTGCAGGTGAGTGGATCTCAGATTACGATTTGGGATATATCTGGTGATTAAGCTGTCAATGAACTTAGGGTTTTTACCATTCAAGGATTTGAATATGATGCAGCCCATCTTGAAGGCGCACCTTTGTGATACGGGGAGCCAATGTAGTTTCCTAAGAAGAGGAGATATGTGTTGGCGTTTGTTTTCCCGCAAGATCAGTCTAGCTGCTTGGTTCTGTATTAGCTGTAGGCGATAGTTAAGATAGGCTGGGATACCAAAATATAAGGAGTTAGCATAGTCAATATGCGAGATCACCAGGGCAAGAATAGCTTGTAGTTTTGCCTCCTGTGTTAAGAACCGGCTAATTTTCTTTATTTTTCTTAGTTGGAAAAAGCATGTGGATGATACTGATCCTATTTGGGTTTTCATGGAGAGATCATTACAGATAGTAACTCCTAGAGTTTTGGCATGCTTGGAGGGGCTCGGTGGTTGTCCCAGTTCGTTTGGCCAGAAGTTGGGGGTCCAATGGTTTAGTGAGCCGCCCGTGAGGATCAGTTCAGTTTTGTCTGGATTTAGTTTCAATTGATTGCTGTTCATCCAGTCACGGATGAACAGCATGGTTGTTTGAAATTCAAGAATGGAGCCCGGAGAGTCATTGATAGGAAAAATCAGTTGAAAATCGTCTGCGTAGTTAAAAGTCTGTATTTGTTTTCCTTTTAATGCATGGATCAGGGGGAGAAGATACAAATTAAAAAGATGAGGGGATAGAGAGGATCCCTGGGGGACTCCGCAGGTATTTTTAATCATGGGGGTTGAAAAACCGCCAAGATATACAGCCTGTGAGCGATCTGTTAAGAAGGATCTAATCCACTCAAGAGCGTTTCCTTTAATACCTGCGTCTCTGACACGGTCGATCAAGATGTTATAGTCGACCGTGTCAAAGGCCGCAGAGAGATCCAGCAGTACCAATGCTTGAGGGAGACCCTTATCAGCCTTTTCTCTCAGGGTGTCCAGCACAGATAATACTACTGACTCTGTGGAGTGGGCTGGGCGGAAACCTGCTTGATGGGCGTCCAAATATTCAGACTGCTCCAGAAATGCAGACAGATTTTTGGCTACATGTGCTTCCAACACTTTGGCCAGGTAGGGAAGCAGCGAGATCGGACGATAATTAGTCAATGTATCAGGATCTGCTCCTGCCTTTTTTAGGAGAGGGATGACAACCGCTTCCTTAAAGGTCTCTGGAACCTGGCCCTGAGTTATTGACTTGTTTAGAAGAGCCATGGCTGGTCCAGGGCAGATGGTAAATGCTTCCTTTAAGATCCAAGGGGGACAGTGGTCCCTTGGGGACCCAGATTTGACTTTAGCCAATAGGTCATTGAAGCTTTCCTGGTTTATAGTAGGAAATTGTTCCAACTTGTGTGGGTTCGTAGGTTTTTTAGGGTAAACAGGGCTTGGACAGTGGGGGATGTTAGATTTAATGGTTTTGATTTTTTCAATAAAGAAGTTATTTAAAGAATCACATAGGGACTGGGAGGGCGTGGGTTTAATTGTTATTCTGTCTGGATTAGATAGTTCATTAATGATTGAGAAAATTTCTTTGGATCGATTAGTAGAGTTAATGATTTTGGAGGAGAAGTATTCAGATTTGGAGGCCAGTATAGCTCTTTTATGTACACATTTTTACAGAATAATTACTATATACCCGGTACGTAATAAAAAACCATTGCAAGTTGCTGCTCAGTTTTTGGCTCTGGGTTCATCTGGTTCTTGGTGAACCTACAAGTCCTATATATCCCCACAACCAGTAATGTCCAGCGGATCTAACGGTATATTGCTTTCAAAGAGCTGTCATAATTAGAAGAAGTTACAGGTGAAAACGTTGATACAAAAGGCTTTTTTTTTCAACAAATTTTCTATTTATCCTATATTTAACTGTTAGTTTCTATAAAGAAACCTTGATGGATCTACACAAATGACCCCTCGCTGAATTCAGAATTTTGTCTACTTCTCCAAAATGTATAGCTTTCCTAGATCCATTATTGCTTTTTTACCCATTTCTACCATTAACTGGAAGGAGGTCGAAAGCACAAAAAATAGCAAAAATAGGCTATGTCCCAGAAAAATGCCAAAACTGTGTAACAAATGTTGGGTTTCTAACAAAAGTCTGGTATCCCCTAAAAGCTGGGAAAATGGTGATTTCAGCCCCACAAACTCTTTTTTGATAACATTTGCAGGGAAAATCCCAGATGCTTTCATTTGCAGCCCATAAATTTTGCTGTATTTTGGCTCATTTCTGTGACCCCTCCAGGGGAATCCACAAACCCTGAGTCCCTTTAGAATCCCCATGATGTTGGAAGAAAAGGACGTAAATTGGGCGTGGATACCTTATGTGGTCAAAAAGTTACAGGGGCCTCAGCGCGCACTACCCCAAATAGCCAAAAAAAGGCTTGGCACAGGAGGGGGAAAAGGCCTGGCAGCGAAGGGGTTAAGAAGGTTGTGGTAAGTGCAGACCTACCAGTACAGTGCTTGCTTGGCAATGATCTGGAAACTTCAGCTTGGGCTGAAGTGGAGCTCAGGACACATGCAGAAATGTTAGGGATTCCTGCACATGTCTTTGCTGTGACCAGGTCACAGGCAAAAATGTCAAAAGCTGGACAGGCCCTGGATTCTGGAATAATGGACCAGGTGCCTCACAAGAGGAGGAGCAGTAGGGTTAGGGCAGAGCCTTCCTACCTGTCTCAGGATGCTGATCAGTCTCCTCAGGGAGATGATCTTGAGCCTGCAGAAGGAACTGTCCCAGAGGAGCTTGAACCTGACCAGGTTGAGTTCTTGGGGACAGGGGGCCCTTCCAGGTCTGACCTGAGCCAGGAGCAGAAAACCTGCCCCTCTCTTGAAACCCTCAGACAGCAAGCTGCTGATGAGGCTGCTGGGAATGCTAGTGGTACCCATAAAGTTTATTGGGATGATGGACTCCTGTACTCAGAGAGTAGAGACCCCAAGCCTGGTGCATCCAGAAGGTTGGTTATACCTCTGAAGTTTAGGGGTTTCCTATTGAGACTAGCCCATGATATTCCCCTAGCAGGACACTTAGGCCAGAACAAGACTTCGGACAGAATTGTTCCTCACTTTCACTGGCCACACATGTCACATGAACACATTGAGAAAACTCTTGTTATCAACTACCTAGAAAAGTTTCCGATATGGACAATATAATGTTCCCAAGCCCCTGTATCTATTGGTGAATTAGTGCAGAGGATTTTCCACATTAGATGAAAAAGTGACAGATGGTCTCACCATCAGGACAAGCAGTGACACATTTGTCAGTGATGGAGAGCAGCATTGTGATAATCAAGAAGAGAGTACCCATGTGAGCCGCTGACTGCTCAGCAGTCCTCAGCAGCCAGCTACAGGCTGGATCTGTGAAGTTACAGGCCGGATCTGTGAAGCTACAGGCCGGATCTGTGAAGCTACAGGCCGGATCTGTGAAGCTACAGGCTGGATCTGTGAAGCTACAGGCTAGATCTGTGAAGCTACAGGCTGGATCTGTGAAGCTACAGGCTGGATCTGTGAAGCTACAGGCTGGATCTGTGCATGGAATCTTTGGTAAATGGAGGCAGACCTTCCATCCATCCATCCATCCATCCATCCATCCATCCATCCGTCCAGCCTGCCCGTCCGCACTTACTGGACTGACACTACCCCATTTCTCATTGTGTCACACCCTCGCACACATTGAGCACTTCAGGTCACTTGCGTTAGCTGCACATGTATGCGTGAGAGGTTGGCACAGATATGTGTGTGTGGACACGGGTACGAGCGCAACATGTGTCTGTGTTTGGAACTGAGACGTTCAGTTTGAGAACGCTGTGGTGGTGCTGGTGGGATCGGCTACAGAAAAAAATCTGAGTCTAGTCACAGGAAGTCATGTTCAATGTATGGATTATTTGTGAATGGCAAATAGTGTGATATTCTTGCAATACAACACAGTGCCTGCTGGCATGTGCTGGCATGGGTCATGAAAAAGAGGACGATGGTTTCCTCATGAGTAGACACATATGCCAGAACCAGCAACTGCCACAACATTCGAGACCTTGAACTGCAAACTACAGGCCACATGCACTAATCTTTGTTGTGGTCGCAAACACCCATTTGCAAAATGGGATTGTTTGTGACTGTAAAACAGGGATTTCTTATGTACGAACCCCATTTTAGAAGTCAGTAAACCTTTACCAAGCCCTAAAATGGTTACTGATTCACGATTTAGAAAGGACGTTTTGCGGGTGTCCCTTCCAAATTGCAAATCTGGACCATATGTATCAATGGTTTACAGCGGGAATTCCGGTCGCAAACCATTGAAAAGTGATCTACTTTCAAGTCGGGATGGTAACCGATTTGCAAAAGGGAGAGGGTCACCTTTTGACCCCTTCGTCTTTGGGATCTGGGGAAGGTGTTTCTGGAGCAGTAGGCAGTGGTCCAGTCTACTACTGCCAGTTTTCTATGAAACGTTTTGAAAAATCTATTTTTTAATAAATTACAGTCCGATTTCCGATTTTAGTTTAGATAATCAGACAAGTTGACTTTATTTCATCTGAATCACTGACTCGGTGGTGTGCTGGCTCTTGCAGGCGCTCTACCCTTTTGCCCAACAGGAGTAAAACGTACTTTGTGACCTACCTACTGAATATTAATTAGGTAGGTTGGAATATGACTCACTCTGAATCCTTAGTTTGTGTATCGACCTACTAATACATAGGTTGGGTTACAAGATAATTTTCTGGCCGAAAAATAAATGTTCACATATAGCGACCAATGTTTGGAACCAGAGAAACACTGCATCGGTCCTTGAGTATCACATGAGACACACAGGACTGAGTGTCACACTATTAATCGGAACAGTGATTGTAACAATGTTGACTCTTTATTTCCCACCTGTTTCCTTTGTTGAGAAACAGAGTCTTAGAGAGCAGAGTCAAGAGAACTGTAATTATGTCGCAGAGGAGGACCAGACTGTGTGTCAGAGTTGATAACATTATGCACAAGATAGGCAAATTATGAGGCATAATGCACATTTCATAATAGTATTGCTTCATTAGTTTGTGTTTTTTTTTTAAATGGCATCATGGTCTGGGCAAAGATGTTACCTTGCTTGCACCAGTTTAACAACCAAATACAGTAAACAAAACTACTGAAAGATGGCCAGCCTACCTTATTGAAAGGCATTTCACTGAACTGGAATGCATGTCGCCAGGTTTTGGTAACTTTAGCTCTGATTGAGCTAGAAACAAAGGGGCCTATGTACAATAGAAGTGGCAGAGCACATCGTTAACCTACTTGGCTTAACGACCCGTTCCGCCACTTCTGAAATGCAGGACTGCACCATATTTACAACAATATTTCCCCCTGCATTGGCGCTAACTTTAACTGCCTAGCGCCAACGCAGGCACCCATGCACCATAGTGCAAGGGTGTCTGCATTTCAGGGGAAGATTGTTCATGTGCAGGAAGGTGTCCCTTCCTGCATATGTGCAGGAAGGCATCCCTTCCTGCACATAAACAATCTTCAAATGCTGTTTTGTAACTTCCATGTGGGTTGCATTGGCACACATAGAAGTAGCAAAACATCATTTTTTTACTTATGTGCAGAAAGGGATACCTTCCTGCAATCAAACAATTAATGGTGTTTTGCTGTTTCCATGTGTGCTGCACAACGCAGCACACATGGAAACAGGAAAAACGAGGAGAAAATAAAATGTTCCTCTTGTTGCGCCAGATTTTACCTGATCTTAATTTTGGCGCTGCCCCATATTAACTCCACCCTTGTAAATATGGGGCAGCATCAAAATCTGAAGCCCTTTGTGCCCAATGGGCGTTGCGCGCCTGACTGTGATTATAATCTGTGAATGACAGGCTTCACAATAGATATCTGCAGTGGTTGCATAAACCCAGTGAGCTATCTTAACTGTTATAATTCTTCCCTCAGCACCATGACTGACCGACCCCTCCTGTTCACTTTGTAGGGATGTATTCCCCTGTCGCAGCACGCTTCCATAGTCTGTAAAGCATGAGTCTTTTTCCTATTTCACTTAAGAATTTCAATGCTTTCTGTTTTTGCTGCGTTTGCATTGAGGGTGTGTGGTCGCGTCATTTCTATGCACAGAATGGAGTTTGTAGCAATGTTAGGGACAGACTCATCTTGTGCTCCATTTGTGGGTGTGTGTCGAAGGACTACACAGGGCTGTGTGTTTCTCAGGATGAAGGCAGTGCTTAATTTGAGCCAGTGTTTTCCAGTGCTCGGCACCGGCACTTAATTGTCAACACCAGCATTTGTGACATTCTGCCACTAGGTGGCGCTGTGTTGGCAAATTTAGAGGGAACCATAGAAACAGTTCATTGTAAATTCAATATACATTAAAAATGACTATTACCTGCCGTCCAAGCCATTCTTATAGCTTTGGGCTCCTGAAACAGTCCGAATTGTCACACTTAAAGGAGTGTGATGGTTAGTAGTTGTGTTGGTGCTGTCACTGGCAGGGGCAATATGTGGTGCAAGCTGTAGTGGCCTCCTGGCGAGAGCCCTGGCACTTATATTTTTTTACAAATTAAGCACTGGAAGGAGGTTTAAACTGGTCATGGCACTTTGCCAACCCTCAACACTCACACAGAGTTCAGTGCCCTGTGCTCCCAATGAAGTATCTGAGTGGTGAGGGGCGCTAGAGGGTGCACGACGGAATGGCTGCACTTTAGTGCCGTTCCGCTGGTCGGGGGGAATATCCTTGCATAATTTCGGACCTACTGAAGCTTATGACCAGGCGGCCCCCTCGCTTAGAGGAGGGGCGCCCTTAGTCGCGCCACGAAACCGAGCGGCAGTTTGAGGGGAGGGTTCTGGTGGTCAGATTTCGTGATGACGTGTGGTATGCGGTGGGAAACCGAAACTAATTTCCTTGGGGTATATAAGGCGGCATCCCTGGAGTCTCCTCCTCTTTGTCTCTTTGGACCCAGGGAAGCCGCAAGAACGTCGGAAACGAGGCGAGGCGGGTTCAGGGAGGCCTGGCATAGTGTGGTTAAACATCGAGCTACTAGCTCAGATAAGTATTGTTGTGGTGATCAGGACCCTAGTTCACGGGTTCGATTCTTCGGGAAACGATTGGATTGGGTTTAATTGTCGTTTGTAATTGACTTCTTTTAGTCACTTTGCAATTTTCAATTGGATTGTAGGGGCCGCGCTCAACTAATTATTAGTATGGGGCCCCGGCGAGTTGAGGGCGATCTTGTATGTGGTGGGCGTGACTCCGGTGATGGAGCATCGTGGTCGGCCTTTTAGCGGCGTTTTAGTCTGCGTGGTAAATGCTCTGCGCGAAATGAAAATGTGTTTTTTGTTGTGTATCATGCGCTGCATTTATGAAGAGCGTGGCTTTGCCCACTGCTCTCGAGCTGATATCGCGCGGAAACGAGAAGCGTCTTTTCCGGTGGCCCCAAGCTCACTGGCGTTGTTCGTCGTCTGAAGCAGCGAGGCGTGTACAGCACGGTGGGTCTAGGGAGGCCTGGCGTAGCTTTGCTAGGAGCTGTTAGCTCACCGCGGTGAGCGTTGGTCTTGGTCTAATAGTCTCTGCAGTGGTGGGGGGGGTTCGATCCTCACGTTTTGAGAAAAAAATTATAATAATAATAAGGGCGCCCCTCCTCTAAGCGAGGGGGCCGCCTGGTCATAGGTGGTTTCTTGACAAACCAGAATCAGTTAGGGGCACTATCACAACTGCTGCAATCCGTTTGCCAGATGCGGCAGGGGCAGAGCCACCAAAGACTGAGAGCCGGCGTGGAAGGCAGGAAGCTGCCTGCGTTCTAGCGGTTTCGTGCCTGCAGCTTCCTGTGGTCGGGTCACTTACCTTTGCTTCCGTGTTTCTCCACGTTATCTCGGCATCCTCTGCGGTTTCGTTGTGTTCTTCCGGCATCATTATTCCACACCTTCCAATTCAGTCCTGGTGGGTGATGCGGCATTACGGCATCATGGATTCATGTAAAAAAAAACAAAAACAGAACGTACACAGCGAAACGAGGAGAAAAACATTAAATAATCTGCATTCCTACAAGTATGGGTAACACGAGCTGCGCTCTAACTAAAGTAAAACATAATACTTACCTGATGTTTTATCTTGCCTGTTGACACAGATAATTCTATATTGCTTGTTGGTATAGTCAAACCTATGGACACAAAATAATAGAATGAAAATAGGGGTATGTGTTGGGACTATTTAAAATACTAAGGATAAGACAGATTATATTTAAATTCTTGAAAGGCCGTAAATGCTTCCTTTTTTCCTTTTTATTCAGGTTCAGGATTGAAAAAGCCAACATGATTGGAATGTATGTCTTTTATCTACTTATTATGGACTGATTTATTTTTAGTCAGTTTCTGGGGCTTACTTTACATAACGAACCCTATATGCTTAGGTAGGTGGGAGTATACAATAGACAATACGGTAATACTATCAGCACTCGAACCCCTCCGCTATCTCTTCAGGCAACATTTTGGAAGTGGTGTGCCCGGGGAAACGAATTCAGGAAACCTCATTAAAGATGGGGTTCATCGGCCTCGCTGCAGCCTCTGGTGCAGGAAACCATGGTTCGACCCGCGAGGTCGTGTCCGCAGTACACATCCTGCGATTCTGGGCAAATCACGTAATCTTCCCGTGCCTGAAGGGTTTTATGTCAATACGGTGCTATGTAAAGCGCTCTATTACCTTCGGGTCGAGTTCGCGCTATATAAATATGCCAAAAAAAAAAAAAAAAAGGAAGGGTGCATTCTGCATGCCGTTCTGGTCTTGCGATCGGAGAATTGTCTCGTCTGGATACGCAACGCAGCATGGCCGGTCGTCATGCGGGGGCCGCTTTTGGCATTACGGCAGTCCGCCACCAGGGTTCGGTATTTGGCCCGATAGAAGGGGCTTAGCCTGCATCGGTAGGCTTGGGAAATTACATTGGTGGCAGCCTTTATGAGGAGTTTGGCGCCCCACTAGGGGGAACTGGTTAAAAAATAAATAAATAAATAAATATATAAATAATAACGAGGTGGTTTAGACCGGCGGCTGGATGCAGGTGTCCGGAAGTGACATGCCGCACTTTGGGGTGCCTATAGTGCAGTGGTTCGATCGGCAGCTCCGGAGGCTGCACTGAGAGTTCGAAGCTGGCCATATTGAATGGGAAGAAACGCAATGCATAAAGCAGATAATTTTCTGGTATTCTTAGGTATCTCGTTTTATCGCTTGGGCTTTCATGGTTTTTAATTGGGTATATAACTCGGCCTGGTTATAAAGGGACCTATGGTGCAGCGGTTCTGACCGGCGGCTCTGGCGGCTGCAATGAGGGGTTTTTCATTCTCGCCATGTTTAAGTGGGAGAAATGCAATGCATCAAATTAATGTGTTCTGTCATATTATGTATATTATTTTACGGTTTTGGCTGTCATGTGTTTTAACTGGGGGTATAACGAGGCATACTTATGAAGGACGGAGTAGGCAATTGCACTCTCTTTTCTGCACGAGTGCGCCTTGATCGTTGCAACACATTAGATAAAACAAGCGCTACCATCTCTGCTAGGCAGGGCTTCAGTTCAGGTGAATTGAAGGACTTCTTGGGGCATTGTGGCGGCTTTCAGTGGAGAGGCAAGGGAGGCCATCGGGAAGCGGGGCCCAGGCAGTAGCGTCTTAGTGCAGCAGGCGCGGGAGTGCCGGGTTATGGCCTTGCTCCTTATCACCCTCGACCAGGCAATAGCTTAATGGCTCCATAACCAGCAATATAATTTCCTTATGTCAATGTTCCACACCTAGGGAGGGCTATAATGTCACTCGGGTCTTTACTTGATTCCTTATGAATGAGGAATAGGTGTGTTACAGATAGCCTTGCTGACTTTGGACAGAGCTAATGCAGGCAGAAGGATACTCAATGGTCTCGGCAGGCATAGCAGACGGGGCCTCAGTCAGAAAGTATTTGACGGGCAAGTAACTTTCAATGTTCAATAGCCTCAATTTATAATTGGTGGCGTTACATCCCGTCCGGCTGAGTTAAATAGTGGGGGTATAAAAAAAAAAAAATAAAAAAAATAAAAAAAAGGTACGGCAAGTATTGGCGCGAGATCTGCACGTCATGTATGAAGCGTACTGTATATATTGTATTCGGGCAGTCATAAGGGCAAGCATCCTCAGTCGCGGGGAAATGAATGCATCTAAGTTTTGTGTATGAAAGATGGAAGCACACCAAACATTGACGACCGTATTTATTTATTTTCTTCCCTGATATGGTCGTGGGAGGCACATCACGCGGACATGGGAGCATCATGTTTTCGTAATAGCGCCTAGCAGCAACTTCTGGAGGGTCGGCATATCGGTTCCAGCAGCCAAGGGAAGGATTCCGTGTCGCCGGTGGTAACTGGTTTGTATGCTATATGCAAATGGGCTCAAGGTACATAAAGCCAGCTCGCTGTGGTAAGCTTCCAGCTTTTAAACAGGTGATTCCCAAACAGCGCTACATTGGGGAAGGGGCGGCAGCAGCACAGGCAATATAATCTCCTAGGATGGTTTCAGGCCAATGAGGGCGCTACTCAGTGAAAAGGGAGCAGATTTCGCCTATCGGCGAAAGCTACCAGCTTTCGAGCCTGTGACTTACAAATAAATATATCATGAGTAATGTAAATGGTGATCTTGTATAATGCAACAAGTTGGCGCTCTATATGAACGTATGTATCACTTAAAATTACATCACAAACAGGTGCGGTTCCTCTCCCCTTGTTCTAAAGGGCAGTGAGGGTCAGTAGTGGGGTATGTAGTGCTCTCACTGGCTTATGTTAGAGCAGGAAGGAGTCTTTGAAGCAGTTCGTCACCTGCAGCTAGGCTTCTCTTAGGCCAGGGGCCTAGATGGCTCAGCGTAATATCATTATTTTACATGTGCACCAGCCGGATATCACGAGGTATTTTACTATTCCATCTGCGGAAGTTTTGTTCATCTTAACTCTATCTCCTGGGTTACACTGGGGCTCCCGGTAACACCCGGGGGGCGTGACAAGAGATGAACCGGGACCGCACCATATCACCAGTGCTCTTGGGATTAGGATATCGGTATCCTATCGTGGCCATGTTATGGGGACTGCAGGGGTCATATACTGGTTATATTGCAACCTGTATTCACAACCGGGGACTGCCATGGAAAATTGGTGGCGAGTAACTATATATCAGCAAATATCCGTTTAGATATTTGTTTGGCTCGTTCACATTCTTAAGTAGCAATGGGTATGCTGTTAAGCCAAGGGCTGAGTTAGTGCGCCGAGCAGTGGCTATTCTTGCAACCCTGGGATAACGGTTGTTCGTATTTTCAACAATTCTTGTATTTTCCTAATTTTCTGCTATCTGTTTAGATAATTGATTGGCTCATTCACATGCTTAATTAGCAATGGGTCTGCTGTTAAGCCAAGGGCGGAGTTAGTGCTCCGAGCAGTGGCTAATCTTGCAACCCGGGGATAAGGGTTGTTTGAATTTTCAACAATTCTCGTATTTTCCTAGTTTGCTGTTGGGGCTTTTGGCGTTTTTTACTGGGTTCACGGAGCTGTGCAGGTGGGGTGGCTAGAACGCCTGCCGCCAATAACTGTATACCGGATGCTTCATTGCATACGTCATATGTTTATGGCGCTCTATTTTGGTGGCTTGTCTTACAGCTAAAAGTACAGCGGAGTGCACCCCCAGGAGCGTGGCGCACTGTCGGTGCAAGGTATAAGAGTACCTTAATATAATGGATAGGAGTACCTTAATATATTCCATATGCTCGGCTCCGGGAATAAGAGTAGGTTCATGGTACAGTATCACTCTTTACCCTTTGCAAAAGCATAGCAATACTCAACAGCGGGGGGATTGCGCGGCTTGCTGCCAGGATAATGGAGGCTGTCTATACATATCTCGCTTCATTTTCCAGTGCACCCGTCTTGCTATTTCGGTGCGGTTAACATGCACGTGCTCAGTTATCGAAGTACATGGTTTGCTAGCAAGTAAGCATTCCTGATAAATGGAGCCAATAAGAACGCAGTGGGAAGCGGAGCCCCTGTGGTCTATTACGAAGGTCGTGGTCGTTGGCTGGGAAGCAGGTCACACTCAAGAGTAGGTAGAGGGTGCGGTACACTTTCACCTCCGGGACAGGCTGGCCAGGTGTGGGGGGGTTACACCTGGGACAGGTATCCTAGTGGCGGTAACTACAAAAAAAAAAAAAAAAAAAAAAAAAAAAACAGGGAGGGAGGGCAGGTGCCCAGATTTCTGCTGCTAAGAAGCGCACTATAACATATAAGCGCCGGTCGCCCATTAATAACTTAAGTGGTCAGCACGGGCTTCCACTGGCTCGATGTGGTGTGCGGTGCTCCCCCGTCCCCCCCTCCCCCCCAAGTTATGTATCTGTTTGCTGGGGCACGTGAGGGCCTGTCGGCGCAATGGGACGACCAGCGGGACGTTTATCTGTTGCTGTAGTGCGTTGGGGCCTGCTGGCGCAACGTGTGCAGCTGAGTGGTATCTGTTGGCTGTAGCGCATTGGGGCCTGCCGGCGCAATGGGCATAGCTGGGCGTTCAAGTGTATGGGCTACTTGACGTGATGCCGACTGGTAATGCCAATGTTAATTTCTTACCGGATATGAATTGCAGTTTTCACAAGCATTTTCAGGTACATTCCCTTCAAAGGCAACAATATTGTGGTCGGAAGTGATTATACGAATGGCCTGGGCTGGTGGGGTTCCGGTAATGGCATGAACGAATCGGTGAAAAGCTGAACCATTGCATAAAAGCATTTGAGTAAAGCCCTTCATGGGTACTATTAGAAACAAATTGCTACCTCCCGGGATGAAGGATTTGTTCCATGAGGATGGGGTGCATCTGTCTGCTTAGGGGATGGCGATCTTTGTCCACACTGTGCTGGGGGCTATTTCTGTGCACAGCCAGCGCCAGGTAGAGGGGGGAGGGCGAGTGCGCCAGGGACCTTCTCGCCCTGTGGCGGAGCGCTGGCAGTTAACGCCAAAGGGGGCATGCCCAGCAATGGCGGTTCAGCGACTGGATGAATCCCAAGAGGGGGTACGATGGAACTGTGCAGTGGATAGGCGAGGAGGGGACGGCCTGCTGGTGGACCTCTCTCTACTGCCTTATCCCGCAACGTATGGATTGTGTGGACTCTTTGGGAGGCTGCCTGTGTTCAGGTACCTCGGTGGGCCGGTGCGCTATGCGGTGCCCAGTATTTCAAGCAATTCAATGTTTGCTGTAGCGCGTTGGGGTCTGCCGGCACATTGTGCGCAGCTGAGTGGGTCGGCCGAGTCGGCCAACAAATTTAAGTACATGTGTATGGCGAAGCAAAATCAATTACAATGTTATGACTAATTTCCTTTCTGCCTTTGACATGTGACAATGTTTGCTGTAGCGCATTGGGGCCTGCCGGCGCAAGGTGCTCAGCTGAGTGGGTCGGCCGAGTCGGCCAACAAATTTAAGTACAAGTGTACTGCGAAGCTGAAATCAATTATAATGCTATGCCTAATGACTTACTGCCTTTGACATGTGGGTGTTGCAAAATCTGTTGATATATTCCCAAGTAGTACTTTACTCCCCTAGTGGGTGTGTAGATTTATATGATTTGATGTGAATAAAATCTACGCCTTGGACAACATAACCGATGTTTGGATATTCTTGGGCCCAGTGGGCGATGAGGGGTGTCAGAAGTGAAGGGGAGTGAGTGTTTCGTTGTGCGCGTACTATAGCGTGTAACTAACAGAAAACGGCAGCGGAATGACAGCACTACACAGCAACAACATCGATGTGCAGTAAAATCAAGTTTTCGCCTGGGAAAATTGACCGGAGACAGCAGGCTGCTGAACTGTTGCGGAGAAACAAAATGGTGGCGCGCTTGGACTGATAGCGGCCCGCAGTGAAACCGGCGGATCAGCAGGTGTGCCTGCCTTCATACGTTCGCGCCCTGCCCTGCACTGCTGGCGTCTCTCCCCATGATGCCCGTAACGCTTTGAATACTGCTACCGGCTGAGCCCCAGACGACAACATTGCTGCGACGCGGAGTACCGGAGAGGCTGAAGATCCGACGCCAGCGGCCGCATGGAGAAGACCTGCTGAGGAGTTGCGCTGCGCACAGAGGACACCATTGGCACTAAAGGTGGGTGCGCCAGTCCTGCGTGGCGTGATAAGGATTAACGATTAGCGCAGTTGCGCTACAAGCACGTTGTGGCTCCTTAAGCAAATGTGACTGCCTTGCAGGGAGCCAATAACTACCGAAGGGAAGATGGGTCCATCTCCGGATCGCTCCCCTGCATAAAACCCAGTTCGTTTCATTGGAAGCCACATTGTGCCCCCTTCTTCCGATCCCGGCCCCCATCAGAACGAAGCAATAATGATAATAGGCCATATAACCAACATCCAATAATCTACATGGCAGTGGATATATATCTGACGAGTGTGTCTATGGGGGTACCCATGAGCTGTCGCACTGTGATATAGGTTACTACTCGAACTCTGAACCGACAACAGGGGTAACGGACGCAACAGTTTTAAAACTTCTCCAACATAGTGTGGGACGGCTGGATGCGCTGGATGTTGTGCGCCGTCGAAGGCCCCATGTTACACCGGCAACTAACCACTTCTATTAGCAACCAGTATATGTTTGTCATGAACACTGTATCTGCCAAACTATACAAGCACAACACTTCTGACGCCATAGAATTTCACAACCACAGAGACAATCGCTATTGTGCTAGTTGCCAAAATAACCAGAACAGTATTTTGCAAACGGCAGGTTAGTACTCTCTGTGAAGTATATTGTTGTACACACTTTCCATGATGGGCAAACCAGATAAGCAGCAGCCCAAATTGTCCTTCGGCATGCGCCGGACTCCTAGGAACATGTCAGCTCACTCGGATACTGAATTGGATGCTAGTAGTGCCAAAAAGACAACAATGGAAGATACCCTAAAAGCTATACAACATAGCCGACAAGCTATAGACAGCAAAATTGACACTCTTACTCATAGAGTCGATCATATGGCGGCTAAACTTGATAAACAGGGTTAACGCCTGGATGATGTCGAGCTACGAATATCAGTGGTGGAGGATGAGTCTAACACTACAACACGTAAATGCCTGGAGATGGAAAAGGTGCTAGAAGTCATAAAAAAACAAAAACGAAGATTTGGAAGAACGCTCACGGCGTAACAATGTCCGTATTACGGGTATTCCAGAGAGTGCCAACACAGGGAAAATTGAATAATTAGTAGAAGACATGGTGCGTGACATTTTTGGCGCCAAGGCATTCTCACCCGCGTTTATAGTTCAACGCACACATAGATCACTTGCGCCAAAGCCGATCCCAGGAGCCCCGCCACGACCCATCATTGCCCGAATACTTAACTACAAGGATATGGATACGATACTACGACTGGCAAGGGAAAAGCAACAAATTAATCAACACGGCAACAACATCTCATTCTACCCAGATTTCACAATGACAGTTCAGACGGCTCATAAAGATTTTGCGCCTGTGAAAAGAAACTGCGAGAGATGGGCATTGAATATGCTATGCTCTGTCCAGCGAGACTGCAATTGTCACATGACGGATGTACTAAAATACTGACTACACCTAAAGCAGCACATGACTTTGTCAAGCTGATTGCCACAAAAAATTAGAAAGCAGACCACTCCTCTGCTGATCCGGACTCAGACTGATGCAATGGGACAACATGGTAAAAGTAGGTTATAAAGTGTGTCTGATAAGCAGGGCATATGGTGCTATTATGAATAAGCTACGCATACGATTCAGAAGTGACATGGTGTTATTGTATGCCATAGATATTCAGTTATATTGGTCTACACCTCAGCTGTTATAAAATTGATAGTGACTTTGGATGATATAAGATGTTGAAAACAGTTTATTGCACAAACGGCAAACTGGTATATATAGGATACTTCATTCTAACTTACGATTGGGTAATTGGCAATAAGCCTCTGGATCAATGGGTATTGTTAACTGACCACGTAATTCCACAGATTTTGTAACAGGGGTCCTTTCCGTATATACATTACCCAACCACATCCGCCCCCACGGATGAGATAGCGTGCTCTTAGCGGCCCCCTGTAGGTATACCCTGCAACAGTTGGTATAATGTTTTTTTTGTATTATGGGTTCTGTCTTTGGCATAATTGGGATGCCAATGTGGGAGGGGGATTTGGGAAATGTTTTATGTAGTTTACTTCAGGCACCTGCATATATGGCACAATGCAGACGAGAGTAGAATTAACAGATGCGTATATGTACAACAGACTATAAACTACCACAGACGGTATATACAAAACTGCAAGGTGTACAAATTGCTGTATATAGTAATTCATGACCCAGAGCAGGCAGTAATGTAAAGCCATTTCCAGTCAATTTGTTAACCTGGTACGTTCAAGGGTTAAATGGCCCCCAAAAAATTCATCAGGTGTTTGCATTCCTTGATAGACATCAAATCGACATAGCCCTATTACAGAAAACACATCTGGCAAAAGCGACCAAGTGTGGATTGGGACATAGATGGGCCGAGCATACCATTGTGTCATCATACTCAACCTACTCGAGAGGTGTTATAATCCTAATAAAGAAGGGAGTACAATTTATTGTGAACCAAACAC
The DNA here is from genome assembly GCF_964204655.1 of Triturus cristatus. Classification (NCBI taxonomy): domain Eukaryota; kingdom Metazoa; phylum Chordata; class Amphibia; order Caudata; family Salamandridae; genus Triturus; species Triturus cristatus. The sequence continues at coordinate 310,501,329 of NC_140585.1, read as the reverse complement.
TTATCGACGACTGCGGTCGCCATGCTATAGTCACAGGGATACTTCGGGGCCAACACATTAGGCTAATAAATATCTATGGGCTGAACATAGATGACCTGGAATTTTTAAATGATATTAGATCAAAATTGAGAGAACTGCCTGAGGTGGAAACACTGTGGGGAGGGGATTTCAATCTAGCCCTTAATGATACACTTGACCATTCAGGTGTGACTAAAGAGCCTCATACCAGGGCAGTCCAAGTAGTACGAGATGGTATGAGAGAATGCAACATGACGGACGTGTGGAGGTTATGAAATTTGCACACTCTGGCAGCTACTCAGAACTCCTCTATACATAATAGCTGGTCATGCATAGAATATTGGTTGATGACCACAACAGCTAATACATGGATAAGCAACATACAGCACCTACCAAAAACACTGTCGGACCATAACCCGATCCGGCTTTCCTTAGACATCCCTAGGTATGCACCGTCACCGTTCATCTGGCGCTTTAATGCCAAAGCCCTACTAGATACACTCTATAATGACTCTATACAAAATGCCATCACAGAATATTTCCAATTAAACCAGAATTCAGTAGATGATGCTGGCTTACTGTGGGAAGCCTTCAAGGCCACAATACGGGGAGTGTGCATTAGTACAAATGCGGGCATATTAAAAGATATACATACCCAAATTACCAAATGTGAAGACACACAAAAAATTCTAGAGCAGGAATATATACATACCCATAACTCTGATATACTGGGAAAAATGTCAGAATATCAAGAACTTGCAGATAGTGAACTTAAATACATCTTGAAATGACAAGTAGCAAGAACTTATGGGGAGGATGGCAGATCTGGTCGCGTACTAGCAGATAAAATCTCCCAAGACCATACCCCACATATGGTCATTAAAATTCAAGACACGCAGGGCACTGCACAGTATGGCATACAGAGTATTCTATCGGCTTTCACGACAACCTATGAGGAGATGTATACCTAGCGAAACACGGCTGACCTGCTTGAAGTACTCAAATATTTGGAAGATATTGCAATAGCCTGGTTATCAGATGCCCAATGGGACTATCTAGCTCAACCCATCACCATTGAAGAAATCACAGAGGTAATTAAACCCTACAGAATGGGATAGTGCCGGGCCCTGACATGTTTACAGGTGAATTTTATAAAGAATACGTCGACCGTTTAGCAACTCACCTTGTGAACATGTATGGGGACAGCAGATCCTCCCACCCACACTTCGGGAAGCCATGATTATAGCACTATTAAAACCAGATAAGGACCCTGAAATCTGTGAGTCCTACCGCCCGTTGTCTCTAATAAACACGGATGCAAAAATACTGGCCAAGCTGATTGCCAAACGCCTCCAGCCCCTTATGGTTAATATTATCCTCCCGGACCAATCAGGATTTATTCCCCATTGCTCCACAGCCCACAATTTACACACCCTATTTGCATTATCCCACCAACTTAATCCGGAGCTCAAAGCGGCTGCGGTCTTATTAGACGCTGCCAAGGCATTTCATTCAGTCGAATGGCCATATCTTTTTACGGTACTGCAAAAAAATGGGCATGTCGCCGATACTCCTGCAATGGATCAAAATATTATATGCGAAACCCGTGGCACATATCAAGGTAAATCGATATGTATCTAACATGATCCAAATCACACAGAGCACTAGACAGGGGTGTCCTCTCTCCCCTTTATTATTTGCTATCATGCTAGAACCATTAGCTTGTAAGTTCAGGCAACACCACAAAACCGCAGCCCTACAGTTCCTTCTCGCCCTAAAAATATCTCTTTATATGCAGATGACATGGTCCTCTATGTTCGCGAACCTCATATAAATGTATCACCCATTCTATGGGAATACATAAAATTTGGTAGACATTCGGGCCTACAAATCAATTGGAATTAAATCCACCATTATCCCCTTACGGATGTTACGATGCCACACCCTGTAGAGTTTCCATTGGAATGGCAACGAGACTCCATCAAATATTTGGGAATTTGGTATCACAAAGACCCTGCCGTGGTTATTAGGCCCAATTATGGCACTGCCATTAGTAAAATAGAGGAAACAATAGAACGGTGGATACGGTTGCCCTTATCCCTGGCGGATAGAATGGCTCTGGTAAAAATGGTCATACTCCCCAAGTTACCTTTTCAATAACATCCCCATTCCCCCACCAAACGCTGTGTTTCAAAGGTTGAAAGCGAGTGTGAGCCGCCTTATATGGGTGCGTAAGCAAGCACGAGTTGAGCTGCGTGCATTAACATTGCCATACTCCAAGGGAGGGTTTAAGGTTCCGGATTTCCTGCTATATTACCTCTGTGTGCAAGCACAATATGCACACTACTGGTATCACCCAGTGCAATATCTACCTCATATGGCTGTAGAAGATGGAGATGCCCACCCAATATCGCTTCAACATATTTTACCACATTCCCGCCCACTTGTACTGAAGCAAGAAATAAACACTACTCGCACTACAAATCTGGCTTGGCAGCGAATGGGGTAATTAGCACATAAACTACCACTCTATGCTCCAGCACTGCCCCTAAACATCATCCAGCCCTCTCAGTCACTCAGGAAAAAGTGAGTATGAGACTGCTGCAACAAGTTGGACAGGATGTGATGGGAGACTTATATGCCGACGGGGTTTTTGTAGAATTCGATGACATAGATTACATTAGTAATCAAACTCTCCTCTTTAAATTTGCTTATCATAGATTGAGTTGAGCAATTAAAGATTACTATCCGACTTTTCCTGCGGAGCCGGAAACACTCCAAGCACTACAAATGGTTATAACTACTCCGCACAATAGAAATTTGGTGACCAAACTATATGTGCTGTTACAGGCTGACACATCGGGTAATACACAAAGTGCAGGAGAGATGGTCATCTGTTCTGGAGACCTCCCTGGTAGAGGAGGAATGGGCTACTTGCTGTGCATTAACAGACATGCTTGTCCCGAATGGTAACTTGAGAATTATACATTACAAATATCTTCATCAAACATACTATACACGACTAAGCTATAGAAATGTGGGCTCCGCTCTGATGCATGTTGTAAAAGATGTAAAGCTGATGATGCCCATTTAATACACTTAGCGTATCATTGCCCACGGATTAGAGAATACTGGGAAAAGATAATTGGAACTTTGAGTTCTATTTTGGAAGTCAAAATAGATTGTACAATTCGGGTATGTTTACTGAGTCTAGTAACGAATGTAAGATCGGTAAAACTTATATTCTGTGTAATGGCTCTTTTATTGGCGAAGAGATGAATATCTATGTACTGGAATGGTAAGAAATGTCCCTCATGCGAGCAATGGATGCAGGACATGATCGATTGTTGGGACACACTACAGACTTATGTGGAAGAACTTCCTACAGGACCTAAACCTAAAGACTACTGGGTGCCATTAACGACATATTTACAAACTCATCATAAGGACGCACTGAATATCAGTGTGTAGGATGTGACATCTTGAGTGTATAAAAAATGTTTCTGTACACCAAATTGAACTATGCACATTTGACGTGGATGTAACTGTGAAGATAGCGAGTGCCTTTGCAAGCCTGTATGTTTTCTTTTTCTGTATGTTTTTTTGATCAAATAAAAATTCATTAAAAAATAAATATATATCTGAGTGGTTCTTCAGGGTGGAGGGCACTGCATGCATACACAACATCAATGGTGTTTTATTATTTACACATTTACCATTCTGGCTGCTGCCAGCAGTGGTACAGTTCGCCCTGGCTTCATCCCCAGACTCCAGAGCCTTTCCTTCGGGTTCAATATTTTTGCACATCCCGCATCATTTTTTCATGTCGTTGCCATGCCTGATGTCACATGCACAGCTAATGACAGCGCAACACCTAATTGGACTCTGCACTGTCATTATATATATGCGTGACGTCAGCCGTGCCAATGAGGAAGAGTGCTGCTGACATGCAGTGCTCTATTAGTGAACTGTGGGGCAGATTTGAATTGCCGTCTTGCATCAAATTGGGCACTGCCTTTCTGCGCTCCAAATACTCAAACTTCAGGTATCCTAGCAAACAAGTGAAGTTTTTTAGTGCTCACCCCTCGTGATGCACTGTGCAGCAGTGTTCGAGCAGGCGAGCCGTTTTGTAGGGGGTTTAGAAATGGACCCTGGAATCGCACACGCTCGTGCGTGTGCTTTTCCTTTTGGGTTCCGCTATTGGGTTTTGCACGCGTGTTTTTTTTTTTAACAGACCATGCAATAGGCCAAAGGCGGGCGCATTGCTCCACCCATGGCCTACTAGTGTCTGTTACATGCACTAAAGCCCATAGGTCTTCAATTATCGTGCCCAGACACGGGCGCGATAATTGAAGACATATGGCTCGCAATGGCGCGCGCACCACTCGCGGCCGTGTTTTCTTTTTTTTGTTGTTTTTTTTACGTAGCTCACTTGTATTTTTGCATTGGTGTACCTGTTTGAACCGTTCCACATTTGTGGCTCATATTTTGGCACTTCGTGACAAGCGATAGTACCACCGTCTTTGTTCTGCTCATAATCTTGTGACTTGTCCGTTGTCCAGCATTACTTGAACGGTGGTAGGTTTGAGGTGCTCCAGACAACGGTGCAGCACGAGCTCCCACACAACCTGTCCATGTGCCTCGCAAGGTAAGTCAGTGAGCTGTGCTGGAATTCTGACAAGACCTCCAAAGCTATATGTACCCTAGCGGGAGCCAAAGGTGCGCCAAGGCTTTTTGTTTATTCACAAATTGCGCCTTACTGTATCCCACAAGCAGTGCAACACAAACGTTCTCGAACACTCTCAGGGGTCAAGGTGCAAGATAGAACATTTAGGGAATCTGGTTCGTGTTAGGCTGCAGCTTGGATGTGGAACTGATACTAACACAGTGAACCTTTTGCCCAGACATTGCTAGCATGTTAAAATGAAGTGGTAAAAAATTAAATACGGGGGCGTGGCTAGGCGCCCGTAGGAGATGGCGGCGTCTGGGTGACGGCTCCGTCCGAATCGGAGGACACCGGCGGTTCGCGTACCTGTCACCAAAAACGGAGGGAAGCCCTTCGCACCGGAAGATGCCAGGCTCACTTTCATCCCCCTTTCGTTCATGAGGCACAGTTATATTGGATTTTGTAGCTCGTTTTACCTCCGGTCGCGGCTCGTCATCGGCCGCGACCGCCATTTTGTTTTTTTTTGCCCGCGAACGCTTCAGCAGCACGTCTTAGCGCGCATGGGATTCCTGGATGCCTCGTTCGCACTCAAATGAACCCAGCACCCTCTGAGGCACAATTATGACGGACCAATAACCTAAGGTGACTTTTCTTTACTTTTCTTCTGCAATGTTGCCCTTCTTCATGGCTTTGACTGGAATTTTTTTGATCTCTTCATGCACGGCGGCCATCTTATGACTTTAGCCTTTGATACTAACGTCTACAGTTTTTTATCTGGCACACCTTTACGCTAATCTGTCCTTTGGAGCTTTTTTTTTTTTTTTTTTTTTTTTTTTTGCTTTTTTTATTAGTCGAGTCGCTGAGACAACAATCACCTTGCATGTTTTGACTGGAATTGTCGCCTCTCTTCATGAAAGGCGGCCATTTTTAGGATTCCAGTCTCCAACACCTATGAGTCCAATTTTTCGGCCTGGTTCTTTTTGAGTCGGGCAATAGGATATCTTAAGACCTCACGCTCCATAGGCGTGCTGATGGCGGATTGCTCCAGTAGAGTTCAAAAGCGTAATTTCATTAAAAACTCCAAGCTATTCACGGCACTAGCCCATTTGGAAGCTTCAACTGAGAAGGCGTCGACTGCTGACATCTCCTCACAATCTTCAGCAAAAGCGAACTCTAAGAGGTTAAAAAAAGACCCTCCCTCGCCTCCTAAGCCCTCTTCACCTATCTCTATGGAGTTGCTTCTCGAAGAGATTCGGGCCTTGCGCCCTTACATGGAAGAGACTAATGCTAAGTTGCAGATTCTCACTGACAATTGGGCTTCGATGGATGAAAGAGTATCGTCGGTGGAGCGTGACGTTTCCTCTCTTCAGGACTCTGCGACTAAGGTCCCCCACATGCTCACGCAGATTTCCTCTCTTCAGAAGCAGGTGGAGGACCTTGAAAATCGCAACAGACGCAACAATCTCCGTATTTACGGCTTGGTGGAGGGTTGTGAGGGAAATGATCCCATCAGTTTCTTCAAGTCCTTTCTCCCGAAGCTTCTTCACCTACCTGATGGCACCTCACTAAACATCCAACGTGCCCACAGGCTTGGTCGAGCTTCCTCCTCTCCTTCCACGTCAACGAAGCCTAGAGGTGTAATAATGTACTTTCTAGAGTACACAGACTTGTTGAAAGTCCTCTTAGCCGCCAAAGCCTCTCCTCGCCTCACATGGTCAGGTTCCACTTTGTTCTTTGCGCAGGATTATGCCAGGACCACTGCAAACCGTCGCAAGGCCTTCCTTGATATGAGACCCAATCTTCGCTCCATTGGTGCCAGATATGGATTGTTTCATCCTTGTCTATTTAAGGTCACTCATAATAACAAGACTACGACATATGAGGATCCAGCGCGTCTTCGAAGCTTCCTGAACTCATGTGGTCAACATGACATGGAAATAGCTGGTCCCTCTTCCCTCCCAACATGACTTGTCTTTGTAGTTGCAATTTGATTCTCTAATTTGTTCTGCTTTAATGCCTTTATTTTTGCAGGTTCTTCAGATTGTATGACTCTAGTTAAGATTATATTTCTCATTTTATCGTCTGATAGTGTTGTTCTAGCCCCTCAGTTGGTCATATGTTTCTTTTTTATCTTCGTTGTGTTCGAGTTTCTAACCATGTTCTTTTTCTCCCTTCACAGATCATTGTCTTACGTTCCGTTGTGTTATCTCTGGTTGGACGTTTCCCTCATCCCGAATGCCCTGCCTCTCCCAGTTGGCCCTACCTCCCTCCCCTCATCTCCGCGTGTGTTTCCGTTTGTTCCCAGTTCCTGATTGTATTCTTCCCATGCTACCCCTCGTAAGTACTCTTCTTCCCTTATTTACCATGTTTTATTTCCGTTCTATATTTTCTTATCTCACCTTTTCCCTCGTTGCTTTTAGATTTATTGGTGTCATTACCTTTTCCATGGTTCTTCTCCACTTCTCTTTCGTCATTTTCTCTTCCCCTCATTGTATATTGGCTCTCTTGCTTGTATTCATCTCCCTTTACCTATTTGATTCTCCATTGGACCTTACTTATCATTATTTTTAAGAATTACTGTATCTTCTTATCATTCTTTCTATTTTCTTGGCTCTTTCCTATTTTTATGGCTTTGCTGATTCCTCTCTCATCTTTTCTCTTACCTTTGTTCCATCACGTTAGTTCTCACCTCATTCTCTTTTTCTCCTATGCCCTTGCTCGCTGCAAGGCATTTCCCTGCTGTCCTGCCTTCCAATTGGTCCACTTTTTGATTAATCCTTAATGTCAGTTCGAATTGTTTCCTGGAATGTTAAAGGTCTGCATTCGCCTATCAAGAGACAAAAAATCCTCTCCCATTTAGCCAAATTGAATGTAGACATCGCCTTTTTACAAGAAACCCATTTGTCTGACGCTGAGGCTGCTAAACTTAAGAGAGGTTGGGTGGGTGCTGTATTCTCATCTCCGGGTGATGGTAAGAGAAACGGTGTGGTTGTATTAGTTCGCAAATCTTTTGCTCATTTGCCCTTGATTTCTGAATCAGATCCTGAAGGTAGATGGTTGTACGTCAAACTCTCCTCAAAGGGCGCCCCTCTCTCCCTCCTCAATATCTACGCCCCTACCGGTGGTGATCAGATTTTTTGGCGCGCAATAGCCTCCCGTATCACTGAATATATTGATGACAATTTTATTTTAGCAGGTGATTGTAACCTCCCCTTTGATCCTTTTTTAGACAGAAACTCCAAGGTACCTTTTGTCCCTAATAAATCTCACAAGCTTTTCGTTCAAGCGATTTCCCAACATAAACTTATTGATGCTTGGCGTCTCTGCAATCCTACTTCTAAAGAATTCACCTTTTACTCCCCGACTCACCATTCCCAGTCGCGTATTGACTATGTTTTCCTTTCCCACCATATGTCCCAATCCCTAACCCACGCTGATATAGGCCCCATCTTATTTTCTGACCATGCCCCCGTTTTGATAAACATTGACATCTTACCCAAGCCCACTGGACCAAAGAGATGGCGATTTAACAACACTTTACTCCTAGACCCCAAATTCTCCGCCTCCTTTGTAGATTTCACCACAGAATTTTTCACCATTAATGACACACCCACTATGCCTAACCACGTGGTTTGGGATGCCTATAAAGCAGCAGCTAGAGGTTTTATTATCAGCTTTGTGGCTACTAAACGCAAGAATGCTCGTAAGCGTACCAGTGACCTCCTTTGTACGATTAAACAGTTAGAGCATTCTTTCTATACATCCCACTCGCAAGAAAGTCTGACTGCTCTCATTGCTGCTAAGATGCAATTTAACAAACAATCCACTGAGGATGCTTCATTGTATTTGTTGAAATCCAGTTCGAAATTCTATGGAGGTAAAAATAAGGCGGGGAAGGTCTTAGCCAATTATTTAAAAGTCAAACAAAACAAACTGAATATTGAATCTGTCTATGATGTTAATTCTGATTTAAAGCATACAGATGCTGATATTTTAGAGCAATTCTCACAGTTTTATTCCAAACTCTATTCTTCTGAGACGCACCCCACTGCTCACTCTCTTGCTACTTTCTTTGCCACCATCCAACCACCTTCCAATTTCCCTGTTGATTTATCTGCCCTTGAATCACCAATTTCCGGTGATGAGTTACTCACAGCACTTCAGTCACTCAAGAAGGATAAGGCCCCGGGACCAGACGGATTCACAGTTGAATTTTATCTGCATTTTTCCAAATTGTTGCTACCCAGACTCCACTCCCTTATTGACTCCTTCATATTAAATGGTTCTTCCTCAGGTACATTCTCAGACGCCCACATTTGTATTATACCCAAAGAAGGCAAAGACACCCAGCATTGTAAAAATTACAGACCAATCTCTTTGGTCAACATTGATTACAAACTGTACGCCAAATCTCTCGCCATTCGATTAGACCCTTATCTTCCTGAACTGCTAGGCCCTGAACAATCTGGCTTCGTTAAAGGTCGCTTCATCACAGATAACACCAGACTTTTGTTTAATGTGCTTTCCAAATCTCCACAGTTCCAACATCCGCTAGCAGCCATTGCCCTAGATGCAGAAAAAGCGTTCGATAGGGTGGAGTGGACTTTCCTTTTCTCCGCCCACAAATGGTTTGGATTTGGCCCACATTTCATCTCTTTTATCTCCTTCCTTTATTCCAGTCCTAGAGCGGCGGTTTGCGCCAATGGTCTAGTTTCCTCCTTTTTTAATCTAGGTAGGGGTGTTCGTCAGGGATGCCCTCTTTCCCCTTTTCTTTTTAATTTGGCCCTAGAACCTTTTCTTTCAAAGCTTCGTCAGAATCCCAACTTACACGGTTTCCAAATCTCCCACACTAATATTAAACTTGCTGCCTACGCAGACGACATTCTATTATTCATGTCTAACCCCGCAACCTCTATTCCCGCATTCCTAGTTGAAGTCCATGACTACTCCCAGATTTCAGGTTATAAGCTTAATAATGACAAATGTGAGATTTTACCCCTTACTAAGTTCACTTTTAAACCGGACTTTATGGCATCCAATTTTACCTGGAGCCCCTCACACATAAAATATCTAGGTCTACACATTACCCCCTCCCTCTCCGACACTGTCTCGCTGTGTCTCAATAAATGCGCCCAGAAATTATCCGACCTCACTTCCAGATGGCACCCATTATACCTTTCCTGGTGGGGTCGTCTGGATACGATTAAAATGATGCTTTCCACTTTAGTCCTTTACACCATCTCCAACATCCCAATTCCTATTCCTGCTAAGTTCTTTAAGAAAATCAACACCATTCTCTCTTCCTTTCTTTGGTCCGGCAAAAAAGCACGTATGTCCCTGCTTAGGTTGCAACTCCCCAAGTCAGAGGGTGGAGTTAATTTCCCGAATTTTCCCGCTTACCACAAAGCATTCCTTTTGCGGCAAGCTTCCCATTGGCTGCAAGACCCTGCTGAGCCGTCCCGACTATGGGTTGTCATTGAACGGCTCTCTTTATCCCCTTTCACTTTGGCTGAATACCTCTCATTCTCTCGTAAGCCTCACTTTTCCTCCATTCCTATTCACAAATTTACAGCCAAGTTGCTTCTTTCCGCCTCTCCAGGCCCTCCTTCCTCTACAGCAGAGTTTCTCAATTCCACCATCTGGCACAACAACAGTATAACCATCAATCGCAAGCCTTTTTATTGGAAAACCTGGAGACAGAGGGGTTTAATCTGGGTATCTCAACTCTTCTCTAATTCTGATTTCTTATCCTTCTCCGTTCTCAGCCAACACTTCCATCTCCCTCGTGCTTTTGCCTGCAAGTATCCTACGCTTAAAAATGCAGTCATGTCCACTTATGCTCTTCTCTCTAACCCCCCCATGCATACTCATACTCCAAATCATACCTCACAGCTTCATTCCTTCTTGCGCACTCACCCTACAGCCTCCTCAATATACCACTCATTTCATGCGACTCTCACACCTAGGCCAAAATCCAAAGTTGAGGAACAATGGGAATCTGACCTTGTCATTTCTTGGCCCACCTCCCTTTGGGATAAACTATGGACCAAACTTCGCAAGACGTCTAGAGCTGCCTCTCTTACACAAACTCTTTTTTTCATATACAACAGGCTTCTCTTTTCTCCCCAGGTGTTGAATAAGAGATTCTCTTCTACACCGGATCTTTGTTGGTCCTGTTCTGCTCCTAAGGCCACTCTTTTTCACATGCTTTTCTCTTGCACTTTCATGCAGAATTTCTGGACACTAGTTTGGGCCCAAATCAATGCCATATTCCACACTACATCTCCCTTCTCTTTTGTCAATATTTTTTTAGGAAGCCTTTCTCCTTGTTGGGATGACATTGATCTTAATACGCAAATTGTTGACTTGTTGTTAGCTGTTGCTTTCCAGCAAATCACCGTCAACTGGAAAAACTTTACGAATATTTCTTTTAAAGCATGGTGGTACAATGTTTGTTATAATCATAGGCTTGATACTGCTTTTGTGCACCCCCTTAGTTTAGCTGCTAAACGACATGATTTATGGCTTCCTGTAACCTTGTATCTAGATACCTGTGCTAAACGCTCCTCTCATGTTTCACCTATTCAGCAAGAGGTCTCTAAGCCTCCCTGAGTGACATTGCTCTTCACTTGTACTACTCTTTTCATATAAGCTACTTTGTTGCTCATTATTACCAGCGCTATTTTTTTTTTGTTATTTAGCCTTATACTTCTGTTATCCTCTGATTAATTGTATATTTTCATTACTATGTTTTACTTTTTTTCCTCTATTTGGAGATATGTTTGTATTCTTTCTCATGTATTGACACCTTTACTTATCCAATAAAATTCTTTTGAACTTAAAAAAAAAAATTAAATACGATCACAAAATATGCTGCATTAAGCCTCGTAATGTGTTTCCATGTCTCATAATTTAGTCAGCCCTACCGCATAATTTGGTCGTCCCCTCCCGCATAATTCTGGTGGCCCAGTCCTTAGGTGGTAATTTCCTGTGTAGTTGTACTAAGTGTGGAAGACCAGTCTGAGCCATGTGTACTTTGGGGGCGAGCAGTTGTTCCTTCAAACATAATGTAGGTAGGGTGCACGAGAGCTGGTATTCCCGCGAGGGACTGCCGCCCTGTTCATAGGTTCGTGTATCAATGTCCTGACCTATATCTAGCAATTCGGACACCGTCTGACACCGTGTTTGTGCTCGTGAAATATCTTTCCGCGAGACGTGATGTTGTAATGGCTTTCCATTTATCCATTCCATCCTGACGTTGGCAAAAGGGAGTGGAACCTCTTACACGTGGGTGGCTGTGTGGCGAGAAGACTGTAAGCTGAGGAGTCGGCGCTGCACCCTGTGATCTGCAGCATGCTGCCGCGTGGCGTGACCTATTCACCGTTTAAGCGCTCAGTATTTACAGTTGAAACAAGACTTCAAGGGAGGAATGGAAGGACGGTATGGCACTGTGGCTGACCCAGAGAACGATGCCTCTGACCACTACATTGGACCCGACCCCTAAGCCTCAGTGCCGCTGCCTCCCAGTGAGTCCCTCTGCATGCTTTTTAGGGGAGTTGGCCTAGGAGAGGGACTGGGGCAGCTCGCGCTGTGACGCACTGCGGCTTTAACACTTCGGTGTACACACTGCGCACATAGGCGTCCACTTCCGTGGAAGGGATTCTATGTCAGGACCGGAGGCTTCTGATTATGCTTTCTCACTTTCTTTACTGAACTCAGCAGCCAATGAAAAATGAACTACATAAGTAAAAAACATCACATCCCATGAGGCTTTGAACCACGCCTCCTCATAACAGCCAATGGCAATCAGTCAAAGTATACAAAACAGAGAGACACTTCCTTGTCTTCCTCTTTCTTTGCTGCTCTGCAGTCAAGATAGGTGTCTCTCTCTTTTGTATACATTGAATCTGAAACTCTTTGATAACGAGTCTTTCTTTCTTATTGTTCATGATTTATTGATAGTGCTTTAACCTAGGCGGTACCTCCATGCGTGGCGTTTGCTTGGTTTCTCGGCGCGGTGCCCGCTTGCTGCCTCAGTCGCGCGCTGCGCTCTAGGTGCGTTGGTGTTACCGGTGTCTATTTTCTATCTTCTTGTCCAGTGCGTGTTGCGCTGTATGCAGTATTGTCCCGTGTCTTGCCCCCATTGTCCTCGCGCTGTTGCCGGCGCCGCCGGATGTATTGGATCGCGGTCCGCGATCGGAGGGGTTTGGCCCCCCCTTCCAGGGAGCGAGTCACACGCCGAGGCCAGAAGGGCTTCCGGCGTGCGTCTCGGGAGCACGCACGCGTGCAGACGCGCGCGCGACTCCCTGTAACTGCCGGATGAGACGCCCTGCCCCTGGCTGAATTGGGGATTAACGCAGCAGGCAAAACTGGAGCTGAGTACGGGCCGGTGACGTTAATTAGGCTAATTTGAGCAGCGTTTGGGGTTTTGACTGTTGTTTGAACAGTAACCTTTCATTACCAGGCCTGGTGGCCTTCAACTAATTTTTGGAAACTCTTGCTCACCCAGGCTGGAGGGTGTATTTCCCCCCATTAGTCCTGAGTTGTGCAGATTTATATCGCAATCCCTGTGGGGATCTTATGTACTCTCTGGCTCCTTTTGTCCCGGCATTGCTCCCAGCTGACACCCTAGCTTGTTGAGGTTGGGCTTGGATAATTGAGTCTCCCTCTGGGGATTTTCTGATTGAATACAAGTTATTCGCCTGAGGCATGGCAGACTGCGAGTTCTACCAGGAGGAGGTGGCTGCGTGTGAGGACCAGGGTGATGATGAGTACTATTACGACGATTCCATGGAGGATTTAATTGATAGAAAATTGGATGCTAAGCTAGATAAGGCGCTCTCCTCCGCCTTATTACCTATTGCTCAAAAGCTAGATCGTCTGGTTACCCCGAACCCTTCACCTGCTGCCACTGGTCCTGCTCCGACCCCCCTCCCTCCTTCCGAGCCTCTTGGCACCCCTTGGCCGCACGCACACTCTTACTCTAAACTTTATAAATCCAATGAACAGGCCCACGCGGACGCCCCGGCTCCCCCGCCTAAGCCTTCCTCTCCTATTCCAGTGGTGGACACCACTTCAGGTCCTGATATTGACACTGACTCTTCTCTAGACTCAAAACCTTGTAAACGCACGAAGAAGCGCAAACACTCTTCGTCTCCTGTCCAAACCTCCCCCTTCCTGTTTGACCCTTCAGATATTATCCATCCTCGCTCTGCAGACTGGGTCCCACCATCAGCGGTGGCCGAGTACATGCAGACCCACTTACGAAAGAGCTTTGTTAAGGAGGTGAGAGCCCGCCTAAAGTCTGAATCCCCACATCCCGATCTACCCCATAAAGTAGCAATTTCTCCTGACATAGATTCCTCCATGACCACTTTCCTTAAAAAATACAAAAAGGATCCCAAGAAAGGAATCGATCGCGCCCTTCGGGCGTGTCAAGATAAGGTTCTTGACCTTGCGGGCCCCTTAGCAAAATTTCTCGAGTTAGCCCTACAGGCGCAAGAAACAGGCCATTCACCCTCAGGTGTTGGCGGGATGGGCTCAACGAGCAATATGTATGCTGGGCAATGCCAATTGCCAATTGCGCCTTGGCTTCTGAGTGATGCAAGTCTGTCCTTCTAAGGATTGATCCACAACTGGTGGAATTGGCCACGGCAGAACCGGGCCCACTGGCGGAAGGTCAGCTCTTTGGTGACAAATTTGTAAAGGACATTGCTAAATTTGTGAACACTTTTGCCTCACTCGACAAGTCTCAATCCTCCTTGAAGAGAGTGTTTCATCAGGTCTCTGGTAGGGCGGAGTAGAGGACGCTCGACCGGCCGCTACTCCAACCCCAGTCCTCAAAGAGGTTTCGCGCCCAGACGCCAGGGTTATACCCAAGAGCCTGAACAGGCTGGTTTCTATCCCTCCAGATCGCGTGGATACAGGGGCCGCTTCAACCGAGGTGTCAACCGCGGCTACAAAAACTTTGAGTCCCAGTCTTCTGGTAAGTCCTGTGTACCCTACGATTCCCCTGGGGGGCAGATTGTAGCATTTTGTTGTAAATTGGGCTCGCCTCACCACAGATGCTTGGATCTTGCAGACAGTTCAGGGCTACCAGATAGAACTTCTGGACCCCCCCAGGCCAACTGCTTCCTCCTCGACCTCTCCTTTTTTCCCTTCTAGAACAGAATTTTATAGACTCCGAACTTCAAGAGCTTTTGGACAAACAGGCTATTGCCGTAGGATCTTTCATTCCCAGAGGGTTTTGCAGCAACGTCTTTTTGGTGCAAAAGAAAGGAGGATGTCAGAGACTTGTGTTGAACCTCAGAGATTTCAACCCCTTTGTCGTCTACAGGCAGTTCAAGATGGAGGGCATCCATCTTTTAAATGATCTATTGCTGGAAAAGGACTGGATGGTCCGGTTGGACTTGAAGGATGCCTACCTCACGGTCCCAATTTGTCCCTCTCATCAGAAATTCCTTCAATTTCAATGGAAAGGACAATGGTACCGGTATCGTACCCTCCCTTTGGTCTATCATCAGCCCCATGGGTTTTCACAAAACTCCTGAAACCGGTGGTCTCCCGACTGCGAGAGATGGGGGTGCGCATGATTGTCTATCTCGACGACATGTTGCTCCTGGCCCAAGATCGGAATCTACTGCTCACTCACTTGGAGTGGACAATGTCCCTATTACAGGATCTGGGGTTCGTCATCAACCTCAAAAAGTCAATGATGATTCCGAGTCTCCGACCCAACAAATAGAATTCTTGGGTTTCCAAATACATTCAGTCTCTGCCCAACTTCTCCTCCCTCTGCCCAAGATCAGGTCTATCAAATGGGAAATCAGATCCACTTTGTCCAAGCAGATGATTTCCTTGCGAGTTTTGGCGAGGATCGTGGGCCTACTGGCCTCCTCCATTCAGGCCATCTTCCCGGGTCCCCTACATTATCGAGCCCTTCAGCGGCTCAAAATACACTACATCCAGAAGAAGTTTCATTACGACCACCTCATTCCTTTATCTCCAGACGCTCGAGAGGAGCTTCTGTGGTGGCTGGAACACATGTCGGCCTGAAATGGAAGGGCGATTTTCGGCGCCGCTCCGGATGTAATTATCAAATCCGACGCCAGTCGCTGGGGCTGGGGCGCTCGGTGTGGAGACTTTGCCACAGGCGGACGATGGTCTGCCGACGAGTTAAGGCTGCACATCAACTGCCTCGAGTTGTTAGCAGGCTCGTTTGCGATACGATCGATATCTCCCCTGAAGAGCAATTGTTGCATCCTTCTCCGGATGGACAATGTGTCAGCGGTGAGATATATCAATCGGTTAGGAGGGACGAGGTCCCAAATGTTGGTCAACATTGTGAAGGAGTTCTGGTATTTCTGTCTAAATCACAAAATCACGGTCATAGCGGAGTATCTCCCGGGCAAGCTCAACCAGGTAGCAGATTGGAACTCCAGGTTCCTGAGAGATTACAGCGATTGGAAGCTTCACCCCACGCTGTTTGCGTAGATCATGAGTATGCGAGGCCCCTGCAGGATAGACCTTTTTGCCTCTCGCCTCAACGCTCTTCAGTTAGAGACCGGACCCGATGGCGATGGGAACGAACGTGTTCCTTCAGCATTGGGGCCCACAAAGGAATTATGCCTTCCCTCCGTTTGCCCGGATCCCGAGAGTGGCGGCCTTTGTCCGTCGTCAGACGGCTTCAGTAGTGTTGGTGACACCGTTGTGGAAGACTCAGTCGTGGTTTCCCACACTATTGGAGTTGTCTGTGGATCTTCCTTTTCAACTCCCGACTTTCCCGACGATTCTCCAGGACCCAGTGGGAGCTTGCCACCCACTGATCCTGCAGAACCAACTACCTCTCATGGTGTGGACGCTCTCAGGAGGCACGAGAGCATTGAAAGCCTTTTCACAGGCAGCTGCCAGTTTTATACGACAGGCTTGGGCTCCGTCCACCCGAAAACGATATTCAGCTTCATGGAAGCGATGAGTGGGTTGGTGCCTTTAACGGCAGGTGGATCCCGTGGGATCAGATGTGACTGAAATTTTGAATTTCCTTTTGGAATGCGCTGAATCAGGGCTTGCTTACAGGTCAGTTAACAATTTTAGATCAGCTATCTCGGCGGGCCACGACGCTATTGACGGTAAACCAGTAGGGCTGCATACCCTCGTGTGTAAGTTGCTTAAAGGGGTCAGAGTGGCCAATCCCCCTCGACCCAGGTTTTCGACCAGATAATCCGGCGCTTTCCTTAAAACAATTGTCGGCCAAACTCACTATGCTGTTATGTCTGATCTCCTGTCGTAGAGTCTCGGATGTGCAAGCTCTGGATCTGGCAGGTAGAATTTTTTTCTCCACAGGGTGTCTCTTTTATCATCACGAGGCGGACAAAAACAATGTCACGTTCGGTAGAGTATCCTGCTTTTCCTCACAATAATAAATTATGTGTTTTGCATTGGCTAAAAAGTTATGAGGAACGCATACTTGTCCATAGGACTGATCCTTTGGGGCAATTGTTGATTGCAATTCAAAAATCTTACAGACCAGTATCAGCTGCCACCTTGGCCAGGTGGGTTCGATGGGTGATGTCAGAAAATGGCATTGATGTTTCCATCTATGGCGCTCATTCTACTAGGGGAGCTATGGCCTCTAAAGCGTATATGTTGGGATCTCGTTTAGAGGATATTCTGAGAGCGGCTGACTGGTCGATGGATTCTATGTCCAAAATGGTTTATTATAAGCCTATATCGCATGTTTCTTCTGTTGTTATTGATGAGCTTTGAACCAGCATAATCAGAAGCCTCCGGTCCTGACATAGAATACAAAATTTTACTGCTATCGCGACAAGAATTTTAGATTCTATTAAGGACACGGAGGCGAGGATTATCCCACCCGTTGAGACAGTGGTATCAACTGTTAAGTTGTATTGTTATATTCATAACAGATTATTGCCCACTCTTAAGGAATCAAGTTTGTGGGTTCCCCTTTTTTCAACCTTGTTTCTATTTTCAGGAAATGACTCTAACAAGAATTGAAGTAATGCTCCGGCTGGAGATGACTTTTCCTGTGGGCGAAGAGGTTGATCTCAGGACTGAGAAAGGACTATAACAAGATCTGAAGTACTACTCTGACTGGAGGTGGATCCCCCTTATGAGAAGATGTTTTTTCTTTGGACTGGTTGACTATATTCTCCGTTGAGAATTCTAAAGAAACTGTTTATCGCTCCGTTGAGAGTTGAAGTTGCTGTGATGTTTCGTTCGGACTTATAGACTGGTTTTCGCAAAGAAAGAGGAAGACAAGGAAGTGTCTCTCTGTTTTGTATACTTTGACTGATTGCCATTGGCTGTTATGAGGAGGCGTGGTTCAAAGCCTCATGGGATGTGATGTTTTTTACTTATGTAGTTCATTTTTCATTGGCTGCTGAGTTCAGTAAAGAAATTGAGAAAGCATAATCCTAGCCTCCGTGTCCTTAATAGAATCTAAAATTCTTGTTGCGATAGCTGGAAAATGTTGTATTCAGAAATACGGAGTGTTGACAGTCATTTCGATGAGCCATGGTTTCTTGTATGTTAGAAGCTCAATTGTAGAGTGTGCTTAGTCCAATCACGGACTGTAACACAAAGATGTTTATTTTATGCCCCTGACACACCTGCACTCAGGCGCACCTTGCTTTCTTGGTATTAAAGACATGCTTATAAAGCATTGTTAACAGTCCGTGCCTGGCAAGCACTCGAACTGACTGCCCTGCCTGCCCTGCCTTTGGTATCACGTGCTTGGTGCAACTGGACGGACCGAAATCATTGCCGTGGCATTGACAGAAAGCCACTGACTTCTATTTGCAATATTGTCTGTGGTACTTATACCCTTATAAGGTGTTATATGCAGCGATTTATTACATCAACACCCCTCTTTCACGATTTGGAAAAGCCTCTACTAGATATATGTAAAGGAGACCCTGGGCCCATAGCAGTGAGCACTTCAGACGTGACGGGTAAAGTTCCATCACTTCACCTCTCCCCCACTCCCGTTCTTATCTCTGACGCCCCAGGTGTAAGAGACGAGGCAAAAGTACATTGCCTTATTTGTTTTCCACCCTGGCCTCTGAAATGTCACTCCAAACCTGCTTTTCCTCACTGCAGGCGATTTAAGAAACATAGCTTGACTTTCAAGCCAGAACAGAAAATCTGGCTCTGCAATTCGGGCAATTCTTTTAAAAAACTTCATTCGGAGCAGCAGAGCTTTAAGTAGGCTGTGGACCTGCCAGTGATTAACAAGCATGGTTTTATACGTTTTATTTATGTTTCAAAACCCAAAACATAAATAAAAGGCATTGTCATTTACAATGCCAGTAGCTCAAACTCACGTAAATGCGAGACCTGTTGCATTGCAAATGCTTGTTTTTCTTTGTTCCTTCTCTCATTCCGGGGCTTCACATGCCATCAGAAAGAAAAGAACAAGCATTGGCAAAGCCAATAGGTCTGGTTTTAATGTGCTAATACATGTAAACAGGGCTTTAAGTGGGGTGAAAATACTGGGGGCGGGGTCTCTCAAAGGGACATGGCTAGTGTAATTAAGGGTGTGGCTTAACAGTAAGCTAAAAATCTGTGCTTGCATCCAGATATATAATACAACAAGTAATATCACAGCTACAGCAAGCCAAAACTATTGACTTTGTCAATGGTTGGTAGTTGCATAAGCAACAACTATGACTTCGTTGAATATAATGACAATCCTTCAGTTCTGAAATGATGAGACTGTGAAAGAACTTTAACGAGTCTCTTTGAAGTTACCCCAAAGGCAGTGAAGGGTGTAATGCCCGGCGCGCGACGAGGCGTTCTAACCTTCCGCGCTGCCGGAGTGCGCTAGCGCTGACGCGTGGCGTCAGACGCTAGCGGATATAAAATAAAGAGGCGTGGCCTCGGCGGGCAGTCGGAGCCGCGTGTGTAATCTAAGTCACCGGCTCCTGTGGTTATTTAGCGCGAGCGCGCCAATATGCTAATGGGGATGAAGTAAAACGCTACACTCGCGACGAAGGGTGTTTTGGACCCTGCTAAGGTGCCCATGTCCCCAGAAGGCTGAGGGTCTGCTCCATGCTGGTGGTCAGAGATTGATGTTCTCCCCCTGGAGGCCCTGCAGAGGCTGCTGGTGCTGCGCGTGGGCCGGAAGGTGAGAGCCCCATCCATGTGCCCCCTGGAGCGTTACCCCAAGACCACGTGGTGGCTGAGTTAGCTCGGTGCTTGCCAGCAGATGGAGCCGGCCCACGCCCTGTTGCTGCGTCCGGGCTCCCAAGTCCCTGCAGCTGGATCCATGAGTGAAGTGTCCCCGCATAGTGGAGGGGTGAAGGTGGGCCACACCAGAAGCGCGTAGGGTG
Source organism: Triturus cristatus (assembly GCF_964204655.1). NCBI lineage: Eukaryota > Metazoa > Chordata > Amphibia > Caudata > Salamandridae > Triturus > Triturus cristatus. Next base: position 310,481,292 of record NC_140585.1, on the reverse strand, counting down.
TCGCCCCATTTGCGTCCGTCCAGGGGAAGTGAGGCAGGCAGCTTCCGCAGCACGCTGAGCACGTGCCAAGATGGCGTCGATTCCCGCCCTGGAGCCGTTTGTCGTCGATGGAGCCCCGTCGACCCTTGCCCCGCTCTGGAGGGATTGGACAGACCGCCTACAAATATACTTTGAGGGGGCAGGCATATCGAGGGAAAGACGCAGAGCTTTGCTACTCCACCTGGGAGGCAAGGACATTCACCGCATCTACAAGACCATCGTGGAGGCTACGCCGAAGACTTACCTCACGCTGCTGAACGCTCTAAATGCCCATTTCGAACCCATGGCGAACAGAGACTATGAAAGATTTATCTTTCGTCAAGCCAAGCAGGAGGCGGAAGAGTCTCTAGATGCATTCCACGGCAGACTGAAAGAGCTAGCCAGCACGTGTGGGTTCCGAGATGAGCAGGAGGAGATCCGAGGTCAGATCATACAAGGGTGTTATTGCTCCAAGCTCCGAGTCACCATCCTCCAGGAAGACGGCAAGCCCCTGGCGGACATCCTCACACTAGGCGGGTCAAAGGAGCTATCGCAGGCGAGGGCTTCGCACATGGAAGCAGCCCTGCATCGTCCCGTTAAGACTGAACAAGTCCAGGTGGCCGCAGAGGTGAATGTGGTACGGCCCAAGGGAAGACCTGCCGGAGGGAAAAGACAACCGGACACAAAAAAGAAAGAATGCGGGTACTGCGGAGGCCAGCCCCACCGCATACAAGATTGTCCGGCAAGAGGGAAAAAATGCAGCGCGTGCGGATGGATGAACCACTTCGCAGCGGTGTGCAGGTCCACCAGAGTCAAGAAAGAGGCTGCACATGCGGTGCGAGAAGAGGCGGATAGCGAAGACATGGACGATGATACCGAGGAGTACCCAGTCCACTACGTGTTCGCGATCAACCAGCCACAAAGGAAGAAGCGCAGACTTCCAAAATGTCGCATCTTGATCCACCAACAGGAAATAAAAGCGACCATTGATACAGGGGCGTCCATTGAGCTGATGGCCACCAACGTCTATCACCAGCTACGCACCAAACCCCGGCTGCGAGAAGCAAAGATCCGAGTATTCGCATACGGACAGAAGACGCCCATCCCTCTCATCGGGTGTTTCAAGACGGAACTGCAACATGGGGAGAGGAAAATAGGCACCACCATCTATGTCACAGAAGAGGGCAGTGGTATGCTGTTGAGCGGGCAATCGGCCGATGAGCTGAGACTGATATCGTTTGCCATGGCGGTCCTAGAGGAGGAGCTGGATACCATCATGGAGGAGTTCGGGGAAGTGTTCAAAGGAATCGGGTGCCTGAAAGGGAAGGAAGTGTCCTTACATATTGATCCATCTGTCCAACCGGTGGCGCTGAGGCACAGGCGAATTGCGTTCCATCTGATGCAAAAGGTCGAAGAGGAGCTGCAGGGTCTGGAAAAACAAGGCATCATAGAGAAGGTCAGCGGACCAACCCCATGGGTGTCCCCGATCGTCATTGCCAGGAAGCCAAAACAGCCCGGACAGGTCCGCATCTGCGTGGATATGCGCCTCCCCAACGCCGCCGTAAAAAGGGAACGACACCTGACGCCCACTATTGATGACATCTTAGGGGAGTTGAATGGGGCCAGGTGGTTCTCACAAATGGACCTCAGATCAGGCTACCACCAGCTGCCACTCCATCCAGACTCAAGGTATATAACCACCTTCTCCACACATGTGGGCCTCAGACGGTATCGGCGTCTAAACTTCGGCATTTCGAGTGCCGCCGAGGTATTCCAAAATACCATTAGAGAAGTCCTCAGTGGGCTCCCTGGAGTGCTGAATGTAAGCGATGATCTGCTGATCTATGCGTCAACCATAGAGGAACACCACCAGAGGTTGAGGGGGGTCCTCAAGAGAATCCAGGAGTCAGGCCTGACTCTGCACCGGGAGAAGTGCCAATTTTTGCAGAACAAGATTAGCTTCTTCGGGTACACGTTCTCGGATCAAGGAGTGGCCCCAGACCCGGACAAGGTGAAGGACGTTCAAGAAGCCCCAGCCCCAACAAACATCTCAGAAGCAAGGAGTTTCCTGGGCATGGTAAATTTCTGCGGACGCTTCATCCCCGACCTCTCCAACCTCACCAAACCTCTCAGGGAGCTGACAAAATCAACGACCACATGGCAATGGGGCCCCGAACAAGAGCAAGCTTTTCAAGCAACGAAAGCAGCCCTTTCCGCAGACACCACCTTGTCGTACTTCGACCCTGCGAAACCCACCAATGTGGCGGTGGACGCAAGCCCCTATGGTCTGGGAGCGGTGTTGGCTCAACTTCAGAGAGATGGAGAGTGGGCCCCCATCGCCTACGCAAGCCGGTCTTTGACTGAGACAGAACAACGCTACTCGCAGATTGAGCGAGAGGCCATCTCCATCCACTGGGCCTGTAGACATTTTCACGTATACTTGTATGGCCACCACTTCACGGTGGCGACGGATCATAAGCCCCTCATACCTCTCTTCCAAGGGTCAGCATCGAAACCACCACCCAGAATCGAAAAATGGATACTCCAATTACAAGGGTACGATTACCGGGTGGAGTACAAGCCGGGAGCCACAAACCCGGCAGGATTACCTTGAGGTACCCGCGGCAAGCCACCAGGGAAGAAAGGGAAGAGGCGAAGGACACAGAGGAATATGTACGGTTAGTGACGGAGCGATCACGGCCCCTTCCGATGAGTCTAGCCGCAATCATCGAAGCGTCAAGAAGAGACGAATGTCTGCAAGCAGTGGCGATGCTGTCAAGTCAGGGGATTGGAAGGCCATCCAAGAATCGCTAAACAGGAGGACACCCAAGCCAAAATGACACTGGAATCCATCCTGAGAATAAAGGGAGAACTGTCCATGGACGGCCAAGGATGTCTTCTACGAGGCCCCAGACTGGTCATGCCGGCCAGCCTCGCCCAGCAGGCTGTAGACCTAGCCCACAGAGGACACCAAGGAATGGTGAAGACCAAGAGCAGGCTTAGAACCAAGGTATGGTTCCCTGGCATGGACGCTATGGTAGAGCAGACCGTGAAAACCTGCAATTGGTGCCAAGCGGCAGGACAGCCGGACCGCCCTCACCCAGTGGTGACAGAAGCAAACCCCCAGAGGCCGTGGGAATGTGTGAGTGCCGACTACGGACACCTCCCAGATGGACGTTATGCACTAGTCATCATCGATGATTTCACCAAGTACCCAGAGGTTGAAATAGTGGGGAGCCAGGCAGCCACGGAGGTGATTGCGAAGTTTGAGAAAACCATCGCCACTCATGGCATATTTGAAGTGGTCAAGACTGACAACGGACCCCCCTTCCAGGGGCAAGAATTTGCAGAGTACCTCAGGAGTTGGGGGATCCATCATCGCAAGGTGACATGATGCTGGCCCCAAGCCAACGGAGAGGTTGAAAGATTTATGCGCACCCTCAAGAAGACAATACGCATAGCCATGGCGGTCGGATCTCCCTTGGAAAGGGCGATTTATAGTTTTCTGAGGGAATACAGGATGACCCCCCATGTCACGACGGAGGCAGCGCCGGGAACGGCCACCATGGGAAGAATAGTGAGTGACACGCTTCCCCACCACCCTACCTGGGTTCCTGTACAGGCCAGTAATGAGAAGACTCTGGCCAATCGGACTCGCTCGAATGATCAAGCCAGCCGGTAGAGAGGAGCCAAGGAGTCAACGATCCAAATGCAAGATCAAGTGTACGTCAAGGACCGATACCCTGGAAGCAAGTTCAGACTTCCTTTCGAACCACGAACATGGACCGTCGCCCGCCGGACAGGCACGATGGTAACCGCCCAGAGAGGAGCTGAAACTGTCACCCGGGATGTGTCTTTTTTCAAGAAAGTCCATCCTAGAACGAACTCAGGTCCCGGGCTCGAGCCAGAGGGACGAAGCCCAAGCCAACCGTGAATCCCTGTCCCTGCCAGCCACTCCTGGGGGTAACCTGCCTAGCTGCTCCCCGTCCCGGGAGGAGCGCAACACCCCAAAGCGCAGGACCCCAGAGGTGGCTCTGTGCAGAGGCGGCCAATCTCGCTATGGCCTGCGGGGGAATCCCACACCATCGTCCCAGCTGGCTGACTATCTGGTGTAACCCGCAAAGACTGGCAGACTGGTAACAGATCCATCGTTCATTTGTATTTGTGGTAATGGTTTTGTTGTTTTGATAAAGTTTGGAAGGAATGTAATGTCCGGCGCGCGACGAGGCGTTCTAGCCTTCCGCGCTGCCGGAGTGCGCTAGCGCTGACGTGTGACATCAGACGCTAACGGATATAAAATAAAGAGGCGTGGCCTCGGCGGGCAGTCGGAGCCGCGTGTGTAATCTAAGTCACCGGCTCCTGTGGCTATTTAGCGCGAGCGCGCCGATATGCTAATGGGCATAAAGTAAAACGCTACAAAGGGCAGCACTGCTGCAGAGTTCAGATTTTTTTTCACACCCAGAGGGTGAGGGCAAAAATGGAGAGCCTGATAGGGACCGGTCTTGACACCTGCTTTTTAGGACTGCTGGTGCTCAGCACCGGCGCCTTCCGGCCCACTTAAAGCCCTGACTGCATGTAAACACAGGCATTCACAAATGCTGTTAAATCTGATGCGCGCTTAAATGTTGTTAATCATTTTAAAACCAGCCCTATTTATTTTGGCAAGGTTGCCGAAAACTAGCAAGAAAGATTGCTTTCCGTATATAATACATATAGAAGACATTTAATTGACAGCGACAGTGTGGGGCTCGCTTGTACTTTTCAGATGTTAAATAGTCCCTCATGCATCCCATGGAAGTACTTCCTGGCAGGGGGAATGCTACACTAAACATCCGATAGCTGGAGGTAAGAGAGACATTCTCTTCTGGGTGCATCCAAAGCCCACACTGTGTATATTTGGGTAAAAATACGGCCTTGCATTCTTAGCCCTACTGCTTTTCTGACCCAACTAATATCCCTGGTGGGTGGACTGAAGGAACAAAGCTAACTTGAGGATTGTTCGCATGCTGGGGGTTTAGCACAAGAAACTTGCATTGTGGTACTAGCTGCCTCTAAATCTTCATGTAACAAATGAGCGATAGACTGGAGCAGCTCAAGACAAGCATTGGAATAAGTCCAAGTAATGAATGTATCACATCCTCTCAGATGGCAGCTTTGTAAAACACTGGCTTACAGCAGAATTCGTTGTTCGGATAATATACTGGTAGAATACTATATTTAAGGTGATAAACGAGACCCCTTTTCAATTAGTAACAGTTCTCCATTGAGAATCAACACATTCAAATCACAAGTTGGTAATGGAGATCACAGGGTAGACATGTGAGGCTCACAGCGTTAATGTTTTAAATCTTTCGGTTCTATGTTAGTCAGGAAATGCGTTTTGTGGTCTACTTGCTGGGCCAATGGTGCGAACTAGCGCACAGTATTTTACATGCTTTCGTGTAGAACACAAACACCTTTTAAGCAGTAGTGGCTGCTACCGAACAGGGGTGGTAGGCCGGGGATGGGGTGGAGAGCACAATAAGAACAAACAAGCATTGGCATAGCCAATAGGTCTCGCTTTTGGGACCTTCTAAGTATTTAGTTATGCAGCACAATATCCTTGGTGCAACAACTTTTGCGTGGCTAAACACTTATAAGGTCCCAAAGGCGAGACCTATTGGCTATGCCAATGCTTGTTTTGTATGTGTCTGACCAGTTCCCCATGCTGCATGCTGTCATGGGCCGAAGCAGAATCTGAATTAGACTTGAACAAGACAAATGGCTGAAGAAGGCTGAGCCACATCCACATTACGTATATATTTGTATGCATTTCTTTTTTTTTTTTTTTTACAATAGCCTGGTAGAGAGCTAAAGCTGTCAAACAATTCGTAAAAATCAGTTCAACACACACAGCTAAGTACTGTGCATAAAACTACAAATATCTCCAAAATTATAGCTGGTTCATCAATATGTAACTCCTCCTACAAGGGTCTATCAAGGATTATCACATTGCAGATCATCTACTCCCAGTGTTTGTTTGAAGGAATGTATGACGGTATTTTACATGCATTCAGGACACATGCATTCAGAACGCCGTCTTTACTATGAACACGTCTTTCGGGCGCATTTGTTCAGCACGCAAGTTGTTTTGACCACTTGCCTGGTGTAGGGGGATGCTGGAATAGTTTAAGTTACGATTCCAACTCCAGTCTGCACATCAGTAGGGAAGGTGTTGGACTTTAATTCCAACACCATTCCACCAATGTGCCCCCCCCCCCGAAAAGCAAATCGTTATTATGACTTTTGTGCTGAGCGAATGCGTGCTAATTCCATGTTCGTTCTATTGCCGGTGCTGTGTTGGCACAGCGTGATTTCGGCTGTGTCTGAAAAGACTTTCCCAGTTTGAAGAGTTAACTAAAACCCAAACCTATATCTGTGAGATTCCATGTAAAATACTTTTTTACAGACCTTAACAGTCTACCAACTATGTACCTGTTATGCCCTTTTGGCAGAATAAGTAAATCAGGTATACTGTGTTTTTGCCATGATTTTTCACAACAACAAGATCAAAACTGTGGCATAAGGTAGAACATTTTACGGTGACCAGTCAGGCCTATATCCTTTCTTAATGGCTTCTCACTACAATCATCTTGGGCCTACTGTATTGAGCATTAGATGTACCAGGATGCAGAAAGTACAGTATATGCATTCTTTTTTAGCAGAAGTTTGCTCATTCTCCTCACTCAAAATCTTGCAGAGTAGATCATCAACATCTGGGTGATACTCAGCCTCTCTCTCTCAGTACTGTATTTTGTCATTCTAAGTGAGGATGAAACCCTAATCCCATATTATATTTTGGGGTGCTGAATCAATTTGCATTTCCAACTTTTTCTTCAAATAACTGACCTACAGGAGGAGATCCTGCGTCTTCAAAGAGGGGACTTCATGTTTATTCTGGACTTAAAGAGTGACCTACTATCATCTCATCAAAAGTACCCGTGGTTTGTGGTGAGTGCAACACATTATCAGTTCAAAGTTGTACCATTTAGCAGAGCCTGCTCCATGGGTGTCCACTAAATGTCTGGTGGTGACAGCAGCACGCCTATGTCAATCCATATGTGGACGATTAGCTTGTCAATGGGGAAACCTTTAAGTTATGGCAGGCAGACAGTGCAAATAATATACTCCACAATTTGGGCACTAAAATAGCAGTTGCAAAATCACACCTACATCCAAGCCAATTTTTTAAAGGCAACTGTGAATTTACTCGTGGCAAAGATATACCCACACACCAACGAGTTCATATTTTTCTGAAAAAGATCCGATCTCTTTACCATGTTTCGTGATCTCTGACCGAGGGGACAGTTATGCACCCAATCCAGTAGTGTCTGTCTCACCAGTGATCACAAGTGACAGAGACTTGGTAGCACTAGGGCTTTAAGTGGGATGAAAAAACTAGGGGGTCTCTCTAGGGGGCGTGGTCAATGTAATTAAGGGCGTGGCTTAAAACACGAAGCTAAAAGTTTGTGCTTAGCATAGTGTGCCGCCCAACTGGCATGTTGTTGTTTCTGTCATTGCATCCAGATATATGATACAACAAGTAACATCATACTTACAAGTCAGGACTATTGGCTTTGTCAATGGTTGCTAGTTGCATAAGATAAATAAGCAACAACTGTGGCTTGTATATAATATTGAAAAAGCTTCCACATAAAGCCCTGGCGACACCAAGACAATGTTGTTGCTCCTTATTTCCGAAAAGAGAAGAAAAATCCAGAGAGAAAATGACTCTCTTTAAAGGATTTCCCTATAACGCTGGAAAAAAACGGACCTTCTGTGCCAGGGCACGAAACAGAGCCCTACAGAGACCCGTTTCGAGGCCTCCTTAAAAAAACTGTCGGTGCTCAGACCCAGTGAGACCCGGCCCACTTAAAGCCCTGGGTAGCACACATGTTCAGTATAAACTAAAGTAACGGAACACGCACAACCTTTTGCCGGGCAGAATAGTTGACGGGCTCGGGGGGCATAGGAGATAACGCACAGATAAAACAGTCATGGACTAGCTGCGGAAACAGAAAGAGACACACTCATTACAGTTGTAAGCAGTGTCAGGCGTAACTCGGCATTGGGCTCTGAAGGCTGTGCGTATCCTGTCATAGTGTGTCCAAGGAACAGGCAACACCTTTCCTGACGTGTTACAACAAAATGGTCGCACACTGCTGACCTACCTGCGTGTTACCCCAAAGAACTGTGGTCCCTGTAGTTAGCGTCGGCGGATACACCTATGCTCGTGTCGTGAGTGCAAGTGTGAATAGCGTTAGCCATCCCTGGACACGTGTTTCGAGGTAGTTGCCTCTCGTCAGCAGGGAGTAGGAAAGAGTGTAGGGTTGCAATGTAAGCTGCTAAAATCATTATCAGGTCTAGTACCTCTCGTAGCAACGCAGGTGCGTAACCTGAGTCCGTCGACTCCCCGGCTCAGAGAGCCACTAAATAGTTACAACAAAATGGTCGCACACTGCTGACCTACCTGCGTGTTACCCCAAAGAACTGTGGTCCCTGTAGTTAGCGTCGGCGGATACACCTATGCTCGTGTCGTGAGTGCAAGTGTGAATAGCGTTAGCCATCCCTGGACACGTGTTTCGAGGTAGTTGCCTCTCGTCAGCAGGGAGTAGGAAAGAGTGTAGGGTTGCAATGTAAGCTGCTAAAATCATTATCAGGTCTAGTACCTCTCGTAGCAACGCAGATGCGTAACCTGAGTCCGTCGACTCCCCGGCTCAGAGAGCCACTAAATAGTTACAACAAAATGGTCGCACACTGCTGACCTACCTGCGTGTTACCCCTGACGTGTCCCGCTGACTTCACAATGTGATGTACTTGAGAGCCGAACACTGTACTGCTAGAGCAGTGTTTCCAACTGTAGAACACACCACAAACAGTTCTATTTGTTGCAGGCAAAAACGCGAAATGTTAAAACCTCTCAAGGTGTCCTAATCCGTTTATCCACTGAAGCTGAATTAAATTACTGCTAAATTGTTATCAAGAAAATTGATTTGTAAAGAGTGGCAAGATATTACAAAATAGCAAACAACTCATGAACCCGCTCCTGAAAATATTTTACACCACTGTGAGAAATACAGTGATATATCAGTATGGGAGATATTACTGTTGCGGAGATCTATGGGACCACACTGTAGATTGAAGACTGACGAAGATGTAACTATCCGTCTTAAATAAAGAATAAGCGTGCGCGCCTCGCACAAGTAGGGGGTGGGGGGAGAGTGCGGCCGAGAGCAGGCAGCTTTTCCCTTGCGGGAGCGAGCTCAATAATTGCTAACATATGGCGCCGCTCGCTCCCGCAAGGGAATCGCCAGACGTGCATGCTTTGCATTGAAAGCAATGCAACTCGTGCACGTTTTTGCCTGCAAAGCTGAATCGATTTCAAGAGGTCTCTTTCCTATGCAGCGCATGTGCGCTGCGTAGGCGAGACCTAAAAATAATAAGGGAGGTACTCTAAATTAGTCATTTGGCTCAGATAAGTGTTTGAGCAGTTATTCGGGGGTCCAAACCTGCTCCTCGCATTAATTGATCAATAGGAGCGCCTCCTTGTGGTGGAATAGCCTAAATGATTCTCATCACACAGCAGAGATCTGAATGGTGTCACATTTATAGTTCAGGGTATGACCAGGCGTGACATTTATCATGCTGTAAATGAGAGATTGCATCGATCTTGATGTGGGGCCTCTGTTGTCCAATGCTCTTTTTTTTCCTACCGGGAGCCAGTGAAGGTCCTTTAAGGGTTCTGAAATGTAGTGATGTTTAGAGATACTGAGAATAAACCTCTCAAAGCGTTTCAGACACCAGGAGGCAGTGAATAAGGTAGTGAGGCGGCACATTATCCAGACCTGATTGTGACTGACGCATGGAGGACCGTTGTCCGATCCCTGCTGGGGAGGATTTCTACAACTTTTCTTAGGGCATTTAGTGATCTTTTATCATCTTTAATCTAGGTGGTAGCCGATAAATATCTAGATAAAACCGATGGGTCACATGATGGTTTATTTATCAGGGGTGTAATGTTAGCTTGTTTCCAACAGGTGGCGACAAGCCCAGATTCCAGAGAGAGTTTAAAAAGGTGCTAAGAAATGGGCAGAGAATGCCAAGGCTTCTGTGGGTTCTTCATAATTACTTTCTTTTGAGTAAAACGTCTTTGGAACACTTCTTGCCGATTACCAGGGTGTGGCGCTCTTCACCTATTTCTGAATAAAATTAATCATAGGGGCCTCACAAGGAAGACGTGTGACAATGACATTATTTAGTCCTCATGGTTGTATGAAGTCCAGATTGTCAGTCTGACATGTCTCACTTTTAATCCTTTACGTGCTGTCTTTTATTCTTAATCGTGATGTTGGCCTGACAGGCGCCAGCAAAAGGCTTTAGAGTTGGTTCAAATATAACAAATGGCACCACGCTCAAACTGAAATGATTTGCTGTGCATCCTTGGCTCAAGCGTCACTTCCGGCTTTACTATGTCCCAGGCCTGAGTCTGGTAGCAGGGGTGAGGGCATGCATGAGGTGGACTCCTGTTTTCAACAACAGCAGTGGCGGCTGCTGCATTTGGAAGTGGTGAGCAAAAAGGTAAATATTAGTGGAGGCTGGACTGTGTAAGTCTGTGACTGCCATGCCATAATCGTTAGACTCAATAAAATGCACTCCATGTATGTTTATGCTAACTTCTTACGGTATTAAAATATGTGATTCAGCACACTGTTAGACTGAAGGTCAAACCCTCCCACCTCTATTTCTGGTCGCTAAGAAGCCTTCCGGCGCGGTTTTCTAATGCAAGCAGTCGCGAGCATGCTTCTGCTTCTTGAATAGATTTTCTACTGATGAAGCAGCAAAATCAACTCAAAATAGTTCCTCTATCTTGAAGAATTTAATATTGTCATATGGTCAAAATAATGTTGCAAATATTCATGTATTATATTTTTATTGTTTTGCGTGTGATTTTATGGTTCCGGACGAATAAAGACTCGTTTGACTTGAACTCAAAATAGTTTTTCGAGTAGATTTTCTGTCAAAGGACGGTTCAAGTCCTTTTTTTAGCGCGTCACACATTTTTTATTTGACTTTTTCTTTCAACGGGAAGTGCTACATAGGCTCCAACTTCCTCTTCCTGCACAGAAGGCTCCTCCTACCTCTTTGTCCGTCTCTTGTACACTTTTTATTTGGATTTGGAGGAGAAAGGATCAACCTCTTCTTGTTCTGAAATCCCTTTTACGTATACTATTGGTTTTTAAGGATTTCATTTTTTAAGAAATCAAGTAAGTTAAAAAACTTTTGGATAAGTTTGTTGTTTGACATGCACCAGTATTTCTTCCCCTTTTTATTTCTCTTAAAAATTTAAATTTGATTGTGGATGGTCTGCATTTGCATTTAGGGGCCAATTTTGCATTCACTTTATACTTTTTTCTAAGGGAAAACGTTTTCACATTTTTGGAAGGGCTGAGGCCTGGTTTTAAAGTAAATTTTCTCCATTGTCTTGTGTGTTGTTTGTACATTTTGCACTATTTTGCCCATTTTACTGTCTGGGGCCTAGACTATCCGCTGGTAGTTGACAGCCAGCACTATGCATTGGGAGTATATAAATAATTTTATGTATTTTATATGTTTTTTTAAAACATCTATTGATATATGGTTGGCCTTCGACTAAATGCAAAATGTTTTATTTTATTTTTATATAAAGTGTATTATAGTGGGGGCACTTTTTATGCCTTGGGAGGGTTGTGGTTGGGAAATATTTAAAGTGGACTTCATTTTCATTTTTGCCATAACCAAATTAATGGTAGTGTTTTCTTCTTTGTTTACTATGCCTCCTTTTTTTGCTGTCCAAGTGGCCTATTTTTTGTGCCAATGTGTGTGTGTGTTTGCCATAAGCAACCATTATGTCTTTGTTCTAGGCCTACTTTGTACTCCATGCCATGTGGCAGGGCAGCCAACTAGTGTATCCATTATGCTTATCCATTGTTCTCCAGGCAGTTCTTTGTTGTCCATGCCTTCTTGCTTGTTGAGGTGAACATGTGGGTTTTGTGTGGTCAGTGTGTACTGTAAATTCTTTTCGTCCGCTTTTTGAAGCCATTGTTCTAGGGGCATTGATAGAAGAGGCTTATGCCTTTTTGTTTTGTGTTCATTTTTTCTTTTTTTCCTGATGTGAGTTTAATGTGCTTGAGGATGATTGTAGTATAGTTTTTAATGTTTTTTTTCTTCATTTTTCTCTTGCCTCCCATAGGATTTTGCATAGTCCCTTGGGAGACACTAGCAATGATTATTTTTATTTCCATTTTTTTTCTGCAACCCCTGCCTGTTGTTGGTGTTTCATAGGTCATGGGTTCACACAAGCAATAATTTTGTAAGAATTATTACATTTTCCCCTGCGCTCCCTGCATGCCATTGATGGCTAGTCTCAGCCCATAGGTGTACACCAGCAATAATTCTATAAGAAGTGTTCCATTTTCCCCTGCACTCCCCCCCCCCCCCCCCCCACCACTATAGGTGTCTCATAGGCCATAGGGGCAACCCAGCAAGAGTTTTTTAAGGATTATTCACTTTTCCCCCACACTCCTTGCCTGCCATAGGTGACTCATAGGTGCAGACCAGCAATAAAATGTTAAGATTTATTTAATTTTCCCCTGCCCCCCTGCCTGCCATAAGTGTCTTATAGGTGCACACCAGCAAGAAGTTCTTAAGAATTATTCAATTTTCTCCTTACTCTCCTAGGCCTTAGAGGCACATAAAGTAACCTTTTCAATCTGTATGTTATTGAAATATTATATTTGTGCATAGTTTGGAACGGATACAGTAATGTTAATTATGATGACCTCACAAAATTATATTTTCTATAAATTCAAACAGCAAATGCCATGTTTCACTGAAATGTTTTCTTGTTTGTTTGCTGTTAGGTGCACAAGAGACAGACAGTACTGTCAGACAGAAAGCTGGCAGTGACACCCCCTGAGTTCTGTTCTGCTTCCGCTCGTGCAGCTACGTGGCAACTTCCTGCGCTAAGAAATAACTGAACAAAGATGTCCCCAAAGAAGGGTGTACCTGCCAAGAGAATGGCCATTGAGGAGGAGAAGAAGAATATTACACCCACTGTTGCGCCACCCTTCCCCTTTTTCAGAAAACATGATGTATCTGCTGCACCCCCCTATGGGCAGCAAAAGGCTGGGAGCAGCACTGCCGCATCAACAGCACCACCACACCCTAAGGCTAAGCCAGCAGCGGTTCATTTAGAGGAGTGTCAGGGCCACGCTCTCCCCCATTGCACGCCTTGTATTTATTTTTTGTTTTTTTTCAGGCAGCGTGCAAGCACTATCAGGCAGTTAGTCAGACCCTTGCTCTGCATGAGGATCCGGCAGATTCATGGCTCTTTTCACAGACACATCCACTGGTGTGCATGTGCTCCTGTCACAGTTTTTCTGAGCTTGTCTATTATCATTCCAAACCCTGTGCATCCTGCGATGTTGTAGAGCCACGCCCACCCGTGACATACAGCATCTTCGCTGATGGAACACAGCCTGGGCGCTTTAGGCTTCAGCCCTGTGCTTCCCTTGACTGTGTGTCATTCAATGAGAATGCGCCTTTCCCACCTTGTTACTGGGTGGTGTGATATCAGCAGCCGTCGCTGCCTGAGTGCACCTGACTTCTTTTGCACTACGAGCCCAGAGCTTGGAGAATTCCTTGCTAAGACCGAGAGCTAAAAGGTAAATTACTCAACAGAACCGTTCTAAGAGTTCCAGGCGTGAGTAAAACATTTAAATTAGTTGCATCAGCTGCAAGGCATTTTAGCGCCCGTCAGTGCATTGCTTTGTCTGGAAGAACAATGTGGGTTTCTCGTCATACAGCTGAGTGTCGCCAAAAGGACAGAACACCAATAACTGAAAACTGGAGTGCAAGGGGTGGCTGAAAATCATGTATTACCAGCACTGTGAGGGAATAAAGGAAAACATTTTGAGAGTATGAGGAGAGGACTGGTGCTCAGAATGCACTGTAAGCCTGGGCGGTGAACTCCGCTACGCTCGTGGAGTTTGCAGAGTTTTCCGCACTCCATGTTACGCAGAGCTCGCGGAGTTCCCAAAAACTCACGGAGCGGAGTTTTTTTCCTCGCTCGAGTTTGTCAACGTCAAGTTGGCAAGAGCGAGCGAGGAAAATCCTCCTCCGGGCGAGATTATTCCTCGTTTGCGATACTCAACATCAAGTTGGCGAGCGAGAGCGTGGAAAATAAACCTCCCGGCGAGATTTCTCAACGCAAGGGGATCAGGGTTCTCATTGCGAGTGGTGGCGTATGCTCGCGACTACTCGCGTTGAGAAACTGCCCGTTCGCGTTGAGAAAGCCGCTGCTCAAGTAACAATCTACTCAAGCGGCAGAAAAGAAAGCAGCGCCCACTTGCGCTGTGCATGGTGCCGTTCGTGATGATTGCACAGTGCGGACAAGCATCTGGCACTGAAAATCACAGTGACTGGCATTATTCTATCACACTCCGCCGCTTGCGGTGCTCCACATAACGCGGCAGAGTTTTTTTTCCACTTCGCGAAGTTTCGCGTAGCGCAACTCTGCGAACTCCATCCAGGGTTAAGCACAGGTGACCATGCTGAGTGCACTACTTTTCCCAGGTGAGACCCACTACTGTCTCTGCTCTAGTCAAGTGTTCTCTTTCTCTCTAATGCCACTAACCTGGTATCCCGTTCATAAGAAGGGAATAGGTAAGAGAGGGCGGAGTGAGGCATAGGAAAAAAATGATATAGAAAGAGTGAAAATGAATTAAAAGTGCAAAATATAACTAGGTGCAACAGAGAGAAAGAGAACATACAGGGAGAAAGAGAGAACTGCATCTGAGGAATTGTGTGCAGCTCAGCTTGTTTGCATCTCTGCACGCGAAATTATAAGTCAGGGAAATTGGGACTCCGAAGTACGTAGTGAGGTCATTCCGTGATAGAGAAAATGCAAAACACATAAATAAATGGGTTTAAGTTAATATCTATATTTTAAAGAAAGCAGCAGATTAATTTCTGCACACGAACATACTTAATTATTTAATTGATTGTAGTTTATTAAAACAGCAATATTTAAGTGGCAGATAGCCTAGTTTCAGAGAAACAGATACTCAGTAATAGTGTCAGGACCTGATGTAAAATCACAATTGTGGTAGCTAAATCCATCTGCGACAGTGCTATGAACTAAGAAGAGCATCTTTGAGTAAAAAGGCTGTTGTGCAATGGACAGCAAGGCCTACTGAAAACCTCTCTGCTATGCCTCCACATCCTGCAGTTTTTATCCTCATTTTCAATCTAAGTACGCAGAAAAAATAAAATGGCTTCCTAATAGTAGAGGCTGGAAAAGCAAGCAGTGCATCTATCTAGCCAGCAGCAACTGAAATTCAATTTGAAAAAAGATTGTGATTGTAAATAAAGAAGAAGTAAAGGAAGAGCTTTGCTTCATATTTCTTGGTGAAGTTTTTTCATATTTAAGGAAGGCATGCTGTCAGCACCCTTGAGAAGGCACATTTGATTCCACATGATAATCTTTGGAATATTTCAGGGGCATGCCGCCAGAAGGTTTAGATATTTAGGCAATTCTGTTCAACATTGTGCTATAAAATGCAACATTTGTCACTTTAGCCCCAAAAATGTCATGGGGAGATAACCTCCTCAAAAGAGGTCATACTTGGTTGATTTGCTAGCTAGCTTCAGTTACTGGATGGCAGTTTTAAAGTTTACCAGTCAACACTGGGCTAAGGCCAAGCCCATGTCTCTAAAAGATGCAGTTATTTCTGTCATGGCGACAAGCCGTGAGTCTGAACTGAATTTGTCCCAGCTGCAAACTAGTACCCAATCATTGCAGGAAAGTGGGCAACAGGTGGCACAGCCAGCTCCAGTTCTTCCTAATGTAGGAGCTAAACAGGAGATGGAGCTTCTTGCTGAGAAAGATGTTGCTCTTCAATCAGAAAATTAAAAGGGTACTCCACCCTCTTCCCCAAGCCCCCTTTTTGATGATCAGGACATGGATTTGACCTGCCTGAGTCTGAGACCTGCCCCAAGAGACAAGGAGAAATGAAAGTTCCTGAAAGCCATAGAATTATGGAAAGTGACAGTGATGACGACGAGCCAGTGATTGCCAGTATGGAGGGTGGTTCAGAGGACACTGAGATGACCCCTCCTATTCTACTTGTTCAGAGGGATGTGGGTCCACCACCGTAGGCTTTCATATTTGTAAGAGCTCCCTCAAAACCTGGATCCATCCTTACCACAGTTGAAGTACGCCATCTACTGCCATTTCTTCAGGCACTGGCAGTTGCATACAAAAAAAGTTATCTTCCCGCGTTTGGGGCTTCTTTACTGTTAGCATGCAGGAGAATAACTTTGCACTACGGTGCTAGCAGTCAAATGTCCCATCTGAGAAAACATTATGTAATTCAGTGGGAGGAGCACCTTTAAAAGATAGCTGGTGGTGGTGGTGATACGAGAGGGGAAGCACGAAGTTCATAGTGATAGAAGCAGAAGGGGGTCATGAGGAAGCAGAGGATGACAGCATTACACATGGAAGCTTTGTCCTTTGCAGTATGCAAGCATCACCCGCATGAGCAATTTCCAAATGGCACAAGACTCTAATACAGATACCGCCGTATAAAGTGATTTCTGCAAGACACACATTGAATCTAACCCCTCATGCTTTTCTCTGGAAGTCTCCTATTTCAGTGGCACCACAAACTAAATTAATCCAAGCTACTATTATGGGCATGTTTAAACACGAGAGGACCTACGAACGCAACCACCCACATTTGTACTGGACGCTGGCTAAAGTGTTAGAGCTGGACCTCCTGCTTTTTTTGTTTTGTAGAAGAAGTGGGATTTTTCGAATTTGTAGAGGCCATCTGCCTGAAATGAAAGGGTTCCCAGCTTTACCTACTTTGCCAGAGATGTTCTTCCAGCACTCCATCATGATGTGTTGCAATTGGTTGGCCAGGCTATGCAGCATTGTCCTACTCACGCTATCCACCTGACGAAAGACATATGGGCCAGTTGTCAAGCAACTAATTATAAGTGTATCACTGCACACTGGATCTCTTTTGTGGGGTTTAGGCAACAGCTAAATACAGATGTCAGCACTGAAGTAACTGATAAGGGAATTTGGCAGCATGTAACAGTGGTGACGCTCACCGTGGAGAAACCCCTTACAGCTGTAAACATCATGGAAGAGTTTAACAACAAAGTGTTTGAATGGCTTCAACCCAGACATCTCAGAACTGGATTTGTTATCACAGGCACATAGTTAAGACCATGGCAGATGGTGGATATTTCAGGGTCCCGTGTTTGGTGCATTGCACCAATCTGATGTGCAGGACTATCTAATAAAAGAAGACATAGGGCCTGATTTAGATCTTGGCAGATGGGTTACTCCGTCACAATGACGACTGATCCCTCCATCCGCTGAAATATAAATTTCATTATATCCTATGGGATTTATATTTCGGCAGATGCGATATCCATCACCAGTGTGATGGAGAAACCCGTCTGCCAAGATCTAAATCAGGCCCATAGTCTGCAACATACAGGCCACCTGCCAAAGAATCTGCACTCATTTCAGTCATTCTTTTAAAGCCTTAAAGGGTCATTCAGTATGTTAATACAGTACCGGTTAAATCCCTCATACAGGGTGTAGCTACCTTAGAACTCAAACTACTACATGCTGCAACGTCTGTTTGAGCAGTACAGACGGATCACTGTATATGTCCTTCAAAGCGGAGAGGCTGGAACTGGGAATAGAAAGGCAATGGAGATGGCCAAATGGGGGTTAGTCAAGTGCCAAACACAAATACTACTTCCTTTTAAGCTTTTTACACGGGGAGTCAGGTAGGAGGACAGTACGATGAGCCAAGCAATCCTGTTGTTCTACCTTCTGAAGGACCAGTTGAAAAAGGTGGAACAAAGGTTTGTTGGTGTAAAGGAAGAAGCATGAGTTGGTTCAGAGCTTAATCCTTTGATTGGCTGTTAATCCAAGGATGCAAAGAAAGATTGTGTCCTACAAAGAGTACATATGTACAACAGTACTTGGTACAAAAATAAACTGGCCACTTTCATTCCCATTTCAGAAGAGGACGTTTCACTTTATTGTTGGTTAAGCCAGAGACCCGGAAGAAAAATGGCTGGAAGTTAGAGGTCTGGGTAGAAGTTCCAGCATGCAACCTTCAACCTCCAGAGAGGTCTGTGCTGTTGATTCACAGCCAACATCATCATCACCAGCAACAGAAGATTCCGACCCAACCTCTGCAACAGCTCGGTTTAAAGTGGCAGGGCTTAAACAAGTGCAGAGGTAATGGCAACTGAGGTAGAAAAAGTGGAAGCACTAATGACCATCCAGAAGATTGTCAAAGACTATCTGGATGATTCAAAAGAGGTCTACCTAGATCAAAACCCATTGGTCTATCAGTATGGGAAGATGTGACAATGGCCAGAGCTCACACAGCAGGTTGGCAATAAAGATTCTGACATGTCCAGTAGCCAGTGTTTATTCTGAGCGTGCTTTTAGTGCAGCTGGTGAAGTTGTCACAGTCAGAAGGACAAGTCTCTCACCTCAAAACATGGAGAGATTGACCATGATTAAAATGAACAAACACCTAATACTACACGATTAAACTCTTCTTGAAATAGCACAGGAGTAGATTGAAGGCAATTGGTCAAAGTCAAGTGTGTTATCTGGTGACTGTCTGGGAAAACCCTCTGTGTTTGAGGATGAACTCCACTTCTCTGACTCAATAGCTCATGAAGGAGCTAGGTTTCATGTTCTAAACCTGCTCTGGAACCTCAGGTCAATGGTACTTTCTGTCAGTATGCAAGCGTGGAGGGGAGAAAAATTGTTAGCCAATTAAACATTTCAGTTCCAATTTACCATGATTCCTAAGAATCACAGACTACTGGTGAAGTTTAGTTAATTTCTTACAAAGCCAAAAACAGCTGAACGTACAGGCACCTCAAGATGAGGGTGTAGAAATACATTGGAACTAATACAAAGCCAAATCTACGGATGAAGTTAAGGCGATGCAGCATGCACAAGATGATCATTTCGAGAACCAGAATACAGAAAATGACAGCACAAACATCGAGATTCCCCTTTATTGAAAGTTTGGGGGTATAAAGCATTAGTCTGTCCCTACACTACAAATAGCATTACATCCCTACCTAGCATTTCCCAAGGCAACATACATTAAGGTGTCAGCATGTGAAGTCTTCCTAAGAAGCCTCTTCACTTTTAGATGGGTCAGGTAGCATAAAGCTACAGGGCTCGGTCTAAGATGCTCTCTCTCTCAAGGCACAGCAAAAATCCCCAGATGCTTTCCCTAACTTCAGTACATCAATATCACAGTTAGTATCCCAAGATACATTGCAGCATCACACCATCCAGTCAAGCCACCCCCTCGTAGGTGATTTTCCATTAGGCATCGATGCCCCTAGGCCTTGGCGAGATGACTGATTCCCAGGCTTGCTCAGATGAGAAAGTACAACAGTTCTTCTTTATCAGTATCAACACTCAATGTATCCTCTTCTCCCTAAGCCTAACTTGTAATACAAAGACATTATTCTAATAACAAAGATAAATTCTCCACCTGCAACAGAAACGTGAGAAAGAACAAATCCAACATGCACATAAAATTCACTTCTCAATCTAATGCGAGAAATTACGGGAAAAAATACATCTCAGGCCTACAGAAATCAGCCAACATAAGCAATGGCACAAAGGTCTCCCGAAATTACATATAAAGTGAATACTTCTACTAAGCATTTCTTAATTAACACGTTACATAAGCACATCAAATACTTGAATAATTGTCCGCAACATGTATGAATTCTACACGTTAATTGTTCAACTAAACACAACTAGTTGCAACATTAATCTTCTTCACGTTTACATAGAAAATATCCCTAAAACCTCACCTTTCATGTTATTGCAGTTCAAGTTCTAAAACCATATGTTAATGCAACAAAGGAATATATGTGGGCGCGGACTACCCATGATTATAATGCACCCCTACAAATGAAAGAACAAAATCTGTGCTACATCACCCACAACAGAATTTGTATATATATATATATTGTCGAACTGTTTAGAAATCTAAATTGAGAAATACAATTGTATATTTTGTGTCTGGATTATGCTGCCCCATTTAGTCACGTTACATGTATGGAGTCGACCCGTGTGCACACAAGAAACCTCCATTTTCTCAAAGGACATGAAGACAACAATGCCTCCCATTCCTATCCTTCTTTCCTTCATTCCCTAGCTGGGCTGCCACTGAAGATCATTATTAATTATACAAGACAGACCTTGTGCTTTGCTTCCATGAAAAAGAGATACAATAGACAAATGTGCACCACACTTTGAACAGGTAACTATTGCACCAGTGAGTGATATATTAAGTGACTGATGATTCATATGGTGGCTGAGAGGGTGTTATAAACAATTTTTAAACCTGATTTGTAATGTTTTGGGCCCGTGGGATGATTTTGCATGAATGCTTGCCTTGCTTTCACATTTCACTATAATTACCTACATGGTTCTACTCCTTTCATGTACTACTTTTTTCAGGTTTTTCTGAGACCAGTCAGTTTAGTTACCAAACTACACAAAATGCCCAAATTCTTTTGCTTTTTTTGTTCTGACCTTTTCTTGCACAGGTCTGTCTCATTCGGGTCTGCATTTGAGAAACAGTCGGTACTACCACAACAGCCAAAAGAAGGAAGATAGGAACAATGCCTATCTACTTCAATGGAACAACATGACATAAAGAGGCCTACTCCAGTGACCTGGATATAGGTGCATTGATTATAAAACTGCAGAGTAGTGACTTCAAGGTCAACTCTAATTAAGTGGTTGTGGTCTGAGAGGACTGACACTCGACACATGTCACAGGATGGAGGCACACAGCTAAATGTTATTGACATTTGTGAGATCGATTAGCCAGGTACGTGTAGCTACTTGTCTGAGATTGGTGGTAAAATATTGTTCTCACTTCTCTGTTAATCACACTCACCTGCACCAGCCCATGCTGTTATTGGTTGTGAAACTGGTATTTATTCAGGAACTCTTCCTGCTATAATAAGAAAGTGATTTGTTGTGTAACAATTGTTGCTGCACTGTGCTCTTTTGAATACATTTTATTATATTACCCTTTCTTGTTAAATTGTGTATTCTTGCATTATGATTATTGCACACCATGAGCACCTTACGTTGTTACCCGCATCCTGATGAACCCTCTGGAATGAAACGTGTGCCCGCATCCTGACAAACCCTCTGGATGACACGTGTACATAAGTGAGAAGTCAATTGCACGAGCAAGCTGTCAGCCATCGGAACATGCCCACAGCGCTTAGACTTGCTGGGATTCCTCAACACTTAGCTGTCTACGGTCCTGTGCGGCTTTCTTCCCTGACGGGCTTCGAGATTCGACTCCATCGGCGTCTTCTGATGGCTACCTCGATCCTGGCCATGCCCAACCGAAGAACCTGATGGAAAAGGAACAGAACAGTCAGAGTTCTCTCCGGCTCCCGCGCTCGAGACACATCAGCCCTGCCAATTACCACTCATCAAGCGTTAGACTGACGTATTTCAGTGTGGAGATGCGCATCACCTCACTGAAATACATTGTCACGCATTTATATCAGTCTGCTGGAGTGCTACTATTAATATTAAGGGCATTCACTGACAGCGTAAAACTGTTAGCTGGCAGGCGTGGTCCCCCGGGCACTGATTGTAGCAGACTTGGGGGCTAGCTCAGCTCGGGGCTGGTTACAATGTTTCTCCCGACATCGGGAGTCTTCGGTTTTAAGATTTTGTCCCATTGCTACTGCCGACAGAGCCAGGGCCGACACTGACTCAGTGTCACACACACCTCTAGGCGTGCCGGCCCTGACGCGCCCGGGGCACAGTTGAAGTGTTTTTGGGAGTGTGCATTGGTGACCCATCGCCCGACTCGGCTGCCACCTTAGAGTGGTGGTGTGGCCTCAGCTGGCAGCCTGGCTGCCCTGCACTGCGGCCATGCATCAATGACACCAGAGTCACCAGGGTGTCCTGCACCGTGGTGCAGCCGGCACCGTCGGACAGTGCCGGGGTGGGGGAGACTGGAGTGTCACACACTGTTCCCCCGACCTGCCCACGAGGTTCGTTCAATATGCAGCTACAATGTAGCACACTGATTAGAGGATCACACCTCTAATCAGTGTGCTATGCGGAGACTCTGTCCCACTTGTTTTCTTAGCAGTAGGAAGCATGCAGCTTTCGCCGTGTTATGTTATGTTATGTTAAATTATTTCTTCTATAGCGCTCGGCTACTCCGAGGAGCATCCCGGCGCTTTGATGAAGAATATCGGCAGGCAAAACAAGACATAACAACTAAAAAAAACAGACAGAAGAGAAGGATCAAGTTTATTTAGTAAAAAATTTATTTAGTAAAAAGCCACGTTTTAAGCTCTTTTCTAAAAGCAAGGAGACTGGGAACCTGTCTGAGAGAAAGTGGGAGTTCATTCCACTCCTTCGGGGCTAGGTAGCGGAAAGATCGACCTCCCATCCTTGCACGCCTGATAACCGGGACTGTCATTTTAGATAGACAAGATGATCTTAAAGACCTGCTGGGTACATATCGGGAGAGACGTTTCCTTATGTACTTAGGGCCAGATCCTTGTAAAGCTTTGAAGGCAAAAGTCAGGCACTTAAAAAGAATTCTTTTAGCGATCGGTAGCCAGTGTAAAGAATTCAGTAAAGCCGTGGCACCTGCTCTTCTCGGGAGCCCGTAAATAGCACGGGCTGCCGAGTTCTGGACCACTTGCAAACGGGTCAAAAGATATTTTGGTAGACCCAAGAAAAGGGCGTTTGCGTAGTCTAGTCGAGATCCGATCAAGGCCTGAACAATAATCTTCCTATGCTGGAAAGACACTAGAGGAAGAAACTTCCTCAGCATCCGTAAAATGCCAAAGCATTTACCTGAGAGGCACGAAACATGTGGCCCAAAGGACAATTCACTGTCCACAATCACTCCCAAATTTTTAGCCTTGAGAGACACGTTGTCAGGTGGAAACAGATCTTGTGGCCACCAAGCTTTCCAGTCTGGTTCACAGGTGCAACCAAAAAAGAGCAGCTCCGACTTATCGGAATTGCACTTTAATCCATTACACCTGAACCACTCAAAAACCGCACCAAGGCAATCCCTGATCTGTTCTGTACGCCGTCGAATGACCCGCCACTATCACAAGTGAACAGGAGCTGGGTGTCATCGGCGTAAGATACGATCTGGGCGCCAAAAGACTCCGCGACTACCGCCAGGGGGGCCAAGATGTTAAATAGCATGGGGCTAAGAATGGAACCCTGCGGTACCCCTACCTCTAGTGGAGCCATATCAGCGGAGAAAGGGGGCGCCCAGATTGTTTGCCGGCGGCTGGCCAGAAAAGATTTAAGCCAATTCCACACCGTTCCCCGAATGCCGCTCTCCCAGAGTCTTACAAGGAGGCGATCATGAGGGACGGTGTCGAAGGCCGCCGACAGATCTAACATTACCAACATGGCCCTTCCTCCAGAATCGAGTACTTCCCTGATGGCATCCGTGACCTCGAGAAGAGCCGACTCCGTGCTGAAATTTGCACGGAACCCAGATTGCGTGTCATGCAACAGGTCGTTTCCTTCGATGAAATTGGAAATCGTCCGATGTGCAAATTTCTCGGCCACTTTCGCCAGAGCAGGGAGAAGGGAAATAGGCCTATAGTTGGCATGGATGAGGGCGTCCAAGGTAGGCTTCTTGATCAATGGCAGGATCAGAGCATGTTTCCATGCCTGCGGGACCACTCCCGTTGACAGCGAAGAATTCAGAAGGGGGTTCAACAAGGCATTTAAAGCGGGTGCCACCTTCCCCAGAAGTTTAGCCGGGCACGGATCAAGTGGAGAACCTGATTTCAAGCTTGACAAAAGCTCGAGAGAAGTGTCAAGGCATAGATGTGGGAATTGTAAAAGAGAAGGGCCTAGACCCTCCCTAAATGAAGGGGGGGGATGAGGGACCCACGACCGACTGAGAGCTAGGGTGGAAAAGAGAGGCTTGAATGGTTGTGATTTTACTGGTGAAGAAAGTTGCAAGCTGTTTTATCCATACTTCAGAATGAGTATGAGATGGTGTACAGATAGCTGGAGAGGTGAAATCCAGAACAACGTTAAAAATTTCTTTACAGCCATTTTCAGCCTCATCAATTCGACGCTCAAAATAGGCCTTTTTTTCATTCCAGATTGACTGGTGGTAGGCTTTAGTTATTGCTCGAAATTTCAATTTCTCAGTCATATCATAGGTCCGTCTCCAAACTCTCTCAGCCCTTTTACAACCCTGCCGCTGCTCCCTTAGCTGGGGAGTGAACCATGGGGCCGACGCTCTACGTTCGCCTGATTTAAGCTTTTTTTCGGGGATTAAGGTCTGAAATCTGGCTGTCAGCCAATTCTGAAAGCGACTAAGATTCTCTTCCAAATTGCCCAAAAGAGGACATGGAAAGGTGGTAAGGGCCTCAGATAACATATCCACCGAAAGCAGATGGAAAGGGCGCGAAGTTCGCGTGGTCTCTTTTGATTCTCTCACCCGAGTAAGAGCAGTGGCAGGCACAAAAAGATCAGACCATAATACTGGTTGTATAGACGTTATCGTAATAGATTTTGTTGAAAAAATCTGGTCAAGAGTATGGCCTTTGTTGTGCGTCGGTTTCTGCAGAAACGCAGACAATCCTAATGGAACTGTGATGTCACTGAGTTTCATTGCATCGAGGTCCGCTGTATTATCCATGTGAACATTGAGATCCCCAAGAAGAATACAATGCTCAGATCTGAGACAAGGGACTGAGAGAGCTACTTGTAGTTCATCAAAGAACGGCCCTGCAAGTCCCGGGGCTCTATACAGGAGAATCCCAGTACAAGCCTGGAGGGGGGAGAGCTGAAGGGTGAAACCCAAGGCTTCACATCCCTGAATATTCTTCACCGGGAAGGTTGAGCAGGGAATGTTTTTATTTACCACAAGAGCTACACCTCCCCCTCTGCCTGATATTCTATCCCTCCTAAAGATGTTGTATTCCGGAGGGATGGCATTGGCTAAATCAGGTGCAGAGCAGTCACTCAGCCAGGTCTCAGTAAGAAATAGGCATGATATATTGGAATTCTGTAATAAATTCCAGATATCAAGGGAGTGACAGGTCAAGGATCTAGTATTAAGAAGAAGACATTG
Organism: Triturus cristatus; assembly: GCF_964204655.1. Lineage (NCBI taxonomy): Eukaryota > Metazoa > Chordata > Amphibia > Caudata > Salamandridae > Triturus > Triturus cristatus. The sequence continues at coordinate 310,456,000 of NC_140585.1, read as the reverse complement.
ATAAGGGGCCGGAATATTGTCCAGCGCAGTTCCGATAAACGTTGGAAGACGCCAACCGCAAGTTGGACAACCTTTTCTTAAGGCCCGGCTGCCAGGAAAGAAAGAATGACATTGGCCACTAGGGGGGCGTAAGGCAAGTAAATCTGCCGAAATATAGCAAAACATATCTGTGAGATAACACAGAAGTACTACAAGCAAATACAAAAATAGGCACCCCACCGTCCGGCTTCGGCCACTGCCGAGACGCTGACGGGCGCAGACGGGCAGGACTCTGGCAAGACTCCGGCAAAGCGGAGGCCGACCCGCTGCGCGATCCCGCTGCGCTCGGAGGACTGGTTTAAATAGTCCCTCCAGGTGGGGAGCAAAACGACCCTCCGGTACACCCAAGATGGTGCTGGAAGAGCGTCAAAGCCCTTCTCAAGATGGCGCCCGCTAGGAAGTAAAAAGAAACCCTCCACAACCCCGAAACCGGGCCCGCACAAGCGGCGGTGTTCTTACCAATTACAGTGCAAGTAAGGGGTGCTGGAAGAGCGTCAAAGCCCTTCTCAAGATGGCGCCCGCTAGGAAGTAAAAAGAAACCCTCCACAACCCCGAAACCAGGCCCGCACAAGCGGCGGTGTTCTTACCAATTACAGTGCAAGTAAGGGGTGAGCCCCAGGAGTACTGCCTATTAAAATCAGGGGAAAAATAAAAAGGGGAAAAATAAAATAAACGAACAAAAGTACAAAACGGGCTTTTTTAAAAACAGAACGCGCTCACCACGCTGCGCAAGAGCTGTTACTAGCTGCCAATACCTGGCCAATCGTTTCTATCAATGTGTTCAATGCCCAAGGACCGCCTTAAGTAGTCCCTCCAGGTGGGGAGCAAAACGACCCTCCAGGACACCCAAGATGGCGCTGGAAGAGCGTCAAAGCCCTTCTCAAGATGGCGCCCGCTAGGAAGTAAAAAGAAACCCTCCACAACCCCGAAACCGGGCCCGCACAAGCGGCGGTGTTCTTACCAATTACAGTGCAAGTAAGGGGTGAGCCCCAGGAGTACTGCCTATTAAAATCAGGGGAAAAATAAAAAGGGGAAAAATAAAAAGGGGAAAAATAAAATAAACGAACAAAAGTACAAAACGGGCTTTTTTAAAAACAGAACGCGCTCACCACGCTGCGCAAGAGCTGTTACTAGCTGCCAATACCTGGCCAATCGTTTCTATCAATGTGTTCAATGCCCAAGGACCGCCTTAAATAGTCCCTCCAGGTGGGGAGCAAAACGACCCTCCGGTACACCCAAGATGGCGCTGGAAGAGCGTCAAAGCCCTTCTCAAGATGGCGCCCGCTAGGAAGTAAAAAGAAACCCTCCACAACCCCGAAACCGGGCCCGCACAAGCGGCGGTGTTCTTACCAATTACAGTGCAAGTAAGGGGTGAGCCCCAGGAGTACTGCCTATTAAAATCAGGGGAAAAATAAAAAGGGGAAAAATAAAAAGGGGAAAAATAAAATAAACGAACAAAAGTACAAAACGGGCTTTTTTAAAAACAGAACGCGCTCACCACGCTGCGCAAGAGCTGTTACTAGCTGCCAATACCTGGCCAATCGTTTCTATCGTGTCTCTTTGTTTGTCCTCTTAGATCCCTGCTTGCACTTTAGATCACAAGGGTGACAAAAGATGCACTATCCACAATAAGAAAGTGGCATAAGTGAGCGCCCTATAGTGGTAGCTGACACAGAATGGACACGGCTATTGGGTCATACAATTTTAATCTGGGTTTAAACCCTAAAAATCTGGGTTGACTGATAATTCCTTAAATACGAATGGTGCACTTCGGAGAGCAAAGCTGGTTTATTTATCCACCCCTCCCCCCACCCCCTGCATTTCTTTTATTAACACCATTGCAAAGCAAACTATGCTACGGGTCCCTCCGAAGCCCTCATACATCTAGTGTCATCTAATTCAATGAGCCTCCTTTCTTTCTCGCACTCTCCAAGGCACAGTTTCTGTCAGTAACAATTGTTAGAGTTCTAGTCTCGGCGTCGCCTCAACATCCTGGGATTCTGAGCAAATCACTTCATCTCACTGGGCCTAAAAAGAAATGTGGCTTCTGTAATGTAACCGGTGGGCAATATAAACTGGTGGTGATCATGCAAAGTACACCAATGCTGAGTATGAGCTATATAAAACAAAAAAATCTGAGTTTCAGGCACTATAACCCTTCAAATCACCAAATATAAATCAGCAGAGGGCAAGTGAACAAAAAAAATTTAGTCCTACCAAGTTTTTTTTTCCTGGTCCATGTGTGATGTGGTGCTCAAGTCTTGTTTTTTTCTTTAAATTCTGAGACTTGTAGTATTGATCACTCCATTATAAAACAGGAATAAAAGTCTCAGAATTCAAAGAAAAACCCTAGATTGGAATAGATAGAACTGGTCAACTTGGACGCTTTGAAGATTGTCTTTCACATTGTTTGAAATCACTTTGTATTACTGGTATTTGTATTGCACTTCCAACCATTGTCTATGCACCATAGCACTATTTTCATTCATCCATTCATCCATTGTCAATGCACCATAGCACTATTTTCATTCATCCATTGTCATGGCACCATACCACTATTTTCATTCAACCATTGTCAATGCACCATAGCACTTTTTTCATTTAACCATTGTCATGACACCATAGCACTATGTTCATTCATCCATTGTCATGGCACCATAGCACTGTTTTCATTCAACCATTGTCAATGCACCATAGCACTATTTTCATTCATCCATTCAAATGACACCATAGCACTATTTTAATTCATCCATAGCACTATTTTCATTCATCCATTGTCATGGCACCATAGCACTATTTTCATTCATCCATTGCCATGGCACCATAGCACTTTTTTCATTCATCCATTGTCATGACACCATAGCACTATTTTCATTCAACAATTGTCATGGCACCATAGCACTATTTTCATTCATCCATTGTCATGACACCATAGCACTATTTTCATTCAACCATTGTCATTGCACCATAGCACTATTTTCATTCATCCATTGTCATGACACCATAGCACTATTTCCATTCATCCATTGTCATGGCACCGTAGCACTATTTTCATTCATCCATTGTCATGACACCATAGCACTATTTTCATTCATCCATTGTCATGACACCATAGCACTATTTTCATTCATCCATTGTCATGACACCATAGCACTATTTTCATTCAACCATTGTCATGGCACCATAGCACTATTTTCATTCATCCATTGTCATGGCACCATAGAACTATTTTCATTCATCCATTGTCAGTGCACCATAGCACTATTTCCATTCATCCATTGTCATGGCACCACAGCACTATTTTCATTCAACCATTGTCATGGCACCATAGCACTATTTTGATTCATCCATTGTCATGGCACCATAGCACTATTTTCATTCATCCATTGTCATGGCACCATAACACTATTTTCATTCATCCATTCTCATGACACCATAGCACTATTTTCATTCATCCATTGTCAGTGCACCATAACACTATTTTCATTCATCCATTGTCATGGCACCATAGCACTTTTTTCATTCATCCATTATCATGACACCATAGCACTATTTTTATTAATCCATTCATCCATTGTCATGGCACCATAGCACTATTTCCATTCATCCATTGTCAGTGCACCATAGCACTATTTTCATTCATCCATTGTCAGTGCACCATAACACTTTTTTCATTCATCCATTGTCATGGCACCATAGCACTATTTTCATTCATCCATTGTCATGACACCATAGCACTATTTTCATTCATCCATTGTCATGGCACCATAGAACTATTTTCATTCATCCATTGTCAGTGCACCATAGCACTATTTCCATTCATCCATTGTCATGGCACCACAGCACTATTTTCATTCAACCATTGTCATGGCACCATAGCACTATTTTGATTCATCCATTGTCATGGCACCATAGCACTATTTTCATTCATCCATTGTCATGGCACCATAACACTATTTTCATTCATCCATTCTCATGACACCATAGCACTATTTTCATTCATCCATTGTCAGTGCACCATAGCACTATTTTCATTCATCCATTGTCATGGCACCATAGCTCTTTTTTCATTCATCCATTATCATGACACCATAGCACTATTTTTATTCATCCATTCATCCATTGTCATGGCACCATAGCACTATTTCCATTCATCCATTGTCAGTGCACCATAGCACTATTTTCATTCATCCATTGTCATGGCACCATAACACTTTTTTCATTCATCCATTGTCATGGCACCATAGCACTATTTTCATTCATCCATTCTCATGACACCATAGCACTATTTCCATTCACCCATTGTCATGGGACCATAACACTATTTTCATTCAACCATTGTCATGACACCATAGCACTATTTTCATTCATCCATTGTCATGGCACCATAGCACTATTTTCATTCATCCATTGTCAGTGCACCATAGCACTATTTTCATTCATTCGTTGTCAGTGCATCATAGCACTATTTTCATTCATCCTTTGTCAGTGCACCATAGCACTATTTTCATTCATCCATTGTCATGGCACCATAGCACTTTTTTCATTCATCCATTGTCATGGCACCATAGCACTATTTTCATTCATGCATTCATCCATTGTCATGGCACCATAGCACTTTTTTCATTCATCCATTGTCATGGCACCATAGAACTATTTTCATTCATCCATTGTCAGTGCACCATAGCACTATTTTCATTCATCCATTGTCATGGCACCATAGCACTTTTTTCATTCATCCATTGTCATGGCACCATAGCACTATTTTCATTCATCCATTCTCATGACACCATAGCACTATTTTCATTCAACCATTGTCAAGGGACCATAGCACTATTTTCATTCATCCATTGTCATGGCACCATAGCATTATTTTCATTCATCCATTCATCCATTCTCATGACACCATAGCACTATTTCCATTCATCCATTGTCATGGGACCATAGCACTATTTTCGTTCAACCATTGCCATGACACCATGGCACTATTTTCATTCAACCATTGTCATGGGTCCGTAGCACTATTTTCATTCATCCATTCTTCCATTGTCATGGCACCATAGCACTATTTTCATTCATCCATTCATCTATTCTGATGACACCCTAGAACTATTTTCATTCAACCATTGTCATGGCGCCATAGCACTATTTTCATTCAACCATTGTCAATTCACCATAGCACTATTTTCATTCAACCATTGTCAATGCACCATAGCACTATTTTCATTCAACCATTCATCCATTGTCAAGGCACCATAGCAACTATTTTCATTCAACCATTGTTATGGCACCATAGCACTATTTTCATTCATCCATTGTCATAGCACCATAGCACTATTTTCATTCATCCATTGTCATGGCACCGTTGCACTATTTTAATTCATCCATTGTCACAACACCATAGCACTATTTTCATTCATCCATTGCCATGGCACCATAGCATTATTTTCATTCATCCATTCTCATGACACCATGGCACTATTTCCATTCATCCGTTGTCATGACACCATGGCACTATTTTCATTCAACCATTGTCATGGGACCATAGCACTATTTTCTTTCATCCATTCATCCATTCTCATGACACCATAGCACTATTTTCATTCAACCATTGTTATGGCACCATAGCATTATTTTCATTCATCCATTCATCCATTGTCATGGCACCATAGCACTATTTTCATTCATCCATTGTCATGGCACCATAGCACTATTTTCATTCATCCATTGTCATGACACCATAGCACTATTTTCATTCATCCATTGGCATGGCACCATAGCACTATTTTCATTCATCCATTGTCATGGCACCATAGCACTATTTTCATTCATCCATTGTCATGACACCATAGCACTATTTTCATTCATCCATTGGCATGGCACCATAGCATTATTTTCATTCATCCATTCTCATGACACCATAGCACTATTTCCATTCATCCATTGTCAATGCACTATAGCACTATTTTCATTCAACCATTGTCATGACACCATGGCACTATTTTCATTCAACCATTGTCATGGGACCATAGCACAATTTTCATTCATCCATTCATCCATTGTCAGTGCACCATAGCACTATTTTCATTCAACCATTGTCATGACACCATGGCACTATTTTCATTCAACCATTGTCATGGGACCATAGCACTATTTTCATTCATCCATTCATCCATTGTCATGGTACCATAGCACTATTTCCATTCAACCATTGTCATGGCGCCATAGCACTATTTTCATTCAACCATTGTCAATGCACCATAGCACTATTTTCATTCAACCATTGTCAATGCACCATAGCACTATTTTCATTCAACCATTGTCAATGCACCATAGCACTATTTTCATTCAACCATTGTTATGGCATCATAGCACTATTTTCATTCATCCAGTCATCCATTGTCATGGCACCATAGCACTATTTTCATTCAACCATTGTCAATGCACCATAGCACTATTTTCATTCAACCATTGTCAATGCACATAGCACTATTTTCATTCAACCATTGTCATGACCCCATAGCACTATTTTCATTCATCCATTGTTATGGCACCATAGCACTATTTTCATTCATCCATTGTCATGACACCATAGCACTATTTTCATTCATCCATTGTCAATGCACCATAGCACTATTTTCATTCAACCATTGTTATGGCACCATAGAACTATTTTCATTCATCCATTGTCAGTGCACCATAGCACTATTTTCATTCATCCATTATCACGGCACCATAGCACTATTTTCACTCAACCATTGTCATGGCACCCTAGCACTATTTTCATTCAACCATTGTCATGGCACCATGGCACTATTTTCATTCAACCATTGTCATCGGACCATAGCACTATTTTCATTCATCCATTCATCAATTGTCATAGCACCATAGCACTATTTTCATTCATCCATTCATCCATTCTCATGACACCATAGCACTATTTGCATTCATCCATTGTCATGGCACCCTAGCACTATTTTCATTCAACCATTGTCATGGTACCATAGCACTATTTTCATTCATCCATTGTCATGGCACCATAGCACTATTTTCATTCATCCATTGTCATGGCACCATAGCACTGTTTTCATTCATCCATTGTCATGGCACCATAGCACTGTTTTCATCTGTGCATAACTAAAGAGACCATTGTTTAATAATGTGAGATGCGACTTGGTTCTTTGTGGTTGTTAGGTATTTTAGTCTCTCTTTAGTTACAATAGGAATTTGTGTAGTAGAAATGTGCAGTGGTCTCCACAGTCACACACCATGATCACATGAACTCTGATACCACACCGTAAATGATCCCTAATAATTACCCATATGCCGATCCTGAACACACATACCGTGTGCCCGTCTCTATCACAACAAGCTCCCAGTGTCACACATTTGGCTGTAGAATGTCACTCCTGTGTACGCAGTGAAACTATGGAAATGTCACACAGAAGCAAAGTGAATATTTGCCAGCTACATAATCTTCTTCACCAAGGCTTCCTAATTTAATTTACTTTTAGGAGCGCGTCATTCAGCGTAACATTACAGCTGATACCTCTGCATTGCACAGTGAGTCACTGTCTGCAGCACAATCAGGTTACAAGGGGATCTGGAGCTTTGCAGTGAGTCACTGTCTGCAGCACAATCAGGTTACAAGGGGATCTGGAGCTTTGCAGTGAGTCACTGTCTACAGCACAATCAGGGTACAAGGGGATCTGGAGCTTTACAGTGAGTCACTGTCTGCAGCACAATCAGGTTACAAGGGGATCTGGAGCTTTGCAGTGAGTCACTGTCTGCAGCACAATAAGGTTACAAGGGGATCTGGAGCTTTGCAGTGAGTCACTGTCTGCAGCACAATCAGGGTACAAGGGGATCTGGAGCTTTACAGTGAGTCACTGTCTGCAGCACAATCAGGTTACAAGGGGATCTGGAGCTTTGCAGTGAGTCACTGTCTGCAGCACAATCAGGTTACAAGGGGATCTGGAGCTTTGCAGTGAGTCACTGTCTGCAGCACAATCAGGGTACAAGGGGATCTGGAGCTTTACAGTGAGTCACTGTCTGCAGCACAATCAGGTTACAAGGGGATCTGGAGCTTTGCAGTGAGTCACTGTCTGCAGCACAATCAGGGTACAAGGGGATCTGGAGCTTTGCAGTGAGTCACTGTCTGCAGCACAATCAGGGTACAAGGGGATCTGGAGCTTTGCAGTGAGTCACTGTCTGCAGCACAATCAGGGTACAAGGGGATCTGGAGCTTTGCAGTGAGTCACTGTCTGCAGCACAATCAGTGTACAAGGGGATCTGGAGCTTTGCAGTGAGTCACTCTGCAGCACAATCAGGGTACAAGGGGATCTGGAGCTTTGCAGTGAGTCACTGTCTGCAGCACAATCAGGGTACAAGGGGATCTGAAGCTTTACAGTGAGTCACTGTCTGCAGCACAATCAGGGTACAAGGGGATCTGGAGCTTTGCAGTGAGTCACTGTCTGCAGTACAATCAGTGTACAAGGGGATTTGAAGCTTTACAGTGAGTCACTGTCTGCAGTACAATCAGGGTACAAGGGGATCTGGAGCTTTGCAGCCATTTTTATATCTTAGAGTTTCTTGTTGCTCGAATGGGTGTAATTTCTGATATTTATAGGTTTCCCTCTTCTTCATTGCTTGATTTTCTCGTGAGAAAGTGTCACTCATAGTCGTTGAAATGTCACTCATAATTACACTGAAACTCACTTAGACTGGAATTAACGTTTTTATCTCTTAAGAAATATTGAAGACTCTTTTACATGTACAAAGAGAGCAGAATTTCTTGACTTAAATATCAAAAGACTTCATGTATGAAAATCAGAGTTTGTTGTTTATTTATGTTTGTTCTAGCACATGTCAATACAGTGTAAAAACTCCTCGTATTCGATTATTGGTGCACTGCAGTGAGAAGACTCCTCGCAGAATAGATGGATGTCTTACACAGGTATATAATGCTTGGTTTTTGCTCCCTGTTCTTAGCAATTACAAAGCAGATCTGTTGTGAGTAACATTGGTGTTTCTTTTTATTACAGCACATTCCTTGGACATGCCCCCTGGTGTTGAATAATTGCATGCTTGGTAGTGTCAACATAATCATCATGGTGCTTAATTGAAACTACAAGCTTGTTTGTATGTTACATCTGAATTAAAAGACAGGGGGCCTCATTTATGAAAAGTGACGCATCACTGCGTGAAAGCAGTGATGCGTCACTTTTCACTGCGCCCTCCCTGCGACTCCAATGATGCGTCATATTTACAGTATGACGCATCGTGTCGCAAGGAGTCACAGATACGTCAGTATTTCTGACGTATCTGTTGGCGCAAAAGTGACGCATTGCTGGAGTGTGTCACAAAAGTGACGCAGCTCCAGCAATGTGTCCTTTCACATGGGGCAAGCCCCATGTGAAAGGGCCTGCGTCAGTCTTACGCCTGCTGTGAGGCAGGCGCAAGATATTGACGCATTTGCACCCTAGAAGTGGCGCAGTGAAATCTCATAGATTTCACAGCGTTACTTCTACGATGCTTACTTACGTGGGCACGCCCACCCTGCTTACATTATACCTGACGCAGGTATAATTTAGCGCAGGGGTTTACAAAGTGACGCATCTACCTAGATGCGTCACTTTGTAAATATGGTGCAACAAGGTCCAGTTGTTACGCCCCTGATGCGTCACAAAAAGTGACGCACCGGCGGCGCAAAAGTGACGCAAGGACTCATAAATGAGCCCCAAGATGTTTCCAATGAAGGTTTTATACTTTATTTATCATTTGTTGACTGAAAAGAACTGAATGCTACACACATCGGAGTTCCTTTTGATACATGCCTCTGCAACCACTACAGAAACCTGAACCCACAACTCTCGATTAAATTAAATACACCAATTAGGTGTAGTTTATTTTACGAAGTTTGAAGGAGAGAACACACACACTTTAGCACTGGTTAGCAGTGGTAACGTGTGCACACTCCTAAAGCCAACACAAATTAATTCACCAGACATGAGAAGTGTTCAACTACATTTGTAGTAGCGAATCACCTTTACACTTTAATATAAAAGTGTTATTCATCTAAAAGTGCAGCTAGGTAGAACGATACGTCAACTATGTGTACAAACACATGTCTATATATTTTTTGCAAGGTTTTCATAAATCACTTTAATTCACTTTGTAAATCACTGCTTTTCACTTTTTGCGATAGTATATGTGCCTCGAACACGAGGGTGTGGGGCATAGTCAAAGGTTCAGGATGACCTTGATGGTGTGCGGGTAGGATGCAGAGGCTAGACTGATCGTGGTCACAATTTAATCTTTGCAGTTAGAAACCTTTCTGAATTCTTTATTCTGGCTGGTCACTGTAGTCCTCTGCCACTTGAGTCCAGTGTTGGGTTCGACGTCGACAGACAGGCGAAGTACAGCGGTTCAGTGGGGAGCTTTGGCTCTGGATGGCGTTCAAAGCTACCTATGAACTGGATAAGTAGTGGTAGTGTATGAGCCTCAGATTCTAAACTAGAGACCATAATCTTTTAGCTTTAGGCGCACCTGTTGCACTTCTGTAGGGGAAAGAGTACACTCCAGCACCAGCCAAGGGTCCAAGACCTGTGGGGAACCTCTTGGGAGCTAGAACTTAATCTTATGGCCTACACAAGCAGAGTCCAGGGCAAGTCTAGTGGTAACTCATTAGATGGGCACTTTGTAGGTCGAGGACTTCTTTAGCGTTTGTGTCCCTGAAGTTTAGCAGGAGGCTAGTAAATTGGCCATTGGAGTCCCCTCACTGGTCTTTGGCACAAGTGGAGGCAGGTCCTGCCCTAAGAGTCTCTTGCCACAATGTTTACAGCAGGAGCAGCCCTTCTCTTTCTGAAGTCCTGTCTTCGTTCAGCAGGTGCGCCTTTCTTCTGTTATTTCAGAGACCAGTAGTGTTCTGAAGCTGGTAGTCAATGTGCCATTTTTACACCAATGTTCAGTTTGTGGGTGGGGAAGAGTCCTTACCAAATCTGGGTAAAATTGCCACAGACAACCCTAACCACTCTTGCATCACTTCCTGCAACATTGGCAATAAACAATCCCACAGTGCATGCCTCTGCCCAAATTTCAGACATTAGAACCCTTCTTCCCTGGGCAGAGCTATGGGCACATCCCAGAGGTGTGTCCAGCATATTGAGCAATTCCTCCTTTAACAAGCATTGGCATAACCAATAGGTCTCGCCTTTGGGACCTTATAAGTTTTTAGCCATGCAGCACTTTATCCCCAATCACATGCCCACCCACTCTAACAACACATAGCACACTGGAACCGATGGAACCAATCTTATAAGAAGAAAAGTGAACAGACAAGGCCTACTCTTGCTGTTTACAAATAACAGAACTGGAAGAAGCACATCATCAGACATGGGTCAACTTAAAATCTAAGCAGTCTTCAGAAAGAAAAAAACGTATAAAAGTGTCAACAACCACAGACGCTATTTGCCCTGTTGGTGCTAGGGTGGTGCACCGAGGGGCAAAGATACTCGAAGGATGGTTAAATAGCAATTTTAGTGTGAGTAGATGAAGGTTCTCAGGCTAATCCAGGCTGTCATATCCCTACAGACGGTTATGTGGCATATTATAATGCTTTAAAGTTTTCTTTTTTTTACTGTTATAGCCTACTTCCCGCTGATGTGCAGCCCATGGGACAGTTTAAGTTTACATTAGAAGCTTTTGTTTTTGAATATCGACCTCGATGGTTTTACATTGCATTGAAAACTCGTACATTTTGGGTAACCCGTGGCGAAGTCATCAAGGCATGGGGGTATTTATTATTGAATGTTTCATGTTTTAAAAACATTCATCCAATAAGTGTCAATCAATTCAGGAGCATGTATGTACTTACTGAAAACAAATAAAAAAAAAAATTTGTTTAAGGAGTCTTATATTTTATCATCATATTTGTTACCTGAATTTCATCTTTTGTTGGCTTGACTTGAGCTTCACCGGACCCTGTCTGTGTTCTCCCTAATGTTAACATGCCCCCCCACCCAGAGTCATCATGAGAATTTTGGAGGCCTCAAGCAAGACATACTTTCGGGGCCTCGCTTGTAAAAACTTTCATTTTATTGCCAATTTCCTGCTAATTCAAGCCCACATGATGCCACGAACACTAAATGTTATGTTAAACTTTGTTGAAATGTCTTGCCGGAACCCCAAAAATACTTAAGATGACAGAGTAGAGAGACAATCAGAAGTAAATGTAGGCCAAGAAGTTAACATAATGAAATAGAGAAGACGGGTGTAAAATAGAAAATGAACTTTCCTTGGGGGGGAGTTGGGGACTCGGTAATCTCCCACTTTGCCCACGCCTTAAAACGTTGAAACCCCCTGCTTTTCCTCACTGCTCTTTTATTTAATACCCTGATACACAAACTCGTAGCAACTTTGGATGTCTAAAAACCACGGCATCAGCGTCATTCGGGTCCACCTCCATCCACGATGGTTTTTAATTAACACAATTATCGACTTCACTAAATCAGTCATACAGCGCTAGTAATTTAGGAAGTATCTGCTGCAAAAAGGTCCTCTCTTTATCGCAAGAATGTATTGTTCATGCCGCAGTTGAAATCCGTACTCCGTCTGAGATCGTAAATCTCTAAGATATATTCGTGGGTTGGCTGGCTCACCTGTACTAGTGAAATATGTTCACCCCTAGGCTGTATCCCCGAAACTTGGTGTAGCATACTTATCGCTCGTGGACACTTAAAGAGGCTAACAGGAGTGCCCTGCTGAAATAATGGTAACATCACTTAGTAGCGCTTTGAAGCTTTGCCGACTTACCGCGCATGAAATGCCTCTTTATCACAGTAATACCAGGCATGAGTACGGTTAATACGCTACTAAGACATGGGTAGGATTAATGATTGGGGGGGACCAGGGACGGAGGAGTTAATGAGCTGCCTCCACCACTCAGTCCACAGTCTCGCAGCCTCCAGTCTCTCCGTATCCATGTCTGAGCGGGAGAGCGACACTGGGGGAGCGACGCTCTGGTTAAACCATTTTGTCAACTGTGTGCATGAAAGCATAGCGCTTTTAAACTTTACCACAAGAATGAGCCAGCCAGAAGCCTGTGGAGCAGCGCCCAGTATGGGCGACGAACAGAGGGGCTACACGGGGTGGGAGGAGGCTGAAAACACATATCAATCCTCTGCCAGCAAGTATACATAAAAAGGTACTAGGGGGTGGTAAACAAGGACAACGGGAGGGGGCGGGAGTGAAGGCAACATGAACAGGGTAGGACCTACACTTGGAGCAGAACATAAATATGCGTAAAGGGAAGGAGAGAGCAGCGGGCAAATGAGAAACGGTGCGGGAGCATTGAATGGCAAAAAAAAAATACATTGTCACCTTCAGCAAGCGCGGTCCACGGTGCCTAAAGTGAAGCCGGACCGCGCTACAAAAAACAAACAAACAAAGAAGAGTGGGAGGGGTGCAAACATGGAGCGCAGGCTGCTAAATAGTAACATGATCCACGACGAGGTAGGAATGCAGCTGCCAGCCTGCGAGCAGCTGCTCGCTCCCGAGAGCAAAACGCCGTGGGAGTGAACATTTGAAGAAGAGGTGGGACATGCACCTGCCTTTGGCCATTTGCGTGCTTTCAATACTGAAAGACACATGCAAAGGCCAACCAGATGTGTGGGAGGAGTCCAAACCACACGGAGAAGTTTTGAGCCCTCACAAGAAGCCTCCCATAGTGCAGCGCATGCACTCTGCGCAAGGTTCGACCTAAAAAACGGTTCTGCAATGGGTTTTCCCTCTCTAGCCTGTCTACCTCGACAAAGGAAAGAACAGGTTACTGTATATTTGCATTTGCCTATTAGAGGTCACTGCCCCTTGGGACCTGGGCTATCTGTGGCCACAGTCCTCTCGCTGTCCTATTGAAGGTTACTCCTCCTCCCACCAACATGTCTTTGTTTCCTCTTTCCTGGGAAGGTGAAAGATGATACCCTGTACAAGGTAAAAGGTGTGCAAGTATAAGGTGAGTGGTATGTCAATAGTATAAGTGCAGGATGAGCAGTTTAAGTTCAGGGGGAGAGGTGTGTGTGTGTGAAGGGCGAGAGGAATGTGAGTGCTGTGTGAGAGGTATGCCAATGGTGTGTGAGTGCAGAGTCAGCGCTGTGTAAGTGGTGGGTGAGCAGTATCTGACTGCCAGTGCAATGTCAGGTTGACTGTGCAGAGTGAATGGCAGGCCAGTGCGCAGGGTGAGCGGTGTCTGAGAATAGGTGAAGTGCTTAGAGGTTCTTATGTGACAGAGGTTATATGTTTGTAGACAGAAGTAACTAGCGATTACACGCCTTATGGGCAGTAGGTGGCAGAGCTTAGCAGGTGCAGTAGACATTAGATATTGCACATATGGCTCCAATTCCTAATGAGTGTTAGCAGTTAGCATTAAAATGCGTTCAGGTTAATGTGTAGAAATGCTTAAACATACATGTACAGCATAAAATCAGCTTTTGTTGGCAAAAACTCAGATTGAGCCCTCAGGAGTGTGCTCTGGAGGATCAGAGTGAAAGAGCATGGTGGTCCCCTCAAGTGAATGTGGCACTGTGGTGGAGAAACTTTGCTGTCTGCCATCCAGAGAGTTTAAGACATACAATTAAAACTTCCGGACCTCATTTACAAGAAAATGATTAATTGATGCGTTCGTTTTCTTGCCCCTGCATCAAATGTCCTTGCGACACCATGGATGAGCTGTATTTACAATATAGGACTCCATGGCACAAGGATTTAACAGATGAGTCAGGAATTCTGACACATCTGTTGGACCAAAAGTGACACATTGCTGTAGATGGTCATAAAACTGACACAAATCCAGCAATGCATCTTAACACATAGGCGGATCCCTTTGTAAAAGCCCTGTGTCAATCCTTACACCTGGCCTGAGCAGGCGTAAGGATTTTGACTAAGTCAATCCGTAGAGTGACGCAGTGAAATGTTGTCCATTACACTGCGACACTTCTACATGGCTTTTTTGCATGGGAACGACGACCCTGCATACATTATACCTGGCATAGGTATAATGTATGCAGGTATGTGAGTCAGAGCTTTACAAACATTGGACCGAATGCGTCAGTTTGCAGATATTGAGCAGTGTGGCACACTGATTGCGCCGCCGCTCCGTCAATACAAATGCGCAAGCTCGTCGCAAATGAAGCTTTCCATCTCTTTCAACTCCCTGGTGCATGAAGGCAGTGCTGGCAATTCACCCTGCTTTCGGGTAGCAAGGACCGAGGTCTTTTGCTTATGGTTAACTCCAACCTTCGCCCATCAGGGTAGTCTTGCACGACAGAGCATGGAATCTCAGGATCAGAGGATTACAGTCTTTAGATATCCGATCTGAGAGAACTGGGTCTTGGGCTTACACTCCATATGGGGTTTTCCATTGCGTTGAGATCCGTTTGCATTTGATGAGTACAGGGAAGAGCGGTTGCTTAGAAAGAGCTGATGCTACCAATGCGCTGAATGAGAGAAGCCAAGGAGAGTGCATGTGAGGTAAACGGTTGTGCTCACATGCCCAGCTAAGTTTCAAATTGAACAGGGCTGTGGGTGAGAGGGAGTGAGATCAGACTGACAAAACTCATACTCGAAGCAATAAGAGTGATAGTAAAGAGGGTTTGCTGTAGGGTAGGGACAAACAAAAGATGGACAAGTTGGGACAACTGAAGCATTCAAATGAGAGTAACAATACGGCGAACCAGTGGAAAGCAATGAGCTGTCTGGAAACCTGCCCAGGCTCTTGTGTAGCCCACAATAGGGCTTTTGCAACCACACAGATAGGCTGGACCTGAAAAGGTGTATGAAGTTGGAGGGAGGAAGGAAAAACATGCCAGTAAGGGCACTGGCACACTGCACACTGCACAGATAAAATGCACAAATAAACTGGGATTTGCATTCCAACGCGCTTTTATAAAAATAATATCCAGTTTATGAAGCTTGTAATAATGATATTGTTAAGCAAAAAAAAAACCTGCTTCCAAAAAAATGAAGTGAATAACAGCGATAGGAAACACTACTACTCTAAGGTAAAAACTATAAATCATACGTTTGAGTAGAGAGAAACAGGCATTTAGATAAAAACTTCAGGTCTGTGAACTGCCAAAATTTGACAAAAAGCAATGTTCTTTCAAAAATTCTAGCAATAAGTTGTGCTCGGCTACAAAAAAAAAAAAGTACTCCCCTGTATTTGTTTAAACATTGTGCAAGATTCTACTTGCCACGGTGCAGGGGTCGAACAGACAGACAGAAAGGCTTCTGCGAATGCTTCAGTTAAATATGCTTCCTGCTTCCTGTTAATTTAGGCAAAATATATTTAGGAAAGTGGGTTTCTGTTGCAGTACCCCCCCCCACACACTTTTTGCCAGACTACTGATGCACTTTTCAGCGCTTTAGCGCTGCTCTGGCGAGAGTTTTAGTAAGCGGGATTTGGAAGTGCAGACTAGTGGCTTTTCAGGCCTCCAACTACAGTGCATGTGCGCCGGGCACGCGCACCATTTGTCAGCCTGCGTGAACACTTTTGCGGCCGCTTTGATGTTCTCAGTGAGCCGCGCAGCCACTGAGAACATCAAAGCAGCCGCAAAAGTGCACACCATTTGTCAGCCTGCGTGCCTCTCTCCCCCTACCCTCCTCCCTTATCCCACTTCCTGCTTGTTCAACAAATGCCGTGTGTAAACAAACTTTCTTTGGTTGCATGGCATACGTTTCAAAACAAATACCTTGTGCAAACAAACTTTCTTTTGTTTCACAGTGACTCTTGCTAGAGCTGCCTGCCTATGCTCACATTCCCAAATAATTCTGGTTGGAAACGCCTGCACAGAGCCCTCTCTCAATGGCCTGGGCATAATTAAGAAATGGTTGTACTAGAGGCAGCCAGTTACTTGAATATTACACAAAATATAAACAAGATGGGCACTGACTGAAGCAACAGTTCAAATTTTGTTTCCATAAACCGACTGTCGCAGTTTTCTCAGCTTGATAAGAACCAATACCGCTTCCTCTCTGCTCTCCTGCCGCTGGTAACTTGCTGAACAAAATAAAACTGTGCCATGCGCTGCGGGCCGCTGAAGTGACCGCTTTTGACTTACAAGTACCTCCTCTATTTTGAAATTGTGTCCTTGGCGGAAGGTCTAGGTATGTTTTTCTCCGTTCCTGCATGTGCTCTAGCCTTGCCTACCACCAGGGCGGTAATCTCATATAAAACAAGCCATGTTTGCCGAGAGGTGATTCAGCTTTCACTAAAAGCATGAAAGTCATATGCAGACATATTTTATGCAAAATATGACTTGCACATCTCGTATACGATGAACATGTTTCAATGTTTGGTATACTGTTGCAATAAGGTACGCATGCGTGTGTAGAACTGCTCCTCTTCAATGCACGTTAATGGGGAAATAAATTCCCCCATTTGTTTTTTTTTTAATCTATCTCTTTGTCATTGTGGCGTTTTATATCACTTATTTTTTGCTGCGAGCTCAGCCAGCCCCAAAGTCTGGCGAGCTGCAGCACGTACACTGCCTGCCATCTTCGACGCTACAGCAGGTTATTATAATTAAGCAGCCATCGCTCTCCGGGCCGCTGTGCTCGACAGGCACAGCTGAGGAGGTGCTAATATGCGTGAATTCTCATTTTTTCAGCTTGGTGACATGGACCACCACACTTAAATGCATTAGTCTACTGCCAGATGCGTGGCAGGGCTGGGCGCTTCCAGAAGCTATACTGGCAGGGCTGGGTGCACTCGGGCACAGCACAGGCAGAGCCGTTCGCACTTACGGCTCTCTCCCACCAGTGTACTACCGAGCCAACCACGATAGCACTGTGCTGCCCATTCATGTTATGAAGGTACTTTTTGGAGGGTAACAACCATGTATCAAAGTGTGTCTGTACTTCTTGGAAGCCGGTCTCGAGGCTCCCAGTCTATGATGCTTGAGGGTGCATATGAGAGCACACACACTGCAGCGCCGGCATCAGTAAAGCAAAGGGGCTCCCTTGGGGCTGGGCCACATACACCAATGCCACAACACTCCCCATGATTGACTGTAAGTCGCGTAAAAGGAGGGTGGAGGCGGCTTGCTGGTTAAACAATTACCTTTGCTGTTAATGAGACAGAATTAGAAACATGCAGAGTTAACTTTTCATCAGCTGAGTTGCGTGAGCATTTTGTGACCTTGCGGTTACGAGGGGAAATCCCCAGCATTACTCTGACCCCTGTGTCAGACTTGGCACAGCTGTCCACCTGCAATCTACCTCTCAGAAAATGTTTAATCAGCTATCATTTATGACTGCTATATATGAATATTCGTTATTCTATGTAAAGATCCTTGCCATGTATGGCTTATCATGTGAATCTGCTGTTTTCCTCATGTATTGCTAAAAGCCAATAAACTGATTTGAAAGAAAACAAGCATTGGCATAGCCAATAGGTCTCGCTTTTGGGACCTTATAAGTATTTAGTTATGCAACTGTTGCATGGCTAAACACTTATAAGGTCCCAAAGGCGAGACCTATTGGCTATGCCAATGCTTGTTCTTGGTGTGTTCTGGGTCCCTGCCAATCAGGTTCCCAGGGCCTGTGTTCTTTCCCCAAAACTAACCCAGCTGGCATCCCTGGCCACAGGTGGGCCCCTGGTAAATGGTACCACAGGTACCCAGAACACTGTGACCAGGGAAGGCCCCTAAGGGCTGCAGCACTTATTGTGCCACCCTTTGAGGCCCTGCACCTTTTCACATACACACTGTCTTTGCAGGCTGCGTGTCTTGGTGCAGAACAAAGTGAAAAGTCGACATGGCACATATCCCTGTGTGCCCTGCCCACAAAGCACTGCCCTGGCCTAGGTCAGCCACCCCTCCAGCTGGGTGCACTATGCCAGTGGTGAGGGCACAAGAGCATGAGCCCTGTGCCCCTACAGTGCCCAAGCCAATTCTTGGGCATTGTAAGTGCAGTGTTGCCATTAAGAGTATATGGTGCTGGGAGTTTGTCATTACGAACTCCACAGAACCATAATGGCTACACTAAAAACTGGGAAGTTTGGTATCAAACTTCTCAGTACATTAAACCCACACTGATGCCAGTGTGGGATTTAATGAAAAATGCACACAGAGGGCATCTCAGAGATGCCCCCTGAAAACTGACCCACCACTAGTGTCCCGACTGAGTGGCCGTTTAGGCTGCCATCAACAGACAAGTTTCTGGACCCCTGGGTTGAGAGCCTGCTGCTCTCGGGGAGGGAGGAGGGGCCTGAAACAATGCACATCCTGGGACGAGGTGCCAAGCCTTCTCCCCCAAGATGGAAGGGTTCACGAATGGGACGCTTCAAAGGCAATCCGCCTTTGTGAGCTTCCCCAGACCATTTGCTGCTTTCAGCAACTGGTCCCCACTGGTGTGTGAATTGATTTGCTGACTGAGTGTGTACATCAAATGCTTAACACTGTCCTCTGATACTGCCTTACTGCTCGACCACTCTACCACAAATAGAGAGTAAGGTTCTATCTAACTATAACCTCTACCTACCTCTGGGGTCACCTGGACTCTATACACACTATACCTCATCTGGTGTAGTATATATAGAGCCAGTTTCCTACATGAATATGTTACTTAATAAAATCAACCAATTAAAGTGAAGACACAAGTCCAGAGGCCGAAAGAGTCAGTGTCGTGGCAGTGGTTCAAAAAGTTGAATTATTTCCAAACGGTGCTATTTGCAGTATGTCAAGCCTGCATATTATGATCTGTCTGCATGCACCCTGGGAGGGACGCCCCTGGAACCCCTCCCAGGAGGGATCTATAGATAGGAGCGAGGCACTCACAAGTGTTAAATTAATATTCGCCCCGTCCCCCTCCCTACATCTGCTGACTGTAGACACTGTCCACTCCTCCAAGCCCTCTTGCATCCGACAGATCTCGGAAACAAAACAGCTGTGATTTGACCAGAATTCAACACAAGGGTAGGAAGAATTAAAAATTTGCAAACATTTGTGACAAGAATTTTCAATTCTATTAAGGACACGGAGGCGAGGATTATGCTTCTCATTTTCTTTACTGAAAATCTCAGCAGCCAATCAGAAAAAGTAAAAAACACAAATATGAACTACAATACCCATAAACCTAGAGGGTATCACGTGACAACCATAGAGTAGACCCCTATATATGGAGCACAAGAGAATACTACATCCTCTTTCTTTGTGTGAGAAAACAGGTAAGTCAAAATATAGTCACAGTCTGGAATCCAAGAAAACTGGAAGAATCCATTCGATCGAAGGAATCCAAAGGTCAACGGCAGCAACGAGAAAAACTTGAAGATAGCTTCAAAGTAACAGCATGTCCTGGAGGACGACGAAAGAACCTTCATTAAAGGTGAAAAGGCAGCAAACTTCACTTGAGATCAGAACCTGAAATAGAAATATAAAGCCGTAATACCACACTCCCAGGAAGAGATAAAGCAAAAACATCAGCATAAAGATATACATTGCATTATAGAGTATTTCGAATCAGACAGCACAGTACTGATTATGGGTGGGATAATCCTCGCCTCCGTGTCCTTAATAGAATTGACAATTCTTGTCACGAATGTTTGCAAATTTTTAATTCTATGTCAGGACCGGAAGCTCCGATTATGCTTGTTCAAAGCTGCGCCACCACAACAGATGCAACATTTACAATAGGTTTATAATAAAAAGTTTTAAATGTAGAATCAGAGGACCAATCAGCTGCATTCATAATGTCCAATAAACTGACTCCCATACAAAAAGCCTTGGATGCCATGGCCCCACGAGCAGAATGAGCACCAAATTTGGAGACATCGATACCAGCTTCGCTCATGAGCCAACGCTCCCATCGTGCCAGTGTAGCTGGAGTCACTGGACGAAAAGGCTTCTGCAGTGCAATCAACAATTGACCCGCCAGATTATGACGAAAACCTGCAGTACTTACCTCATAATCTCGAATGCATTGAACCACACACAATTTAGGGTTTTCAGGAAAAGCTGGATAAGTGATTGAAGTGGTGTTACATTTAGTCCGTCTAGAGATCAAAAAGGTAACACCCTCTGGAGAGAATCTGCGACCTGCTAGATCAAGGGCGCGAATATCAGAAACCCTCTTGCATGATACCAGACAAAGTAACATAGCTAGTTTGGCAGAAAGCTGTTTACGAGACAAAGCCTGATTTACAGGCCAGGAGTCCAAAAAACGTAAGACAATGGAGACATCCCAAAGCTCCGAATATCTAGGACATGGTGGTTTCACCAACCGAATACCTCTGAGTAATTTACAGATTAATGGATGATCCCCAAGAGGTTTGCCGTCAATGGCCCCGTGACCTGCCGAGATGGCTGACAGAAAATTGTTGACAG
The DNA here is from genome assembly GCF_964204655.1 of Triturus cristatus. NCBI lineage: Eukaryota > Metazoa > Chordata > Amphibia > Caudata > Salamandridae > Triturus > Triturus cristatus. The sequence continues at coordinate 310,434,584 of NC_140585.1, read as the reverse complement.
TACGATAAGCAAGGCCTGAAGCGGCTAAAGACGCAAGAAAATTCACTACCAAGGAGACATCTGCTGAAACGGGATCCACCTCCCGTTGAGAGCACCAATCACCCCATCGTTTCCATGCTGTAGCGTAACGTTTGTGTGTGTTGGGTGACCAAGCCCCATTGATAAATCTGGTAGCGTCTGTTGAAAGACCTGGGACTTGCCAACGACCCCCGAAATTCGCCAGGCTACCAGCCGGAGTTGACCTGATGTTATCAATGGATGTGGAAATTGAACAGGGTCTAACAATAGGTTCCACCGTTGTGGAAGAAGAACCGGAACCGCACATAGCATTTCCAGAAGAACCGGGAACCACGCTTGAGCCCTCCTAAGAGGAGTGATCAGAATCAATTCCGAGCGAAAACGTTTGGTTCGTGCGAGGACTCTCGGAATCATTGCAAATGGAGGGAACGCGTAACAGAGTGGTGGAGGCCACACTTGTGTGGTAAATATTTAAATTACCTGTACTATTTTTTATGCGGTAAAGTCTAGTAAGAATAACTCAGTCAAAATAAGAGGCAGAATCCGTGGTATTAGAGGTTCTGAAAAGGACTTTATTCCTTACAAAGGAATTATGGTTCGAACCAGGCAATCATATTCCATCACCACGAAGGTTCAGGAAGGGATAGGCAATACATTATTGACAAGTAATGATATATATATGAAAAGCATTACATTAAGACAGATGCAGGAGGCGTAACAGCTGATAATACAGATAAGAATACACATACGTAATGAAAATAGGCGTAATAATAGGCGTATACTAGAAACGTCATTAAAAATGATGTCACAAGTGGGTGGATCCATAAGAGAATCCTGTAGTGTCAGCAGAAATATTTGGCAGAGATGCGCGCGCAGCCGCATGACGTGTGATTGACGTGTAACTAGAGGGTGAAGGGGAATTGACATTTAGCTCTACATGTGGAGACAGAAGTCTGGGGGGTCAGGTCAACCTAATCCCAAATCGTATCTAATATCTTTGTTTAAGGAACTGTTTTATCCAAAAGGAAAGGTCTCTCGGACGGAATCTATTCTATACTGACTGTTAGTGCATGTACAAGCGTCTATGTGTCTACATGAGATGCGTGGGGGCAGGAATCTTCCATGGTAACAGGGGCTATGAATTACTTGCATAAAGACAGCGAGGCCGGGCCCTTTGCTCGGTAGCTGGAAGGATGTTTACCTAAACTACTAGACAGGAATGCATTGAATGAGGAGCGGAGCAGATAACTTGAAGGCTGAATACAGTTTTTGGCAGGCAACAGGCCGCGTCAGGCACCGCTAGCCGCGCAGGGAGTAGGACAAAGTTCATGGATACGGATGCAGGTCCAGGCTGGAGCATTTCAGAGGCAGAAACAGGAAAAGGCTTGATGGCAGAATTCAGGGCCTACTCGCCTGAACTGTAAAACGTGAAAAGTGAACCATATAAAGTCGGTGGCCAATCATACTTAGGAATGGAATATTCGACCCATTCATGGCGGATCTGAAAGAGGACATGTTGACGTTGGACGCACATGTATTTGCGTCTTCATAGCTGGAACTGGAGGGAACATACATGTACTTGTAACATGTACATGGAGCCGTTGGGGTCTAAGATAGGGGACATAACTGATCATAAAATTCATATTTCCTCATTCCCTCCTTGTCCCCTACGGACCCTTCATGAAATATCCATCTTCATCAATCCATCAATCTGTTCATATAGCATCATTTGTTCTTCTTTCTTCTTCCGGGATCTTGAATGAAAATTTGAAGGCGGGATACACGATGTGGCACACAGACCACAAATCGCTGGCCCACATTGTAGACACAAGCAGCAACTGAATAGTATGAGAAAGCCAATACCTTGGAAGGATAGGATCCTCCATCCCCAGGCTGATAACACGCTCCAGAACCAACCGGACCAAGTCCAGGTGCCTGGATTCTGGTGTATCTGGCTTATGATCTTATGAAGGCGAGTTATGGCTTTATATACTGACGGCGCGTTTTCTGGTATGAAAACACAGCAACTTGATCCGATGACCCTACAAGCTCCGCCCCTATCGGCCAGAATGACGTCAAGGACAAGACGATTTTGAAGAACAACAATCCGCATCGCAGACTGCTCCTCTGTTAAGTTGCCTAAGGCGGAAGTAGTTTCATTCACTACTGCTTCAAGGGTTCTAGTTAATCTACGTATCAGCTTACTATTAGTGACTGTACCTATGTAGGGAAAGAAACCTTTATTGAAATCTGTGTATTGCTCCCATGCTGTTTCAGTGTAGTCGACAATCGGGAGATCTCTCTGCTGTCTATTGTGTACTAAATGGGTATTCCTATGGTAATCAGGCGGGGCTAGGAAAACAGGTGGCAGAAGGAATGCAATGTAACAGGTACCATCCCAATCTAGGGGTAGGCGTATGTATGCGGTGTGACCACAGATGAAGTAGGAGTGACGGGAAGCTCTAAATGTAGACTTGCCTTTATCACTGAATTCTATTACAGTGGTACATTTACTATGGCCCATGTGTATTGAACCATTCTTTCTTACACATAATTCGCCTCTAACGGGAAATACTGACATAGCGGGCAAGATTGGTGTAGCTTCGGATTCAACATTCAGGATCATGAGGTTAAGTGTAAAGTTACCTAATCCATATACTTCATTTTCTAGATCAGTTCCTGTTCTTTTGGGAAGTCCCTCCTTGTTAGGGTAGCAGACTTTAAGTAAAACTAGGTTCAGGTTTCCCCATACCCAGTTGTCTTGATAAACTACTGAATTTGAATCTAGGGAATTAATCAAACTAAACCATGCTCCACAGGAGCCATTGTGTGTGAATGGATACGGAAAGAGGGGCAGAACTCCCCTGTATTTTTGATAGGGAGGGAGTCGGCCACATATCCAACAATTTGTAGCATTGCTGGTCTGATGAGAATGATGTAACATACTAATGAATGTATTGTTGCGCAGCGCAAATCTATAGGACAACTCATGCGGAGGTAATTCGCTAAAAGAATGTTCGGCAGTAGCATTGAAAGCTAGCTTGGAAATAGGGTAATACATGTGTAAAAATATACTGGCAATAATAATCAGAAGACTTAGAGAAAACATAATTAATAATGTCACTATGCAGTGACTACGAAGTGATTTACAGTACGCATGTTTCTTGAGCTGTTTCTGTCTATTTCTCTCTCTATTTCGGTCTAGAGGATACATGTCAGAGACAAATTCAACCGATTCACCTTGAAGAGGACTTAAACAATCAAATTGTCTGACTTGCTAGACCTTAGTTTCAGTTTATAATTCTCCTTTTCTGGCTTATCAACCAGGGGGAGTTTTGAGTCAGTCTGTGAGGAAATGCAGGGCTGAAAGTTCAAGTCAGATGGTAGTCCGTGAAATTTTTTGATATGGCTCGAGTGCAACCACCCTTTGCGTCCCTCAATCTTCACAGCTGTCCTTGTGGTCAATAAGACGAGCTTATGCGACTGCCAGCGAGGCTCCAGCGGGTTCCTTCTGTCGAAGTTCCTTACAAGCACAAGGTCCCCCGGAACCACGTCATGGGGCTTCACCTCAGTGTTATCGGGAAAAGCTGCAGCTACCTGTGAACGACAAGATTGTAGTGCAGACATCAAGGAAGCCAGGTAATCTGTCAGCATATTACAATCAACATCAGTGATTTTACGAGGTATAGGCGTCCCCCACATATTTGGTGGTCTACCGAAGATCACCTCATACGGGGATAGCCCTGTTCGAGAGTGTGCTACCATTCTCATGTAAAAGAGAGCAACTGGTAAAGCTACTATCCAGTCGACACCTTTTTCTCTACATACTTTGGACAGTCTAATTTTCAGAGTTTGATTATGTCGCTCCACGAGACCAGCTGCCTCGGGATGTCGGACACAGTGGAATTTCCATTGATAGCCTAACAGGAGGGAAACATGTTTCATTAGCTCGGATGAGAGTGGCTGGCCATTATCTGAGTACACGACACGGGGCAAACCATACCGTGGGAAGAATTCTCGAACTAACTGTTTGGCAGTAGTCGGGGCAGTGTAATCTGAGACGGGATACGCCTCTGTCCACCGGGAAAGAGCGCATACAACTACGAGGACATATTTGAATCCTCGACATCGTTCCATCTGGATATAATCCATCTGGAGGACTTCAAAAGGGTGATCGGGGGGTTGAAATCCACCCTGTTCTACAGGTACGCCTTTTCCTGGATTGAACTGACAACAAATCATGCAGGTACGTACTTTCTGTTTAGCTACTGCTCGCAAGTGTTTATTGAACCAAATGTGTTGAATACTGTCTAGCATAGCTTTCTCTCCTAGGTGCGCTGGACTATGTATTGTGTTAATGATGACTTGAACCATGGAGTCAGGAAGAAACCATATAGATTTTCCCTTCGTCATCCATCCTTGATCCGTTTGGATCCCTCCTAATTCAGTCCATCTCTTTATTTCTTCTGGTGTAGCATGTGTCTGTATGTCAATTACATCAAGGGCGGGATCCTTAACTGTCATGCAGTGTGTTGGTGTCGGAACTATTGTCTTTGTTGTGTCAGTTGTATGAGTCTGATTCTGAGCAGTTTGTTTAGCTGTTCTGTCAGCTAGGTCGTTACCCTGAGAAATAATGTCAGTCACTTTCGTATGGGCCTTGCACTTCATAATCGATATTGCAGTAGGCAGATGTATTGCATCTAACAGAGCTTGAATAAGGGGACCGTGCTGGATGTGGGCACCGTGAGAAGTTAAATAACCTCTCTCTCGCCAAAGCACGCCGAAGTCATGGACGACTCCGAATGCATAACGTGAATCTGTGTATATGTTGACTTTCTTATTTTTGGCTTGAATACAGGCGTGTGTCAGAGCGATGAGCTCTGCTGCTTGAGCTGACAAGGTATCGATACAATTTGTTTCAATAACTTCAGTGTCTGTTGTGACTGCATAAGCGGCCACTAACTCTCCTGTATTTGTTCTCATGCATGAACCATCTACATACAATGTCAGGTCTGGATCTGATAATGGAATATCTGTCAAGTCTTGTCTGGGTCTCGTCGTAATAGTAATGACTTTAATACAATCATGTGCCAATGGGTCTGTTCCATTTAATGGCAAAAGTGTGGCAGGATTTAATGTACTACAACGTCTGATTTCTATGTGTGGCTGGAACAATGTCAATTCATAACCCGTCAGTCTTGCTATAGTCAAGTGTTGTGTTTGGGTCCGGTTCAAGAGAACCTCTACTGCGTGTGGTACTTGTACTGTCAATTGATGTCCTAACACTATGGCATCGCTTTGTCTGATTGCTAAAGCTGTTGCTGCGACTGATTTCAGGCACGCAGGAAGAGCCTGAGCTACGGGATCTAATGTACTAGAAAAATAAGCACATGGCTTGTGTGATCCTGCTTGTTCCTGCGTGAGTACTGACAAAGCAGTACCTTCACGTTCTGTAACAAAAAGTGTAAAACGTTTGCTGTAACATGGCGTTGCTAAAACAGGTGCTTGACATAAAGCTTTCTTTAAGCTTTCAAACGCTTGTGTATGTTCCTGAGTCCAAGGGAGGACAGTCGATGTCGCTGCCTCCTGTGTTGTCAACTGAATGAGTGGTTTTGCTAGAAATGCATATTGAGGGATCCACTGCCTACAGTACGAAGTGAGGCCTATGAATGCCCGCACCTCCTTTTGTGTCTTGGGTGGCGGCATGTTAACAATTAACTGGATACGGTCGGGTGTAAGCTGTCTTCCCCCCTTGGACAGCAAGTGCCCAAGGTACACAACTTGCTGGACACAGAATTGCAACTTCGAAGGGGACACTTTGTGCCCCTTGTCGGCTAAGAAATGTAAAACCGTCAGTGATGCTTTTTCACATTCAGGTTCGCTTCTTGCGGTGATCAGCAGATCATCGACATATTGAAGCAGGGCAGTGTTAGCTGGCATGTGGATACTGTCAAGTTCTCTTTTCAGTGCTTGGCTATAGATGCTGGGGCTTTCTGTGAATCCTTGAGGCGCGCGTGCGAATTTAAAACTTCGTCCATTTAAACTGAATCCGAACAAATATTGGCTTTCCGGATCGATTGGGACGCTAAAGAAAGCGTTCTTGAGGTCAATTACAGTAAAGAACGTTGCTTCTGAATCTATGGCTGTTAGTAATGAAGAGATATCTGGGACCACGGGGTATTGTGGTACAATGCATTTATTTAATTCGCGCAGATCAATAACTAATCGATATACTGGCGGTGCTTTTGGATCAGTTCGTTTAAGAATCGGAATTATCGGGGAATTACATACATTGGAGTCGGTTTCCACGACCACTCCTTGTGCAATGAGCTCGTCAATGATTTGCAGCAAAGCCACAACAGCATCTGGCGGTAACTTGTATTGTCGCATTCGTGGTAGTACCACTCCTGTTTTGAGTGTGACTCGATATGGTGTAATGTGCATACAACCTACATCTGTGGGGCCTTGCGCCCATAAATGTGCAGGTAGATTCTGTAACCGGTGATCCATGTCTCTAGACACGTAGTGACCTTTAAAGTCACGCAAAAATAATCGTACTCCTTCCGGAGAACAACATATTATAGCTCCTAGAGCTTTCAATGTTTTTATACCTAACAAGTTTTCTGGACATGATTTCGTAAGCAATAGATCTGTAGTCCGTGTTAACGGACCGACTGTGAATGCAAGTGGTTGCGATACTTCGTTAATAGTTGGTTTTCCTGAGAATCCAAGGGAAATATTTTGTGACCCTGAGAGGGGTGCCCCTGGGACTTCGCTGTGACTGATAGTTGTTCTGCTTGCCCCTGTGTCGAGTAGGAACTTTCGGTCTTTCCCTAATACTTGACTCTGTACATAAGGACCCTCTTGATCTACAGGAACCTCAATAAGGGGTAAGCCAACTTCCCTCTCTAGGCTATTTCATGTGTAGCGCTGATACTCTGGATAGTCATTCTGTGCATACTGGTACATCTGTTGTGTCGTGTTTTGTGTTGCAGCAATAAGCTGTGGCTGTTGTTGTGGTTGTTGTTGTGGTTGTGGTGCGGTCTGTTGTACAGCTGGCATAGGCTGTATATTCTGAGGTACTTGTTGTTGGATCTGATCCTGTCTAGGCGGACGTGGTCTCTCCTTCGTTATACCCGTAGAGATATTATGTTTCAGAACTGCGCAATCATGTATATAATGACCTGGCTGTTTACAATAGTTGCATGTCCCTCTAACAGGACCCGCTGAATCATTGGACTGCGTTGTACCCTTTTTATGACCGTCAGCTGGAACTGACTGCGCAACAAGCATTTTCATTTTCGTGTCTTTCATACGTCTTTGTTCATGTTCTTGTTCTTCTCTAATTCTATTGTGATGATATTGTAACATTTGTAACATCTGTGACGGTGTGTTACCTTGCCAAGTACTCTCGAATTTTAATACTCTATTCTTAACTTGGGGCAGAGAATTTTCAACTAATTTTGTCACAAACAGATGTGGATACGACTCACTACTTGCTTTTATGCCACTATTAATACCAAAACATTTTTCAAATCGGGAATAGAAATCACTAGTGTCTTCATCTTGTTTTTGTTTACAGGCTGAAATTGCACCCCAGTCTTCCTTTTTCGTGGTCAATAAACGTGGTAGTACCTGCACTAATAATCCTGGTAATGCTGTAGTCTTTTCCCCAAGCCCTGAACCTGCAGCTCGTTTTCTAATGCTGTCCAATCTATCTTTTGGTCTCCCACCTCCCATTCCTTTTCTTTGAGTTTCTCGTAAATACCGGCAGGTAATAAGACTTTTAATATTTTCATAATGTCAGGGTATGTATACTCTCCCATGAGTAACATGTCTTTTATCTCACGGTGGAAACCTGCTGGGTCTTTGTCATGGCTAGGTACTACTTTCTTCATTTCTAATAATTCAATTTTAGTTATGGGCGTGTACACAAACACGCGTTTAAAAGTATTGTCATCACCTCTGACTGGGTGCACTTCGCGTAAGGGATTCTGTCTGTCTATGTGATACGTTTTTCTTTCCTTGGGGGGAACTGAAACATGTTCTGGGCATACGAAGACAATGTACTGGTGTCGATATTCTAGAATTTCTTTAATTAAATCAGTACCTGAACCTCTCCATTTGTTCGTGAGTAATTCTATCAGTATATCAGGTAGGGGACCAGGATCGGAGTGTTGGCTTCTATATAATATAAGGAGGTGTTGTATCATGTATATACCAGCTAAACGCTGTTCGTCTGGGGTAAGATTCAAAAACGTGTGTGCTAGCGCATCATCACTGTATTTTTCAGAACTGTCAGCCCATTGTACTGCTGACCTGGCTAATTCTTGTTCATCCATAGAATCGAGCATATGATACCCCCTTCGGTCTCGAAGTAATTTATCAGCAGCCTGGAATAGGTGTTCAGGGGACCTTGCATTTAACATAGGGGCTTGAAAATGTCTGTTGCATTCTGGACGTATCGGACGTATTGGATCATTAAAGTATCTGGTATTGTTACAAGGTCTTCCCCTACCTACATAAGCTATCGTTTCTAATTGTCCTGTGGGCATTTCTGATTCTTCCTCCTCCTCTCCCTCTGATTCAGTTTTGTCTGCCTCCAATCTGGCTTTATGTATTCGTTCTACTTCTTTGCGGATCTTTCGGCACATAGCTACTATACACGTCTGTTTATCATGTTTTCCCTCTGATATATTCTGACCCCATCTGGTAAGTACTTGCATTTCATCCTGATCTACCCCAGGCCTATCTCTGTCTCTGATCAAGCAGTTTATGAAGAAGCGTAACAGTAATCTCTGTATATCCACTTTCTGGTAATCCATGGCTTCGTCAATACTTTCAGGGCCTTGCCCTGTTTGGACAAAGCGATATATGTTGTCTAGATGATTAACCATTCCTGGTAGTGTCGTTAAATATAGTGAAGCTCGTCGTATACGTAGTGATGATAGCAGCATTCTGTCATTTTTACCGGGCACTGGATCATATCTACAATCCACAAGATGTTCCTTAAACATGTCGGACGTTGCGATTTGGGGTGTACGTTGGTTTGCTAAATCTCTAAGAGACGATTTACTTTGTGACGGTGGCGTGGCAAAAATTGCTGTCGTACCTCCTGTCGCACCTTCTGAGGTGCTAGGCACGAAAGGATTTGTGGGATGTAAGGTAGAAACTGTGGATGCAGGAAAAGCGGTGGAAACAGATGGACCTACTGGAATGTGTGGAGGAGTTTGTTGTTGCGGAGGTGGGGGCGGATGATCTCGGGGTTGAGCACCATCGACAGGTGGCGTGTGTGGTGGAACATTAACATATTCGGGAGCTACATCGTCTAAATAGGAGGAAAGGAAAATATCTTTTGCGGTCTTGGGATGTGTTTTAATCGGAAGTAATGGGGGTGGCAAATCTTTCGGTATTTCCGGGGTGGCCTTAGGTAAACCTTCGGCCAAAAGAGGATACATACCATTCATAAGAGTGTTCCGTTGTCTGTCTACTTGTTCTGTTTTTACTCGGATACCTTCTTCAACTAATACGTTTTCTCGGGCTTTATTTGAGTTCTCCCTACTTTTCTCTTCCTGTCTGAGCGCTTTCTCTGTGCGCCTATGCGATTCTTTACGCCATAGTTCAATGGCATCTTTCTGTGACTGTCTGGCTTTCTTTTTCCATAATTCTTCTTCTACTCTCATGATGCAATCTGCATCCCATGTCCCAGCTGCGGGCCACCTCTGACTTTCTGCTAGATCCTTGGTGTAGTCCACCCATAAGTCAAGATATAGTACGGCATCTAGGCCATGTTTATGATACATAAAGTACCCTGGAGTGTCCCTAGGTGGAATGGGAACAGCTTCTTCGAGTACTCCTTTTCTAGTTTTGATCTGTCTTAATTTTGAAAAGAACGGCATCTTTAAACCTTGCTACTTGATTCTTACTCGAACTGGACTTGAACACAATTAATACGATAAACACAATAATGAACACTCATTCATACCACAATTTTTAAACACAGTAAAACATTTAACATTTAACATTTAACATTTAACGAATCAATGATAATTAGAAGAAAACTAGTTACTGACATAATACTAATACTAGATAATACTGGATTATATACATGAACATACTGGATATACTGCTAAACAGTACAGATACACTGCTGAAACAGTGCAGACCGGATCTGTGTACCCAAACCCGTCATGACCGGCACAAATTAATGTGCACGTCTAAATGCCTCCCCAGCAACGGTACTCACCGGGTAGCACGGAACGGAAGGCCTCGGAACTGAACTGAACTGGACCGGACTGGACTCGACTCGACTCGGAACTTCGGAACCTGGTGGGCCTCTGTATACCTCGGATCTTGCTCTCTCAGCTAGGCTCTGGTCGGGATACTTCGCACTTCTCACCGCCTCGTCTGGGTGTTGATCGCAGCCTCAGTCACCCCCGCTTGGCCGGAGGGAGATACAGGAAATCCTGCGGGTACGCGTTTTTGTCCGTCCAGCTGTGGCAGGAGACCGGGCCTGCAACGCACCTCCGGCGCGTGAGATGAGAAAGTGTCCCTGTTCGGGCGCCAATTTATGTGGTAAATATTTAAATTACCTGTACTATTTTTTATGCGGTAAAGTCTAGTAAGAATAACTCAGTCAAAATAAGAGGCAGAATCCGTGGTATTAGAGGTTCTGAAAAGGACTTTATTCCTTACAAAGGAATTATGGTTCGAACCAGGCAATCATATTCCATCACCACGAAGGTTCAGGAAGGGATAGGCAATACATTATTGACAAGTAATGATATATATATGAAAAGCATTACATTAAGACAGATGCAGGAGGCGTAACAGCTGATAATACAGATAAGAATACACATACGTAATGAAAATAGGCGTAATAATAGGCGTATACTAGAAACGTCATTAAAAATGATGTCACAAGTGGGTGGATCCATAAGAGAATCCTGTAGTGTCAGCAGAAATATTTGGCAGAGATGCGCGCGCAGCCGCATGACGTGTGATTGACGTGTAACTAGAGGGTGAAGGGGAATTGACATTTAGCTCTACATGTGGAGACAGAAGTCTGGGGGGTCAGGTCAACCTAATCCCAAATCGTATCTAATATCTTTGTTTAAGGAACTGTTTTATCCAAAAGGAAAGGTCTCTCGGACGGAATCTATTCTATACTGACTGTTAGTGCATGTACAAGCGTCTATGTGTCTACATGAGATGCGTGGGGGCAGGAATCTTCCATGGTAACAGGGGCTATGAATTACTTGCATAAAGACAGCGAGGCCGGGCCCTTTGCTCGGTAGCTGGAAGGATGTTTACCTAAACTACTAGACAGGAATGCATTGAATGAGGAGCGGAGCAGATAACTTGAAGGCTGAATACAGTTTTTGGCAGGCAACAGGCCGCGTCAGGCACCGCTAGCCGCGCAGGGAGTAGGACAAAGTTCATGGATACGGATGCAGGTCCAGGCTGGAGCATTTCAGAGGCAGAAACAGGAAAAGGCTTGATGGCAGAATTCAGGGCCTACTCACCTGAACTGTAAAACGTGAAAAGTGAACCATATAAAGTCGGTGGCCAATCATACTTAGGAATGGAATATTCGACCCATTCATGGCGGATCTGAAAGAGGACATGTTGACGTTGGACGCACATGTATTTGCGTCTTCATAGCTGGAACTGGAGGGAACATACATGTACTTGTAACATGTACATGGAGCCGTTGGGGTCTAAGATAGGGGACATAACTGATCATAAAATTCATATTTCCTCGTGGCCAGAGCTTCCGGATCCGGGCGCCAGCTGAAGAACTCCGGAATCTGCTTGTTGAGTCTGGATGCGAACAGGTCTATTTGACAAGGGCCCCAAAACGTGTTCAACATTCGGAACACACGAGGGTGAAGCCTCCAATCGCTGAAATCCCGAAGATGTCGGGAATTCCAATCGGCTCTTTGGTTGCTGCACCCCGGAAGGTATTCCGCTATCACAAACAGTTTGTTCTGAAGGCAGAAGTGCCAAAAATCTTTGGCAATCTCCGCTAGGAGACAAGACCGAGTCCCACCCAACATATTGACATAACGAACCGCTGACACGTTATCCATGCGGAGAAGGATGCAACAATTCGTCTGACTGGGCGATAGGCACCGAATCGCAAACGAACCCGCCAGAAGTTCTAAGCAATTGATGTGGAGACTCAACTCCTCCGGAGACCAACGGCCGCCCGTGGACACTGGACCGGGCTCCCCAACCCCATCGATTGGCATCGGACTCGATCACCACCTCCGGAGTTGTGCCGAATAGGGCTCGACCATTCCACGATTCCATATGTTCCAACCACCACAACATCTCCCACCTCGCTTCCTCGGAGAGAGGAATCTGATCGGAATATTTGAGGCCGTTCTGGAGATGCCGTATCTTGAGCCTTTGAAGTGCTCGGTAATGGAGGGGACCCAGGAAAATCGCTTGAATAGAAGCAGCTAACAACCCGACGACCCGGGCTACAGACCTCAAGGACACAATCTGCTTGCTCAAAATCAACCTCAACTCTCTCTTGAAGAGGAGTTGACAAGTGAGGGAGTTGACAAGAAAACCTAGAAACTCGAGAGACTGAGAAGGAATCAACTCAGACTTCTGAGGGTTGATCAAGAAACCCAGATTCTGTAACAGATCTATGGTCCAAGCAAGGTGGTGTGAGACAAGGCGAGGACACTGACCCATTATGAGGATATCGTCCAGATAAATTATGAGCCGAACGCCCCGGGCTCGCAGAACTTCGACTACAGGCCTCAGAAGTTTCGTGAAGCACCAAGGTGCTGACGAGAGGCTGAAAGGAAGGACTTGGTATTCGTACCCGACTCCCTGCCATTGGAACTGCAGAAAACGGCGATGCGGTTTGTAAATGGGCACTGACAGATAGGCATCTTTCAGATCGAGGTGGACCATCCAGTCCCCTTCCTGCAGAAGATCGCGAAGAAGATGGATCCCCTCCATCTTGAAGTGACGATATACAACCCATCCATTGAACTCCTTGAGATTTAAAACAAGCCATGATCCACCCCCCTTCTTCTGAACTAGAAAGACGTTGCTGACAAAACCGCGAGGGTGACGGGAAGTCTGCACTATGGCTCCTTTTTGAAGAAGAGACTCGATCTAGCTGGAAATGAACAGTCGGTCTTGATGGGAAAAAAGCATGGGGCGAGGGGGAATAGTTTGAGAGGGGGTCCGAAAGAATTCTATCTTGTAACCTAGTACTGTATCTAGGATCCAAGCATCCTGCGAGATTCCTCGCCAATTGGCGAGAAAACACTGGATGCGGCCCCCCAACTGAACCTCTGACAAAGGAATCAGGCTCACCTGAAGGTGCGGCATCACGGTGACCTCCTTGGTTGCCTCCATAGCGTCCTTTTCTGTTGTTGTTGCGGGACCCACTGGTGGGGTAAAAGGAAGCTGAGGAACTGGAGTCTTGAGATTTTCCATGATGGGAAGAATATCCCCGCTGGGCGCCTTGTTGATAACCGCGGCCGAACGACCGCCCCCGATGTCGTCCGGCCCGGCCAAAAACCGGACGAAAGGCCCGTTTCAAGGAGCCTTGCGCCTTGTCAAGGCCGCTGAAAGTAGCCACAAATTTAGTAAGCTCCTTCAGAAAAGGCTGTCCAAAAAGAAGGCCCTGCGCCAAAGGACCTGACTCTGAATTAGACAACTCCGCCAATTTGGGATCAAGTTTTAAAAGGATGGAACGTCGACGCTCAGAGGACATGGCGCAATTGGCGTTGCCCAATTGACATATGGCGTGCGATGGTGGAAGGCGTTCGTTTTCCCGTAACGGTCACGGAGGAAAAGCAGGGCACCTTCACAGGAGCGCTTTCCGAGGCTTTCGTCTGCGTTTAAAGTAATACCGGCTTCCGCTGTGGTACGATGAGCAGGCAGCGGATAGAACTTTCTCCGGAGGTTTGCTTGCAGACTGAACTGAATTGCCGGCGGTAAGCTGTAGGCAGAGCGGGGCGAGCAAGGTGGGGAGTGCCACGCTGCACCTGAGTCAGCGGTTAGCGGTCGGTGGCCCCCGTTGAATACTTGAAGGGAGCTGTTTATTAATTGCACAAAAGACTGTGAAATAGCGCTGGGCAAGATTTTGCCTATCGAAATATTGTCAGAGAAACAGAAGGAGCAGAGGAACAACTTTATCCTGGTGTACACAGGAGATTGTAAGTCCTGTATAAAACTATTTTTTTTTTTGAAGGAGTACAAAGGTCAAGGGTCTCTTTTGCTGAGTGTTAAGGGGTTAATCTGTTTGAACTTTGAACTGGGGGGAGAGTAATACCGCCGCGCAGAGGAGCGCAGAGGAGCAGAGGCACATTACCTGGCCTGGAGAGTCTCCTGGGTCCCTAACGCTGCAGCCTCGCCGCGCCGCGCCGCTTTGCAACACCCGGCGGTCTGCGGCTGGAGACTACAGCTCCCAGGGAGACTTGCGGCGACCTCCGGCTCGCCGGTTTAAGAGAAGGACGCGTCGCTGGGCGGAGCCCGGGCAGAGGGCGGGCCGTCTGAGGCCGTCAGAGGCAGGAGGAGGCTGGGCTGGGCCAGAGACCCTGTGAGTAACAAACTGTGCTTTATTATTTATCCGGAGCAGCGTCGGATAAGGCTGTGGAACTTTGCAGGCTTATACCTTGATAAACTGGTCATTTGATTCCTGGTGACACCTAGGCATAGTCAAAGCTGAAAATCAACTCCGTTTAATCTACTACAATGTCAGGCACAAAGAAAGACAAGGTGGTTACGGGGGCAGGCTCCATGAACAATTTCCTTGTCAAAATGGTGAATAAAATCAATGATGACAGAAGGGCTTCTTTGGGCAAAGTAGCTTCTCTAGACTATGACCTCCCTCCAGAAAGAGCAACTACGCCGGAGGCACCTCTAGAGGGCGAAAATAGCACTGACCGTGTGTTAGGAGAACAAAACGCATGTAATCCAGCTAGCGTAGTAGTAGCTTCGATCCACCAGGCCCCTGATACCATTACGCTTGATTCTGTAATGCTTGATAAATTATCTTCTGACTCCGAGGAAGAGGTAGAGGTAACGGAAGGAAGTAAAAGAGAGAGACCTGTTAGAACCTGTAGAAAGCAGCAAAGTAAGAGGGGGGGTAAGATCACCCACAGGAGAAGAGGGGACACTCACTTGCCTGATAGTCACATCTCCCCTAAAGCCAAATCGAACGCAGAGAGTAAAAAGGAAACTAGCATCACCCTGAGCCCTGAGCAGTTTGGTTTGCTAATCAAAACCATAGAGGCCACTTTTGACCTAAAACTTAAGGATTCCATTGACTGCCTTGCAGCCAAATTGGACACCGCGAATGCGGAGTTAAAAAGACTAGGAGGTTTATTGGACCAACAGTTGGCCAATCTATCTAAGGCTAACCCCCCACTCCCTTCAACTAGTTCAGTGAGCTCTGAGGTTGTAGGGAAAGATGCTACAAAAGCCCCCAATTCACCTCCTTTGTTCCCTCAGGTCAATTGCATGGTTAACAACCTTACTGTCCCCCCAGCTACCTGTCCCCCACCAGTAGACTCGGATGTAGACCCGGCTAGGAGCCATCAGAGATCAGGTCTCTTATATAACACGAATGCCATACAAAGTAGGCGCAATAATTTTATTAATCTGCCCCCGGATTGCGCCCCCTATGTCGTCGTGTTAGCCAATGTTCCGGTGCATACCCCAGGCTCTTCCGAGCCACAAGAGGAAGTGCATGAATCACTCAAAAACAAAGTGGTGGCTTGGCTGAGTGCTAAATGTGGTTTCCCTACTAAATTTGCTGGAGACATTATCACGACTAGGAGAGTGAATTGGATTGGTCCCTCGAGGAAAACTTGTAGAGGGGATTGTGTGGTCGTGAACTTTAAATACCCACAACATGTGGCCACAGTCCTCCTACGGGCAGCATCTCTGATGGAGGACAGCAATGGTATTCAAGTGCGCCCGTTAGGGTATTTCTACAATCATGTCAATTTAGCCTCCCTGCCCAGACAAAGACTAAGTCCATTTACCCCGGTGGGGCCCAGATCGGCTCCTCAAAGTTTGTTACAGGGACGCGATAACCTCTTTACCTTTGGTCCCCCTATTACAACTCACAACAGATACGATGCTCTCTCAGGTCTCGATCTTTGCGATTGACGGGGTGACGGAGAGGGTACAGTGGACGATGTCATAGTGGATTCAACACCAACGGTTCATGTACCTTCTTCTGCTGTGGATGATAACAGTTTACCAGAGATCACAATTGATAAAGGGGACACGCTCAGACTGTTATCCTGGAACATTGCTGGTTTGCGGTCTAAGAAGGGAGACCCAAACTGGGAACATTTTGTAAAGCGCCACGATATCATTGCCATTCAAGAGACTTGGGATATGGAGTGTGATTACTGGTTGGACGGTTTTACATCTTATTTTGTACCTGCTTTGCCTTCCCCCGCAGGCCGGAACAAAGGAGGTCTTTTGACGCTGGTATCGGTGAACATCAAGGGCAAAATCACCCCGATAGACTGTGCCTCTCATAGTTTCCTCGTATTGGAGATAATATTAGAGGATGGTTGTAAATTGCTTCTTGTTAACTGCTATAATGCACCGAACGGTCACCCAGAAACTGTGCATTTTACATGGTTATCAGACTTTTTAAGTCTTTACAGAGACAAACAATCCACTTTGTGTCGATTTATTTTAATGGGCGATTTTAATGTTTATTTGTGCTCACATTGTGCCCTAGTGGATGAAGATGGGCCAGATAGCGTGTCCCCCCCTCACCTAGAACATACACATAAGGGTTTGGTGCTCGAAAATGTATTACGGGAAAATGAGCTGTATGAACCAGAATTCTTAAGATATATGAATGTATGATATTTGTTGTAGAATACTTTTATGATTTTAATTAATCGAATAAAGTGGACTTTGACTAGACATATGGCGTGTTGGGCCCATCCAATGAGATCATCTGGATTAATGATTTGGCCCGAGGCCTTAGATTTGTATCCTAAATCCAAAAGTTTTGTTAATGGACCTGTCAAATCCAGGAGTTTGTCCTGACAGGACCGCCATGCACGATCAATACCCTTTTTAGGGTCCTTTGTATATTTTTTTAAGTAGGTTAGCATGGATGGATCCACTTCAGGAGTGTCCGCGACTTTGTCTGCTAAATCCGGTCTGGGACATTCAGAATGCAATTGCGCTCTAACCTCCTTATCAAAGGCTTGACGCAGATGTGATTGTACATACTCTGCAACCTCGGTAGAGGGAAGCCAAGAAGAGGAATTAGGGTGGACAATGGCGGTGGGTTCAAAATTAAGTAAGGTAGGATGGGAGGATGCATCGACAAAACGTTCCTTGCGGAGCTTCTTAGCTGGTGGAGGTGAAACCTCCGGCTCTGACGCCGTATCAGGGGAGGAATTGCCATCATCCCTGATAGGCGAGCTGGAAGAAGTATCCCTGGAAGAGGTGCCATAAGAGTGGTCCGTATGGAAGGTTTTGGCCAATTTTGCAAAAATCTGAAAAATGAGGGTTTTTTGAACTTTTACCTCCAGAGGAGGAACGAGAAGAAGAAGACCCAGAAAACCAGCCTTGTTGCCTGGCATAATTACATAAATGCCGTTTTAAGGGTTCATAAGCCCTGACCATAGCCTTATTCACGGAGTGCTGGACTCCCACATCGAGATCTTCCACTAGCTCATGCTCAAACGACCCAGAAGGGTCCTCCTCAAAGTAATCCTCCTCTTCGTAATAGTCAGACATAATGGCACAGTAAAGTGACCGATAAAACCCACCAGAGGAACAAAAGAGGAGCAAATATGCACTGTTTGTGGAAAACACAAGAAAAAACTGTGTGTATAGACAGTGATATTAAAAAGGGGGAGTGGCAAAAACCCCTGGCAAGCCACAGCAACACAACCTCACTTGTGTGGAAAAATATATCTTCAAATGTGGAGGGAGGGTTTGCCTAAATACACCACTCTAGGCAAAGCCTAGGCAAGAGTTTACAGCCCAAGGTAATATTATGTGCCCTTGAGCGTCAGGAGAGGGTGGCAGTCACTGGTGGGTATTTTGAGCTGAATAACGCTGCTCCCGTGCTCCCTCAACCCAAAAAACGGCAAAATTGGGAAAAATAACATTTAAAATGGCCGCTGCACATGCGCGGAATGACCAGGAAGTGAAAGCCAAAAAGAGGACTACGCGTCGGAGCGACGCACGTCCTCACCCTCGTCTCCCTCTCCACAAAGTAATACACACGGGCGCAGAGCGCCCGGCGAAGGAGGCAACGAGCGCTCCCACCGAAGAAATGAAGCGTAAAACACCGCAACAGAAATGAGGAAATACAGGCAGATTAGAAGCCGGGCCAGAACCAAAGCGTCCCCCAACCACGAGGAAGAGCAGAGACAGGCAGCAAATAGACGCGCGAACAGCGCGTGCGCGTCACAGAATTAAAAACAGCAAAGCGCGTGAAGCGCTGAAAAGATACAGGCAAGCAATTCAAATTACAATAACAGAAATGAAATAGAAGTAATAAGTAATGCACTTAACTGGCTGCGGAGCAGCAAAGAAAGAGGATGTAGTATTCTCTTGTGCTCCATATATAGGGGTCTACTCTATGGTTGTCACGTGATACCCTCTAGGTTTATGGGTATTGTAGTTCATATTTGTGTTTTTTACTTTTTCTGATTGGCTGCTAAGATTTTCAGTAAAGAAAATGAGAAGCATAATCGGAGCCTCCGGTCCTGACATAGAATTTGCACGCGCTCCCTCAGTCGA
Organism: Triturus cristatus; assembly: GCF_964204655.1. Taxonomy (NCBI): domain Eukaryota; kingdom Metazoa; phylum Chordata; class Amphibia; order Caudata; family Salamandridae; genus Triturus; species Triturus cristatus. Next base: position 310,415,792 of record NC_140585.1, on the reverse strand, counting down.
TAGAAAAGAGTCGTCAGAGTGAAAGTAAAGATCATTGCAGTCAGAGCGGGCTGGATAAAAATGTAAGCAAGCTCCACAAAGGAGTGATTGGTTTCCTACCCTTCCCCGCTAACCCTCACTGCAACATTTGCATGAGCTCGACGTCCAACTCCGCAGCAAATGTTTCCTCGACGGTGTAATATCTAATATCTCCCACAGCGACAAATTCTGACTAAAACTAAATATTTGAAACTAACTAGCCCTTATGAAACGTCCGATATTAGAACTCTGTGCTTCTATATAAATATCCCAGAATAGTTGTTCGTATTTTAAGTGCACCACATCTGATGCAGCGCCTATTGTTTTTGAAGGAGGCTGATAAGTACATGTACTCTGTTTAATAAAAACAATGCAACCCGGAGGCGGGCTGTCTGAAGCTTTGTTGACTGTGGTAAGTAGCTTTTCCTTCGTAATCACTGCAGTGGGTGCCTACTTCGGCTGCGGGGGGACTGATGAGTGCGCATTGCCTGGGTGGACTGGTGAGTACTGCTGCAATTGGAGCATGCAGATCCTGGTTTAACAGAGGCTTTTACTCTGGTACAGCCATGAGGAGATTACAAGGGCTGTAGAAACAGGAAGTACTGTGTAGCCGAAGTGCACATGGAGAGCAAGAACACTAGAACGCTGACTTTTGTTGACATCAAGAGAGCAGCCTCACAAAGAAGTTTGGCGATTCTTCCAAAGGTGCGATGATGGGGGCCGTGTAACCATGGCCGTGTGGTTAATCCCTCTCCTGTTGACCCGCGAGCCAGAAGAGAAGCCCCTTCCCCAACAAGCGATGCAGCTCGGCCGCATGGTCATATTCAGGTTTGAGCGCCGCGGTCAGTGGCTTCTCCTAATTTTAACACTGGTATCATGCAGCGAACTTACAAATGGCGGCGGACCCGCAGCCAGCAATACGAGTGACACAAGCTACTGGGCAACACGATGGGCCCGAAAATCGCCACAAGCGATGGGAACGGGCAACACCGGGACCACAGCAGGGAAACATAAATCGTTTGTGATGAAAGTGAGAGTTGGGGAGGTGGCCGAAAAATAGAAGTTGGGACCAGTGGAGACCAACCTAGCCATAAAGTGGTGAACTTTTTCAAGAGACCAGACCGAGGGGTACCAACCCTTACTGGGCCAGTAGACTACCCCCCAGAAGGAGGCACACAGCAAGGTACCCTGGAAGAGGATAGGCTACACGATTGGGGGGGCACTAAAGAACATATAATCAAGAGGGTACCTGCCTCCGCCCTTGCCCCCACATCAGGAATATTGACTTGGAAATTAAACAATAGAGGGGGGGCAAAGCAATTGTCGCTCCAGTAGTCATACATTTAGAGGAAAAGCTGGTCTCAGGAGAACCAGGAATGGTAGACATTGGAGAGTCGCCTAATAATGAAACTCAAATAACCAATGGATTTCAGAAAGCTACAAGTTGGAAAGTGGATGATTTTGCCCCTGAAGGTGCTAGTGTCAGAAAAGAGAGAGTAACTAAAGCCAGGACTCCCAAAACCGCTAGATCTAAGTCAACTGACCATAGGGCAGAGTCAGAAGTGGTAGAACACCTCTTCTCGTTGTCAGATCATTCAGACGACCTAGGAGAAGATTGAGATTTGCAAGATGACCTGAATGATGGATCGCTGAGTGGCACTAGTGCATCAGGTGCAGAAAAGGAAGGAAGGTGGGAAACCGGAAAATCCAACAAATACGGCATGCCATCAAAGGGAGAAGGATCCAACACTGTTCTTATGTGGGACTACTCAGCAATGCCCCGGTTATGGAGGAAAGTGTTAAGGGGGAGTGTTAGTCCACTCATACAGCCAGAGGAAGATCACACTGGAGACCATATATCAGGGGGTAATGGCCCGTCATGATGAGACCAGGCTGGATACTCCAAGAATGCAAACAGCTAACAGGAAACTAAAAGTAGATATTCGCAAAATGAGGAAGACATGCACGGAGTACGCAACCAGAATGACAGAAGTGGAGAGCCAAGTGGCCACTCTAGAAGCAGAAGCCACAGCTAAGAAAAAGCTGGTTGAAGGTCATGAGGTGTGCTTGGAAGACACTCAATGGAAACTCAAAGCGTTTGAAAATAGATTAAGGCAGAATAACCTTTGGGTCCTGGGGTTTGCGGAGGGCTTAGAAAAAGATGTCCGGCAGTTTATTGTCAACATCTTTAAAGTGGCCTTTTCAGAACTGCAAGACTGGAACTGGTAAGGCGAGATTCAGAAGGCCCACAGATTTCCCTTCAAACAACATCATCAGCAGGAACCAGCAAACAATAGGCCCAGAACAATACTGGTATATGTTGGTAACGTTCTTTTACGCCAGGCTATCGCCGATAAAGCAAGACCAGATTCAAGGAGAGTGGTGAATGACTGTTCCTTCTTTATCCGACAGACTTCTGCGATGCTATGGTGGAGAGACGGTAGCAACTTCAGCAACTAATCCAGTCTATGCAGGCTAAAGGAGCACAGACATATTTACTCAACCATGCAAAACGTAAAGATATCTCAAGAGACCAAACACATTATTTCTCATCAGAGAACAAAGCAAAAGAGTTTCTTGATGGATTAGGCTGAATACGGGTATCAGGAGGTGGCAAAAGCAGGGGTCTCCTGGAAGAAATAAAAACAAAGGGGGGGGGAGAAAAGGTGGGTAAAGGAGAGAGGAGTGTGGAGTGAGAATACATGCACTTTAGTAGAACATTGCACTTAGTATCTAAGCACTAGGCACAGATATGGATTAATGAATTATTAAATGGGGATAGCAAGAGAAAGAGGGAAGGAGAGAGCACAATGGAAAAAGCGTGTTTACACATGGGTGGTTCACTAGTGGACAAATAAGTCTTGGAATTAGTATTTAGCAGCGGGGGGAGGGGGAGCCAGCTCCATCTATAGACCAAGCAAGGTCCAATTGCCTTAGTGAGGGGTGGGGGATGGGGAGGAGGGGGGTTGGGTACGGTCTGGGGAGAGCTTGGGGGGGGACAGAAGGTTGGGGGTAGGGTAAAAAAGTTTTGGGGTACTTATATATTGGCAATCATCACGGAATTAAAGGAGGTAAGAAATCTGAGAAAAAGCTGAATATGTTTTGGAATACGGTTTATACAGTCTGGAAGGTGGTCAGAGGACCCTTTGATGCGGGGTAAAATTCAAATCTGCACAATCAATGTATGTGATTTGAATGACAGAGCTAAAAGAGGTAGAATGGCAACTTGTTTTAAGGCTATGAGGCCAGATATAATATGCTTACAGGAGACCCATGTAAAATGGGAGAGAAGGAAAGTAGTAGAGGAGTTGGGTTACACATGGCAAATCGAGCAGTGGGGGCAGTAATCAGAACTAAAATGGATAATGTAGGGAGATGAACTATTGCAGATATCCACATTAGTACCAGAAGAGTCACAGTCTGTTCTCTCTAGGGCCCTAATCTAGACGACCAAGGAATGTTTCATACCCTCAATATGGAATTGTCAACATGGCCTACCCCTCTTATTCTCTGTGGGTTTAATTTACATCTAGAAGTGACAAGAAATTTGGAAATATGAGCTCTTACAGGGGACCGAAACCATTAGTCTTTAAGGCAGTTCAGCAAATGATTAGTGATCATGGGCCGGGGGGGGGGGGGGGGGGGGAGCTGATATATCCAGATTATGGCTATACTTTTCTGGTCGAGCCTAGCGCAGTGCGCATGCGCCGCCTATGAGGAGGCCTCTTGGAATCACTCCAGACTTACCCGAAACTTTTCTTTGTGGTTTTTCACCTTCCAGACATTCTATTGGCCTTTGCGTGTGGCTTTCAAAAATGATAGCACGCAATTGGCCAAAGGTGGGCGCATGTCCCACCTTTTCTCTAAATGTTCACTCCATCGGCCTCCAGCTGTCAGGAGCGAGCAGCGGTTCGCAGACTGCCAGCTGCATTCCTCCCTTGCCGTGGATCATGTTACAAATTAAACATAGCGCGGTCACTTTCACTTTCACTTTCGTGCCCGCGCGTGCTTGTCTTCCACACTTATCTGTGGTTCTTTTTAATATTCACTCCTTTATTTGTTTCTTGCACTTTTAAATTTGTCACGCTTTCTCCCATTGGTTTATTTGATTGCAAGCACGTTATTTAATTAAAAGTTGTCATGTAAAAAGGCAGCTCACGCCTGCAAGGCAGCCATAGTCATGTCAGCTTAGCAGACCGCCGCACTTCCGGAGCATTACCGGTGTGTATACATTGGACACTATGCTTCCAATTACCGAGCATTACCGGTGTGTATACCATGGCACACTACGCTTCCACTTCCGGAGCATTACCTGTGCGAATACCATAGCACACTAGGCTTTTACTGCCGGAGCATTACACATCTGTATACCATGGACACAATGCTTCCGCCTCCGGAGCATTACCGGTGTGTATACCATGGCACACTACGCTTCTACTTTTGGAGCATTACCGGTGTGTTTACCATGGCAGACCTCCTGAGGCGGAAGCCGGGAGTTAGAACTGCCGCTCATTTGTTTATTAAAATTGTGAATTGCTGCATATTTTTAAAACGCCACTTTCCCCTCTTCCCTTTCTTCACGTGTTCAGGGCACTTACCTGCCTGGGGAGACGCTGCGCAGCCGATCTGAACGCTGCCGCGGTCCAAACACCTAAGGGAATCTTGCCGCCACTGCCTGCTCGATCGCAGAGGCCACGCCCACCCCGAACCAGCATTTAAAGCGCTGAATACTAGCGTTTTATCCATACCTGACTGACCTCCTGAGGCGGAAGCCGGGAGTTAGAACTGCCGCTCATTTGTTTATTAAAATTGTGAATTGCTGCATATTTTTAAAACCCCACTTTCCCCTCTTCCCTTTCTTCACGTGTTCAGGGCACTTACCTGCCTGGGGAGACGCCGCGCAGCCGATCTGAACGCTGCCGCGGTCCAAACACCTAAGGGAATCTTGCCGCCATTGCCTGCTCGATCGCGGAGGCCACGCCCCCTTGAGGCCACGCCCACCCCGAACCAGCATTTAAAGCGCTGAACACTAGCGTTTTATCCATACCTGACAGACATCCTGAGGCGGAAGCCGGGAGTTAGAACTGCCGCTCATTTGTTTATTAAAATTGTGAATTGCTGCATATTTTTAAAACCCCACTTTCCCCTCTTCCCTTTCTTTACGTGTTCAGGGCACTTACCTGCCTGGGGAGACGCCGCGCAGCCGATCTGAACGCTGCCGCGGTCCAAACACCTAAGGGAATCTTGCCGCCATTGCCTGCTCGATCGCGGAGGCCACGCCCCCCTTGAGGCCATGCCTCACCCCCCTGGACGCCAGTCACAGCCTTATAAAAATGTGCCTTCCTTGGAAGCGCAGCGGACGAGCGCAGCGGGCGCGAAGATTGCGCGCCGAAGGCGCGCCTTAGGCAAGCCCGTCTGCGCCCGTCCGCGCCAAGGTAGGGCCATGGGCCGCATTTGCTGCCGGTTTCGACCCTTTACATCAAGATCAGCTTCCGTCAGGGCCTCCATACTCCAGAGAGTGGTTATTCCACCGAGACGGCCCTGCTCGGGGTCACAGAAAAGATCAGGGAGCTCATGGATGACGGCCAAACGGTAGCATTGGTCTTGTTGGATCTAAGTGCAGCCTTCGACACCATTTCTCACTCCATACTGCTTGACAGGTTGGGGGAGAATGGTGTCGAAGGCAAAGCACTGGAGTGGATTAGATCATACTTATCCCTCCGCACTTTCCAGATCTCCTCTTTGGAGGCATGCTCTGAGGTATTCCACTCTCCTCATGGTGTGCCACAGGGATCGATCCTGAGCCCTTTGTTTTTTAATTTGTACCTACGACCATTGGCCAATCTTGCAGAAAATGTTGGTCTTATTTTAATGACTTATGCAGATGATTCTCAAATCCTGTTTTCACTTTCCAAATCTGACTCATCTGCTCCATCTGCATTAAAAATAGGCCTTCAGGAAATTTTTAGTTGGATGCCAGCTAATCAACTTAAATTAAATGGGGAGAAAACAGAGGTCCTCCTCTTAGGGAATAGTAAAGATCTCTGGAGTGATCCCCATTGGCCATCGTCATTAGGTAAACTTCCACCTCCAGCCTCTCAGGTCAGAAACCTTGGGGTCATCATAGATGACAGTCTATCTATGACTCAGCAAGCCAACAAAGTGGCAGGCATATGTTTTACCATTCTTAAATGGCTTCGCAAAATTGTCTGGATGTTACCACCTACTACCCAGAAGACCGTAGTCAATGCCTTAGTGACAACTCGGCTTGATTACGGTAACATCTTGTATCTGGGCTCAAACAAAGCAGTAATAAGACGTCTGCAACTGGTGCAAAACGCTGCTGCCAGACTGCTTTGCAGAATCCCTAGATCCGCTAGTATCACCAAACATCTTAGGGACCTGCATTGGCTCAGGGTTGAAAACCGGATTCGTTTCAAAACCCTGACCTATCTATTTAAAATCAAAGCTGGCACTGCCCCCAAATACCTACAGGACCTTGCTAAGCCCTACCTCCCCAATCGCAGTCTTCGTTCTTGCACTGCTGCGAACTTTGCGGTACCGAGGTTCAAACGGGCTAGAATAGGCGGGAGATCATTTTCCTATTTGGGCCCAACTCTGTGGAACACATTACCCATTCATATACGCAAGGAGGAAAGCTATATGAATTTTAGAAAAAGTGTAAAAACCTGGTTGTTCGACAAATAAGTGCTTTAAATGCTCTCTATCCAGTTGTGTTTTGTGTTTTGCTGGTCCGGCGCCGGGAAACCCTTTGTGGGTAGCTGTGCGCCTTACAAGTGTTATAAAATAAAAATAAATAAAATAAAATCCAAATAGGTAAGCAATTTGCCGACAAAGGAATACTGTCTTTATCACCCTCCTCTTGCCCCCGAGCTGATGTACTTTGTGATGATGTTCTGTATTGTGGGCTTTTAAACGTCAGGTCTCTGCCCAAACACTGCACAGAGATCCAGCTTCTGATTGACTCACATGTACTTGACATCCTCTTCATGACAGAAACCTGGACGCGTCCAGACTGTCTGGTCGATCCGGGATTCGCCTGCCCTTCCGGGTTTAAATTTATTCACATCCCTAGGCCCATTGGCAGAGGCGGAGGCGTGGGAGTCATTTTCAGAGCCTCTTGCAGCATTAAAATCCTTACTCTTGACCCTATTCTGGGCACCGAGCTATTAGGACTCTCAATTAAGACCCACGCCGGAAACATCGTCACAGGGATTTTGTGCTATCGTCCACCAGGGGCCTTCAGCCTTCAGCAGCAACAAGCACTCATCACTACCCTACCCAATATCGCCCTATCTCATCAGAAGCTGTTGATACTAGGTGATTTTAATTTATGGCAAAACGGTATCCTTGATTTAGCTCTCAAGAACCTACTTTCTACCTGTGACAGCTTCGGCCTCTCTCAGCTGACCCCCAAGGCCACCCATAGAGCAGGGCATCGGCTTGACCTGTTATTTGCGGCACCTGACTTGGTGGTAATGGGTGAAATTCTTCCAATGGATTGGACTGACCATTCATTGGTTAAATTCTTTCTCCACAAATCGATTGACCCTTTCAAGGCCCCGACTCCGGCCAATGAAATTAAATGCAGAAACTGGAGGGCTCTCTCATGTGCTCATCCGTCTGGTGAATTGTTCCATTTGCAACACCTTTTTGATGTGAGCAAAAGCACAGACTACAATTACCAGTCCCTTGTCTCTAGGATCTCTAGGGTGGTCGACATCCACGCCCCCCTTAGAAACCGGACCTGTAGGGGCAAAGACTCTGCCCCTTGGTTCAATGCCGACCTAAAACTGCTAAAACTGGAATGTAAACAAGCAGAGAGACGGTGGAGACGTGATTACAATAAAACTTGCAAAGACACGTGGAAAACCAAGGTCCACGCGTACAGAACTCTCATCAAAAAATCTAAAGCTGACCACTACGCCTCCCTGATCTGTAACACCACCAACAATGCCAGGAGCATTTTCAGCATCCTAAACAGCATCACTAATCCGGAGTCTTGTAAAAATGCGATCATCCCGTCCCAAGATCTCTGTGATAATCTGGCCATATTCTTCAGGGAGAAAATTGAACTTATCCTTAATGATCTGGATACTCCTCTTAATACTGGAATCCCCCTTTCCTCGAACACTGTCACTCTGGAGAATCCAGCACCTTACTTAGAAGTGTCTCCAGAAGAATTCCTTTGCAAGTTTCCACCGCTAACACTCGAACTTTTCACTAAGATAGCTAGAGGGATCGTGTCTGGGTCTCCACTGGACTCGGTACCCCCAAAAATCTGGAAAGAATTCGAAACAGAACTTTTCCCCCCGCTCCATCTAATTTGTCAGCAATCCTTGATGACCGGCTCTGTCCCTATCCACTGGAAACGAGCGCTAGTCTCCCCTCTGCTGAAGAAACCTTCCCTGGACCCTGACTGCTCAAAAAGTTACAGGCCCATTTCATTGCTGCCGTTCCCTGCTAAGATAGTGGTCAGTAACACCCTTTCCAACTACCTGGAACATCATGCACTATTGGATGGGGCCCAATTCGGTTTCCGGCCTGCTCATGGTACCGAAACTGCCCTTATTATCGCCATGAACGAACTTCAAAGGCGAGCAGACAGAAGTCAGGCATCATTTTTGATACTGCTCGATATGTCTGCCGCCTTTGACACGGTGAACCACAAGATCTTACTGAATCGCCTCTGGGAGGTGGGAGTGAGGGATACGGCGCTGCAGTGGTTCCACTCTTTTCTGCACGACAGGCAACAAGCAGTATCTCTACCTCCTTTCCAATCTACTTTCTCCCCGGTAACGCACGGAGTCCCTCAGGGCTCGGCCATTAGTCCTATACTTTTTAATATTTACCTTAGGCCACTTATTCTGCTGATCAAAAGTTTCGGCATCCAAACCATTAACTACGCTGACGACACGCAGATGATCCTCTCCTTGGAAGGAGAGGACTCTATCTCCATAGAGACCCTACACAATTGCCTGCGGGAGACATCAAGGTGGCTGAAGATGATTTCACTTCAGTTTAACGCAGGGAAAACCGAGGTGCTTTTTAACAGTGGCTCGAGGACTCCCTGCCCGTTCCCCAGCAACTTCTGGCCTCCGGAAACTGCTTCTAAGGTACAGCCTGCAGACTCTGTCCGCAATCTAGGGGTCATGCTTGACCACCAGCTCAGCATGGAGACCCATGTTCAGAAAACCTCTGCCTGTTGTTATGCCATTCTGCGCTCTTTAAGGAAAGTTCTACCCCTCCTACCCACCCAGGCTCGCGCTCAAGTAGTCAGATGCACTATCCTGAGCAGGTTGGACTACTGCAATGCCCTCCTGCTCGGGGCCCCGGAGTATCTATTAGACAGGCTACAAAGAGTCCAATCTGCGGCTGCAAAACTTGCCTTGGGGCTCCCGTCAAGATCCCACGGACCATCCGCCTTGGCACAACTGCACTGGCTTCCCCTTAGACAGAGAGTGCAATTTAAGGCCCTCTGTATTGTCTTTAGGGCTCTCCACGGTTCCGGTCCTGCCCCTTTTCAATCCAAGTTTGTGTGGTACGTTCCTACCAGAAAACTCCGCTCCTCGGATGCCAAACTGGTGGTCACCCCCAGATTCAAGAAAGTCAGATCTGGAGGTAGATCCTTTGAGGTGACTGCCGCTAGACTCTGGAACTCCCTCCCCGCCGACATTAGACATACCGATGACCTAGTCTCCCTGTTTTCTCCCCCCCCATCCTCCTCAGACTCTGTCAGCGCCAGGATGCCTGCGACGGCGACAGTTTGCGCTTTATAAATTCCTAAAATATATAAATAAATAATAAATAAATGGCACACTACGCTTCCACTTCAGGAGCATTACCGGTGTGTTTACCATGGCACACTACGCTTCCACTTCCGGAGCATTACCCGTGTGTATACCATGACACACTAGGCTTCCACTTCCAGAGCATTACAGATGTGTATATCATGGCACCCTATGCTTCTTCTTCTGGAGCATTACCGGTGTGTATACCATGGCCATTACGCTTCCACTTCCAGAACATTACAGGTGTGTTTACCATGGCACAGTAAATTTCAATTTTTGGAGCATTGCCATTGTGTTTATCATGGCACATCATGTTTCCACTTCCGGAGCATTATCGGTGTGTTTACCATGGCATACTATGCTTCTGAAGCATTACTGGTGTGCATACCATAGCAAACCACGCTTCCAGTTCCGGAGCATTACCGCTGTGTATACCATGGCATACTACGCTTCCACTTCCGGAGCATTACCGGTGTATACCATGGTACACTAGACTTTTAATTCCGGAGTACTACCGGTGTGTATACTATGGCACACTACACTTCCACTTCTGGAGCATTACCGGTGTGAATACCATGGCACACTACGCTTCAACTTTTGGAGCATTACTGATGTGTTTACCATGGCACACTACACTTCCACTTCCGGAGCATTACTGGTTTATATCATGGCACACTAGGCTTTTACTTCTGGAGTATTACCGGTGTGTTTTCCATGGCACACTACGCTTCCACTTCTGGAGTATTACCGGTGTGTATACCATGGCACACTACGCTTCTACTTTTGGTGCATTACCAGTGTGTTTACCATAGCACATTACACTTCCACTTCCGATTACTAAAAATGCCTCAATTCCAGAGCATTACTGGTGTGTTTACCATGGCACACTACGCTTCCAGTTCCGGAGCATTACTGGTGTGTATACCATAGACACTGTGCTTCCAATTCCGGAGCATTACCTGTGTATATATAAGCTTTTACTTCCTGAGTATTACCAGTGTGCATACCATGGCATACTACGCATCTACTTCCGGAGCATTACCGGTGTGTATACCATGGACATTACGCTTCCACTTCTGGAGCATTACCAGTGTGTATACCCTGGCACACTAGGCATTTACTTCCAGAGCTTTACCCATGTTTATACCATGGCACACTACGCTTCCACTTCCGGAGCATTACGGTGTGTATACCATGGACACTATACTTCCAATTCCGGAACATTACTGGTGTATACCATGGTAAACTAGGCTTTTACTTCTGGAGTATTACCCGTGTGTATACCATGTCACACTATGCTTCCACTTCTGGAGCATTACCGGTGAGTACAACATGGCACACTACGCTTCTACTTTTGGAGCATTAACGGTGTATATACCATGGACACTCTGCTTCCAATTCCAGAGCATTACCGGTGTGTATACCATGGCACACTACACTTTGACTTCTGGAGCATTACCGGTGTGTATACCATGGACACTATGCTTCCAATTCCAGAGCATTACCGGTGTATACCATGGTACAATAGACTTTTACTTCCTGAGTATTACCGGTGTGTATAGCATCGCACACTACGCTTCCACTTCTGGAGCATTACCGGTATGTATACCATGGACACTATGCTTCCACTTTCGGAGCATTACCGCTGTGTATAGCATGGCATACTAGGCATTTACTTCCGGAGCATTGCCTGTGTGTTTACCATGTCACACTATGCTTCCACTTCTGGAGCATTACCAGTGTATACCATGGCACACTACGCTTCCACTTCTGGAGCATTAACGGTGTGTCTACCATGGACACTACGCTTCCACTTCCGGAACATTACCACTGTGTATACCATGGCACACTAGGCTTTTACTTCTGCAGCATTACCCGTGTGTATACAAAACCACACAACGCTTCCACTTCTGCAGCATTACTGGTGTGTATATCATGGCACCCTACACTTCTACTTTTGGAGCATTACCAGTGTGTATACCATGGCCATTACGCCTCCACTTCTGGAACATTACCGGTGTGTTTACTATGGCACACTACATTTCCATTTCTGGAGCATTACCGTTGTGTTTATCATGGCACATTACGGTTCCACTTCCGGAGCATTACGGGTGTGTTTCCCATGGTACACTACGCTCCTGAAGCATTAACGGTGTGCATACCATAGAACACTACGCTTCCACTTCCGATTACTGGAAATGCTCCACTTCCAGAGCCTTACCGGTGTGTTTACTATGGCATACTACGCTTCCAGTTCCGGAGCATTACCGGTGTGTATACCATGGCATACTTTGCTTCCACTTCCGGAGCATTACCGGTGTGTATACCATGGACACTATGCTTCCAATTCCTGAGCATTACCAGTGCATACCATGGTGCACAAGACTTTCAATTCCGGAGTACTACCGGTGTGTATACAATGGCACACTACACTTCCACTTCTGGAGCATTACCGGTGTGTATACCATGGCACACTATGCTTCAACTTTTGGAGCATTACCGGTGTGTTTACCAAGGCACACTATGCTTCCACTTCCAGAGCATTACTGGTTTATACCATTGTTCTCTAGGCTTTTATTTCCGGAGTATTTCCCAGTGTGTTTACCATGGCTCACTATGCTTCCTATTCCGGAGCATTACTGGTGTATTCCATGGTACACTACGCTTTTACTTCCAGAGTATTACCGGTGTGTTTACCATGGCATACTACGCTTCCACTTCTGGAGCATTACCGGTGTGTATACCATGCCACACTACGCTTCTACTTTTGGAGCATTACCAGTGTATACTATGGTACACTAGGTTTTTACTTCCTGAGTATTACCGGTGCTTATACCATGGCACACTATGCTTCCAGTTCCAGAGCATTACCGGTGTGTATACCATAGACACTATGCTTTCAATTCCGGAGCATTACCGGTGTATACCATGGTACAATAGGCTTTTACTTCCTGAGTATTACCGGTGTGTATACCATGGACACTACGCTTGCACTTCCGGAGCATTACCCATGTGTATAACATAGCACATGCTTCCACTTCCGGGGCATTACTGGTGTGTATACCATGGACACTATACTTCCAATTCTGGAGCATTACCAGTGTCTACCATGGTACACAAGACTTTTAATTCCGGAGTACTACCGTTGTGTATACCATGGCAAACTACTTTTCCACTTTTGGAGCATTACAGGTGTGTTTACCATGGCACACTACGCTTCCACTTCCGGAGCATTACTGGTTTATACCATGGCACACTAGGCTTTTACTTCCGGAGTATTTCCGGTGTGTTTACTATGGCACACTATGCTTCCTATTCCAGAGCATTACCGGTGTATGCCATCGTACACTACGCTTTTACTTCCAGAGTATTTCCGGTGTGTTTACCATGGCATACTACTCTTCCACTTCTGGAGCATTACCGGTGTGTAGACCATGCCACACTACGCTTCTACTTTTGGAGCATTACGGTGTATACCATGGTACACTAGGTTTTTACTTCCTGAGTATTACCAGTGCTTATACCGTGGCACACTATGCTTCCAGTTCCAGAGCATTACCAGTGTGTATACCATAGACAATATGCTTCCTATTCCGGGAGCATTACCAGTGTATACCATGGTACAATAGGCATTTACTTCCTGAGTATTACCGGTGTGCGTACCATGGCACACTACGCTTCCACTTCTGGAGCATTACCGGTGTGTATACCATAGACAATACACTTCCACTTCCGGAGCATTACCCATGTGTATACCATGGCACATGCTTTCACTTCCTGAGCATTACCAGTGTGTATACCATGGCACACTACGCTTCCACTTCCGGAGCATTACCAATGTGTATACCATGGACACTATGCTTCCAATTCCGGAGCATTACCGCTGCATACCATGGTACACTAGGCTTTTACTTCTGGAGTATTACCGATGTGTATACCAAGGCACACTATGTTTTCACTTCCAGAGCATTACCGGTGTATATACCATGGCACACTACGCTTCCACTTCCGGAGGATTACCGGTGTGTATACCATGGACATTATGCTTCCAATTCCGGAGCATTACCAGTATATTACATGGTACAATAGGCTTTTACTTCCTGAGCATTACAGGTTTGTATACCATGGCACACTACGCTTCCACTTCCAGGGCATTACCGGTGCGTATACCATGGCACACTAGGCTTTTACTGCTGGAGCATTGCCCATGTGTATACCATGGACACTACGCTTCCACTTCCGGAGCATTACCGGTGTGTATACCAATGACACTACGCTTCCACTTCTGGAGCATTTCCACTGTGTATACCATGGCACACTAGGCTTTTACTTTTGGAGCATTACCGATGTGTTTCCCATAGCACACTACGCTTCCACTTCCGATTACTAAAAGTGCCTCACTTCCAGAGCATTACCGGTTTGTTTACCATGGCACACTACGCTTCCAGTTCCGGAGTATTACCGGTGTGTATACCATGGACACTATGCTTCCAATTCAGGAGCATTACCGGTGTATACCATGGTACAATAGGCTTTTACTTCCTGAGTATTACCGGTGTGTATACCATGGCAAACTATGCTTCCACTTCCGGAGCAGTACTGGTGTGTATACCATGGACACTAAGCTTCCACGTGCAGAACATTACCAGTGTGTGTACCATGGCACACTATGCATTTACTTCCGGTGCATTACCCGTGTGTATACCATGGCACACTATGCTTCCACTTCCAGAGCATTACGAGTGTGTATACCATGGCACACTATGCTTCCACTTCCAGAGCATTACCAGTGTGTATACCATGGCACACTACGCTTCTACTTTTGGAGTATTACCGGAGTGTTTACCATGGCACACTATGCTTCCACTTCTGGAGCATTACCGGTGTATACCATGGCACACTAGGCTTTTTCTTCCGGAGTATTACCGGTGTGTTTACCATGGCACACTATGCTTCCAAAGCATTATGGGTGTGCATACCATAGCACACTATGCATCCACTTCCGATTACGGAAACTACTCCACTTCCAGAGCATTACTTGTGTGTTTACCATGGCACACTACCCTTCCAGTTCCGGAGCATTACTGGTGTATGAGATGGTACACTAGGCTTTTACTGCCGGAGCATTACCCATGTGTATACCATGGACACTACGCTTCCACTCCGAAGCATTACCGTGTGTATACCATGGACACTACACTTCCACTTCCGGAGCATTACCGGTGTACACTAGGCTTTTACTTTTGGAACATTACCGGTGTGTTTCCCATAGCACACTAAGCTTCCACTTCCGAATACTAAAAATGCCTCACTTCCAGAGCATTACCAGTTTGATTACCATTGCACACTACGCTTCCAGTTCTGGAGCATTACTGGTGTGTATACCATGGACACTATGCTTCCAATTCCGGAGCATTACCGGTGTATTCCATGGTACAATAGGCATTTACGTCCTGAGTATTACCGGTGTGTATACCATGGCACATTGCGCTTCCTCTTCCAGAGCAGTACCGATGTGTATACCACGGACACTATGCTTCCACTTCCAGAGCATTACCGGTGTGTATACCATGGCACACTACGCTTCCACTTCTGGAGCATTACCGGTGTGTATACCATGGACACGACGCTTCCACTTCCGGAGCATTACCCATGTGTATACCATAGCACATGCTTCCACTTCCGGGGCATTACTGGTGTGTATACCATGGACACTATGCTTCCAATTCCGGAGCATTACCAGTGTATACCATGGTACACAAGACTTTTAATTCCAGAGTACTACCGGTGTGTATACCATGGCAAACTACTTTTCCACTTTTGGAGCATTACAGGTGTGTTTACCATGGCACACTACGGTTCCACTTCCGGAGCATTACTGGTTTATACCATGGCACACTAGGCTTTTACTTCCGGAGTATTTCCGGTGTGTTTACTATGGCACACTATGCTTCCTATTCCAGAGCATTACTGGTGTATACCATGGTACACTACGCTTTTACTTCCAGAGTATTTCCGGTGTGTTTACCATGGCATACTACTATTCCACTTCTGGAGCATTGCCGGTGTGTAGACCATGCCACACTACGCTTCTACTTTTGGAGCATTACGGAGTATACCATGGTACACTAGGTTTTTACTTCCTGAGTATTACCAGTGCTTATACCGTGGCACACCATGCTTCCAGTTCCGGAGCATTACCAGTGTGTATACCATAGACAATATGCTTCCTATTCCGGGAGCATTACCGGTGTATATCATGCTACAATAGGCATTTACTTCCTGAGTATTACCGGTGTGTGTACCATGGCACACTATGCTTCCACTTCTGGAGTGTTACCGGTGTGTATACCAAGGACAAACGCTTCCACTTTCGGAGCATTACCCATGTGTATACCATGGCACATGCTTCCACTTCCTGAGCATTACCGGTGTGTATACCATGACACACTACGCTTCCACTTCCAGAGTATTACCGGTGTGTATACCATGGCACACTACGCTTCCACTTCCGGAGCATTACCGGTGTGTATACCATGGACATTATGCTTCCAATTCCGGAGCATTACCAGTATATGACATGGTACAATAGGCTTTTACTTCCTGAGCATTACAGGTTTGTATACCATGGCACACTATGCTTCCACTTCCAGGGCATTACCGGTGCGTATACCATGGCACACTAGGCTTTTACTGCCGGAGCATTGCCCATGTGTATACCATGGACACTACGCTTCCACTTCCGGAGCATTACCGGTGTGTATACCAATGACACTACGCTTCCACTTCTGGAGCATTTCCACTGTGGATACCATGGCACACTAGGCTTTTGCTTTTGGAGCATTACCGATGTGTTTCCCATGGCACACTACGCTTCCACTTCCGATTACTAAAAGTGCCTCACTTCCGGTGCATTACCGGTTTGTTTACCATGGCACACTACGCTTCCAGTTCAGGAGCATCACCGGTGTATATACCATGGACACTATGCTTCCAATTCAGGAGCATTACCAGTGTATACCATGGTACAATAGGCTTTTACTTCCTGAGTATTACTGGTGTGTATACCATGGACACTACGCGTCCACATGCAGAACATTACCAGTGTGTGTACCATGGCACACTATGCTTCCACTTCCAGAGCATTACCAGTGTGTATACCATGGCACACTACGCTTCTACTTTTGGAGTATTACCGGAGTGTTTACCATGGCACACTATGCTTCCACTTCTGGAGCATTACCGGTGTATACCATGGCACACTAGGCTTTTTTTTCCGGAGTATTACCGGTGTGTTTACCATGGCACACTATGCTTCCAAAGCATTATGGGTGTGCATACCATAGCACACTATGCATCCACTTCCGATCACGGAAACTACTCCACTTCCAGAGCATTACTTGTGTGTTTACCATGGCACACTACCCTTCCAGTTCCGGAGCATTACCGGTGTATGAGATGGTACACTAGGCTTTTACTGCCGGAGCATTACCCATGTGTATACCATGGACACTACGCTTCCACTCCGAAGCATTACTGTGTGTATACCATGGACACTACACTTCCACTTCCGGAGCATTACCGGTGTGTATACCATGGCACACTAGGCTTTTACTTTTGGAACATTACCGGTGTGTTTCCCATAGCACACTAAGCTTCCACTTCCGAATACTAAAAATGCCTCACTTCCAGAGCATTACCAGTTTGATTACCATTGCACACTACGCTTCCAGTTCTGGAGCATTACTGGTGTGTATACCATGGACACTATGCTTCCAATTCCGGAGCATTACCGGTGTATTCCATGGTACAATAGGCATTTACGTCCTGAGTATTACCGGTGTGTATACCATGGCACATTGCGCTTCCTCTTCCAGAGCAGTACCGATGTGTATACCACGGACACTATGCTTCCACTTCCGGAGCATTACCGGTGTGTATACCATGGCACACTACGCTTCCACTTCTGGAGCATTACCGGTGTGTATATCATGGACACTACGCTTCCACTTCCGGAGCATTACCCATGTGTATACCATAGCACATGCTTCCACTTCCGGGGCATTACTGGTGTGTATACCATGGACACTATGCTTCCAATTCCGGAGCATTACCAGTGTATACCATGGTACACAAGACTTTTAATTCCAGAGTACTACTGGTGTGTATACCATGGCAAACTACTTTTCCACTTTTGGAGCATTACAGGTGTGTTTACCATGGCACACTACGGTTCCACTTCCGGAGCATTACTGGTTTATACCATGGCACACTAGGCTTTTACTTCCGGAGTATTTCCGGTGTGTTTACTATGGCACACTATGCTTCCTATTCCAGAGCATTACTGGTGTATACCATGGTACACTACGCTTTTACTTCCAGAGTATTTCCGGTGTGTTTACCATGGCATACTACTATTCCACTTCTGGAGCATTACCGGTGTGTAGACCATGCCACACTACGCTTCTACTTTTGGAGCATTACGGAGTATACCATGGTACACTAGGTTTTTACTTCCTGAGTATTACCAGTGCTTATACCGTGGCACACCATGCTTCCAGTTCCGGAGCATTACCAGTGTGTATACCATAGACAATATGCTTCCTATTCCGGGAGCATTACCGGTGTATATCATGCTACAATAGGCATTTACTTCCTGAGTATTACCGGTGTGTGTACCATGGCACACTATGCTTCCACTTCTGGAGTGTTACCGGTGTGTATACCAAGGACAAACGCTTCCACTTTCGGAGCATTACCCATGTGTATACCATGGCACATGCTTCCACTTCCTGAGCATTACCGGTGTGTATACCATGACACACTACGCTTCCACTTCCAGAGTATTACCGGTGTGTATACCATGGCACACTACGCTTCCACTTCCGGAGCATTACCGGTGTGTATACCATGGACATTATGCTTCCAATTCCGGAGCATTACCAGTATATGACATGGTACAATAGGCTTTTACTTCCTGAGCATTACAGGTTTGTATACCATGGCACACTATGCTTCCACTTCCAGGGCATTACCGGTGCGTATACCATGGCACACTAGGCTTTTACTGCTGGAGCATTGCCCATGTGTATACCATGGACACTACGCTTCCACTTCCGGAGCATTACCGGTGTGTATACCAATGACACTACGCTTCCACTTCTGGAGCATTTCCACTGTGGATACCATGGCACACTAGGCTTTTGCTTTTGGAGCATTACCGATGTGTTTCCCATGGCACACTACGCTTCCACTTCCGATTACTAAAAGTGCCTCACTTCCGGTGCATTACCGGTTTGTTTACCATGGCACACTACGCTTCCAGTTCAGGAGCATCACCGGTGTATATACCATGGACACTATGCTTCCAATTCAGGAGCATTACCAGTGTATACCATGGTACAATAGGCTTTTACTTCCTGAGTATTACTGGTGTGTATACCATGGACACTACGCGTCCACATGCAGAACATTACCAGTGTGTGTACCATGGCACACTATGCATTTACTTCCAGTGCATTACCCGTGTGTATACCATGGCACACTATGCTTCCACTTCCAGAGCATTACCAGTGTGTATACCATGGCACACTACGCTTCTACTTTTGGAGCATTACCGGAGTGTTTACCATGACACAATATGCTTCCACTTCTGGAGCATTACCGGTGTATACCATGGCACACTAGGCTTTTCTTCCAGAGTATTACCGGTGTGTTTACCATGGCACACTATGCTTCCAAAGCATTATGGGTGTGCATACCATAGCACCCTATGCTTCCACTTCCGATTACGGAAACTACTCCACTTCCAGAGCATTACTGGTGTGTTTACCATGGCACACTACCCTTCCAGTTCCAGAGCATTACCGGTGTATGAGGTGGTACACTAGGCTTTTACTGCCAGAGCATTACCCATGTGTATACCATGGCACTACGCTTCCACTTCCGGAGCATTACCTTGTGTATACCATGGACACTAAGCTCCACTTCCGGAGCATTTCCGGTGTGTATACCAATGACACTACGCTTCCACTTCTGGGACATTACCACTGTGTATACCATGGCACACTAGGCTTTTACTTTTGGAACATTACCGGTGTGTTTCCCATAGCACACTAAGCTTCCACTTCCGAATACTAAAAATGCCTCACTTCCGGAGCATTACCAGTTTGATTACCATTGCACACTACGCTTCCAGTTCTGGAGCATTACTGGTGTGTATACCATGGACACTATGCTTCCAATTCCGGAGCATTACCGGTGTATACCATGGTACAATAGGCATTTACTTCCTGAGTATTACCGGTGTGTATACCATGGCACATTACGCTTCCACTTTCGGAGCAGTACCGATGTGTATACCACGGACACTATGCTTCCACTTCCGGAGCATTACCAGTGTGCATACCATGGCACACTATGCATTTACTTCCGGTGCATTACCTGTGTGTATACCATGACACACTATGCTTTCACTTCCGGAGCATTACCAGTGTGTATACCATGGCACACTACGCTTCTACTTTTGGAGCATTACCGGAGTGTTTACCATGGCACAGTATGCTACCACTTTTGGAGCATTACCGGTGTATACCATGGCACACTAAGCTTCTTCTTCCAGAGTATTACTGGTGTGTTTACCATGGTAAATATATATGCCTCCAAAGCATTATGGGTGTGTATACCATAGCACACTGCGCTTCCACTTCCGATTACTGAAAATACTCCACTTCCAGAGAATTACTGGTGTGTTTACCATGGCACACTACCCTTCCAGTTCCGGAGCATTACCGGTGTATGCCGTGGTACACTAGGCTTTTACTTCCGGAGTTTTACTGATGTGTATACCATGCCACGCTACGCTTCCACTTCCGGAACATTACCGATGTTTATACCATAGCACACTACGCTTCCACTTCCGGAGCATTACCGGTGTATATACCATGGACACTAGGTTTTTACTTCCGGAGCATACCGGTGTGTATACCATGGCACACTACGCTTCCACTTCCGGAGCATTACCCGTGTCTATACCATGGCACACTATGCTTTCACTTCTGGAGCATTACTGATGTGTATACCATGGCACACTAGGCTTTTACTTCGGGGGCATTACCCATCTATATTCCATGGACACTACGCTTCCACTTCCGGAGCATTAATGTATGTATACCATGGCATACTATGCTTCCACTTCTTAAGCATTACCAGTGTGTACACCATGGCCGGCGAGGTACATGGAAGTTGGTAAAAAGCAGCAATCCGTACACTCCATGGGGCTGTTCATGTAATTAATCAAACAGGAACGCAAGCCACTGTCTCCGGTCTCTCCAGCAGCCTTAAGCAGCATCTTACACATTCACCATCAAAGTGCAAGATGCTGCTTAACGCTGCTGGATGGAGAGGAGTCGGACAGTTTGACCACATACATATTCCACTCTAGTCTATTTGCTGTCGCTAGCATTGCAGCAGTCTGCTATGAACTGTTTTTCTCTGTGGCCAGTATTGAAAAGACTAATTGCATAGCAACAGGTGAATTATTCAATATGCATGTGATTGCACTTTTGCAGTACAGCCTGATTTTAAAAAAAAACAGACCGGTGTAAATAGGTTCCTACTATGTGAGAGGGTAATAATCGGGGCCACCAGAATTATGTGGCAGGCGAGGGCAAAATATGCAGCAGGGTTGAGTAAATTATGTGGCAAGAAAAGGCAAATTACGAGGCACAATGCGGCACATTTTGTGATGGTATTACTTCATTATTTTGCCATTTTGTAAACATGCTAACACTGTCTGAACTTTGGATTCACCTCATTAGTACCAGTGTAACACCCAAATATAGCAATAAGCAGCAGATAGGTATTCAGTCAGGCTTTGTAAAGGGCTTTCAGGAGCGCTGCAAGGAAATGCATGGGTTCTCGGATTTCCACTTCCGTCAGTGCCACATACTTCAGTCCGTGTTAAACTAGGATAGGCCCAGGTGATGTGACATTACATTAAACAAATCTGTGCCTGGGACACAGGGGGAAAAACGAGGAGGAAAGATTGCGGGCTTTCTCCCCTGGTCTGTTTCCTGTTGTGAATAGATTCCATTTTGTGTGGGGCATCTGCTTTTGGTGAATACCATTCCTGTGAACGAGTGCCTTCTCTGGGTTCTTAGGTCTTCACGATCTGGCTAGGGAGCAGGCTTATGCGTGGGCCTGTGGGGCTTTTTAAGTCATGACTATGGCCACTGCAAAATATTCTAAAAGAAAACATCACCAAGTTATTGAAACATATCTGTTAAGGAGCTTAAATAATCGTAGCACAATAAAAATAACTCAGCTCTTCAATAAAAATGGATTGAATGGAATCATGTTATGTGTTCTGGAGTATTAATGTTCTTTCAAAATTAGTTATGAGATTTAATTAAAAAAACTTAATTTATGAATTTCAATTTTTTCGTTATATAATGTTATAGCCTGCTTGCAGAGCGAACACATTCATATGAGTTACCTTGATACAAAATCACTACAGATATCAGAAATATTTGCAGTGCGCAACACAAAAGCTCAAATATTAATACGACATTTGGGGGTAAAGATGGGGCCCTGGATGTACAATACCTTATAGGGTGCCCTACTGCCTTTTAATGTTTACTCCTTGCTATCTCGTGTCCAGCCTGACGAATCACAATAATTTTTATTTTCTCAGTTGATTTCATTTCTAAAGGTATATCATTAAATAAAGAAATATGTGAGGTACTCAGCATTGTAATCTCAAAGTCTGTTATATTTACACACATACATCCAACCAACACACATCATATCACAACTCACCACTACATTCCACACCATGCCAGTGCCCTTACGTCACTACACTAAGCACAACCTGCACACAAACTTTACAGTACTAAACACAGCAGCTACTTTGCTCTACAACATACCTTCAAAACATTGCAATATTTCTGGCTAAACACTTATAAGGTTCCAAAGGCGAGTCCTATTGGCCATGCCAATGCTTGTTTTGCTATCCCCACAATAAGTTGGTTTGACTCGATTGTTTTTGTATCTGCCTCTTTAACTGGGCAAATTGGAATCAATTGCCATCCAAGGGCACTATCAGATCATAATCCATTGATATTAGAATGTGAAATAGCCGGCTTGAAAAACAAGTTAGAACCTGGACTTTGATAGGAAGCTACTCAGGGACAGAGAGTACAGGGAACATATTCAGGAGTGGCTGAATTGGTTTCTTCGAATAAATAAGGATACGGCCGCCCTGGGGATGATATGGGACTCCCTTAAAGCAGGAGTAAGGGGAGAGACATTGAGCTATAGCCTAGCTAAACAACAACATAGCCGACAGCAGCAGCAGGTACTGTATGACACACTTTTGAGATATGAGTCAGTGCTTGCTGGGATAATTGGGGGATGCGGGATAGCAGGCTTTTCAGAAAATAGGTGTAATCAGGGCAAAAATAAATGAACATCACAGCAAAGAGGTTGCTACCAAATATCAAAACCACCGGGCAGAGTGCTATGAATGCAGAGAAAGCATGGGACAGCTTATGGCACACAGTATTAGGAGGTTGCTAGGGGGTTGGAGATTATCAAGGGCAAACAGGGAAAAAACTGAAGTACCTACAGAAATTGGAGAGGTCTTCCGTGATTACAATTCAGTTCTGTATGCAGAAGATTCAATCTCTTTTCCAGAATCCTATCACAACTTCCTTAGTACTATTAAGGGGCACTCATTAGATCCAGAGGAAATGCAGCTCTTGGAGCTACCCATATCTACAGTGGAACTTGGGACTGCAGTAAAAGATATGGCAAGGGGGAAAGCAGCTGGCCCAGATCAAATCCCATTGGAATTATATGGAGTATTTCTCCCAGAACTCATCAAAATAATATCTTTAGTCCATTTGAATGTTTGAATGCCCAGGAGAAAGGGGTAACACCACCATATTGGGAAGACATTAATATGGTCATTTAAAAAAAAAAATGGGTAAGCCCCCACTAAACCCTGGGTTGTATAGACCAATTCCTCTTATAAATGCAGATGTGAAAACAAGATACTGGCAAAAAGACTAAGTAAAGCAATAGCAACTTTGGTCTCCCCATCAGCATGGCTTTATTTCTGGCAGGGGCGCTGATGATCATGTATGTAGGGTAATAACACTGCTGGATGAAGCTGAAGTGACTAAATCGCCGCTGGGCCTGGTATTTTTGGATGCTAAAAAAACCTTCGACCTAGTCTCTTGGGATTCTCTGTGGGAGGTGTTTAAATGGAAGGGACTCGGTAGGGGATTTAGGCCTTATATCAGGCACCCAAAGCCAGGATACAGATAATGGGTAAGAGTTCGAACCAAATTAGCATCACACGGGGGAGGAGGGAGGGTGCCCTTGCTCACCCCTATTATTTGCTCTGTACATTGATCAGTTTTTAAGCCGATTGGAGGGGAATTCGATGATCCAGCCAGTAATCTTGTCTCAAGGGTATTAGCATTTGCCAACGATGTGGTTGTGGTAACGCCAGCCCCTGGCAAAGCCATAGACCAGATAGAATGGGAGGCATGCAGATTTGGGGTAATATCTGGATATCATCGCAACAACACAAATTGTTAGTTTGGAAGGTAGACCAGGGAACAACCGCTGGGTGGGAGAAGCAACATATATGGGAGTGGCTCTTACTCCTGATATTGGAAAGATAGTCAAATTAAATCTGGCTCCATTATTTAATAAAAATGAAGATGGATTTACGTAGAATAAATAACATAGAGCTAACTATGAATGGTAGGTACAATGTATTACAAATGGTGGTACTCCCGAAATATCTTTATCTATTTAGAACTATCCCCCTGGAGATTCATAAGAGCTGGTTAACTAAGCTAGATAGTCTGTTTAATAGCTTTGTTTGGCAGTTTAAGAAACCAAGGTGGGCTTTCAAATATATGGTATTACCCTCCGACCGGGGAGGGAAGTTCTAGTACGGTAATATATTTTGGGCTTGTATGATGCAATATTTGGCAATATTAATGACTGGCAATAGCCAGGAGGAAAGCCAGTCTGCAATACCATCAATATATCAGCTCACGTTGGGTACAGATGTGAGAGGATGCTTCCTGAGGAATATAAAGAAGAGTTACTACAAAAAAACTAAGGTTAAAACAGTTGATGTGGCCTTCAAATTATGGAGTCAGATCAAAAAGCAATATCATATCACCAAAATAAATTGATACAGCCCTCTGTGGGATTCATGATTTTTACCAAGTAGATTTCAAGATCAGCCGCGGTCCGTGCAGGTAACAGCAGTGGGGCCGTGCAAGGGGGGATTTCGATGCACGATGCCAAGGGAAAATTAAATAAATAATTAATATTCCCTTGCGGCTGTTCAAGTTGGCATGTGTAATCGCTATAGGGTTGTGGTATTTTTAAAATTTGGGTATCTTTTAGATGATGGACAGCTCTGCTCGTTTACACAGCTGCAGGCAAAATTTGGTCTAAATCAGGAGACATTTTTTGAATATCTGCAGATTCGTGACTACCTCGGCAAGCTGGATGACAACCAATGGTCACGTGCTAAGTATCCAATATTAGATATAGTCGACCAGGGTGGATGTATTGGACCTATTTATAGGGCCCTGATAAGTGATCATCCAGATGAACTACAGAACCAGAAGTGGGAAGTGAGGGTAGGATCAAAGGGACCACTTTTGGAAACATCTCTGGATCGCTGTAAGGAGACTCTTCTGATGGCCAGCCTCAAGAGCCAATATTATAGAGCGGCTTTTGATTAATACTACATCCCAAAAAAGTATTTAAACAGGGGAGGAGGCCAGGTTCCAAATGCCACATGGCATACCAGAGGCTGATATAGTGTACATGTTTAGTACTTGCGCCTGGGTGGCTAATTATCTCCACGAAATTTCACTTTTTTTGGAAACGATCTTGAATCAACATATTAATATTACATCACAAGTAATTCTCCTGGGAGTTAGTGAGGATGTGGATCTGTCTAGAGGGGGAGTGTACTTGATCTTTGAAGCCATGGCTGTGGCACAAATGTGTCTAGTGACTGGATGGATTAATCTGGACCCTCTGACATTTATCAGGTGGAGATTGCAATTTTTGGGCATACATAATATGGAGAGAAGCCTCTATGAACAAAAAGTTAGTAGAGCACAGACGCGGGGTAGCTTGATCTGGGCCTCAGTTTATGAATGGATGAATCAAGTGAATGGGGGTTTATAAAATTAACAAGCGGACAAACTTAGGAATCTCATGGAAATAGGGGCACCTCTGCACATCCTGTTTTATTTAGGCCTGTTTTATATTTTGCCGAATGATATTTATGAGGAGATTACTCTGATCTTAACATTCTTTTTAGTTTTGAATGATTTTACATGCAATGCTCATAATCCAAGGTTGTTTTAAACGCTTTTAAGAATCCATCACTGTTTGCGCTTTAAAATATCTATTTTGCATCTTCCTAAAAGGGCTATCGAGAGCCAATTGTATATAGTATGTCATGCATTTTAAACCACTGCTATTACCCTGACTTTAATTTGCTTTGTCATTCAATTTCTGCATTAATGAAATATTCTAATTGATTGCCCTTGTTTATCTTTTTGAATGATATAATCGTATATGACTTGCTACCTCTACCTAATAAAATATATATATTTTAAAAAAAAAGAAGTTTAGCAGGTGGAAAAGGAGTGCTTGGGCCTCGCGGGACTGATAAGAGCAAATACAGAGAAACAACAGGAAATAGTATGCTACATCCAATAGATGTAGAGGAAAAGTAAGTGGCAAGCTCAGGAACCAGTGAAAAGCAAGGACATTTTGATTACAGTAGATTTCACAGGAAGGCAAAAAGGAAGGTTTGAATTTTGCAAAAATGTTATTTTGCCAAGTCAAGTTGGCATTTTAAAAGCTGTCTGACTAGGCTGCAATGGCTGTCTTGGAGCCATGGTTTCACTTTGTGACTGCAGTGCTGCATTCCTCTTGTGACATTTAACTTACTAGCCCTATGTACCATATACTAGGGGCTTTCAGGTAAGTTAAATATGCCAATCAGGTATTAGCCAATCACACATGCACTTTGAAGGGTCAGAGCTCATTCACTGGGACCTGTGCAGCAGGGTCCAATGCATTTCAGAGTAAAAAAACAGCAGCATCAGTCCAAAAATTGGGGGGATGATCATACAAAAAGGCATTTACTTCCAGGCCTCATTGAAGCGGACTTGCTTGGCATTGATTGGTTTCTCAGAAAGTGCTAAAATCCATGTAACTTCTGGGATAAGCACAGTCGAGTGAAAAATATAATCTCAGAAACAAACTTAAGTGAAATTATGTTTAGAAGTGCACAACTTTCCTATAACAATTGACATCAACCTAAACTTTGCAACAAGCCATGCCCTTCTTAGTGCAAGGTCTGCCATTTGTTGTGATATGGAGGTGTTGTGTAGCAGTAGTGAATCATGGGTGGAACCTGGAAAGCTTAATCACACACTGGTGATGTAGATATCATCTATGCAAGCCACCTGCACATTGATAGAGTGAAAATTCTTCCTATTGTGGTATATTTGCTCCCACTCATGAGGTGGCACCAACGTAAAGCCAATGCCACCAATGGCACCACCCACATCTGGTATGCCTCCCAAGACATAGAAGTAGGCCTTGGGATTGTACATCGTAGAATTATCTGTTGGAAAATGAACATAGTCATTCGTACATTTTAGCATAACATCCAGGAAGAATCTGATGGGGGACAGCTGGAAATGTTGGCTGTGACATCCCACTGGAGTTGCTATCTGTGCACTGGATTGAGTCAATAGCACAGAAATGTAACACTGACATAATCTTCACAATGGGTGGGATGGCAGCCTGAATTCTTATTTCCAGCAAAAGTTCAGATTGAAACTGTTGTGGAACAGGTTCAGCCTATATTTCTGTATGTCGTGCTTTCACTGCATGGTTTCTAGAACTGAAAGTGGTGTGTACCCTCATTCATTATGTTTGTGTATCCTTCTCCATCTTTCCTGCGTATCTACAACATGCGAGTGCAAAGTGTCATTGTCGTATGTTCACACATGTTTGATAGGCGTATTACAACAATTGTTATTTTAGCCCATGTCAAATTCAAAACACATATTTAGAAAGAATATTAAAAAATATTCTTCATTTGGTTCTACAACATATATTTTAACAAAATATGTATAAACATATATTGTCAACACTACAATTTAAAAAAAAAATTAGTGCCAAAACACCCAAAAAATAAAAATTAAGGGGCATATAAGCAAGGGCTGGCGATATAATTATCGCCGCTTTAGCGTCTGTTTTTGGGCGAAAAGCGACGATAATTATATCGCAATATCATCAAGGACTAGCTAGCGCGTGTTTCCTTGATGTAGAGCCCGTTTTTTCACAGCCTCGCCTCGCATCGCTAATGAGATGCAAAGAAGGCGTGGCTGTGAAAACAACACATGTTAATATCGTGAAGGCAGCTTCGTGATATTAACAAGGAGGTGCAGCGATAAAAAAAAATGCGCTAACTCAGCCTTAACTCAGGAATTTAACGTCTGTTAAATTCCTGACTAAGGCATACTTTTAATGGGAGATGGATTATGCTGATAGGACCACAGGGTCCTATCAGCAATGTTATCGCTGTTTTCAATGGAACATCGCTGTAAAACCAGCGATGTTCCATTGAAAACACCGCTATCGCTGAAATATTATCGCCATAGCGCTATGCGTTGTAAATATAGCGTTATCATTGCGATAATATTCAGCGATAGCCGGCGATAATATTTCTATCGCTATGTACGGCCAGCGATAATTATCGCTGGCCGTTGATAATATGACCCAAGTTACCCAATAAATGTGTTCAATGTTAAAAATATCTCCTTTTTAAAAATATTTTTAAATACGTATGTATGGTCAACATTTTCTTAAATACTATTTTTAATATTGCTTGCTGAAAACTGTCGAGATTGCCGTAGATTACACAGCAGTTCATGAATATTTACTGTATGTAATTTGGACAGTCTAGTTGTTATTTACTGAAGCAATGTCATGCTTCCATCAATTGTGCCCTTGTGCTCTGCCATGCTGTCTGGTATACCCTATGCTGACTTTGGTTTTGGATGGCAGACCAAACATGGCGGATGCCTGATGTGTCCATCATTGATGGCGGTCTACTTAGTGCAGCCTGTCGCTACCTGTAGCCGGCATCCACTGTCCCACGTTTGCTATATTGATCTGTGATTGTCGGAATCCATTGTTCATCCGTAAGTGTATGTTGACAGAAATTCTGTCTTGTTGGTGCACACATTTTTGAATGCCGTTAAGCCATTGACACCTCACCGTCAAGGGTAGCAGACCTCCTCAAAGTTGCTGCTCCTTTTCTTCTGCTAGGATGCAGCAAGGCCAAGCGAGGAGGCGACCAGGACCTCAGCTTCAACGACTACCTGCAGCCAGCTGTATGGAACAGCAGAGAGCCAGGGAAGCTGAATGCATCAAATGTACTACATTTATATTCAGTTAGGTATTGAAATGATTGTCCGACTTCACTCTCGGATCCTGTTTCAAATGTAACATCCACCATAAGAACATTATTTATAATCCTATGAAGTGGCAATTTGGGATTTACACACAATTTACTGCAAAACCACATATTACCTTCACCTTGTGTGGATAAAATGTCATTTTGATGACTGTATTCACAATATTTGTAACTCAGGAATATGAAAAAGAGCACTTTGGGTGACTGTCCAGCTTCTAAAATTAAAAGCCAATGCCATACCAAAAGTAAATATATATAGGCAATAGTATACAGCAATTATATGACATCATCATGTTACCGTACAGTGAACCCATCTGAAAGGCATGATTACAAAGAGGAGGACAGAGTAAAGTCATGCATCGAGCTCATAGTTAAACACGTGTAGCGCTATTCGTCTAGTACCCCCAACCATTTGCCCCAGATTCTATGATATTTCGCCGGGCATCCCCTGGCATTGTACATAATTCTCTCTTGTGCCGCGCACCAGTCCACCCCTCTGTGCCATTTTGCTATGGTAGGTGTAGCAGGGTTCAACCAGTTAGCCGCAGTGTAACGCTTGGCCACCATGATGGCTGTGCTCAGGAATAGTTTGTCGGGTCTAGACCCGTCCAACCCATCCACAACTCCCAGGAGCACGTTTAATGGCTTATGTGGGACCTCCCAGCCCAGAGCCTCTGTGAGTTTCTTTTCTATGGAATCCCAATCTCATGTAATGACGGGGCGGAGCCATATCATGTGGAAGAAATCTGATTGGTGTGGGTTGGAGAGTAGAAAGGATGCATCTGGTCTTAGCCCTGCGCTGTGAAGGTGTTTCGGTGTTAAGTATGCGATATGTACCCGACTATCCTCCCCCCCCCATCCTCGCACCTGCAAAAACCCCGACATCATCCCACGCGATGGTCCAGCTCTCAGGCACAAGACTACTGTTGATCACTATCCGTGGCATAGTGCACCCCCCCCCCCCCAGTTTCTATATCCCCAGTTGGTTGAAGGTTAGCTTATGGCTGCAACCCCATAGCTTGATGATACACCTCACAGGGGAATAGACACGCTACATGGCTCTTGTGCGGCGCAGTGACCACCGTGCGCATTGGTGGGGCAAGCCCAGACGCAGACCCTGGGCGTCTGTCTGCAGCTTAAAAAGAGTAACGACGCGCATCCCCGCGGGTCCCCGAGCTCGGGGGTCCGCCCGGGATGCGGCTGGGCGTTCCTGCCTTGTGTAGTTCAGCATCAATAGTAACTCCGAATGTGCCTCTGTATGTAATGTTTATACAAATGCCAATAAAAAAGAATTTTCAAAAAAAGTATGCGATATGTAGGTAGTACAGTTGGACCAGAGAGAGACTAGTGGAAGTGATGATTGTTTTGGGTGCTATCAGTGCATCTCTCCTGTCCTCTTCCTCCAGAGGCCCGATGCATCCCTCCCACTGGTCCCTGAGTCGGTTTAATGTATTGGGAGTATTGATTGTTAAGGACCGGTAGATACGGAAGACCCCTCCCTTCCCCAAGTTGCCTGTCATGATTTGTGCCTCGGGCGGACTGTATTCAGGTAGTGAGAAAAGTAAACATTTTTATTAGAAAAATATATGACTGTCCCATTTTTTAAGGTCTATGTAATATCTAATGTCATGAATTAGTACGTACCATACATCACAGGCCCTGGCTGTGGAAGTTACATTTTCAACTATTACTGGATTAAATGCCTATAAATAATCACTGTGCACTTGACGTTAACAAGGACTGAGTTTTTAAGGGTACAGGGTATACTACGATGTTTGGAAAAGAGTACCATCTTCATACAACGCAATAGACCAGAACTTTTTGTCAGATTTGCTATTCTGTCACTATGTGACATATAGTCCATCCATTTAATTAGAAGCCCAATACTTTTTAAGGCACTTGTGGACGGTGGACGGCCCAATCGTCATATTGTCATAGCGTAATTTATGCAAAAAATATGTTATATCCAATAGTGGTTTGAGCCCAAGATTAAGTTATAGAAGCTGTTATTTACCATGACAAGTATGTGACCTTATTTCTTGTGGTGGACTCACATCCACCTCAATTATTAACTCTCTCTACAGTTATATTTTTTCTTCTCATTCAAAATACAGTCAGCAGATTTTGTGCCCTTTAATTTTGCCCAATTATATCTGCATAGTTGTACTTTTTAATTCATACTGCATTCGTTGTGCTAAGTATCTCTATCGATATATATGGGTGCATGAGCCTCTGAGTGGGTCTGTGAGTGAGTGTAAGAGAGTGTGAGTGCATCTGAGAGTGAATTCATTGCTGTCTGAGTGTATGATTGTTGTTCATTTTCAGCAATGTTTGAGATTTCATTGCAACCTTGAGCTGAGAGTCACGACTTATCTGCGAATATCACATGTGGAGAGAAGAAACATTTTTCGACATGTTCTGTGCATAAGTGGTCCCTCAGAGACCCCCATATTCCAGTTATGGGGTCAGGGTACCTCTGTCCTGACCCCTTCTATTACAGTCAATAAATAGTTTCAGCCCCTGGGATCGTGTCCTGTTACACAAAATGGCACCTGCTACTTTCTGCACAGGTTGTGGCCGCCCAATCACGGCATTCCTTGTGGCATGTGCATTCACAACACTCTGCAAAATTGTCATGAAGTAATCCGAATTTTCGATATGCATATTTGTTTTTCTTTAAATATCTTGAAAACGACTTAACAGATTTATACCAAATAACAACAAGCATTGATAAATGCCATAGGTCACCCATATGTGATTAATATACATGGGGGGGGGGGTAGGTAAAAGGTGGAGGACACATCAAACTAGCACAGTGTAACTGAACTCTCTGGTAAGCTGCAGTACAAAGCTCTGCTACCAAGAAACATGAAGGGCGGGTGGTTCAACCAAGTCTTCTCTGCTGAACTCTCCACTGAAAACTGAGTGATTTCGAAGCTCACGTGCTTTCGGCGCTGCACAAATAAATGTTATTTTCACATTCATTTTTACCAAGAGCGACTTTGTTGAAAGAGAAATGAGTAAAGCTCTGGCACTGTACTGCTTCGGGAATGCTTATCCACCTAACCAAAACCAAGTTCTCTCGATCTGGGAGTAAGAAAGGGAACAGTGCCAGTCTCTACCTTTCTTGCTAGATGGGAGGGCTTTGGTGACTTCTGTTTTAAATCTCATTCATTTCTTAGAAGGTGCTGTATAGACATGGTAGTATTGTAGCTACTGTTTTAGAGGGAAAGCGCCATATACGTGTTTATTTGATACACAGTGTAGTTTTGGTATGTTAGGCATAGAGGTTTGAAACCAAATTGTAACAGCTACGTTCTTTTATTTTTTAGTGAACCCCTGAGGAAGGGCTTTGAAAGCCCGAAATGCATTGGGTAATATATTCACTAACAATTGAGGATGCTTTACGTATTTTGGCGTGCCTGGAAAAAGGCATGGATGTGCATATCCACTGCATGAGAAACTTTGATATAAAATACGCAAATGCAAATCACGTGTGGAAAGAACAAAGGAAATAAAATGAAACTAAATTAAAAGATTTGGAGTACATGGATTAATTTTGGATTAACTTGAACGATAAAGAAAGGTATAAGTCATTCATCAGGTGACATTCAGCTGTGCCCCTGGTATCTGGAGTGCAGTTTTCGCTCCAACTTGAACATAGTTTATAATAAACCAGCTTGAAATTATGTAAATTTGATATGTCTATAAATCGGTATACTTGAGTACCGAAAATAGAAGTGAAGAGGCGGGACAGAGGATGTGGCGTAACGGCCAGAGCAGCTAACCTTTGGCCTGGGAATGGATTCGATTTTGACGTCGGCTCAACACCTTGAACAAGCACACTAAAATACATGCAGACGACCAGCACACTTCAAATGCGTGCAGGTGTGCAATGCAAAATGGTATTAATTGTCTATAGTATGCGCGTGCGGGTCTGTGTATGTGTGACGGAGTGCAAGGAAGGAGAACAGAGTGTATGCTCGATGAGTGGCTGACTGCTTTAGATACTTGGCACTATTGCACTATTTAATGTACTTTCTCTGGAGCAAAAGAGAAATATAACCATAGCCATTCGTGCTATGTGACCTGGCACAGTGTTTTAAATTGGAAAACAGAGAAGTGATGTCAGTTCCTGTGTCCTTGATCCTTCATCATTGGAAATATAATTTAGGACTATTGTCTTGACTCAGGCAAGCACTCAAATACAGGGAGTTGTCCTCTACTTGCAATCTACTGCAATGACTGAAAATGCATAAAAAAAGGCATTACTAGGAAGACTGTATAAAAATCATGTTAGGGGCTATGGGGGAGGGGCAGATTACACGCAGAGGAAGTGCATGCTTGAAACTAAACCTTCAGCAGCACAGTATGGGTGTGGGAATTCTAAGAATAAGCGTGACGCAGCACCCCCGATTAGAGAGCGGGAGGGGGAAGTGAAAGGAACAGTCCCTGTTACAGTTTGTTCTTTATACCTCAAATGACCTCAGGCTTTCCCAGCTAACAGTATGTTTTGACATCTCCTATCTACTTTGTGTATACGCAATGGGTGACATTAACTTCACCTAATGTGTTTTCCGTTGTGGTTTGCATTCTAGATAATGGATGGCATAGACTTGTCTTAACGAACACGTCACCTGACTACTATTAGCGGGAATTACTCCCTAAAGATACTTTTCATGTATATCGGATTTTTACGTGACTGGCGGTATGAAGTTATCTTTGATCGTGGCTGTTTTAACTTGAAGGTACGATTTGTTTTCTTGTACTTACGTTATTTTAGCACTAATCGTTTGCTTGGACTTACTCTTCTACGCTTTCATGTGTTGTCTACATTGGGTGCATTATTTTTTATTCATACAGAGACGTTACTAATCTGTGCAGTCCGACTGACCCTGTATTTACCCTACCGGGTTGGAAATATCACCGGTAGTGGGGTAAGACGTCCCTATTTACTGTGTTTTACACGCCTCGCTTTCCATTGTCTTGGTATCTAAGAACACTTGTTTATTTGTTGTTTGTATTGTTTTACTTTACAGCATTTACTGCTGGTTTGGCATTAGCTTCAGGTATGGTCTTGTGTGTACATTTGTTTAGTATTTTTTTACCCTTGGGACTTAGTTTTTGATTCGCTCCACATTTTCGGGTGTATTGGTGATATTTAGTTCCTTTCTTCCTTTCCTTTTTTTTGACTTTACACCGATTGGTGGTGTAGGCACTATCGACACCTTTATCTTATTATTACTTCAGCACCTTCTTGGAGTTGTGGTGTTTTCTTCCTGTATATCTTCGCACTGATTTGATATACTACGTTTGTAATGAGCATTATTTTGTAGTATCGCTTTGCTTATGGCACTTGTCTTAGCATGAATTGTTTTGTATTTTTTCCAGCCCTGAAGATTCGTGGTTCACACTTCCCACGATGAAACACGTGTCGGCTGGTTATGCTTATTAAACGGAATTTTCAATTCATATATGGATGTTTTCTTTGATGCATTGTAATTACCTGTATCGATCGTTGATTATATAATTGTATGTGTGCACAGGACCGGTCTTTTGCTCAGTTTGAGGTCAATTTCTTTTGGCCTTTACAATTTGAGGGGTTTAGGGGTCTCCCCTCCCTGTTTTGCACCATACAGATATTGTAACTTACTATACCTACGTTTATCTGCAGAGCGCCATTACTTCCTAATATTTGAATACCCTGTTCTATGAATTTTGACATTCGTGCTATGTGACCTGGCACAGTGTTTTAAATTGGAAAACAGAGAAGTGATGTCAGTTCCTGTGTCCTTGATCCTTCATCATTGGAAATATAATTTAGGACTATTGTCTTGACTCAGGCAAGCACTCAAATACAGGGAGTTGTCCTCTACTTGCAATCTACTGCAATGACTGAAAATGCATAAAAAAAGGCATTACTAGGAAGACTGTATAAAAATCATGTTAGGGGCTATGGGGGAGGGGCAGATTACACGCAGAGGAAGTGCATGCTTGAAACTAAACCTTCAGCAGCACAGTATGGGTGTGGGAATTCTAAGAATAAGCGTGACGCAGCACCCCCGATTAGAGAGCGGGAGGGGGAAGTGAAAGGAACAGTCCCTGTTACAGTTTGTTCTTTATACCTCAAATGACCTCAGGCTTTCCCAGCTAACAGTATGTTTTACTTCAACTAACTGGAAAGTTTAGCCTTATCCCGCTAGAATTGGTTACCCCCATTTGAGCAATTCTGAATAGTTGAACTGCACAAAACACATAAGTGCCAGTTAACTTAAAGCAAAGAAAGGCAACGTTACTGAGGACAGCAATGAGAGAAAAAGACTGGAACCACCTGTTCCCCTTCCCTCTAAGAATGAACATGTGAACATACCAAGTAAGCAGCCCAAGTGGTGCAAGGGTGAATTTCTGCCTGGCATGATCTTTCTCTCACTCTCTCCTAACATTTTAACACTCCCCAGGATTCTACTCTCGCACATGGAAATGTCTCAGAGATTCAAATGTCATACATGTGCAGTTTACTCATTTCTATTTTGGGGTCGATTACGATGTTGTTCGGAAAGCATTCCTACAGAATCGGTTCCGTAATGCTTTCTGGACGACTCGGATCGGGGGAGTCCGACCGAGCGATTTGGATGTATCCGGATGTTTCCAGATAAGAGTCGGTCAGACTCCCATTGACTTCAATGGCAACATGTGTTCTGAGCGAGAACACAGGCTCCCATTGAAGAAAGGGGTTGTTGGGGAAAACCTTGCACCTGTGGCGGGCACCCCAAGGTACCTGCCACAATGTGCATGGTTGGAAATGGAGGTCCCTTGGGTACCCTCATGGGCCCGATTCGGAAGGCCCTGGGTGAAGGGGGGCCGGCTATGGTCCCCCAAAGGCAGATTCTGGCAGCCAATTCATTCTGGAGAAACCGATTCAGAACAGTTGTCTGAATCAGTCATCATACTCGCTCGCTAGGAAACCGAGTCCATAGAGCTGTACGATTCGGCTCCGAAAGATGCAACCTGTCGGAACCGATTCGGACAGCCCTACTGGTTTCCAGGCATCGTACTCGGTGTGTACGATTGGGTCAGAAACAAGGGTTCCGGATCTGATTCGGCAAACACAAATTCGATTCGGAACCCTTCCAAACTACATCAGAATCGCCCCTTTTGTGTATTCTGGTACCCCTTTGCACTGCATCCAGAATGTTAAAAACATAAACGTGAATTAATTGGGTATTTGCAACCTGACAGGAGACAACTGGAGCAGAGATTTTTTAAGGCATGAGCAAAGTTTTATTGATGTTTATGCAACATTCATAAAAAACTGTCTTTTAAATCAAAACAGGACCTCATATATGAGAAAAGGAAGGGTGCCACCAAGATTATTTGCAGTAACATTAGTGCGCTGCTGCTGTGACCTGGCCAAATGGGCAGGAAAGACCTGAAGTTAGATCATAAATTCAAAGCTATTCCAAACAGGGACCCCCAAAATACATTTGGCCCAGGGCTCCCCAAATCCTTAAGATGTCCCTGAACTGGAGATCTCTATGTAAGACCTGAACTATGCAAGATATCTCAATGTGTGCTACTGCATCAGGTCATGAGGCACTCACCGAACCCTATTTTTTCTGTTTACATTCTGATAGTTAATAGGCCTATATGTACAATAGGAAAGGGCAGCACAGCTACCTACAAATAAGAGAATGCAAAGAAAAGCATCACACGCTATTCACAAATGACACCGGACAACTTAATATTCACATAGGTACCCACCCAAAATTACAATTTAAAAACTTTTTCAAGCATGAAGCTGAATGTGTTCTTGACTATGTCTAAATGAAAGCTTTAATAAAAACATCCTTGAGTGAAGTGACTCATTCAAGGGTAGTAAAAATGTTCCCAAGCTATTCAGCGTTCTCGCTAAGCAATGCCTTCCAATTAATTTTATTGGCATTTTACAAATTCGTTGTTGAAAATATTTGACTGCTGATATGGTCTACTGTGGAAACAATACTTTTTCAAATGTCGCCCTGTCAATGAATCAAAGTAATCCTGGGGTGTGCTTCACCTAATTAGCTTTCTTGTAGTTCCTGCACAATTCCCAGCCCCCAGGCCTTCCATGTGAAAGAACTCTGCCCTACTTTGCCTGGTGATGCACTAATCCCTTCACCATTTCATTTGTACTAATCTCACAGCAAGTACCAGGTTCTACCACAACTTGTAAATGTGATTTTAAACATGAAAAGGTACAAACTGTGTAGTTGATAAACAACAACAAGCATTCCTGGACATACACCATGCGTTTGAACACACATTTACAAAAAGGGAAAAGCACAAAAGCAGTGATTGGGGTGGGGAGGTGGGATCTGTAGCTACAGCAAGAAGCAGAGGGAGGGAGATTGAGGGGAGGACAGGACAAACAGCAACACATGCAGATGGGATGAGAGAGTTGGATAGAGAGCCTGCAAAATTATGCAAAATAAACACAAGCGAAGCCAGGCACACAGCTGCGAGGGGTGCAGCTCACTCTTCCTGCGTGCTCAGTTGAACAAGTACCTTTTATATGACAGCAGCGGGGTCTCTGCAAGCGGCAACCTATGCAACAAAAGCAAGCACTAGAGAAGATGCCTGCTCCGGCCCCGGGAAGGACTGGTGAGTGCACGTTGCCCTGGGGGGACTGGTGAGTGCCAAACCAGAACTGGGATCATATGGTCTCCACTGAGACCAGCACAGCACACTGAGTACATGGCATTCAGCCAGTGCTGTAGCTTCAAAGCAAAGGTGTAGATCTTGTAGGGACAACAGGGGTGCTGACAAGCTGAAAAAAGTTCCAGCAAAGCAAATTGAAAGAGTGCTTGGGCCAAAGCAGACTGAAAAAACACACAAGGAACAACAGGAAATAGTATGCTACAGCCAATAGAAATGGAGGAAAAGTTATGTTATGTTAGAACTAATTTATAGAGCGCACGTACACCGGGGAGGTTTCATGGCGCTATTTTGGTTGAGATCCAGGTCATAAAAGAGGGTTTAGAAAGCCTGTCGGAAGAGGCAAGTGGCATATTATCAAGAAACGGCGTTAAAATTATCGCTGCTTTAGAGGCAGAAAACTGGCGCTAAAGCGCCGATAATGGGCTTGATAATATGCCCTTGAGAATTCCCATAGAAGCCCATGTTCTGGTGTCAACATGGGCTTGTATTGGAATTCTCTGCGGCATATTATCAAGCCCATTATCGCCGCTTTAGCAGCAGTTTTCTGCCGCTAAAGCAGTGATAATGTTAACGCCGTGCTTGATAATATGCCCCCAAGTTTTTAACAGACTCCTGAAACCAAGACGATTGGTACAGGAGCGGATTTTGAGGGGAAGAGAATTCTAAAATATGGGGGCCAAGGTAGAGAACCTGGCACCACCAGTGCGCTTTAATCTAAAATGAGGAATAAGTAATACATTTTAGTGAGCTGAGAAGATTTCGTGTAGAAGAGTATTTGTTAATCATATTATCAACAAATTTTGGGCTCTTTCCGTAAAGTGACTTGAAAATGAGACATCCAGTCTTGAAAGCGCACCGCTGAACAACCGGAAGCCAGTGTAATTGCTTCAAGAGAGGAGTCATGTGATGATGCCTAGGATGGTGGACAATCAGACGAGCAGCCTGATTTTGTGCTATCTGTAAGCGTCTTGAAAGATAGAGGGGGATGCCAAAATTTAATGAATTGGCATAATCAACACGGGACATGACCAAGGCGATAATCACCTGAATCCGGGCATCACGAGTAAGAAATCTACAAATCTTTTTTATTTTACGAAGTTGAAAACAACAGGTGGAGATCACTGAGCTAATTCGAGGCTTCAGAGTAAGATCCTGAGTTAGTAGCAAGCACACAAACCAATAAAAAGCAAGGGCGGGATATAAGCCCCTTTCAAGATTTCTATTAACTATAATAGATTTCACAAACATGCAGGCAAAACCTAAAAAAAAATCGCTTTCCGGACCAAGAGCTACCTTTCTGTAAAATTTAGTGTAATTCTGTCCAGCAGTTTGGGCTGTAGTTGTTTCTGAAATATCTATGGGAATTAACACTGGGGAAAAAGTGTTTTGGGACCCCTCCATTTTCTCAGCCCCCACTTGGCAAATCACCCCCAAACTTTCAATACTGAAGCTCAATGGAGTGTTGTATCAATTTTTAACATTTTGTGAAGATTCGTCTAACTGCACTAAAGTTATTGGCAAAACAAAAAACGCTTTTCCTATGGAAACTAGATCCTAATTATAACTACCTACTGGCGACGGCCTGTAGGTAATATAATAGATAGACAGATAGATAGATAGATATTCAAGAAGACAATAATATGATCTCAAATTTGTTGTATCACAATTTGATATTGGACTGTTGTTATAGCTCTGATAAATTTTTAAACTGCGAGTCATTTACAATGATTTATTCTTCCTTGATAACTGTGTTATATTTTGCTACAATTACATCCCATATGTTTATTGAAGTTTCATATAATCACTACACTAAAGTATACATAACACCCTTTCCCATTATCTAAGATGGGATCTAGGCATAAGCACTGACTAGGTCAAAGAGGCTGAAAACATCTTTTGGGCTCTTTTGGGCCTCTATAGTGTGTATCTCAATACCAAGGTAGTAAATTCTGGACAGAAAGAGTCCATTGGATGCCTTAA
Source organism: Triturus cristatus (assembly GCF_964204655.1). Lineage (NCBI taxonomy): Eukaryota > Metazoa > Chordata > Amphibia > Caudata > Salamandridae > Triturus > Triturus cristatus. The sequence goes on along the minus strand of NC_140585.1, from coordinate 310,375,733 downwards.
AAAGCACCTTCTCATTTTCATATTGAACTTCAAATTGAGAATAGGGTTGATTCCTGTATTTTACTGTCTTGATGCGTTTACGGTAGTCATGTGGGTCCAAACTTAGATAGTTGCCTTTGTAGTCGGTGATTTCCACATTCCCGTCATTCACCTGACACACCTGGAACCAACAGGTGTAGTCTCGTTTTTCTTTTCCTCGGATCCCATTCGGCGTTGAGCTCCAGTACATGCCGTTATCCATCTTGAAGGAGGTGCCCTTCGGAGTGCAATTTAACCCCATGGAAGGGTGAAGACCTTCAATGAAGTGTGAGTAAAAACTGGAAACATGGGGATCCTTAAAATCTAAAAAAAAAAAAAATTGTCAAAGGAGTTATATTAATATACCTGTCATCATTTGAGTCATGATATTCTTCAATTTGCCTCACGTTCCTAAATAGCGCTTACTGCTTCAGCTTAATAGTTTTCAAAACAAAGTCAACCTCAAATTCATGTTCATGGCCTTTTCATTTGTATCACAGCTTTTTACTCTGACGTGGTGAGAAAACATATTCAGATAGTTAGCTCTCCCAGCAGAGAGGTAACTATCAAAGAAGATGGGAGAGCAAACCAGGCACATTCTCATGCTTTTACCATCAGTGGCTTACGGCTCAATCACTAATGCTCGCTAGTGCCCTATTCCTCATTATCCGTCAATATGAGGAGGGACAACTACTAATATTATCACCTGGTTGTAGTAAATATTGTTAAGTTGCAGCCCCTCTATAGACCTTATTTGTGAAGATCGTGCACACACATGCACGGATGTTCTAAAAGACAGGCACTTACACTAGTGACATGCCTCGTTGGCATATTTTATAAAGTATATGCAGCTATATTGAGCATCGAGGACCAGATTTACTAAGATGTCACTCAGCACAGCGAAGCAAGGCCACTTGCTGTGCTGCATGAAAAGGAAACAGCAGAAATGCCTCCATATTTACAAAGGCATGCCGCAGTTCTGCTGCCTCCCAGGGCTGGTGCACTGTGTGCAGGCTTGCGCCAATGGAGGCATCCTTGTACCTTGGATCAGGGAGACGTAGCACTTTGGTGCAATCCCTGGTTTACTGACCTTAGTACATCTGAGATTGTGTCAAAATCCATGGGTAGAAGCAGAGAAACGTTCATACTCCATCCAAGGTAATGTTACCCAACTCAGCCGAAACCATTGCATTACATTACATTTCACGCAAATTGGCCCTTACATGGCTTTGTAAATCCCAGTTAAGGACTTGCGTTGCCTTGTGATGACTTGCGTCATGCAAGGTCGATGCAAGTCCTTAGTAAATCGCAGTCGCCACTGGTGCAGGTAAGCGCGGCGGGGCGAGCGGGAAGTCGACACACAACTGAATAGGTAAAATAAATAAATACACAAAACCACTTAACTTGCGCTTGCCGCATCACTGACTCAGCAATGTGGCAAGCGCAGGGTGGTAAATGTTTTTATGAATTTTATTTTCCTTATTCCATCATCTGTCGACTCCCTGCCCCACCACGCTTACCTGCTCCGGCAGCGACTGGTAAATTAGGTCCCCAGTATTCTTTGAAAATGCTGCTACCTTTTCATTCTATGAGCTTTTGGTGAAGGCCATTACAGAAGAATAGCAAAGTCTCCCACATCAGAACCCTACTGCACTGAGCGCAGCTATATTGAATTTTTCTTTAATATATATAATGAGGCTAGGATCACACTAAATGTTATAGAAGAACATGCATGAGCATATGTTGTCTGCAGTTTTAAAGAAAAGATGGATACGACATATGAACTGTTATGACTTAAGTGATCAATCAAGAAAATTATATGATTGTATTGTAGTCAAAATACGCGAATGAGATTCTTACCTAATTATAATGTGGAAACATGCTGAAAATGGCTGTTATGTCAGCAGGGGTGAATACCCTGGGTAAAATAAAATATATTTGTACATATACCTGGTGTTGGGGAAGTGTATGAAAGTTTCGGAATTGCTGTCTGCAGTGAAATTATGACATTAGGAAAGAACTGTTTGAAAGCAATCTTCTTTTTTTAATAATAATGTATTTATTTCTCCTGTGCATATACAATAGCATATGATTTAGATACATTACTACTACAGCCCATAAAATAAATAATGAAAATATAACAAGGCATTAGCATGCAAGCATATAATAACACAAATAATAAAATCTAAATTATTATACACATATTAGGATGCTTCCAATGCTGTACTCTATAATATCTGTGAAAAACAAGGGTGTTTTGCAGTGTCTCCCTACTTTCTGCCCCCATTTTTGACTGATACTGGTGGTTATTGACTCTGACTGTGCCATGGGCCCTGCAAACCAGGTCCAGGGACAGTGCTCTGTTAAAAGATATATGATCATTAGATTTAATTATCATTGGTTCTGACTGTCTACCTGTAAGTCCTTAGTATATGGTAGGGCATGCAAGTGTAGAGGCCCCGTAGATTTAATGCTCTTAAGTGTGCACTGCTGCGTTGCCTGCTGTCAAATTAAAAGTCAGCCCTGCATGCAGGCTGCTTTAAAAATAAAACTACATCCAATTTCAACTTTGTAATTAAAGGTAATTTAAAAGCCTTTAACCATCTTATTTTAACGTATAAGCCACTGTGTTAAAATAAGCAGGGACATTATAAAATATGTTTCATATGCCCTGGCGAGGGAATAACTACCAATTTAGTTTTTCCCCATTGTAGTACATTAGCTCCATGGGCTAACATGGGAAGGCTTTATTTAGCTTTGATAACGTCTAATGTGAGTGGAATGAGCTAAAATAATATTTAAAAGTGTTAAATTAATAGTTACAGTAAATCCAGCAACTTGCCAGGGTTGGATTTATTTGAACTATTATAGGAAATAAGTTATAGAACTAGTTTCCTAAAGTTATCCACTTGAGACATGTAAACAGCCTCTCCTGAATGGCTAGCCATTGACAGGCCGAGCCAAGCAGTCCTGATTAGGTGTTAAGTGGCCTGGGATGAGACAAAGGAGACTTCTGATGGGAGAAGACCTGCTGCCTGCTGCCTGCAGATGCAAGAACAGGAAGGGGGCTGGGAAGCCAAACTGGTCTTCAAGGGAGAATGACAGTAAGGACAGGAACCAGGCCCACCCCCACTTCCTGCACGCCTAGTCAGATGGGTGCCCCGTAATTGAATTAGGAGAAGGGCCGTAATGGGAGTGTGGGGAAATGCTACACTTTGGAGGAAGTGGTCATCATAAAGGGTGGAACCCTGCACCCCATTGGTCAGGGGTGCCCCTCTTCTTGCCAGCCCAGAAGCCTGGATAAATATGAGAGAGCTGTCCAGCAACTCAAATCCCTGCATGAAAATATCAAGAGAAGAAGGAATGTCCTCCTGAACCCCTGGTCTGTACCACAAGAAGACTGCACTCACTAGAAGTGAACTTGCTGCACACTCTGAGCTTCACAAAAGAGGACTTCGCCTGTCGTAAAAAGATTAAGGAGTGGACTCCCTGAAACCAACAGGTAGAAAAGAGCTTTAAGAAGCCACCTGCATCCACTCAACCAAGACAAGTAAAGCTAAGCAGCTTCACATGGATATTTTTATAAATTTGACTGTATTGGTGCTTTGTAAATGCTTTACACACCTGTATCCTAAGTTAAGCCTGACTGCTCGTCAGCAAAGCTAACAAGGATTGAGCAAGGATTAATTTACTGAGACGTGACTGGACATGTTTTGTGATTGTGGTGTTATTATCAGCTGTAGGTACCTACCTGCACCCACTAATAAACCATGATCCAACAATATCCAGTTCAAATTCTATATTATTGGATGCGGATTTTGATCCAAAAAGTCAAAGTCGTAACTGGCATTACTTTAGTTCATATTCAGCAACTAAGTGCAATTCAGGATAGATACAAGTTTACCATGACCTGAACCTCAATCGAGAACACTATTCAGAGCATTCCTGATTTTAAATGCCTACCTTTGAATGCCAGATCACTGATTAGACAGTCTTGAATGCTTATAGAGGAACATAACATCATGATGGCCTTCATAACAGAGTGTTGTGTTTGGATTTAGATGTCCCTACATAGGTTTTCCTGAATCATATCCTTATATAGGCACATTTCGCATTGCCCTTATTTAGGCATAGAAACCCAGTCCTTATTCAGGCATTAGCCATGCTATCCAAATACAGGCATGGTCAACTACATCTGTCCATCCCCACGTCACAACGAGTTCTTATAAACCAGACCCTTACGCCATTGGGACTTTCCTCAGCTAGGATTATTGATTTCTCCAAGAACTCATCTATTATGCATGAACTACTATTCTTTAGGGGTTCATTCATGATGTCTTCCTCTGCCCGACTTTATGTCAATGCTAACATTCCTAAGCACCTTCCAGGTATAAATATACCTTCCCTTACCATGGCAAACCACGGCTCGGCTACACAGCTCAATACGGCTCGCCACGGCAAGTTTGGAAGAATTCGAGTCCCCGCCTGATGCACTGACCAGACGCTGTCATCCCTGCTCGCAGAGAATCCAGCTTCCAGTGCTCTGACTCCCTTCGCGGGGTGTTAGAGTTTGAGACCCGGAAAGAGATTCCCACCTCTCTCGCTCTAAGGTATGGAGCTGACTAGAACCTAGAGGGACTCTTGGCATAAAAACTTGGCATATGCAAAACTATAGCATACAGCACCTACTTCTTACCTTGCGCCACACTTAGGTTAGGTACACTGGGGTAGAACGATTTAGAAGTATCCAACGAGTATCCACTTTTTACCCTATGTTATTTATGTATATGTATATGAATATATGTCATAGCTAGAAGACAATGCTATTGCAGTATTATTTCTTCTTACTGCTTACGCTGTGCGTATTATATCTTGCATACTGTCTTGCGATTGTAACAGCTCATATCTCTTACGTGAGAAACAGGACTGTTTAATAAATCCTTTTATTGAAACGCCCGTCTATCTATTTCTGTGTAACTCTGAAGAAACTAAGCATGCACGATTGACTGAGTGAAACTGTTATCTGTTGTTTCCACGATTCTGAGACATGTTCCGATTCTAAGGGAAACAAAGTTGTCATGTTAATGCGGTTGCCAGAAACTACTCCCTTCTTGTTTATTCAAGGAGTTTCTAGTGGCCTCTGAGTTAGCTGGCACACAAAGTAATTAAGTTTAATGTACTCGATAGAGGCATACTGACCTCAGTCCTATGCCACAACTATAGTGTATATTATTCCAATGCGCAGAGCCTATAAGGGAAATAGGAACTACACTACAAGAGTCCTGGACCGATAACTCCTCAGCACCAGATATTTTTAAAGTCTCACCCCCAGACTTTCTCTGCCACACGTTGGACAGACCACTAAGGAGGGGTGGAGGGCTGGCAGTTATCTATCATAAAAGCCTTGAGCCCTCATTTGTGACAGCCTCAAGCCTAGCCTGTGAAGCGCTGTCCGTTAGTGTGCGGTTCTCCCCTCAGGACACTTTCAAAGCTATGCTTATTTACCGTCCCCCTGGCCTTAAAGGTGGATTTCTTGATTCTATTGGTACTCTTTTGGAGGACGGGTTGTGTGCCAACTCATTTACAATTCTGGGGGACTTTAATTTTCATCTTGAAGATCCTTCTGATTTAGATACTCTAAGATTGACACAAATTATGATGGGGGGATTTCTCGAGCAGCGGGTAGAAGGCCCGACACATGTGGCCGGGCACACTTTGGATGGAATTTTTATGAATTCTACCTGCCTATCCCTGTCGGAGGTCCTGCCTCTCTCCTGGACAGATCATGCCGCTATCATCTTCTCTATTTCTCAGACACCTCATAATCCATCTAGACCAAAGCCCAGGGAGAGGATAGTTATACGGGCTTGGAAAGATATTGACAGCACTAACTTAGGGAATGTCCTGAAAGAAATGGCCTGAGTCTCCCCATCAATGTAGAGGAGGCCACGGTGGCTTATGTGAGTTGGATTGAGGCCGCTCGCAGCAAATTGGCCCCAGTCAAACTGTATACCGCCAGGTGAGGACTCCGCTCAGCCCCCTGGTTCTCTGACAACTTGCAGAAGCATAAAACAGACTGTAAGAGGTTGGAGCGGGTCTGGAGGAAAGGGTATAGCACTGTTAACAAGGAAGCATGTAAAGCAAGCCTTGCAAACTATAAAAAATTACTCCTAGAAGCAAAAAAAGCATATTTTGCAGGACAGATCACTGAAGCCAAATCCTCTTCTAGAGAACTTTTCAGAACCGTAACTAATCTTATGAACCCCGCCAAACCTAACACACACAGTAGCCAAGTACTCTGTGATGCACTAGCCTCCTCTTTTCTGAATGAGATGGAAGTCATCTTTTCATCTTTTAGCAACCAGCAGGGCAAGGTGGGTGAACTGGCAGGCAGGTCAAAGTCCGAGACACTTAATTCAGCACCCATATAAGAGAGTTTTACACCATTGGAGACCAAGGAGGTAACTAACCTGCTGATGAGTTGTCGTTCCGGATCCCCCCTGGACCCCTGTCCAGCAGCAGTTATCAAAAACACCCCAGAGGTCATTGCCGCCACCCTGACGCCTCTGTTGAATCTCATATTGGAGTCAGGTCAGTATCCAACAGCATGGAAAACAGCCTCAATTCTCCCACTGCTTAAAAAACAAATTTGTATCCTAATGATCCGAATAATTACAGACCCATCTCCCGACTTCCATTACCGGCAAAAATAATGGAGAAGGCTATCAATGTGCAACGTAGCAAGTTTTTTAAGAACAACAACATGCTAGATCCTTCACAGTATGGTTTCCACGTTGGACATAGCACAGAGCTAGCCCTGATTAAAGCTACGGAGGAGGTTCAAGAGGCGGTGGACCAGGGAGGCTCGGCGATCCTGATCATGTTGGATCTGTCAGCAGCCTTCGATACGGTCCATCAGTGCTAATGGGCCAATTATCGAGAGCTGGGGTCCAGGGCAAGGCCTGGAACCCAATGAAATTGTTTTTGGCTGATAGATTACAAATGTTGGATCTGGGAAGGGATAGGTCAAAGCCTTTTTCCCTTCCTTGTGGGGTGCCACAAGGGTTTTCCCTCAGTCCCACGCTTTTTAATATTTACGTGAGCCCGCTGGCTGCCCTTATAAGATCTTTTGGGCTGCAATTAACATTGTATGTGGACGACACACAAATTGTGTTGTCCCTTCAGCGGGGTAAAGAAGCTGAAACTGCCTCAAGATGTCACGACTGTATGAAAGAGGTAACTGGTTGGATGTCTGCGAACTGCCTGAAGATTAATGCAGGGAAAACAGAGGTGATTATATTTGGGAATAACTCCAACCTCTGGTCACCAGACTGGTGGCCCAAAGAAATGGAAAATCCCCCACGTTGAAAGCTAAGAACCTGGGGGTGATGATGGATAACAAACTGACGTTTGGGGACCAGGTCAGCGGGGTGGTCTCTGCGAGTTTTTTCCTCCTTAGAACCCTGAGAAAAATAAAAAAATTCCTACCAGAGGGAAGCTTTGGAACAGCAGTCTCAGCCCTCATTTTGTCCCGTCTGGACTACTGTAATAGTCTGTACCTGAATATTCAAAGGAAACATCTGAACAGGTTCCAGGTGGTGCAAAATGCGGAGCAAGGCTGCTAACGGGCACAGCAAGGTTCGTATCGGTTAGAAATGGCCTGCGACACCTTCACTGGCTCCCAATAAAACAACGTGCCCAATTTAAAGCACTATGCACGGTTTTTAAGTCCTTGATGGGCAGTGGTCCGGAATACCTGAGAAGGTGCCTTGAATGGTATGTCCCTGGGAGAGTGCTGCGCTCCTTGGAAGCAAAGCATGTGACTGTTCCTAGAGAAAAAAAGGCCAATTGGGGTGGCAGCAGTTTTACCTTAGGTGCCACTAAAGCCTGGAACAACCTACCAATGCATCTTAGGAACTCCACGGATCTCCTTTCTTTCAGGAAGGGGTTGAAAACGTGGTTGTTCACAGAATAAGTATAAGTGCCCAGGGATACCAGTTAGACAGTGCTCAGCGCCAGGACACCCTTGGGTAAAGTGCGCTTTAAAAGCCTTATTAACATAACATAAACATTTAGATAGCTGTGCACTTTGCACCTCTGGGTTCTAATCGTATTTCATGAAACATGTTTTAAGTTTCAATTTTTTCACATTTGAAATGTTGCTGATGCATAGAACATCAATGTGTTTTATTTATGTTTCAAAAACCAAATCATAAATAAAAAGCATTTTCATTTACAATGCCAATAGCTCAAACTTGCGTAAATGCGAGACCTATTGCATTGCAAATGCTTGTTTTCTGTGGCTTTGGTATTTACCTTTCACATGCAAAGTATTGCCTTTCATCCTGCTTATATCACCCACATAGTGTATTAACCTTTCTATGAGTATCTTTGCATTCTACCAAGCATTATTTGAGAGAAAATGTTTTAAATAATTAACAGAAATGTTGTCACCTTGGCTGACTCTTGCCCAGGCCTGAAGTCAAATAATGGAGCAGACCTGTGTAGCTGTTTCTGATACTAAGGGCCCGATTCACAGAACTAACTTAAGACAAAATCGTAAACTTACTACCATTTTGGTATTCACAGAAGGCACTTACTCATTTCGGTATTCACAGAAGGCACTTACTCATTTCGGTATTCACAGAAGTTAGGAGTCCTAACTTTAGGACTCCTAAATGCCTTCTGTGAATACCGAAAGTCTTAAAATTAGGATTTTTCTCAATTTAGTAGTAATAACGTTAGGACTCCTAACTTTAGGACTCCTAAATGCCTTCTGTGAATACCGAAAGCCTTAAAATTAGGATTTTTCTCAGTTTAGTAGTAGTAAAGTTAGGCCTCCTAACTTTAGAACTCCTAAATGCCTTTTGTGAATACCGAAAGCCTTAAAATTAGGATTTTTCTCAGTTTAGTAGTAGTAAAGTTAGGAGTCCTAACTTTAGGACTCCTAAACTGAGAAAAATCCTAATTTTACGACTTTCGGTATTCACAGAAGGCATTTAGGAGTCCTAAAGTTAGGACTCCTAACTTCTGTGAATACCGAAGTGAGTAAGTGTCTTCTGTGAATACCAAAATGAGTAAGTGCCTTCTGCGAATACCAAAATGGTAGTAAGTTTAGGATTTTGTCTTAAGTCAGTTCTGTGAATCGGGCCCTAAGAGTGCATCCAAAGGAAAGGATCTTAGATCAGAATCTAGAAGTGATTTTTTAGTTGGTGGAGTTCCATCTGATGATGATTTATCTTCGAGTGATTCGAATTCTGCTGGGCGGGCGGTGATCTCTAAATCTGGCAGACAGGGTGAAGCAGGTCATTTCTCATGCCACCTGCCGGTCTGTACTCCGTCTGTCTAACAGTAGATCAGGCCCTAATAGTCTTTCTGGACTTTGAGTTGTTCATTAGTGATAGTCTAACATGCTGAAGGGGAGCTGTCAGATTAAGAGTTATGCACTAATGCATACCTTCCATGATTCTTTGTCAAATGAGACAGGTGTACACTTTGCTGTATTACATGTGCACTGCAGTCAATGCACTGCACATGACTGTGGATGGGACATCAGCCATGCATTGACAGTGTGCCCTGTCCACCAAACCCTAAGGTCCTTAGTCTTTCCAACATGTTTTAGTTTGCCCCATGATTTTACCCCAGTTTTTTAATCTTGTCATGCTCATACTGTCCAAGGAATGGACTACAGTACATACTCAGGCACCCTCAACTTACTATCACACACTGTAAGGAGTTGGATTTAGCGCAGTCGGTGGCCAAAGATGCAAAGAATACAAGCCCTCCTGAACCTAATCAGGCTGCCACTGGGAGTCATTAATAGAGGTTCACCTAGAACTTGCACAGTATTATTAAGGACTCCGTGAGAGACACAGACATGAAGTGATAGTTTAAAATGAGCTTGTTTCCATAGTGATCGTGTCTAGGTAGAAGGCAGATGGCCAGGGTAGGAGTAACACTCAGATCATAGCAGTTATCACTACTCACATAGGTCATACAACTGCCAGGCACCTATGAACCACACATACCATCCGCCTGTAAACTCAGCAGTCTTGTGTCAGTTATACACATGCCAGACAACACAAAAGGAAACTCGTGGGTGAGTACATGGGTGAGGGCTTGCTTCCTACACAATTTTTATCCTATAGTCAAAAATAGAATTTCAGTTGATTGTATCAGTGATGTAATGAACAATTGAGTAAATTAGTCATATTCCATCATTTCTCACACTTCTCTCCACTACCAATATTTTGACATTTCTGTATGTGTTCTCTCAGAGTCAGAGGACAGGTTTGACACTGCACCCAAATGCAGACAGAGAAAACTTCACAGAGGGTGTTTCTGGAATATTTCTGCCCAGGGTAGTCTACCACGCAGGGAAAACAACCCAGATATTTCTGAAAGCTAGACACCCAGTGGAGTTCAGAGTGGAGAGACATGCTTGGATCTCATTATGTTTCTTACCCAGAATGTCCTGATAATGTTAAACTGTGCCCAAAATGTCCCTTATATGGAGGACTTCCAGAATCTCCCAGAATTTTTAAAACTCCTACCACTTAGCATTCCAATATTTCCTCGATAACAGTGGTACCTGAGTGAAACAGTTAACCCCTTTGGAGCGGGGTTCAGCCAATGGCCATCACCAGTGTCCACTATCCAGTGCGTCTGTCAGTCATTGGCTAACACTGGGGAGGGCTAGAAATAACCCTACAGGGCTTGCATTATAGGATTCCTTTTTTTTTTTAAAGGGTGGGGAGACATGTCAGCCCCTACTCCCTCTCAGAGCCATCTGTGATGTCAACGTGCCACGAGCCCTACTGACATCAGAGATTCCCACTGGTGGCAGAGGAGACAAAAGGTGAGCTCCTCCTCTGCGGCCCGGTGGGGTTTGGAGGGCCGCCATGCCTCCTCAGGTTTCAGGGAGGCCTTATTAGTAGGGGGAGAATCATCTTCCCTTTCCAATGATGCCTTCTTGAAATATTTTCCTGGCTTTGGATTGCGGTTGCGCCCAGATGGAACCAGTGTTTCTGGGGTTTCGCCCTCGTGGGTCGACCACCCTTGGGGGCAAAATGTATTTTTTTTAAAAGTGGTATTACCCCTGGGGGCGCAATTGTACATGCACAGGAAGGGAAAAGCTGTTTTCTTTTTACATTATGATTAACTTGTCAGGGATCGACCCTCCGGGCATACTAGCAGACCCTTGTGGGGCCCAATTTATTTTTGGAAGTGAGAGTTTCCCCTGGGGGGAGAAGGACCACACATTAAATTAAAAAATATATATATATTATTCTATAGGTAATAGTTTTTCATATAAATAAACATATTGTGCAGGAATTCTAGATTATTTGGCATTTTTTTTTCTTTTCTTCTTATAGTGTGTGTTTTCTCCCTGGGAAGGACACCTTGCCCCCCAGGGGAAAAAACACATTTGTAAAAAAAAAAAATGACACATAATCTATTATCCCTGCATAAGCTGCAGATTTGTAGCTCAAAAAAATAAAAAGTGACTAAAAGTGATCATATTCAAGTCTCAGCAACCCTGGCTCAAGTTTTAAGCAAATATGAGATTTTGTCCTCCCCCTCCAGTGATCATTGACCATTTTGTCTCATACTTTCTTTTCTTTCCACACTCCTCACCCCTGCTAGACAGATCGCACCAATAACTTTCTCCCAAAACCAATGGGGCCACAGAAAAGGGAAAAACGTAGGCCCGCCTATAATTCACTGTACACTGGTTTCGCCTAGGTTTGATGAGTTTATGTATTGTTTAACTGAAAATATTGACGTTGGGATAGTTTGGGATAGTTTTGAGAAATTCTGCACTTTCACTGAAAGGTTGTTTTTATTTATTTATTTATTTTTTAGCTGACAACACATGATGACTTACATAGCTGTGCGCCTACAACCCTGAGGCCGGCTGCGATGTTACTAATGGACACGCCACATCACAGCTTATCCCACATCCCGGAGGCTGGGCATCACTGTGTTCAAAAGTTGTAGTTCGGTATATCTTCAAGGCTTGCTATCCTGTATGCCATTTCTTGTAGACTTTTCCCGATAAGGGGCACAGATTTTCTACTTTAAACATAACACCTAAAGAAACCCACACCCTCCCCCCCCCCCGCCCCCCTACTCATAACCGTTGAGGTGTCCTGTCAGCAACCCACCTAAGATTTATCCTCGCACTCAGTACCTAACCGTTACGTCTGCTCCCGGAAGGGACTTACATACCCATTACTCATATCAGACAGGTGTACGTCAGCGAGTGGCCTCTCTGTCCTCCCCACTACCATCAATCCCCTGTTAGTATAGGGACTCTCCTACCCCACCTTCTATACGGCTCTACGAGCTCCTGGAGGTCGCCCCTCAGACCACTCAGGTAATGGCTGTGCTCGGGGTCATCTAGTCGTTTGTCCCCACCGTAGTCTCCATAGCTCCACCACCCCTCCCGAGATAGTCGGCGTATAGTCCCCAAAAGTTCTTTGGTCTGCTACGCAGAGGGAGCAGTTCGCTAAACCTCTCTGACTGCGTGCAGCAGTAGAGCACGTCTCGTGCCCACTGCGCCACTGTGTGCAAGGGACCCCGCATCCAACACAGTGCCACCCTGCGCTTTGCTATAAGCATACCCATGTCCACTAGCTTACGTGCTGCCTTGGGTAGCACTCTAGAGTGTCCTAGCAGGGCCACTGCAGGGTCCGGAGTAAGATCTAATTCTACTACTCTTCCTATCTGCTGATAGATGGCTTCCCAGAAGTTGTGGACACCTGGGCAGTAAATGTAAATGTAAATGTCAAGGTACTTATAGAGCGCACTGTCACCATACGGCCACCTTGCGGTGTCGCCTTTGCGGTTTCCTGGCGCTGATACTCATACCGCTGTGGAACCCCTCCTGGCTTTCCCTGTGAAGTGTCCACTCCTGGGCACCCCCAGGGTGAAGCCAGGCATCCTTAGCGCTGTTGGGGCCGGTGTGTAGGCTAAGCAAGCTATTGCCCAGAGTTGCAGCGTGGGGCCCGTGATTAGAATAGGCACCGAGGCGAGAATAGACAGGTCCGAGGAAATTGAGCCCGAGCCCCGCCGAGGCGGGAATCGAACCCTGGTCCCTGGCCAGAACTCTGCTTCAGGGTCTGCCGCTCTAACCATTGAGCCACACTCCTCCACAGTCCCACACTAAGTGGATAAAGTCAGCCATTGGGTGGCTGCATCTCTCACAAGTCGTCCCCTCCCGTAAGCCATACCGGTGCAGTCTCTCCGGCGTATAATAAACTCTGTTTATAAATTTAAAATGAATCAGCCTATGCTTGCCGTGTAAAGATATGCGACGTATACCAGAGCAGCAATACGCCCACATGGCATCGTCTATTGCAGTGTCTAGGTCCCTTTGCCAGGCTAATCTGGCCTTAGTGTATACCCAGCTCTCGAAGGGATTGCACCACCCACGGTCCCTGCAAGGGGTCAACCAGACCGCCCAGTCAAGTGGCATTGCTGGGGAGTATAATAATGCCCCCGCCGTTTGCTGCAGTATATTATTCCATGCATGCCGAGTTGAATTCAGTGAGTCTAAGAATCCCGTTCTGCGATCAGGCGGATCAAAAATAACCGCGGGCAGTGGGAGAGGAGCAGCGAACAGTCTCTCTAACTTTAGATATGGGACCGATTCATCGCCATGTATCCAGCTATGCGCCTGAGCACCCTGTGCAATCCTGTAGTACAGCTCCAAATCAGGCGCCCCCTAGCCGCCTAAATGATAAGGCAACGTCAAGACGCGCCAACTAACACGAGCGTGCTTACCTGCCCATGCCAGCTGCAACAGGGATTTAGTAAGCCTAGCAAAAAAGGCGCGCGACAACACAATAGGGATATTAGTAAACAGGAATAAGAGTCTGGGAAGTACAACCATCTTCATAATGGATATCCGACCCACCAGTGACAGGGGTAGCCTGATCCAGGTCTCCACATCGTCTTCTAGTTTATCAATGGCCTACCATAGTTCTCAGAGAGTACTACTTCAGAATCCATATGCAGTTGTATCCCAAGGTATCTGACCGAGTCTTCCGACCACTGAAGCGGATACTCCATCTCAAATGGGGTAGTGGTCGGGGTCAACGGAAAAGCGATGGACTTAGTCCAGTTTACCTTCAGGCCAGAGAGCGCCCCGAAATGCACCACTTCCCGCAACACCGGTGCTAAGTTATTCTCCGGGTCCCTGACATACAGCAGGGTATCGTCTGCGTATCTGGAGACCGCGATCCTGTATGTTGGAAAGCTCACTCCTCTAAGTCTGTGGTATTCCCGGAGGGCACACGCCAAAGGCTCCGCCACAAGGGCGTACAATATGGGCGACAGTGGGCAACCCTGACGCGTTCCCCTAGAGATTGGAATAGCATCCGTAACCAGGTCGCCTAGTCGTATCCTCGCAGTAGGTCCCCTATATAGCACCCCGACCATTTGTAAGAAGACCGGGCCTAGCCCCATTCTGGTCAGAACCTGTCGCATGAATGACCATTCTACCGAGTCGAAGGCCTTCTCCATATTCAGGAAGACTGCAAGAGCCCGCGTGTCCCTACGTACATGCTGCATAGTGCCAAACACCGTCCGCAAATTATACGTGAGGTTTCTGCCAGGCACAAACCCTGCCTGTTCCGGAGCAACCAGCTCTGAAGTGAGCAGGGCCAGGCGCGTGGCTAAGACTTTCGCAAAAAGTTTGGTATCGACATTTAGCAGCGATAGCGGTCGATAAGAACTGCATTCCTCAAGCGCCTTACCTGGTTTGGGGATAGCAACCAAAATAGCCTCTCTCATAGACTGTGGCATGTGGCCCTTAACACACATATCATCAAACAGTACCGATATATGTGGGAGCAGCAGGTCTATAAAGGTTCTGTAAAAGGCGACCGTGAGGCCATCCGCCCCTGGAGCGCTATGCGCCTTCATGCCCGCCAGCGCCTCCAGAATTTCATCCTTTTCTATGGGGAGGGCCAGAAATTCCCTGTGTGCATTAGTGAGAAAAGGTAACTTAATGTGATCCAGGTAGTCTCGTATGCTCTCTTCCATATCGGTCTGTTGGGAAGCATAGAGAGTAGCGTAATACGACTGGAAGCGTGCAACTATGTCCGCCTCTTCCGTTAATAGCACACCTTCGTCTGATCTGACCTTGGTAATAGCGACTCTACCCCTCCGGGCTTTTAGTATATTAGCAAGTACTGAGCCGGGCCTATCGCCCTCCCCGTACACCCTGGCCGTAGCGTACTTTCCTAAATGCTGCACTTCTGCATCTGCAGCCTCATGATATTCCGCTAACAGAGCCTTCAGCTCCTCTGTAGTGTCTTCCAACGCCTCTGACTGTTGCCTAGCCTCTAAGCCCCCCAGCTTGCGCTCCAATGTCGAAAGTCTCTGCCGGATATCGCGCAGCACCCCGGAATGCTTGGCTATTGCCACCCCTCTAATATAAACCTTAAATGTTTCCCAAATCGTTTGAAAGCTATCCACTGAACCTATATTGGTTTCGAAGAACAGAGTGATCGCCTCCGCCAGTTTTTCTTTAAAAAGGGGGTCCAGCAGTGAGTATGGGGGAAACCGCCATAGAAACGGAGGAAAGGTCTTTCTGGGTGTAGCCAAGGTCAGCAGTGTAGGGGAATGATCCGATAGTGTGCGCGGCAGCACCTGGCAGGCACGGACCTGTGACATAAGAGACGTTGATGCGAGCCAGTAATCAATGTGCGTATGTAAGTTATGATAGGCAGAGTAGTGCGTGAAGCCCCCCACAGTAGGATTAAGGGTTCTCCACACATCAGCAAGAGCCATACAGAGCATTTCCCTTCTGATTACTTTAACTGCTGCTGCCTGCGTTCTAGCCGGGCCTCCAGATCTATCAAGGCCAGGATTCAGGACCATGTTGAAATCTCCTCCCCACAACATGTGCGGCACCCCACAGTCCCTCACTGTGTTTGCTAACGCTGTATAAAACTCCGGGCAGTCATAGTTTGGGCCATAAACATTAACCAGCAATAAGTCCAGACCTCTACCCTGACAGCGCGAGAGCACAAACCTGCCTCCGTCGTCCGCTGCCAGCAAATGCGACCTGTAGTCCGAGTTAGGGTTGAACCAAGTCATCACCCCCCTGGCATGGGTGGTGAAACCAGCTGCGTGTGTATGTCCCATCAACCCTCTGGAGCGCAGCATGGGGCTATGGTTGGGGAGATGCGTTTCCTGTAGGAAGGCTATATCAATAGCGTGTCTATTAAGATAGTGTAGCACTTTACGTAGCTTCCGATGATCATTCAGGCCTCTGACGTTCCAGGTTAACACTCTTACAGAATCGAGCGCCCCACGTGTAGCTGTTTTACTAGTCATTGCTATCCTGTCTGAAACGCATAGCGTCTACCTCTGAGTGCTATATGCAACATGTATGATGGAGGATGCACAACATAGTATACTGACAATGGGACCTCATAACAAGAAAAATGGAACCCACCACCCTCCCCCCTCCCACAGCAGACCCCCCGCAACTCGGCCCTGCCGTGTCCCCTGTAGGGACTACCCACACCTCCCGCCATCCTGCCCTGAACAAATTAACCCCCCCAAGTTGTGGTATTCACTCGCGGGCGGAGGTCGCTCAGTCCTTAGTCTATAACGGGTTATCACCTTGTACCCAATTACGACCCCCAAGCGCAGCAAGCTAATGTCTGCCCCACCGCCATGCAATGACCACATCCCTGTGTACTCCTCTACATACCTCGCAATCCCCAACTGCGCGCCCAGCCCGTGTACCCCCCCGCGACACCCTACATGACATGTTGCCCGCCGGGATAAGGCCTATATGCCAGACCTCACTGCCCCATGTACAGTCTATAGGATATGTGGCCTATCACCGCACATGCAGTCCGACAGCCTATCAGTGAGCGGCCATCCATCAGTCTCTGTTTGCACCCCGCCCCATCAACTCCCACCAACACCTCAACCCACTCCACCCTCCTAGGTGCCAAATAAATGCAACACATGCTTGCCGGTCCTCCGGGTTCAGTCCTGATCCTCCAACGAGCCATCCGCTACCTCCCCCAGCAGCTGTCTCTCTGGGCTCCGCTTCTGCTCTTTATTCCAGTCTTTCAACGCCTTCTGCAGTGTCTTAGGGTCCAGGAAGATGTGGGATTTCCCTTGCCTGTTAACTCGCAACTTGGCCGGATACAACATCGCGTAATCCAGTCCTACTTCCCCAGCTGTTTTTTAACTGGAACAAACTGCCGCCTGGCCTCCTGTACTCTGGCAGTGAAATCCGGATAGAGCCAGATGGTTGACCCTTCATACACCAGAGTCTTCTTCTCACGTGCCACATGAAGGGCCGCATCCCTGTTGCGGTAGTTCAGTAGTTTCGCTATGATTGGTCGCGGTGGCGCTCCCAGAGGGGGCCTGGGTCCCAGGGATCTATGCGCTCTCTCTACCACAAATATCCCTGAAAACGCGTCCTTACCAAGCAGCTCTACCAGTAGCGACTCCACAAAACACTCCGTTCTCCCAGTTGACGTCGTCTCAGGCAGGCCTGTAATGCGCAGATTGCACCGACGCGTACGCGCCTCAAGGTCCTCCGTTTTATCCTGTAACACCTGCATAAGACGTCCAAGTTTCTTGTGGTCCGAATCCAACAAAGTCTGTGCTTCTTCAACTTCAGCAAGACGTTGGTCCGACTGATCCAATCTCTCCGCGTGCTTGTCAATTCGCTCCCCTATACGATCCATCCTGTATGAGAGTGCGTCGATCTTGGCGCCCAAGGAGGTAATACCGTTTTGCAGTCCTCTCTCCATGGAAAACAGCAGGCCCCGGATATCCTGTTCTTCTTTCGGCGGGACAGGGGTGCCACCGACCGCCCCCTCCGCAGGGACCTGAGTTTTGGGGCGCCTCTGCTCAAATGATAGTTTCGATTGGGACTTGTCAGACTTGCCCATCGTGGTTACTGCCGCCGCATGGCGTCGCGCACCTCGTCCTAAAAGTCAGCCAGCGGTGCCAACCAGGGCGCGCCGATGTGCAAAGTGTCTCACCTGGTGCAGTCCTCACCGGTCTCTTTTCCTGGGGCCCTGCTCCAATTGCGGGTGTAGCGCCGTCACTGGTTCTCCCCCCTGCAGATGTCTTCGCTCGGCTTCCCTAAGCAGGCCCACCGTTCCGCCACACGCGCATCGACGCTCTTCCTTCGCCTCGCCTCCAAGTTTAAGAGCAGATGTATTGGGCAAGGGGGAGTTGGGGGGGGGTGTCGCTATGACTCCAGCCCACTCCCCGCACTCCGCAGCCTGTTGTTCAACAGCGCTGTGGCAAAGACTACTCTCTCTCAGCTTCCCCAGGATGTCCAACTACGGGCCTCACTCCAGGCCCCCGCTCACAGTGCACCATGCGACTTCCTGCAGCCAACACCCCCACGTTGAGCACAGCAGCGGCTTCAAGCTGACCCTCCAACACCCAGGGCGGCCAATGCTCAACTTATCTCTGGCCAACGCGATCATCTAGTCTTCACTCCAGCGGTCGCCGCACCACCGCGTTTCATGTCCTCTCCTGCCGCGTCTCAGCCAGGCAGCCTGCGGCTGGGGGTTCCCTGCAGTGTGATTGCCTCAGTCTGCAGCTCCAGGGTACTCCTGCTGTGCCCCCCGTATGTAGCCTCCAGCACCCAGTCCCTACGTGCGCAGCTCAGCCGCCGCTTCGTGACTGTCAATGGCGGCCGAGTCTCCTCCGATTTAGGCCCTTCACGGCCCGAGTTTCGGTGAGTTGTGGAGGTGCCGGCAGTCCCAATCGCCCCTCCCACTATCTCCGTGGCACAGGCAGCACTCCGGGTGTCCCCGCTTCGTCTCGTCCGCCACTGCGCCCGAGCCTGGGCCGTAAAAACGGGAGCCGACGGGACGGGCCGCGTCCCATCAGTCACGCGGGCCGCACGCACAGCGACGCAAGTCCGCCTGTGCGCGCACCCAAGTCCGAGGATTAGCGGCCCAGCGCCGCTCCCAGCTCCGCCGGTCTCCACATCGTCCTGGCAGCGTCCCTCGGCACAGGAGTCGCGTCGCTGGGTAGCACACTGAGCCCGGCGCCTAGGGCTCTACTTTGGATGCAGTTACAAGGGTTGTGGGGCCGGATCAATCAAGGATCAATGTGCTGCGTGCCGGAGCCCGGGGCTCAAGCAGCCATCTTCGCTACGAGCTAAGTTCCGCCCCCTTCACTGAAAGGTTGTTAACCGTGGTTAAACCATTGAAGGCCCGCCCGTGAATTCCTGGTTTAATAAAGGCTCCACTAAGGTTCTTCTTTCGGCGGGACAGGGGTGCCACCGACCGCCCCCTCCGCAGGGACCTGAGTTTTGGGGCGCCTCTGCTCAAATGATAGTTTCGATTGGGACTTGTCAGACTTGCCCATCGTGGTTACTGCCGCCGCATGGCGTCGCGCACCTCGTCCTAAAAGTCAGCCAGCGGTGCCAACCAGGGCGCGCCGATGTGCAAAGTGTCTCACCTGGTGCAGTCCTCACCGGTCTCTTTTCCTGGGGCCCTGCTCCAATTGCGGGTGTAGCGCCGTCACTGGTTCTCCCCCCTGCAGATGTCTTCGCTCGGCTTCCCTAAGCAGGCCCACCGTTCCGCCACACGCGCATCGACGCTCTTCCTTCGCCTCGCCTCCAAGTTTAAGAGCAGATGTATTGGGCAAGGGGGAGTTGGGGGGGGGTGTCGCTATGACTCCAGCCCACTCCCCGCACTCCGCAGCCTGTTATTCAACAGCGCTGTGGCAAAGACTACTCTCTCTCAGCTTCCCCAGGATGTCCAACTACGGGCCTCACTCCAGGCCCCCGCTCACAGTGCACCATGCGACTTCCTGCAGCCAACACCCCCACGTTGAGCACAGCAGCGGCTTCAAGCTGACCCTCCAACACCCAGGGCGGCCAATGCTCAACTTATCTCTGGCCAACGCGATCATCTAGTCTTCACTCCAGCGGTCGCCGCACCACCGCGTTTCATGTCCTCTCCTGCCGCGTCTCAGCCAGGCAGCCTGCGGCTGGGGGTTCCCTGCAGTGTGATTGCCTCAGTCTGCAGCTCCAGGGTACTCCTGCTGTGCCCCCCGTATGTAGCCTCCAGCACCCAGTCCCTACGTGCGCAGCTCAGCCGCCGCTTCGTGACTGTCAATGGCGGCCGAGTCTCCTCCGATTTAGGCCCTTCACGGCCCGAGTTTCGGTGAGTTGTGGAGGTGCCGGCAGTCCCAATCGCCCCTCCCACTATCTCCGTGGCACAGGCAGCACTCCGGGTGTCCCCGCTTCGTCTCGTCCGCCACTGCGCCCGAGCCTGGGCCGTAAAAACGGGAGCCGACGGGACGGGCCGCATCCCATCAGTCATGCGGGCCGCACGCACAGCGACGCAAGTCCGCCTGTGCGCGCACCCAAGTCCGAGGATTAGCGGCCCAGCGCCGCTCCCAGCTCCGCCGGTCTCCACATCGTCCTGGCAGCGTCCCTCGGCACAGGAGTCGCGTCGCTGGGTAGCACACTGAGCCCGGCGCCTAGGGCTCTACTTTGGATGCAGTTACAAGGGTTGTGGGGCCGGATCAATCAAGGATCAATGTGCTGCGTGCCGGAGCCCGGGGCTCAAGCAGCCATCTTCGCTACGAGCTAAGTTCCGCCCCCTTCACTGAAAGGTTGTTAACCGTGGTTAAACCATTGAAGGCCCGCCCGTGAATTCCTGGTTTAATAAAGGCTCCACTAAGGCTCTGAAATGTCTGAAAGAAGTAACTAATAAAGTGCCCCGTGAACCTGTGGAAGTTAGAGAAGCGAGGAGGAATTATACTGTTACACTTGAAAAACAAAAACAAGAGATAGGAACCCAGGCATGGGAAGATCTAGAACACGCGTCCTCTGCTAAAGATAACAAGGCTTTCTGGGAGATAGTAACTCATCCTCTTTTTTTACTTGTAAAACTCCCTCAGGAACTGACTGTCTAATTTTAGAGCAAGACTGGGCTGCCCATTTCTTGAAAATATTCACTGCTGAGCCAGGGGAGGGGTCACTTGTATTTTCGCTAGATACTGTAATTAATTGTGAGGATTTGGTTACAATTGTGGAAGTCCAAAAAGTTATTGCCAGCGCAGGTTCATGATAAGCATCAGGCCCAGATGGGGTTCCTGTTGAGTTTTTTAACTATAATCTTGATCTCTGGGCCCCATTGTTAACAAATGTCTTTAGAGCCCTGGTCATTAGTGGAGGGTCGACTCTTGGAAGGAATCAGTGATAATTCCCATTTATAAGAAGGGTGATTAAAAACGAAACAGCAAACTACCGGCCAATTACTCTCATTGATTCTACTGCAAAGATTTTTTGGGAAAGTATTACTGGGGAAACTGGAAGCCCGGGAAAATGAGAGTGCCTGCTTTACGGAGATCCAAAATGGGTTTTGACCAATCTTGGGCAACTCTGAACAAGCACTTAATCTGCCCCATATATTAAATAAGTATGTCAAGGCCAGGAGAGGTGCCATGCACACAACCTTTATGGACCCCTCATCGGCCTTTGATGTAGTCAACAGAGATAAATTGTGGGAGATTATGGGGCAAGCTGGGTTGATTCCCCCTCTTTTAGAGAAGATTACATCAAGACACTACCATGAGGATTTGCTCTACACAGGAGGGTGATTTGACGTCTCCGATTCCAGTTACTCGGGGGGTCAGACAAAGTTGTATTTTGGACGCCTTTTTTTTCTCATTTTATATGAATGCATTTTTAAGGTTCCTAACCGCAGATCCTCCCAAAGTGGGCAACCGTTCGATATCCGTACTCCTTTATGAGGACAATCTGACCTAGGATAGACTGGTAAATCAGAGTCTCAATTTACTGAAGCAGCTTGTGAGGCACTTGGTAGATTTTCTAAAAAAATTGGGACATAAACCCTTGAAAGAAATAGTGATGTTATATAACAGTAAATGTCTGTCAGTGGCCACACATGGAGTGGGAGAATAGGGTTGGCCCTGGTTTCGTCTTTACAGTCAGTAGAGAATACATTTCTGTCCAAACATTTAGGACTCCCTAGATCCATTACAAGCCTGATCACACATAAGGAAATGGGACTACTTTTCCTGGAAGATTTGGTGAGGCAAGCTCCTATCATGCTATGAGTCAAAATATGGTTATCACCGGATTTGATATTCACTTGTGATACTGCAGAAGACTGTTTAAAACAAAGCAATGCACAGGCCATTCCATGGTTGAATTATGTCAAATTATTCCTGCAAGTATTGGGGCTGCACATCTATGGGCAAACACAGGAACCAATACCAGTCTTACCAAGGCGCAGGTTAAGTCAAAGTTCTTAGTTCACAAGGAAAACCTAAGAATGGAGAAAGCCTATGACATGATAACAGTCCAACAGTATGCAGGTGTTTCCACGTGCTCTGTTAAGGAGCCCTATCTTTAGTGGATTAGAACTCCCCAATACAGATTTTCTCTTTCACATTTTCGTATGAACATGATTCATCATTTAGGGGAGGTTCCCTGATGGAGCTTAGATTTCACCTATAAAATGTATGCATTATTACATGACAAAAAGCTGCAGACATGAGTTTTAAAATGGCACGCAGATTGTGGCGCAAGCAAGATGAAAACATAGGGCCTGATCAGAATGCTTCAGTTTGGAGGTGCTTTCATGTGAAAACATGCTTAATTAGTTGAACAGCCATGCTTATATGTGATTAATCCATATGTAATCTCACTATAGAATGCACATTAATTTAGAAAATGTATTTGTACTTTTAAAATGGCATCATGTATTTTTGCAAGAGTAGAAATGTGCTGAATTGTGTTTCACAGTGTAGAAAACCATGTGATTTTAGTTTGCTTTAGTGGACTAAACTGTAGTTTGCCCTTGAAACATTAGTTTGGAATGTGCTCCTTTTTCCCTTGCAACTTTCAATGAACGGGCTCTGATAAAAGATCCTGCCTACAGCTTCCTTCAACCTTCAAAATGTTGCATATTTTTGTAGCCTGTTTAAACGTGGTGAGAACACACTTTTTTTTCATAAATCACAAGACTGAAATTTGAACAGGAACAAGTCTGATTAATGACGTATCCAGTCAGCCCATGGGGAGATGATGTGTCTTGAAGTTCTGATTGGATCAGCTATGAGGACTGAGCACGTGAACTTTTACTTGAAATATGGCTTACAAGTGGGAGGAGTGCCTTTTTGCCTTGCTTTTTGCCTCTCTCTTCTTTTTTCATTTTTATGAGGGCCAGGCCCAGTTTCTGTGCTGGACACAGAGAAAGGGAGGGGCTGCATTCTGTGGGGGCTATGGTGCAGCTTGAGACAGAGACTCAGACTAGCACAGCGAAGCAGAGGCAGAGGGAAAGAGCTGAAAGGATCAGAACAGATTTAGATTTTAGGTGTTAAACTGCATTTATTTCTCTTTATGGGATATTTTTGCCATTATTAATTATTGAATAACCTTGTAAGACTTACTCTTTTTCTTAGAAACTCTTTAAGAGTTTTGACTGACAATTTGCGCCACATTTCCCTTCCTATATGTGATGCTTATATGCAGACTGTAATATGTTCTGTATTAATGCTATTTTTCAATTCTGTAACCTGATTGATATTTGACTAATGAATAAAGAGTCAGAAAACCTTAACTTTTGACTTAAAATAAAACCCTTTAAAATAACTCACCACTCTCATTATTGCCTCTAATATTGTTTACATTTATTTTTCATATATATGTAAAGTCTCCTGTTTGGTGAAACATGGTCATCAAAAGATCCATCATTTTTCACCCTTTACAGCGGTAAACCATAGGTAATGTGGTTTTGAATAGGGAAATTACCAGGTAATTACCGTTGGATCATCCCGACCACCGGTTCATGATTTGCCAACTCGCCACCTTGTCATTGTGACGAGATTTCCTGCCAAACTACTTAGCACTTTATATTATTCTGTCCACGCTGCGTAGCCTATAGATCCCGATTCTTATGACCAATCCTTAAAGAGAGGTCTTTTAATTTGCATCTTGAAGGTTTGACTTTCTTGCAGCGCTTAGAGTCCCCAGTGATCTGTTTTGCTGTTTCAAATTCAGAATTCAGGCCCTGAGACTGAGAAAAAGGAACCCATCATGAAGTTAAATTGGCATTGTGAGGTCTCATGATTTGTTTTGATTTGATGTTTAATTTTCTTTGTAATGTTCTTTCATTATAAATTGCTGAGCCAGAGAAACACGTTTGTATTATGAATTCATACTGGCGATGTGAATTTAACTGATATTTAATAGTTTGTCCTATGTTTTTATACTCCCCTATGTATAAATTGTCTCTTCTCTGAACTTTTATGGTCGTATATTCGACCAAATAAAGTTTGATTGATTGATTGATTGACTAAAAGTGTGGTGGCATGTGTCACACGCAGTGTAAGGCCCTGCGCAAACGTTTACTGGTCAACTTTCAGTTGCTTATTTCTGTATTTGGTTGCTATAGTGATGCTAATGAGGTGAAATCATTGCCCAGGCAGTATTATCATGCATTAAAATCACAAAGTAATGAGGTAATACTATCTAAAGCATTGCAGCATTATACCGCATATTTTGTCTTTTTTGACGAATAATTTACACAACCTTGTTGGATAATTTGGAGCTTTTCTGCCACATAATTTCAGTGACCCTGGTGATAGCTCTGTGAGTTTTCAGAAGGATAACGCCTGCGCACAAAGTTGCAGAGGCTTGTATTTGAATGTGTACTTCTTGAGATGAAAGGTAGTTGTTGGCTTTAGGAAATTAGTTTTATACTGGCAAGTGCCCAGCAGCATATGCAATCATGTTCTGTGATTGGCATGATATGTATGTGCTCGCTACAATTCATGATGAGAGCACTTCCCCCATCATAAGCCATGTTGTCATGGAGTACCCTCTGTGGCAAAAACAAAGTCCAGGCTAGGTTTTGAAGTGCTCTATAGGGGAACTTAGGCAGTCTTACCCAGCACATTTGCCTTAGTTTCAAAGGTAGATGCCCTCACTCAGTTGGAGGGCTCCTCCAACTTGCATCCACAATCTAGAAGAAGTTGTATTTAGCAGTAAGTGAGCTGAAGGAGCAGAAAGACACTTTTTATTTAGCTTCAAGTAGCTGGTAACGGAAGGCATTAGTAAAGGTTCACTTGGCAAGTATATGAGATTAGTCAGGACTTTTAAGGGGACAGAGAAATGAACGTGTAGAAGAATTTAGGCTAGGTGTGCTTTCACAGGGATATAAAATAAGTAGAAGAAAGTAGTTCAGATACATATGCCATTGATGGAGCGGGTAGTACAAAATTTTGTATACCCCCCCAATTTGCATGTGCATATTAATTAGAACAATTAATTAATTATAATCATATTAAATGTTTGAAGTGGAATACTAATCAATTTTATTAATGTATGAAATATACGTGGGATTTGCATTTGCATGGCTAAAATAATTGTAAACTAAAATATGTACGCATACTAATACTAGAAAATTAGAATTCTGCATGATATATGTTGCTTTTGTGACGTAAAGAGTAAGTTGCACCAGATGTCATCACTGGGTGAGTATAAACGCTTTGAATGTTGCTATTATGCTAGATAATTACATACACATAGGGGAATTAGTGAGGGTTTAACATTTTATTAGCTATTTCCATGTTTTAATTATTTTTTGTGTTTGTTTTACTTAAGTTGTCCATTTGGGCCTTCATAAAGATGACCGCTCCTTTGGCTAGACGCAACTGAAAATACTCCACGAGGTTCTGGGTGAAGTGTGCCTGCACTACAATGTGCAACAGTGGCCTCGTCCTGACCCCAGCCAAACTGTTCTTACCAAGGACATACTGGGAGAGAAGCCAAGAGGCAAAGAACAATGAACTGTCTTTAAAAACCGGAACCAGCAAGTGCGATGACCTAACCTTACGAACTATGTGAGAACTTCAACGACCGACCCCAAACCCACCAATGAGATCCCTCTAAAACTGATAGTTGTTACAAATTTTCATTGATTTTATTATAAAAATGCAATAGAATAGGGAGTTGTGCTCGCTCTTTCTTTTCCTGACGTTATGCTGACGGAGAGGACGGTGACACTGCAGGACAGCTGTTTCCCTGAATCTTTGACGGACTAAATTGCTGCCCAATTTCCTGATGAACTGAAGAGCTTTCACTTAATGGGCATAGATTGGTTTGTACACGCCTATGGTCTCAACCCAATCTATGGGACTGTAGCGTGCTGCAGAGCAACCTGATTGACTTAGAGGACAACAAATAGCCAGATTAGGTAAATATGGTGATCTGTGACTTGAATAATGATTTATTAAAGGTTTGCATTAATTAGATAAAAATGTATTAATGATTACATACAAGTGAGTTGAGTTGTTTATTCATAGAGAATGTTTAAAATTTAGATGCGAGTTAGAGGATTGAGAAATCACTTTACCCTCTCAACTAAATTGGATCCATCGTTAAGTGGAAGGAATATCTAGGAGTTCAGGTGTAAGATGTGTTGAATTGAAAATTCTTAATATATATTTATGTAAAGATATATTTTCCGTTAGTACAGAAGATATTCCTTTCATGTCAGCGTTTGGAATATTCTTCTCTCAGAAAGGGCAGACCAATGATGTGTGAATGTTGGTGTTATGGGCCCCACCAGTGAATGTATTGATTGAATGTGTTAGTGAGGTATTTGGTCAGTGACGAAGAGAGTAATTTTGATTCCACGCTGCATCAGTTTTTCTGGTAGCAGGATGATGGTTTTATTGTTTTGGTTTGGTGATTATTGCTTGTACATCGCTTATTGATTATTGATTGATATTGGTTTATGTACTAACACTCTATGTTGAGTCGCGTCGAGTTCTATGTTGTTTGCACGGCTTCTGGGATGTAGGAAGTCGGAAGTTTGTAACAATTCCGTAGCAGAGCAGAGGTAAGCGCTGCTCTCGGGAAAGGCGGAATTGTTGTTGCCCTGTAGGTACACAGGGGAAACGTGTAACGATTGAAGTTGCACAACGCATTGTCTGAGTTCGATTTGGTAGCATCGTCGTGTTTTGCCATCAGAGATATTTTCTGTATGAGAAGAAGTGTGTATGATAGCAAAGGTTAACCATGAAATTTTGGTCTTAGGTACCAGGAAGCCAAAAGGTACTCTGATAACGCTTATCACTGAAAAGGTAGCAGGTGTTCTCTGAGCTTGATAGAAGGACAGAGTAGAGGGAAGCGCTACTTTGTTAACGAGTGTTATAATTCTGTAGCAGGACAGACTGTTCGCTGTCCTTGGGAAAGACAGAATTCTGTGTGAATGTACTACAATTTTACTGTGTGAAAGTGCGTGAATGGAAAGGCATTCCGGTTAATTGCGAAACTCTGGTTTTATTTCTCAGGAGCATTGGGTCTCCAACTAAGTGTCTTAATTCTAGAGAAGCGGTTAGCTAATGCTTGCTAGAAGGGTAAGGTAGAGGGATGTGCTACTTTATCAACGGAAGTAACGATTCCATAGTAGGGCAGAGGTAAGCGCTGCTCTCGGGAAAGACGGAATTCTTGTGAAAAAGGTCTTTTCACTATTCTTTGGTTAGCGAAGCGGACAATGGTGGCGTTTTTATGTAGTTACTAACAGATTTGTAAATTTGAAAAGTGTGGAAGCTTGCCAAGAAATTTTTTGTAAAGGAGGGGTCAGTGGAAACAACTAAATTAGATCCATCGTTAAGTGGAAGGAATATCTAGGAGTTGAGGTATAAGATGTGTTGAATTGAAAATTCTTAATATATATTTATGTAAAGATATATTTTCCGTTAGTACAGAAGATATTCCTTTCATGTCAGCGTTTGGAACATTCTTCTCTCAGAAAGGGCAGACCAATGATGTGTGAATGTTGGTGTTATGGGCCCCACCAGTGAATGTATTGATTGAATGTGTTAGTGAGGTATTTGGTCTGTGACGAAGAGAGAAATTTTGATTCCACGCTGCATCACCATCACTTGATCTTCACCAACAACTTCCACCCTATCGGTGATTCACTTACCCGTACACTGAATTACTCCCTCACTCAACAAAGCAGATGGCTCCAAATCATATAGAATGCAGCAGGCAGTTCCTCCCTTAATGTCCCACTATGCGCACACTCTGCCCCTCCAACAGTTTTACTAGCTCCCCATCCACAGCTCTTCTCAAACTCCTGTCACACACATTCAAACCTTACACAGCACTTCATGAGCATACCTCAAAACTGTCTCAGATTACAAAGACCTTCCAGACACCTTAGCTCAGCCTGATGCGTACTTGCACACATCCCATGCATACACAGCACCAGAAGAGGAAGAAGTGACTTCTAATTTGCTCCGAAAGGGCAGGATTACCTCACCCTACAGATCTTCAACGTCTCTAAAATTACTCCATTCAGCATGAAGCAGAACACTTGGCTGTTCAAGTAGGTGAATACATGGATCAACACTGACTGCCCCTGGGTCAACGACAGGATACCCTCCCAGGTGATATTACACTTTACAAACACACAACAGTAAACATATGGGTGACATATGTGTCCTGCTTGTAATGTTTATACTTTGTACTGTGGCTCTTAGTAAAGGTTCATTAGGCAAGCCTTTGGTAATGTTCAGAATGTTGAAGGAAGCAAATAGTTGACAGGTAGTAAAATCATGGCCAAACTTTTTATTCATTTGTGAAGGATGCAGAGGCACAAATCATCAACATGTCTGGACATATGTGTTTATAAAGATTTTTCTGTGCTGATTTTGTATGCAAGTTGGTTGATGACTAGTTGAGACGTTGTTTTGAAAGGGGACTCCGTGCTGTGGCATTTGAATGTGATAGACCCTTGAATGGTGGATGTATGTTGATGTGAGTGCACTAATTTGTTGGATTAGGCCTGTGGCTGACAGTATGAAAGACTTGCGTATGGTGCATTAATGGCGTATGAATGGACGATAATGCGGTTAGTGCCTTGACGGGGCTTTATCGCTCATCTTCAGTAGGCTAAGTTTTGAAATTTTGATACTGTGATTAGTATCTGTTCTTTAAAGCTTGTACTTCTGAAGGTGCCAAAACCAACGGGTGTGAGCAGTGGATTTACGTAAAATGTTTTATGACAGATTTATAACTGTGGCACTAACGCACAAAGGAAACAGAGTATCCTTATACCAGGATAATGGTCTGCCCACCCAATTTATATGCGGACGGACTGTTGGTATAACTATGTTGAAGAGAAAGCCATCTCTGGCTTGGTTATGGCCCGACTATGTAATAGACTTCTGAGGCTGATCTCTATGTCTGCCCACCTAATTTTGATGGCTAGACATACAGGTCAGTTTTTACTGCCTATCACCACCTGGAAAACACTGGCGGTAAGGGGAAGTGAAAAGCTGTCTAATGACCCATTCACCATAGGAAATAAC
Organism: Triturus cristatus; assembly: GCF_964204655.1. Taxonomy (NCBI): domain Eukaryota; kingdom Metazoa; phylum Chordata; class Amphibia; order Caudata; family Salamandridae; genus Triturus; species Triturus cristatus. The sequence continues at coordinate 310,346,336 of NC_140585.1, read as the reverse complement.
TCAGGCTTCAGTATTTTTTTTTTTTTATTAAAATGAATAGCTCAGTCATGTGATAGAGCTGTGCGTCAAACGTTAAAAAACATTTACAGGAACCCCCATGACATAAGCTCCTGACAATATTTTTTAAATGACCGCCAGCTTGGTGGTTATTTCTAAACTTGGAGGGCGGAGTAGTCTCAGCATGTCAGACGTTTAGTACTTTGATTGTCTAACACCCTAACACACCCGAAGGTGCTCTAGAAACAAAGTGCACTACTGTGTGAGCCTGTAGGCTACTGTATTTTCAAAATTCCCAGAAGTATAATCAAAGAAGTACATACAAAATGTTTTGATTGCTTCAAAAATGTTCAATAATATGTTCCCAAAACATTATAAGTAACACTGTGCATTATTATCCAGCCATTGTTATATCACATTGAATTGGATTTACATAATTTTTTATCATATAACAATGTTATGGATCACAGCTTGAATAGAGATGGCAATGCATTTCTGATGCTTTCACTCTTCTTCAGAGGAGGTTGAAAGTACAATGATACCAACATTACCAATTTGATTAAAACAGTGGCTCGATGACTGTATAAACAGCTATATAAATAGGTAAGTCCCATGAAAATTTGTACAGCGGATTATGCGAGTCTGGGCAAAAGTGAAAATATTGTGGTGCTAATCCTCATTCAAAAGCCACCCATGAAAAATGGATCCCTCTCACCACTGACACCCTCCTTCATTATCAAATTAGACATTAAGTACTCTGCCAGGCTGACAAAGTGTTCTATGTCTACCAAAATTTTTAATCTGGCTCTTACCAAGAACACATTTTTTTTTCTGCAAATTAGACAACCAGGGGAGTCCAGGGGTGCCTGACTTGTGCGGTTTTCACTTGGTAATTTCACCCAGAAGCCCCTGCAAAGGTCAAATTTTGGTAAGAAACACACTTTTCCCTCACATTTCTGTGATGGAAACGTCTGGAATCTGGAGGGAGCCACATGTTTCCTGCCACCCAGGATTTTCCCAGGCGATCCGGTAAACATAATACCTCACTTGTTTGCGTAAGCCAAATTCAACATAGACGCATCACATTTTTGCAATGTGGGTATCTGGGGATTTTGGTCCCTAGATCAGCTCGAACTTAGAAAAACCTAGCCAACCTGCACATTTTTGATAGTTAGCCAACCAGGAAAGTCCAGGGGTGCCTGACTTGCAATGGTCTCACTAGGTAATTTTACCCAGAAGCCCATGCAAAAGTCAAACTTTAGTAAGAAACACACATTTTCCTCACATTTCGGTTCTGGAATCTGCTGAGCCACACATTTCCTACCACTCAAAGTTCTTGATGAGAATGGTACCCTACTTGTTTGGATGGGCCTAGAGACCAAGACACAAAAGGCCCTAAAGGGCTACATTAAGAGACAGGCAATACGGGTAGCTATGGTGATTGGAGCTGTGCTGTGGTGCCACCAACCTACAAACCACAGACAGTTTTGAAAAACTAGACAACCTGGGGATTCCATGGAGCTGTGCACTGCATGGATTCCATGAGGTTTTCCTACCCATAATGCACTTCAAATCTCAAACTTTGCCTAAAATCACACATTTTCCTTACATTTCTGTGAGAGAAGCATCTGGAATGTGCAGAAATCCATAAAAGTCCTACCACCGTGAGTCCCCCGCTTGTGCCGATAAAAATGCTGTCCCACTTTTGTCTGGACATAGAGTCTGTGACAGAAATGGATCACACCGAGGTCAGGATGACCACACCTACCCACATTCCCAAAATTGGTCCATTTTCAGGGCAAAAATGTGATGTGGTTATGTTGCATGTGGAGTCATTTCCTGTCGTAGGCACTAGGCCTACCTATACAAGTGAGCTAGAATTTTTATGTGTAGGCTTGAGGTATTGCTGTGTGGTAGAATATTTGTGGGTCCCACCAGATTCGAGAAGTTTTCATCACATAAATGTGAAGAAAATGTGTGTTTCTTACCAAAGTTTGACATTTGTAAGGACTTCAGGGGACAATTTTCTAGTGAAAGCTATGCAAACTGCTCGAACTTGACTTTGCTCTCATCAAGTGCGGCAAAGTCAATGCGCTGTTTTTAATATATGTCAGTCACCCCAGAGGAAGACCTCCAAAAGCCCAAGAGGTAGGGTGTATAATATTATAGGTGTGGGAATATAAATGCCTCTATGTGCCCTTCATTATCAAGGGGCGCTGTAAGCGATGGACGGTCCATAAGATAACATAGGCTGGCACCCGGGCAAACCTGAGGTAGCTATCTCCTTTATGGTACTGCCTAAATACGTAGTGTTTGAAATCAAACAACATGCCACCATCACCCCTGACACGAAACTCATGCCAGGAGCAATGTGGCATGCATCCAAGTAGCTACCTTAGAGGTTACCCACCTGGTTGCCCCAGCTTTCCTATGCTCTGTCAGCCCATGGTTGCAGCCTCCAAAACAGGATTCTGACCTCCTGCCAGGTAGTGGAACCCTCCCAGGAGCTATGAACAAACACCTAAGTAGGAAGGAGGTTAGACCTCCTCCCTCCCAGGCTGGCCAGTGAAGTAGCACATCAAGGCGGAGAGCTTCAAAGGCTACACTGCCTCTGATATGCATCCAGCTTCCTCTAAAGAAAAGAACAGCTATTCCCTACCCCCAAACATATCTGCACCCAGGCAGGTGGGAACCTTAGATATTCAGGAGGAGTACACACCCAAAGGGCTAGCTATACCTCTATGGTGGGCTACTTGGTTTGTACAGCAGAGGAAGAGTTCTGCCATTTTTAAAAGTGGTAGAATAGAGGATTCAGGGTAGAGAAAGTGACCTACAACCACCAATGTGGTCGCTTCAGGGGTGGATTAGCCACTGGGATAGTAGCCCATTGGCCACTTGCACTCATACCTCTAACACGCATAAATCTAGGATTTAAGGGCCACCACTGACATCAGAACCTCAGTTATTATCCAACTTCCATCAAAGAGGAGAAAGAAGAGACATGAGACGACGACAACAGGATTTGCACACACCAAAAGAGGGAGAATCTGTACCTTTTGCAACACTCCTGAAACTGGGCTATCAAGGCTGGCCCTAGGCTAAAGGTCGGTTCAGCCAGACAGAGGGACCCCTGTGAGATTAAGAAGTAACCTCAGACTCTCTTGGACTAGTGGCACTAGTCACCTGTAAACTACAGTTAAAACAACGCTCTGGATCATGTGCTGATCATCGGGTCCTTCGAGGGATCACCCAAGTCCACATGGTGTAGTGCATCATACAAACTGTAATCCTACCTGCCACAAAGTAACAGGCAGCTACCATGTTCCTTGGGACCACCGGATGTTGAAATATCCAACTGCTGTACTTACCCCTTCCCAGACTTGTTGGTTGCCAGTCTGACAACCGACCCGTGCACTAGATGCTTCATCTAGAGGGAAATCCGTCTGATCTTCATCTTATATTAGTAGTGGCCCCCCTGTTTTGTTTTTGCATTCTGCTCTCCGCAGCAATGTGTAAGCGCTAGAAGCAGCTCTGCCAAGGTCACTAGGGACAGCCAGAACGACTGTGCACCCAGGCTCCATGGCCCAGGTAAAATGACTCCTGTGGCCTGGTCCTGGAACCCACATCACCTTTACTCTCATTGGATTCCACATAACTCGACCTGCAAGTGACTGATTGGCACTTCCACTTTTTGCCTGTTGACCACAATTAAAAGATTCTGCAATTTTGAATTGCTGTGATTTATGTTTTCTTCTGAAATCCATTACTCCAGTCATATTTATCTGATCACGTTCATTTTGGCGTTTACATGAATATAAAAATCTTCTTTATTTATATAAATTGGTGCCGGATTTTTTAAATTCCTGTCAATTAATTATTGTCCATGTTGGTACTCTGAGATGCTTAACACATGTGCCTTTAGTAAAGCCTAACTGCTCTTTGCCACACAACCAGGACTGAGCTAAGGATGTGTAAGTGTGAACCCAAGGACCATCTTTTAGGTTTGTGATAGTATTGCATGGTAACGCCTAACTAGCATCACCACATAATACTCCACCTTCCTACACCTACCCACAGAATTGAGGTACCATTATCATTGGTAGACTTGGGGTAATGCTAGGTGGGAGGGAATGTGTGGGTCCCTGCAGATTCCAGAACTTCCCATCACACAAATTTGGAACCATTTTTTTTTTAAAGTTTGAATTTTTAAAGGTATTTTGTGTACAAACATCTGGAGAGGGCCACACAAGTCACACCACCATGAATTTCCCCCGCTGTCTTGTTTAAAAAGAAATTCAGGCTTGCTGGGTCTCCCTAGGTGTCGTCTGAGGCCGGGCCCAAAATCCACAGCTACACACACTGGAAAAAAAAGAGTCCGTTTTCAGTGGACAAAGGCTGTTGTGAGCACTAGGCCTACCCACACAAGTGAGGTAGCATTTGTATCGGAGGACACTTGGGAACATTTAGATTTTGCTGCATTTGTGCCTTCCAAATGTAAGCCAGTTTGAACATAAGAAGATATTTTAAAAAATACTCTCTGAATCATATCCTTTTATGGGTACTCACAAATTCTGAGAGGCACAAATAACCACTGCTCCTAAACATCATATCTTGTGCGCATTTCTATAATACATAGGTTTTATTGATACCCATTTTCCACTCCACATATTTAATCATATAAATTGGTCTATATACGGTACCCAAAGAAAAAACATTGAACAGTGCAGCTCAGTTGTTGGCTCTGGGTACCTCAGGGTCTGGGAAAACGTACAAACCATATATAACACCTAAAACACAAGGGTCTACCGTATGTAATGGCATATTGCTTTTGCAAATCAGCAATCATGACAAAAAGTTACAGAGGAAAATGTTGTCACAAATTGCAATTTTGTCTCCTAATTTTCTATATTCCTTTATTTCAACATTTATTGTCTTTGGGGAATCTTTGAGGGATCCAAACATTTGACCCCGTGCTAAATTTGGAATAGTGTCTATTTTTGCAGAAATGTTTGCAGAAATCTACACTTTTCTTGGATCAACCATGGGTTTTACACCGGTTTCCACAACAAACTGAAAGTAGGTTAAAACCTAAATAATAGGAAAAATAGACTACCTCTTTCAAAAATGCCAAAACTGTAGTGAAAAATTCGGTTTTTTTGCATGTTGCCAAAAGCAGGGCAGATGATGAGCACATTTTCTCCCCCAAAATTCGAAACTACTAAATGTTTTTTATTTTCTTGGTCCCCTCTAAAGGGATTCACAAACTGTGGGTACTTGTAGAATTTCTAGGTTGTTTGAAAAAAAGGATGCACATTTGGTATGGATACCTTATATGAACGAAAATTTATGCCAGCCTAAGGCAAACCTCCCCAAATAGCCCAAAAAAGGCTCAGCATTTGGGGGCATGGAAGACCCAGCAGTCAGCGTGTTTCTCTTACCCTTATCCCTATTCAGGTCTAACAGAGGAGTTCAGTGGTCTCCTCAACTCGGAATTTGACACCTTCTGAGAGCTGCTGTTTCAGGGTGTCCTTATATAGTGTGCAATGAGTGTTTCATGATCGTTTCATTTGCCTACCTTCAATAGGAATACATTTCAGAATTATTATATATGTTTTGTTTTTTATCTTTGACCAGACTCCAAGCTGCATGTGAGGCTGCTTTGACAAGTGTGTGGTGAATGTATGGAACCCCTACACATAGGGATGGGTGATGACATTGGTCTAAGTACTTCAGTGCTAGAAGGGGGGGGGGGATATTCAGGCTTTCCGCCTGTATTGATAGGTCAATCTCTATCGGTTACAAGTGTATATAAACAAGGTCTGCGAAAACAAGGTATCACCAGGGCACAAAGAAAACAAAGGAAGAAAGGAACCTTGACTGAGCGGGGAGCAGCATCTAGCTTTCAGCACTTGTTTAGCTCAAGGGAACAGATAAGAGAACATCTGGTTTAAGGTTCACACATTCATGTCCTCTCGACAAAGGGGGGGGGGTGCTAAAAGTATTTGTTAAGTTCAAAGACATATCCTCATTCCATCACTTACCTGCTGCTAGCCAGCTAGCTTTCCACACTAGAGAAAGTATACATCCATACATACATGCATGCATACATGCATGCATGTATAAGGAAATGAGGAAGAAGAACCAATACCAAGACGCTGAACTAACCCCTCACCTGATACTTTGAGCTGCAGAGCAGTCTCAACAAATGCAGCCTTTGATTGGATCTGGCACACGTATGTCCCTTTATCAGAAGCACTGATGTTCCTCAGTCTCAAGCCAACAATTCCTTTTTCAATATCTTCCGTAAGGATCTCTGTCCTCCCACGGAAATAGGGGTCCTGCTTCAGGTTGTCATCGCGCCCATTGCGGTATATGTGGACTACGGACGGCGAGCAGCGCTCGGGATAGACCCATCGCACCTCCATCATCTCAGCGCTCACTTCAGTGGTTAAATGGCAGAAGAAGTCCACATCTCCACCAACAGCAGCTGCAATAGTTTGACTGAGACTTTCGACTGTAAAAACATCTGTTAAAACAGGAAAGTAGATAAGTTGGATGCGCAAGTGTTAATAATGTTTGATGTGACCATACAATCTTAACGGAATGCTGCTTCATTCTAAAAATCCCTAAGCTAAGTATATCTCTTTGTCAAATAAAGGAAATGTATTTTCCTTTCTTGTTAGCGCTTGTCTTGTAATGATGGCATTCTAGGTCATACTTATAAGGTTAGCTTAATAGGGTTGACTTACAAAATATGCAAAAAGTAGAATTTATAGTAATGAATCCTAAACAGGAAGTTACAGAATCGCTATATGAGGATTTCTCAGTTTTAATTTCCAATTGAAGCCAGAGAAAAATGTCCATTGTGGAAAGTGTCCCTCATGGACATCATGTATACCACAGCATTATTGTTACACTGCTGAGAGATTCAGTCTGCGCATCAAGGGAAGCAACTAGACCCAAGTCAGACATAACCTTTTCAAAGACCAGGGGGCCGTCATTAGTGACAACAATCTGAAGCAGTGCACACAGCGCCTTGAAGTGCACACACGGGGGGACAATCCATCATGGAACAGTACTTGGCTGGCCTATGCACAGTGAAGCAATGGCGCATGCAAAGTTCCCTTCAGAGAAGGGGTTTAAGACCTATGGTCAATGCATCAACCCATGATTCGAAGAACTGATAGCTATTTTGGCATTCATTTTCAGAGAATGACATCATGTCCTCCAGCTTTTATTTCAGGTACATGCACAGCTGGCCACACACACGACAGGACAGCTGTACTGCTTTGGTGCAAAAAAAGTGGTTTGAGGTGCTGTATCCACCTTGGCTGCCTCACTCATATTCACTTTTGTCATATCCTTTCTCCCTCTTCCTGCCACTCGTGTCTACTGTACTCAGTCCTAAAAATGTCCTTTCCCTCTTAGCATCTCTCTCTTCTGCATTCACTAAGGCCTCCTCCTCCTCTCTCCTTGCCCCCTTCCCCATTTCATCTCCTCTCCTCTCTGTCTGCTGCTTTCTGTTGAGCATCCTTCTCTTGCCTGCATCCTATTTCTCTATTCCTAGCCCCACCCTCCAACAGCATATTGCTCTTGGCCCACACTGTACTCAAGCATAAAATGAAATGAAACCAGTCCTGTTGAATTTTATATTTTGGTTAACTGACTTTATTGCCATAAAGAAAAGGTGCATCGTTCTAAAAGGCCGCTGTTAAATGTTACATGCATTCATTAAGTTAATTCAGAATACATTTGTGAGAAATTCTTTCAGGCGTGTTAAATTAGGATAAACATTACACATAGCAATTTACTTTACTAAAACTAAAAAAAAAGGTGCCCATGAAAAATAACCATTTTTTAATTTATCACGTCTATCCAAAGTAAAAATGAGAAAAGTGAAAGAGTGGTACACTGAGATAGGAATGAGAAGTTAAACTAAATGCATGTGTTACATAATAAAATGTATCCTCAATCTACATACTTATTCACAATCAGTGTACATTTAACCATATGATATAACAACAAATGTTTGATAGACAGACATATATTATACACTAGATTAACATGATTTACGAACATCAAACACTTTATTAACTGTGAAAAATAATCTATAATGAGGGTTTATATTCAGTAACTGCAAATGTAACCATAAGAGGCAGCAAACATTTGGGAGGTTGTGTCATAAAATAGACTTCTCTCTATGAAAAGGGAGCAAAATTAGCTTCAATCAATCAATCAGTACTCAGGAGGTGCAGCCTATCCCCCTTGAGGGTATCCAGGGACTGGGTTGCTGAGCTTAGCAGAACAGCAAGGACTTAAGTCTCTTACTGAAGTCCACCAAGTGAGGGTGATGTTCTGAGGTGAAGGGGGGAGTGGGGCGAGTGGTTTACAGGACTTGGCGGTGAGGTGTGGAGAAGGAGCGGTCTCCGCTGTGGCTACGGTGGATGCGTGAAGCCTGTGCATGGGAGGCAGAGTGACGTTTTCTGGATGGTTGGTCTAAGTTCAGCCAGAGGTTCATGTATACTGGTCCTTGGTTGTGGAGGGCTTTGTAGGGGTGTATCAGAAACCCTAAATGGCATCTTTTCTGGAACAGGAGCCAGTGAAGGTTCCTCAAGTGTTGGGTGATCTGGGTCTGTTTGGGCAGGTTGAAGATCAGTCTGGCCGCTGAGTTCTGTATCATCTGGAGCCTTCTTATGAGTGTGGTGGTGTTTCCTACATACAGTGCGTTGCCGTAGTCCAGCAGGCTGGTGATCAAGACCTGCGTGACTGTCTTTCTCATTCTTTTGGGGAGCCATTTGAAGATTCTTCGGAGCGTGCCAAGAGTGTTGAAGCAGGTGGAAGAGGCTGCGTTGATCTGACGCTTCATAGTAAGTTTGCTGTCCAGGATGTACCTACGTTGCAGGTGTGGCTTTTTGGTGCAGGAGGGGATCCAAGTTCGACAGGGCACCAGGTGTCATTCCAGAGGGAGGCGTGGTTGCCAAAGATTGATCTTCAAATAGTTGTCCTTCATCCAGTCTAGGACATTTTTCATGCAGTTGTGGAAGTTGGACTTGGTGGTGGTGGGGTCTGCCGAGAGGATAAGCTGTGTATCATCGGCGTAGGATATGATGTTGAGATCGTGGGCTCTGACGATGTCACTAGCGGTGTCATGTAGGTATTGAAAAGGGTGGGGCTGAGGGATAAACCTTGAGAGGCGCTGCACATGGTACTTGTGGGTTCTGAAGTAAAGGCAGATAGGCAGATTCCCTGCGATCAATCCATGAGGTGTGACGCAATTCATCTGAGTGCGTCTCTCTTGATCCCAATCTGGTGCAGTCTCTTGATGAGTGTGTGGTGGGATACAGTGTCCAAGGCTGCGGAGAGGTTGAGGAGGATCAGGCATGTCGATTCTCCACTGTTGAGTAGGGTGCAGATGTCGTCCATGGCGGTGATCAGGGCAGCCTCAGTGCCGTGGCCGGGACAGAAACCAGATTGGGAGGCATCTAGCAGGTTGTTTCTCTCTAGGTTTCCAGTGAGCTGCTGGTTGATGGCCTTCGCCAGGATATTAGTGGGAAAAGGGAGAAACGATATGGGGCAGTGGTTCTGGAGTTAACCCATGTCAGTGGAGGGTCTCTTGTGGACGGGTCTGACTGCTGCATGTTTCCATGCGTCAGGAAAGGAGGCTGTGGGGATGGATGAGTTGAGGATGGTCGTGACTTGGAGGCTGATCGTGTTGCTTCCTAGGTTGAAGACGAGGTGGAGGCAGGGGTCCCTGGGTGCTCTTGAGTGGATGGAGTTCATGATGGCTGTGGTGTCTGGTGTGGTGAACTCTTCCCATGCGATGAGAAGCTGGTTAGGGGAGGCTTCAGTTGGAGTGAGCAGGCTGCGGAGGTCAGTGGGTTGTGGCTCAAAGTTTCTGTAGATGGTGAATATCTTGTTGTGGAAGTGGTTTGCTAGAATGTTGAAGCATTTCTGTAAGGGAGGAATCATGTTCTCGGTGGCTGTAGGGCAGGAGAACTCTCTGACAATGGTGAAGAGTTCCTTGGTGTGGTTCTTGCCTTGATGCAGTCTGCAAGGGTGCCTTTTTTCACGTCTTTGAGTCATTGGTGGTATTCGTTGAGGGCTAACTTGAAGGTGGCTTAGTTTGTAGAGTCTCTGCCAGTGCGTCATCTTCTCTCCAGTTGTTTGCTGCCGCATTTCATTGCACTCAGTTCTGGTGTGTACCAGTTGGCTCGTTTGGTGGATCTGCCATTTGAGCTGGTTTGATGGGGGCAACTCGGTCAGCAGCATTGATGATCCCTGTGTTGAAGTTTGGGACTGCTCGTATTAGGTTTGTTGCTGAGTCGGGCTGGGTGGTGTTGAGGGCATCCATCCCTTGGTTCTGTGTCACTTTGTTTCAGCTGCACAAGGAGGTGTTTGGAGGGTTGTGACGGTGCCCGGTGATCCTGCGATCATGAAGTGGATGATGGAGTGGTCTGTCCAGGTGAGTTCTGTGGCATGGCTGTAGTTGACTCTGTTGCTAAACGTGAAGAAATGGTCCAGTGTGTGTCCTGTTTTGTGTGTTGTTATCTGTATCCAGTAGGGTAAAGCCGATGTTGTCCATTCGTTCCAAGAGGTTGGCAAAGCTGGTGTTCCTGGGGCGTCCAGGTGGAACTTGAGGTCTACGAGGAAGATGTAGTGCTTGGACTAGATGGCAATGCGGGATGAAGTCTGTGATGGCATCACAGAGACAGGTGCGTGGTCCTAGGGGTCTGTAGGCAAGGGTGCCTTTGATGGTTGTTTTGTCATAAGTGTGGAGGTTGAAATTGAGATGTTCATAATTGGTGTGGTGTCGTCTTTGGTGGTGGTGTAGCGGATAGTTTCTTTGGGGATGATGGTGATGCCCCCTCAGAGTTTGTTGTTGCGGAGAAGGGGTTGAGCCAGGTTTCTGTGATGAAGGTCACATCAGGGGTGAGGGTGGAGATGGTGTCCCAGACTTCAGCAGGAAGTTTGCAGAGAGATCTAGGGTTGATCAGGAGACATTGGAGTGTTTCAGGGGTTGTCTCGGTCAACAGAGTGGGAGTGGCGTGGGTTTCTGTGAAGACTGGAGGTCCAATGTTGCAGGTGAAGAGACAGCTGTGGCAGGTGAATGGTCCTGCTGTGAAATGAGGCAATGCAAGGCAGCAGTTCTTGCGGCGTCTGGGGTCCAGGGCTCAGAGGTCATTGGTGGAGTGCCTACGGGTCCCCGTAGGGCCAAGGTTCCTGGTGCTGGGTATGGTCAGGGTGCAGACGGGCACAGACAGGCTTGCCTTTGGGTGCCTGCTGTGCGCAGCAATGTTGTGGCCTTCATTAAGTAGGTCTTGGGAAGGGTGCAGGGGAAGTGGGAGGGCGTGTGCTGGAAGAGGCCAATGGGGAAAAGGGGACAGAGAGACAGCCAGAAAAAAATGCTAAATAACTGAGGGGAAAAACAAGCAACTAGGGAAAAATAGTGGCTACAATTTGAAAGTCAGCCATCTATAGGAAGCACCAAACAGTCAGGAGACTGCAGTTCTAGCCAGCTTAACGGTGCTCGTGACAATTGCAATAAGATCTTGATTGCAAAGCAAGCACTAGAATGGGGTGAATCCCTGGTAAAGTAGTACTTTTGTACCCAGAGCCTGTAAATTAAATGCTACTAGTAAACATACCGCACTGATTGTGCCACCCACTTATGTAGCCCTTTCAATCATGTCTCAGGCCTGCCATTGCAGTCTTTGTGTGAAATTTAAAACTGCCATTTTGGGGGCATGGCCTGGAAGGTCAACATGGCGGATTCTCATTGACAGAGCTCTATATAGATCCCATCTAAACCAACATCTATCCGTGCAACTATTCACCATCGGGAGCTCTCCCCAAGGTCCTAATGACCCCCTAGTGTGGAGCGATGATGTGGAAGTGGCTTGAAGTGGTAGACCACCTTATTGTGCCGCTCCACCAGTTGTGAAGCTGCTGGGCTGTTTGGGCTTCGACAAAGCATCTACCCCGCATGTGGGCCCTGTGAGGTGAGAGCCTCAGACTGAGCATAAACTGAGGTGGGGCGGTGTGGATGCTGCATCCGGTACCCCTCCCCTGGGTGCACCGGGCTGTGGAGGTGCTGTAGCGGTGATCGGGTGGGCCTCACTAAGGCTTGCAGGCTGATTTTGGGTGCCTGGGCCCAGCGGTTGGTGGCAGCCAACAGTTGCCCTACTCTGCTCTGGTTCCTCCCCCATCAATGGAGCAATGGCCTTCGCTGCCTGACATTGATGGCGGAGTGACTTCCTGGGCCCTGGGAGGACAGTGATGCTGTCCTGAGGGGTGGGTCCTGGTTATGAGGCGCGTCTTTGGGTTGCCACAAATCAGCACCTGTGGATGGTAGGGCCTGGCTTTAGAGGTGGCCTGTTCTGAGGCTTGACCTGGATGTGCCAGAGTCCCAGGCTTACGTTATTAATTCCGGCACCCATAGCCCCCTCAGAACTACAGACACTTGCCACAGCTGAGGTGGGGACAGCCAGCTCAACTGTCTTTCACCCTGGAGCTACGCCTGGGGGGGCAGTCTCTTACCGACCAAGACTGTGCTACACTCATTTGGCCCTCCTGACCTGCGGGACATCTGGTGAGTGTGGTGGCCTAGGCCGAAGTGGTGGTGGGGGAGGTGATGGTGAAGTGGAGTCTCAAGTGCCACTTCATTTGTCCCTGGAGGGACTAGAAATGTAATTTGCAAAAAAATGCCTGGACTACTTACTGAGCCTCAACAAGTTGCAGACTTTCTAGAGGTTTGGATTTGGTCCTGGATGCCCGCAGATTAACTATCCTCATAGGTCGCAATCGAAAAGGCCCACAGAGCGCTGACCCCTAAGCCTCCTCCGGGTGCCTCTACAAGACCAATGATTGGGTGAATTTTAAACTTCAGAAACTGTGAGGCCCAATCCAGGCCTGAACTTCGCTGCGGGATGCTAGAGTTCTCCTCTTTCCTGACCACACCTGAGAGCTATAGCAGCGGTGCCGCTCGTATGCTGAGGTCAAACAGAAACTCGAAGCTCTCGGCCTCCAATATCGTCTCCTATTTCCTGCCAGGCTCCGTGTGATACATGCCAACACTCTTCCTTTTTGAGACTCTAGAGTCATCCTGGTTATGGCTCACGGAGGAGCGACCCCTTCAAATTCCTACAGAGATCTCACCTTGGTAGACGAGGACCACCAGCCCAAGTTCACTGACACCCAAACTACAAAAATACTGCACCCGTTCCTGCAGGAGGCGCTGTGTCAACCACTCCGCATTGCCCTCCAAATCTCACCCAATGCAGGAACTTTCTCCTTCCCTGTCACATCAGTCCCAGACCTCCGATGTGATGAAGCAAGTAATAGCCAGTGAGACCCTCCTTGGGACAGCAACCCTCTTGCCTGCTGAAAGTCTGGCTGATACAGATCTTTCTTGGAATCCCGCATTGTGATACCCAGGTTTTTCCAGGTCTGTGGGACTTGACCACTTCTCTCATTGATAATTGTTCACTTATTCTGATGGCAATCAGCAATCTGTTATCTGCTGGGGGTCTCGCATTATAGATTACCCTCTTTAAATATTAATTTATTCTCTAGTTTTTCCCCTTCTGGGCGACAGATGCTTCTGGGATGAAACTATGGGGTGGGGATTCATTACAATGCTATTGTTGCTTCAATTGTTGTTAATAATTTGTTTTATTGTGTGTTTTATGTTTTCACCCTAGCATCGACACACATTCACATTTTCTGTTATGCTTTGCATTCCACTGCCTAGCCTTCACTTATATACAGCGGATCTGTGCCTATGCCCTTATGTCGAAGGGGATGCATTCCCTCATCTCTATCATACCACATGGTTTGTTACTTTCCTCCCTGATGGGTTCATTTCACATTCTTTCCTGGAATGTTAACGGCCTTCTGGATCGAGTGAAACGCACTGCGGTCCAAAACTTTGCCCGCCATTACCTTTCCGCAGCTCTCTTGCTTTAAGAGACTCAACCCTTGGGTAATCGATGCCCTGTCCTGGCATGAAGGGGATACGACAGAGTTTTTCACCCTGGATACACTTGTGGGTCCCTGAGGGTAGCCATTTTTGCTGCGGCGTTCCTTTTCCCTGTTGGTCTCTTGTGAGATCCGTGACCCTCATGGCTGCTTCCCCAAGTGCACTCGGATTCTTGAGGGTCAGACCTTTAATCTGGTGAGTGTTTATGTCCCACCTGCTGCCCATAGCATCTTTCTGTGTTATCTGTCTAAGGGCCCCTTAGATCTTTCACCAGGACAAACGGTAATAGGTGGAGACTTCAACTCAGTTCCCATCCCAGAATCTGAGGCCTCCGGAACCCCCTCATTATCCTGGCATTCTGGTGCCCTTCGCCTTTCTTTTTTTTTTTTTGAAACCGTTTATTGCAATCTCAAATATATACAGGTAGGGGCCTACAACCTTCTGGCCGGCCGCTAAAGTGACGATAACAAATGACATACATACAGTGAGGCACTTAGCTTTACATAGACACTAAGGCAGGAGGTATCCACAACGCGGGCCATGTGGCTCTGAGCCCACAATACGGTTTCATTTTATACAACACAACAACATAAATAAACACACACCCGCAAGGCAACCCACGATCGAAAGTGGCAGCACGTGCTCCTCAAATGGGGGACCCCAAACCATCCACTGAAAACCCCCGAGAGGGGAAGGGAAACAGGTCTGGGACCGGGAGAATACTGTGCTCGGAACTGAGGGAGGGAGCAAACTAGGGGGATGGAGCTGGTGAAGCGGGAGGCAACAACGGCGGCTCGCAGATATCCCCGCGGTAGGCGTTCCAGGGGCCCCATATCTTCACCCATGCCCCAGGCTTACCCCGCGCCACATACACCACCTTTTCTCGGAACATGCACCAATCCATGTGTTCTTTCCAGGCCGACACCGCCGGGGACCTCTGGGATCCCCACAGCTGTGCAACGTCCCGTTTAGCCACCATATAGCCCAGAGTCACCCATCGCGTCTGCGGAACCGAGTAATCGGTCGGTTCCCACACATTCAGCAAACATCTCTTCGCTTCAGGCAACAGCGCGACATGCGTAACCGCTCGCAGGACCTCATGCACACCACGCCAGAATCGCTCCACCCTCGGGCATTCCCACAAAATGTGCAAAAAGGTCGCTGAAGCACCACACCCACGCTTACACAATCCGTCCTCGGCATAGCCCATACGCAGAAGCCTTGGCCCCGTCATGTACACCCGGTGGAGTATCTTAAGCTGGACGAAACGAAGGCGAGCCGGGATGGCCACCTCCTTCGGAGAGGCCACCGCGGAAATCCAGTCCTCGTCGTCCAACTCCAGCCCATCGGCAACCCAGGCCTCGCGGAGGCCAGTCAGTAAGCCCAAACGATCATTTATCAATTTCTTGTAAATGAGGGAGATCGTGCTGTCCGGAACATGGCCATCTAGCACTCGATCCTCCAGGGGGGAGGACTCCGGGATGGAGGCCACGTCTGGGAAGACGGAGCCCAGCGCGTGACGGACCTGCAGGTACCGAAAGTATTCACTGCCCCGCAGCTGAAACTCCGCCTGCAACGTCTCGAATGTTTTAAATCCTCCCCTCGTCCAGAGATCCCCCACTGTACTGATGCCTATAGTGTCCCACTGCTCAAAGCCCTTCGAGGTCCACAGAGAGCCCAACCTCTCAGACGCATACAGCGGTGACGCCCGGGTCAAACGGTCCTTCCAACCCATAGCTGCATTAGCCGCGTGCCATACTCGCACCATGACCCGCGTGGGTCCCGTCAAGCGGGAATCGGGCACACTAGCGTAGAGCGCTCGATTGTAGTCGCCACCGGGTAGGAGCATCTTGTCCATTTCAAATGCCGGGTTTAGGGCGGGCCCATAGAGGCCCTGATTAATTGCAGCTAACTGGGAGGCCCAGTAATACCGTTTAATATCCGGGAGGGCAATCCCTCCGTCGTACCACGGGAGCGTCAACTTTGCCAAGGCTATACGCGGCCTCCCATCCCAGAACAGGCGGCGCTGTAAACCTTCCACTTCACGGAAGTAGCGCGCTGGGACCAAGTCCATAGTGTTCTGGAGAGCGTACAGGAAGCGCGGCAGTGACATCATCTTGAACAACGCCGCCCGGCCGAGCGGCGAGAGTGGCAAGCGCCTCCAGCGCGCGACATCCTCCTTCAAGCGCCGGAGGGGGGGAAGCAAATTTCGCTTGTAGCGGGCCACCGGGTCCAGCGTAATGTAGACACCCAAGTATCGAAATCCCTCCGAGGCAATCTGGATCGGACAGCCCCGCGGGAGGACAGGAGCCTCCCCGGAAAGCACATAGACACAGGATTTGGCCCAGTTGATGACAAGGCCTGAATTGCGGCCAAAAGAGTGCAGAACATCAACCAGGACAATCAGTGATTTGCGCGGGGAGGCCAAGTACAAAAGGATGTCGTCTGCATAGAGAGACACTCGGTCCTCATACTCAGGGGTCCAACGGAGACCTCGGATAGAAGGGTGCCACCGCAGCCACTCCGCCAGGGGCTCCAAGGCTAGTGCGAACAGGAGCGGCGACAGGGGGCAACCCTGTCGCGTGCCCCGTCCCAGCCCGAATGGGGCCGAGACTCGACCATTCACCACCACCTGTGCAAGTGGGTCCGAGTACAACAATTTGACCCAGCTGATGAAACCCGGCCCAAAGCCAAATTTCGCCAGCATCGCCCAGATGTACGGCCACTCGAGTGTGTCGAACGCCATAGTGGTGTCCAAAGACGCCAAGATGGCCGGCTCCCGCACGAACGGAACACGCGCTAGCACGCCGTGCAGGCGTCGCAGATTAAGAGCCGTATTGCGGTGGGGGATAAAGCCGGACTGGTCTTGGTGGACCAGGTCGCCCACCACGCCGACCAGCCGGTTGGCGAGCACCTTGGCGAGGATTTTAGGTTCCGCATTCAAGAGCGAGATAGGCCGATAGGATGTGACCCGATCTCGAGGTCTCCCCTCCTTGTGGATGACCACGATGGTAGCCAGACGCTGGTCCGGTGGGAGGGAGCCCCGCGAGTGGGCCGCAAGGAACATTGCGCGGAGGTGGGGTGCCAGTACATCCGGTCGCAGCTTGTATAACTCGATGGGAATGCCGTTCGGGCCCATGGCCTTGCCAGAAGCGACCGAGCGGATGGCGAGGGCGATTTCGTCCGAGGTGGGGGCGGCATCCAGCAACTCCCTGTCCTCCACAGAAAGGGAGGGGAGCGCGATGTCACGCAGCAGGGCATGGGAATCCTCCTCCGAGCAGGGAGAAACCGGGGAATATACCTCGCGAAAATAATCCGCGAAGCAAGAAACAATGCCTTCCGGCTCAATGACACGCACACCATCCGTCCTCTCAATCAGCGGGACCACACGACTCGCTCTCTCCTTCTTATCCAGCCACGCAATCAACTTGCCCGCCTTATCACCCACATCATACAATCGCCCCTGTTGCTCTCTGCTGAGGCCCCTGGCCGCCTCCGTGACGAGGGCCCTATAGGCCGCCTGCTTAAGGTGCAGAACGTGGAGCGCAGCGTCAGTCACCCCACTCCCCAAATCACCCTCCAATTCAGTAATTTCGGCCTCCATCCGGGTCACCTCCTCCTGTGCGCGCCTCCGGGCATGGGAAATGAAGGAGAGGGCCTCCCCTCTCAGCACTGTCTTGAAAGCCTCCCACAGGGAGACAGCCGATAGGACTGACCCCACATTCTCCTCGAAATACCGTTGCAAGGATTTAATCAAGTCAGCGCGAATAGTGGGGTCGCGCAGGTACCAAGCGTTGATTGGAGCTACCCTGCCCTCCCCCCTCGGGAAGACATCAAAGTGCAACAGGAGCGGGGAGTGATCTGAAATGCCCCTCGCCAAATGGCGCACCTCCCCCACCCTCCCGGCATAGGCCGCAGGGACAAGGATATGATCAAGCCGCGAAAGGCTACCATGGGCACCCGAATGGAAGGTGTACTGCAGCTGAGTGGGATGCTTTAAACGCCAGCAGTCCACCAATCCCAGTGTGTCCAAAAGGCCCGACAGCCACGCCTGTGCCCGGGGGAGGTCCCTAGGGGGATAACGATCCATAGTCCCAGAAACCACCGCGTTGAAGTCCCCCCCGACCACCAGAAGCCCCCCCGGAAGGTCAAGAAGGAGGCGTCCCAGGTCCGCAAAGGTGGTGGACTGTAACCCCGGTGGGACGTACACTGAGACAAAGACGACTACTTTGCCCTCCATTCTCCCCACCAAAACAGTGTAGCGTCCCCTCTCATCATGGCGCACCTCGTCTATTTCTAGCGGGAGCGAGGTCTTGACCATAATGCCCACCCCTCGTGAGCCTGACGTAAAGCCCGAGTGGGCCACCAAACGATAACCACGTCGATTCATGGCACAAAAGGAGTTACCAATAAGGTGTGTCTCCTGCAGAAAGACCACATCAGGCGAAATCCGTTTCAGATATTGCAGGACCACACCCCGCTTAATCCTATCCCCCAGCCCGTTAACGTTCCAGGACAACAAAGTCAGGTCCCTACCCCCCATCACATACAGATGCCATCATTTGTCCCCCCGAGAGCAACTCAAAAACACCAGTACAATAAAGGGCTTGCCTTGCGGTAGAAACGAACCACACCCCACCCCAACCCACCCATCCCAACAGAACTCCCCCCACCCTGCACCCCTGCATGAGCCCAAACAGCCCCCCCAAAGTGCAGTGTGCCTGTCGCCCCATAGAAAGAAAACTAACTAGTCCCCCAGAGGAGGAGGGAGATCCCCCAACAGACCCCGCACGACCTCCACAGGAGGGGAACTTACCCTAACAGTCAATGGTGACAATGGTGACAATAACACAGCCCGGAGCAAGGCCTACCATTAGTCCCTTAGGCCTGACCCGGCGGGCCCTCCCCACCAACCGCACCCCCCCCGCCCCCCCGGCCCCGATCCCCGGGCAAAGTGTCCAGCCAGTCCCCGGCCGCCTCGGGACGATCAAAAAAGTGCGTGCGGCCATCTACCTCCACCCTCAGCTTAGCTGGAAAAAGCATCGAATATTTGAGATTCAGGTCTCGTAGGCGACGTTTGACACCCAGAAAGCTTAGTCTCTGCTTTTGGACCGCCGGGGTAAAGTCAGGATAGAAATTAATATCCATGTTGTCAAGTCTGACTGGCCCCTGGAGCCTAGAAGTCTGCAGGATAGCGTCTCTGTCCCTAAAATTGAAGATCCGGGCGATGAGAGGCCTCGGAGGGGCGCCGATCTTAGGCCTACCCCCGGGGACCCTATGGGCCCGCTCCACTGCAAAGAATTTGCTCAGCCCCCGAGGCTGTAGGTGGGTGAGGACCAGGTCCTCCACGAACAGATCCGCTGCCTCCGCCTCTCGTCCCTCTGGCACCCCGATAATGCGGACGTTGTTTCTCCGGGCCCGACCCTCGGAATCCTCCAGTCGACGATTCATCAGGGCGCTCGCCTGGCCAAGCCTGCGCACCTCCTGTTGGAGGGCCGCCACGTCAGTTGTGAGGCCCGAGGTAGAGTGGGCCAAAGAATCGACCCGGTCATTCGTTTTAGACAGATCGGCTCTCACGAGGCCCACGTCCACGAGGACCGAGTCGATCTTCTGCGCCAGAGTGTCAAAGCGCTGGTCCACCGAGGCCTTCATCTCGGCGATGGCGCCCATGACGTCCCGGAGGGTCAGGTCCGTGGGCGGAACAGGAGCATCAGTCGGGCCCGTGGGGGACCTACGCAGCACCTCTGGAGATCCCTTCTGGAGGGTGTAGCGGTCCATGTTATTGGATTGTTGGGCCGTGCCACGACGGGTCGACTTCACCTTGGCCCGGTCGCCATCTTGTTTTGTGGCCATGGTCGCAATCCCCAAATCGAGCCAATCTCCTCAAAAAGGGGGCAGACAATCCCGTTCAAGGGCGCCGGGGGGGGGGCGACCACCGCTCCTCAGGACGGTTCGCAGCCGGCGGGCCGGCAGGGCAGCCCAACGAGGCCACAGCACCGCACACCGCCCCGCAACCCAACCTCGCCTGGCAGCGAGGAGGGCGCGAAAGTGAAAGTGCAGGGCACGCGAGCCACCCAGCCTCGCCCGCCGCTGTTGTTCACTTTGTGTCCGGATCGCCCCACAACTCCAATACGGGGGGCCGGCGTGGAGAAGGCCGCAAACCTCAATCGATGCTCCTGCCGGTGTCCGAGGTCCGATTTAAAAACGGAAAACGGGCGTCACCTCTGCTCGGGCTCACAAATACAGTCCCCTCATCTGGGACAGGATTCTGTCAGGATTTATGCAGGAGGTCGCGGAGGTCCTCGGGAGCCTCGCACCTACGCGGCCATCTTGGTTGCGCGCTAGGCTCCTCCGCCCTTCGCCTTTCTGACTGTGCTACTACCCTGGGACTCTGTGACGCTTGGAGGATTTGGCATCCAAGATGTTGCCAATACACACATACATCGGCTGCGCATCATTTTCATTAACCTACAGACCTTGCCTTCCTGCCCACCCTTGATTGTCGTACATTTTCCCACATCCATATTCTTGCTTGTGGCATTTCTGACCACACTCCTATCCTTCTTTGTCTTGATTCCGCTAGGGAAGGCCCACTACCCATGTGGCGTCTTAATGCTTGGTATTTACAATAGAAACATTTATGTACCGGCCTTGCAAGAAGAACTGCAAGTGTATTTCCACAACACCGAAGGCTTGGTCACCCTTATTGGCACTCTATGGGCCGCCAATAAGACACTATGCGTAGGTTTGCCAAAGGGTGAATCCACCTGCAGGAATGCGCCTGCTCTCTTTACATCAAGCAGTTGGAGGAACGCGCCCTCCACTTAGAGAGAACTCTCGAGACAGACCCTCGTAGAGATACCCCCGACAGCTGGCCCTTCTTTATGAAGAAATTTGTCTTCAATCCCTAGAAGCTGCCAAACACCTTTGGTGTGTCACCACGGGCAGGGTCTATGGGTGGGAAGACAAAAATGGGAAAATTCTTTACTGGATGGAGTCCCACTAGCAGGTGAACAGCATTGTGCCAGAGATCGTCAATTGTATTGGTACGTCCTTCAAACCCCTCTCCGAGATCACACAAGCGTTTGCCCTGTTACGATCATTTATACACTGACCCTCCTGGGAGAGACTATTCTCTTCAATTCCTTACAGGTGTTCCCCTCCCTCGCCTTTCTCAGACCGAGGCTCGAGATCTAGATGAGCTCTTCTCAGCTGAAGAAGTGGGTATTGCTTTATCAGCGATGTCACCGGGGAAGACTCCAGGTCCGGATGGCCTTCCCGCGGAGTATTACATGGCTTTTCAAGACATCCTGACCCCATGTCTACATATCTACTAGCCCTCTATGAGGAGGTGGGTATAGTGGGTGCCTTTCCCACAGAGATTGATACTGTCATGATCGTAGTAATTCCCAAAACACAACTTCCGTCCACATCATGTGTAACCCTGGGCAGGAACTCCGCTCCACTGGCGGAGCTTTGAGATTTTTACATACTACACGTTCCGTGCAGAACACGAAGTTCATGCAAAACTTCTGCAGAGCGGTGTTCAGTCCCGGACCCTCCCGCCTCCACCACCCCCCCCATAAATATTTTTTTAAATAAAAATGAAAATTAAGGCAAATAAAAAATACTTACCTTTATCGCGGCGTCTCCGGGCTGCCCTCCTCCTCCTCGCCATGGTCCTGCAGAATCCCCTACGTCAGACGAACGTCATGGTAGGGCTGCGCATGCAGTCCTACATGACGTACGTCGGATGTAGGGGATTCTGCAGGACCATGGCGAGGAGGAGGAGGGCAGCCTGGAGACGCCGTGAGAAAGGTAAGTGTGTTATATACCTTAATTTTTATTCTAATTTTATAAATATTTATTGAGGGGGGGTAGAGGTGCGGAGCGGAGCTCCACAGAGGTTTTGCCCAACTCCTTGGAGCTCTGTGTAGAGCAACTCCGCCCGGGGTTCATCATGTGCCGAATATTATCCAATATCCCCAATCAACGGGTAAGTGAAGATCTTTGTGACCTTTCTCCTTTGATGCCTCTGTTAGGTGTCCTCAAGGGTTCGGGGGGCATAAGGGCTGACCGGTCATTTCTTGGGATGGCCCTTATGGTTGCCAAATGCGACATCGCCGCCCAATGGAGGTCTACTAGCTACCTGACTCAAACAGGTGCTACCCACATTGATACATCCAGATTAGTGCAACTTTATGGCAACTCGTAGTACCCTACACTGCCTTCCCCGGCTTCATGTGGGCCTGGCCCACCATCTTCTTTTGTATTCTGACCTGGCTTTGCTTTTTTTATTGATTTTGAAAAGGCGTTTGACCCAGTGGACTGGAACTGGCTTCGGCTTGTACTGGCATGGGCTAGGTTTGTGCCCTGATTTTGTGGCATGCTCCAGGCCCTGTATTCCAATGCAACGGCGAGAGTTCACATTAATGAAGTCCTTTCACACGTTATCTGCAGAGAGGCTAGGCAGGGTTGTCCCCTGTCCCCGCTCTTATTCGCGCTCGTGATTGAACCACTGGCACAGCTCATCTGAGTAGATGTACAAACGGAGTTGTGTATATAAATAGAAAAAAAAAGAATTACATTGTGCGCGCTGCAAAGCCAAATTGGCGTTGCAGCGTGCAATGTAATTTGTTTTATTTATTTATTTATATACACAACTCTGTTTGGCTGCATTCCGGAGTTTACTACCCCCACCCTGCAGCACTCCCTCGGGGAGATGCTACTGCTGGCAGGATTCAACAGGCGAAAGGAACCAGGATCACAGTCTTCTCAGTCAAAACATTTCATACTGAAATGGTTGAGCCTCTTCTTTCTATGATATCACAATATGTATTTTACCAATAGCATGGGTGATTGCACTGAAACTACTTCAGTTTCCACAATAGGCAGATAACATGTAGATCTTCATGGCCAGTGCCTGTGTTAGTTATGTTTCCTATATGCAAAGAAGGACAAGAATGTTTCTGCTATGTCTCTTTCTACTGCACAAATGTGCACTCATGCCCCAATGTTCCCAATCACTGCAATGCTGTTCTGCCTGAAATGTGTGTCTTGTGGTATGGCCAAGAATTGGACTTCGTGCTTTCTGCAGGGTTTTCCCCAGACCTTTTGTCTTCCTCCTCCCATTTTTGCTGAATTCATTTTTGTCGGCCGTAGGACTCTGTGTATTTTACCGCTGCTAACCAGCTAAAGTGCTTGTCCTCTCTCTTTAAAACATGTTAGAATTGACTTATACCCAATTGGCACATTTAATTTACTTGTGAGTCCCTGTTAAAGTGGCACTACAGGTGCCCTGGGGCTGTAAACTAAGTGCTACTAGTGGGCGTGTAGCACTGATTGTGCCACCCACTTAAGGAGCCCTTTACACAGGTCTCCACCCTGCCACTGCAGCCTGTGTGTTAAGTTTACAACTGCAGATTTTGACCTAACAAAATGAACCTTTTGCCAAGCCAAACATTCCTTTCTAATACATATGATACCCCTAGGGCACTACCTGGACAACCCAGAGGTCATGATGCAGTGTATTAAAAATGTTGTACATGTACTATAAAGTTTTACATGTCCTGGTAGCGCAAAACTCTTACATTTGTATTTCACAACTGCAAGGCCTACCACTCCCATAGGATAACATTGGAATTGCCTTATTACACTTAAATAACTGTAATTTCCAAATGGGAGCACGTAATCAGTTCCTGTTTGGTGTCTGGAATTGGAATGAACAACTTATGGTAAAGTCAGATTTTAAATTACAATTTTGGAAAGGCCACTTTTAGAAAGTTTAAACAACAATACAGTGTATAGGTGCTTCAATTCAATAATCCAATTTGGCAATAAAACCCAATTTTTAGGTCGAGCCTAGACAGCGCATGCGCTGTCGCAAGACCTGAAGTAAACAGAACATAGAGGGTAATCCTGCCTGCTGCTTGAAATTGGTTCATACTTGCGTTTCTCTGCTTAGCTGGCTCAATATTGGCTGGCCATGTGATATATCACTTCCGTTTTGTGGAAAGCAGCACCAACCAACTACTGTTTAGTTACACTGTAGGTCGGTATCTCTTTCGTTTTGGGACTACTTCATTTTCTCGGTGTCCCTGGCCTCATAAACAAATGCTTGTTGTTCATTGAGCTGGGACAATGGCAGTCGCCTGTTTGTATTCGCAGCGCGCAATAAGCGCTTTCACTTTAAGAATAGCTGCAGTCCCTCACACCACTCGCTTCGTAAAGTGAAAGCGTGCACGAAGCACTGCAAATACAAACAAGCGACCGCCATTGCCAGCTATCAGACAAGGAGCTTCTTTCTTTGGTGATGGGTTTGCTCACTTTTCAGACTTTAACTTGTACCTGTTCAGTCTGGACACAATAAGTGTTCAGTTCCGCCTTCTCTACCGAGATATGTAATTTACCCTGGATCACACAGTATGGCGTATGAAGATCTGGATCTACTGCAAACCTTCTGATCGCTAGAGCACACAGTGCTGTAGCAGTGGCTCCAGGGCACATTCAGTACGTTAAAGGCTGAAATAATTCTTGTTGAGCCAAAGAAAATCGTCACAAAGATTTTGGCGGCACCTATGACTCATATGGTCCGGTACCGTGTTTTGCGTGGAAGATAGCTTTTCCCCCACTAATCCGGTTGAGGACAACTACAAGGCCTTCTGTACGAGGATTTCCTCAACTACCGACTCCCTGGTTCCCTTAAAAAGAAGTAAACCTAAGGGCAGAGCATCAGCCCCCTGGTTTAACGACTCTTTGAAAGTTCTCAAATTAGCCTGTAAGCAGGCTGAGAGGAAATGGAGGCAAGGCTACTCCGACACAAATAAATCACTTTGGAAAAATAAACTTCTGGAATACAAATCGGCAATTGTTAAAAGTAAATCCACCTACTTCTGCTCCACTATAGTTAATGCCGCGAATAGTTCCAAAAGCATCTTCCAGATTCTTAACAACCTCGTCCACCCTGACTGTGCCAAAAAAACAATCCCTCCTACACAAACACTCTGCGATAATCTCGCACTGTTTTTCAATGAAAACATTGAGACCATTATCCATAACCTGAACACTCCCCCCTCATTAGATAGTCTCAACGGCCCCGGGGCCACTATTATTGACCTTGATCTGGTGAGCCCAGGGCACCCACCCAGGGAATGTTTGCGGGTATTTCCCCCTATCTTGGAAGCGGATTTCGATAGACTGGCACACGGGATCACTTCGGGTTCCCCCCTCGACCCTCTGCCCCCAAAAACCTGGAAAGCTTTTGGAACAGAACTCTTCTGCACCCTCTGCAGGATTTGTAACCAATCCCTGCGCTGCGGATTTGTCCCGTCTCCTTGGAAGCAAGCACTTATCACCCCGTTGTTGAAGAAACCCTCACTGAATCCTGAGTGTTTATCAAACTATCGGCCTATTTCTCTCCTACCTTTCCCGGCGAAAGTTGCCGAGCGCTGGGTAAGCTCTTGTCTCTCGAAACATCTGGAGCAGAATCACATTCTGGACGACATCCAATTTGGCTTTCGTCCAGCCCATGGCACCGAAACAGCTGTCCTCACGGCCATGGAAGAACTTCGTATGCGTGCAGACAGGGGCCAAGCAGTAGCTTTGATCTTGCTGGACCTGTCTGCCGCATTCGATACGGTCAATCACGTGATCCTGCTACAGAGACTAAGGGAGGCAGGGGTTGAGGGCACCGCCCTGCTTTGGTTCCAGTCCTATCTGCGAGATAGGAAGCAGGCTGTATCCCTCCCCCCTTTCCAATCCGCCTTCTCCCCAATGCCCCACGGGGTGCCCCAAGGCTCGTCCATCAGTCCTATCCTTTTTAATGTTTATCTTAAACCTCTTGTCACATTAATTAAATCTCATAGGCTAAAAGCTATTAACTATGCAGATGACACCCAGCTTATCCTCTCCTGGGAGGGGGAAGAATCGATCCCTCTAGAATCGTTTCACGACTGCCTGAGAGATACAGCTGGCTGGCTGCATAAACATTCCCTGCAATTTAACTCCTCCAAAACAGAGGTCCTGTTTTGCGCTGGAAGCTGGATTCCTCGCCTGTTCCCTACCGAATTTTGGCCCCCGGAAGCCCCGGAAAAACCTCAGCCGGTCACCACTGTCCGTAACCTAGGTGTCATGATGGACATCAAGCTTAGCATGGAAACGCAGGTCGCGAAAACAGTGTCCACCTGCTCGGCCTTACTGCGTTCTTTACGCAAGATCATGCCACTTCTTCCCGCACAGGCCCGAGCATTAATAGTCAGGTGGAGAAGTGTGGCTCACTGGTTAGAGTAGGCAGACCTGGAAGCAGAGGTCAGCCTGGGACCAGGGTTCAATTCCCGGCTCGGCTGGGTCTTGAGTCCATAAATTGTCCATGGACTCGATAATTCTCGCTCCAGTGCATACTCGATTCATGGGTTCACACTCTGCGACTCTGGGCAATAGCTTGCTTAATCTCCACAATGGCCCCTCGCGGCGGGATGCCTGGCTTTCACCTTGTGGATGCCCTGCTGGGTTATCTCACAGAGGAATACCAGGACGGGTTCCCTAAGCAAGCGCTTAGAGACCGGTTGGTGATTTGCGCTATATAAATATCTGTACATTTACATTTACATTTACCATTCTCAGTCGCCTTGACTATTGCAACGCATTGCTGCTCGAGTCCCCAGCTGTACTGTTAGACCGTCTCCAAAGAGTCCAGACGGCCGCCGCAAAACTAGCCCTTGGCTGGACCAGGAGATCCTCGGCCACAGCAGCTTTAGCCGAGCTGCACTGGCTCCCACTGAAGCAGCGAGTAGCTTTCAAAGCACTCTGTCTTGTTTTTAAAGCTCTACACGGAGTCGGGCCTAGATCCCTGCAAACCATGTTCACCTGGTACATCCCTACCAGAACTCTTCGCTCAGCCTCAGCCTGCCTGGTCACTGTTCCAAGATTTAACAAGGTCAGGACAGGTGGAAGATCTTTCAGAGTGGCAGCCGCAAAATTTTGGAACAGTTTACCTGCCGACATCCGCCAAACATCGCAACTCCTTCCATTCAGAAAGCGGATTAAAACCTGGCTTTTCCCTTAATCTACTTCTCTAACATACCGTTCTCTGTTCCCATCATTGTCCACCTTAGGAGTAACTTTTTTCCCAGCGCCAGGATACCTGCCAGGTGACAGATGGGCTATACAAATGTTTTAAATAAATAAATAAATAAATATGCGGATGCGCTACCGGCTGCGGATGCGACTAGGATGAATGCTTAAATACTGGATGAGGACTTTAAATACAGCCTCTAAACGAAATCTCCCGCAGGCTCGTTGCATGCAGATCGTGTGCATAGCTTAGCATGGATTGCTCAGCGGGTCATGCGCCGCCGGCAGAGATCTTTCTATTCTCTTGAATTGAATCGGTTTATCTAAAAAACCTAAGCAGCAGTGTTTCATAAAATTACATTTAAGATGGGCTCCATTGTGGTCCACTGACATGGAGTCATCTGGTCGTCACCCTCAAACTCTTTTGCCTCTAATCGTGCCGTTCAGAAGTAAAGATGCACTGTGTTCAAATTTCAGAAAACAGGTGTACGACGGAATGTATTTACAGATGACGAAGTTATGCTTCTTCAGATGGAAAATCCTTTAACGTGTAGGGTTCGCCGGTTTGCTAATCTTCACTGTCTCTCTGTGTCACTGTATCGTTTCTAAGTAAAATGCGTCCCTTCCATTCCGTTTCTGTTTATAGCTCCAGCACACTAATCTAAGTTTACATTACATAAATAATGCAATAACTAATTTTAAGATGTACCAGTCTACCCATCTCCTGGTGTTTGCAGGTGTTCTAACCCTAATTACTTTGAGAAAAAAGTTTTTCAACAGTAAATCATTTCCATGTCCCAGGTGTGCTACCTTAAACCACCTCCCGAGTTATATTTTTGAAAATGAGTTGAAAGCGTCTGTCCTCGCAGGAAGTTGGCTTGCATATCGAGATGCCCCACGACAAACACATTACCCTTAATCAGAAAGGCTTGAAAAGTATCGCAGGGTTTGAGCACCTGTTGCAGAGAACTGTGTTCAGACTGAGGGCTGATTCCACTTTTCATTCTATTGAGATGGATGATAAAAGAAGCACACAGGTAGGTGACAAAAGCATGTAGACCCAGCTCATTTTGTGTAGTGTGCTATAACTGCTCCACGATGAATCTAGAACGCTGCAGCTAGCCAAGTGCTAACCTGAGACGATGCAACGCATCCTCCTGCACTCCAGGCGCTGCCCTCCTAGTGCTAGAAGAGTCTCATTCACAGTTCGCCACATTGCCTACAGAGCAATCCGGGGTACAGGACCAACGTTTTTACAATGTAAAGCCAAGATTTGCACCCACAGTGGGAAGCTCAGATACAGAGCTGCCCCATTCTTGATTAGCCACCCCACCTGTAAAGGAACCCCACAGGGCGGTTGAGCCTTCTCTGAAATACTGTCCCAAAGAAATCACCTCCGATTCAGAAGAGCAACAAACCTCTGGCTGTAATTTCAAGCGACCTCAACATACAACAAGCGTTGGCAAAGCCAATAGGTCACGCCTACTCAAGAGCCATTGGCTGTGTCAATGTTTTATAGCCATGCCATACAGCAGGGCTGACAGTTGGGAAAACAAGCATTTGCAATGCAATAGGCCTCGCATTTACGAGAGTTTAAGCTATTGGCATTGTAAATGACAATGCCTTTTATTTATGTTTTGGTTTTTAAAACATAAATAAAAGCAATTGTCATTTACAATGCCAATGGCTTAAACTCGCGTAAATGCGAGACCTATTGCATTGCAAATGCTTGTTAAATACAGTGGTCTTAGTGATTTATTTCACATTCATTTATCTTTTTTTCTAGAAACAGTTATAACTTGTCTTTCGATTGAAGGACCACCTTTTTTGTGGTTATTTACATATATACATTTCACGATCTTAACAAGACAAACAAAAATGTTAACATTTAAATGCAAAACCACAACAATTGTGCAATAGACTAGTCCTTTACTAAGACCACTATATTTAAAAGTGTGGTTTTATTGCCCAATAGGATTATTTAATTGAAGCACCCATACACTGTATTGTTGTTTATACTTTATAGGAGGCCTAGTCTGGGTGCTATTGATGGGCCCAACCCCCCTTTTACTATAACTTTTAGAAAGTTGGCATTTTTCTACCATAGCCCTTTGGAGCCTGCAATCTGTTTCTGGGTCATATGACCAGGTGTAGCTGAGAGTTGGCCTTTGTATATTCCTCCTAGACAGCCCCACACTATAGGGAACTCAGTTGGGCCTGGATGGGCCATCATTTGCAGGATGGGAGGGAGAAGCTGAGCAAAGCTCTTCTTATACTTGAATAGGCTGTGTCCTGCCTCCACACAAAGGACTGCATACCCCTCTGTAGTTAGTTGAAGGTAGGGCACCTGGTCATTTCAAAGGAGAACCTCTAGAGGTTTCTCCCCACTTTAAAGAAAAAAACTCATTATAAATCCTGGACCTCAGACACCAACACTTCAGTACTGTGGATACTCTGCCAGAAAGAAGAACTGGTGTGCTGCTGAAAGGATTGCCACTCTGCTTGATTGCTGCGCTGAAGGGACTGCTTCTCTGCTGTGCTGACCTGCTGCTTGCTGTCCTTTTTCCTGGGTGAGAAGGACTGGATTTGCACCTCTGAAACCCAGAGTGACTCCAAGGACTAGTTGGCTTGTTCCCTCAACTGAGGCCATGAACAAACCTTGCTTCTGCACCTTGACTGTGCCAAATGGTGAAACCCCAGTCCTGGATCCATGTAGGTGGGCCTGAGGTAGCTCATATGTGGATCCAGCAGAACCAATGCATCTCCTCTGCTGTGTGGCGCATGCCCAATCAGAAGTGACGCAACTCCTCTGCGGATCTTCCTGTTGCAGGGACTTAACTTCCCCTCGCAGCCCTGCACTAATACATCTCTTCAACTGTGCGGCGCAGCCTCAACACAGGCCTTCGCATCTCTCGTTGACCGCACTCTCAACGCCAGACTCTGCTTCATAGCCCCTAGGAACCGACGCATCACCTCGACTGTGCAAAGCATGCCTGACATCAGACTTTGCATCGCAAGCCTCGTTGATGGGATCCTTGATGACGGCGCAGGACCTCGCATTGTAATCATGCCACATCTCGGAACCGACCCATCTCTTCGGCCGGGATTTAAGGTACTCTGTTCAGCGGACTTAACTGGGTCCCTGTAGCCAGCCCATGTTCCATCACGGCCTGAACTTGTGAATTTTTTCCCGGTCCAGTTAGACCAGATACCACAGTTGGCGCTTTCTGCGGTTTAGCATTATTTTTGCTGAAATCTTTAAAATTGCATGTCTCTGGTCTTACTGATTGGATTTTTGTCATTCTGGTCTAGTTTTATTTATTAAAATTGAATCTATTTTTTTTAACTTGTGTGGGTTCCTGTTGTGGTGCGATTGTAAAGTGTTACTGTATGAAAGATTGCAGAAATACTTTACACATTGCCTCTGTGTTAAGCCTGACTGCTCCTTGCCAAGCTACCCGCGGGTTGAGCTCAGGTTAATTTAGGGTGTGCTTGTGACTTCACCCTGAGACAGATTGTTCTTGTTGCTTAAGAAGGGATCCACATCCCTCAATGAATACTCTATTTCTTACACCCTGGGTATACTCAAACAGAGACTGCACTTTGCCAGACATAATGACAGCCTGAGCCCCCCAGTCCTCACTGCAATGGAGATCACAGTGATGTGTCTTGTGTCCCCACTAGTGAGCCCAAGATGAACTACAAAACTAGATGAGCTGTTGAGCACAGAGGAGGGACTTACTGGGAAAGGGAGGAGTGGTGAGCAGAGAGAGATCTAGGACTTCAACTCAGAACACCCTTCTATCTCAGATCTCCATGGTTTTACACCCAGCAAAGGTTCTTTCTCATCAACCAAGGCCCCCAGTTAGAATTTTCACGTGTCCCAAACAAAACAAAACTAGAATATTCTCCCAAGCCAGGATTCTGCCCTGATGTATCCCACCCCTCCAGGGGGCGCATGTCGCCTTCCTTGAAACATTATCCATGTTTGCACGAGATGGAATCCCTTGCATTCAGTATCCTACATGCTTTCTTTAAAGAGTGGTATTGTAATGTCCAACATATTGAATATTTTAATGGACCCCGAGTACAGGCTGCGAGCGTAGAATCTGCTGTGCTAGTCTCCAGCAGGAGTCATGTATTTACCCATCCATGCACTCATTTGTGCATCCAAACACACACTCATCCATTGATACACCATAACACTCATCTATCCATTCATCCACCTATTGACTCATACTGATATTCACTACTCCCTCTTACTTAAAACCAAACATATGAACTCCCTCATCCATTACAAGCACTTTCTCGGATCAAAACGTCATACCTAATGGCTTCGTCAATGCCTATTTACCTTGGAGCGCCAATCAAAATCAAGCAAAAATTAGCACCTGCAATAGCTACATACATGTGGGCAGATTAATATGTGAATAAGGCAAAAAGCAAGGCGGGGAGGGGCTGACATGTTTCCTGCCCATCTGTGTGAATGGCTTCAGCTCGGCAATAATAGCTAAGTCTAAATATATGTAAAAGAAGTAAAATCATAGACGTATCTTATTAATGTAATTATCCTCCCTTTAACCACTTGGAAACAAATGTGGTGGTTTAGTAGTTACATTGTTGGGAATGGAATATGGCCGAGACTAAAATCCCTGTTTCTGCACTTGACCCTTTTATTCTTTTGGAGAGGACTGCATTGTTCTCCTTTTATTTGCATACATAAGGAATGCTAATATTGTTTGATAATATGATTTTTACAAAAATAGATTTTAATAAGGCTTCCGACAGCACAATAACATAGTTAACCACGTGCCAGCCCCTTGAATGTTTAAAGCACTTAGGGGCATATGCATTAAAACATAATTTTGCGAGTCCTTAATAGTGATTTTTTGCAAATCACTATTAAGGACTCGCAAGATGCAATGTACGTAGGAATCGCAATAATAATTGCGATTCTTACATATTCCTTAATTGCGACTCTCAAATTGGGAATTACAATTAAGGAATACCTTCCCATTCATTCCTATGGGTCTAGAGGCCCATAGGAATGAATGGGAAGACATTCGCAATTTGCGAGTACCCATTAGGTACTCGCAAATTGCGATTGCAATTTCAAGGGTGCAAGGGTGTCAAAAGGACACCCTGTTGCACACATGAAATATGTATGTGTGCACATGTGGCGCACATACATGCCCTTAGGGCATGTATGTGTGCCACATGGCACTTTGTAAAATGCAAAAAAAGTGAATTTTTCAAAGAAATCGCAAATTACCACCAACTTGAAGTTGGTGATAATTTGCGATTTTTTAAGCCAAATTTGCACAATTTGGGTGCTTCCTGCATTGCATTTAAGGAATCGCAATGTGCGATTCCTTAAATGCAATCACAAAATAGGGAATCGCAAATTTTGCGACTCTCTATTTTGCGAGGGCCTTTTGGGATGATACATCCCAAAAGGCTTTTTCCCGTTCACAAACGAGCTGATTCTGGGAATCGGCCCATTTGCGAACGGAAAATGGGCTTGATACATATGCCCCAAAGTCCAATATGCTTAGGCCTATGTTTGGAGTAAATCTGTGACTTTTTAGGAATTTAAAACCGATTTCAGGTGCTATCCAGGGAATCTCTGGCAGTTGCAGATTCACAGGAGTAGCAACATTGGTACTAATACATGCACAGAAATTTGCTACAGGTGTACGTTTTTGCATGGGCAAAGGTGATGCTAGATTTGTAAAATGTTATTTTTATTTTAATGGATATAACGAAGTGGCAAGAGAAACTGTTGTTGCATGCCATACATCCAGCAGCGGCTCCTCCACTAAGGAGGAGGATCGTCACCCCACCCACTGCTCTCCGAGCAGATGAAAGAGGAGAAATAAAATGATAATAACGCAGATTTAATATCAGTTTATTTTTCCTACTGCAGTGGCTCAGTTGGGGCGGAGCTGGACTCGGAGACGCCAGAGCACTTCAGGAAGAGGAGTGGTGAGTGCACTTTGTAAGTGCGCATGACGCTTTGGCCGGCCGACTAGGGCTGGCTAACGTGCCATGCGCACTTTGCATGTTCTCCATGCAGGCTGCATTACAGCCAGGGTGGAGAACATGCCCAGTCCCCAGCCCCTTTACTGTACACCAAACCATGGTGCTCAGACCAATGGCTCTGGGATACCGGGTGCTTCCTGCTGCCAGACTCGAGCAAGACGAAGAGGACCTGGTAGAGGCGATGGCCGGCATGATTCCAGGTAAGTGTGTATTTAAAAAGAAAATCCCCCCCCATCACCGCCCACCACTCCCGTCCAGTAGTAGCCGCTACTGCATATATCAATAATTCCATCCAAGATATCAAGCACTAGGTGCACCACATCTGGAGCAAGGTGGCAGCGCCACACCTTCCAACACCAGAAGTTACCCAGTTTCATAGGTATTTGAGGTATTACCCGCACTCTTTAATAATCACAATCAGCCGAGTATGGTCCAATTGACATTTATTAACTCCATGTGATACAAATAGGCAACCAAAGCGTGTTTCTCCATGGTATTTATAAGATCATCCACTTCATCAGGGCCAAATCAAACTGTAATAAAATCACCTATCACCCAGAAAAGATCTTCATATTCTCTCGAAGTCTACTGGTAACAAGCTTTGACACATAATATGCATTCGAAAAGCATCTCTAAGGCAAAATATGCAGTCTATTACATTTTTATGTTTGTTTCTCTAAGGGGAACATATTTTGCCTCACTAGGAATAAAATCCTGTATACCACAAACTATTTCGAAGATACTGGTTCGTCTTTCCTATTTTGAAAACTAACTATTTCTTCTCTTTAGAGGAGCAGATTTGTGTGTCTTTTTGTCTGTCTGCAAATTTATGTGATTCTTTAATCATACGTGTTTGTTGGTGGCTGGAAGGTCCACGCCCCTGCAACTAGATTTTCTCAAAAGAAAATCCTCCTAACTGGTATGATATCTGTGTAAGAAGAGCTATTTGTTAGGATGAGATCCAACCACATCTGAGGCTGTGAGTTAGTGCTGACATTTTGCCTTGTAGATTCTTTTATTGGGGCATCTGCGTTGGGCATAGCTCAGTGAATTGGGTATTTCATCTTTTTGTAAACTGATGAATTTAAAGGAATCAGTTGGGTTTTGACAGGTATTGCTCACATATCTGAGAGATTTGAAGACGGTGTCATGCAGTTGGAGGTCTCAGTTCTCTTCTGGGGTAAGGGAGATCACTGCCTCGCCCACCTTTGCACTGCTGCTTCACACATGTATCACCTATTGCAAAAGAAAGGATTCCTACCTGAAGATTCACCTCCATGACTCGAAAGAAGAAGCGCAAAGACAAACACCACCGCGTAACGGATCGCCACCATCCTGCAAAACAAGCAAGGGCAAGTGTTAATATGTGGAATAAATTGTATGACTTGTGAACCCCTGTTCCTTTCGGACATGGGATTATATGTATGGAATGATTCATCCTCAGTTGTCAGCATTAGCAATAGCCGTGTAGTTAGTTAAGGTAGGTTTGGAAATGGCACCATCTTACAGGTCTTAAGCGTTGAGTGTTGTAACTCCAGTGATCCCACACTTTTGAAGGTTTCTCCATGGAAAAAAGGGCCAGGTGCCTGCCAATGACTGAAGCTAGGCTAGAAGCGCAGGTAAATTACTTGTTCGTCTCTTGATGTGATATTTTTGTGTTCTTCATGTGCTCCTTTGGGTAGCCACCATTTCCTTATTGCAAATGCTCACATCCTACTTCTATTAGTTAGAATGTGCAAGGGTGTCAAGATAAAACTCTTCAACTCATGAGCTGACACTATTGAAGCCAAAGTACTAAATTTGTATTCAATATTGAAAGCAAGTGTAACCCCAACATTGTTCAGGACCTGGGGTGATACAATTTATTTTTTAGAACAGGGGTTCACTATGTATTAACCACAGAAAAATAGTAAACTCTAAATCATATATAGAGAATAATCTGAAAGAAGTTATTTTTACTACTTTTAGAATATACATTTTACATATGTTACCCATATTATTTAAATATACATAGTGCATATGTTACCCATATTAACCAGAATTATTCTAATGTCTATAAGACAGGAACCAATTATACTGTAAATCATTTTGTTTTTGCAGTAAAAAGACATTATTTTATGCAGTATGTTCCAAATGATCAAGTACTCATAAATGTGAAGAGGTGTGCAGTGATAAGTGACAAGTGAAAAAAACATTGCATCAAAAGAGCTAAAAAGACACATAACTCCTGCTTTTTTCTTTATTTTTGAAGTGCAAGGATTGGATTCTATAGGTGTCTGTTGTCAATGGCTTTTACACCTCAAGTTAATGTGAGGTCATCATCAGGACAGGGCAGTAAGCCCCCGATATCTTATGTATCTCAATAAAGAGGGGTATCTTAGTCATCCCTCATAGGCATAAAGGTGCCAGCTGGTCCACACATCTCTAATTAGGCAACATTTGGGGAAATATTGTAAAGTGTGGAGTGGAAAAGAACATAGTAAGTGTGGTTACTGATGAGAATGAGCATATCTTGTCCAATGATTGTAATTTGATGAATATTAAGTTGGTTGAAATTGATGAGGAACCTTATGCTCTACCAATGTGTGAGATTGGTAATGAGGGGAAACAAATAGATGTCATGCCAGATTATGTGTCTCCCTCACAATTCTAGCAGACAATTATTTTTAATAAAAATCTTTTAACAAGAAACTTGAACCCGATGACATCCGATTTCTTGCTTTTGGTGAAAATGCGATTATTATGATTGGGTATTTTGTGGCTGACATTAGTTTTATGCACAGGGCTATTTTTTGCAATGTGTATGTAGCTATTGATGGTCAAGCAGTATTGGATTAGAGACATCAGGGCAAGTTAGTAATGTCATTAATTCCTAATGCAAAACAACAACAGTGTTTATTGTTGAAGGGGGCAAATGGTCAGTAGTTTAACATTCAAGCATGATCAATTGGAAAAGTTGTTAAATACTCAAAATCAATTATTTCCTGATGAATTAGGGAAAGTGATTGGTTTCACACATCAGATCCAGCTTAAACATAATGATTGTCCTGTTAAACATAAACAAAGGCATGTGCCACTGTCTGTTAAGGGAAAATTTACAATGATGATAAAAGGTATGTGCAAGGAAGGCATTACTGAATCTGTGGATTCAGCTAAATGGGTTTCTCCCATTCTATTAGTTAAAAAGGAAACAGGCAACTTGAGAATATGTGTGTATCTCATGCCTTTTAATAAACATATTGTGGTGGATTGCCATCCGTTGCCACACAATTCAGAACATTTTGCAAAATTGCATGGTGTCAGATTTTTTACCACAACTGATTTGAAGTCATGTCATCAGATTGAACTAACTGCTGATTCTCATGAAATCACCTCTTTCATTGCACCTGATGGAGCATATAGGTACACCAGGATGCTATTTGGTCTGGTGTCTGCTGCCTCAGTGTCCAGGAAACTCATTGTTTTTTTAGAGACAATGAGGGAGTGGCTACATTTCATGATATCCTAGTGCATATGGCATAATATGAGAATAATTATTGATTGTTAGATAATGTTTTATCTATTCTTGGAGAGAAGGGCATGATTATCCAGTTGGACAAGTCTAAATTCTTACAGTCGGAGCTGGGTTATTTGTGTCATATCATTTCTGATGCTGGTATTTCACCAAAGAACGATTTACTTGAAGCTATATTTGGAAAATGTCCCTCTCGGCAGGGTCAGCCCCAAACCCTCGGAATTAATGGATCCTTTTCTACAGGAGCAGAACCAATGCATCACATTTGGAACCAGCGCATCACCCTCCAAACCATGGCATTTCTACCTTTGCATGCGGAGAACCAACGTATTTGCCTCTGTAACGGGATCAGAACTGAAGCAGCGTCTCAGCTGCACCCCACATCTTCCTCCACGTCAAAGCAAACCAGGATCAAGGTACTTTTTTTAAGCTGGCCCAAGTGGGTCCCTCTATCAGATTGATTTTGGTCCAGCGCGACCAGATATACCATTGCTTCTAAGCGCTAATTTACAGTTATTGTTTTTAAATTCATATCTCAAGCTCTACTCATTGGATTTTTGACGTTTTTGATCTTGTTTTATTTATTAAATAAAATTCTCTTTTTCTAAACTGCTGTGGATTCTTTTTTTTGTGCTGCTTTCACTGTTTATTGTTTAAAGTGTTACACAAATACTTTACACATTTTCTCTGAAGTTAAGCCTGACTACTCTGTGCCAACCTACCGGATGGAGAGAACAGGCTAAATTAGGCTATGTTTGTGGCTTAGATTGTGTTTCCTGCTTGGACAGGGTGCATACCTTTGCCAACCAGAAACCCAGTTTCAAACAGCAATTAAATCTATTCAGTCTCCCAGTGATATAGACCACCTTAGATCTTTATTGGGAACGTGCGAGTACTATTCCAGATTTGTAAAAATATTTAGAGGCATTGCTTTGCCTCTAAGGGTACTATTAGAAAAAGTTGTCAAATATATATATGGTGGACAACAAAAACAAGCTTTCGTTACATTTAAAACACAGATTGCTAATTCTTCACCTTTGCCTATGTACTCTAGCACAGCACGCAATGTTGTGACTGTTGAGGCCAGTGCTAATGGTTTAGGTGCTATTCTGAGTTAGTTTAAAGGTGATGTTGAATTTACTATCGCTTTAGCCTCAAGGCCTTTACCAGTTGCGGAATGTAAATATACAACTACTGAACAGGCATCTTCAAGACATTTGTTTGGGGTAAATCATTTCAACCGAGGACAGCTCATAAACCTCTTATTTCTCTACTGTCCACACATGGTGTTGAAAAGGTTTGTCAAGAGTTATAAGAATCCTAGCTAAATTATATGAATATATTTGCCAGGTATTCAAAATGTATGAGATGACGGTTAATCAAGATTAGTGAAGAGTCAAGACAAACCAGCTGATGAAGATGATGTGGAAGAGTGTGTTGTTGTATCTGTTGATGATGCTATTTTCACTGGTTGGTCATAGTCTTACTACAGGTGAATGAATTGAAGCTTCATTGAAAGATGAAGAGCATAATTCTCTTCGAAAATACATT
Source organism: Triturus cristatus (assembly GCF_964204655.1). NCBI lineage: Eukaryota > Metazoa > Chordata > Amphibia > Caudata > Salamandridae > Triturus > Triturus cristatus. Next base: position 310,308,183 of record NC_140585.1, on the reverse strand, counting down.
GTGGAAGGTTGACCTTTAGAAAACCATCTGTCAAAAAAACTACAAGTATTTTGGAAGATCAAGAATGATTTTTCCATTGAAGAGTTAGTTATAAGGGCCAGTGTTTTATTCCACGTAAAAATATCAGACTTCACACTTTTTCTATTGCACATTTAGGCCATCTGGGGCAATCTGGTCCCACTAAAAAGGTTAGAGATTTGTTTTGATGAGCAATTATGGAGGCTGACATTGTAAATTTTGTTAAGAATTGGAATTTATGCCAGATTTCTGATAAAGTTTTGAAGAAGTTAAGTGAATATCATATTAGGAGAGTGATGGCTGGTGAGTCACGTAAGGACCTGGCTATTGATCTTTTAGGCCCATAGAAAAGTGTTGTTCCAGGAAAATCATATACCTTCATGGTTATTGTCTATTTTCCAAAATAGCAAAACTCAAATGAATATCTACACTCAATAATGATGAGGTCATTTATTTTTTACAAGAATGTTTTAAAAGGGAGGAAATTCCAGCTTAGTATTCACCTCACATGAATGGTTTAGTGGAAAGCTTGAACACATTGATTCTGGAAGGTGTTGAGTTAGCCAGCAAGTCTAGAATTGATGTACTCAAAGATTTCTAAGACATGTAAAGTTGCCCTTGTCACCTAATATTGGCTCATGGTGAAGCCAGGATTAGCTATAGTTATGAGGAAATATGAATTTTGTGATCAGTTATGTCCCCTATCGTAGACCCCAACGGCTCCATGTACATGCTATAAGTACATGTATGTTCCCTCCTGCTCCAGTTTTGAAGACGCAAATATATGTGCGTCCACCGTCAACATGTCCTCTTTCAGATCCACCATGAATGAGTCAGATATTCCTTTCCTAAGTATGAAAGGCCACCGACTTTATGTGGTTCACTTTCCACATTTTACAGATTCAGGCGAGTAGGCCCGAATTCTGTCATCAAGCCTTTTCCTGCCTTCTGCCTCTGAAAGCTCCAGTCTGAGCCTGCATCTGTGACCATGAACTTTGTCTTACTCCCTGCGCGGCTAACGGTGCCTGATCCAGCCCGTCGCCTGCCAAAAACTGTATTTTACCTTCAAGATAATCTCCTCCACCCCTCATTCGATGCATTCCTGTCTAGCAGTTTAGGTAAACATTCCTCCAGCTACCGTGCAAAGGGCCAGGCCTCGCTGCCCTCATGCAAGTAATTCATAGCCCCGTCACCATGGAATATTCCTACCCCCTCGCATCTGGTGTAGACACTTAGACGCTTGTACACGCACTAACAGTCAGTATAGTCAGTATAGAATAAGATTCTATCCTAAGAGACCTCTCTTTTTGGATAACACAGTTCTTTAAACATAGGATATTAGATATGATTTGGGATTAGGTTGACATAACCCCAGACTTCTGTCTCCACATGTAGAGCTAAATGTCAAGTCCCCTTCACCCTCTCGTTGCACGTCAATCACACGTCATGCGGCTACGCGCGCATCTCTGCCAACTATTTCTGCTGACATTGCAGGATTCTCTTATGGATCCACCCACTTGTGACATCATGTATGATGACGTTTATTAAATTACACCCTCTATTAGCTACGTATGCATCTTTTATCAGCTGTTACGCCTCTTGCATCTGTTTCACTGTAATGTATTTTCTATAAAACTGCTTATCTGTCAATAATATATGCCCCTTCCTTCCTGAACTTCCGTGGTGATGGAATAGAAGGCCCACAATTCGAATTGTATTCCTTTGTATAGGAATAAAGCCTTTTTAAACCCTCTAATACCACGGATTCTGCCTCTCATTTTACTGAGTTGTTCTTAATAGACTTTACCGCATAAAAAATAGTACCGGTAACGAAATATTTACCACATAAATTGGCGCCCGAATAGGGACACTTTCTCATCTCACGCGCCGGCGGTGCGTTGCAGGCCCGGTCTCCTGCCACAGCTGAACGGACAAAAACGCGTACCTGCAGGATTTCCTGTATCTCCCTCCGGCCAAGCGGGGACGACTGAGGCTGCGATCAACACCCAGACGAGGCGGTGAGAAGTGCGAAGTATCCCGACCAGAGCCTAGCTGAGAGAGCATGATCCGAGGTATACAGAGACCCGCCAGGTTCCGAAGTTCCGAGTCCAGTCCGGTCCAGTCCAGTTTCAGTTCCGTTCCGAGGCCTTCCGTTCCGAGCTACCCGGTGAGTACCCTTACCGGGGAGGCATTTAACGTGCACATAGTCTGTGCCGGTCAAGACGGGTTTGGGTACACAAATCCGGTCTGCACTGTTTTAGCAGTGTATCTGTACTGTTTAGCAGTATATATAGTATGTTTTGCATATAAATGAATATAAATAAGTATTATCTAGTGTCAGTATAATGTCAGTAACTAGTTTTCTATTAGTTATCATTGTTCGTAAAACTGTTAAGTGTTAAATGTTTTAAATACGTTCTATATACTGTGGTGTGAATGACTGTTCATTATTGTGTTTTCTTGTATAAAGTGTGTTCTAGTAATAAGGTCTAAAAAATGCCGCTCTTCTCGAAACTAAGACAGATCAAAACTAGGAAAGGTGTACTCGAAGAAGCTGTTCCCATCCCACCAAGGGACACTCCAGGGTACTTTATGTATCATAAGCATGGCCTAGATGCCGTATTATTTCTTGATTTATGGGTGGACTACACCAAAGAATTACCAGAGAGTCAGAGATGGCCCGCAGCGGGGACCTGGGATGCAGATTGCATCATGCGAGTAGAAGAAGAATTATGGAAAAAGAAAGCCAGACAGTCACAGAAAGATGCCATTGAATTATGGCGTAAAGAATCGTATAGACGTACAGAAAAAGCATTTAGACAGGAAGAGAAAGGTAGAGAGAATTCAAATAAAACCCGAGAAAATCTATTACTTGAGGAAGGTACCCGAGTAAAATCAGAACAAATAGACAGACAAAGAAACGCCCTTATGAATGGTATGTATCCACTTTTGGCCGAAGGGTTACCTAAGGCTACTCCGGAAATACCAAAAGACTTGCCACCCCCATTGTTTCCGATAAAAGCACATCCCAAGGGGCATCCTAGAACCGCAGAAGATGTTTTCCTTTCCTCTTATTTAGATGACGCAGCTCCCGAGTATGCTAGTACCGCACCACATAGACCGCCTGCCGATGATGCTCATCGCCAAGATCTTCCGTCTGTACCTCCGCAACAACAAGCTCTGACACACATTCCGACAAGCACATCTGTTTCTACAGCTTTTCCCGCAACGACGGTTGCTGTCTCACCTTCAACAAATCCTTTCACGTCCAGCACCCCAGACGGTGCTACAGGAGGTACAACAGACATTTTTTCTACGCCACCCAGAGGAAATAAATTTTCCCTTAGAGAATTAGCACACCAACGTACGCCCAAACTAGCAACTCCCGACATGCTTAAGGAACTTCTAGTAGATTGTAGATATGATCCTGTGCCCGGTAAACGGGACGAAATGCTGCTGTCATCATTACGTATTAGACGAGCTGCGATATATTTAACGAAGCTACCAGGAATGGCTACACATTTAGAAAATATATATCACTTTGTCCAGTCAGGACGAGGTCCTGAAAGTATTAGCAGAGCCATGGAGTACCAGAAAGCGGAGGTACAGGGACAACTGTTACGTTTCCTCATAAACTGTGTAATCAGAAATCAAGACCGGCCTGGGGTAAATACGGAAGAAATGCAAAAACTTGTCACTTGGGGCCAGAATATATCAGAAGGGAGACATGATAAACAGTTATGTATAGTAGCTATGTACCGAAAGATCCGCAAAGAAGTAGAACGAATACACGAAGAAAGATTAGAGGTAGACGCCGCTGACCTAAACAGAGAGGAGGGGGAGCAAGAATCAGACCAATTAGATACGATAGCTTATGTAGGTAAAGGAAGACCCCATAATAATACCAGAGGTTTTAACGACCCAATACGTCCAATACGTCCGGAATATAATAGACATTTTCCAAACCCTATGCTTAGTACAAAATCCCCCGAACACTTATTCCAAGCCGCTGATAAATTACTCAGAGATCGAAGGGGATACCACGTGCTTGATTCCATGGACGAACAAGAATTAGCCAGGTCAGCAGTACAATGGGCTGACAGTCCCGGCGAATACAATGACGATGTACTTGCACACACGTTTCTGAATCTAGACCCATATGAACAGCGTTTAGCTAGTATATACATGATTCAACACCTCCTTATATTATATAAAAACCAACACTCCGATCCAGGACCCTTACCTGACATATTGACAGAACTGCTCACGAATATATGGAGAGGGTCAGGTACTGATTTGATTAAGGAAATTCTAGAATCCCGAAACCAATATTTAAATTTCGTATGCCCAGAACACGTTCCAGTTCCCATCATGGGAAGAAAAATGTATCACATAGATAGACAGAACCCGTTACGCGAAGTACACCCAATTAGAGGTGCCGGTGATAACTTTACACGCGTGTTTGTGTACACGCCTATAACTAAACTGGAATTATTAGAAATGAAGAAAGTAGTACCCAGCCATGACAAGGACCCAGCAGGTTTCCACCGTGAGATAAAAGACATGTTACTCATGGGAGAGTATACCTACCCCGACATTATGAAAATATTAAAGGTCCTATTACCCGCCGGTGTTTATGAGAAACTCAAAGAAAAAGAATGGGAGGTGGGAGACCAAAAGATAGACTGGACAGCATTAGAAAACGAAGAAAAGGCCCGAGCTGCAGGAGCAGGGCTTGGGGAAAAGACTACAGCACTAGCAGGATTACTAATACAGGTACTGCCACGTTTATTAACTACGAAAAAGGAAGACTGGGGTGCAATCTCAGCCTGTAAACAAAAACCAGATGAAGACACTAGTGATTTCTATTCCCGATTTGAAAAATGTTTTAGTATAAATAGTGGCATAAAAGCCAGTAGTGAGTCATATCCACATCTGTTTGTGACAAAATTAGTTGAAAATTCTCTGCTACAAGTCAAGAATAGAGTATTGAAATTCGAAAGTACCTGGCAAGGTAATACCCCATCACAGATGCTACAGATGTTACAATATCACCACAATAGAATTAGAGAAGAACAAGAACACGAACAAAGACGTATGAAAGATACGAAAATGAAAATGCTTGTTGCACAATCAGTTCCAGCCGATATTCATCAAAAGGGTGATTCCGCCAGTCCTGCGAAAGGGACATGCAACTATTGTAAACAACCAGGTCATTATATACACGATTGTCCAGTCCTGACACATAATATTGCCACAGGTAGAACGCATGAGAGACCACGTCCACCTAGACAGGATCAGAATCAACAACAAATCCCTCAGAATGCACAACCTAGGTTAGCTCCGCAACAATTAGCTCCGCAACAGGCAGCTCCACAACAGATCGTAGCACCACCACAAGCGCAGCCTGTTGCTGCAACACAAGCAACAACACAACAGATGTATCAGTACGCACAAACAGATTATCCCGATTATCAGCGATACTCATGAGATAGCCTAGAGAGGGAAGTTGGCTTACCCCTTATAGAGGTTCCAGTAGACCAAGAGGGACCTTATGTACATAGTGAACTATTAGGGGAAGACAGGAAGTTTTTACTTGATACAGGGGCAAGCAGAACAACTATAAGACACAGTGAAGTTCCAGGGGCACCCCTCTCAGGCTCACAAAATATTTCCCTTGGATTCTCAGGAAAACCGATAATAAATGACGTAACACAACCTCTTCCACTTACAGTCGGTCCATTAACACGTACTACAGATTTATTGCTTACTAAATCATGTCCAGAAAACTTGTTAGGTATAAAAACATTGAAAGCTCTAGGAGCCATAATATGTTGTTCTCCGGAAGGAGTACGACTATTTTTACGTGACTTTAAAGGTCACTACGTATCTAGAGACATGGATCACCGACTGCAGAATTTACCTACACATTTATGGGCACAAGGCCCCACTGATGTTGGTTGCATGAACATTACACCATATCGAGTCACACTAAAGACAGGAGTGGTACTACCACGAATGCGACAATACAAGTTACCACCAGATGCTGTAGTGGCTTTACTGCAAATCATTGACGAGCTTATTACTCAAGGAGTGGTTGTGGAAACTGACTCCAATGTATGTAATTCACCGATAATTCCGATCCTTAAAAGAACGGATCCAAAAGCACCACCAGTATATCGATTAGTTATTGATCTGCGCGAATTAAATATATGTATTGTACCACAATACCCTGTGGTCCCGGATATCTCTTCATTACTCATAGCTATTGACTCAGAAGCAACGTTCTTCACTGTAATTGATCTCAAGAATGCTTTCTTTAGTGTCCCAATTGATCCAGAAAGTCAATATTTATTCGGTTTTAGTTTAAATGGACGAAGTTTTAAATTCACACGCGCACCTCAAGGATTTACAGAAAGCCCCAGCATCTATAGCCAAGCACTGAAACGAGAACTTGACAGTATCCACATGCCAGTTAACACTGCCTTGCTTCAATATGTCGATGATCTGCTGATCACCGCCCGAAGCGAACCTGAATGTGAAAAAGCGTCACTGACGGTTTTGAAATTTCTGGCTGACAAGGGGCACAAGGTGTCCCCTTCTAAGCTGCAATTCTGTGTCCCGCGAGTTGTTTACCTTGGGCACTCGCTGTCCAAGGAGGGAAGGCAGCTTACACCCGATCGCATCCAGTTAATTGCTAACATGCCACCACCCAAGACACAAAAGGAGGTGCGGGCTTTTATAGGCCTCACTTCATACTGTAGGCAGTGGATCCCTCAATATGCATTTCTAGCAAAACCACTCATCCAGTTGACAACACAGGAGGCAGCCACATCGACTGTCCTCCCTTGGACTCCAGAACATACACATGCCTTTGAAAGCTTAAAGAAAGCTTTATGCCAAGCACCTGTCCTAGCAACACCATGTTACAGTAAACAGTTTACACTCTTCATTACAGAACGCGAAGGTACTGCTTTGTCAGTACTCACTCAGGAACAAGCAGGATCACACAAACCATGTGCTTATTTCTCTAGTACATTAGATCCAGTAGCTCAGGCACTTCCAGCGTGCCTGAAATCAGTGGCAGCAACAGCTTTAGCAATCAGACAAAGCGATGCCATAGTGTTAGGACATCAATTAACAGTACAAGTACCACACGCAGTAGAGGTTCTCTTGAACCGCACACAAACACAACACTTGACTATAGCAAGACTCACCGGTTATGAATTAACATTGTTTCAGCCACACATAGAAATCAGACGTTGTAATACGTTAAATCCTGCCACACTGTTACCAGTAGGCGGAACAGATCCATTGGCACATGATTGTGTCGAAATCATTACTATCACGACGAAACCCAGACAAGACTTGACAGATATCCCTTTGTCAGATCCAGACTTGACATTGTATGTAGATGGGTCATGTATGAGAACAAGTACAGGAGAGTTAGTGGCCGCTTACGCAGTCACAACAGACACTGAAGTCATTGAAACAAATTGTATTAACACTTTGTCAGCTCAAGCAGCAGAGCTCATCGCTCTGACACAAGCCTGTATTCAAGCCAAAAATAAGAGAGTTAACATATACACAGATTCAGGTTATGCTTTCGGAGTCGTCCATGACTTCGGCGTACTGTGGAGAGAGAGAGGTTATTTAACTTCTCACGGTGCCCACATCCAACACGGACCCCTCATTCAAGCCCTATTAGACGCGATTCATCTACCTACTGCAATATCGATTATGAAATGCAAAGCCCACACAAAAGTTACCGATATCATTTCTCAGGGTAATGACCTAGCTGACAGAACAGCTAAACAGACTGCTCAGAATCAGACTCACACAACTGACATGACAAAGACAATAGTCCTGACACCAACACATTGCATGACAGTTAAGGATCCCGTCCTTGATGTAATTGACATACAGACACATGCTACACCAGAAGAAATAAAGAAATGGACTGAATTAGGGGGGATCCAAACAGATCAAGGATGGATGACGAAGGAAAAATCTATATGGTTTCTTCCCGACTCAATGGTCCAAGTCATCATTAACACTATACATAGTCCAGCGCACCTAGGAGAAAAAGCTATGCTAGACAGCATTCAACACATTTGGTTCAACAAACATTTACGAGCCGCAGCTAAACAAAAAGTTCGTACCTGTATGATATGTTGTCAGTTTAATCCAGGTAAAAGCATCCCCGTAGAACAGGGTGGATTCCAAACTCCCGATCATGCTTTTGAAGTCCTCCAGATGGATTATATCCAGATGGAACGATGTCGAGGATTCAAATATGTTCTCGTAGTTGTCTGTGCTCTTTCCCGTTGGACAGAAGCATACCCGGTTTCAGATTACACTGCCCCGACTACTGCCAAACAGTTAGTTCGAGAATTCTTCCCACGGTACGGTTTACCACGTGTTGTCTACTCAGATAACGGCCAGCCGTTCTCATCCGAACTAATGAAACACGTTTCCCTTCTATTAGGATACCAATGGAAATTCCACTGTGTCCGACATCCCGAGGCGGCAGGTCTCGTGGAACGCCATAATCAAACTCTGAAAATTAGATTGTCCAAAATATGTAGAGAGAAAGGAGTCGATTGGATAGTAGCCTTACCAGTTGCGCTCTTTTACATGAGAATGGTAGCACATTCTCGAACAGGGCTATCCCCGTATGAGGTGATCTTCGGTAGACCACCAAATATGTGGGGGACGCCTATACCTCGTAAAATCACTGATGTTGACTGTAATATGCTGACAGATTACCTGGCTTCCTTGATGTCTGCACTACAATCTTGTCGTTCACAGGTATCCGCAGCTTTTCCCGACAATACTGAGGTGAAGCCCCATGACGTGGTTCCTGGTGACCTGGTTTTGGTCAGGAATTTCGACCGGAAGACCCAACTGGATCCTAGGTGGAAGTCACCGAAGTTGGTTCTACTTACCACAAGGACAGCTGTGAAAATCGAGGGAAGGAAAGGGTGGTTGCACTCGAGTCATATCAAGAAATTTTATGGACTACCATCCAGCGTAGAGACTCAACCCTGTATTCCCTCACAGACAGACTCAAAGCTCCCTTTGGCTGAATTAACGAAACCAGAACTGTATAAACTAAAATTGAGGTCTAGTAAGTCAGACAATTTGATTGTTTAAGTCCTCTCCAAGGTGAATCGGTTGAATTTGTCTTTGACATGTATCCTCTGGACCGGAATAGAGAAAGAAATAATCAAATGCTGCTCAAGAAGCATGCGTATTGTAAATCATTTCGTAGTCATTGTACAGTAACATTATTAATTTTGTTTTTTCTAAGTCTTCTGATCATCATTGTCAGCATCCTATTGCACATGTATTATCCTATTCCTAAGCGTGCTTATAATATAACTGCAGAACATTCTTTTAGTGAATTACCTCCACATGAATTGTCTTATAGATTTGCGCTGCGCAATAACACTTTCATTAGTATGCTACATCATTCCCATCAAACCAGCAATGCCACAAATTGTTGGATATGTGGCCGACTCCCTCCCTATCAGAACTATAAGGGAGTGTTGCCCCTCTTTCCCTATCCGTTCACACACAATGGCTCCTGTGGAGCATGGTTTAGTTTGATTAATTCCCTAGACTCAAATTCCGCAGTTTATCAAGACAGCTGGGTATGGGGAAACCTGAACTTAGTTTTGCTTAAAGTCTGCTACCCTAACAAGGAGGGACTTCCCAAAAGAACAGGAACTGATCTAGAAAATGAAGTATATGGATTAGGTAATTTTACACTTAACCTCATGATCCTGAACGTTGAATCTGAAGCTACACCAATCTTGCCCGCCATGTCGGTATTCCCAGTAAAAGGGGAACTATGTATAAGAAAGAATGGCTCCATACACATGGGCCATAGTAAATGCACCACTGTAATAAAATTCAGTGATCAAGGCAAGTCTACATTTAGAGCTTCTCGTCATTCCTACTTTATATGTGGCCAGACCGCATATATACGTCTACCTTTAGATTGGGATGGTACCTGTTACATAGCATTCCTTCTACCACCTGTTTTCCTAGCCCCTCCTGATTATCATAGAAATACCCATTTAGTACACAATAGACAGCAGAGAGATCTCCCAATTGTCGATTACACTGAAACAGCATGGGAAAAATACACAGATTTCAATAAAGGTTTCTTTCCCTATATAGGTACAGTTACTAATAGTAAACTGATACGTAGATTAACAAGAACCCTTGAAGCAGTAGTGAACGAAACTATTTCCGCCTTAGGCAATTTAACAGAAGAGCAGTCTGCTATGCGGATTGTTGTGCTTCAAAATCGTCTTGTCCTTGACGTCATCCTGGCCGATAGGGGCGGAGCTTGTAGGGTCATCGGATCAAGTTGTTGCATTTTCATACCAGAAAATTCGCCGTCAGTATATAAAGCCATAACCCGCCTTCATAAGATTGTAAGCCAGATACACCAGAGTCCAGGCACCTGGACTTGGTCCGGTTGGTTCTGGGGCGTGTTGTCAGCCTGGGGATGGAGAATCCTATCCTTCCTTGGTATTGGCTTTCTCATACTATTCAGTTGCTGCTTATGTCTACAATGTGGGCCAGCGATTTGTGGTCTGTGTGCCACCTCGTGTATCCCACATCCAAGTTTTCGCTCGAGATCCCGGAAGAAGAAAGAAGAACAAATGATGTTATATGAACAGATCGATGGATTGATGAAGATCGATATCTCCTAAGGGTCCGAAGGGGACAAGGAGGGAATGAGGAAATATGAATTTTGTGATCAGTTATGTCCCCTATCGTAGACCCCAACGGCTCCATGTACATGCTATAATTACATGTATGTTCCCTCCTGCTCCAGTTTTGAAGACGCAAATATATGTGCGTCCACCGTCAACATGTCCTCTTTCAGATCCACCATGAATGAGTCAGATATTCCTTTCCTAAGTATGAAAGGCCACCGACTTTATGTGGTTCACTTTCCACATTTTACAGATTCAGGCGAGTAGGCCCGAATTCTGTCATCAAGCCTTTTCCTGCCTTCTGCCTCTGAAAGCTCCAGTCTGAGCCTGCATCTGTGACCATGAACTTTGTCTTACTCCCTGCGCGGCTAACGGTGCCTGATCCAGCCCGTCGCCTGCCAAAAACTGTATTTTACCTTCAAGATTATCTCCTCCGCCCCTCATTCGATGCATTCCTGTCTAGCAGTTTAGGTAAACATTCCTCCAGCTACCGTGCAAAGGGCCAGGCCTCGCTGCCCTCATGCAAGTAATTCATAGCCCCGTCACCATGGAATATTCCTACCCCCTCGCATCTGGTGTAGACACTTAGACGCTTGTACACGCACTAACAGTCAGTATAGTCAGTATAGAATAAGATTCTATCCTAAGAGACCTCTCTTTTTGGATAACACAGTTCTTTAAACATAGGATATTAGATATGATTTGGGATTAGGTTGACATAACCCCAGACTTCTGTCTCCACATGTAGAGCTAAATGTCAAGTCCCCTTCACCCTCTCGTTGCACGTCAATCACACGTCATGCGGCTGCGCGCGCATCTCTGCCAACTATTTCTGCTGACATTGCAGGATTCTCTTATGGATCCACCCACTTGTGACATCATGTATGATGACGTTTATTAAATTACGCCCTCTATTAGCTACGTATGCATCTTTTATCAGCTGTTACGCCTCTTGCATCTGTTTCACTGTAATGTATTTTCTATAAAACTGCTTATCTGTCAATAATATATGCCCCTTCCTTCCTGAACTTCCGTGGTGATGGAATAGAAGGCCCACAATTCGAATTGTATTCCTTTGTATAGGAATAAAGCCTTTTTAAACCCTCTAATACCACGGATTCTGCCTCTCATTTTACTGAGTTGTTCTTAATAGACTTTACCGCATAAAAAATAGTACCGGTAACGAAATATTTACCACAGTTAACTAAGATGTGTATTTGAATGCTGATGAAATGCCAGATTTTGTTGCTGATTCAATAGGTAGTTCTGTGAATAACAACATGTTTTCTGGTGCATCAAACATCAATACTGTACTAAGTGAATGATCTGCAAGAGGTAGTAGAATTGTACTCAATGCAAAACCTTCTAATAAGTTGAATGATTTTGAATGATGTGGTTATGTATTATTTTGTAAAGTTTCATGTAACAAGAAACTTCATAATTGTCTTTTGTTTTTTATTTATTTTGTTTCTTGAAAGGGAGGCGGTGCTTTCAAGTATTAGAAGTTCTAGTAGTGAAAGACTCCTAAATGTGTTTTTCACTCCTGTAAAATCTACATTTCCCATAGGATAAAATTGGCATACCTTATTACTTTTAATACGTGGTAACTTTTGATTGGGAAGAGGTAGAAATGTCATGTTTGGTCTCAAATAAAGTGCAATCTAAAATCCTCTTTAATGGTAAAGTCATATCAGAAGCGATAATTCTGAAAATGCCACTTTAAGAAATGTCATGTTTGGTCTCAAATAAAGTGCAATCTAAAATCCTCTTTAATGGTAAAGTCATATCAGAAGCGATAATTCTGAAAATGCCACTTTAAGAAAGTTGGCATTTTCTTGTCCTAACCATTTAGTACCTGCTGCCAGTGTTCTGAGTCACACTGTCCTTCTGTTTTGCTTTGTGTATTCCTCCAAGACAGTGAAACAATAGGGCTTAGGTGTGGACAGGATGGGCCATCCTCACAGGATGGGTGGAGCAAAGGTGTTACCTGCCCCACTTGCACATCAAAAGGGTTTGCCTCCACCATGCACAAATAAACCTAACACTAGCCTTTTGTCAAAGAGGGGGGAGGGGGCACACTACCTCTCATCCCAGCACACTTCACCCTATTGCATTCTGGTAAATGTGGTATGCTTAGTTCAAAGTTGCTGTAGTTTTTCATCACAGTTGGTACAGATTGTGCTGTTATCTCTAGTCATGTGTTTCTGGGATTAGTCCTCCATCAGTAGAGAGCAGAAGTAGTAGAAGGAAAAGAAATGTCATCCGGGTTTGCTGGAAATGTTGCTCAAGTCTTCACAGGTCACAGTACCACTCACAGGCACACAGGTGCATCTCAGGAGAGCTTGTCAGCTCATTGGCTCAAGGGAGCCTTATAAACAGGGAGGGGGAGGGAGCACTCTGCCTCTCATCCTAGCTCCGTTCACCCCATTGCTTTCTGGTAAATGCAGTACGCTTACTTCAAAGTTGCTGTCGTTTTTTACTACAGTTGGTGCAGATAGTGCTGTTATCTCTGGACACGTGTTTATGGGTTTAGCCCTTCATTAGTAGAGAGGATTCATGTGGGCACATTCTAAGATCAGGCACAACGTCATTATTTTGCATGTTCATGTTCTTTTTTTTAATACTGAACATTGACATTTAACCCACTTTCATTGAGTGCCTGTACAGTAAATTATTCTCTGAAAGGGTGTTTAAATTTCCACTTTTTAAGCAAATTATCACATATTTTGAACATTCTGTACTAGGGCTAAGTTCACTGTGCAAAATGTTGTCAGTTATTATTGGCCGCTCTGCAACAAATCTATCACATTAGAATAAACAATAGCAGTCTAACTGTGACTTCGGCATGGCCACATGGGTGATGTTTATTATATAAACAGTATCCTTGTTTAGTTTAGTTATATAAACAGTATCTTTGTTTAGTTAGAGGAGCATTTTGCTGGCACTGTGAGGTCACTCCATGCCAGAATTCCAGCTCAGCTAATTCCTGTTTACCTCAGCGTGGGATGATGCCCAGCTCTACACCAACACATTATTCTGTTTCCTTCTATTAATTATTGCAGCACATGTCTTATACTCAAGAATCACAATGCTTCAATATTGAAACGCCATGTGGTGTATCTCTTGTGTGTCTCTTTGTGTGCATGAGTTACTAAGCAAAAGTATACTTGATTTGTTACCACATGTCCTTGGGGACTCAGGGTTGTCATGTTCTGAGGTTGCACAATTCATTTGTTACCTTGTCTAGTTAGGGGTACCAATGGTGCACTGTGAGCTAGCAGGACTTATGGCCAACATATCCTGAGGGTGTGCATAGAATCAGACTCGCACAATCCTGGCTTTATGTTGTTCAACCAACACACAGGTTTACTGAGAAGGTATAAACTGTGCAGCAGCAGAAGTAGTAGAGAGAAAATAAAAGTAATCTGGATTTGTGGGAAATGCTGTCAAGTTTTTACAGGTTGCAGTACCACTCACAGGCACACAGGTGCATACCAGGGGAGCTTGTCAGCTTGTTGGCTCAAGGAAACCTTTTAAAAAGAGAGGGAGGAAGGAGCACACTGCCTCTCATCCCAGCAGAGTTCAGCCCATTGCATTCTGGTAAATGCAGTACACTTACTTCAAAACTGCTGTAGTTTTTATCACAGTTGGTGCAGATAGTGCTGTCATCTCTAGAAACGTGTGTCCGGGTTTAGTCCTTCAGCAGTAGAAGGCAGAAGTAGTAGATAAATGAAAAGTCATCTGCGTTTGCTTGAAATGCTGACCACGTCTTACCAGGTCGCAGTACCACTCACAGGCAGACATGTGCATCCCAGGGGAGCTCGTTGGCTCAAGGGAACCTTTTAAACAGACTGAGCGGAGGGAACACGCTGCCACTCATCCCAGCCTTTTGTCAGTCCAGACCTCTCACAGCCTTGGCAGGGACACATGTTCAGCAATTGTTTTACAGAACTGTGCCAACACTTGATAGATAGTAAACTCACTGACCCCAAGGAGCTTGATAAGGATACAGACCACTGGCTCAGGACCAGGGTCCATGAGAAGGTAACTGTGTGTGATCCCAAGATGTGTGGTTCAGGTTCCCCCTAGCAGAGACAATTCCCAGAGTAAGGTGGAAAGGGTTCCAATGCCCCTTTTAGGAAACAGGGGGCAGATAATGGTGGGCAGTGGCTCAGGCTGCCCCATTTCCAACACTGTTGCTTTGTTCTCAGTAAAGATACAAGCAGGGGGACTCTGTCTGTTGTAAGAACTCACCCACTGGTGGGAACTCCACAGGGGTGGCCAATGTGGTCTTAGGGGGAAGTAGTCCCCAGTGGCATGTGGTAGAACATGCTCTGATCTCCATTAGCTGAGAGATAGACTCAGAGGGTAGGCTTGTGACCCCTGAGAGTGGGAGTTGTCCATTCCATCAGATCACAGTGAATTGGATCCCTGTCACTGCTCTGAGGAATACCAATGCCAGCCAGACCATAGTGTTGGAAAGGTTGGTTTCCCAAGATCAGTACTCGGTACAGGTGTGCAGGGTGAGCCAGGCCCCTGGACAGGACTTTGTCCGCTCAGTGACTCTGGTACCCCTGGAATGGGGTGGGTAAGTGCCCCAAGGATGGTCATAGTCAGTCGCCAGACACTCATTGCACATCACTTTGTTGACCATGGTGGTACTGTCTGTCTCTGGGGATGAATTTATGAGAAAATTAAAGTTAGCATGATCCACAAAAGTTACTAAATAAACCAGTGCTTAACCTTCTGGTAGCCTGGCACAAAAGCAGTCAGACTTAACTTAGAGGCTATTTGCAAAGTATTCATGCAGCATACAACCAGTAATAAAGTGAAAACACAACACAAGACAAATCCCAAACCAATTTACATAAATAGAGCAAATTTGAATAACTAATTTGAGACAAAAAATTCAATCAGTAGAACTGGAGGCATGATGCAATATCGAAAATGTAGGTACATTTACTGCATATAAACACATAGCACCACTCGCGGTCATCTGTTCATGCTAGAACGCGGGCAAGTCACAAGTTTAGGTTGCTTGCAATGTGGTGCAAGCAGTATACAGGGACCTAGTTAGTACAGCTGAAAAAGTTACATTCTTAAAGTCCAGCTCAATGAGTCCAGTTCACGGTGGAGGGTGCAAGGAGCAGGTAAAACATTGCAGATGGTCGCCGCTGTAGTGTGGAGATGCTGTCGGACACCTAGGATGGTTGTTGCTGGAGCTACATGTTGATATCTCTGTAGCCTGAAGAGTCGGGTTTGCCAGAGCTTCATTTTGGCAGTTGTTGAATCTGGAAATCTCGCATGAATGGGCCCATTTGTAGTCACAAAGAGCCCGAAGCTTCAGGATTTCTTCTTTTTCACTTGAGGAGTGCACCTTGATGCCAACCAAGGGCCCAGGAACTGGGGAGGCACCTTTTGGGTGTCAGGGACTCACTGTAGCAGAGGCCAGCAGGGCTTTGGCAGATCCAGTTACTGGTACAGGAGGTCCAGCTGCAGTAGGTCTGCTGGGCAGTTGTAGGAAGTCCCCTGGAGCTTGTTATGATACTGTAGCTCAGAACAGGAGGTCAGCCAACAGACCCTTGGAGTCACTAGGGAGAAGTGAGTAGGTCCAGTCCTCCTTCTCAGTGAACATGGCAGGCCTCCAGCAGCAGTGCTGTCCTCTGACAGCAGGGTAGTCCTTCTGCAGTGCAAACAGGTTCTGGAGTTTTCTGACGGGGTTGGTCTGAGGGTCCAATATTTATATCTGCTGCTAGCTTTAAAGTGGAGGAAACCTATACACTTTCCTCCAAATCCGAAATTTCCTTCCACCCCCTTGCCTGGGCTACAAGGGGTCTGGAGTGGCAAGTTCTTTGTGAGTGTGCTGAAGCAGCTCTTTTAAATTTAATTGGGGCAGGGAACAACTCCGGCCCTCCCATTAAGGGTGTAGTTTTGGGTGGTGAGGAGACGTATTTGGGATGTTACACCCCGCTACAAAATGTATTCTGTGGTGAAAAGTTGGGTAAAGGTGCTTTCAGTCAGGTATGGTGAGGTGTCTGTCGGATTTCAGCCGTGATTTTAACATGACCACAGTGACAAAAACACACACTCTGTCCTTACCTCTCTTTATCTCGTCTCTGCCTTAAAACCTGGTAGTTTGAAAACTATTGTGTTTTAAATACCCCTAACAATCTGCATTGTTGTCTGTCCACTACCTCTTAAGCCCTCCTCTTGTCCTGCTGCTCATATAATGTATTTTTAACATTTTGGGGCCGATTCCGATCCTGTATTTTTTTTTCCCGTACGACTCATATCCGTATTTTTTTCCATACGAATCGTACAAGTCACGTCCGACCCGTGAAGTACGATCCGTACGGGAAAAAGTACATACGGATCGGCCCGATCCGTACGAATCGTAGCGGGAAAAGTTGTACGAGACGGACCCGGACACTTCTCCGTAGAAATCGTAATAATGAAGTCCGACCGTACTAGTACAATCCGGACCGGCTTTCCAATTTACGATTCGTACGGAAAACGTCCCATACACGGGGAATGACTTTGCCCGCTACGAAGCGAAGTTTGTATGCACCGTACCCCCAGCGCGAATGTACGGTGCGTACCCCCAGTGCGAATGTACGGTGCGTACCCCCAGCGCGTATGTACGGTGCGTACCCTCAGTGCGTAGGTATGCACCGTACCCCCAGCGCATAGGTACGCACCGTACCCCCGACGCGTAGGTACGCACCGTACCCCCAGCGCGAATGTACGGTGCGTATCCCCAGTGCGAATGTACGGTGCGTACCCCCAGTGCGTTTGTACGGTGCGTACCCCCAGTGCGTATGTACGCACCGTTCCCCCAGTGCATAGGTATGCACCGTACCCCCAGCGCGTAGGTACGCACCGTACCCCCAGCGTGAATGTATGGTGCGTACCCCCAGTGCGAATGTACGGTGCGTACCCCCAGCGCGTAGGTACGGTGCGTACCCCCAGCACGTAGGTACGCACCGTACCCCCAGCGCGTAGGTACGCACCGTACCCTCAGCACGAATGTACGGTGCGTACCCCCAGTGCGAATGTACGGTGCGTACCCCCAGCGGGTAGGTACGCACCGTACCCCCAGCGCGTAGGTAAGCACCGTATCCCCAGCGCGTAGGTATGCACCGTATCGCCAGCGCGTAGGTACGCACCGTACCCCCAGTGCGAATGTACGGTGCGTACCCCCAACATCGCGTATGTACGGCGGCTGTTGCGGGTACGCACTGTACATACGCGATGTTGCGGGTACGCACCGTACATACGCGATGGTGGTGTACACACCCGCACCGTACATAAGCAATGGGGTGTACGCACCGTACATAGCAATGTCCATGTACGCACCGTACATCCACAACGCATGGGGGGGTGTGGCTGTACGACTCGTACCCCTGTACCCTAATGAACCACGGACACTGTAAAACAGCACAAGGAGGGCCTATTCGACTCGCACAACACCACAAAACACTTCTACACTGCACAAAAAATGGAAAGGACTGACCTGGACACATCCAAACAGGCAAACAGAGGGCCAAACTCACAACCACCCCATATAACACACCCACCAAAAATTCAAACTGATCCCCACCCACAAATGGACCAATAAAAAGGGCCCACACACACAAACCATGAGCCTTTGCAACAGACTCACTGCACCTACAGAGCACACACAAACAACTGCACCCATCCACCTTAACATATACACCTTCACACACCCTCCTTCACACATACCCTCTTTCCACATTCAGACCCACACCGTCACATTCAGACCCACACACCCACAACCATCCACCCCCCCACCCCACACCATGCCCATAGACAAGAATCCAAAGTTCACAAGGGAGGAGCTGGAGATCCTTGTCAATGAAGTCATCAGAGTCGAGCCACAGCTGTTTGGAACATTGGTCAGACAGACCAGCATAGCTGAAAAATCACGCCTGTGGCAGAGGATCGTCGATAGGGTGAATGCTGTTGCACCCATCAGAAGGACCAGGACCGAATGCCAAGCCAGGTGGTACGATCTGCGGAGGGCGGTCAAGAGAAAAATGAATGAAGACCACGCCCAGAGCAACATCACTGGAGGTGGTGCGCCCCGCATACCAGTACATTACCATCCCTGGGAGGAGAAGGTGATGGCCATGCTTCCACCGGTGGGAGTACATGGACTTCAAGGACTTCCAGAGCCTGGTGAGTACACAAACAACTTACGTAACATAGGGGTAATGGCATCCACACCCCAACTACACCAAATGCACGCAACTACCCCCAAGCCTTCACCAGCCAGAACCACAGTCAAAAACAACGCGAATGCCAATAACATGTGTATGCCCCATTGAGAAAGCAAGGCCATGCTATGTCCCATGCTACACGAAGCTCCAACCCAAGAATGGATGTCCAGTATGCTGGGAGGGTGGGTGCCACAAAACGCATGTTTGAATTCTAAATCAGACACAATTGGCCTCATCCCATATGGCCCAGCTACATACCCATGCACCATGCGCAATGCACAGGGATTGGGAAAGTACTGAAAATATAGCTCACACTTGGCCCTGGTGTAGGCAGCACAAGGCCCTCCTGTGACCAGTGCAAACACAAACACCAAGACAACAAGGTCAGATATCTAGGACAGGAACTCACACTCACCGTCATGGCAGCATGCTCCATGGGGGGACAGCTACATCACCTGGGAGCCCCAGTGCCAAATCACACTACACCCACCAGCAGGCCCTGTCACACACACCCCTTACACAAGCAGACACCACCAGGACAGGCAATGGATTTACCCACTGTCACAATGGACATGTAACACAACAAGACCAATACATAGCCGAAGAAGCACCCAAGCCACAAATCGACATGTCAGACTCAGGCGAACATATCAATCTGTCCCCCGCAACATACCCATCCACAAGTGAACATTGAGGAGAATGCTAGGCACATACAACTACCTGGAGGAACAATGCCAACTTGAATGTGTATGAAACATGCATGTTGCATGAAACAGCATTAACATTGTCTGTCTCTCACACACAGGGCAACGTGATAAACATCCCCCCCAACAATGGGGGTGAAGAATCACAGTCACAGGCTCGGGAGGAACCTGATCCCACCGGTAACCGGTAGCGACGCCTCTCAACACTCCGCGGATGACCCGGACCGACCTAGACCCTCTGGTGTCCAAGCCCCTGCAGAACCTGGTTCAGGAACATCTTTGCCAACCACCACCCCCATTCCTGCCACATCCCAGAAGACACCGAGGAGCCCAGCCCGCAGTGAACAACATAGCCAGTCTGACCAGGAGGGACAAGGTGCGGCGGGCACCCAGGAGGAGGCAGAAAACACCGCCACTGCCATCCCTCAGGGGTCCCGTCGACCCGATGTGCCCACAACGGCAGGCCAGGCTCGTGTGGGCAGGAGTGGTGGGAGTGGAGGCAGGCGGAGGCGAGAACCTGACCAGCCAGCTGAAGGGACCAGTATGTCACACATCCACAACATCATGGAGGCATACCGGCGTGACACCAGGGAGATCAGCCAGGTAGTGGTGACCCTCACAGAGATCAAAAACCAGCAGGCCGAGCAACACGCCAGTCAACAACAACACCAAGGACGGATGGAGGCAAGACGGGCTGAGCTCCTGGCGGTACAAAGGGACATAAGCCATTCACTCCGTCGGATCGCTGAAAACATGGGCAACCCTCCCTGTGCAACCAGGCGCAGACCAGCACCAGCCACAGGGAGGGAGGAGGAGGATTCATCCGACGGAGGAACCTGATCCCACCGGAAGCGACGCCTCTCAACACTCCGCGGATGACCCGGACCGACCTGGACCCTCTGGTGTCCAAGCCCCTGCAGAACCTGGTTCAGGAACATCTGTGCCAACCACCACCCCCATTCCTGCCACATCGCAGGAGACACCGAGGAGCCCTGCCCGCAGTGAACAACATAGCCAGTCTGACCAGGAGGGACAAGGTGCGGCGGGCACCCAGGAGGAGGCAGACAACACCGCCACTGCCATCCCTCAGGGGTCCCGTCGACCCGATGTGCCCACAACGGCAGGCCAGGCTCGTGTGGGCAGGGGTGGTGGGAGTGGAGGCAGGCGGAGGCGAGAACCTGACCAGCCAGCTGAAGGGACCAGTATGTCACACATCCACAACATCATGGAGGCATACCGGCGTGACACCAGGGAGATCAGCCAGGTAGTGGTGACCCTCACAGAGATCAAAAACCAGCAGGCCTGAGCAACACGCCAGTCAACAACAACACCAAGGACGGATGGAGGCAAGACTGGCTGAGCTCCTGGCGGTGCAAAGGGACATAAGCCATTCACTCCGTCGGATCGCTGACAACATGGGCAACCCTCCCTGTGCCACCAGGCGCAGACCAGCACCAGCCACAGGGAGGGAGGAGGAGGATTCATCCGACGGAGCGTCCCAAGCATCGTCAAGGCCTGTATCTGAGGGTCCCGCGAGGAAGGTTGGTAGTCCACGGAAAAGACCGTGAGAGGCAGCGGCCCATCCATATCTCCCAGGTCACCTGGCCTGGCACCTGGCCTTCATGTGCGACAGCATCACCTCATTGACTGACATCTGCCACATGGACTTGCTGGTCACAGTCTGACCAATGATGCCAAACACTGTGGGCTGGACTCTGATGACTTCAAATGCCAAGGATCCCATCTCCCCCTGTGAACTTTGGATTCTATGGTCCCTGCATTGCCCCTTTTTCTGTGCACAAATCACGCCCCAGAGCTAGAAATTTCATGTTAGAACTGCCAGTGCAGCAACTGTGTGACTTAGAGTACAAGTCATTGTGTTCCAGAAGTCGGAGTGTCCGTGCCAAAATCGTGGTGAAAATTCTATAGTGTTGGTAAGGAAAGTGAAAACAGACAGGGTTACAAAGGAGCCCATAGTGAATGCACCGAATGTTTATAACCGACTCATGCCTCTCACTCCTCCTTCCAAATAATCATGGGTGTGCTGGAGCGGGTAATTTAAAATTTTTGTATACCCTCTCTATTTTGCATGTTTATATTAATTTGATTAATTAACTAGTAGTAATCTTATTAATTGATTTGCCGTGGATACTTACCAACCTTACTAATATATGAAATACACATGGGATTTGCATTTGCATGGCCTAATTAATACGCAAACTAAATTATGTACGCATACTAATAATAGACAATTAGAATATTGCATGTTATATGTTGCTTTTGTGGTGTATTTGTGATTCGTGCTATATAAAGTGAGTATAACCCGCATTGAATGTTGCTTTTGCTAGATAAATACACACACATATGGGTATTAGCGAGGGAATAACATTTTATTAGTCATTTCTATGTATTAATTATGTTTTCTGTTTCTTTGCTTAAGTTGACCATTCGGGCCTATCGTAAAATGGCCGCCTTTGTATTCGACGTGACCTAAGCCGCGCGATGAGGTTCTGGGTGAAGTGCGCCTGCGCTAACATCAGCAACAGTGGCCTCGGCGTGACCCTAACCCGACCGTACCCACCAAGGACGCCCTGGGAAACAAGCCAGTTTTCCAAAAGATCAATAAAACGCCTTTTAAAAATCGGAACAATCAAGACCAATGACCTTAGAAACATTATTTTGTGGGAACCCTGTCATACGATGTTGGACTATCCAATCAGGAGATGCGGAAACCAATATTTGTTACAAATATAATGTCGATTTTCCCTATAAAAATCAGCAGAATAGAGAGGAAGTGGTCGAGCTCTTTCGTTTCCTGACGGTATGCTGACGGAGAGGACGGTGACACTGCAGGACAGCTGTTTCCCTGAATCTTTGATGGACTGATCTGATGCCCAATTTCCTGATGAACTGAACTCTAAAATTTAATGGGCATAGAGTGACAGAACGACTGAATTTGACTTAGAAGACGACAAATAGCCAGAATAGGTAAATATGATGATCGACTGCTTGAAATAACCAATGATTTATTTGCATTTAAATTAGATAAAGATTGATTTGGTTCATTACAGAAATGAGTTGGGTTGTTTATTTATAGAAAATGTATTAACGCAAAATGATTAGGAAATTAGAAAATCAACCTAAACCAGCGACTAGCTGATTCATCCCCAACCAATGAGAGGAATACCACAGGTGGAATTAGTGCCTAATGAGTAATAGAGGGTTGTGTAGATTTATTGCTCTTTAGGGTCAAGGGGTATTTCCTTTCATATCAGCGTATGGAACAACTACCTCCCTAGATAACAGACTGATGAAGAATGAATGTTGGTGTTATGGGCCCCACCAGCGAATGTAGTGATTGAGAGTGTTTGTGAAATCTTTGGTCTGTGACAGAGGGAGGGATTTTGTATTCCACGCTGCATCAGTTTTTCTGGTAGCAGAGTTATGGTTAGTTATTGTTTTGGTTTGGTGATTATTGCTTGTACATCGCTTATTGATTGGTATTGGTTTATGTACTAACACTCTATGTTGAGTCGCGTTGAGTTTTATGTTGTTAGCACTGCTTCTGGGATGTAGGAAGTCGGAAGTTTGTAACGGTTCCGTAGTAGAGCAGAGGTAAGCGCTGCTCTCGGGAAAGATGGAGTTGTTGTTACCCTGTAGGTACACAGGGAAAAGCGTGTAACGAATGAAGTTGCACGGCGCATTGTCTGGGTTCAGTTCGGTAGCATCGTCGTGTGTTGCCATTAGTGACATTCCCTGTATGAGAGAAGAGTGTATGATAGCAAAGGTTACCTGTGAAATTTTGGTCTTAGGTACCAGGGATCCAAATGGCATTCCGATAACGCTTATCACTGAGAAGGTAGCAGGTGTTCTCTGAGCTCTCTAGAAAGACAAAGTAGAGGGAAGCGCTGCTTTGTTAACAAGTGTTATAATTATGTAGTAGGGCAGAGGTAAGCGCTGCTCTCGAGAAAAACAGAAGTCTGTGTGAATGTTCTACATTTTTTGTATGACAGTGTGTGTATGAAAAGGCATTCCGACTAATTGCGAAACTCTAGTGTTATTTCTCAGGAGCATTGGGTCTCCAACTAGGTGTCTTACTTCTAGAGCAGCGGTTAGTTGATGCTTGGTAGAAGTGTAAGGTAGAGGGATGTGCTACTTTATCGACGGAAGTAATGATTCCGTAGTAGGACAGAGGTAAGCGCTGCTCTCGGGAAAGACGGAATTCTCGTGAGAAAGGTCTATTGCTGTTCTTTGGTTAGCGAAGCGAACAATGGAGATGTTTTTATATTGTTACTAACAGAATTGTAGAAATTGAAACAAAACTTACTGAGCGGATTTTGTAAAGGAGGGGTCAGCAGGAGCAGGAGCTGCCACAGCAGCTGCTGACGTCAGAACGACCGCGCTGGGATTGGACAGTCGGTCAGAAACGTAAAACGCTCCGGATTGGTGCGTTAGTGTGAGCCGCGCTAGGAGTGGAGAAATACAGGGTGACGTAAACGCTCCCTATTGGTGAGTTAGTGTAAGTCGCGCTGGGATTTTTAGGATTGTGACAGTGACGTAGACGCCCCTGATTGGTGCATTAGTGTAAAGTCGCGCTACGATTGGACAGAATAAAATTACAATTGTAAGAAGAGACTAGCGATAGCTGGAAGACAGGAAAATGTACTATGATCCACCAGAAAAAGAGAAAAAGTCATGGTTAGGGAAAATTAAGAAGTGGTTTAGGAAGGATAAACCGGTCAAAACTAGGGAAGGACAGTTGCTTCCTCCACCAAAAAACCCTCGCATCCTTCATGATTGCGAAATATGGATATCATACCTGTATTTGCTTAGACAATTGGGTAAAATATACCAAGGACGATGGAGTCCTGGCATTTCCGGAACATGGTTCATTTAATTTGGCCGTTTTGAGAAATTTGAGAGAGAAAACGATGAATTTAGAACCAAGACCTAGACCGACACAATTTGAAGCACTGACAGAATGGGAAGATGAGATGCATGA
This sequence comes from Triturus cristatus, assembly GCF_964204655.1. Taxonomy (NCBI): domain Eukaryota; kingdom Metazoa; phylum Chordata; class Amphibia; order Caudata; family Salamandridae; genus Triturus; species Triturus cristatus. The sequence continues at coordinate 310,283,483 of NC_140585.1, read as the reverse complement.
ACGAGAAAGACAGAGAAATGGTGGAGGATATAGGTACATGTTTGGCAGACCATACGGACATGAAACGCATGATGATCGAATGAAAAGTTGGCGGAATGCTAATATGACTGAAGGTTTGTTCCCTATACGAACAACAGAGATCAAGGAAGGACGAAAGTGTACTGAGAAAAGAAATAATATAGAATCAAGAGAATATGGGGTGAATGAATCGGAGGATGATGTTCTTGATGACATGTTTTATAAAAATCCACCCCCGTATCGACCAGAACCAGAAATGTTAACACCGAGTGCCCCAATGAGAGAAACCTTACGAATTATTAAGACTGAATCAATGTCACCTGATTTAGAGAAGAGTAACCCCATTAGAGAGGTAGAAAAGATGCCAGAAAGTAGAACAAATGGTGGAAATTCAGTAGAACTAGCAAAAACAACCTTGGAATTAACAGAGAAAATAAGAGAGCTAACTAAGAATTTGGAAGCGGTGACTGTACCGGTAACGATAGGTCCAGTAGTGCCCATATTTCACAAACAAAAAGATAGCGAACATTGTTTGACAGTTCCTTATAGGGGCTATACGCAGGTTGAACAGCCAAAACAGAGTCAGAATGAGAATCCATGGAGACAGACAATGAGCATGATTGAGCCACATGATTCAAATAACCCATTCATAAGTCAGATTTATCCTCAAAAGAGTAGAGTGGTAGAAGAATCATTGTTAGAACCACAAAAGAATTTGGGACAAGGTAGCATAGAAAGTTCAGTGGGACCATCCGCGGAGGATTTGGTTGATTGGCTAAGAGGTTTGCAGAGAAAAGACAAATAATCTCAGTCAATAGATGTGGCCAAATTACGAATGGTATTAGAAGAGTTAATAGTAGGAACTATCCCTACTGAGAAATTGAAAACTTATCAGGATGAGGAATTATTATTTTTGTGCAAAAGTGTGACATGGAGAGCAAAAAACCTACATGAAAGGTTAGAAGAAGTAGCAAATGAAATGGGAATAGATATTGAAAAAGTAAAAGCCTTGCAAAAACCCTATCGAATTGATTTCACTGAGAAAGATATTGAAAATCTGAATACCACAGGGCGGATAAGTCAGATTAAAGATGTCATTGCCGGGAGGAGCCTAGCGCGCATCCAAGATGGTCGCGTGAGCACAGGGCTCCCCGGACCCTCTCTGCTCCTCGGAATCTATCCTGAGAATATCCTGACGTGGCTTATGGAATCTGGGAGATAAAGACCAGCTGAGCATATATCTCTTTTCAAAACTCAAATCGGACCTGGGAATCCTGAGTTGTCGCCGTCGGAACTTTTGGGACCCACCCGACGGAGGTGACCGGGGTGAAGGTGACCCGAGGGGCCGGGCTGCAATTGAACAACAGCGGCTTCAGCGCGGTGCCAGCTGCCGATCCACCACTTTCGGTTTCGGTTTTGCACTTCAGGAGACCGGCAGGGGGGTGCGCTCGGGGTGGCGAGGTGCTTCCTGGGCCTCTGAATGAGGTTTTCTTTCACCTGCTACTAGAGTGCCTATCGCCTCGGACCCCCTATACCGACATTTTGTGGTCTTCTTGCTGGTGCCCTTACACCTCTTGATTGGGTGTCCCCTTGAGTGACCGTGTTCACATGGGGGGCAAAGGGGGTCCCGAGGGCCGCAAGACCAAGGCTTCCCTCCGCGGGGGAGCAGTCCAGAGCAATAACATGGACCGATACACCCAGGGCAGGGGGCCCTCTGGCGCTGCTGGCCCCCCCTCGGATACTGCGGAGGGAGGCGCGACCGTCTCTACGGAACTATCCCTGCAGGACATTATGGGCGCCATTGATGGCATTAGGGAAACCATCGCGACGTAATATGAGGCCCTGGCCCGTAAGATTGACACTGTCGCGATTGATGTCACCCTGATCCGGGCCGACCTCTCCAAAACTAACGAGAGGGTCCAGGCTCTCGACACACGGACCTCCACCCTCGGTGCGGAGGTGTCGGATCTGCGGGCCGCGCTTGGAGACATCAGGGTGGTCAACGATCATATGGCCCGGCGGCTTGAGGACTTCGAGGGACGGGCCCGACGCAACAACATCCGCGTCATAGGTGTACCGGAGTCCTCTGACGGCCGCCCGGTTGACCTCGTGGTCGAGGAACTTATCCTGAAACAGTTGTCCCCGGCTGGCCTAAGTAAGTTCTTTGCCGTGGAGCGGGCCCATCGAGTTTCGGGCGGTCGGCCACGGCCGGGGGCCCCCCCGAGGCCTATCGTGGCCAAACTGTTCTACTACAGGGACCGCGACGCTATTCTGCAGGCCTCACGGACCCACGGCCCGGTTCGTCATGAGAACTCGACCATCAATTTTTATCCGGACTTCACGCAACTGGTCCAGAAACAACGGATGGGATTCCAAGGGGTGAAGCGTCGTCTCCGCGAGCTGGGCCTAAAGTATTCGATGCTCTACCCTGCAAAACTCCGAGTGGAACATGGGGATCGGACAGCCTTTTTTGACTCTCCTGTGGCTGCAAGTGACTGGCTGGACTCTCTGCCGGACGGAGGTGGCCGTCCCGGACCCTCTGCGGGCACCGCGGGTGACGGGTCCCCTTTAGAATGACTTTTGGTCCTTGATTTTGCCGTTTTGCACTGTACAGTCGGGTCTTATTTCACTTGCATATTGTGTTTAACCAGGACCAGTGAGGGGGGCGGGCGGGGACGGGTCCCTTACCTCCTCTGGGGTCTTTTCGTAGAATGGGGTTAGAGGGGCGACAGGCACACTGCAAGTTGGGGGGGGGTTTTTGGCCCGCAGGGGTGCAGGGTGGGGGGAGTTGGTCCTGGGGTGGGGTTGGGGGGGAGGTGGGGTTGTTTTGCTGTGTGTTTTTTGTTTACAGGGCGAGGTACTGATTTTTGTCCACATTTGGGAACTGTGCTGCAGGCTGGGGGACCCTTGATCTATTGGGGGGGATGGGGGGGGGACGGGTTGAGGCTTATGTCATGGAACGTCAATGGGTTGGGGGACCGTATCAAGCGGGGTGTAGTACTGCAATATTTGCGTCGTTTGACTCCTGATGTGGTGTTTCTCCAGGAGACGCATCTGGTTGGCAATGTTTGTCATGCAATGAACAGGGGGGGATACCGCCTCGTGGCCCATTCTGGTTTCACAACTGGTTCCAGGGGGGTGGGCATTCTCCTGCGAACCTCACTTCCGGTGGAGATCACTAAGATAGTCTCGGATGACAGAGGGCGCTATGTGTGCTTGATTGGGAGGTGGGAGGGGCAGCCCCTTGCCCTGGTTTCAGTTTACGTCCCCCCGGGCCTCCAGAACTCCACCTTCACTGACTTGGGTCGAATGCTGCTTGACCTTCCGGACAGCCTCCTGCTCATGGGCGGGGACTTTAATTCTGTGGTTTCGGGTGAACTGGATCGTCACCCACCAAGGACCCTCCCCGCTGCCCAGGCATGGCTGGGTGGGATGCTGGATACCTTCGGCCTGGTGGATAGTTGGAGATTAATGCATCCGACCCAATGTCAATTCACCTTTCACTCGGGGGCGCATGGGAGTCTCTCTAGGTTAGACTACTTCCTTATGCCCGCGGCGCAGACTGGTCGGATTCGTGAGGTCAGGCACCTGGCGCGGGGTATCTCCGACCATTCTCCGCTGTGGCTTCTTTTCGACACCGGGCCGCGGTCTGCAGGGCGGATCGCTCCCATTAACCCATGGTACCTGCGAGACCCTACGACTCGTGACAGCCTGGTCAAGGCTATGGACCAATACTTCCTGGATAACGAGGGGTCGGTGTCGTCTGCAATGTCCCTGTGGGAAGCCTTTAAAACCGTGATCCGCGGACACGCCCTTTCCCAGATAGTGGTGGCTAAGAGGGTCAAGAGTGAGGCAGTGGTGAGGCTGGAGACTGACATCTTGGGGCTGGAGTCGGCCTTGGAGGCGAATGTCACTCCGGACGGGCTCCATGCCCTCAGCCTGAAACAGTTTGAGTATGGGTCCCTGGTCACTGACGCGGCCAAAACTATGTATAGGGAGCAGCAGGGTCGACTGTACGATGCCGGGGACAAGGCGGGAAAGTTGATCGCGTGGCTGGACAGGAAGGAGAGAGTGAATCGTGTGGTCCCGGAGTTGCGTGCTGCGGATGGTGTGTGTGTGACGGAGCCTGACGAGATTGTGGAATGTTTTGCCGACCACCTCCGGGCTGTGTACTCCCCAGTGACTGACAGGGATGAGGACGACTCTCGCCTTCTTTTGAGGGATATCGCCTTGCCCGGCCTGTCCGTTGAGGACCGTGAGCGGCTGGACGCCCCCTTGTCGGCGGATGAAATAGCGACCGCGATCCGCTCCCTTCGCTCGGGCAAGGCTATGGGTCCCAACGGTCTGCCCATTGAGCTATATAAATTGCGCCCTGACAAGCTTGCGCCCTTCCTCAGTCGCATGTTCCGTGAGTCTCTGGCGGCGGGTTCCCTCCCGGCCGACCAGCGTTTGGCCACGATAGTCGTTATCCCCAAGGAGGACAAGCCGCGAGACCGCTGTACTTCTTACCGGCCTATTTCACTGCTAAATGCGGAGCCTAAGATCCTGGCGAAAGTCCTTGCCAATCGTCTGTTGAGCGTCGTGTGCGATCTTATTCATCCGGACCAATGCGGATTCATCCCGCATCGTAACACCGCTCTTAACTTGCGGCGTCTTCACGGCGCCCTTGCCAGGGCGGAGCTCCTCTCCGAACCGGCCGTGCTGGTTTCTTTGGATGCCACGATGGCTTTTGACACCATCGAGTGGCCATTCCTCTGGGCTGTCTTGGCTAAATTTGGCTTTGGGGAAGGATTTATTGGCTGGGTGAAGCTTCTTTACACGGGACCCATGGCTCAGGTGGTGGTGAATGGGCGGGTCTCTCGGCCCTTTGCCCTCGGCAGGGGCACGAGGCAGGGATGCCCGTTGTCCCCTTTGCTCTTTGCTCTCGCCCTGGAGCCACTCGCGGCTTGGCTCCGCTGGGAGCCCTCGCTTAGAGGGATCCGGTGGGCCCCGGGCTTTGAAGATCGGGTTTCGCTGTATGCGGACGATATTCTCCTATATCTCACCTCACCGCGGCAGTCGCTCAACGTCCTCTTTGACGTTTTGACTTCCTTTGGGAATAATTCGGGCCTCACGATCAATTGGTCTAAATCCTGCGTCTATCCGATCTCCGGTGGTCCTCCTCTCCTGCCGCCTCGGCTTCCGATCCAGGTATCTCTGAGCGGCTTTAAGTACCTGGGGATATACGTTTCGCTGGACCCGGTGGCTCGCTATGAGCAGAATCTCCTGCGTCCGCTTCGGCGATTGCGAGAGGACACGGCCCGGTGGTGCAGGCTGCCCCTGTCCCCGCTGGGTCGGGCCGCGCTGTTCAAAATGATGTCCCTTCCCAGGTTCCTCTATGCACTCCAGAATTCCTTCGACGTCATCCCAGTGGCCTACTTTCGGGAGGTGGAGAGCCTGCAGAGGAGACTGGTGTGGGACGGGCGGGCGCGTATTGCTCTTGCTAAGCTTACTCTCCCCTGGTACGACGGGGGCATCGCGCTTCCCGACATTCGCAGGTATTATTGGGCCGCGCAGCTTTCGGCCATCAACCATGCCACGTATGCGCCTGGCCTGAATCCGGCGTATGAGATGGACAAGTTCCTGCTTCCCGGCGGGGACTATAACAGGGCGCTTTACACCCGCTCGGCTGGCCGGACCCTTACGGGTCCTACTAAGATTGCGGTGCGGACCTGGAGGGCTGCCACTGCGGCCACGGGCTGGAGTGAGCGACTGACATGTGCTACTCCTTTGTTTGCCTCCGATCGCCTGGGGAGCCTCTGGACTACGAAGGGGTTTGACCAGTGGGATACGATTGGTATCAGCAAAGTGGGAGACCTGTGGCATAAGGGCGCGGTTAAGACTTTCGCGGCTCTTCAGGCCGAATATGAGCTTACGGACAGGGAGTTCTTCCGCTATGCCCAAGTTCGACACGCCCTGCTTTCAGTCTTTGGAGAGGGGACCAAGATCCCGGTTTCTTCGCCCCTCGAGGACCGCATACTTGACGGACATGTCCCTGACAGTACTATTTCTTTAATTTATAAGAAACTGATTAATCATCGGGCTGACCTCTTGGTGCGCCTTCGGGAGGCTTGGACGGGGGATGGGGTGGAATTGGACGACGAGGACTGGCAGTCTGCACTGTCGTCCCCCAAGGAGGTCGCCATTCCGGCCCGTCTCCGGTTGGTACAGCTTAAGATTCTTCACCGGGTGTATGTGACGGGTCCTCGCTTAGTCTCGATGGGATATTCCGATGATGGGCTCTGTAAGCGGGGTTGTGGGCTCAGCGCCACCTTTCTCCATATCCTGTGGGAGTGCCGCGAGGTGGCGGACTACTGGCGCCGGGTACATACGGTTATGGGACAGGTCACTGGGGTTGTGCTGCTGCCGGAGGTGCGTCGCTGTGTCCTGAATGTGTGGGAGCCCAATGATTATAGCGCAGCTCAGACTCGGTGGGCGGCCCTGGGGAACATGATTGCCAAGAGAGATATAGCGCAGCTTTGGGGTGCCCAGCGGCTGCCCACCGTGTCAGTATGGAAGGAGAATATGGACTGGTGTATGTTCAGGGAGAAGACTGTGTATGTTGCCCGTGGTAAGCCGGGGGCATGGGGCAGAATCTGGGGGCAATGGAATGCATATCGCGGGGGTATCTGTACGCCCCCCCTGGTGGACACCGATATCGCCATGTCCCCCTGACCCTTGACGGTTCCGGGCACCTTTTGGAATGACTACATATGGACGTTCATTTCCCTTGGCCCCCCCCCGTCCCCAGCCTCCCGGTACTCCTTCCTTTCGCGTGCTGCTTAATGGTCTGAACTGGAGTTCCCCGGAGGAAGCCTGACCTGCACTGTTTGTCTTTATGCCTCGCCTTTTGTTTTTCTTTTAGTTTTTTGTGTTTGTTGGACTTAAGTCTCCTGTTCCTTTAGAACTATCCGGAGTCACTACGGGGCCGAGCCCCGGGAACCGACTGCAGCTTTGATAAATGTATATTTTATTCTGTACTTAGCGGCCGGCCCTGGTGGTTGTAGGCCCGTGCTTGTAATCGAATTATTGTTCAATAAAAACTTTTAAAAACAAAAAAAAAAAAAAAAAAAAAGATGTCATTGCCTTGTTAAGAAAGTGGGGAGATGTGGAAAAATGGAAAAGCAGGTGGTACCGGAAACGTGATGATGCCTCAGATAAGACGGTTGCAGCATTTCCTGTAAGAGAAAAAGAAAAGGTAGTAACAGAATATCCTATGAGAGTGATTCCAGGAGGAGGATATGTACATGTCCCATGGACAAGACAGGATATTTTGTCTTTTACGAATGATTTCCCTCGACTGCGCGAAAAGCCCGTCGAGTGGTACCGGCAGGTAGACAGATTTGTAAAATTGTCCAAAGTATTATGGATTGATCTGAATAGTCTATTTGACATAATAGTGCCAGCAGATTTATGGACAGAGTGCAAGTTGATGATCAACTGGCCAACTCAGGAATACCCTAGGGATCCTAAGACAGGAGCTCCCGACCCAGAGGTAATGAAGAAATACGAACAGGTTATGGCATTTTTGAAAAATAAAGTACCTCCTAAAGAGACAGACTGGGTAAAAATTGACCGAACACATCAAGAAAGTAAAGAGTCAGTACATGCATACTATGAAAGGCTGATTCTAGCCTTTAGACAGTTCAGTGGAGATGAGTATCTGAGTGAGAAGGATTTGAGCCATTTCGTATACAGATTTGTGTAGAGCTTACGTCCAGAAATTGGTGAAATGATAAAACAACATACTGTTGATTGGCAAAATAAGAAAATAGATGAAGTATTGAGACATGCTAAATATTTCAGTGATGAGATTGAGGCAAAACAGCGAAAATTAAAAGAAAAGGCTATGTGGGCACAGGTAAAGGTAGCAGAGAGGCAGGAAGCTCAATTGGTAGAACAGTCAAATAATACAGGAGCAAGACAGAAATTTGGTTCCGGAAAAGGGAAAGGAAATTTTAATATAGAAGAAGTTAAGAAGAAGTTCCCATGCCATAATTCCGGTAGGATAGGGCATTGGAAATCCGAGTGTAAATTTCCCCCGAGTACTAATAATAAAAATCAATCATTGAATCCACAGGTGCAGAGTGAGGTGAAGGGTCAACTGCAGCAACAGCAGCAGGTTGTTACACCACAGAATCAGGTGCCAAAACCGCCTTTTCCACAGAGCAGAAACACACAGAAGTATAGTAATGAATCGGGATTCTACGATGAAGAACAGGTAAATAAGCTGCCACGCGCTCGCGCTGTTTCGCAGTATTGGCTGCAACGCGATGAAAGCGACACAGAAGAAGGCTATTGACGGTGCCGAAGGGAGGAAGAAGAGTGCGTACTTGGCGCAACTCTAGAAGTTTCTCAGACAGGTCCATTTGTGGATGGAAAGGTTAATGATGAAAACATTACTTTCCTAGTTGATACTGGTGCTACTCGATCCACTGTTAGATCAGCTGATGTTAAGAATCTTCCTCTCCCGGATGAAACAATCCAAGTAGTTGGTGTGTCCAACAGACAGATTAAAACTTATCTTACAGAACCAGTGAAAGTTAGCATAGGGAAATTTTCTGAAATGCACCGCTTTGTTGTGTGCGACACCAGTCCTGTGAATTTGTAAGGTAGGGACCTGTTGTGCAAAATGAATTGCACCATATTTTGTACTCCGGATGGAATAGCATTTGAAACACCAGATGATGATGTACTGTATAAAATGACAATAGCTAATCGAGAAAATGAGGTCATTGAAACCTATGCTGTATTCAACCCTGATGAATTACCTAAAGAATTGAAGCAGTCTGTGAAAGCAGAAGTATGGGATTTTACTGGAGAAGATGTAGGATTAATGAGAAATGTAGATCCAATAAAAATAACTGTAAAGGAAGGAGTAACCTATCCAAATGTCCCTCAATATAAATTGACACCTGAGATAATTGAAGGAGTAACTCCCATAATAGAGAAGATGATCAGGCATGGAATTTTGAGAGAAATAATGAGTAGTCCATGTAATTCGCCAATAATGGGACTGAAAAAGCCTAATGGAAAATTCACAGTAGTGCAAGACCTGAGAAAAGTGAATAAAATTGTTGTGTCATGTTGTCCCATTGTGCCAAATCCATCAGTGATTTTATATCAGATTCCCCATGATGCAGAATGGTATACAGTGATTGATCTATGCCATGCTTTCTTTTCTATCCCATTGCACCATGACAGTCCGCAAATTTTTGCATATCGTTTCGGCGAGCGTATTTTGGCATGGTGCCGAATCCCACAGGGGTATACAAAAAGCCCCTCAATATTTAATCAGCTATTAAGAAAGTCTTTGGAAAGTCTAGAAATGCCCGAAAATTCAGTGTTAGTTCAGTATATCGACGACCTTTTGGTGGCGTCGAAAACATGTGAAGCTTGTGAAGTAGACACTATAGCATTGTTGAATCATTTGGCAGATGGAGGACTGAAGGTGTCACCAGCAAAATTGCAGTTTTGTAAAAAGGAAGTACAGTATTTGGGACATAACATCGAGAAAGGACTGAGAAAAATAACAATAGACAGAATCAGAATCATAAAAGGAATGAGAGCCCCCATTACCCAAAGAGAGGTGAGAATGTTTCTGGGAATGGTAGGGTACTGTCGACAGTGGATTGGCAACTTTTCTTTAATTGCGAAACCTTTGGTACGACTGACAAGGAGTGATGTGAAAGATCCCATTGAGTTAAACAAGGAAGAATTGGCAGCATTCAAACGATTGAGAGATGGATTGTGCGAAGCACCTGCATTAGGTATACCTGATTATGAGAAAGAGTTTGAGTTGTATTGCAGTGAGAGAAACGGATGTGCACTCTCTGTGTTGATACAGAAGCATGGAAAGATGAGGAGACCAATTGCATATTTTTCATCAATGCTTGACCCAGTAGCTGTAGCTTTACCTGGGTGTTTGAAAGCAGTAGCTGCAACATGCCAAAGTTTGGAGCAGAGTGAAGGAATTGTGATGGGATATCCGTTGAAAGTGTTTGTACCTCATGATGTTGCGATCCTTCTAACAAGGAGTCGTACTCAATATATGACACACAGTCGGCTGACTAAGTATGAAAAGGTCATATTAGGTGCAACTAATGTAAGCCTTGCGAGGTGTTTGAATGTGAATCCTGCGACATTATTACCTGATGCTGAGAATGTGGAAGTAAGAGACGAAGCAGATCACGATTGTTTGGATGTACTTGATTTTTGCACAAAACCAAGACCAGATATAAAGGATGTACCTTTGCCAGAAAGTGACTTTGTGATGTTTGTTGATGGGTCATGCTTGAGAACAGATGAAGGAGTGCTAAGTGCAGCATATGCAGTTTGCACAGTTGCAGCAGTACTAGAAGCATCCTATCTGAAAGGAGTAAAATCAGCTCAAGTAGCGGAATTGGTGGCCCTAACCAGAGCATGTAAGATTGGGAAAAGCGTAAGAGTGACTGTGATAACTGACAGCCAGTATGGCTTCGGAGTTGTCCATGATTTTGGCCAACTATGGCTACAAAGAGGTTTCCTGACCTCAAGTGGAACTCCTATTAAGAATGCTGAAGTGGTTGGAAAGTTGCTTGAGGCGATACAGCTGCCTAGACAATTGGCTGTGGTAAAATGTGCTGCCCATAGTCAAGGTGGTGATTACATCACCACCGGAAATAGATACGCCAATGATATGGCACAATACTGCGCACGCAATCAGAATTCTGTCAATCGGGCAAAGGAAAGGGAAATGTTTTCTTGCTCCTTGATGTTCACTAACATTGTGGGAACTTGGGAAGAAGTAAGACAGTTGCAAGAAGAAGCAGGAGATGAGGAAATGAGACAGTGGGTAAAAGCAGGATGTGCACCAAGAGAAAAGAATCATGTGTGGGTCTATCGAGATGGAAGACCAGTTATGCCTGATAGCATGATGTCTACCATGGCACGGATGTATCATGGCCAGGGGCACATAGGGAGAGACGCCATGATCAGGTCATTTAAGCAGACCTGGTACAATCCAAAGTTCAGACTTGTAGCAGAAAGTCTATGTCAGAGATGTCTAATATGTCAGCAATACAATCCTGGGAGAATGACAGTAGTGAGTCTAGGAACCATAGGCCGAGAAGGAGGGCCTTTTACCAGAATGCAAGTAGATTTCATTGAAATGCCTCCCTGTAACAGATTGAGGTATGTGTTAGTTATGGTCTGCCTGTTCTCTAGGTGGGTGGAAGCATTTCCAACAAGAAGAAATGATGGGATGACAGTGGCAAAGCTACTTTTGAGAGAATTCATCCCTAGGTTCGGGTTCCCAGTGACAATCGAATCAGACCGAAGAGGACATTTTCATAATGAGATCATAAAATTGATTTGTGAAGCATTGAATGTACAACAGAAACTACATTGTGCCTACCGACCAGAGGCTTCTGATGTGGTTGAACAAATGAATGGTACTATCAAAAATAGAATAGGGAAAATGTGTTTAGCCACAGGTATGAAATGGCCTGATGTCTTGCCTCTAGTACTCATGACTATTAGATCAATTCCAGATAGAACCACAGGGTTAAGCCCCCATGAAATCATCATGGGACGCGCCATGAGACATGTGTTCATACCAGTCAACAAGCTGATGACTATAAATGATGACATGGTGTTGGAATACTGTAAAGGCCTGGCTGACGCAGTTTATTCTATATTTCATCAGGTTGGAGCGGATGCCACCACCCTTGAAAAGAAGCCAGCCCATGATCTAAGCCCAGGGGACTGGGTAAGGATAAAAGTCCACAGAAGAAGAAACTGTTTGGTCCCAAGGTGGGGAAAACCGAGACAAGTCATTCTGACCACGACCACAGCTGTAAAGTGTGCTGGATTGAAAAACTGGATCCACGCAAGTCATACTCTGAGAATTCCAAATCCAGTGGACAGCACAGAAAAGGAATATTTTGATGAATCAGAGTCAAGTACTGAGTCAGATGACGAAGAGTCAAAAACACGAGAAAACGCTTAAAAGGGGGGAAACAGAACCAAGTCTAGCATTGGCACCCAGAAGTAGCTCTCTGAGAAGAAGATTGCACATTTCTGATATCAGTTCAGATTCTGAAAACGAATAAGGGACACAAGGCCCTAGAAAAGAACATAGAAAAAAGAAAGGGAAAAATAATGAAGAGACAATAACAGAAATTCGTGAAAAGGAAGTACCAGATGAAAGACTGAGAGAAATTCCACCTGAAATAACCAATTTAAGTGAACAAGGGACAGGTACAGAGAGAGAGGGACAGATTTCTGCGGAAGACCCCCGAGGAGGTGTAGGGAACTGCAACATCCAGTTAGGTGAAGGGACAAGTAGTCAGCAGGAAGATTGCGTGTCGGAGACCCGAGGAGGGACAGAAGTATGGAAATCAACACAAGTGGAAAAAGAGATTGTTGAAAAGAAAAAGCAAGTTGAGACAGAGTCTGAAGAAAGTGAAAATGAAATACCTGAAGGTCGAGTTCTAAGAAAGAGAGCTTGGAGAGATGAAAAGAACAACAAAGGAGGTAAACTGAAAAGAGTTGCAAAGGACGATGTATGGCCAAATAACATAAAGAAATTAAGATATCGGCTGACACGAGTGAATTCACCAAGGGCGGAACAGGTGAACGAAGTGATCAGTCAAGGAAAATCGAAAGAAGAAGAAACGATTCTGAATAAAGAAGGTAGAAGAACAAGGAAACCTAACCAGAAGTATAAGTCACCGGAATGGACGTACGTGGCCCTGCCTGAAAGAAAACAATAGGCAGATAGTCAAGGAAATCCAGAGGAGACTGTACTGAGAGTGGCTGAAGAAGAGGAAGAATCAGAAATCCTGAGGGTTCTCTTGTCCGACATTGGAGAAGAAGAAGCGGAAGTTCAGGAAATTCTATATCCGGATTACGAGAAAAAGGCAAAAGATGATGAAATGCCAAACTGAATAAATTCAGAAAGCTGCTGATGAAGAAAATAATAAAATAAGTCAAAAGATAGAAATTAGTAGAACCATGTAGAGGCTTAGAGCCTTGAGTTAGAAAATCAGTTGTGAAGTAGAAGAGGCTAAGTCAAAAGACACGGTCCATTTTAGCAGAGATGGCTAACATAGAAAGTAGCAAAGGTAGATGTTCCTTCATGAGAAGATGGTGTAAAATGTGTTGTTGTTGTACTGGATTATTAATGCTTCTATGGAGCATACTTGCTCTTGTGATCTCTTTTAAAGTTACCATAGATACACTAGAATGACATAGTGAGAATAAAACGAATGTAGGGAAAATTCCAAAGGCAGTACCGACAGTAATAGATAAAAATTATTTACATAAAGATAGGTCTATAACAGATTTCTCTAATAATGTGTTTTCAAAGTTATTGTATGAATATGTAAAAACGATGGATGTAAGGGACTGCTACGTCTGCATGCAGTTACCTGCCTCTGTTGCAGAAGGAGTGACTTATCATCACCTTCCAGCAACATGTAGTGTAATAGCTAGTTTGTTTTACCAGACAGGGAGATTAGAATATTATTTTTCAGATATAGATAACATTTTTGCACAAGTACCTGCTAATAATAAATTAAATAAGGTGAAATCTGCTAAAGTATTAGGTGAATTTTTCTTAGAAACTAATGAACTAACATTAGAATCTATTTTTAGAAACAATTTGACTTGCAGTTTACAGAAAGAGGAAAAGACATTTTTGGATATGGTTGAAGAAAGAAGATGTAAAATGCAAAGAAAGGCATCAGAAGGAAGGGTGGAGAAAACCGCATGGGATGTAGAAATGGAGAAACATTTGATGAAGGGAGAATCTACTCCAACAATAGCTCTAGATTGGCCTCAGAAAGGGAAATTTTGTATAAGAAGGAATCAAACTGCATATGATAATTACTTTTTAGGTAATAGTGAGTGCCATGATACATACCATATCATGGGTTGATGGGGATTTAAAGGTGGAAAAGATCCAGTTTTCCCTGGACTGTACTTTATCTGCGGGAACAAGGCATATTATCGTTTGCCAGACCATTGGTATGGCACATGTTATGTAGGCTTGGTATTTCCAAAGATCTTCCATATGGATAGAGGAGTAGATGGTGTACATAGTTTAAGTAATCATATAATACGTAGTAAGAGAGAATCTTGGACAGAAATTGTAGGAGACATTTTTGGAGCATTGATACCAGCAGTGGGAATATCTCTGAATGCAAATAAGATTAGAAAATTATCAACAGTAGTGGATCGCTTGTCAACAAGCACCGCTGGAGGATTCTTATTGGTAAATACTGAAATGGTTGCCATGCGTGCTATGGTAATGCAAAATCCACTTGCCCTTGATATACTTTTAGCAAAAGAGGGTGGAGTCTGTGGAATGCTGAAAGTTCAACATTGTTGCACTTACATTCCAGATGAAAGTAAAGATTTGAAGGTTTACATTAGAAATATTACCGAATTGCATAATGAAATTGTACCACTGGAGGTTGAAAGTGTTTGGGAAAGAATTGGAAAGAAGATATCAGCTATTAAAAACTTCTTAGTTAAGTTAGGTAGTACTTTTATAGGTAAAATATTGTTTCCTTTAACGTGTGTGATTTTGTAATATTAGTGTTAAGATTAGGTTGTATGTGTTGTAAAAACAAGAAAAATAAGAAAAGAATAAAAAGAGAAAAATTAAAAAGAAAAGACAAGGATCAAGATAGAGTTTTGGAAGAGATAGAATTAGAAGAGTGGAAGGAGAGTATGTATAAAACAGCAAAAAGAGAAGAATTGGGAGAAACTGAATTATGAATAAGAGCAAGAACGCATTTCAAATTTTTCCGTAAAAGAGTACTAAAATGTTGTGTTGTTGTGGTGATAAAATCACCAAATGGGGGATTGCTGGAGCGGGTAATTTAAAATTTTTGTATACCCTCTCTATTTTGCATGTTTATATTAATTTGATTAATTAACTAGTAGTAATCTTATTAATTGATTTGCCTTCCCAACCTTACTAATATATGAAATACACGTGGGATTTGCATTTGCATTAATACGTTAACTAAATTATGTACGCATACTAATAATAGACAATTAGAATATTGCATGTTATATGTTGCTTTTGTGGTGTATTTGTGACTCGTGCTATATAAAGTGAGTATAACCCGCATTGAATGTTGCTTTTGCTAGATAAATACACACACATATGGGTATTAGCGAGGGAATAACATTTTATTAGTCATTTCTATGTATTAATTACGTTTTTGTGATTCTTTGTTTAAGTTGACCTTTCGAGCCTATCGTAAAATGGCTGCCTTTGTATTCGACGTGACCTAAGCCGCGCCATGAGGTTCTGGGTGAAGTGCGCCTGTGCTAACATCAGCAACAGTGGCCTCGGCGTGACCCTAACCCGACCGTACCCACCAAGGACGCCCTGGGAAACAAGCCAGTTTTCCCAAAAAACAATAAAACGCCTTTTAAAAACCAAAACAATCAAGACCAATGACCTAAGAGACATTATTTTGTGGGAACCCTGTCCTACGATGTTGGACTATCCAATCAGGAGATGCGGAAACCAATATTTGTTACAAATATAATGTCGATTTTCCCTATAAAAATCAGTAGAATAGAGAGGAAGTGGTCGAGCTCTTTCGTTTCCTGACGGTATGCTGACGGAGAGGACGGTGACACTGTAGGACAGCTGTTTCCCTGAATCTTTGATGGACTGATCTGATGCCCAATTTCCTGATGAACTGAACTCTAAAATTTAATGGGCATAGAGTGACAGAACGACTGAATTTGACTTAGAGGACGACAATTAGCCAGAATAGGTAAATATGATGATCGACTGCTTGAAATAACCAATGATTTAATTTGCATTTAAATTAGATAAAGATTGATTTGGTTCATTACAAAAATGAGTTGGGTTGTTTATTTATAGAAAATGTATTAACGCAAAATGATTAGGAAATTAGAAAATCAACCTAAACCAGCGACTAGCTGATTCATCCCCAACCAATGAGAGGAATACCACAGGTGGAATTAGTGCCTAATGAGTAATAGAGGGTTGTGTAGATTGATTGCTCTTTAGGGTCAAGGGGTATTTCCTTTCATATCAGCGTATGGAACAACTACCTCCCTAGATAACAGACTGATGAAGAATGAATGTTGGTGTTATGGGCCCCACCAGCGAATGTAGTGATTAAGAGTGTTTGTGAAATCTTTGGACTGTGACGGAGGGAGGGATTTTGTATTCCACGCTGCATCAGGTGCACGCATCAGGTTTGGTCCTAGTGAAGTGGTAACTCATGGCACATTAACGAGGCCCAGTGTTTTGCAGAGGGATGCCTGTTTATTTCCCTTATTTTCCAAACGTTTGTGGATGAGGCGTAGCCTGAAATACAGTTTGTGTTTCTCTGCTGGACCTATTTGTGTTGCTGTTTTGGACCTGTCATCCAGGGAGTCTACAAGTATATGCCTGCGATGATTTTTATTTTATTTTGAGAGTTTTATATAGCGCTGGCTAGACCCGGAGTTAACAGAGCGCATTACGGAAGGTTCCACAGAAATTACAAAATTACATCAGTTACACGTTACATCAGTTACTAGAAGTTACTAGAAGCGCTGGCTAGACCCGTGGGTATCAGAGCGCTTTACATTAGGAATCACATTATTCCACAGTTAAAAACAGTTACAGTCTACATCGGTTATACGAAACACATTTGAATAGTATAGAGGAAGGATACATAGGGCGGGTAGGGGTAAGGGGGAAGGGTGTAGGTGGAAGGAGGGAGATAATGGCAGGAGAAACGAAGGAAGGTCTGCCCAATGTCCGGCTGGGTAGGTGACGGCCGAGGAGGGAATTCACAGCCCATCTCCCCTATAGCTATCAGGGTAGCTCCACCGTGCAACGATCAGGTAGCAAGGTCTCAGTGGTCGAGGGAAAGTTCACAGGGTAAATGTCCTGAAGGGTGTGCAGGATCCAGGTCGGATAGGGGTAAGAGGGAAGGGTGTAGGGGAAAGGGGGAAGATAACGGCAGGAGAGACGAAGGAATGTCTGCCCAAAGTCGGGCTGGGTAGGTGACGGCCGAGGAGGGAATCCACAGTCAATCTCCCCTATAGCTATTGGGGTAGCTCCACCGGGCATCGGTCAGGTAGCAAGGTCTCAGCGGTCGAGGGAAAGTTCACAGGGTAAATGTCCTGAAGGGTGTGCAGGATCCAGGTCGGTTGAGGGCTAAGATCAAGGTCTGGTTGATGACCAGTTGTTTGATAGTCCAGGAGTCGAATTAAATCGTAGTGAGGTCAGCAGTGGTGGCCATCTTGTGGTCAGGCAAGGAGGATAGGTCTTTGCTGTTTCAATACTATTAGGTTATAGTTATAATCTATGAATCATAAAGGGGGGTGCTTGTTATGCATAAGTGCGGCATGAGGTAGGAGCCAGTGTCCGTAAGTCTCCTAGTGAGCGAGTGTAGTCGAGTAATATCCGACAGTAGAAGAGACGGACGCCAATTTCGGGTCAGGCGGGGCGCATCCTGAGTTCTTCTCACTTAATCCTCAGGTTGATCGGGTTCATCCCTGTAGGTCTGAAACCAATGATTGCTGTTTCAATCTATTTTGCGGCCTTAAGCTGAGGAAGCAGATGCAGGGCAACCCTTGGGGTGTAACTTAGGCGCCATTTTGAAGTCAGGCGCGTTTCAGAAGGGACACTCGAGGAATAAAAAATTGCTGGCTATGCCCAGAGGGTTTTGAAAGAAAATAATCAGGAGCCTCCCGCCACCCGGGCACACCAACGAGTCTCCCGGTGCTTCCGGCGATGACCAAAATGCCCTCCAGTTCACCGTCCTCCGTCTCGAGGTGGGAGCCAGCAATGGCGGACGTGGTCATCAAGGGTACGGTGTCCACTCAATCCCACGTAGGGAGCATCCCCAATCCACCTGCCAGCTTTGAATAGTGCCCCTGCCGTGTCTCTCACGGAGGGCCGCTGCTCCAGCTGTGAGCGGATGGTGCCGTGCTCCGGCTGCTCCACTCTCTCGGAACAGACGATCCCAGGTGGAGCCGATCCGCCGTCAGCACCGAACTCTCATCGGTGCCAGATCGAACAAAGACGATGATGTGCATGTCGTTTGTAAGTGTGCTGTACGCATGTTTGCAGCACTCTGAATCATTTCTGTTCATGTGTGCCTTGAAATTTGTCCTTGTAATTGTACCTCTGCTTAGTTAGGCGTCATGTGTGTCAGAGGGAAAGCTACGGAGCCAGTGCTCACTTGATGAAAGTCTTGTGGAAGGAGCAACATTAAAGTCTATTAGGTCAAACAGAAAACATCAACAGAAAATGTTTGTACGGCTCCTATTCTTAATGTAATGTAATGTAATTGAAGGTGTTCATATTGAGATAATAAAGAAATAGTGGGGGATTGGTGAAATAAAATATTTGCCTAAAACCACACAGTTTGTTGAAGCTGGGAAGCCGGGATTAATACCAGGGTTTCTGGCTTAACTTTGTACAAATCAGCCACTAAATGGGTGTCTATTTGTCTGTCCTTTTTAGGTCGAGCCTATAGCTGCAGCGCACTTGGCAAGGCATGCAGTAATGGAGTATGGACTGTAAACTCTGTGGAAGCTCCGCCCACTCTCCGCCCATGTTTCTAATTGGCTCGTGTCATTGTCTTTCGTAAATGCTGCCGTCTGATTGATTATGAGACTTGTTAGTCCCTTTTTATTATGGACATGTCATCATTTGTACCCTCCCATGCCTACTGGCCCCTTTACTTCGAGTGTTACATAGTACGTACGGTACATGTTATTTAGACTGTGAGCACTACTTTGTTCCTGCCTTCTCACCCCCTCATTGTCCGTGATGCAATGCAATAGGTCTTGTGTAAATGTGAGTCCTACTGTATTGCATATGCTTGTTAACCCCTTCTTAGAGCCCCTGCATCTCCACTCTGCCTATTGCTGGAAAAATTAGCCCCCGCCCCCCCCGAAATTTGGCTCTAGTTGCTCCTCTCGTGTGAATCGTGGTTTCAGAATGGACTCTGTGCAGCCCTACACCTACCATATGTACCTCAGATTGGCCGAATGAAAATAAAAGTAGCAGAAACCTTTCTTTAAAAAGGAATTGTTTTAAAAGCGTGAACACTGTGGGACGAATCATGTATCATTCGACTTGTACAAGGCAAGTGTTTACGCTAACATGTTATTTGTCAGTATGTAGTTCACTATCATCTGGACATTTACGTGCATTCACTCGAGACTCAAGCGTAAAGTTACCATTTCGTAATGTATGCGTTTATCCATACTTGGGTATATATTGCACTATTTTTGTATACCAGCTAGCAGATTTACAAGAACTGGTGCATCCCTGCATATTAACAGGGATGCACCAGTTAATTTGCGACACATTAAAAAACCCTTGCTCCACAATGGATGCGCCGCATTTACAATGCAGTGAACCGTGGCGCAAGGATAAACAGATGCGTGACGCATCTGTTTGGCATAAGGGCAGCACATTGCTAGAGTCGTGTCGCAAGTACGACGCACCTCTAACAATGGTTAGGAATGCATATTCCCAACATGTTGCGTCACTCCTTACGCCTGCTTCAAGCAGGCGCAAGGTTTTGACGCAGTGGCGTCGTACAAGTGACGTCATGAAATCTTGTAGATTTCACGGCTTCACTTTTACGAGGCTTTCCTGCGTGGGAACACCCACCCTGCATACATTATACCTGATGCAGGTATAATGTAGCGCAGGGCTTTACAGCGCGATGCATCTCCCTAGATGCGTCACCTTGTAAATATGTTACAACGTGGCACATTGTTTACGACGCCGCTGCGTCACAGCGGCGTAAAGTTGTCGTAAGGGGCTTGTAAATCTGCCCCCTAGTTTTACGTAATGCATGCTGAAAGGAAGTCTAGGGGGAGCTAGAAATGCGTGTCACATTTGTACTTAATGTCATCAACACCCCCAGGGGGAGGCCATTGTGTCAGAGGTGCGTGTAAACTCGGTCATTCAATGCGTGCACGTGCTGCGTGTGATCTATTTAATGCTGCGTACCAGGGGGCTGATGCACTGGCGGCGCAAGGGGCTTGTAAATAAGCCCCCAGGACTGCGTTCCACCTGTGGGAGGTAGGTGGACGCTACGCATGTGCAGCACAGTGGATTCGTTTCCAGGCTTTAGGTCACTCTAAATTGGCCCCAAAGCAATAATTGACTGTGCCATAACGTATAATGTGTGAGCAAATGAGAAAAAAATATATTCAACTTCAAAAGAATTCTCTTAACTGTATAAGTCATATCCAATAAACACCAAAGCAATGTTACCAGGGAACATTCTAGAGGTGAAGCTGGGACCTGCCACTGCAGTCACCGTGGCACGGTTAATGGTAAAATCCGGGTATTTCATATCATTCCGGACCTGCAGCCTTCGGGTGCAACCCATAGGGAGATGGAGATAAAACCGCCAAGGGGGCTTTACATTCCCCACTGACGTTATCTGAACTGGTGGAACTTAGGATCAGTGTTGCCAGATTTTTAGACCCGTCCCAAGCCCAAAGCCGCTCAAATATAAGCCCAAAATAAGCCCAATCAGACCAGTTTCAACCCAAAAACCAGCCCAAATTAGCAAGTCTCCAATTATGCACAAATTGTCATCAGAAACAATTTTAACGACAAATATACATTCTATTCAATATACAGATGGTGGGAGGGTGTTAACTGGGCACCTGCCTTAATGCTATTAATTTTTAAGACCAGTTCTCACTGCGACTTCTAAGAGCCCCTGCAGCTCCACTCTGCCTATTGCTTAAAGATTCAGCCTCCCCCCCCCGAAATCAGCACCAGTTCGAGCGGCAAACAGTGTGCGTCAGTGCGCGCCTTGGCATCAGCAACGTGGTGAAGCACGGAGTGTCAGATCCATGCCAGGACAGTGGTAAACAGTGGTAAACAGACGCACGCGGTGCTGCCAGCAGGTGCGTGCGAGGTTGGGTGGCCCCTGCACGGCCGTTTTCGAAGCTGGGCTGGCCTACGAACAACCGTTGTGGTCAATTTTGGTTTGGGTGTTAAAACACTCTCTTTACCTACGTCAACTTCCTGGCATCTATCAATATTCATCACTTCCTACAAATAGGGTGACCAACTGGCATGGGTGCAAATTCAGGACGGTGAGTGTAAAAATTCAGGCCAAAGGGTCAAAATTCAGGACAAAAATTCAGGACGGGAGGTCAAAATTAGGCCTGGGCGAAAATTTCGTTCCGTTCGCGGAAATTGCGATTATTTGACATTTTCGCGTTCCGCGGAGAGCGCGAAAATGTCAAAATTTCCGCAGCTTGGCGATAATTTGTTTCTTGCTCGCGCTGTGAAATAATACATTCGCGCGCGCGCGATCGCCTTACCTGAATCCCTGTGTTCGCTGCCAAGTTTTCTTGATCCGGTCGCGTTCTCCATGAGATGTTGTATTGTTTTTAGCCATTTGCGCTGTCTCGCGACAGTTCGCGCCCGCAGTGATGTCATGCGTCGCACGATCACGTCTTTATTCTCGCGATCAGGCACCGCGAGACAACTGAAAACAAGATGGCCGCGCCCGCGAGCAACCACATGGGTAAGTTGGCGAGCCGCAACCATGCAGAAAATCTCGCGAACATGCGGGAAAAAAACGTCCGCATCTTCGCGATATTTCTGCGTGTTTGCGATAATTTTTAACATTTTCGCGATAATTTGCGAAAGTGGATTTCGCAAATTCCGCCCACCCCTAGTCAAAATTCAGGACAAAACGTACGTTTTACAGACACATCAAAGGAGGTCGCGTAATAGTGTATAAGTATCCATCTATATCCAAACATTCATCCATTTGAATACGTACGTATCTTTCCATCCATCATTTCACTCATCCATCCCTCCATCCACATTTTCACTCATCCATTCATCCACCCTTTCACCCTATCCATCCGTACACTCATCCATCCACTCTTCCACCCAACCATCTACTCATCCATCCAGCCATTTATCCACTCACCCATCCAGCCATCCTTTCACTTACTCATCCATCCACCCAGTTACTCATTCTACCACCCAGTCCCCTTTTCAGTCATCCATTCATCCTCCCTTTCTCTCTTCATTGACCCTTTCACTTAGACATCCTTCGTTTCTTCGATCCACCCATACTTCAACTCATCCACTCATGAATCCATCCATTGACCCTATCACTCATCCACCCATTCACTCATCCATCCACCCATTCACTCACCGATCAGCCACCCTTTCACTCATCCATCCATCTTTTCGCTCATTATCCATCTATTCACCCTTTCATTCATCCATTCACCCTTTCACTAATCCATCCAGCCATTCACCCATCCCTTCACTTACTCACTCGCCCACCTTTTCCTATTATGAGCTGAGCCTTTGTCTGCAGAGTTGCAGACAGAAGAGGCCCATCAAGAATTTTGCCCTTGCTGTCTTCCTAAAGCAAGGGGTGGGGTGGGGGAGGGTTCACTATGCACCTGAACATAGGCAATCTGAAAAAATGGAAGTCATGAGTCATGCATGATGCACAGTGCCAGCCCATGAGGTGATTGTGACATGGTGTTTCCAGGGCTTTAAGCGGGATGAAAAAACTGGGGGTCTCTCCAAGGGGCGTGTCTGATTTAATTAGTGGTGTTGCTTAAAACAACTAAGCTAAAAATCTGTGCTTAGCATTGTGTGTCGCCGGACTGGTATTTTGCCTCTTCTGTCATTGCATCCAGATATATATCACAACAAGTAACGTTACACCTACAACAAGCCAGAACCATTTACTTAGTTAATGGTTGTTAGTTGCATAAAATAAAAATGCAGCAACCATGGCTTCCTTGAATATAATATTGAATCTGCACTTTTCTAAAATGATGAGACTGAAAGAACTCTAGCCCCTTCTTTTCAACTAGTTTCACCAGCTTTTTTGAATTAACTGGATTCTGTACCAGCATTGGCATGTTTGCACATTCTTTTCATCTGTGCAGCCAGTGGTCTCTAACTCTGTTCCTCAGCTGGCACCCCGAACTTAAAGTCAGCGCCTCCTGCAGGACCACAGCGGTGCTGTGTGCGGGTGAGCCCAGTCGGTCTCTCTCTCGGCTGCCCCACAGCCTGTCTTTCCCCCCAGCGGGTGGGAGCCGCCCTCTGCTCCTTCAGCTGACGGGCAATCACGGCCTCTGACAGTGTCGCTGGGGTTTACACGTTGCCCCGGAGAGGTCCAAATTACGGACGGTGGTTGGTCACCCTACCTACAAATGCATGCGCCCCTAATTCCCTGCCCCAATCTCCACTTTGTCTATTGCTTAAAGACTCAGGCCCCCCCCCTCGAAATTTTTTCTTACACCCCACCCCCCGAAATTTGGCTCTAGTTGCGCCTCTGACTCACTCACCTGAGGTCGGGCGTTGAAGTCCGGACACTGCAACTGCGGGCACCGCCGGGCGGCCTGCTGCTGTGCTGCGTGACTCCAGGCTGTGCTGTCGACTGGTGGTGGGCTCACTGGGCTGGCTAGCCTGCACTGCGCAGAAAGCGCTGCCTGCGTGCACCGCCCGCCGCCGCCTGTGGCCTGGGTGACCACCAGTGGACCACAGTGGGCGGCAGCAGCAGAGACACCACATGCGTTCGACTCCGACTCCTCATGATGATGCGTCCATCGTTGAGCCGAGCGCCGCGCCGAAAGTAAGAGCTCACGTCACGCAGTCCCAGCATTATAGAGAACCGCAGGGGCTGGCCAAAAAATTATACCCAGTGCCGTCATTGGTAGCGTTTTCACGCGCTACTGGATTGACAGCCATGGGGGACCCCCACATTGGCCCGCACACACACAAGTTGACAACATCAAAGCTAGGTGACCCTCTGGGTGGTGCGTGCGGCGGTGCAGCACGCATGTGCAAAGTAAGAGTGAGTGCACTGTGCACTACGTAACAAGTTAGCGCTTGCCACTGAAAGCCACCATAACGCGACGGACTCCTTGTGGTCGGCGCCCGCCCAGGCCAGTAAAATTGCGCACACACTTTTAAATCTAGCCCAAAAAGTAGCCCCCCGCCAGGCATGGGTTTTTCCCGCACAACTGGGAAAAAAGTCGCCCAATTGTGCGGGAAATAGCCCAATCTGGCAACATTGCTTAGGATGAAGCTACAGCAGCAATCATTTAAGGACACATCACGCGAGTGGCATATATACAATACCCACGGCCACGCCTTCTTTAGCGGCCATCCTGTTTCAATCACAAGTAATTAATGAGGAACGAATTATTAACTCGGGTCGAGTTGCCTCTCCTAGATCGCCATCACTGTGTTTGTATTCGAGCCCCTCGTTCACCGGCTCTGCGCCTGCAGAGCTTGAACTTCAGCTTCAGTGAGCTACAAACTTACCAGCGAGCTTCACTTTTTCAGGACAAAGAGCCATTATAACAGCAAGCACTGGCAAAGCCACTAGATCTGGTGGTGGTTGACAGTCTTTTTGCTTTGTCAATGCTCGTTTTTGTTGGTAATATTTTTGGTCAAACTTTATTTTTGGGGAGATGCTGGGCCCGCGGCGTTATAAAAAATGAAACAATAAAACAGACACAGGGCTGCCTAGCTCATTTGCTACCTCTGTTTTGAATTGCACTGGTTAATGGTGGTGTTTAGTTATGTTGTTTGCAGAGGGCTAAGGGCTGCAAGTTGAGCAGCTATGTCATTTCTTAATTAGGTACGTGAGTAAACTTTATTTACTGCAATTGATTAAAATTCTTGCAAGAGAAGAGAAAACAATAATCCTTGTTTCTAAAGCACACCAATAAAAGAGAAACCTAAGCAATTGTGCTATTGAAAGGGTATAGACCCTAGGAAAGGTAAAAAGGTGTTTTAAAGTGCAAATGTACAGGTTAAAAAGCAGTGAGAACATGGCACACAATTTTGCAAAGGAACTCATAAAATCATAAAGTCACATGGCTGTTCTAAAGTGCAGGGGCAGATTTATGATGGGGCATCCCTGCAAATCAGCAGGGATGCGCCAGGTAAGATGCGTCATGCAAGTTTACCCTTGCGCCACCACAGATGCGCCGCATTTACTATGCAGCGCATCGTGGCGCAAGGAAAAACTGATGCATGATGCATCACCCGTCGGAAGGGTGGCGCGTTGCTGGAGTCGCGTCGCAAGTGCGATGCAACTCCAGCAATGCTCGTGGCCTGCCCATACATAATGTGGTGCGTCACGCCTTACACCTGCTTCAAGCAGGCGCACGGTTTTGACGCAGCGGCATCGGAAAAGTGACTGAGTGGAATCTTGTAGATTTCACTCAGGCACTTTACCGAGGCTTTGCTGCGCTGGAACGCCCCCCCCCCCCCCCCCTGCGCCAGAATGCCCACATGAAACCTGATGCAGGTTTCATGTGGTGCAGGGCTTTACAACGTGATGCATCTCCCTAGATGCGTCACGTTGTAAATAGGGCGCAACGTGGCGCATGGTTTACGCTGCAGCTGCTTCAGAGAAGTGACGGAACGGCGGCGCAAAAGTGGCACAAGGGGCTCGTATCTGCTCCCAGGTGTACAAGATTTAGGCAGAGTCAACATAAGCACGTGACTTAGTCAGATGGCCTCAGGAAGCCATAGAGTCACCCTAGGTAGATTAAAAGGTGTCTTAAGGTGCAGATGTGCAAATTAGAAACAGCATAAACTTAGCTCACAAAATCATAAAGTCACAGGGCTGTTTTAAAGTGCAGGAATACAAACTTAAAAACGATATGAATGAACATAAGCACAAAGCTTTGTCAAAGAGTCCCAGGGTACCAGGATAGCCCAGAGTTTTGATATAAGTGTCCATTCCCCAGCTAGCAGCCTGGCCCCGAGAACTAGGATAGAATCTTTTCCCTGGTTGTCACTGTACCTTGCTGCACTCATTTTCTTGTTTGTCTATTATTTGTCGAAATATATTCAGAAATTCGCAGAGCGACAGTTCAGTTTAGGGTTGCCAGGCTCTAGACTGGATGTGACAGCCTGCCTGCATGTACAGATCCCTTTGCTTTTTAATAAGGGGTTAAGAAGGCCATTCCTGTCCGTAGCCACTTTAGGACAAATACAGATAAGATGCAAAAGATTTTCTGGACTTGACCACATAAGTGACCACCTCTTTCGCCAGTATGCAGCCATGCTGGTTTTTAGGTCGAGCATGGGCAGTGCATGCGCCGCTCTGTGAGGCATGCTGTAGTGAGGTAGGGACTTGAAGCTCCGCCCACTCCCCGCCCACATTTTTCATTGGTTTATGTCATTGTCCACTTTAAACTGTGGCTGTTCGCTGCTCAAAAGATTTAGTCAGGCACGGTGCGTCCATTGGGGCATGGGGGCATTGCCCCCCCGCCCCCGTGCACCCGCCCGCGCCCGCAGCTCCCTCGGTGTCTCTGAACTTAGTTTACTTAAGTTCAGAGACGCCGAGGGTGGGGAGAACTGACAATGCATGTCAGTCAGCATGACGTCGGACCATGGGCGGTCCGGCGTCATGTTGACTGACATGCATTGTCAGACCAGGCAGCACAAGTGCGCATGAGTGGGCATGGTGAGCTAGTTTTTAGCCCGTGCCCACTCATGCGCACTTGTGTTTTCACGGATTTGCGCATGCCCATTAGGAGCCCCTCGGTCTCCTAATGGGCAGGCGGTAGGCGAGAAGTAGGCTGTGCCCTCAGCCAATCCTGGCGCTGCAGCAGTGCCAGGATTGGCTGAGGGGTTGCCACTGCAGTGCTGACGTGACGTGCTGTTCCATCCAGGTTGAAGAGGGCAGAGGCGCCAACGTGGACCAGGAGCAGAGGCGGTCAGGTAAGTTTTCCTTTTAATTTTCATAGTATTCTCCCGTGCGACCCCCCCGTGCGTGACCCCCCCCTCGCGACCGCTCACACGTTCGTTTGCAAACATTTTACGCCCTGCCACTTTCAAATATCACCAGCCGCCCCTGGGTTTAGTAGTCCCTCCTTAGTACCGCCTTGTCTCATTTTGTAACCTTTATGGTGATACCCCCTGTTACATGTGTTGTTGCTCGTAGGCTTTAATTACAGCCTCCGAGCACTATTTTCTCAAATAGCTTTGTCCTGCCTGCTGTTGCATGCAGGACATGCTCTCTCCTAATGCTTTTTAAAAATTGTATAGCACGCATTTGCAATGCAAAAAGTCTCGAATCTGCGAGAAGCTATTGGCATTGCAAATGACATTGCCTTTTATTTATCCGTTTAAAAAAAAAAGCGCATAAATAAAAGGCATTGTCATTTGCTCAAACTCTCATAAATGCGAGTCCAATCTATTGCAAATGCTTGTTGACTCGTACGTTAATGCTTGGTTTTTAACTCATTGTGCATGAGGGTAGAGCGAAGGTGGCAGGCAGACGCCACATGAAAGCTCAGCTCGCTTGGAGCTCGAGGTTCCAAGTGGACCTTGAGCCGAGCCAGAGGCCGGCATTTGGCTTGCGCCTTCAGTGGTTCACCCACCGCTATTCAATCTTGTATACACTATTGCCTGCTGCAGAACCAGCTTTGAGGTGTTCCCATTCAAGTGTCATGCGTATGCTGTCTGCAGTCACAGCCTTTGTGTAGACCAATGCTTATCACCGCAGGGAGCACTGAAGCTGGCTCCAATCTGGAGCACTCACAGCATAAGCACAATGAAGTGTAAAATCTCTTCCCCTTATCCTTCCTGAACCACCATTTAGGGACATACGAAAAGGACAGGCCTGGCAAAGAAACGTTCTCACCTTCAATGACAGAACCACCAGCCACACCATCATCCAGCAACTGGCAGAGCTCGGAAAGGGTTAAGCAGCAGCCGCTTGCTAATAAAACTCCTGGACTTTCTAAATGAAGTCCTGTCTCCACTTTCCACCCACTGGAATAAAGGCGATACGTTTCGGGTGTGTGAGGAGGCTCTCCTCTTCCCCAAACTCCTGCTATGTTAAACCTGGGTCGCTGCTAATGTTTAAAAATAATGTGGGACTAGTTCAGTAGGTCATGTACACTGCATGTGGGTTGAATAGATTCTTCAGGTTACTAGACCTGTAGATCTAATAACATTTTTAAGATCTTTCAAGGCGTGTGTAATTTTAGGGTTTGTTAGTGGGTAGTGGTGAAAGGAGGGCATGGTAATTTTAGGGTTATGGGGCGAGTAGCGGTAAAGGAAGGTTAGGAGTAAATTAAATAAGCATTGGCTTAGCCAATAGGTCTCGCATTTGGGACCTTATAAGTGTTTAGCCATGCAACAGTTGCATAACTAAATACTTATAAGGTCCCAAAAGCGATACCTATTGGCTATGCAAAGCGGCCGTGAGCCGTGAAAGTGATCGCGATCGCGATCAAACATCAAAGCGGCCGAGCGGGGGCGAAAGTGAAAGTAATCACGGTAAAGCGCGGCGCGCGCGCCCGCGCACATGCACTGTAGCTCCAGGCTGGCCAGGTAGCACTTTTTGGAGCCCTCTCAATAAGTCTCGCCAGACCAGCGCATGCGCTGGGTCAGGCGAGACCTAAAAAGGTGGCTAGGAGAGGTTCCCCCCACCCAAAAAAAAAAATGTTTTAATTAAGTATTAAGTTTAGGGTTTAGGGGTAGGTAGTGGGTAGCGGGAAAAGGGGAATGGGTAATTTATGGTTTAAAGGTGGGTAGTGGTAAAGGCAGGTTAGGAGTTAAAAAAGTACATATAATAGTAATTTCATATATTTAATATAACTATAAATATGTCTATATATACACATACATACATTTATATGAAAATGTAACTGCAGAGAGGCAGAACCCATCGGGATAATATTTTAGCAGCAGGTCTACAAGTCCCAAAAAGCCAGAGACTATTCAGGCCCGCCAGTGGGCAATATAAAGGCTATTAGAGACTAGTTCCCACTGCATCTGCCCATTACAAGCCCCTGATCTAGAAGGGATCTCCGAAACGCGTAGGTCTGGCTGTTAGAAATACCTTGTTAAACATGCCAGTTTGCCAAATAAAAGGATTCTGCCGAAGCGGGATTCAACCTGCACTGAGTGCGTCTTCACTTGTGGGCGACTTTTTGATGAAAATTTACCGGCCGGTCCAGGTCGGGAAGACTGCACCGCCGAATGATGAGAAAGCGGACTGCGGATACAGATACACTGTTTCACTCAGCAGCGTTGCAGGTTGGCTGATATTGGACTGGCAGCACAATTGGGTGGGGGTGGGTCTATTGAGAGCTTTGAAAATGTAATTGCTGAGAGGCAGAACCCAACGGAGTAATATTTTAGCAACAGGACTACAAGTCCCAAGAAGCCAGAGACTATTCAGGCCCACCAGAGGGCGATATAATGGCTATTAGAGACTAGTTCCCACTGCATCTGCCCATTACAAGCCTGTGATCAAGGAGAAGTGATCTCCGAAACGCGTAGGGCTGGCTGTTGGAAATACCTTGTTGCACATGTCGGTTTGCCGAATAAAAGGATTCTACCCGAAGCGGGATTTAACTTGCAGTGAGTGCGTTTTACACTTGTAAGCGACTTTTTGATGAAGACAAACTTTATTTAAAAAAATGTAATCTGTATCAGCTGTTTCCTGGACAAATGTTTCAGTGATAAATGAACCAGGGTCTAAGAAGAAAAGGGGGTGGTCCCAATGCAATTTTCTAAGGGAGAATTACACATTGCTACAGCTGAAGGCAATTAGACCAAATTTGGCAGAAGGCATCTTGGTCCAGAAAGTGTGATTTTTATGTTATGGTGTAAATCAGTTGAGTAGTTTTTTGAAAAATGAAGATTTAAAATGTATGTATATATCATGCCATGGAGGAACCGAGATACCGACACATCTAAAGATAAGATATGATTGGCTGCACCAAGTCAACAAAGATCTGGCAGAAGCCATTTTAGGACTCGGGTACACAGTCCCCTCTCCTGTAAAAAAGGGAAAAGAATATGGGGTACCCAGCACCCCCAGGCATGATGGAGGGGGGTCACAGGCGGACCCTCCTTTTAACGGTAAACGCACATCTGCAAAGAATCCCCAGATTCGCAGCATTGTTTAAAGTAAAAGGACATGCTCCTGAGCTTTTGAAAAATAAGGGGCATATATACAAAGAAATGACGGAGCGCGGCGTCTGCCTTCTTGCCTTAATGCCACGCTCCGCCACTTCTGAAACGCAGGGCAGCACCGTATTTACAACAGTATGGTGCAGCCCTGCGTTTTCCCCGGCACTGGAGTTAATTTCAGCTGCCTAGCGCCAACGCAGGCACACTTGCACCATAGTGCAAAAGTGCCTGCATTGTGGGAATGATTGTTTATGTGCAGAAAGGAGCCCATTCCTACACATAAACAATCTTAAATGGTGATTTGTAACTTCTATGTGTGCTGCTTTGTGCAGCACTCTTAGAAGCTGCAACTTGTCATTTTTAAAATTATTGTTTATGTGCAGGAAGGGACAACTTCCTGCACATAAACAATCATGCATGGCATTTTGTTGTTTCTATGTGTGCTGCACAATGCAGCACACATAGAAACAGCAAAAATGAGGAGATATAAAGCCATGTTAAGACCAGGTTTATTTTGTCTTAATTTTGGCTCTGCCCCATATCTACGCCACCCTTGTAAATATGGGGTAGCGTCAAAGTCAATGGGTGTTACGGCAGAACGCCCACCAAAAAACCCATTGCCCTCCCCTTTCACGCTAAGTATAGCATGGAAAGGGTGCCTTAGTTACAAGGCAGCGTTAAGCCATGTTAAGTGGCTTAACACTGCCTTGTAAATAAGGCGGAGCCCGTATCATCACAAGAATGTTGAAAATAGTGACGTTCCTGTGTTGGTAGGGGTTTGTAAATATGCCTCTAACTCCCCCCAGGATGGGCTAGGGCCTGTGAGGGATGATGTAATTCATACTTTTGAGGGAGTGGGCATGTGCCCCCGCTCTGATCCTTCAGGGGTCACCAGGGCCTTTAACCCTCAGGTCTGATTGTTTTATTATGGAGAGGAGGCATGCAGCCACTCTCCCTGAGCCACGTTAGGTCCTGGATCCCTCATCTCCTGGGCCCTAAGTAATAGTTTTGGGGCGGGGAGCTTACAGGCCCCTTCCCTGAGTCTCTTAAAGGCCCCAGGGACCCAATTCCTTCCCAATCAAATAGTTTTGGGGAGAAGAGCTACAGCTCCGTCGCCCTTGGCCAATAATTTTATGGAAAAGGGAAATCAGGCTTCCCTACCTGAGCCTTAGTCTGGCCCCAGGTCCCTATAAAAGTATTGTCCCGGAGAGCTCATCTCCCGGGGCACTACTGTGTTCCCTGCCAAGAAGAGCGCGGTTAATGAATGTATACTTTATTACCTGCCTGCGCTCTCCCGGACAGAGAACCCAACTCTGCTCCCTACTGGCGAAAGCACAGACAAATGTTCCTCCCATCCAACCGGCAACGAAGGAATGAAGCCGGCTCCTTTTGCACCCAGAATGGGCGCTTACTGGACAGCCATCGCCTTGCGGCACCCGTCAAGGCCCGAAACGTAATATAAACTGTGCGTGTACTGGGTCGAATCGGGCCACCCAAAAAAAAAAAATATATATTATTAATAGGAATAATAAATGAGTGGTAGGAGCTGTTCATTTATTATTCATTGCTATATGCAAGGAGCACAACATATTTTGTAACCGTCACTATTGTTAAATATTGCAATATGTAAATGTATTAAATGAAGTTTGATTACAGTGATTAATGACTTTTTGAAAAAAACAATAGGTCTGCTTTATATATGTTCATGTGCTGACCCCCATGATAAAACCAACTGGCCCGACACTTTTTATATTTGGGTATTTTGACTCTGTGACAAAGCCAGTAGATCTGCCTTACTTAAAATAACACCCTATATATTGTTCCATGACATAGTCAGGCCTGCGTGTTGGGTATGCGCCCAACTCCCTCAAGCCAGGCTATACAGCCAATCCCACACCTGCACTGCGATGGATATCTTGCGTTACATTAAAAAGAACACATAGAAATTCTCAGAAAGAAAGCCACAGATGATAGTGACGTTATAGTTAAGTGAAAATATCAGTTAAAACAAACCATTTTAAATTAACAAAACCATTAACATTCACTAGTTATAGTTATCTCAAGTAACTATAACTGGTGACCTAAAGTAGGTATAACTCTCGCCATGCACTGCTAATTACCTCACATAATACATCACTCATGACATGTTCTATGTCAATATTGATGGCAATACTGTGCATATATATGTATATAGGGTTTATAGGGTTTTTACTTACCTTATAATACTTGGCATGTGTGGTAAAGATGCTTGGTGAAGCCATGTGTGTTAAAGGCTGGGTAGAAAAAGCATGCATGGTAAAGGATTGCGTTGCATCATCATACAACCACTGTAGCAAAAGGAACGACTTATACTGAAGGTACGTCTGTGTTTGAAGAATATCATACCTTTGAAGATTACGTAACTACTAAGGGATAGTGTACTCCATGATGGATGCTGTGAAATGTAGGTAGATCGATATAGGCGGAAGCTTAACCTCTGCAACAGCTTTGAGGAAGGCAAACAAGCCAAGTACTAAGCAAGTGATACTATCTGCTGGCAGTGTGTGCTACACTACACGTTGCAATGCCTGGTAGGGATGAAGTTATCCTAGTTCCACAATGGAGCGCTGTTAGAAACTGGGCTTTTTTGCAGATTCCCTCCTCACATTTTGCCCCCATTAGAACTGCTAGATTCTGTTTTTACTCTGATAGTGCACTGGGACCTGCTTACCAGGCCACAGCGCCTGTGCTCTTTCCCCTAAAAGTGATAGTAATTAGTACACCCATTCAGCAAGGTACTTTGCCCCCTTATAAGTCCCTAGAGTAACCCTGTAAATCAAGGTTTGACTGTAAGTGACCGGCGGGCCATAGAGCAACATGGGCTGGCTACCGAGGAAACTCGAGATAGCCAGCTTTGTTTTAGAATGACTGAATTGTGTCATGTTTGGTGTCTAACACTGTGCTTTTTCACCCCAACACGATTCTTGTGTCGAGGTGAGCTAGAACAAAGCACAGGGATGCTGTTGGACAGGCCACATAAAGGGCTTGCTCCCTCCCCGCATGACAGGGCCCGAGCCCCGGCCCTCCAGGTGTTACCCACAGAAGCAACCCGCACCCCGTCTCATACGGGACTCCTGCCCCCGGACATCTCTGTATCATGGGGCCGAACCACTACCGGCTCCCTCGCCCGGCCGCCATCTTGGACACTGCACCACGAGGCCGCGTGGCCTCAGCTCGACCCTAACCCTGGGCCTGGCCAGGCCCGACATCCCGGCACCACCATCCACCCAGGAGGTGAACGGACCACTTGGCAGGTCAATGGGAGAAAGAAGTGTCGATGGCTCTCCCCCGCCGGGTGCCGATCGCCCCCCAGCTCCCCCGGGCGCTGGCTCCACCCCCCTGCTGGGTGTCTGGACTCCCTCATCCCGGACCTCCCGACCTCCAAGTGCGAGGGTCCGGACATCAAAGGGCGCCAGACCTATAACTGGGGCAGCTCCAGAGCAGGAAGGCAGTTGTATCCTGGAGTCGAGAGACACCGTGAAGAACTCATCCTTGACGGACTACTGGCGCTGCCGTAGCCCTGCCTTGCGAACTATCGTCCTGCCTGCTGGCGCTGCCGCAACCTTCTGCATCCTTCATCCTCGTCGGGACCTGCTGGCGCTGCCGCGGACCGTTGTAACTACCACCTTCACCGGGACCTGCTGGCGCCGCCGCGGACCGTCACTACCTACGATCATCTCGGGACCTGCCGGCGCTGCCGCGGCCCGTCCATCTAGAACGCCGAGCTCGAGGATTGTGAGCTATCCATCATATCATCGCATCTACCAGATTGGTAACAAGACTGTCCCGCTACCCCCTTTCCCAACCAAGAGACTAGAATCGAGGGGACCCCTGAGTCCTGACCTCCTTGTACCATTCTATCGTACCTAAAGATTGCTTATAAAGAACGTTAAACCTTATCTTCGTGTGGTGTACATCTGTGGGGGGGAAGTTACTCGTCTGTACGATCGCTGGAGACGGCTCTCCCCGGAGACCTCTCCCCTTGTCCTCGGCCGACCCTCCCGGTCCGTCTAACATTGGTGGCCAGCGGCGCGATCCGAATCAACGCGTAATCGTACAGAGAGTAGCTCACCCCACGACGAAACCACAATGACAACCAAAGAGAGCGGATCCACCGAGAAATTCCAGATGGAGAAATTGGAAGAGTACAGCCATCGTGAGTTGAAACAATTCTGCATTGAACTAGGCATTGCTACCACCGGTCTGAGTACCAAAGACGATTTCAAGCACGCCATTGAGTCGTGGGCAGAAACCGGGGCCGCCAGACCCCCGGACCAAAACATTGCAGCATCAGAGAGGAACACCACGGCTCCCGAGGAGCGAAGAACGGGTCTCTCGCAGGAGGAGATCCAAGAGAGAGAAAAAAGCAGACTACATGAGTTAGAAATGGCACGGCTCAAAATGGACGGTGAACTAAAATTAGCCGAACAAAAACTGAACCTAGAACATCTGCGGCTCCGAGAAGAACGGGAAGAAAAACAGAGGCAGAGAGAGCTCGAAGAAAAGAGATTAGCGTACGAACACGAGCGCAAACTGGCAGAAATAGACCTACGGAAGCAGAACAAAGAACTGGGGGTGCCCGAGCAACCGCGCACCCCAGGAGCGACAGAAAAGAAAGTCCACATCCCCAAGGATGTCGTTCGAGAGTATTTCCGAGATGACGACATACAACAGTGGTTCAAGGCCTACGAGATCGCCATGACCTCCCACCGGATCGATCGAAGTGACTGGGGAGCCGGTCTATGGGGGAGGTTCGTCAATGAAGGCCGCGATGCCCTGTTACAGCTCCCAGACCATCTGATGACATCCTACGACCACATGAAGGCTGCCCTCCTCACCCGATATGGGCTCACACCCGAAATGTACCGCCAGAGGTTCCGAGACTGCACCCGGATCTCGGGTACAACTTGGGTGGAATATGTAAACTATTTCAGCCGAGCCTTCGAGGGTTGGATCAAGGGAAGCCACGTAACGACCTACGAGCAACTTTTTAATCTCATGGTGTGGGAGCACCTCTCTAACAACTGCTTCGTCGAGCTCCGGCAGCACCTCCTCGACAGTAAATTGACTGACCCACGGCAGCTCGCCGCCGAAGCTGACCGGTGGGAAAGCACCCGAGTAGGCCGGAGGGGGCCGCACGAACAGAACCAGAACAACCAAGGTCAGCACCGTCCCCGAGGAGGAGGAGGAGGCCAGGGACGAGGAAGAGACACCGTCCCGGCCGCCCCCGCTGCCAGCACCCCGCACCCGGCCAGCCGGGGCAACCCCCCGATGCGCCCGGGGTTCCGAGCCAATGTCACGTGTCACCGATGCCAGCGAGTCGGCCACTACGCCAATGACCCGAACTGTCCACAGAACCAAACTCCGAGACCCCGCCAGGTAGCTGCCGCCGCCCTGGGGGGAGAACAAATCTCCGAAGAACAGGAAGAATGCGAACAAGAACAACAAGAGTGGGAACCGGCCGCCATGATTCTAGCGTGCCTAGGGGGAAGAGACATGGTCCCGCGGGCTCCCCTACCCGCCAACACCAGAAAATATAGTCAGTGGGTGAACATTAATGGACGCAGGGCCGAAGCACTACGTGACACGGGGGCCAGTGTGACGGCCGTCCGCTGTCACCTGGTGACCCCAGAACAGATCCTGCCGAACATTCTCTGCCCCGTCCGTTCAGCCGACAATTCGGAGAGTCTATGTCGGATGGCCTGCGTCCCCTTCGAATGGGGAGGAGTCTCCGGCATGTTGAAGGTGACGGTCCGAGATGATGCCCCCGTGGACTGTCTCCTGGGGAATGATCTTGAGAGTTCCCCGTGGGCCGCCGTAGAAAGAAGAGAGCACCTGGGGATGTTGGGCCTCCCGGACTGGGCGTGCGTAACCACCCGGTCCATGGCCGCCCGTGCCATCCCCCGACCAGCAGAACCAGAATGGCCAGCACCTCCTCCCCCGATCGCTCCAGTAGAGGACACCGACCATACCGACCCCCCAGAGCAAACCCCCGAAGGGCTCGCTCAACCCCAGGACCTTCCCGACCTGGCTCAGTGGCGTCAAGAAGGGGGGCCCACCCAGGAACAGTTCTGTCAAGAGCAGAAGACCTGTCCCTCCCTCGAGGGACTCCGCCAGCAAGCCCTCGCCCAGAGCGCAGGGGACACCACCGGAGCCCATTGGATCTATTGGGACAACGACCTGTTGTACAGTGAACAGAGAATCGCGGAGTTAGGGGCCAGTCGAGTGCTGGTGGTGCCCCTCCGTTTTAGAGACTTCTTGTTAAATTTGGCCCACGATGTCCCTCTGGCTGGACACCTGGGCCAGGACAAAACCTACAGTCGCCTGGTGACCCACTTTTTCTGGCCAAAGATGAGAAACGACGTCCTCAACAACTGCCGGTCCTGCCCCACGTGCCAGGCCAGCGGGAAGAGCGGCCGCAAACTTAAAGCACCTCTGCAACCCTTCCCAGTTGTCACCACCCCGTTCGAGAGGGTGGGAATAGACATTGTGGGGCCCCTGGACCCCCATACAGCACAAGGACATCGGTTCATCCTGGTACTGGTGGACCACGCCACCCGCTACCCCGAGGCTGTTCCCCTGCGAACTGTAACAGCCCCGGTGGTCGGCCGGGCCTTAATGGGGATCTTCTCCCGGGTGGGCTTCCCCCGAGAAGTCGTCAGCGACAGAGGCACAAACTTTATTTCAAAATATATGAAGTCCATCTGGCAACAGTGCGGGGTCACCTACCGATTCACGACCCCCTATCACCCTCAAGGAAACGGACTAGTCGAGCGGTTCAACCGCACACTCAAGGGAATGATTGGGGGGTTGGAAGAGCCCCTCCGTCGCCAGTGGGATGTGCTACTTCCGTGCCTCCTCTTCGCATATCGAGAAGTCCCCCAGAAGTCCCTCGGCTTCAGCCCTTTCGAACTCTTGTACGGACACCCTGTGCGAGGGCCCCTCAGCCTAGTCAAAGAAGGTTGGGAGATGGCCCCCCTAAAGACCCCTCCAGACGTCTTCAAGTACCTCCTGACCCTGCGCAATCAGACCAGGCGATTCAGAGAAATGGCGAAAGCGAACCTTGAGGCCAGTCAGGAGGACATGAAAAAATGGTACGATCAAAATGCCTCCTCCATCGAATTCGAACCTGGCCAACAAGTGTGGGTGATGTCCCCCACCGAACCATGTGCCTTGCAGGACAAGTGGACGGGGCCCTTCAAAGTGGTCGAGCGCAAGAGCCCCATCACCTATCTCATCGATATGGAATCTCCCCGGAACCCCCTCCGGGTCCTCCACGCCAACAGACTCAAACCCCACTACGTGCGCTCGGAGCTCAGCCTCCTGATGGCTACAGACAGTGGAGCGGAAGAAGACTCCGAGCCTCTCCCTGATCTCCTAAAGACTCGTGAGAAAGATGGTTCCGTGGACGGGGTCCGACTCTCAGATGCCCTCACCCCGGAACAGCGCCAAGGCTGCCGGGACCTCCTGCTGCAGTTTGCGACCCTGTTTTCCCTCACCCCAGGGGTCACCCCCTGGTGCTTGCACGACGTGGACACTGGGGACAGTCCCCCTATCAGACATCGGGCGTACCGCGT
Organism: Triturus cristatus; assembly: GCF_964204655.1. Lineage (NCBI taxonomy): Eukaryota > Metazoa > Chordata > Amphibia > Caudata > Salamandridae > Triturus > Triturus cristatus. The sequence goes on along the minus strand of NC_140585.1, from coordinate 310,245,848 downwards.
ACCAGATCGGGTACGGGCCTGCATCCAAGAGGAGGTGTCAAAGATGCTCACGCTCGGGGTCATCGAGCCCTCGGACAGCCCCTGGGCCAGCCCGGTCGTGCTGGTCCCCAAAGCTGCTGCCCCCGGCACCACTCCTGAGCTCCGATTCTGCGTCGACTATCGGGGCTTGAATGCTGTCACCAGAACCGACGCTCATCCCATCCCCCGAGCGGATGAACTGATCGACCGCATGGGGGCTGCCCGCTACCTCAGCATCTTCGACCTGACAGCGGGCTACTGGCAGATCGGTCTCACACCCCGGGCTCAAGAACGATCCGCCTTTTCCACCCCCGATGGCCACTACCACTTCAAAGTCATGCCATTCGGCATGAAGAATGCCCCAGCTACTTTTCAGCGACTGGTGAACCAGGTCTTGGCGGGACTCGAGGAGTTCAGCGCCGCCTACCTGGACGATATCGCTGTGTACAGCCGCCACTGGTCCGACCACCTCCACCACCTCCGAGAGGTCCTGCAGGCCCTCCAACGGGCCGGCCTCACAATCAAGGCCAGCAAGTGCCAAATTGGTCAGGGGTCCGTGACCTATCTCGGACACCAGGTGGGAAGCGGTCTGGTGGCCCCTCTACAACTCAAGATCGCTGCCATCCAGTCCTGGCAGCCTCCAGTCACACAGACCGAGGTCCGAGCCTTCTTGGGGCTCACCGGCTACTACCGGCGGTTCGTGAGGGACTATGGCAGCATTGTGGGGCCCCTCACGGAACTCACATCCAAAAACCACCCGAAGAAGGTCAACTGGACCCCAGACTGTCAAGCGGCCTTCGAGAAGCTGAAGGCTGCCATGTGCACTGCCCCTGTGCTCCAGGCCCCCGACTACAGTCGGGAATTCATCGTACAAACAGATGCCTCCGACCATGGCATCGGGGCGGTCCTCTCCCAGTTGAACTCCGAGGGACTTGACCAACCAGTGGCCTTCATCAGCAGACGCCTCCTGGCCCGAGAACAGCGCTGGAGCACCATCGAGAGGGAGGCCTTCGCAGTGGTGTGGGCCCTCAAAAAGCTCCGGCCCTATCTCTTCGATACCCACTTCCGGGTGCAAACAGATCATCGGCCCCTGCAGTGGCTAATGCAGATGCGGGGGGAAAACCCCAAACTATTGCGTTGGTCCATCTCCCTGCAGGGGATGGACTTCACTGTGGAACATCGACCTGGCCAAGACCACGCCAACGCGGATGGCCTGTCACGCTTTTTCCGCCTCGACGAGGAGAGTCCCCAAGAGGATGGGTGACTCTCCCCGCCTTCAGCTGGGGGGGACGCATGTTGGACAGGCCACATAAAGGGCTTGCTCCCTCCCCGCATGACAGGGCCCGAGCCCCGGCCCTCCAGGTGTTACCCACAAAAGCAACCCGCACCCCGTCTCATACGGGACTCCTGCCCCCGGACATCTCTGTATCATGGGGCCGAACCACTACCGGCTCCCTCGCCCGGCCCGGCCGCCATCTTGGACACTGCACCACGAGGCCGCGTGGCCTCAGCTCGACCCTAACCCTGGGCCTGGCCAGGCCCCGACACCACCATCCACCCAGGAGGTGAACGGACCACTTGGCAGGTCAATGGGAGAAAGAAGTGTCGATGGCTCTCCCCCGCCGGGTGCCGATCGCCCCCCAGCTCCCCCGGGCGCTGGCTCCACCCCCCTGCTGGGTGTCTGGACTCCCTCATCCCGGACCTCCCGACCTCCAAGTGCGAGGGTCCGGACATCAAAGGGCGCCAGACCTATAACTGGGGCAGCTCCAGAGCAGGAAGGCAGTTGTATCCTGGAGTCGAGAGACACCGTGAAGAACTCATCCTTGACGGACTACTGGCGCTGCCGTAGCCCTGCCTTGCGAACTATCGTCCTGCCTGCTGGCGCTGCCGCAACCTTCTGCATCCTTCATCCTCGTCGGGACCTGCTGGCGCTGCCGCGGACCGTTGTAACTACCACCTTCACCGGGACCTGCTGGCGCCGCCGCGGACCGTCACTACCTACGATCATCTCGGGACCTGCCGGCGCTGCCGCGGCCCGTCCATCTAGAACGCCGAGCTCGAGGATTGTGAGCTATCCATCATATCATCGCATCTACCAGATTGGTAACAAGACTGTCCCGCTACCCCCTTTCCCAACCAAGAGACTAGAATCGAGGGGACCCCTGAGTCCTGACCTCCTTGTACCATTCTATCGTACCTAAAGATTGCTTATAAAGAACGTTAAACCTTATCTTCGTGTGGTGTACATCTGTGGGGGGGAAGTTACTCGTCTGTACGATCGCTGGAGACGGCTCTCCCCGGAGACCTCTCCCCTTGTCCTCGGCTGACCCTCCCGGTCCGTCTAACAGATGCCAACCTGCGTGGGTGTCCCCTAGGATACACAGCTCCAGTGCCTTGATGGGCTTCACCAAGCCGTTTGCCATCAAGACAAGATTCAGCCCTCCTGGTGGGATGTGGTAGCACTTCCCCAGGATGGAGACAAAGGCCCGGTCCAGTACTCTCAATGTTTTCCCCCCCATTCATTTCAATGGGATCAGTCTGATTTTAAAGGCATCTATTTTTGAACTATTTAAAAGTTCACAACTCAGGTTGTATATATGATACAACGTTAATATTGGTGTCTATATTTATATAAAAATACACGCTATTTTTTATAAATTAATGTCAGATTTCTTTTGAGTTTTCTCAATTACTTATTGTTAGAACTGGGGGTCTCTAGTTGGCAGAGGTAGGTACCTTTGCCAAATAGGAACCCTTGCTTCTAAGTCAGGGAAAGGGAATTATACTACTGGACAACCCCTGCTCACCCCCTTGGTAGCTTGGCACGAGCAGACAGGCTTATCTCAGAGGTAGTGTGTTAAGCATCTGCGAACACATACAGTAATACAGTGAAAACACTACAGATGGACACCACACAGGTTTTATAACAATAAGTATTCTTTATATAGACTTTACACAAGACCACAAACGACAAAAATCCACAATACTGTACTCAAAATAGACTTAAAGATGGTAGAAGTAACTTAGTTCAAGTTGATGATAAATGCGACAAATTCTCACAAAAGTACCTAGATGCGTAACACAAAACAAACAAAAGGTTCACAGGGATGGAGATGTGTCGGTTCCTTGCTTCGTGGGAGACGATGCGTCGCACCTCAATGCTTGTGCAGAGTAGGGGATGCATCTTGGTCCTTACCGGAGAGGAGGTGATGCGTAGATTCTCGTACTGAGCTCCGGTTGCGATGCGACAAGATGGCACCTCGATGCGATACGACAATCCGGTGCGATGCGATAAGATGGCGCCCTTAATGCGACGACGCGAAGGCGATGCGTGCACGCCGCGGCGACTGTGTAACTTTTGAGCCGCGACAGTGATGCGACTGCGACCTCTGCGGTGGCAACACGCTTCTCTGCGGTGATGCGTCGGGTAACAGATTTGACAAAGGCATGCTTCTCTGGATGATGCGGTGGGGACCTTGGTGGCGGTTACGCGCTTCTCCGACAATGCGACGGCAACAGCTGCGACTGCGACACGCTTCTTGTTGAGTCGCGCTTCCAGCTGCCAGCGACACGCAGGCTTCTGCAGACAGAATTCCAGGCAAGAAAAGTCAGAGGGGAGCTGGTGGTGAAGTCTTTTGTCCCTGAGACCTCAGCAGGAGGCAAGCACAAGTTCAAGCCCTTGGAGTAATATTTTTCAAGATGGTGAAAGATCTTTAAAAGTTCTTTCTTCTCTCCTTGGCAATGAAGACACCACTTCAGGCCAAGCCAACAACACAGCACACTGGCAGGGGGCCAGTCCAACTCCTACAGCTTCCTAGGTTCTTCTCCTTGGCAGAGGTTTGTCTTGTTGTTCCAGAAGTGATCTAAAGTCTTGGGGTCTGGGTCCCCATATTTATACTACAAAATCCTTTGTCCTCTGAAGGCAGAAGGGTCTTTGCCTGGTCCAAACCAGTTCTGTGCAGTCCTGGAGCACTTTGTTTACAGGACTCCTTCTTTCCTTTGACAGTGTGGGCCAGGGACATCATACGCACCACAGGAGGTGAAGCCAGCATTGTGGAAGGCAGGCACAGCCCTATTCAGACCCAGGTGCAACTCCTCCCACCACTCTACATGCTGATAGGTCTATTCAGCCCTGTGATGACTCACCCTGTCTCCTGGAATCCTCCAGCCCCTGTCACTCACAAAGCAGACGTGGAATACACAACCTAGCAGAGACAGGCTTGGACAGTTAGGCCTGAAAATACCTACTTTCTAAAAGTGGTATTTTCAAACACAGAATGTTAAGTCCAACTTCACTAAAATATGTATTTTATCATTCTGAGTTCAGGCATACTAAACTCAAATTTCTACCATGTTCCCTGGGTCAGTTGGGATTATAGTATGTTATAATCAAACTGCCCATTGTAGCCTATGGGAAAAGGTAGCCTTGCAATAGTGAAAAACGAAAATGGCTGTAATTCACTATTAGGACATGCCACAAACACAAGGGCATGTACTACCTTATACTTCCAATGCACCCTGCCCTTGGGCCTACCTTAGGGGTGTCTGATATGAAGATAAGGGAAGTTTTAGGGACTGGCAAGTGGGTGCACTCTCATACATTTTATATATAGGATTGATATAGGTGGATATTCATTATCTTCACACAAATTCAGAGGCTCATTTACACAGTCTGATCTAATGCTCTGTGCCTACTTGGTTAATTTTAAAACAAGAACAGAAAATAGAAGTAGTCAGTCAAGTCACTCAACATACACCATACCCATTCTGTGTATGTGTACGACAAAGAAAAAATGTGCAGAGAAATGAGAAAGTATCTCACGTGCGCACCACCAGAGGAGCTACTGGCAGGTTCTCACCAGCTTGCCCACGTTTTTGTCATCATCGATAACTTTCTCATATAGAAAGAAAGTGTGTGTCCAGTGAAAAAAGGTGTAGAGACAGAAGATAGAATAAAGACCCCGAGAAAGACGAGACAGGAGAAGTCTCTAACAAAATTGAGCTAAATTCACACACATACTTGTAACTTTTTAATCCACAATATGAGTTAGCCCAGCATGTGAATTTGGGTGAAGATAATGAATATCCGTCTATATCAATCCTATATATAAAATTTATGAGGGTACCTATTACTGCCAGATCTTTGGTGTTTTGAATATATGATGATTGGAGGGTAATCTGGCACGTATATCCCTCTTCAGCTCCTTGTTGAAAGCAAAGTGAGTGCACTTGCCAAGTCGACATGGCAGTCACAGACTGCACACAGGCTCTGCAATGGCAGGCCTGAGACACACTTTACAAGCTGGTTCTGTGGGTGGCGCAACCAGTGCTGCAAGCCCACCAGCCGCATTTGATTTACAAGCCCTGGGCACACATGGTGCACTGTACTAGGGTCGGACAAGTAAATCAAATAACCCAATCATGGAGTCACCAATCAATACATCAGATTAACCTAGGGAGCACTTGCACTGAATAGCAGTGGCACAGAGCCCAAAGCATCTAAAACCAGCAAAAACAGAGGAGGCAAAATAGAGGAGGCAATCACCGAACAATGGAAGGGAGACTCACGCCAATGGTACCAGGTCTAACACTTCTGAACTATAATGGTGCTTTATAATGCTTACCATAAGTTCCCCCAGTAATGCCTGTCTGCTCTTTGCCACACTACCGGGATTGAGCTAAGGATTATATTGTGGAATCCAAGGATCATCCACTGTGTATAGTGAGACTATTGCATGGTAAGGCCCCACCCCCAGCCATAGCACATCACATTCCACCTTGCAACAAGCGCCTTTCAGGACGTGCTCTGGTAAATATTTGACTAACACATGGTCTTCACTCAGAAACATTTAATGGCAAATTGGAAGAGAGATTTCTTCTTGCAATTACTCATCTGCAGCTTTTACTACTCTGACCTGATTCAGTTTCAAACGAAAATTGAGTTTATAATACTTGCATAGTATGCACGTTCTGTCAAATACAATACAATTCCGTTGATAATGTGTGAATAGTATGCACGTGCTTTCAAATACAATACAATTCCGTTTAAAATACTTGCATAGTATGCACGTTCTCTCACATACAATACAATTGTATATATTGTCTAGAGTCCTATTTTTTTTCCCAGTCATCTTAATATACATCACCAATTTGCCCACAATTCTTGAAAAGGGAGAAAGGGACCGCCTCTAATGTTTGTTCTTTATCCGACATGTTAAAAGTAGTCTGATGTGCTTAGACTCTGCTATTTACGCTTAGTTTTTCCAGCAAACTAGAAACTGTAATACTGGAAAATGCAACATAATGCAATGACCCATTTCCTCCACCTCGCTGTCCTGGGCTCCCCCCAGCATGTCCCCGAAAAACGTTCAGTTTCACTCTTCTCTGTTACGACCACTCATTTCCTTACAGTAGCTTCCGCTGCTTCAGGCGAAGAAAGGGGTCCTACAAGTCACGGTGACCCGGTCACGCAGGTGCTCACAAGAGCTCACAAGAGCACACCAGTGTCTGTGCACTGGAGGCTCAACAGGGAAGCCGTGCAGACCCGTGCCTCCTGCGTAGGCATCTGCAGGAGCCCAGGAAGTTCTAAATATCCCCAAGAGATGACCTCTCCGGTGTAAAATGAAATGTCTTCACCCACCTGTGCGCTGTGAGACGGACTCCTGGCACCTCCTCTGCCTCCAGGTTGATTTTCGTTCTGGGTGTGGGGTTTTCAGCTTGTGTGGGTCTGGGCTGGGGTCCAGGGCGGACAGCAAGTAACCAATCGGCAGCCTCCTACTACGAAAATCATGTTGCAATACTTCTCGGGAAGTGACCTAATACGCTAGCCAAAAGTCAACAGATTTAACGTTTTAACTGGAAATGACAGACTCAAAAGTATTGCGGTCTCAAGACAGACCGACCGTCAATGAGGGGTTTTAGCACACTTCATTTTGCAGTCCAATGTGCTACTGTCGAACCACTAAAACTCAAGCATGTTATATGAGTATAATTTACTGTTATTTGAGCCGAATACAGACTTGCAAAGAGCGGGGTAGTGATATATGTGTGCAATAAAGACATGCAAAGAGCGGGGTAGTGCTATATGTGTGCAATAAAGACATGCAAAGAGCGGGGTAGTGCTATATGTGTGCAATAAAGATATGCAAAGAGCGGGGTAAAGATATATGTGTGCTATAAAGATATGCAAAGAGCTGGGTAATGATATATGTGTGCAATAAAGAGATGCAGATTGTGGGGTAGTGATATATGTGTGCAAGATAGAGATGCGGAAAGTGGGGTAGTGATATATGTGTGCATTAAAGTTATGTAAAGAGTGGGGTAGTGATACATGTGTGCAAGATAGAGATGGGGAGAGTGATGTCTGCAAGATAGAGATACAGAGAGTGGGGTAGTGATATATGTGTGCACTATAGAGATGCAGAGAGTGGGGTAGTGATAGATGCGTGCAATAAAGATATGTAGAGAGTGCCGCTGCCCGCGTCCCACGCAGGGGGACATCAGCAGGGCAGCTCTCTAGTGGCCACCCGTCGGAGCCTCCCCCCCCCCTGTTCCACCTCCACGCCTTGGGGAGGGGAGCCCCAATGGGCATTGCTGGGGGAGGCGGGCCGCTGGGCTGGGCGGGGCCAGGCCCTATTTATGCCTCCCGCCCCGTAGATCGCTGTCTACTTCCTGCGTACACTCCTGGCCGTGCGAGATCGCCCAACTCGCCGTTACTCCGGTCGCAGCCTCGGACACCAGCGGTTGACGTCCTTGCCACGCGCTGCGATCCGGGCCCCTTCGTCGTCGTGCGATTTGCAAGAGCAACGAGCAACGAGCAACGGTGAGTCTTGCAAACCCCCCCCCCACCCCGGCCCTGTCCCTGGGCAGTACCAGGTTGACGGGGCCCTGTGGCTCGGATGGCCACGGGTGGGGGGGGGCGCAAGTAGGGTCCTGTGCCTCGGAAGGACGCTGCGGCTATCGTATTAGGCCAGTTTCGTGGCGGGAAGGAAGAGCCTTGGGGGCTTGCGGGGAAAAGCACGATTGTGAGCGCTACTAGGCCGCAGGGCCGTCCGAAATGAGGGGATGGAATGTTTGCTTAGTGGGGGCATCGCCCCGGCAGCGCCTGCCGCGTGGGGTTTGCTGGAGTCGCTCTACCGGGTTTGCACGTCTGGTAGGCGTGCTCTTGAGGTGGCGATTCGCGTCTCGCGCGCTGCACCCCCCCCCCCCCGGGCATCGCATTTCTCGGCTGGGAAACAGCGGTGATGGTTCCCGTCTCATGCAATGGTCGTCGTCTCGTCGCTTAGCACGTGGTCTTCGTGGCGATAACTGTTAGCGTGTTCGAGTGTTACCTGAAAGGTTGGTGGTTCTGATCCACCCAGAGACGGAGGGACGGGTACCTTCGACGGTGAGACTTTCACTCCTCCCCGGCAGCGTGCCACTATAAACGGTGTAATTTGTATAGAACCGTCAGGGGTTGGGGGGGGGGGGTTATTCCGGCCCGGTTTCATGTGTACGGGCTGTCCGAGCCCTTTGTTGGAAGCGCACGGGTCGGTGCGGCTGATTTGGTAGCTTCGAGCCCCGGCATCCTCCCGACATCTTTTGTCTCCGGCCAAAGCACTTAATCTCCCCGTGCCTACGAAAAAGATCAAACCCCGATTGGGTCCTTGTGCTACGCAACTGGTGCTCATGTAAAGCGCTTTAATGGGGACGGAGCGAGTTCCCACAATCTCAAACCTGACAACACAAGCTCCGGGCACGGGTATAATTCACAGCATCAGGACGTACCTACTTGTGGGGTCCGCCGCGGAGCTATCCAAGCAGTTGTGCGGTGAGAGCCGTTATGCGCGTGCGCAGGTCCTGGGCCTTCCCACCCCCCCACCCCCCCCACCCCCCACCAGCTCTACAATAATGGGAGTTGCTTGGATCGTGGGTGGTGATAAAACTGGGCGCACTCGGGAGCATTCGCCGCCCCCCCTGTGGCTGCGATGCAGGACGGGGGGGGGGCTGGCATTGGGCTGCGTGCTCACGGCCAGCGAGTGCGTTGTCGTGGGGGTGATGAGGGGAGCGGGGTTGAATTGTGGGCGGTCCTCCCGGGTACGCAAGCCCACAACCAAAGACATGCCTGAGGCCCCGCCAACAAAGAAACGGCAGGCGGCAGCACCACGTAGCACCGTGCCGACCGTTGGAACAGCGGGGGTGCATGACTCCGCCACGGGCATCAAGGACATGGCGCAAATGGGTAAGGCCATGGACCACATGCTGAGCCTCATGACTGTATTCCAGGGCCGTTTGGACGCTTTATCTGCCCCGCCACAGGTGACCCCAGCGGCGGTGACCGCGGCAGCACAAGCTCCTGTGCTCCAAGTTTGGGCAGGACAGAATGCGGCTTTGGAAACACCTACTGGTGAGCCTGGGGGGGTTCCGGTGCTGACACCCACAGGGAATGCTAGCCCCCCCACAACTACTACACCGGTTGCACCTACGGGTGGAGCACCGGTTTCCACACCCACCCCACCTGCTAATGGTCCGGCCACCGCCAACGTTGCTCTCGACCCCAGCGCAGGGAGCGGGGCGGCGCTGCCGGCCCAGACCGCCGTGGCCCCAGGGTCAGCTGTCCCAGTAGGGGAGGGCACAAGGGAGGTTCCTAGACCCCTTGTCACCCAGGCACCATTGGCATCTGGCCGTTGTTCCCTGGCGTGGCTGGTACCGCAGGCCGCGAAGGAGGGGATATGGAGGCGGGAGTACATAGACATCCTTACACTACTCATGCACGGTTCGGCAGGCATGGACACTAGAAAGATGGGTCGGAAGGAGGAGAAAAAATTCAGATACCAACGCTGGCCGGATAGGACAATTGAGAACTGGACGTCAGCATTCAACATTTTAGCGGCAGTGGTTGTACAGAAATTCCCAGACCAGAGTGAGGCCCTCATGCAATATGCTAGTACAATTCAGGAAGAGGCGAGGCGCTCTGGGGGGTTGGGCTGGTTTTATTATGATCAAGACTTCCGGAAGAGAATGGCCATATGCCTGGACCTGGGGTGGGGCCAGAAAGAGATCCAACTCTGGGTCCAACACATGTGCCGGCCCACCCAGGAGGGGAGGGATCAGTCGTACAAAGGGCAAGGGGAGTCAGATAACAGGAGAAAGGATCAGTTCCCTGGGCGCCCCCTGAAGCAGTCATTTCGGGGGGGCAGGGGGAGAGGGCAGAGGCAGGGCTCCAAGCGCTTCAATTCAGGCACGTGCCGGCTATACAACGGGGGCAAGCAAATTTACACACAGCTGCAGCAAGTGTGGTGCACAACACCCTGCGAACGCCTGCACCTCCAGCCAGGGCGCCCCACAACCCACCCCACACAACAGAACAGATACGCAACGCCAATGAGGCCACAAGGGCCGGTCCCCCCCACCTCAATGGGACCTCACCATCACCCCACGCGCACCTGGGCCCCCCGCGCAGCACCCCAGGCCCTCCAAGGGTCCATCCCCCATCATCATGGATAATTTCATTCCACTCATCAGGCGCTATCCATTAGTGCAAGACAGGGCCCTGCTAGCGGGAGGGTTCCTCGATGGTTTTAAGATACCATACAATGGGCCACTGGTGTCCAGGGATGCATTGAACTTAAAGTCAGCCAGGGACCTGCCCGGGGTGGTAGCCCAAAAAATACAAAAGGAGTTGTCAGCAGGGAGGGTGGCGGGGCCATTCAGCAGCCCTCCCCTCGAACACTTCTTGGTTTCACCGCTGGGGGTGGTACCGAAGAAACAGCAGGGCGCCTATCGCTTGATCCACCATCTATCATACCCCGAGGGCAATTCAGTGAACCGTTGGTTAGATGAAGGGGCATGTTCAGTGTCGTACTGCTCACTGGACATGGCCATTGACATGATACGTAGAGCGGGGAAAGGGGCGTGGCTGGCCAAGGCGGACATTGAGTCCGCATTCCGCCTGCTGCCGGTTCACCCCGCAAGCCAGCACCTGCTGGGTTTCAAGTGGGCGGGACAGTTCTTTTAAGACTGCTGCATGCCGATGGGGTGCGCAGTCTCTTGTGCCTACTTCGAAGCCTTCAGCTCGTTCCTTCAGTGGGCATTGGGGGACCTCCATGGGATCACGCAGGTGACCCATTACCTAGACGATTTTTTGTTTTTTGGCCCTGCAGGAACAGGCGAGTGTGCGGCAGGGTTGAGGCGCTTTGAGGATGTGGCTGAGTTCCCTTGCCCCAGGTAAGACCAAGGGGCCGGCGCAGGTCCTGACCTTTTTGGGTGTGGAGCTTGACACGGTTAAAGGTGAATCGAGGCTTCCCGCTGATAAGGTTCAGGGCTTGCAGCAGGACATCCAGGCGCTGCTGGGCAAGGACAAAGCGACCCTAGGGGCTGTCCAGAGCCTGGTGGGCAAGTTGAACTTCGCAGCTAGGGTGATACCAGCTGGCAGGGTATTTTCACAGAGGCTGGCGGGGGCCACGGCCAATGTACTGCAGAAGCACCATTTTGTAAGGTTGAGTTCAGACTTGAAGGCGGATCTAGCGATGTGGGCGGAATTCCTCATCGATTTCAATGGTACGGTGATTTGGAGGGCCCCGTGGATAGCTAGCCAGGAGCTTTGCCTGTTCTCAGACGCTTCCGGTAGGGAAGGTTTTGGCGTGATCCTGGGCGAGGAGTGGTGTGCAATGAGGTGGCCGAATGCATGGCGAAAAAAGAAAGTAACGAGCAATATTGGAGTGTTGGAACTCTTCCCCATCCTTGTAGCCCTGCACCTATGGCGGGCAACGCTAAGCGACAGGAAAGTGGTTTTCTGGTCGGACAACATGGCGGTGGTGCACGCCATAAACGGCCTTACTGCCTCTTGCCCGCTAGTTCTAAGCCTGCTTAGGGAGTTAGTGAAGGCAGGACTGCGCAACAACATTGAGTTTAGGGCGCGGCACATCGCGGGTGTCAAGAATGTGGCAGCTGACGCTCTTTCTCGCTTTCAGTGGCTCCGGTTCCGAGAGGCATGGCCGCAGGCAAGGGCGGAGATGACACCATTCCCAGCACCCCTTTGGCGCCTGCTACGGTGGGGGAACGACTGAGGAAGATGGGGGAGAGGTCCCTGGCGCCGGCGACACAGAAGAAGTACAGCTCCCAGCTAGCGACATTCACAGCAGTAGTGGAGGCGCAGGGGGAACAAGCCTCGGGGAGCGAGGAACAAGTAGAGAGCTTCGTAGTGTGGGCCAAAGAGAACGGCAAAAGTCACTCATGGACATGTGGTCACCTGGCTGCCGTGCGCCACGATACCAGGCTAGATGGGGGTGTCGACCCAACGGGGTCGTTCAAGATCAGGGCGGCCCTGAAGGGCTGGGCCAGGGAGGAGATCAGACAACCGGACACCAGGGCGCCCATTGAGTTCGTTGACCTGCAGCACATTCTAGACGCAGTGCCCCTGGTTACCCACTCCCCGTTCGAAGCTAGGCTCTTCGCAACGGCTTTCTGCCTGGCCTTCTTCGGGGCCTTCAGGGTTAGCGAACTGGTGGCGAAATCCAAGGTCGACTTGTCTGGGGCAGCGCTGGGAATAGCAGATGTCTGTCTCAATGTAGCACTGGAGCTCCGCATCCGGAAATCCAAGACGGACCTGGCGGGGAGGGGAACGACAGTAGTCTTACGAGCACTGGGGGACACCAGGTATTGCCCGGTCCATACAGTCAGAGTGTACCTGGCCATGCGCCCAGCGGCCCCGGGGCCCTTCCTGATACATGCGGATGGGGCCCCCCTCACCAGGTTTCAGTTTGATCGCAACCTGGGAGCCGCCCTTGCCAAGGGGGGTTTATTAGGGAGTGGGTGCAGATTCTCCTCCCACTCCTTCCGTATTGGCGCCGCCACCTCTGCGGCTAAGGCCGACATGGGTCCCGAGGGCGTTAAGGGTGTGGGGCGCTGGAACTCCGACTGTTTTAAAAGATATGTCCGACCTTGAGGCCGCAGTATTCTGGCAGGTGTGAGGCGAACCATAGGTGCAGGTATATGTACATTTCAAAGTGTTCCATAACGTGTATACCCCACGAGGGTTGTGTGCAAATAAATATACGACTGCCTAAAGCTGCTTCATCGTTTCATTTGGCAGGCCACCAGGTATGGTTGATGGGACACTCTTACATCGCAAGGTTGGAACGCTGGGCAGCGCACAGGAACTGGTCGCAGAGTTTCGTTAACACACAGTTCGCATGGTTGGGCTCCCCGGGGATGAAATGGAGCGAAGCACGGGGTACAATCGAACAGCGCCTGGCGGCCGGGGGGGCCCAGCCGTCGGTCCTCATCTTGCACCTTGGGGGGAATTACCTTGTTGCCAGGGGAAGGAGGGCCCTGCTTCAGTCCATGCAAGTTGACTTGGCAGCCATCAGTCAGGCACTGGGCCCATGCGAACTGTGGTGGTCGGAGATCGTCCCCCGCAGGACTTGGAGGGGAGCCAGGTCTCCGGCTGCGGTAGATAGGTCGCGCAGGAGGGTCAATAGGTCCATGCAGAAATTCATGGAGCGCAGGGGCATGGGTTTCATCAGACATGCATTTATCCAAGAGAAGGTGGGGGGGTTCTATGAGGCTGATGGGGTACACCTGTCCAGGGTAGGGATGGACATGTTCTTGCTGGATGTGCAAGAGGCGCTCGCAGGGGCAGGGCATCAGTAACAGCAAAGGAGGGAAAGGGGGGGGGCTCTGGCAGCGACGGGAGCCTCCCCAGAGCTGTAGCGGAGTTACAGGGCGATCTGGAGGCAGAAGGGTACAGTAAGGGTACCTCTGCGACAGTCGGTACAGTAAGGGTACCCCTGTCCGGCACAGTAAGGGTGCCCGAGCCAAGGTCCGGGAGCCGAAGGAGATTCTGGGAAGACCGCGACGGCGCCCCGTTAGTCCTTCGGGCGGTTGGGGGGCCTGACCAACCAGGGGTGTGCCATAACACGCTCCGCCCCCGTTAAAAGGGGCGGGAGTATTAGACAGATCACGTGATCCAAAGGAGGATCTGAAAAGAATGTGCCGCACTGCCGGGCATCGGCCCACCGTGCGTGCTGGCTCGCAAGGCGGGCGGAGCAGCGAGGGGCTGCTTGTCCTGGATCGCCCGTAAGATAACCCACTCTATCGTCATACTTATGTTGTATGAAATAAACCATAAATAATTAAGGACAATGGTTCAGGCCCTTTTTTTTTAAGAAGTGAAGTCAATTCCGTAGGGAGCAAAAAACAAAGTACGTAAAGGGTCATGTAGGTCAAAAAGATGACAGGTATTTATTTAAACAAATTCAATTTTTTGAGTGCTCACATAAAAAAGCGTGGAGTGAAATAGTGATAGTGGCTAAAAAGACATCGCATTGACAACAATAATGTTGAGTTCCATAATTGATTTTTTACAAGTTATGAGGAATTCATGTTGTGGGGTGGTCGACGGCGTTTCGAACCCAATTATTGGGGTTCATCTTCAAGACAATGGTGAGCAAGTTGGTTTGAAAGTTTAAACTACTTGTAGAGTATTGGTGTAATTCCTAGATGCTCCAAAACTGGGAGGCAGGGACTTCAGAAGGCTATATCAATTAAAAGCCAAATGAAAGAGTTTGAACCAAGTGGTAGTTGGTTAGAGCAGCTGGTCAGTACTTAAATTCCATACCTGAACCATTGTCCTTAATTATTTACTATCACCCCAGGTTCGCATATTGGGGTACCCTTGTCTCCTAAAACCGTATGAAATAAACCTGCAGCAGTTCTTCACCCATAACGAATGTGTCAGTGTAATCTTTGGGTGACGTCTGTGCATATGTGTTGAGTGGAGCGGATGACGGTGTGGTCACTATGGGGTAGTGATATATGTGTGAAAGATAGAGATGCAGAGAGTGGGGTAGTAATATATGTGTGCAAGATAGAGATGCAGAGAGTGCAATAGTGATATATGTGTGCAAGATAGAGATGCAGAGAGTGGGGTAGTGTCACGATTGTACGCGATCCTGTGATTCGGTGTACTATGCAGTGGGGGTGAAGTCCCCGCCCACATAAAACATGGCGCGTCTGAAGCAAAGACGCTTCGCGTTCCAGTTGTTATCGAGTCTCTTTTCGTCCAGGTTACCTTCGTGACTTCCGGGTTACTGTTACCTCTAGGTGGTGTTGCGTCTTTTGGAGGCGCCGCTGATTCTCGCTTGCCTATAGTCTCTGGCTCCTGCTTGTAGCATGGTGCTCTTCCCTGGCCCATTGCAGTTCTGCTCAGCCTCTACTCAAGAGCTTTAAGATCGTGGCGGTAACGTGCTTGTGCTAGCTTTATCGGCACCCGATAAGTGATTCCATTACCACTTGCTACAATTGGCCATATTCTTGGCGTGCATTGAGGCATATGCATTTTCCTTATTTTGCATTGAACCGAAGTCTTTATGTGACACTCTTATTTTTATTGGCATTATTGTATGTTGTGTGTTTACGTTATTTCCTTATGTAAGACTATATCCACTCCTGATGTAAGGAGCATAGAAGCTGATTACTCCTAAGCAAGGAATTTTACGGGGGATCTTAATCTCTCTCACCCTATTGCATGATTCCAGTGAAGCCTGTAGGCTCTACAGAATAGGTGGCTGCATTATTGGTTTTCATTATCCTTAAAGAAGGTTGTGCTGACAACAACCTAAGAAATTATCATTTCCTCATTTGCCACCTTGCATTTACGTTCCCAACCTGCCCGGGGTAAGCAGCTTACTAAGAATACCAATTATTGCAAAACATTAATCTGTGCCGAAGAGTAATGAACTATTGTCTTATTTGTTATTTAGGAAGTATTGCTTTTTGACTTACACCTTTTTTCATATTTGGACACAAGTGGAAGAGTGGAGATTTCCAGGTAGAATTTATATATAGTATAACATGCATAACACTTTCTGAACACAGCATAAGCAGAGTATTGACTCAGCCTTCTGTTCACAGGATCTTCATCAAGTCTCCAGTGGTGCTTCCTTGGTGTGGGACGTGTGTTGGACCCTCCTCTACCTTCCCCTTCCCTTGTCTCCCCTCTTCCCCCTATACACTAGTACTACTTTGACCTTGTTGGGTGGACTGGTGGTAAAGGGAAGTCAGGAACTTGTCATCAACCTCCTGCCTCTCGCCCCTGCGGAGACCTCAGGCGAGCTTGACAGGTAGTGATATATGTGTGCAAGATAGAGATGCTGAGAGTGGGGTAGTGATATATGTGTGCAATAAAGATATGTAAAGTGCGGAGTAGTGATATATGTGTGCAAGACAGAGAAGCAGAGAGTGGGGTAGTGATATAAGTGTGCAAGACAGAGAAGCAGAGAGTGGGGTAGTGATATAAGTGTGCAAGATAGAGATGCAGAGAGAGTGTTAGTGATATACGTTTGCAATGAAGAGATGCAGAGAGTGGAGTAGTTATATATGTGTGCAATAAAGAGATGCAAAGAGTGGGGTGACGATATATGTGTGCAGTAAAGAGATGCAGAGAGCGAGGTAGTGAAATATCTGTGAAATAAAGAGATGCAGAGAGAGTAGTAGTGATATATGTATGCAATAAAGACATTCAGAGAGCAGGGTAGTGATATATGTGTGCAATAAAGAGATGCAGCGAGCGGTGTAGTTATATATGTGGGCAATAAAGATATGCAGAGTGTGGTAGTGCTATATATGTGTGCAATAAAGAGATGCAGAGATTGAGATAGTGATATATACCTGCAATAAAGAGATGCAGACAGCGGGGTAGTTATATATGTGTGCAATAAAGACATGCAGAGGGTAGGGTAGTGATATGTGTGCAATAAGAAGATGCAGAGAGCGGGGTAGGGATATATGTATGCAATACAGAAGTGAAGAAAGTGGGGTAGTGATATATGTGTGCAATAAAGAAGTGAAGAGAGTGGGGTAGTGATGTATGAGTGCATTGAAGAGATGCATAGAGCTTGGCAGTTATATATGTGTGCAATAAAGAGATGCAGAGAGAGGGGAATGATACATATGTGCATTAAAGAAGTGAAGAGAGTCGGGTAGGGATATATGTGCACAATAAAGAGATGCAGAGAGTGGGGTAGTAATATATGTGTGGAATAAAGACATGTAGAGAGCAGGGTAGCGATATATGTGTGCAATAAAGAGTTGCAGAGAGCGGGGTAGTGATATATGTATGCAATAAAGAGATGCCGAGAGCAGGGTAGTGGCATATGTGTGCAATAAAGAGATGCAGAGAGCTGGGTAGTTATAGATGTGTGCAATAAATACATGCAGAGAGCGGGGTAGTGATATATGTGTGCAATAAACACGCAAAGAGCGGGGTAGTGATATATGTGTGCAATAAAGATATGCAAAGAGCGGGGTAGTGAAATGTGTGTGCAATAAAGATATGCAAAGAGCGGGGTAGTGATATATGTGTGCAATAAAGATCTGCAAAGAGCGGGGTAGTGATATGAGTGCAATAAAGATATGCAAAGAGCGAGGTAGTGATATATGTGTGCAATAAAGTTATGCAAAGAATGGGGTAGTGATATATGTGTGCAAGATAGAGATGCGGAGAGTGATGTGTGCAAGATAGAGATACAGACAGTGGGTTAGTGATATATGTGTGCAAGACAGAGATGCAGAGAGTGGGGTAGTGATATATGTGTGCAATATAGTGATGCGGAGAGTGATGTGTGCAAGATAGAGATGCAGAGAGTGGGATGGTGATATATGTGTGCAATATAGAGATGCAGAGGGTGGGGTAGGGATACATGAGTGAAAGATAGAGATACAGAGAGTGGTGTAGTGATATATGTGTGCAAGATAGAGATGCAGAGAATGGGGTAGTGATATATGTGTGCAAGAAAGAGATGCAGATAGTAGGGTAGTGATATATGTGTGCAAGATAGAGATGCAGAGAGTGGGGTAGTGATATATGTGTGCAAGATAGAGATGCAGAGAATGGGGTAGTGATATATGTATGCAAGAAAGAGATGCAGATAGTAGGGTAGTGATATACGTGTGCAAGATAGAGATGCATAGAGTAGGTTAGTGATATACGCGTGCAATAAATAAATGCAGAGTGGAGTAGTTATATATGTGTGCAATAAAGAGATGCAAAGAGTAGTGTAGCGATACATGTGTGCAATATAGAGATGCAGAGAGCGGGGTAGGGATATATCTGTGAAATAAAGAGATGCAGAGAGTGGAGAAGTAATATGCGTGTGCAATAAAGAGTTGCAGAGAGCGGGGTAGTGATATATGTATGCAATAAAGAGGTGCAGAAATCAGGGTAGTGACATATGTGTGCAATAAAGAGATGCAGAGAGCTGGGTAGTTATATATGTGTGCAATAAATACATGCAGAGAGCGAGGTAGTGATGTATGTGTGCAAGACAGATGCAGAGAGGGGGTAGTGATATACATGTGCAAGATAGAGATGCAGAGAGTGGGTAGCTATATACATGTGCAATGAAGCGATGCAGAGAGTTGAGTAGTTATATATGTGTGCAATAAAGAGATGCAAAGAGTGGGGTTGTGATATATGTGTACAATAAAGAGATGCAGAGAGCGAGTTAGTGATCTCTCAGTGAAATAAAGAGATGCAGAGAGCGAGGTAGTGAAATATCTGTGAAATAAAGAGATGCAGAGAGCTGGGTAGTTATATATGTGTGCAATAAATACATACAGAGAGCGGGGTAGTGATATATGTGTGCAATAAAGACATGCAGAGAGTAGGATAGTGATAGTTTGTGCATTCCATGCACCATTCACCCCCCCATGGGTTTTGGTGCATTTCCAGATTTACAAAGGGTTTTGGGCCTGAGAATTTGTCAAAATGGTACACCTCCCAGACCCAGATCTAACAAGGAGAAATATCTTCATTTCTCCTCGTTACTTCCTTTCTCTGTGTGTAATGCATTCCGCATCACAGAAAGAGGAAAATGCCTTTAAGGATAGTTGTAGTGCAGGAAGGTGTACCTTCCTGCACAAAAAAAAAATCCTGCTCGTAACGCAGGCATCCTTGCTCTATCTTTCAAGGGTGCCTGCGTTGATGCTTGGCAGCTCTCAGTGCACCAGCGTAAAGAGGCAGTAGAATTGCAACATATCTTTGTAAATATGGCACATTTCTGATGGCTTCCATTCACGCAAGGCACTGCGTGAAATATTAGTGAATCTGCCCCTATATTTTACAAGCACCATCCCCAAAACAGGACCACAACATAAGTTAGTAAGATGTTCTGGCTATTTATTTGAATGCTGTTAGAATTGGAGGTCTCTAGTTTGCAGAGTTAGGTACCTTTGACCAAGTAGGGGCCCTTGCTTCTAGTCAGGGAAAGGGGGGTACACTCCTGGATAACCCCTGCTCTCTCCCTTGGTAGCTTGGCACGAGCAGACAGGCTTATCTCAGAGGCAGTGTGTAAAGCATTTGTGAACACATACAGTAATACAGTGAACACACTATAAATGGACACCACACCAGTTTAGAAAAATAAATAATCTTTACTAGACTTAACACACGACTAAATAACAAAAATCCACAATACTATAATCAAAAATGAGACTTTAAAATGGTGGAAAATAGCTTCGTTCCAGGTAGATGGTTAATGCGACACTTTACTCTCAAAGCACCTGGGAAGCGTCACGCAATACAAACAAAAGGGTCGTAGGGAAGTTGATGCGCCGTTCCTTACACTCAGGCGAGTGGATGCATCGGTTCCTTACTGCTGTGCAGGGGAGTTGAGGCTCGCTTCCTTACTGCGTGGGGAGTTGATGCATCGTTTCTTACTGCGGCCCGGTGATGATGCAACAAGATGGCGCCTTGATGCGATGTGACGATCCGGTGCAATGCGACAAAATGGAGTCTCTGAATGCAATTCGTGCACACCTGACGGCCGTGCGGTGAACTCGGTATCTTCTAAGCCGTGACAGGCCCTGCAACACGCTTCTCCGGTGATGCGACGGTGACCACTGCGGCGGAAACATGCTTCTCTGGTGATGCGAAGCGCTTCTTCAGTGATGCGACGGCGAACAGCTGCAGTGGCGGCACGCTTCTTTGGCGATGCGCCGGCAACTGCTGCAGCGGCGAAATGCTTCTCCTCGTTGCGTCACGCTTCCAGCTCCCAGCGACAAGCAGTCTTCTCAGAGGACCAAACAAGAGTAGGAACCTCTCTGCAGATAGAATTCCCAGCAAGGGAATTCAGGGGAGCTGGTGGTGAAGTCTTGTATCCCTGAGACTTCAGGCAGGAGGCAAGCACCCTTCAAGCCCTTAGAGAGACTTCTTCAAGATTATGAAAAGTTCACAAAATTCCTCTTCCCCCTTTCCTTGGCAAACAAAGTAACCACTGCAGGCCAACCCCAGAAATAGCACAGCACAGGGGCAGTCTCCTCCTTCAGCTTTCTTGGTTCTGCTCCTTGACAAAGGTTCGTCTTGATTCCCAGAAGTGATCTAAAGTTCTGGGGTCTGGGCCCCAATATTTATACCTGTAAATCCTTTGTCCTCTGAAGGCAGAGGGTGCCTGTGCCCAGCCAAAACCAGTTCTGTGCAGCTTCTGGTAGGAGGTGGAGACAGCATTGTTTGAGAGCAGACCTGGCCCATGTAGCTGAAAGGAAAACTCCTCTCCTACTCTCTATTCAATGCAGGCCCTATTCAACCCAGCCCTGACCCATCAGACTGCTGGAGCCAAAGCCCTCTCCAGCCCCCTGTCACTC
This sequence comes from Triturus cristatus, assembly GCF_964204655.1. Taxonomy (NCBI): domain Eukaryota; kingdom Metazoa; phylum Chordata; class Amphibia; order Caudata; family Salamandridae; genus Triturus; species Triturus cristatus. Next base: position 310,225,208 of record NC_140585.1, on the reverse strand, counting down.
ACAAACCAGATATGGAATACACAAACCTAGCAGCGGCATGCTGGATGGTTAGGCAAGAACATACCTACTTTCTAAAAGTGGTATTTTCAAACACTGAATGTAAAAATCACCCAGACTAAAAGATGTATTTTAACATTCTGAGTTCAGACATACTAAACTTTATTTTCCCATCTTGTTCCTAGGGTCAGTTATTATTATAAGATGTTATAATCAAACTGCCCATTCTGGCCTATGGGAACAGATTGCCTTGCAATACTGAAAAACGAAATTGGCTGTAATTCACTATCAGGACATGCCCCACACATCAGGGCATGTCCTACCTTTTACATACAATGCACCCTGCCCTTGGGCTTACCTTAGGGGTGACTAATATGTAGAAAAGGGAAGGTTTAGGGACTGGCAAGTGTGTGCATTTGCCAAGTCCACATGACAGCCCCAGGCTGCACACGGGCTCTGCAATGGCAGGCCTGAGCTATACTTTACAAGCTGCTTCTGTGGGTGGCACAACCAGTGCTGCAAGCCCACCAGCAGCATTTGATTTACAGGCCCTGGGCACACTTGGTGCACTGTACTAGGGTCTGACAAGTAAATCAAATACGCCAATCATGGAGTCACTAATCCAATACATCAGTTTACAAAAGGGAGCACTTGCACTTTGGCACTGAATAGCAGCGAAAAAGTTCCTAAAGCATCTAGACCAGCAAAAACATAATAAAACACAGGAGGCAACAGCAAAAAACATGGAAGGGAGACCCACACCAATGGTGCCAGGTCTAACAAATGCGTTCTGTGAAAACTTAGGTTGCTGGTTGACTGGGATGTGAGCCTGGTCAGCCAGCAACCACAATCCTTGTCAGGGTAAGGCACGAGTCAACCCTCTATTAACCGGTGCTCAACCCTCTGGTAGCAAGTCACAAAGTAGTCAAACTTAATTTAGAGGCAATGTGTGAGGTATTTTTGCAGTACTTCGAGCAGTAATAAAGTAGAAACATCACAATAAAACCTTCTTTGATAAATAAAACAAGATCAAAACAACAAACAAAATCAAAAAATCAAAAAAGAACAAAAATCCAATTAGTTGGGACAGAAATATTCAATTTTAAAGATTCTAGTAAAAAGAGCACCAAAAAGCGCAAAGTGCCATCAGAGGATATATGCAAGAGACACATAGCTGATGGATGGAATGCAGAGCAAATCAAACATTCTCCTCCAGCCAATAGATCTGGGTTAAATTCATTGTTCTTTTGCTCACCATGCTTCCCAGTTTAGACCCACGCATATGCAAATCAGTCTTGACCCTGTGTCTCATGGGAACAGTTCAGACCGAACTGCCTAACCAGGTCCTCCCTGGACCGGAAACAAGCATACTGGGACCGGTTTCAGGGCATCACCCCATATCAGCCAGGCTAGCTTGAATCCAGTGGCACAGTGAGCCTGGGACCCATGTCTGGGCATTCCCGGCGAGAAAGCGAAAGGCACATAGATTATGGCCACCAAGACCAGGAAAAAGTTACAAGTTCAGGCCAACCGCAATGGAGCATGGGCTGGCTACAGAGACACTTTTAGGCTTGCTTGCTGAACTAAGTATCTTAAATCCTGGTTTGCGGAGTGATGTGAAGATCCACGTTGAAGATGCGTTGCACAGCCAAAGAGATGTGTCGGTTCCAAGATGCGGTAAGGCTGTGATGTGAGGGCCTGCTTCGTTGTTGAGGATCCTGTCGATGGGGCTAGCGATGCGAAATACTACATCAAGAATGGATGCGCAGTCAGGGCACTGTGTCAGTTCTGTAGAGCTGCGATGCTGAGTCTGCCATTGTTGTCATGGCTGCCATCGACAAGAAAGATAGTATGTGCCAAGGATGCATCACACAGTCGACAGCCGCAGCCCGTGCAAGTGACAGAGGTGGGGCTGGGTGAGGAAGGGGAATCTCAACGGAGTACTACGAAGGAAAAATAAATAAAAAATAATTTTCTCTCATCATTGTCCATCGAAATCCCCCACACACCCGGCCCCACCACTGTTACCTGCACAGGCCGCAGCTGTCAGTCGGGCTGTGATGCATTGTGGATATTTGTGATTGGTTCAATCCACGCAGCAGCAGCAATGCTTCAGTTCTTCTCTGGTTTGTTCCACACAGCATAGGATATGTGTCTGTTCCGCTGGATCCACAGAAGCTGGCAGAACACCTCGAGCCCACTTTCAAGGGTCCAGGAAGGGGTGAACCACTTAGCAGGTTAGACTCACATATGGCAGAGTCCAGGTAAAGATGCAAGGCTGTTGGAAGTTTGTTGTGTCCCAGAGGCTTCAGATCAGGAGGCCAGCCAGTTAACACATGGAGCCTCTCTGGATTCTGGATTCAAATATGCAGGTCTACTCTTCACCGAGGCAAGAGGGCAGCAGGGCAGAAGTTACCTCATAGCAACAGTCCAGCAGAGTGGCAGTCCTTTCAGCAACACAGCAGTCCTTCTTCCTGGCAGAGTATTCACAGGTCCAAAAGTGTATTGAAGTCTTGTGTCTGAAGTCCAGTATTTATAGACAATGAGGAAAAGCTTCTAGAGTCTTGCCTTTCGAAGTGCACAAATGCCCGGACTTTCTGGCTTCAGACTAACTGCAAGGGAAATGCAGCCCTTGGCGTGGAGACAGAACACAGCCTATTCAAGAGTAAATGGGACTGTGCCCAGCTCCTCCCTCCCATCTTTCCAGTGATTGCCCATCTAGTTACACATAAGCTCCCACTTGTGTGTGGCTGTCTAGGAGGAATACATAAAGCCCATCTGTCACCTACGCCAAGTCATGTTACGCAGAGACAGGATGCAGGCACCAAAAGACTAAGGCATAAAAATGCAAACTTTTTAAAAGTTCAAAAGAAACAACTGATGGACGGAATATTGGAAAATGCAAACATTCACCCCCAGTCACAAGGATCTGGGTTAAATCCATAATTTGTGTGCTCACCACACCATCCCAGTTTGGACTCAGCCATATGCAAATCAGTCTTGACCCTGTTCCCTGTGGGAACAGTCCAGCCTGAACTGCCAAGCCAGGTCCTCCATGGACCGAAAACAAGCATCCTGGGACCGGTTTCAGGGCATCACTCTTTATCATCCAGGCTACCTTGAATCCAGTGGTGTAGTGAGCAGAGGAATCCCGTCTGGGCATACCCTTCCAACCTAGGGTGCCATATGCAAAAGAAACAATTCATGGATGGAATGCTGGACAATGGAAACATTCACCCCCAGTCACAAGGATCTGGGTTAAATCCATCATTTGTTTGCTCACCACACCACCCACATTTGGGCTGGACTATTCCCATAAGGAGCAGGGTCAAGACTGATTTGCATATTGCTGGGTTCAAACTGGAAAGGCATAGAGAGCAAAAAAATGATGGATTTAGGCCCAGATCTCTGTACTGGGGTGAATGTATGACATTGTTCTTCATTCTGTCCATCAATTGTTCTTTTTGAATTTGTCACCCCGAGTGGGACGGGTATGACTAGATGTGGGTCCCGTGCTCTCCATGCCACTGGAGTCAAGCTAGCCAGGCTGATGAGGGGTGAAACCCCGAAACCAGTCCTAGGATACTTGTTTCCAGTCCAAGGAGGACCTGACCTGGCAGTTCGGGGCTGGACTGTTCCTATAGGTAGCAGTGTGAACACTGATTTTTATGTGGCTGGAATGGCATGGATAGCAAAAAACGTGGATTTAGGCCAGATCTCTGTACAGGGGCAAATGTATGACATTGTTTTGCATTCTGTCCATCTTTTTAAAAGAAGCATTTTTTACATTGTAATACAAAATTCAACCTTACCATAAAATAGGATTTATATTTCAATTCCAGAGACACCAGACATGAACCGGCTACCTGTTCACATTTGGAAATGACACCTATAAAATTTAATGAGGTAGCTCAAATGTTCTCCTATGGGAAAGGTAAGTCTTGCAGTAGTGAAAACAATTTTTTCACTACCAGGACACGTAAAACTTAAAAGTTAAAACTACATGTCTTATTTTTGAAATACATTGCACTCTGCTCTCTGGGCTATCCAGGGCCTACAATAGGGGTGACTTATATGTACTGAAAAAAGGAAGGTTTGAACCTGGCAAAAGGTTTACTTTGCCAGATCAAAGAAGCAGTTTAAAATGCACACACAGAGGCTGAAATGGCAGGTCTAAGACATGTATGAAGGTGTACTTAAGTGGGTAGCACAATCAGTGCTGAAGAATCACTAGTAGCATTTAATTTACCTGCCCTGGGCCCAGGTAGAGCCACTTTACTAGGGACTTATCAGCACTGTTTAGCAGTGGTAAAGTGGACAGATTCCTAAAGCTGTCAAAAACAAAGTCAGAAAAACAGGAGTTCTGAAGGCAAAATGTTAGGGGAAAACCACGCCAAGGATGCCAGGTCTAACACGTTCCATAATTGGTAGTGGGCACCTTACAGTGAATAATATAAGTAAGCATTTGTGAGAGAGGGAGCAGTTCACTTCAAATTAAAACCAAATTCAATAATACTTTATTCGGTTACAAATATATAACCATGAAAGCACATAGTAAAAAACTTGTTAAAATATATAAAACAAATATTTGTATATACAATAATGGACATGGCAGCACGTACATAGACATAATTTCATTGGACTTATCACATCATGATCATTTTCCTGTATTTAAAAACATTTTTTTTAAACGCAGTAACAGAGGCTACGACAAATTCTGTCTCTAATTGTTATAGAGCCACGAGTGCTGGGTGACAGGACCTTATACCCAATGTTTTTAAAACAGGAATAATCCATAATTTCCTCTGTACAGAATAAAATCTGCAGAAAAATATCACGTGTATAGTAGACTGGTCAGAGATGTCATCACACGGACATTTACATAACTGTTTTGACCAATCATTTACAGCTGGAAAACTTAATGATCTATACAGAGTACCCAGGCGGAAGCGCATCAATAAGAATCTATCATAATCATTCGTTATCAGGCATATATATGGCTGCAGGCTAAGAGTTGTTAATGTAAGATTATGTGCTTGCACCGTGGTTTTACACATTTCGACACACAATCTCTGTTCGCTCAAAAAGCTCAGGCATTGAATCTTAAGATCTTTCCTGGACAGCCTGACCATAGTAAGTGGGGCATCATAAAATTCTTAATGGCCTAAATTATATAGAAAAGATTTATGGTTTAGGTTTAAATGTTTTTATTGAGTATCCAACAAAGTTACATGCGCCTAGCAGCTGACATACAAGGCTAGTAGAAAACCGCTGAACAGGTCAGTGTCGTGCCCCCAATAATTAGGGTGTGCATAGCTAAGTAACCAATTTGGTCGAACAGAACTCTTAAACATAAAAAACAAAAAAAGGAAACGTGAACACAGGCCCCATAACACTCCCTCTCCCCCCATCTCCCTCCCTCTCCCCTCCATGCTCCGCGCCGTCCCCGCCTCCCCATCTAGCTTCTAATGTTCACCTCCCTCCGGGAGCTCTGCAATACTTAACAGCCTAAGATATCGGGGGCACGTGACTTCCCTAAATTCCGATGCCAAGAGCGACAGGAAGGACCTCCATAACTCCCCGTATCTGTCCCCCTCTCCTGCCATGGTGAGTGCCAGTTTTTCCATACCCAAGACATACCACAAACGGTGCAACCACCCCGTAAAGGTCGGTAGTTGGGGTGTACGCCAGTGAGTGCGTATGTTTTGTATAGCTGACCCTAGTGCTATGGTCATCAGGCGGCCCTTATGTGAACGCAATGGGTAAGTCAGGGGATTGGGCAGTCCTAAGAGTACGTAGTCTGGGAAACGCGGTATCTCCGTCTCGAAGTGCCTGTCTATTTCATCCAACACCTGTGTCCAGTAGGATTGGAGATGTGTGCAGTCCCACAGTACATGAGTTAGGCTGCCCACGTGGCCACAGCCCCTCCAGCACGTCGCCTCACGAGAACGATCTATCGCGTGCAAGCACTCCGGGGTGTAGTACTAGTAAGTTACTATCTTCGTTAGAGTCTCCGTGAGTCCCATGTGGTATGCGGAATGCCTCGCCCTGTAATATATGCCCTCCCATTCTTTATGACTCAGTGTCCTACCCAGCTCCCCCTCCCACCGATTCCTGCTAGAGTTATGTGAATGTTTGTATTTAATCTGCAATTGCTTATAGAGATCAGAGATGAGGTGTTTGTCTGATGTGCGTGTAATGAGCCATCGCTCGTAGGGGGAGAGGCGTCTCTCCGCCCCGGCGCGAACCTGTGGTTGAAGTGCCCAATGTCTCACCTGCATATACCGCAACCGCTCCGTTTCTGGCAGCCCAAAGTCTCTCCGCAGCTGGGCGAATGAGTACACCCCCCCCTCCCCATAAACGTGGCAAAGGGCCCGGCAACCCTCCGCTCTCCAACTCGCAAAGGCTGCCTCTTCCTCCCCAGGGGTGAACTCGGGGTTGCCCGTCAGCGGGGTAAGCAGAGACGGGAAGGACGTGAGTTCGTGCGAAAGGCTAGTGGCATCCCAAACTTCAAGAGGGACCCGTGTAATATAGGAGGCATACAGGTTTGGGGGCCTGTGATCTCTGCGTAAGAAAGGGATGTCCTGCAATGGACGTGCCGCTATTGCCTGGTCTTGAAATAACCAATGCTTCTCTGATTCCCATTTGCTCCACTCCACTAGATATCTCAGTTGGGCTGCTTGAAAGTAGAGTCCTAAATCTGGAACCCCGAGTCCTCCCGCTTCCGGTGCTAATACCACCAGCGCTCGCCTCATTCGCGGTTTCCGCCCGTTCCAGATAAACCGGGACAGGTCCGACTGCATCGTTCGAATCCATCCCGCCGGCGGACGGAGAGGTATAGTGCGAAAGAGATAGAGAATCTGTGGGAGAATGGTCATCTTGACCGCTGCAACCCTACCCAACCAAGAGAGGGGATAGTGCCGCCACCTATCGAGTTCCCGACGGACTCTGTCGCGCAGCAGTGTATAATTTGTGTGGATCACTTTAGGGAGTGATGGGGCCAGTTGAATCCCTAAATACGGTATTGCCTCTGTCGCCCAACGAATAGGAAGTCGGGTCTGCAGGTGATCTCGGGTGGTACGAGATAGCGATAAGTCCAGGGCTAGGGATTTCCCTGCATTTACTTTGGGCAAAAACCTCCAACTCCGCCCAGCACGCTGGGAGAGCGGACATTGGGTCAGATAGCGATAACAAGACGTCATCCGCGTATAGACTGATCGTGTGGACGAAACCCCCGAACCGTATCCCCGTGACCTCCTGGTTCTGTCGCATCCTCTGAGCCAGGGGTTCCATGTAGAGGGAAAAGAGGAGGGGAGACAGAGGGCACCCCTGTCTCGTGCCCCTCTCGATACGGAAGCGGGAGGATGTGCAGCCGTTCACCCTGACTGCTGCTGTGGGGAGTTTATAACAATTAAGGATATGCGTGCGAAACCGCTCACCCATTCCCGCCCTCTCCAATACCTGCTCCAAAAATAGCCAATGGACGCGGTCGAACACCTTTTCAGCATCGATGGCCATCATCATAAATTCCCCCGGGACCCGAGTAGCCTTTTCAATAAGATGCAAAATCCGCTTCGTATGATCCGCCGTTTGTCGGTCGGGGATGAAGCCCGCTTGGTCCGGGTCTGTGAGGCACGGCATATGAGGGCCGAGGCGGGCCGCTAGTATCCCTGTGTATAGTTTAAGATCTATGTTAAGGAGGGATATGGGACGATAGGAGCCGCAGTGCGAGCAGTCTTTCCCGGGTTTGGGAATCACTACTATTGATGCCTCTAAGAGATCACTTGGAATAGCTCCTTGAGTAGCAAAGGAATTAAACAACCGGGTAAGGATCGGAGCTAACAGGGGACAAAATTTCTTATAGAAGATGGCGGGAAAGCCGCCTGGACCCGGGGCCTTCCCCAGTTTGAGACGAGATATGGCGGACACTACCTCCTCCAGCTGAATGCTTCTGTCTAGATGGTCGGCCTGTGCCGTCGACAGAGCCGGCAGTGTGACGGAGTCTAAAAAAGACGCTCCATCAGTGCGATCTAAGGGGGCCTCCGTGTACAAAGTCTCATAAAAGTCGCGAAACGTCTCAGCGATGTCCCTATCCTCCGTCGCCTGCGTGCCATCTGCCCGAGAGATCATTGTAACTCCTTGTTTTTGACGGACCTCTCTAAGCTTATGGGCCAAGAGGCGCCCACACCTGTCCCCACCTGCGTAGTAGGCGTGTCGCAACCTCAGTGCTGCAAACTCTGCCCTGTCTTGGTCAAGTGCCGTTAGCTGTTGGCGGGCGGCCTTGAGTTGCCGCCATATTCTCGGAGCTCCCGTCCGCTGATGCACCCGTTCGAGTTCCCGGACCTGCTGTGTAAGCTCCGTCCTTTTGCACTCTCGCTCCCTATTGTCCGCCGTCGAGATCGAGATAATCTCCCTTCGAAGAACCGCCTTCAGCGCTGCCCATTGCGTGGCCCGTGTAGTGTTTGGGTTATCGTTATGTTGTAGATAGTCCTGAATGCGGCTTCAAATGCGTTTAATCACCTCTTCCCTATGCAGGAGAGCATCCCTAAGACGCCACACCCTAGGTGGACGCGACATGGGCGGGAGGGCGAAAGTCACCATCACCGGAGCATGATCTGATAGAGACGCAACTCCTATGGCAGCTGCTGTCGAGAGCTCCCGTGCCGATGCAGATACTAAGAAGTTGTCCAGTCTGGCGTAGGTCTTATGCGCATTAGAATAAAAGGAGTATTCTCTGTCTTGAGGATGCATGCATCGCCATAAATCGCATAACCCCAAGGCCTGCAGACGCGCAAGCCCCTCCGTAGAAATCGCCCCAGCCTGATGTGAGCGCTGGCTGGACCTGTCCTGAGCGTTATCGAAAACCAAATTGAGGTCCCCCCCCCAAGGATGACATTGCGATCAGGTGTAGCTGTGGCTTCTGTAAGTGCAGAATGTAAGAAACGCTCCGACCCCTCATTCGGGGCGTACAGAGAGCCAATCGTGAACGACACTCCTCCGAGGGTAAAGCGGTATGCCAGTAGGCGCCCCCTGATCTCAGCCACTGTATGCAAAACTTCCCCCTGAAACCGCTGCGCCACTAGAATCGCCACCCCCGCCGTTTTAGTAGGCCCTGAGGAGAAGAACTGCCGGGGAAACTTTCGGGACTTAAGACGATGGCAATCCAGTGCTAGCAGGTGGGTTTCCTGCAGTAGACAAAGATCAGCGTGGGAATTTTCTAAGCAGGAGAGGACCGCCCTACGTTTAACTGGGTTATTAAGACCCCGGACATTCAGGGTCAGTATCTTAAGTGTGGTGGGTGGCATGACGTGTGTCGCATGGGGGACACTGCAACTGTGAGGCGTCGTGTATCATGGTTCTGGAGCATCCAGTGTGTAAACGTATCAGAGACCTGGGGATGCAGAGGGTCGCGCTAACCCGAAAAGAAAGGGGAAGTCGGAGCATTGAACTCTCTCCCACCCCCACCCCGCAAAAAACCCACAAAACCAACAAAATACCATAATAACTGTAACCAAAGAGTCCATCACTCGTCTGTGATTGGTGAAAAGTCATTGGGGTGTATCCTCCAACAGTGGAAGGGAGCCCCCCTCCCGCCAGAGATCTGGATATAAAAAACAAAGTCTCCCAGGTACCGTCCGTAACCGGGTCAGCCAATATTAGGATCAGAAAAGTCCATGGATACCGCCTCCAGTGCCGCTAGGCGGCCCCTCGCGATCTCCGCCGCCGGCGGTTTCGTGGGGCGGCGTTTACATCCCTGTTGACGCCATCGAGGCCCAGCGGTCTCTGCTCCTGACCTGGGGGTTCCCTCACTGCCCTCTTTGTCCGGGAGGGCCACCCCCAGCAATTTGCTAGCCTCAGACAGAGAACGCAGCTGGTAGAGCTTGTCATCCTTACGAAACACCAAGCGGAAGGGGTGACCCCAGCTATATGGAATTTTATTGCTCTGGAGGTGTGTCGTGATGGGTTTGAATAGGCGCCTTTTTTGCAGTGTGAGAGCGGATAAGTCCTGGTACAGCACCGGTTTGTGTTCGCGAAACTGTAAACGGTGCAGCTTTCGTGCTTTTTGCATTATCAGCTCTTTAGTGCGGTAGTCCTGCACACACACCAGAATGTCTGACGGGGGGACTGACGGCGCTCTGGGGGGACCCACCCTATGGGCCCGATCTATCACCAAGTCCGTGCCCAAAGGTCGTTCCAGGATGTGGTTGAAGAGCTCCCTTGCATAGGCAAAAAGATCCTTCGAGGTGTCGTCCACCTGCACTCCCCTAATGCGAATGTTATGGCGACGGGAGCGATTTTCAAGGTCCTCAAGGTGGACCTGAAGGTCCACCTGCTGATCGTGCAGTCGAATGATCTCCGGCTGTAGATTCGCCATTTCCTCATCTCTTCCATCGCTCTTGCCCTCCAGATCTGCGACCCTCTCCCCGATGCCATCCACGTCGCGACGGACCTCCTTGAGTTCAGACGTGAACTCCTGCTTGAAGGTTTGGATATCCTCCCGCAATGCCACAAACATGGATTCCAGAAAGGCCTTGGTGATGGGCTCCGAGCCTCAAGCCCCCGGCGTCACCCGCCCCGAGCCCAGAGAGTCTGCGGCAGCGGCCATCCTCCCGTCTGAGGTCTTGGAAAATAGATCCTTGATACATTTGTCCTGCCGCTTCCTGGAGTTGGACATCGTGCCTCCACCGGGCCCGCCAGATTATCGTGCGGAGGTCCCGTCCCCTCTTCACCAGCCTTCCGTCGGAGAACCGGGCTCGACCGACCCCCGGGAGACAGCGGGCGATCCAAGACCCCCACCTCCGCTCACGGTTGTTCCAGCGTTCTTAGCCGCCCGTGTGTCCCCTGCCTCTGGATCCCCGGTGTGCGTGGGACGTCCCGGATGCACCTCCGCCCCTGCTTGTTCTGACCGCGATCTCAGGTTGCCTCCGCACCGCCGATGCGGGCGTCAGTCTTCTGAAATCCTCTGGCACTCGTTTGCCGCACTGCTATTATGTATAGGGACGCAGCCTGCCTGCCTTGCCCCCAGATTGCCAGACCACACTTTCCGTCGTGCGGCGGGTGCCCCGCGGGCCACAGCGCCCAGATGGCCAGAGGCCCCCCATAGCTGCGAACGGGCCCCAGCCGTTCACTCCGGTGCCAGGGAGGGGGGAATAGCGCTCGAGGCCTGCCTCTGGCCTCCCAATCCTGGCCTGGCTCCTCAATCAGTAGGTCACTCTCCGGGCCGCCTGGTCCCGCACCCTGCTGTATCCCGCGGAGTCACGGGCAATGCCTTAGGCCAAGCTCCACTCCGGCCAAACTCAGTATTCACAGCTCAGAGGTCCGCCGGGACGCGAACCCCAGGCCCCCAAAGTCCCCGTGCCGATCGTCCCCGGGCCGTCGCCTGGGGGGGGGAAAGGAGCATGCAACGGGCCCCCGCACAACACCGTCTCTGTACTGCCTTGACTCTCACCGGGTGCGAGTATCTCCCCAGCGCTGCCTGTCTTAGCTGTCCTCCGTGCAGCCCGCCACTTCGTCTGCTGTTGCGGCGTGTCGGGGGTGGGCGGGTGCGCGACCTCGATCCTCGCAGACCCCTGCCCCGTGTCAGATCTAGGCCCAGGCCTCGCAGCCCGCAACGGGCTTCCTGCTGTTCAGTCCCGGCTCGAGCGCCACCCCCGGCTCTCCAAGATGGCCTCACCTCCTGTACTGCTGCCTCTCCGGGGATCACCGGTGTTCACCCTCCATTTCGGGCGCCAGAGGCCTCTGCCGCTGCTCCTCAGTCCTCCGGTTCCTCTGTCGGTTCCTCTGTCGGGTCCGGCCTCACCCGCGCGGCCTCAGTGCCGCCACGTGCCGCCTCTCGTGACTCGTGCCGGAAATCGCCCCCGGCAGCCGAACTCGGAACCTCTGCAAGCAGGACGGGTCCCGGGACTCTGAGGAATGCTGTGCCGGTACCGTCGATGCTAATGACGACTTGGCAGCCACTGCTAGATCCAGCCTCGGCGGGAGCTCCGGAGCAGGACGACTGCTCACTCCGCCATCTTGGCTCCGCCCCCTATAGAAAAGATTTAACATAAAACAGCCATCTAATGTGTATCACCCCATCTAGGCCCCTACAGTCTTCTAAAACCCCACGATTAAAATTTGTTTCCTCTGTTGTCCATATCCTATGCCACAACAGAACCGGTTGGATTTTTATGATGTCTTCTAAATATGACAAACCTAGTTCTGTGTGGCATATAAAAGAGGAGGTGCTGTTAGGAACCATTAACAAAAATCTTAAAAACATATTTTCAGCTGCCTGCAAAGAACTAACGTCCACATACCCACATATGCCAGCTCCATATGATGCGACAGTAACACATTTCGCTTTATAGATGTTTAACAGTTCCACTGTGAGACGTCTGCCTAATTTCCTGCTAAAATTTGATAGTGCAGATAAGGTCTTTATATTCAATAATCTCCTTGCTTTAACAGCCTGCACCCATAACCCCGTACGATCAAATAAAATTCCAAGGTAGGAAAATGTCTGTGTACTTTCGATCCGTTTTCCATCAATAAAGATTGATCTAGTCTTTATACATCCTGACCCACAATTCATAATAAAAGTTTTAGATGAATTAATAGTAAGGCCCCGTTCTGACATAAAATTTGCAAATCTGGGTACGACCCTTTGTAGTCCCAATGGTGTACAGGCCATTAGGACCGCATCGTTAGCATATAACAATGCGGGAATTGGGCATTTACCAGCCTCTGGTAGGTCCTTACATTCCTGAACTAAAACCTTTTCAAGGTTATTTATGTACAAGGTGAAAAGAAACAGGGCGAGGACGCAACCTTGCCTCACGCCACGCTTCACTTTAAAATGTCCAGCACATTCACCTCCCACCCCGAACCGTACCCGTGCCTTTGCCTCTAAGCATAGTTCTCTTAGAAAGGAAATTAAAACTGGTTCGACACCCAGCTCCTCTAAAATCAACCAGAGTTTGTTGTGCCTTATGCAATCAAACGCCGATGATAAGTCGACAAAGGCCAAGTACAGGGCTCCATTTTTTGCTTTAACCCCTTCCCCGCTCATGACGGAACCGCTCCGTCATGAGCCACGGTTGCCGTGTGCTCATGACAGAGCGGTTCCGTCATGCCGCAACCGTTGGCGGCCGGTCCGCCCACGCGGCGCTGTTTCCCCGCCTGTGCGGGGGGACAATGCAACTGGGCGGAGTCATGACGGAACCGCTCCGTCATGAGCACAGCTCAACCGTGGCTCATGACGGAGTGGCTCTGTCATGAGCACAGCGCCACCGCGCTGCCCCCCCACCCCCCCCCAGCGCTGCGGCGGAATTCCCGCCGCAGCGAAGGGGTTAATGTACTTATTCATCACAATGTTTAAATTAAGGCCCTGCTCAATTGTGCCTAACTTCTTACGGAAGCCAAACTGCAGATCACTTATCACAGACCGTTCCTTCGCCTAATCCTGGAGTCTGTTCAATATAACCCGACCCACAATTTTCACTGTTGAGTCCAACAATGATATCGGTCGGTAACACGGCAGCTCTGTCCTATCCCCCTTTTTAAATATAGGTACAAGGATGGACTCATACCATGTCAAAACAAAGCCAGCAGAACTACAGGCATTGAAAACTTGTGTCAACAATGGACCCCATAAAGCAATGTTAGCTTTAAAAATGTCAACAGGGACACCATCCGGCCCTGCTGCCTTCCCACCCGAACTAGTAGCAATGGCAGGTTTACCTCACTTAGCTCAAAAAAGAGCACTTTTCCTTGATCCCTAAAAAATATACCATGCTCCACCTCAGCAACTATACTATCATGTGACTCTAGAGATAACTCATCATACAGAGATGAGAAATGCTCTATCCACCGATGCTCTGGAATTGCCACCTCAATTGTTGCTATGCCCTTCTCTCTAAGGAATGGTGCTTTAACTGCCTTCCAAAAGGCGCTGGAATCTCTAGCACTAGAGTCTTCTCGTAGAGCTATCCACGCCTCTGCTCTTAACATATCTCTTCTATCTTTTAGGACACACTTGTACTCCCTCCGGGCCTCGCTGATCTTTTCCCTGGCATTTTCTTCCATGTGTAGAGCATGCTTAAGCTTTCTATAGGCCCTAGTACAATTTGGATCAAACCATCCTTTTTTCCTTTGGTTTCTTTTCCTACTATTTACATTAACAGTAAGTGCCCTCTTAATATGGTCTGTAATATCATTAAAACCATCCACAATTTCTTTAGGTGTGGTATTATCATCCAGGCAGACCATGATCTTATCATAACAATTGGTTACAACATCAACCATAAACTCTTTAGGTTCCACTTTATCCCAGCTTAAAGTATAGCCATTTTGCCTAGATAGGGATATATTCTCCAATATAAGATTGAGGCTATTAGCCTTTCTCATCTCTTGACTAAATAGGGAGATACCCACACTCTGTGCAAAATGGTCACTTAGTGCAATCTGGTGCTTACAAACGTCAACGATACCTGAACAATACCGATTTGAAACCAAGATGAAATCTATTGTAGAAAAAATTCCACGACCGTTAAAAGTAGGACCAAAGGGAACGGGAGGACTACTTAAAGTGTTGGCAAATCCCAAATCAAATTGAAATACAATTTCATTTAAACTATCACCATACCTTGTATACGGAAAATGGGGGAAAATAGTCTCCATATCATATGTGACTCCGCAAATCCCGGTATCCGAATGTTAAAATCCCCCCCAAACTATAATCAAATCTTTACTCCCTACCTCCTGCAAATTTTGCAAATGACAGCAAATAGTCCTTACAATCCCTTCTAATATATTGTAGGGAACATTGTTATAATAGTTCACTGTTATTACTGTGCAGCTTGTATCTACCACTAGACTAATGATTTGATAAACACTATCCTCGAACAACATGTCAATTTTTTTTTATTTAGCTAGACTCGAAACATAAGTGCAGAGCCCCCCTTTAGCTCTACCATGCATGGAGGCTATGGCGGGTGTATATACAGTTTCATAGCCATTAATATGGGTCGGCTCAACCGCCCACGTTTCCTACAGACTGATGAGATCAAATTGCTGTATAAACTCATTCCACGGTCCATTTGTCATCTTTGATTTTAAACCAGCAACATTCCAAAACATAAAATTACATCTCTCATTTCCTCTGACACCTATATTAAAATCCGAACTTTCCTCTTCACTTGACATCATAGTGTTGTCCTCCAATGAGGTGGATAATATTGGCACAGTCATAGTTAATGGGGGAATAAAACTCGCATCATTAATAGTTGTGATATTTCCCTTACAGATACTCTCTGCCAAATCTATATCTAGTGTATCATGATATACTGTAATATCATGTAGACCAAATAAGTCTACTCTCCCCGTAGCATACTCAGCCTCCCAAGTCCTTGGCACTTCTTCCCTAATGCTTATGTTAGGAGTTAAGCAACCTCAGTGCTGCAAACTCTGCCCTGTCTTGGTCAAGTGCCGTTAGCTGTTGGCGGGCGGCCTTGAGTTGCCGCCATATTCTCGGAGCTCCCGTCCGCTGATGCACCCGTTCGAGTTCCCGGACCTGCTGTGTAAGCTCCGTCCTTTTGCACTCTCACTCCCTATTGTCCGCCGTCGAGATCGAGATAAACTCCCCTCGAAGAACCGCCTTCAGCGCTGCGCATTGCGTGGCCCGTGTAGTGTTTGGGTTATCGTTATGTTGTAGATAGTCCTGAATGCGGCTTCGAATGCATTTAATCACCTCTTCCCTATGCAGGAGAGCATCCCTAAGACGCCACACCCTAGGTGGACGCGACATGGGCGGGAGGGCGAAAGTCACCATCACCGGAGCATGATCTGATAGAGACGCAACTCCTATGGCAGCTGCTGTCGAGAGCTCCCGTGCCGATGCAGATACTAAGAAGTTGTCCAGTCTGGCGTAGGTCTTATGCGCATTAGAATAAAAGGAGTATTCTCTGTCTTGAGGATGCATGCATCGCCATAAATCGCATAACCCCAAGGCCTGCAGACGCGCAAGCCCCTCCGTAGAAATCGCCCCAGCCTGATGTGAGCGCTGGCTGGACCTGTCCTGAGCGTTATCGAAAACCAAATTGAGGTCCCCCCCAAGGATGACATTGCGATCAGGTGTAGCTGTGGCTTCTGTAAGTGCAGAATGTAAGAAACGCTCCGACCCCTCATTCGGGGCGTACAGAGAGCCAATCGTGAACGACACTCCTCCGAGGGTAAAGCGGTATGCCAGTAGGCGCCCCCTGATCTCAGCCACTGTATGCAAAACTTCCCCCTGAAACCGCTGCGCCACTAGAATCGCCACCCCCACCGTTTTAGTAGGCCCTGAGGAGAAGAACTGCCGGGGAAACTTTCGGGACTTAAGACGATGGCAATCCAGTGCTAGCAGGTGGGTTTCCTGCAGTAGACAAAGATCAGCGTGGGAATTTTCTAAGCAGGAGAGGACCGCCCTACGTTTAACTGGGTTATTAAGACCCCGGACATTCAGGGTCAGTATCTTAAGTGTGGTGGGTGGCATGACGTGTGTCGCATGGGGGACACCGCAACTGTGAGGCGTCGTGTATCATGGTTCTGGAGCATCCAGTGTGTAAACATATCAGAGACCTGGGGATGCAGAGGGTCGCGCTAACCCGAAAAGAAAGGGGAAGTCGCAGCATTGAACTCTCTCCCTCCCCCACCCCGCAAAAAACCCACAAAACCAACAAAATACCATAATAACTGTAACCAAAGAGTCCATCACTCGTCTGTGATTGGTGAAAAGTCATTGGGGTGTATCCTCCAACAGTGGAAGGGAGCCCCCCTCCCGCCAGAGATCTGGATATAAAAAACAAAGTCTCCCAGGTACCGTCCGTAACCGGGTCAGCCAATATTAGGATCAGAAAAGTCCGTGGATACCGCCTCCAGTGCCGCTAGGCGGCCCCTCGCGATCTCCGCCGCCGGCGGTTTCTTGGGGCGGCGTTTACATCCCTGTTGACGCCATCGAGGCCCAGCGGTCTCTGCTCCTGACCTGGGGGTTCCCTCACTGCCCTCTTTGTCCGGGAGGGCCACCCCCAGCAATTTGCTAGCCTCAGACAGAGAACGCAGCTGGTAGAGCTTGTCATCCTTACGAAACACCAAGCGGAAGGGGTGACCCCAGCTATATGGAATTTTATTGCTCTGGAGGTGTGTTGTGATGGGTTTGAATAGGCGCCTTTTTTGCAGCGTGAGAGCGGATAAGTCCTGGTACAGCACCGGTTTGTGTTCGCGAAACTGTAAAGGGTGCAGCTTTCGTGCTTTTTGCATTATCAGCTCTTTAGTGCGGTAGTCCTGCACACACACCAGAATGTCTGACGGGGGGCTGACGGCGCTCTGGGGGGACCCACCCTATGGGCCCGATCTATCACCAAGTCCGTGCCCAAAGGTCGTTCCAGGATGTGGTTGAAGAGCTCCCTTGCATAGGCAAAAAGATCCTTCGAGGTGTCGTCCACCTGCACTCCCCTGATGCGAATCTTATGGCGACGGAAGCGATTTTCAAGGTCCTCAAGGTGGACCTGAAGGTCCACCTGCTGATCGTTCAGTTGAATGATCTCCTGCTGTAGATTCGCCATTTCCTCATCTCTTCCATCGCTCTTGCCCTCCAGATCTGCGACCCTCTCCCCGATGCCATCCACGTCGCGACGGACCTCCTTGAGTTCAAACGTGAACTCCTGCTTGAAGGTTTGGATATCCTTCCGCAATGCCACAAACATCGATTCCAGAAAGGCCTTGGTGATGGGCTCCGAGCCTCAAGCCCCCGGCGTCACCCGCCCCGAGCCCAGAGAGTCTGCGGCAGCGACCATCCTCCCGTCTGAGGTCTTGGAAAACAGATCCTTGATAAATTTGTCCTGCCGCTTCCTGGAGTTGGACATCGTGCCTCCCCCGGGCCCGCCGGATTATCGTGCGGAGGTCCCGTCCCCTCTTCACCAGCCTTCCGTCGGAGAACCAGGCCCGACCGACCCCCGGGAGACAGCGGGCGATCCAAGACCCCCACCTCCGCTCACGGTTGTTCCAGCGTTCTTAGCCGCCCGTGTGTCCCCTGCCTCTGGATCCCCGGTGTGCGTGGGACGTCCCGGATGCACCTCCGCCCCTGCTTGTTCTGACCGCGATCTCAGGTTGCCACCGCACCGCCGATGCGGGCGTCAGTCTTCTGGAATCCTCTGGCACTCGTTTGCCGCACTGCTATTATGTATAGGGACGCAGCCTGCCCGCCTTGCCCCCAGCTTGCCAGACCACACTTTCCGTCGTGCGGCGGGTGCCCCGCGGGCCACAGCGCCCAGATGGCCAGAGGCCCCCCATAGCTGCGAACGGGCCCCAGCCGTTCACTCCGGTGCCAGGGAGGGGGGAATAGCGCTCGAGGCCTGCCTCTGGCCTCCCAATCCTGGCCTGGCTCCTCAATCAGTAGGTCACTCTCCGGGCCGCCTGGTCCCGCACCCTGCTGTATCCCGCGGAGTCACGGGCAATGCCTCAGGCCAAGCTCCACTCCGGCCAAACTCAGTATTCACAGCTCAGAGGTCCGCCGGGACGCGAACCCCAGGCCCCCAAAGTCCCCGTGCCGATCGTCCCCGGGCCGTCGCCTGGGGGGGGGAAAGGAGCATGCAACGGGCCCCCGCACAACACCGTCTCTGTACTGCCTTGACTCTCACCGGGTGCGAGTATCTCCCCAGCGCTGCCTGTCTTAGCTGTCCTCCGTGCAGCCCGCCACTTCGTCTGCTGTTGCGGCGTGTCGGGGGTGGGCGGGTGCGCGACCTCGATCCTCGCAGACCCCTGCCCCGTGTCAGATCTAGGCCCAGGCCTCGCAGCCCGCAACGGGCCTCCTGCTGTTCAGTCCCGGCTCGAGCGCCGCCCCCGGCTCTCCAAGATGGCCTCACCTCCTGTACTGCTGCCTCTCCGGGGATCACCGGTGTTCACCCTCCATTTCGGGCGCCAGAGGCCTCCGCCGCCGCTCCTCAGTCCTCCGGTTCCTCTGTCGGGTCCGGCCTCACCCGCGCGGCCTCAGTGCCGCCACGCGCCGCCTCTCGTGACTCGTGCCGGAAATCGCCCCCGGCAGCCGAACTCGGAACCTCTGCAGGCAGGACGGGTCCCGGGACTCTGAGGAATGCTGTGCCGGTACCGTCGATGCTAATGACGACTTGGCAGCCAGTGCTAGATCCAGCCTCGGCGGGAGCTCCGGAGCAGGACGACTGCTCACTCCGCCATCTTGGCTCCGCCCCCTATAGAAAAGATTTAACATAAAACAGCCATCTAATGTGTATCACCCCATCTAGGCCCCTACAGTCTTCTAAAACCCCACGATTAAAATTTGTTTCCTCTGTTGTCCATATCCTATGCCACAACAGAACCGGTTGGATTTTTATGATGTCTTCTAAATATGACAAACCTAGTTCTGTGTGGCATATAAAAGAGGAGGTGCTGTTAGGAACCATTAACAAAAATCTTAAAAACATATTTTCAGCTGCCTGCAAAGAACTAACGTCCGCATACCCACATATGCCAGCTCCATATGATGCGACAGTAACACATTTCGCTTTATAGATGTTTAACAGTTCCACTGTGAGACGTCTGCCTAATTTCCTGCTAAAATTTGATAGTGCAGATAAGGTCTTTATATTCAATAATCTCCTTGCTTTAACAGCCTGCACCCATGACCCCGTACGATCAAATAAAATTCCAAGGTAGGAAAATGTCTTTGTACTTTCGATCCGTTATCCATCAATAAAGATTGATCTAGTCTTTATACATCCTGACCCACAATTCATAATAAAAGTTTTAGATGAATTAATAGTAAGGCCCCGTTCTGACATAAAATTTGCAAATCTGGGTACGACCCTTTGTAGTCCCAATGGTGTACAGGCCATTAGGACCGCATCGTTAGCATATAACAATGCGGGAATTGGGCATTTACCAGCCTCTGGTAGGTCCTTACATTCCTGAACTAAAACCTTTTCAAGGTTATTTATGTACAAGGTGAAAAGAAACGGGGCGAGGACGCAACCTTGCCTCACGCCACGCTTCACTTTAAAATGTCCAGCACATTCACCTCCCACCCCGAACCGTACCCGTGCCTTTGCCTCTAAGCATAGTTCTGTTAGAAAGGAAATTAAAACTGGTTCGACACCCAGCTCCTCTAAAATCAACCAGAGTTTGTTGTGCCTTATGCAATCAAACGCCGATGATAAGTCGACAAAGGCCAAGTACAGGGCTCCATTTTTTGCTTTAACCCCTTCCCCGCTCCGTCATGAGCCACGGTTGCCGTGTGCTCATGACGGAGCGGTTCCGTCATGCCGCAACCGTTGGCGGCCGGTCCGCCCACGCGGCGCTGTTTCCCCGCCTGTGCGGGGGGACAATGCAACTGGGCGGAGTCATGACGGAACCGCTCCGTCATGAGCACAGCTCAACCGTGGCTCATGACGGAGTGGCTCTGTCATGAGCACAGCGCCACCGCGCTGCCCCCCCACACCCTCCAGCGCTGCGGCGGAATTCCCGCCGCAGCGAAGGGGTTAATGTACTTATTCATCACAATGTTTAAATTAAGGCCCTGCTCAATTGTGCCTAACTTCTTACGGAAGCCAAACTGCAGATCACTTATCACAGACCGTTCCTTCGCCTAATCCTGGAGTCTGTTCAATATAACCCGACCCACAATTTTCACTGTTGAGTCCAACAATGATATCGGTCGGTAACACGGCAGCTCTGTCCTATCCCCCTTTTTAAATATAGGTACAAGGATGGACTCATACCATGTCAAAACAAAGCCAGCAGAACTACAGGCATTGAACACTTGTGTCAACAATGGACCCCATAAAGCAATGTTAGCTTTAAAAATGTCAACAGGGACACCATCCGGCCCTGCTGCCTTCCCACCCGAACTAGTAGCAATGGCAGGTTTACCTCACTTAGCTCAAAAAAGAGCACTTTTCCTTGATCCCTAAAAAATATACCATGCTCCACCTCAGCAACTATACTATCATGTGACTCTAGAGATAACTCATCATACAGAGATGAGAAATGCTCTATCCACCGATGCTCTGGAATTGCCACCTCAATTGTTGCTATGCCCTTCTCTCTAAGGAATGGTGCTTTAACTGCCTTCCAAAAGGCGCTGGAATCTCTAGCACTAGAGTCTTCTCGTAGAGCTATCCACGCCTCTGCTCTTAACATATCTCTTCTATCTTTTAGGACACACTTGTACTCCCTCCGGGCCTCGCTGATCTTTTCCCTGGCATTTTCTTCCATGTGTAGAGCATGCTTAAGCTTTCTATAGGCCCTAGTACAATTTGGATCAAACCATCCTTTTTTCCTTTGGTTTCTTTTCCTACTATTTACATTAACAGTAAGTGCCCTCTTAATATGGTCTGTAATATCATTAAGACCATCCACAATTTCTTTAGGTGTGGTATTATCATCCAGGCAGACCATGATCTTATCATAACAATTTGTTACAACATCAACCATAAACTCTTTAGGTTCCACTTTATCCCAGCTTAAAGTATAGCCATTTTGCCTAGATAGGGATATATTCTCCAAGGTGAGCAGCCAAAATATCGAAACAAAAATATCTACCTACACAAATATCGAGTTTTAAATATCGATGGGACAGAATATCGATGTCAATAATATCTATGGACAGAATATCGATCCTAAGGTAAGTATTTTAATATCGATGTTAGTAATATCGAAGTTAGTAATATCGACATCAAATATATCGATTTTACTAATATTGATGTTACTAATATCGATATTTATATTATTGTTATGTATTTTATTATGTATTTAATATGTATGTGTTATATGTTTTTAGTTAAGTGTTCTACTGGTTTTAACATATATGTATACAATTTTTATATGTTAACAATGGTTTTTTAAGTCAATTTTGTGTTTTAGTACCGTAGCGGGTTGTGGGTTTATAGGGGAATAGGGTGGGAAGTAATTTAATTATATGGAATTAATTATACATTTTTAGGAATTATAAATTAATTTTAATTATTTTTTGCGTTTAAGTTCTGTAGCGGGTTGTGGGTTTATAGGGGAATAGGGTGGGAAGTAATTTAATTATATGGAATTAATTATACATTTGTAGGAATTATAAATTGATATTAATAAATTTTTGCGTTTAAGTTCTGTAGCGGGTTGTGGGTTTATAGGGGAATAGGGTGGGAAGTAATGTAATTGTAATTAATTAATAATTTATTTTCATTTATTGGTATTGATAATTATATTATTGGTAATTAAGTATTAATTGGTAATTATTTTTTATTAATTGGCAATTAGTTTTAATTAGTTGATTAATTGATAATTATGTTAAGTGTATTATTTTATTAGTGGAGTGTGTCGTGCGTTTATAGGGGAATAGTGTTGGAAGTAATTGAAATCTAATTAAGTAATTATTAAATTAGTTGTTGGGTATTGATAATTAATTAATTGGACAATAATTATTAATTGGTAAATATTTTAAATTATAATATTTTGGTTATGAAAAATAATTAATTGTTGATTAATCATTAATTGGGAATTAAATATAATTAAATATTATGCATTGATATTTCTAATTAATATATTAATAAGTAATTATTAATTGGTAATTAATGTGTAATATTTATTATTTTGGCGTATGAAAAATATTTAATAGTTCAATATTTTTTAATTGGTAATTAATGTTTCATAAATAGTATTTTGGGCTATATAGTTTTTTTAAATGGTTAAATATATTTTAATTGGTATTTACTTTTTAATAATTCATATGTTTTTGGTTATGAAAAATATTTTATCGTTTAATATTTATTATTTGGTAATTAATATTTATTAATTATTATTTTTTGGTATTTATTATTAATGTATTGTTAATTAATTATTCTTTGGTAGTTATGTTTGTAATAATTATTTATTGGTATTTGTAAATAATTTTGAGTTATTTAATAATTAAATCACTAATTATTTTAAATAATTATTTTATTTATAACTATGTTATTTTTAACTTCTACGCTATCCAACACTTTCCCTACTGTTGCACCCTCTGGAGTTGGAATAGTAAATTTTATCCCTACGCTATCCGACACTTTCTGTACTGTTGCATTCTCTGGAGTTGGAATAGTAATTTTTACCTCTACGCTATCCAATACTTTCCCTGCTGTTGCACTCTCTGGAGTGGGAATAGTAATTTTTACCCCGTCGCTATCCAACACTTTCCCTACTGTTGCACTCTGTGGAGTTGGAATAGTAATTTTTACCCCTACACGATCCAACACTTTCCCTACTGTTGCACTCTCTGGAGTGGGAATAGTAATTTTTACCCCTACGCTATCCAACACTTTCCCTACTGTTGCACTCTCTGGAGTTGGAATAGTAATTTTTACCCTTACGCTATCCAACACTTTCCCTACTGTTGCACTCTCTGGAGTTGGAATAGTAATTTTTACCCCTACGCTATCCAACACTTTCCCTACTGTTGCACTCTCTGGAGTTGGAATAGTAATTTTTACCCCTACGCTATCCAAAACTTTCCCTACTGTTGCACTCTCTGGAGTGGGAATAGTAATTTTTACCCCTACGCTATCCAACACTTTCCCTACTGTTGCACTCTCTGGAGTGGGAATAGTAATTTTTACCCCTAGGCTATGCAACACTTTCCCTACTGTTGCACTCTGTGGAGTTGGAATAGTAATTTTTACCCCTACGCTATCCAACACTTTCCCTACTGTTGCACTCTCTGGAGTTGGAATAGTAATTTTTACCCCTCCGCTATCCAACACTTTCCCTACTGTTGCACTCTCTGGAGTGGGAATAGTAATTTTTACCCCTACGCTATCCAACACTTTCCCTATTGTTACACTCCCTGGAGTGGAAATAGTAATTTTTAGCTCTACGCTATCCAACATTTTCTTTACTGTTTTTTTTTGGAGCTGAAGTAGTAGTTTTATTGTCGGTGCTATTTAATATTTTTTGTATTATTTTAGCTAATGTAATATATAATTAATTTTAACAATATTCAAATTAAATGTAATTTTTTAAATGTGTTATATATAATTATTTAATTTTTATTCATGTTATTGTTTTATGTGTATGATGTATTTGTAATGTATAATAATTTTTAACAAGTTTTAAGTTATTAAAACAATCATTAAAATGTATTATTAAGTAAGTATATATATTATATATTATATGTATATGTTTAATGTTTTATTACATTATATATATTAATTATTAATTTTAAACATTATAACATATATTTAATTATGTTTATTTTATTTATAAGTATTATTTGGTTTATTTTACATATTTTTTTTTAACTAAAAAATACTTTATATTTTTAATAACGATATTTTTGACATTCTATATTTTATTTTCGATATTTTTGTACTTACCATGTTGTAGATAGGATCTCGATATTCTTGTCATCGATATTTTTGTGTCGATATTTTTGTAGGTCGATTTTCTGTCTGTCGATATTCTGTCAGACATTCATTCTCCAATATAAGATTGAGGCTATTAGCCTTTCTCATCTCTTGACTAAATAGGGAGATACCCACACTCTGTGCAAAATGGTCACTTAGTGCAATCTGGTGATTACAAACGTCAACGATACCTGAACAATACCGATTTGAAACCAAGATGAAATCTATTGTAGAAAAAATTCCACGACCGTTAAAAGTAGGACCAAAGGGAACGGGAGGACTACTTAAAGTGTTGGCAAATCCCAAATCAAATTGAAATACAATTTCATTTAAACTATCACCATACCTTGTATGCGGAAAATGGGGGAAAATAGTCTCCATATCATATGTGACTCCGCAAATCCCGGTATCCGAATGTTAAAATCCCCCCCAAACTATAATCAAATCTTTACTCCCTACCTCCTGCAAATTTTGCAAATGACAGCAAATAGTCCTTACAATCCCTTCTAATAAATTGTAGGGAACATTGTTATAATAGTTCACTGTTATTACTGTGCAGCTTGTATCTACCACTAGACTAATGATTTGATAAACACTATCCTCGAACAACATGTCAATTTTTTTTTACTTAGCTAGACTCGAAACATAAGTGCAGAGCCCCCCTTTAGCTCTACCATGCATGGAGGCTATGGCGGGTGTATATACAGTTTCATAGCCATTAATATGGGTCGGCTCAACCGCCCACGTTTCCTACAGACTGATGAGATCAAATTGCTGTATAAACTCATTCCACGGTCCATTTGTCATCTTTGATTTTAAACCAGCAACATTCCAAAACATAAAATTACATCTCTCATTTCCTCTGACACCTATATTAAAATCCGAACTTTCCTCTTCACTTGACATCATAGTGTTGTCCTCCAATGAGGTGGATAATATTGGCACAGTCATAGTTAATGGGGGAATAAAACTCGCATCATTAATAGTTGTGATATTTCCCTTACAGATACTCTCTGCCAAATCTATATCTAGTGTATCATGATATACTGTAATATCATGTAGACCAAATAAGTCTACTCTCCCCGTAGCATACTCAGCCTCCCAAGTCCTTGGCACTTCTTCCCTAATGCTTATGTTAGGAGTTAAGGCAACAGTGGGTTTCCCAAATGCATTATTCAAATACTTAGATTTGACTCCGTTATTGTCCGACCCCTTCTGTCAGTCCACTTCTTCCAGGCTAGGTAGTACATTAAAACGATTATGAGTGGGTATGCCATATCTTGTACTGTGATTTATCAACGGGACCACCCTACTCTGTACTCCATAGTCAAAATGGCTAGGTTTATAGAAATATCCTAGTGGAACAACATTAATCTGTTCTGCCGAAATTGGACTATTGCCCACCCTACTCAAGATTGACTGAATTAAGTGTGGGGTCTTAAAATTTAATATCACACAATCGCCAGCCAGATCCTTACGACCCCTTACTATCCAACTCACCCTTCTTGCCATTTT
Source organism: Triturus cristatus (assembly GCF_964204655.1). Classification (NCBI taxonomy): domain Eukaryota; kingdom Metazoa; phylum Chordata; class Amphibia; order Caudata; family Salamandridae; genus Triturus; species Triturus cristatus. The sequence continues at coordinate 310,199,295 of NC_140585.1, read as the reverse complement.
AAACTCTATAAAGAGTCTATCAGTTAAATCAGTCCTAGCCCCAAGCCAAGATAGCGATTTGTTTCTCAAACTTTCACATGACTCTACCATCCCCTTTCGTAATCTAGGGACATTAGCTAATACCACTGTGTAGGGGGTCGCCGCCGGAGGTAAATCTATATACATCACTTGTTTTTCAAGCTCCGGGCCCTCCATTGCTCTAAGATCTTTCATCACCTTTGGCCCCCCTATCTGATTATCTATACTTCCACTACGGGCAATTGGCTTGGGACAAGTCCCCACAATTCTGTTTCCAGTTGTCAATTGAACACTTGGAATAAGAGTGTTTGTGTGAATACTAGAATCTAAATGAGTATTCACTCTTCGAACGCACTGTGTGTCATTGGACTCGGGTAGAAACTCACATCTATTATGGCATTTGGATAAAACATCTTCTATAGCCCCAAATCTTCCACTCATTTTATTTAGAGTTTCCCTCAGATAAATATCAAGAGCTTCCAATTTATTTCTCACTTTTAGAACTTCATTCTGTGTGTGGGAATCAGAACTGGCTAGCGCCTTTTCCCAGCCACACATTTTACTCAATGCAGGAGTCCTGCCCTTTTTTGGTGCTTTTGTTTGCTTTAAATAGTTACCGGACCCTTTAAACTGGTGTCTCTCTTCTGCTTTGGTAGATTATCTGGATTTCTAGGTCGCTTCGAAGGCGGTTGGGGATCTCTCTCAGAATCACTATCTATGACATGATCTGAGATATTCACGACACACCCATTTCTACCATCTAGTCCGTCTAGACCACTAAGCATTCCCACCTGGTGATCATTTATCACTTTGTCATTATCACTAACAGATACGGTGGGACCCTCTACAATATTGTTCTTATCTGGGTTCATGGCCTCTTCTACAGTTAAAATTTGCTTTTCTATTGCACCCATTGCACCTGTCAGGTAATTTAATAAAGATAGACAAGGACCTTCCCCCGTTTTACTCTGCTTCTTTTGTGGTATGGTTGATGTTTTTCTCTTCCCCATACTGATCCAATTACGCGTTTGATAAGTTAATAGAATTAATTATATCTCCTTGATTACTATTGCAGAACTTAATCCTAGACTCAGTCACACACTTCATACAATAGAGACTATCAATACTTTCACAGAGTCCCTCGTGGTTACAGATACACAGATGGTCAGCCAATAAACTTGGTTTTCAATTGGTCCAGCACAGGTACAAATGCAGACAGTTCCCTTTGTCAGTCCATATGAAAAAATCAGGGGTACAGTACCTTCAAACAGAAAATGTCACAACAAACAACCAAGAGCCGTGGCCCAGCCCTGCCTCTTCCGGCCGATGACGGGCAAGGACGGGCCTACCCTTGGCCCGGGCTTCGCCAGGGCGAACCCGCGCGCGTCCCGCTCCGCAGGAACCCTGGCGGTGCTTTATGCACCAGTTGGCGCGAAGACGGTGCGCGGTTCCTGCCGCGAGTTCACTATTCTCCTGGGACTTGTGGTCCAATGGTATTCCGCGGTAGCTGTGGCAAGTTTTGGCGGTAGCTGTGGTAAGTATGGCAGGTGTGGCAGGTAGCAGAGAGCAGCAATAGCTGCGGTTGCAGCGTGACAGAGGTGACAAGTAAAGGAATGACCGGGCGTCCCGCGCCGTGGGAGCCCTGACGGTGCTTTATGCGCCAGCTGGTGCGAAGATGGTTCGCGGTTCCTGCCACGAGTTCGCTATGCCCCTGGGACTTGTGGTCCAATGGCAGTCCGTGGTAGCTGTGGCAAGTTTTGGTGGTAGCTGTGGCAAGTATGGCAGGTGTGGCAGGTAGCAGAGAGCGGCAATACCTGCAGTTGCAGTGTGACAGAGGTGGCAACAAGTAAAGGAATGACCGGGAGTACAGTGCAAGAAGCCACAGTGCAAAAGGAGTACAGTCCAAGAAGCCACATTGCAAGCATCAAGCAGAGGACAGCACAAGAAGCTACAGTGCAAGCTTGGAGCAGAGTACAGCGCAAGAAGCCACATTGCAAGCATCAAGCAGAGTACAGCGCAATAAGCTACAGTGCAAGCGTGGAGTAGAGTACAGCGCAAGAAGCCACAATGCAAGAGGAGTACAGTGCAAGAAGCCACATTGCAAGTGTCGAGTGGAGTACGGCGCAAGAAGCCATATTGCAAGCATCGAGCAGAGGACAGTGCAAGAAGCTACAGTGCAAGCGTGGAGCAGAGTACAGTGCAAGAAGCCACATTGCAAGCATCGAGAAAAGTACAGCGCAAGAAGCTACAGTGCAAGCGTGGAGCAGAGTACAGCCCAAGAAGCTGCAGTGCAAGAGGAGTACAGTACAAGAAGCAACATTGCAAGCATCATACGGATTACAGCGCAAGAAGCCATATAGCAAGCATCGAGTAGAGGACAGCGCAAGAGGCTTCCGTGCAAGCGTGGAGCAGAGTACAGCATAGGAAGCCACATTGCAAGCATCGAGCAGAGTACAGTGCAAGAAGCCACATTGCAAGCGTTGAGTGGCGTACAGCGCAAGAAGCTACAGTGCAAGCGTTGAGCGGAGTACAGTGCAAGAAGCAACATTGCAAGCATCATACGGATTACAGCGCAAGAAGCCATATAGCAAGCATCGAGTAGAGGACAGCGCAAGAGGCTTCCGTGCAAGCGTGGAGCAGAGTACAGCATAGGAAGCCACATTGCAAGCATCGAGCAGAGTACAGTGCAAGAAGCCACATTGCAAGCGTTGAGTGGCGTACAGTGCAAGAAGCTACAGTGCAAGCGTGGAGCAGAGTACAGTGCAAGAAGCCACATTGCAAGCGTTGAGTGGCGTACAGCGCAAGAAGCTACAGTGCAAGCGTGGAGCAGAGTACAGTGCAAGAAGCCACATTGCAAGCGTTGAGTGGCGTACAGCGCAAGAAGCTACAGTGCAAGCGTGGAGCAGAGTACAGTGCAAGAAGTCACATTGCAAGCGTTGAGTGGCGTACAGCGCAAGAAGCTACAGTACAAGCGTGGAGCAGAGTACAGTGCAAGAAGCCACATTGCAAGCGTTGAGTGGCGTACAGCGCAAGAAGCTACAGTACAAGCGTGGAGCAGAGTACAGTGCAAGAAGCCACATTGCAAGCGTTGAGTGGCGTACAGCGCAAGAAGCTACAGTGCAAGCGTTGAGCAGAGTACAGTGCAAGAAGCCACATTGCAAGCGTTGAGTGGCGTACAGCGCAAGAAGCTACAGTGCAAGCGTTGAGCAGAGTACAGTGCAAGAAGCCACATTGCAAGCGTTGAGTGGCGTACAGCGCAAGAAGCCACATTGCAAGCATCGAGCAGAGTACAACATAAGAACCACAGTGCAAGCTTTGAGCACAGTAAAACGCAAGAAGCCACAATGCAAGCGTCGAGTGGAGTGCAGTGCTAGAAGCCATAGTGCAAGAATCAAGCAGAGCACAGCGCAAGAAGCCACATTGCGAGCGGAGCACAGCACAAGAAGCCACATTGCGAGCGGAGCACAGCACTAGAAGCCACATTGCGAGCGGAGCACAGCACTAGAAGCCACATTGTAAGCGTCGAGCGGGGTACAGTGCAATTCAATTCAATATTTTGGTTTGGAACTCCTACGGAGGTCCACAAAAACACATCAATTCATTTAAAAAAGAGACAAACTTTACATACCATACAAAATTCTTTGTTATACATTGCTGCCTCCCAAGGGTAATTCTTATATCGAGCGTACTGTATAATATGCAAATAGTACAATAAATACATAAAACAATCAAATGTCCAACCAACTCACATATTATAACATTGGAATAAAACTACTATAAAAATGTCCTAATAAATAGACAAGAATGTTTTAAACCATTGATATATCTTATGACAAACCATTTCATTCGGGGGAGACAGAACCAGAGATCGCGCTTCCTGGGCAGAGTGAATATTAAATTTGATAAAAAATGGCTTTAAGAACACGTGCTTAGCACTTTGCAATTTTGTACATACAAATAAAACATGATTTAGAACTTGGATTTGTAATTGGCACATTTGGCAGATTCTTTTCTCTCTTGGTATTTTTTCCAAGATACCAGTAACTTCTCTTAGAGGCTGCAATTTAAGTCTCAGTAGGAGTATCGGCCTTCCAGTCCCGTGAGGCATATTCCAAGATAGATAAGGCTGTGGTTTATTCCCCAAGGCACTTCCACTGACCACCTCGTTTCTGGGCATGGACTGACTTAAAGCGACATCTCTAGCCAAACTGATAGAGGGAATGGACTTCTTTAAAAGCTATTTCAAAACAGACTTGGGCATAGGAGAAGCGGGGTTCAAACCAAAACCAAATATTTCATTTGCCCCTACAAAAGATCTAAAAAACGTTGATTGATCTTTTAATATGTCGAAAATCTTTATTCTCAGGGCAGCCCTAAGTGTGCCTTCCTCCCCCCAGGAGAGGGAATTTCAAGCATAAAGTAAAAGACGAAACTAAACCAAATTCGAGACGTAGTACATGTGAAGCGGCCAAAGAATTTAAATTGCAAATTTGACGCAGGATTTGTCATTCTACCTTATCAAAGGAGAGCCAATAATTCATATCTAATACCTCGGCAGCGCAAGAAGCCATATTGCAAGAGTTGAGCAGAGTACAGTGCAACAACCCACATTGCAAGTGTCGAGTGAGTACAGCGCAAGAAGCTGCAGTGCAAACACCGAGCGGAGTACAGCGCAACAAGCCACATTGCAGGCGTCAAGCGAGTACAGCACAAGAAGCCACAGTGCAAGCGTCAAGCGAGTACAGTGCAAGAAGCTACAGTGCAAGGGTTGAGCAAGTACAGTGCAGGCAAGTGTCGAGCGGAGTACAGTGCAAGAAGCCACAATTAAGCATCGAGCGGAGTACAGTGCAAGAAGCCACAGTGCAAGCGCGGAGCGGAGTACAGTGCTAGGAGATACCGTGCAAGCACAGAGCAAAATACAGCGCAAGAAGTCACATTGCAAGCTTCGAGCGGAGTACAGCGCCAGAATCTACAAGCATTGAGCGAGTACAGTGCAAGAAGCCACATTTAAGCATTGAGCGGCGTACAGTGCAAGAAGCCACAGTGCAAGCTTCGAGCGGAGTACAGTGCAAGAAGCTACCATGCAAGCACAGAGCGGAATACAGCACAAGAAGTCACATTGCAAGTTTCGAGCGGAGTACAGTGCAAGAAGCCACAGAGCAAGTGCGGAGCAGAGTACAGCGCAAGAAGTCACATTGCAAGCTTCGAGCAGAGTACAGCGTCAGAAGCTACAGTGCAAGTGTCGAGCGGAGTACAGTGCAAGAAGCCACAATTAAGCATCGAGCGGGGTACAGTGCAAGAAGCCACAGTGCAAGTGCGGAGCGGAGTACAGTGCTAGGAGATACCGTGCAAGCACAGAGCAGAATACAGCGCAAGAAGTCACATTGCAAGCTTCGAGCGGAGTACAGCGCCAGAATCTACAAGCATTGAGCGAGTACAGTGCAAGAAGCCACATTTAAGCATTGAGCGGCGTACAGTGCAAGAAGCCACAGTGCAAGCTTCGAGCGGAGTACAGTGCAAGAAGCTACCATGCAAGCACAGAGCGGAATACAGCACAAGAAGTCACATTGCAAGTTTCGAGCGGAGTACAGTGCAAGAAGCCACAGAGCAAGTGCGGAGCAGAGTACAGCGCAAGAAGTCACATTGCAAGCTTCGAGCAGAGTACAGCGTCAGAAGCTACAGTGCAAGTGTCGAGCGGAGTACAGTGCAAGAAGCCACAATTAAGCATCGAGCGGGGTACAGTGCAAGAAGCCACAGTGCAAGCGCGGAGCGGAGTACAGTGCAAGAAGCTACCATGCAAGCACAGAGCGGAATACAGCGCAAGAAGTCACATTGCAAGCTTCGAGCGGAGTACAGCGCCAGAATCTACAAGCATTGAGCGAGTACAGTGCAAGAAGCCACATTTAAGCATTGAGCGGCGTACAGTGCAAGAAGCCACAGTGCAAGCGCGGAGCGGAGTACAGTGCAAGAAGCTACCATGCAAGCACAGAGCGGAATACAGCACAAGAAGTCACATTGCAAGCTTCGAGCGGAGTACAGTGCAAGAAGCCACAGAGCAAGTGCGGAGCAGAGTACAGCGCAAGAAGTCACATTGCAAGCTTCGAGCAGAGTACAGCGTCAGAAGCTACAGTGCAAGTGTCGAGCGGAGTACAGTGCAAGAAGCCACAATTAAGCATCGAGCGGGGTACAGTGCAAGAAGCCACAGTGCAAGCGCGGAGCGGAGTACAGTGCAAGAAGCCACAGTGCAAGCGCGGAGCGGAGTACAGCACAAGAAGTCACATTGCAAGCTTCAAGCGGAGTACAGAGCAAGAAGCTACCATGCAAGCACGGAGCGGAATACAGCGCAAGAAGTCACATTGCAAGCTTCGAGCAGAGTACAGCGTCAAAAGCTACAGTGCAAGCGTCAAGCGAGTACAGCGCCAGAAGCCACATTTAATCATCATGCGGAATACAGTGCAAGAAGCCACAGTGCAAGCGTGGAGCAGAGTACAGTGCAATAAGCCACAGTGCAAGCTTCGAGTGGAGTACAGCACCAGAAGATATAATGCAAGCGTCAAGTGGAGTACAGCACAACAAGCCACATCGCAAGCATCGAGCCATAGCTGCCAGGGTTTCAGATTGATTACGTGTGACATTTTCATAATTTCAGTGTAATTATGAGTGACATTCAACAACTGCGAGTGGCACTTTCTTGTGAGCGAAATCAAGCAATTGGGCCGGATTGGCGGTGAGAAGTCTTTGCCGGAGTTGTAGAAGCAATGTCAAGACGTCCTGCAGGACTCTGTGTTTAGCGGGTTGTAGTCTTTTGCATAGGGTTACTAAACCCACTAATCCCCACCTCTCTGGCTGGGCTGTTGCAATGTGCTTCAGGCCACACTGCAGCGCGGCGCTATAATGTGGCGCTGTGCTCACTTTCACTAAAGCGTCTCTCTGCTTATGGGCCCTGGCCAGTGGATGTCAGCAGGGCGGACAAGTTTTCAGTATACTTATGTGTGACATTACAATATTTTGCATTGTGATTATGTGTGGCATTTTATATCTTATGTGAGAAACTGAGTGACATTTTCCCACACTGGCCGAATGAAGCAATTTGGCTTGCTCTATTTTTAATCATATAGGCAACCCCATTTTGACGGTGCTGAGAGCTCTACTTCAGTTCAGATCCAAATCCTCTTTTCCCAGCCCAGACGTCGTATGTAGTCTCTTTTCCAGTACCTTTAGGTAAACGCTCACTTCCATCCCTGATAGATACTTTCTCTCATGCTATCTTTGCCAACCTCACTCACTTTCCCTCTACACTATTCTTGTTTGTTTTCTCTCTTGCACACCTCAACGTGGTATCTTTTCCTTCTCAAGCAGTTCCTCCCTGCCGGTGCTCTCTCTGTCCCACCACAGCTGTGCCTTGTCATCCTCCTGTAAACCCTCCATTCTTGCAGGTTATGCCTGTGATGTCTCAGTAGCCTGCTTCCCTCAGAGGACTCTTCTTCACCCTTCCCCCAAGCACCTCTCCGTTGTCCTTGTCCACTATGCCCTCCTAGTTAACCGTTTTTCTCTCAGGTAGTTTTGCCCCGGGCTGTAATACATGCTAGCCTCTTTCTTATACGTCTTGTGTACCTCTGCAGCACCCTTTGCACCCAGGCACCTACCATGTTAGACAATCGGAGCCAGCACTTTCCATGCAGTAATCTGAATTAATGATTGGTACATCAAACAATAAAGCATGTAACCAAAGGCGTGCAAAAATTATTAAACTAAAAAACAATGTCTAACTTCTGTCCCGCAAACAGTGTGACCCACACCTGCTTGTATGTGGTGTGAAGTGCTGGCCTCAGCCATTGGACTGTCAGCGCAGTGTGACCCGCTCCTGCTTGTATGTGGTGTGAAGTGCTGGCCACAGCACTTGGACTGTCAGCGCAGTGTGTGACCCACACCTGCTTGTATGTGGTGTGAAGTGCTGGCCGCAGCACTTGTACTGTCAGCGCAGAGTGACCCGCTCCTGTTTGTATGTGGTGTGAAGTGCAGGCCACAGCACTTGGACTGTCAGCGCAGTGTGTGACCCACACCTGCTTGTATGTGGTGTGAAGTGCAGGCCACAGCACTTGGACTGTCAGCGCAGTGTGTGACCCACACCTGCTTGTATGTGGTGTGAAGTGCTGGCCGCAGCACTTGTACTGTCAGCGCAGTGTGACCCGCTCCTGTTTGTATGTGGTGTGAAGTGCAGGCCACAGCACTTGGACTGTCAGCGCAGTGTGTGACCCACACCTGCTTGTATGTGGTGTGAAGTGCTGGCCGCAGCACTTGTACTGTCAGCGCAGAGTGACCCGCTCCTGTTTGTATGTGGTGTGAAGTGCAGGCCACAGCACTTGGACTGTCAGCGCAGTGTGTGACCCACACCTGCTTGTATGTGGTGTGAAGTGCTGGCGGCAGCACTTGGACTGTCAGCGCAGTGTGACCCGCTCCTGTTTGTATGTGGTGTGAAGTGCTGGCCTCAGCCCTTGGACTGTCAGCGCAGTGTGACCCGCTCGTGCTTTTATGTGGTGTGAAGTGCTGGCCGCAGCACTTGGACTGTCAGTGCAGTGTGACCCGCTCCTGCTTTCATGTGGTGTGAAGTGCTGGCGGCAGCACTTGGACTGTCAGGGCGGTGTGACCCGCTCCTGTTTGTATGTGGTGTGAAGTGCAGGCCACAGCACTCGGACTGTCAGCGCAGTGTGTGACCCACACCTGCTTGTATGTGGTGTAAAGTGCTGGCCACAGCACTTGGACTGTCAGCGCGATTTGTGACCCGCTCCTGTTTGTATGTGGTGTGAAGTGCTGGCCTCAGCACTTGGACTGTCAGCGCAGTGTGACCCGCTCCTGTTTGTATGTGGTGTGAAGTGCTGGCCTCAGCCCTTGGACTGTCAGCGCAGTGTGACCCGCTCCTGTTTGTATGTGGTGTGAAGTGCTGGCCGCAGCACTTGGACTGTCAGCGCAGTGTGACCCGCTCCTGCTTTCATGTGGTGTGAAGTGCTGGCCTCAGCCCTTGGACTGTCAGCGCAGTGTGACCCGCTCCTGTTTGTATGTGGTGTGAAGTGCTGGCCTCAGCCCTTGGACTGTCAGCGCAGTGTGACCCGCTCCTGTTTGTATGTGGTGTGAAGTGCTGGCCGCAGCACTTGGACTGTCAGCGCAGTGTGACCCGCTCCTGCTTTCATGTGGTGTGAAGTGCTGGCGGCAGCATTTGTACTTTCTGCGCAGTGTGACCCGCTCCTGTTTGTATGTGGTGTGAAGTGCTGGCGGCAGCACTTGGACTGTCAGCGGAGTGTGACCCGCTCCTGTTTGTATGTGGTGTGAAGTGTTGGCGGCAGCACTTGGACTGTCAGCGCAGTGTGACCCGCTCCTGTTTGTATGTGGTGTGAAGTGCTGGCCGCAGCACTTGGATTGTCAGAGCTGTGCTTGCTGGCTCTCCTCCTGCCTCTGCTGGGCCAGCGGGTTCTGTACCAGTCAAGATGTCTCTCCGATGAGTGATTCGACTGCTGGACCAGAGGCTCTCTCTGCAGCGAGTCAGCAGAGGACAGGGACGGTAGCTCCGACCTCCACCGGGTCCCTTTGCAGACCTATGTGCTCTATAGTCCAGGGGATACCCATACACATGGGGATTGTGTAAGGAGGGAATGGAGTGGAACCGCCTCGCTTGTGAGTGCCCTGGATCACAAAGAATACAAGATCAGTGCCAGAGGCTGGGGCTCACTCATTGATAGCTTCTGTCTATCTGGCAAAGAGCATCCAGTCATGACGCTTTGGCTTAGCGCCTAGAAGTGGGCATTGCTAGGGCTCAGGCATGAGTAACGAGCTGTGGCTATGGGTCTGGTTCGAGGCACACCCTCAGAAAGGCAACTGACTGCACTGTGTCAAACCTCCACATCACTGTAAGTTGCAACTGAGTTCAGCCCTGGTCTCCCCTGTCCAACTCACTCTGCCTCTTCAACAAGCCAGCCCTGCTGCAGCTGTCAGGCTCTCCTGCAGCATAGAGCAGCATCAGGGGCAGGCGTGGACAAGGCCTATGCCACTCGACTACACCGGCGGCAGGAGGCATGGCAACAAGGAAAAACAAACAAAAAAAATCAAAAACAAATGTGCGTTCGTCGCATCAGTGACTGCCTGGGGCCAGCAGCAAAAAACAGACCCTGCAGCATGGCCACAGTGGGGTGGTGCTTGCTGAAAAATATCAGCAGGCAAGGCACCGCCCCCTAGGACCCCCATGAAGGCGCATCTGGATTCCTTCGGGTTTTATTGCTTTCATCACCTTCACCCCAGACAGTGTACTGAGAGAGAACGTGACCGGTGCATTCATTAAACAGTACAAGAATGAAATGGAAGACTTAAAACAAAGAGGGACTCATTTATGGCTTTTTTGCCATAGGGCAGCGCAGCAGTCCTTGCTTTTCCCCTGCGCCGGGCTACTGTGCGCTAACGCAGGCACAAAAACACAAGAGGCTTTTTTTCTCTCTCTATGTGTGCTGCATTCTGCAAAAGAAAAACAAGGAGAACAAGGAGAAATAAAGATATTTCTCCTTGTTGTGCCTCCCTTATGCCTGCGTATGTTTTTGGCCCTACCCTAGACTTATGATCTCTTGTAAATCTGTGGCAGTGTCAAAAAGCCATAGATGTTGCTGGGGACGCCCCCAGCAACACCCATAGAACGCCCCTTCCACACAATTTTTTGCATGAAAAGGGGTCATATTTATGAGGCCATGTAACATGGCTTTACATGGCCTTATAAATATCCCAGTGGCACATTGCGCCACTGGAACATCAAAAAAGTAAACAAAGCAAACTCTCTAGGCACAGCTGGCAGAGTGTGCGCCCTTCTTAAATGCACAACACTGCAGCCTCGTTGAGCATGCTTTGTAGGGGGTCTAAGGCACTATAAATGTGTGACTAAGGTATTTTAGTGCAGTGATGCGGGCACCAGCTCTAAAATATGCGCGTGGCTTTGCCTGTCCTTGTAAATATGGCCACTTTACACACAGCACTTTGAGTGAAAGTGGCGCTCCATGGGTGCTGCTGTGGGTGTTCCCATGGAACGAGACACATTTCCAGATTTACGAGGAATCGTAAATCTGGAAATACGTGTCAATGCTACGCCTCTCCAGGGGAGGCGTAGGGAGGCGCAACAAGGAGAAATGTTTTCATTTCTCCTCGTTTTTTCCTCTTTCAATGCGTGTTGCATTCTACAGCACGCATTGAAAGAGGAAAATGCCTGTAGTGATTGTTTTTGTGCAGGAAGGTGCTCCTTCCTGCACAAAAACAATCTCCCCATGAAGCAGGCATCCTTGCACCATGGTCCAACGGTGCCTGCGACGGCCCATGGCTGCAGTTTGTGCGCCAGCACAGGGGTAAGCACAGAGATGTGACATTCTGTGGTAAATATGTCGCATCCCTGTGCTTGAAAGTGCTGCAGCGTGGCGCAGCCAAAGGGCGTGCGTTGCTGCAGTCCGGCCCTTTCTCGTAAATCTGCCTCTGAGTATCTTTATCCCCTGTGGGACCTGGGAAAACTGAACAGTATCATGGAATGTGTTCAGCTCTAAACTCCAATTTCTACACAACGAGAATGACTATTTCCAACCACTGGTACACCCAAACAACTCAAGATATATTCGTTTAGCTCCGATTTCATCTAAGGCTTTCCGCTCCAGCTCCCCAAACCCCAAACAAATTACAAGTCCCCAAGTCCCGGCCCACTAACCTGCACAAAAGTCATTTAAAAAAGCGCAAATTCGCATTTATGTAGCCTTCTAGCCCCATCCGAATGCTCTACCAACATATTTATATGGAAATGTGGTCGATCATGTTACGCAAAAATGTAAAACCTCCAATTCAGAACCCTGTGTCATACTTCACGTTGAAATCAGGTATTGCTTCTGGAGCAGAGAGAGCAGCTCGATGCAGGCGCCCTCATTGGACAAAAAAATGTCCTGAAATAGCACCCCTTTATAAGATGTCTGGGTGTTTCAAAACGTATTTTTATCGCGAAAAGGGTAATAAACTAGCCCGCTCATTGGCCAAGAGCCGCCTCCAATCGCAAACGTTTATTTGTCATCAAAGTTGTGAGCTTAAATCATTATTACGGAACGGTGAGGAAACCGTTCATAAACACATATCATGCGCCACTAGCCAGAGACACCGACCAGAGCGTAAACTGCCAGACGTGTGTACTCAGTGGACCAAGAAACTCTCCAATAGCAAGTGGAGAGGATGTGGGAGGGGAGAGGATGTGGGAGGGGAGGGGATGTGGTCCCTCGGCTAGACTGCCAACTTTGGTGCTGGAAACCAGGGTTCGAGCCTGGGGGTGCGTCCACATCCTGTGATTTTGGGCAAATCACTTAATCTCCCCGTGCCTGAATGTGTAATGTAAATATGGTGCTCATGTAAAGCGCTCCAATACCTTCGGGTCGAGTTCGCGCTATATAAATATGCAACAAAAAAAGTCTCCCTATCATCCGTACTTCCTGAAACGTCCATGATGTTGACCAAAGAGGGGCCCTCATTGGACAAAAAATACCATCCAATAGCTTGTCTCTATAAGGTGTCTAAGTATGTCAAACTCTGTAACAAGTTGCAAGGAAGGGTGGCAGTCCTAGTTGTGAACGAATTTCACGAAAACATTATTCTATGTCAGTCCGCGGAGGCTCCGATTATGCTTCTCTAACTTTACTGACATACACAGCAGCCAATAAAACAACTTTAAACTGGCATGACCCGGAAGGACAACCCCTTCCTGTGTGTGCACCAATCATAACACAGTCCAGAACAATAAGAGTGTCCGACAAAGCCATAACTTCCTCTTTCTTTGCTGCTGCAGCAGCAGATAAGTGCCTTTCCCTTATTTTCTTATCATAATTGGTAACGATTGTGGGGAGGTTATATTGGATTAGCGATGGTATTAAAGATTGTTTTGCTGATAGTTCATTGTCCTTACAGTGTTGTAATGATTTCCGCAATGTTTTTATGCCTCGGTCCCTCAGGGAAATGCGTGTAGTGGCGACGCGCGCTCGGGTGTTGTTTACGATCAGCGTGTGTCGCTAGGGGGCGGTGGAGCAGGAGGAGGAAGACGCGAGTCTCTCGTGCACAGAGAGCGGTCGCGTCGTAGCCCCGGTGTTCTGCTTGGGTTTTCGGATCAGATAGAACCCGCTCATCAGAGCCTCACTAACCCAGCCAGAACGTTACCCCCTCCCTAGAACCTATTTACAATCCTGCAACCACATATATCTATCGCCTAAGGACAGGGGATTCCTACTATGCATACCAAGACCTCACAATCGGCGGCCTCGCGATCCCATACGGATCCAGACCTTTCTGCCCATACGACAGTATCACAAGTGGCGGCCTCGCGGTCCCATACGAACCCAGACCTCTCTGCCCATACAACAGTATCACAAGTGGCGGCCTCGCGGTCCCATACGAACCCAGACCTCCCTACCCAGACGGCAGTCTCAGCACAATCGGCGGCCTTGCGATCCCCTACGAATCCAGACCTCTCTGCCCATACGACAGTATCACAAGTGGCGGCCTCGCGGTCCCATACGAACCCAGACCTCTCTGCCCATACGACAGTATCAGCACAATCGGCAGCCTCGCGATCCCCTACGAATCCAGACCTCTCTGCCCATACGACAGTATCACAAGTGGCGGCCTCGCGGTCCCATACGAACCCAGACCTCTCTGCCCATACGACAGTATCACAAGTGGCGGCCTCGCGGTCCCATACGAACCCAGACCTGCACCTGCGCGCCATGAGAGGTACTTCACCTGTTTTAATTACATTTTGGCAGTCCACGCGGCACCCCTTTACACTAACCTGCTCCCTGCTGACGAGAGGCAACTACCTCGAAACACGTGTCCAGGGATGGCTAATGCAACACATACTTTTCTACATACATCGTGGCATAGGCGTACTCGCCGTCGCCACTACATCTACCACAGTTCCTTGGGGCAACTTGCTGGTGTGACGAGCAGAGTGCGACCAACTTTTGAATCATTTGTCACGGCTCCCTTGAGCCAACGGGCTGACGAGCCTTGGACCTGCACCTGCGCGCCATGAGAGGTACTTCACCTGTTTTAATTACATTTTGGCAGTCCACGCGGCACCCCTTTACACTAACCTGCTCCCTGCTGACGAGAGGCAACTACCTCGAAACACGTGTCCAGGGATGGCTAATGCAACACATACTTTTCTACATACATCGTGGCATAGGCGTACTCGCCGTCGCCACTACATCTACCACAGTTCCCTGGGGGCAACTTGCTGGTGTGACGAGCAGAGTGCGACCAACTTTTGAATCATTTGTCACGGCTCCCTTGAGCCAACGGGCTGACGAGCCTTGGACCTGCACCTGCGCGCCATGAGAGGTACTTCACCTGTTTTAATTACATTTTGGCAGTCCACGCGGCACCCCTTTACACTAACCTGCTCCCTGCTGACGAGAGGCAACTACCTCGAAACACGTGTCCAGGGATGGCTAATGCAACACATACTTTTCTACATACATCGTGGCATAGGCGTACTCGCCGTCGCCACTACATCTACCACAGTTCCTTGGGGCAACTTGCTGGTGTGACGAGCAGAGTGCGACCAACTTTTGAATCATTTGTCACGGCTCCCTTGAGCCAACGGGCTGACGAGCCTTGGACCTGCACCTGCGCGCCATGAGAGGTACTTCACCTGTTTTAATTACATTTTGGCAGTCCACGCGGCACCCCTTTACACTAACCTGCTCCCTGCTGACGAGAGGCAACTACCTCGAAACACGTGTCCAGGGATGGCTAATGCAACACATACTTTTCTACATACATCGTGGCATAGGCGTACTCGCCGTCGCCACTACATCTACCACAGTTCCTTGGGGCAACCTGCTGGTGTGACGAGCAGAGTGCGACCAACTTTTGAATCATTTGTCACGGCTCCCTTGAGCCAACGGGCTGACGAGCCTTGGACCTGCACCTGCGCGCCATGAGAGGTACTTCACCTGTTTTAATTACATTTTGGCAGTCCACGCGGCACCCCTTTACACTAACCTGCTCCCTGCTGACGAGAGGCAACTACCTCGAAACACGTGTCCAGGGATGGCTAATGCAACACATACTTTTCTACATACATCGTGGCATAGGCGTACTCGCCGTCGCCACTACATCTACCACAGTTCCTTGGGGCAACTTGCTGGTGTGACGAGCAGAGTGCGACCAACTTTTGAATCATTTGTCACGGCTCCCTTGAGCCAACGGGCTGACGAGCCTTGGACCTGCACCTGCGCGCCATGAGAGGTACTTCACCTGTTTTAATTACATTTTGGCAGTCCACGCGGCACCCCTTTACACTAACCTGCTCCCTGCTGACGAGAGGCAACTACCTCGAAACACGTGTCCAGGGATGGCTAATGCAACACATACTTTTCTACATACATCGTGGCATAGGCGTACTCGCCGTCGCCACTACATCTACCACAGTTCCTTGGGGCAACTTGCTGGTGTGACGAGCAGAGTGCGACCAACTTTTGAATCATTTGTCACGGCTCCCTTGAGCCAACGGGCTGACGAGCCTTGGACCTGCACCTGCGCGCCATGAGAGGTACTTCACCTGTTTTAATTACATTTTGGCAGTCCACGCGGAACCCCTTTACACTAACCTGCTCCCTGCTGACGAGAGGCAACTACCTCGAAACACGTGTCCAGGGATGGCTAATGCAACACATACTTTTCTACATACATCGTGGCATAGGCGTACTCGCCGTCGCCACTACATCTACCACAGTTCCTTGGGGCAACTTGCTGGTGTGACGAGCAGAGTGCGACCAACTTTTGAATCACGAACCCAGACCTCTCTGCCCGTACGACAGTATCACAAGTGGCGGCCTCGCGGTCCCATACGAACCCAGACCTCTCTACCCAGACGGCAGTCTCAGCACAATCGGCGGCCTCGCGATCCCCTACGAATCCAGACCTCTCTACCTAGACGGCAGTCTCATACGACAGTTCATCCTATGATCACCATAACATACAAAAAGGGAATCAGTCTCACTATTCATCAGATCACACAAGGATTGCCAGTTCGGGCATAGCCTGTTCTCAGGTTTGAGGGGCTCCTCTTTCCCTTATTCAGTTACCACTTACCTGATCAGGGTTAACATCTGTTCATGTAGCCGCAGCTGACTAGAAGAATAGGCTACCCTCTTATACAAGAACACACAGCACATGTTGGTTCACTACAAACTGGATACTTTATTACTCATTGCATACACAATCACATAACATTACGATATAACACATAACCTGCAAAGAAAAGTGAAAGATTAAGTTGTACACTCTAATAAGAAAGGGTCGACATCACCTTAGTAGTATGTAGCCTGCACTCAGTGGTCATCTAGGCTCCCTTCTCGTCTGTGCCTCGGCTCGCCTGGAATCACCCTTCTCCGAGTCACTGGGACCTCTTCCTTATCGGCTACTCTCTCCTCTCTGGCTATTCTGTTAGGAAAGCATCTGTCTCTCAGTTCTTCTCCGCCTTCAAGATGGCGTCTGTCTTCCCTGGAATAAGTAGTAGCTTTACTGCTAACGGCTAGATGCCGCCTACGGACTGAACATGTAACTGCCTCAGACTTTCACTAATATAGAGGTGCGTTTCCTCATGGAAAATTCCGGCCTGTAACCTGCCGCCCACCAAATTCTTGTACCTCCCCGTACCAAGGACACGTTCCCAGCCGGCCGGCCTGATGTAGTGTCTTCGGCATGAAGAAAAATACAATCCTTCGATAAGGGCCGGCCTGAACCGGTTCTCTCCAAGCGAATAACACCTCATAACTAAAACATCACATTTGATCTAGAAGCATCCCAAGCTGCCGGAGCAGAAAGAAAGATGGAGTCTCTCCCGTTTGAGGCCTACCAGGCCTGAATTCAGCACAGCTCCATGAAATACCCTCACTACAGGATAGGTTATCCCTAATACTAACAAATCTATCCCCTAGGCTATGTGTGCAAGCCCTGATCTATGGGGAAGAGCACAGAATCATGTCGAAGTGCCTAGTAAATAGGCTCCATTCACTACTCTAACCCTTAGGCTTGAATGGTAAGAGACTGAAGTCACATTCAATCACTTGAATCACAAGAAGGCCGGGAAAATCGAGCAGAACATTTCACCCTTGACTTCAGTCTATTATACATTCATTAAACAGAACTAACATCTGTGGAAGAATAATATGAAACAAGACTAACTGATCTATGTCTAGTACCAGGTGTGCAGAATTGAAGTAGTGAAGGAATACACTGAATAAAGCAACAGATAGAAATCAAAATGCCGATAGTAATCAGAATACCTCCTAATATTTGACGTAACAAATGCAAATCAGGTAACCAATTAAAGAGCCAGTCAAACCAGCCCTGGTCAATGTGTTTTCTAACTTCTTCTGTCAAGTCATGTAATCTATCAATGTGAACCTGAATGGATTTTGTATGATCCGACAAGTTAAAACAACAAAGACCCTCAAAATCAGAACAATCGTGTCCATGTTTAAGCAAAAGATAATCAATGGCCGCTCGATTTTGTAAGATAGCCCTTCGTTCACCCTGGGCGTCTAATAGCATGTCAGACAGGATTGTAGAAGTATGATTGATGGATTTTACCCTCCAGCAGGCCATTTTCCCAATAGATTTGGCATTATAAACTGCCAAAGCAGGAACACCAACAATTGAAACAGCCAGGCTAAGGTATTCAGACTTGGAATATAAATGCAAAGATGAGTCACAATCCTCCTGTAACCTCACTGTATCTCGGATCACACGAGAGTTGGCATTCGGATGTGACGAGAACATGAGTAAGCTCAGTCTAGTAATAGCACAAGGGCCTCCAGAAATATTTGCGGGGATATATGGCCAGGAAGTATTACCACATGAGAAAAGCCATCCGGCAGGTAGTAACATCGTGCGATAGTGACTGGGGGTAACTACCATACTCTTGCAAGTCATGTTATTCTGAACAGAAGTACATGTTTTCGGTGTCCTTTGAAAGCACAAAGTTCGTTCATGAGCGGTGAATGAAGTGGCACCTTTCAATTTTAAACGCATACATTCAGAAATCGCACTAGGATCACAAGTAAGGAAAAAACATAAATCACCTTGTGTGATATTATAGGTAACTATTTGGGACTGGACAGGCGGTATCGGGTCTGACAGTACAGTACACAAGGGGCAAAACTCATGGGCAGCGAAATCGCCCAGAAGAACATTGGGGCGAGCATTTGTTATATTAAAAATATGAGTCAGAGTCTCCAATGAAGCAGGGACAGCAACCAAACAAGTTGCCAGTATATCAGTTACCGATCTCATCGGTGTCAGGCAGAAATGAGGGGTCTTCGTCACTTGCTTGGCCAATGTAACCCAAAAGTTTGGCGACGAATCCCACGCAGCGAAGGAACGCGACACTCGGGTTCTCAACTCAGCCCGGGTTGATGGGATCCCTCCTCTCTCGTCGTACCATCCCAAAAGGAGTCCAACGCCGACACATCCTGCAGCAACAGTCCAAAGAATGATCTGAAAAAGAATCAAATACAGGCATTATTCATTCTCGTAAGTAACATTTGTCAGCCGGGACTGCTTCCCAGCTATCTTTCCCTGGTCTCATAACTAAAATGGTGTTGTCTTGACCGGTTGCAATCACTTCTGCTTGTTCAGGGGGATTCTTAGGCGACTGCACCCAAACTCTGGCCCCAGGATTATCTGTGGAGCCAAAACCTTTCTGGCCTCGTACAGTTAGCAACGTTGGGGCAGTGCCTTTTGTGATCTCACCACTGAAAACAGGCATTATTAGCAATTGAGCCACTCGGTCAGTTTTATGTATCAGTAAGTCAACCTCACTGCTATTCAGCAGGAGCACCTTAATCTCTCCCTGATAATCACTATCAATGATTCCTCCAAGCACCTGAATGCCTTTTACAGCCAGCCCCGATCTAGGGGCAATTAATCCGAAATTTCCAGGTGGTATCTGAACACCAACACCTGTTTCAATGATGACTCGATCTTTACTTTTTATAATGGTGTCATCCATGGCATGCAAGTCTAAACCTGCCGACCCTGGGGTCGCTCTGCATGGAGCCAAAGCTCCGGGAGTAATCTCCCAGTACATCACAGTCTCTCTGATCTCAGTGGGCTTAGCATCAACATTCGGAGGAAACAAACAAATAAGTGGGGATTCAGCATTTAGAAAAGGACGGTTATTCAAAATCAATAGCGCTTGAGGCAAAAAATCTCGCCAATTCTTATACTTGTCATCTGTTAATTTGCGCAGTTGGTCTTTCAGCAGGCCATTCAACCTCTCCACAAGACCCGAGGCCTGTGGATAATATGGTATATGAAACACCCATTCAATATTGTTTTCCACACAGAATTCCTGTACCAATCTTCCACGAAAATGGGATGCATTATCAGATTGAATTTGGAATGGCACACCATAATACATCATAATCAATTCCAATGTTTTAATAGTATTCAATTGGGTAGCTTGCTTACAGGGAAGGGCCACCAACAGGCCACTGTATGTATCAACAATGGTGCAAACATATTGACAATTCCTACTCATAGGAAGTGGACCAATGTAAACAATCTGCCAAATTTGAGCGGGCAATTTCCCGCGATGTAAATGACCTTTAACAATTTGGGGCACTTTGCGCTGCCTGATATGCTGACAAATGGGACAATGTAGAATAACATTTTTAATTAAATCTAGGGGAATATAAATTCCTCGATCAGCAGCCCACCTGCTAGTGGCTTTCTCTCCAAAGTGTCCTGCTTTCTGGTGGGCCCATTTCGCCAATCCCGCAATATCAGAATCTTGCGTGTCCACCACTGCCTCAGCAATTTTAGATTTCTCATCTGCAATGTTATGAAAGAATTTGTCAAGAGAGTCTATCGGGGTATGAGCATCCACATGGAAGATTGTAACAGTACTCTGTGGGAGCATTTCCCAAATCTCCTGCCATAATTCTTTTCCCCACAATTCCTTGGAATGGATTTTCCAACTATGGGAATGCCAAGTCGGTAACCAAACTGCCAGTCCATTGGCAGTAGACCAAGAATCGGTAAAAATATGACATGTGCCAGGTAAGTCTTGTTTCAGAACTTGATAAACAGCATAGAGTTCAGCAAATTGACTGCTCTTACCCTCACCAGTTGTACTCAGCAATTTTTGTGTGATCGGATTATAGGACACTGCCTTCCAATGCCGTTTCGTTCCTATGAACCTTGCTGAACCATCCGTAAACCAGACATGGTTTCTGTCCTCTGCGGACAGATCATCAAAAGGTTTACCCCACTTAACAGGAGACTCCTGTACTAAAGGTACGGAACATTCACTCTCAGTTTCAGTTGATGGCGCCCGTGCCACCTGCTCATGCAAAGATGCAACTCCTTTTTGTCCCACACGTGCCCTGTCTTGTATATACCATTTCCATTTAATCACACTCGCCTCTTGAGCGTGTCCAATCCGGTGAGTTTTCGGCGAACTCATAACCCACTGCATGATAGGAATTTCAGGTCGCAAAACTATATCATGTCCCAAAGTCAATTGCTCGGTATCCACCAGAGCCCAATAACATGCAAGTAACTGTTTCTCAAAAGGTGTATAACGCTCACCAGCATCAGGTAACTTTTTGGTCCAGAAACCTAACGGTACTCTACTCTTGCCTTGTTTCTGCCACAAACTCCAATTCGCATAAAGGCCTTGTACAGACACATTCAAATCCACCTCACCATCACATACAGGCCATAAATCCAGAGCATGCTGAATTGCTTCTTTTGCCAGACTGAACGCATCTTGCTGTGTTTACCCCATTCAAATGCATTCTTTTTACGAGTGACCTGGTACAAAGGGGCCAATATTTGACTCAAATGAGGAATATGCTGGCGCCAAAATCCAAACAAACCAATGAAGCTTTGGGCTTCTTTCCTATTTCTCGGAACTGCAAAATCAAGAATTTTCTGTTTAACCTGAGGGATCACTTCTCGGTGCCCTTCATGCCAATTAATACCCAAAAATTTCACAGCCTGGGATGGACCTTGTAATTTATCCGGGTTGATTTCCCAACCTTTCTCACGCAAGCACTCAATGACTCTATCCAATTGGGTCTGAATTTCCTCTTGTGATTCACCTTGGATCAAAATATCATCAATATAGTGACATATCTGAATTTGTGGATGAACTGGTACCTCAGCCAGATGCTCTGCCACCAGCCGGTGACATATCGTAGGACTATGCACATAGCCCTGAGGAAGACTTCTAAACGTCATCTGACGCCCGTTCCACGTAAAACTGAATTGTTCCTGACACTCAGGGGCAATCGGAATCGAAAAGAAAGCATTAGCAATATCAATGGACGCATACCATGTACCTGGATGTTTCTGGATTCTTTCAATTAGGGTAATAACATCCGGTACTGCAACAGTCAAAGAGGGTGTGTGTCTATTCAATTCTCGATAATCAACAGTCATGCGCCAAGAATTATCACTCTTACGTACAGGCCAAACAGGATTATTCCAAGCAGAAGTAACTGGGGTTATAACTCCTGCATCCACCAACTCCTGAATAGTGGTACTAATCTCTTCATGACCACCTGGAATACGATACTGCTTCTGACGAACCACTTTTGTCGCCTGGGGAACTTTTATGGGGGGCATTCTTAAACGACCAACCCGTACAGGCCTGGACGATATATAATGTTTAGTTCCAAATTGGTAACATCCATCATCTAAGTGCAAAGTCATTCCTTTCAAAATATCAATTCCAATTATGAATTCTAAGAGTGGCACCACTAATACAGAGTATTCTTTTCTAGGAATTCTACCTATTCTCATTTCAAGTAAGGTTTGAACTGCGGGAGTTTCCTTTCCACCTAATCCGGTAATTGTAAAAGGCTGACCTTTAAACTTCTTTGATTTTCCATGAATAAGAGTGGCCTCCGCTCCTGTATCTACCAATGCTCGGGCCCTTTGGATATTACGATGTCTCCAATAAATATCAATATCTACATAGGGTCTATTATCTCTGTGAGCCCATCTGTGTACTGGAGCTTGACCTATTTCCTAGTCCTTTTTATTATGTTCTGTGTACCAGGATAAATCAGGATAAAGACTCTCACGGTTCCTAGGTATCGATACCTCCTGTTCATATCCATCTCCATTACGAAATGGATTACTGTTCCCTGCATTGTACTGCGGGTTTCGATCGGCCAATATGTGTCGATCTTCTCTCCTTCTCAACTCAGGGGATTGATCCCTATCATCTCTACGTCTGCTGTTAACATAATCATCTCTCCCCCTCTCTCTTTCCCCCTCTCTCTCCCTGTCTCTCTCACGACGGGGGGACAAATCACGCGCATAACGTCGATCATCACGACGATCAGAGCGCCCACGGCGGTCGTCATCACCGCTACCGTCAGAAAAACCACGATCACACTCAGTTGTCCGAACACGCCGGGCACCCTCCTTTCGATCCAAGCCACGTTTGCGAAACATTTCCCACAAACGAGAAGTAGTCTCACCATCAATGTCCTCCTTTCGCACACCATCGGCCATAAGACCAAAAAACATATCACGTCTAGTAAGTTTATTGTCACCAGGAGTACGAGTGTCAGGCCGGGATTGCCGTTCAGGTTTAAACCACTCACCCAACTCACCGAGTTGGCGTACCGATTCCAGCACCACAGATAACATGTTACCAGTCTGATTAATCAATAAAGTCATCATGACCTGCTTATAAGCAACAGGGGAAGAACGAATAATACGATTCCGCACAGAAGATGTCAAGAAACCATCAAGCAACCGGTCAGCAGTATTCAGAAAAATTGCCGTTTTCATCACCTCCTCTTTGAGACGTTGCGCAGCATCGCGCAAAGTATACCACGGTTTGTCATTCAGAGGCCAGTCAGACTCAGTAGGATATTTTTGATTACAACCCTCAGTCGCCAATTGAAGCAAAGAAATTTGACCACCACCATTAAAGTTACGAAAATGATCCTGTACAGTAGAATCCGAACTCAAGGAACAAAACTTCAAACAATCGCCAGCATCCAACATAATGCCAGCAGCGCCCAGTTCATAAAGGCGCACCATCCATGTGAGCAAGGGCTCACCAACTCGCTGCCGAAATCGCTGCAAAATATCACTAATTTCTTGTTGAGTAAAATCCTCCAAAGAGTCTAAAGCAATACCATTCGGAGCACCGGGAGCCTGCTGCACCTTCCGTCGAAAAACTGGATGCGCCGAGACCGCGGGATGAGCATCACAAGGAGCTCGACCAGTACACGTAGAGGAACAATCAGTGGAAGAAGCATCGACCCCGCTCGAAGGACGAGCGCAATCACGGGGTGCACCAGCAGAGGCGCAAGAAGCAGATTTACAAGCACGGCCGGAGCGAGAGGACTCGCGCTTGGCAGACTCCTCACCCGAGGAAGGAGAATCACTCGAGTTCCAGATATTACCATCCCATTCATCAGGATTCCAATCCAGTCCGGCTTTCGCCACGACCAGACGCACCTTCCGCGTCGAGACCCGACCACGCCGATTCTTGTATTTATAACGAGCAATTCGCACAGCCGCCCTCTCGGCAATAGTTTGGTACGTCTCAAGTTTATCAGCAAGCAACTTATTTTGACACCGCAACAAAGTATGAGCATTCTGAATCTCAACAAAGTTCGCTTCCAAATCCTTATGCAAGTTCTGCAACTTCAACAACCTCTCATGGAGAATCCTGTACGCAGACAGAACAATCCAACCTCTGCGCCCCAAAACGGGAAGCTCATCACCCTTAGATACCGGCGCCTTCTGTAAACAAGTAATCACATTAGCCGGCTCCGCCAGCTCCAAAAAAGAATTCCAATTCTCACTCAAACCAGTAGAATCAGCCCACTCACGGGCTAAGGCTTCATAAGGCGTTGAATCCCAGCCGGGAATATCAACGGGCAACTTAAAAGTAGATTTCGACTTTCTAGAAAACATTTTTGAAAAGAAAGAAAAAGAGAAAAAGAAAAAGAAGAAAGAGAAAAGAAAACTACACGCAGGTAGATACAAATAATATACAAACAAAACCACGCACGCGCCGAAGGCAAACACGATACAACCACAACGCACACAGGTTTCGTAAACGGTTCGTGACGCCAAATGTTCTGCTTGGGTTTTCGGATCAGATAGAACCCGCTCATCAGAGCCTCACTAACCCAGCCAGAACGTTACCCCCTCCCTAGAACCTATTTACAATCCTGCAACCACATATATCTATCGCCTAAGGACAGGGGATTCCTACTATGCATACCAAGACCTCACAATCGGCGGCCTCACGATCCCATACGGATCCAGACCTTTCTGCCCATACGACAGTATCACAAGTGGCGGCCTCGCGGTCCCATACGAACCCAGACCTCTCTGCCCATACGACAGTATCACAAGTGGCGGCCTCGCGGTCCCATACGAACCCAGACCTCTCTACCCAGACGGCAGTCTCAGCACAATCGGCGGCCTCGCGATCCCCTACGAATCCAGACCTCTCTGCCCATACGACAGTATCAAAAGTGGCGGCCTCGCGGTCCCATACGAACCCAGACCTCTCTGCCCATACGACAGTATCAGCACAATCGGCGGCCTCGCGATCCCCTACGAATCCAGACCTCTCTGCCCATACGACAGTCTCACAAGTGGCGGCCTCGCGGTCCCATACGAACCCAGACCTCTCTGCCCATACGACAGTATCACAAGTGGCGGCCTCGCGGTCCCATACGAACCCAGACCTCTCTGCCCGTACGACAGTATCACAAGTGGCGGCCTCGCGGTCCCATACGAACCCAGACCTCTCTACCCAGACGGCAGTCTCAGCACAATCGGCGGCCTCGCGATCCCCTACGAATCCAGACCTCTCTACCTAGACGGCAGTCTCATACGACAGTTCATCCTATGATCACCATAACATACAAAAAGGGAATCAGTCTCACTATTCATCAGATCACACAAGGATTGCCAGTTCGGGCATAGCCTGTTCTCAGGTTTGAGGGGCTCCTCTTTCCCTCATTCAGTTACCACTTACCTGATCAGGGTTAACATCTGTTCATGTAGCCGCAGCTGACTAGAAGAATAGGCTACCCTCTTATACAAGAACACACAGCACATGTTGGTTCACTACAAACTGGATACTTTATTACTCATTGCATACACAATCACATAACATTACGATATAACACATAACCTGCAAAGAAAAGTGAAAGATTAAGTTGTACACTCTAATAAGAAAGGGTCGACATCACCTTAGTAGTATGTAGCCTGCACTCAGTGGTCATCTAGGCTCCCTTCTCGTCTGTGCCTCGGCTCGCCTGGAATCCCCCTTCTCCGAGTCACTGGGACCTCTTCCTTATCGGCTACTCTCTCCTCTCTGGCTATTCTGTTAGGAAAGCATCTGTCTCTCAGTTCTTCTCCGCCTTCAAGATGGCGTCTGTCTTCCCTGGAATAAGTAGTAGCTTTACTGCTAACGGCTAGATGCCGCCTACGGACTGAACATGTAACTGCCTCAGACTTTCACTAATATAGAGGTGCGTTTCCTCATGGAAAATTCCGGCCTGTAACCTGCCGCCCACCAAATTCTTGTACCTCCCCGTACCAAGGACACGTTCCCAGCCGGCCGGCCTGATGTAGTGTCTTCGGCATGAAGAAAAATACAATCCTTCGATAAGGGCCGGCCTGAACCGGTTCTCTCCAAGCGAATAACACCTCATAACTAAAACATCACATTTGATCTAGAAGCATCCCAAGCTGCCGGAGCAGAAAGAAAGATGGAGTCTCTCCCGTTTGAGGCCTACCAGGCCTGAATTCAGCACAGCTCCATGAAATACCCTCACTACAGGACAGGTTATCCCTAATACTAACGAATCTATCCCCTAGGCTATGTGTGCAAGCCCTGATCTATGGGGAAGAGCACAGAATCATGTCGAAGTGCCTAGTAAATAGGCTCCATTCACTACTCTAACCCTTAGGCTTGAATGGTAAGAGACTGAAGTCACATTCAATTACTTGAATCACAAGAAGGCCGGGAAAATCGAGCAGAACACCCGGACACTGTGCGTGTGCGCGAGGAACCGTTTTTCTCATGTTACGAGTGAACGGCCCTTCGCGCACACCGCTCAGACAGACTGCATCAATCTCTGGCCTCAAAATTAACGCTGACCGGAGCGTGTTTTTGGATTAGAGCTAGTCTCTAGGGGAGTTATAAGGGGGTTGCTCCTTCCACCTTGAGAAGTTTTTTTTTCAGGACTTGTAGAGTAATTTCTATCTCTGTGCAATAGTTGTCATAAGTTCTGAGAGACCCCTGGGCTGCTCCCCCCTTGAGAATCTCCTCCAGACCTCTCTGCTTAACAGCAATGGCGTACTACGCCGAAGAGGATAATCAGTGGGTGGAGTGTGAGCAATATGAAGAGTATCAGGAGCCTGAACAGGATCAATTGGAGGAGAACCTGGTGGAAGCCCTGGATACCCACGTGCAGGGTTCTGTTAATAAAGCTTTAATTAAGGCACTGAAGCCATTTACTAAACCTCTTCATAATTATGGTAAGAGGAAGATGAAATCTCGTCATTCTGGCGCAGGGAGCTCACAGTCTTCAGCCCAGGTTTTAGCGCGCATGGCACGAAATGTCCTGAAGGATCATGGCTCCATGGGTTCATATTCTTCCGACGAGTCTTTACCGTCCACATCAGCTACCTCTGACTCGGAGGTGGAGTCGGTGATGCCAAAAAAGAAAGCGAAAAAGTCCAAACATACGGCCTATAAGCCAGATGACAGCCAGGCGCCCAAGAATCTTTTATTTGACCCCCAGAGCTTGATACACGCTAGGTCCATGGAGTGGGTGCCTTGCCCAGAGGTGGCGCATTATGTGGCTAACAATCTGCGGCAGGGTTTTGAGAAAGAGGTGCGAGCCACCTTACGGTCGGAATGCCCGAGGCCCTCGTTGACGGGCAAGGTGGCAGATACGCCAGAGTTAGACCCGAACATGGCCACTTTCATGCGAAAGTTCGCGAAGGACCCTAAAAAGGGTTTGGATAGAGCCTGGCGGGGGTGTCAGGGCAAACTGCTAGACGTTTCTTGTCCCCTTACAAAAATTCTGGATGCGGCGGTCAACGCCAAGAACCAAAATACTCCGTTGGACACATCGGATGTCATGGAGTGGGCTCAGCGGGCCTAGTGCTTTTTGGGCAATGCCAATGTGGCTCTTTCTACGGAGAGGAGACGTTCATTCTTAATGCGGAATGACTCCCAGTTGGCGGAGATGGCTACAACCGAACCAGGTTCCCTTGCCAACGGCATGTTGTTCGGTGAAAAATTCGTAAAAGAAATGGGGAAATACATGGCAACGTTTTCTGCTCTAGATAAGGCTCAGGCAAACATCAAAAAGGTTTTCCACACTGGTGTTTTTGATAGGGCCGGCCGCTCACGAGGTCGAGTGTTCGGCCGAGGTTATAATCAGACCTCCCGAGGAGCAGAGCAGCGGGGCAGAGGTGGCCTGAAGCCTCAGTTTTACACCTCCCGCAATCGGGGAGGACGAGGTAGAGGCCACAGAGGAGTCTACAGAGGGCAGCAAAATTCAGCCTGAGATGGCTCCTATTCAGGTAAAGATTTTAAGTGCCACAGAATGCATGGTGGGAGGTCGTATTGCATTATTTCTTCACAGGTGGCAAGAGCTCACGTCCGACCCTTGGGTTCTACAAACAGTGCAGCGTTTTCAAATAGAGTTCTATGCCTCTCCGAGACAGAGTCAGGTACCCGGACCCTTACATTTTTCCCTACTCAAGCAGAGTTTCATAGACAAGGAGGTGGAGGCGTTGCTCCAAAAAGGCGCAATTGTGAGGTCTGCCCCCCACGCGCGGGGTTTTGTAAGCACTATTTTCTTGGTTCCAAAGAAGGACAAAGGGTTCCGCTTGGTGTTGAATCTCAGAGAGTTCAACGCATGGGTGGTGTATCGCCACTTCAAAATGGAGGGCATTCATTTATTACGGGACATCCTTCTAGAACACGATTGGCTGGTTCGATTGGACCTGAAGAACGCCTATCTGGCGGTTCCCATTTTTCCGCCACACAGATGATTTCTCCAGTTTTGCTGGCACGACCAGTGGTTCGAGTTTTCCGCGATGCCCTTTGGTCTTTCATCCGCCCCTTGGTGTTTCACTAAACTCATGAGACCGGTAGTACAATGGTTGAGAGAGAGGGGAGTGCGTCTGATAATTTATCTAGACGATATTTTGATTATGGCACAGTCGAGAGAGCTCCTGGGCATACATCTTTCATGGACGATTCAACTTTTGCAGGACTTAGGGTTTCTGCTGAATCTAGAGAAATCGGTGTTGATCCCATCACAAACAATGGATTTCTTGGGATTTCAAATCAATTCACTCACAAGTCAATTACTTCTTCCTCTGAAGAAGAGACTGGCAATCAGGAAGGAGTTGAGGAGAGCGCTTGCCTCTCCGACAATATCATTGCGGACGTTGGCTCGCCTGGTAGGTCTTTTGGCAGCGTCCATTCAGGCAATCTTTCCGGGGCCATTACATTACAGGGCACTCCAGAGATTGAAAATCTTGCATTTGCGCAAGGGTCTCTCTTATGCGCAACAGATAGTCCTTTCTGCAGAGGCGCGTACGGAGATGAATTGGTGGTTAGAACATATGGATGCCTGGAATGGCAGAGCCATTTTCTCCACCAGCCCGGACGTAGTGATAGAGTCGGATGCCAGTCGTTGGGGCTGGGGAGCACGTTGTGGGACTCTAGAAACAGGGGGTCGGTGGTCCCAGGAGGAACTGAAAATGCATATAAATTGCTTAGAACTTCTTGCGGGAGCATTTGCGATTCGTACTCTGGCCCCTCAGAAGGTCTCTTGTTGCATTCTCCTCTGCATGGACAATGTGTCCGCGGTGCGATACATAAATCGGCTCGGAGGGACCAGATCTCGTCTCCTGGCGGAAATAGCCAAGGATTTCTGGCATTATTGCCTGGACCATCGTATTGCGGTGACGGCGGAGTACATTCCTGGATCATCCAACGTGATTGCGGATTGGAACTCACGACATTTACGGGACAGCAGCGACTGGAGGCTGCATCCCAACAGTTTCAAGGCGTTGAACCACAAATGGGGACCTTGTGTATTGGACCTGTTTGCGTCCAGGCTCAACAGACAACTTCCTCGGTTCTACAGCTGGCGGCCGGACCCTCTAGCGGTCGGTTCGGACGCCTTTCTTCACTCATGGACGACGGGCATTCTATATGCCTTTCCACCATTTGCCATGATCCCGAGGGTGTTGGCACAGGTTCGCAGACAGAAGGCGGAGCTTGTTCTAGTTTCTCCATGTTGGAAAGCTCAAGCATGGTTTCCGACCGCCTTAGTGTTGGCTTGTGCGCCTCCGGTGCGTCTTCGACCATTCCCGGATATTCTCACGGATCCGCAGGGCCTTCGGCATCCGTTAGTGGTGCAGGACCAGTTGGTTCTCATGGCCTGGAGACTTTCAGGCATCGCTGGCAAGTGCCGGGAGTTTTGCAAGACACTCTCTTTTTCTTATCACAGGCTTGGGCACCCTCCACACATAAACGATACGAATCCGCTTGGAAGCGATGGGTTAGTTGGTGTGGTGCACGACAGAGTGATCCTGTGGGATCCGATATTCATCTGATTGTCAATTTCTTGTCAGAACTAGCCAAATCCGGCTTGGCATACCGGACGGTAAATAACTTTAGATCTGCAATTTCAGCGGGACACCCGCATGTGGAAGGCAGACCGGTAGGGGAACACCCTTTGGTTTGCAAGGTAGTGCGAGGTATTCATTTGGTGAATCCTCCTCAGCCTAGGTACACCGTACTTTGGGACGTTTCGGTGGTACTGCGTTTTTTGATGAACTGGCCAAATAATGAAGCCTTGTCTAGGAAGCAATTATCGGCAAAATTGACAGTCTTGCTGTGTCTAATCTCTTGTAGGAGAGTGTCGGATGTACGGGCCTTGGATTTGGCAGGTAGAGTATTTACTCCCTCTGGAGTTTCTTTTACGATTTCCAGACGTACCAAAACGCATTCACAGTGTATCTCGTACCCAGCCTTTCCTCATCACAGAAAATTGTGTGTTGTCAAATGTTTGAAGGTTTATGAAGATTGTACCAGGGAATTTAGAAGTGATGTGTCAGGACAGTTACTAATTGCACTTCAGAGACCTTTTCGCCCGGTCACTTCTGCAACCCTGGCCAGGTGGGTTACTTGGTTACTGGGTCTTGCGGGGGTAGATATTTCCATATTTGGAGCTCATTCTGTTAGAGGAGCTATGGCTTCCAAGTCTTTGGGGGCGGGCTCCCGGTTGCAGGATATCATGACTGTGGCGGACTGGTCAGCTGATTCCACATTTAAAACGTTTTATCACAAACCTATTGTGGATGTGGCTTCGGTGGTGGTGGATCAACTTTAAACTAGCATAATCGGAGCCTCCGTGGACTGACATAGAATGAAAAATTGTCTAGCAAGCGTGACAAAGAATTTTCAATTCTATTAAGGACACGGAGGCGAGGATTATCCCACCCAAGCTTAAATATTGATAACAATATTGTGTAACTGCTATAATGTTGTACCCACCCTGTACTTCTATACATTGACTTCAACGTCATTGTCTGAATGGAAGTTACGATGTCAGTTTCCATTCCAGGTCACCAGACCAAGCAGACTTGAGCTTCTGGGGTTTCGGCATCTGCAAGGTACGGTTCGGTGAGGTGACGGATGAGGTCGCTGCGGACAAGGATCTACATCACATGAAGTTTACCAGTTGGGTTGGACTGTTGGAGTCTATGGCAAAGAAAGAGGAAGTTATGGCTTTGTCGGACACTCTTATTGTTCTGGACTGTGTTATGAGTGGTGCACACACAGGAAGGGGTTGTCCTTCCGGGTCATGCCAGTTTAAAGTTGTTTTATTGGCTGCTGTGTATGTCAGTAAAGTTAGAGAAGCATAATCCTCGCCTCCGTGTCCTTAATAGAATTGAAAATTCTTTGTCGCGCTTGCTAGACAATTTTTCATTGTGGACTATTGAATGAACCGTGCAGCTCGTGCGTTCACGCACGTTTAGGAAACTGCTAAGCTCGCTCATTGGGCCAGGGCAACTTACAATAACCAACCTTTATATCATCCGTCTAACATTCAACACACCCATGAGGACCAGGGAGGGGACCGATACCCACCGTCTCTTGTTGGCCAGTCACCTTCCAAATACAATTTACGTATTCCTACCGAAAGGCTGCGTGGGGGTTAGAACCCGAGTCAAAACGTAATAAGCAGGCTTTTTTTTGTTTTGTATAGCGCGAACTCCACCCGGAGGTATAAGAGCGCTTTTATGTGAACATCAGTTGTTTTACAGACGGACACATTAATTTTGTTAGGCACCGAGTGATTAAGTGATTTGCCCAGAATTACACAATGTTTGAACCTCAAGGGAGACTCGAACCTGATTCCCCTGCTTCTAAGTCGGCCGCTCTAGCCCTTAAGCCACATTCTCTCCCAACTGGCTTTCTAAACAAGCATTTACAATGCAATAGGTCTCGCATTATTAAAGTTTGAGCTATTGGCATTGCTTAATAATGCAACACCAATTGCAACAAAAGTCAATAAATAGAAGGAAAAAAAAAAGCTTTTTTATTTTTGTAGCAATGGCGGCATGCTGTGCTTTAGATGAATATGTTTAAAAGTAAAGTGCGCCATACTGCGATCGCTACAATAGTAAACAAGCACTGCGATCAGAGAAGCTTCAAAGCAAATGAGTAACGGTCACTCTAAGCTCCTGCATCACAAGCCACGGTTCCAGGACATGGAACAAAGGATAAACCAATGAAAGAAGTAAGCCGCTATACAGAGAAACGTAAGTAACAGCCTGCCCAAATCGAACGTAAACAACACGGTTACAATAAAGTACTTAACGTATTCACAATATCCCCCTATAACAAGGTTACAATAGGGTAATTATTACAGTCGTCATACCACACAGACTTTCCAGTTTACCCGCTTCCTGCTCGCCAATTCTTCTAAGGTTTCAAAACTGCAGTTACTGCTGAGAAGCCAACCACAAACACCACACATTCTCTTTCAATTACCGCAATGTCTCAAACACCCACTGTGTAAAAAAATAAGACCCGAGACGTCTCCTGATCAACTAGCTTTATCCCATCAGTCCAAGTACAACCGAGTTAAGCGCCCTGCAGTTTGCCTTCCAGTCACTACACGCCAGGAAAAACTGTCCCGTTCATTTGCCAAGTGTATCAACTCCTACCCTTGACTTGGGTATCTTCATTTGACACAGCAACAGTCCCTTTACCCCGATCTCAATCAATGGGCACCATGCTGCCCTGCGCTTATGTCAATAAACACTCCCCGGACCCCGTAATCCAGTTTAGTGTTTTGCTCTGGCTGGAGATAACTCTATTTCCGCCCAACTAGCACTAGACGGCTACAGCAGTGGGTATGTGAAAGTGGCGCGTGCGCAGTGAGAAACACCCAGCCGGAACAGCAGAAATGCAGAAATATAAGAAGCTGGAGGAATTCGGGGAGGGTGAGAACACTTTGGGGCCGATTTCAATCCTGTAAAAAGGCTGTACGAATAGTTGTACGGAGCGTATTCTCCGTACGACTCGTACCAGGTAAACTCATCTTACAACCTGGGAAGTACGATTCGTACAGAAAGCCTTTTTCTGTACGAATCGTACAAAAGACCATACAGCCAAAACATACCAATGATTCTGATCCGGAACTGCCTCGCCCGCTTGTGGGGTGATGTCTCAGTGTGGGCGATGTCCAGCTCACCCATGTTGGTCTCCTTGGGTGAGGCTTTGGCAGGGGAGCTAAGGGGAGTGGTTTTGGAGGAAGCGGGTTGTGAGGACTGCGGACTCCGACTGTGGCTGCGTGTCTGTCGTTTGCCCCCAGACCCTGTGGGTGTGCCTACATCACCCTGAGTGTGCGTGCCAGGATGTGTGCGCTGTGCCTTACTTGGGGGTGTGCTGGATGTGTCTGGTGGGGTGCGTGCCCGTGACTGTCTGGGTGTGCGTTGGGCAGGCATGGGAGAGGGCAGTGTGGATGGGTCCGGGGAAGGGGGGGGACGGAGCGCTGCAGGGCAGTAACTGTTGCCGTCAGTGAAGAGTCCATGGACCGCAGAATCCTGCGTTGATCAGACATCATTGCTGACATGCTCTGTATGAATGACACCACCTGTGTGAGCAGTTTAGTGTAGTCATGGAGGACATTCAGCACCGATGCCTGCCCAACCTGCAACTGCCGCAGTATGTCCACAGACTCTTCACTGAGGGCAGCAGGGGTGACAAGGGCAGGGGGTGCGGTGCCTGGCCCGAAGGAGACATGGTGGGCCGCTGCACGGACAGGAGGGATGGGAGCAACTGGGAGGGTGGAGATGGTAATGGAGGAGGCGGGGACAGATGTGGGGATGCTGCCAGTTGGTGCTGCAGCCTCCGCCTTCTCAGGGAGCTCAGCCTCGGACCCGTCGGCGTCGTAGCTACTCTCGCCTCCAGACAGGTCCTCCAACTGACTCCCCTCGCCCTCCGTACCACTGGCTCCTGCTGACTCCACAGCACTGGTGGCACTGCCGCTGGGTCCCTCCTCCAGGTCCATGCAGGTGTCTCCCTCGGTTTCGGATGATGATGCTGTGGGCAAGGAGAAGAAACCGAAATGCATCAGTCACCTGTATACATCTGACACATGAGCACAAAACAATTGGTCACAGTGCATATCCGGCAATGCATCATGAGTAACAGCTAAATTACTCCGCACATATGTAAGCCCTGTACTGCACAGTTGGTAGACCCACTATGCCACTTGGACACCAGGAAAAAAAGAACACACCAGGCCACAACTTGAATGATAAATGCACTGAGAAGCTAGTGTCTGTGAACCGGTGAGCACAGCAATACAATGAAGTCATGCCACCTCTTGTTTAACCTGTAAGAAACAGTAGTGGTGCACCCAATGTGAACTGACACACCTCAATACTCAAGGTGTCACCACACTCAGAGACCTGTAAGTACTTTGGAACACAAAACGAAAAAATGTTGCTACCTTGGGACTCACAATACTTTACACAATCGACATGTTTTGGATGTACCAATTCGCCATTTCGTGAAAAGAACACTCATGTGCCTGCATGAAATATGTCGCACAAGGCAGTGCACACAAAAGTACATTTACACTGTCATTGAAGAAGCTGGCACCTTTTCTAAGAAGCCACAGTTAGAAATAAATGGTGTTGCAGAAAGTACATATACATGGGCCCACAGAGGTCTTGATGTCTTGAGACTCGTTAGTTTGTATCACCAACAACAAAGGAGTCTCACAAAAGCAAGACCACTGTGGGAACATGTATATGGAGAATCTGCAACACCATTTAATTCTAACAGTGGCTTCTTAGAAAAGGTGCCAGCGTGTTCCATGAAAGTGGAAATGCTGTTTGGTGTGCACTTCCTTGGTAAACTTATTTCATGCAGGCACAGCAGTGTTTTTAACACAAATCATCCAATTTCCACATTTAAAACATGAAGAACTGTTGACAAGTGCTGTGAGTGCCAAGGTACAATTTATTTAGAGTAATAACTTGAATTATGTCAGTTGTCACCAGGCCATCCGTCACCTGATTACACAGTTGGCTACACATATGACCTACTGCCTGTCATCTGGAGTGGCACACATGTCCACACCCAGGACAATGCATAAGCTAATGGGCCTGCAATTGGGTTGTAAAAAAGCCTAGCTGTACTGTGGGGACACCCTCATGGCAAGCCAGAATGTACACACAGATGTCAGCACACAAAGTCCAAACTGCGTTGCATCTGAACCACCCACAGGTGCAAAAAATGTATGAGCACGATACATGTTTGTAAAAAACTGACACAGGCTGCAAAGCACGAACATTAAGCACTGGCCACCATCACAGGGGCACTGCACGGTGATTTTCTGTACAGCCAATTCTCACACACAAGTCAGACCTGACAATGAAAAATCAGGGTTGCACATGTATGCCTCTCCCGCACCCCCCCCATACCTGAGTCAATGTGATTGATACAGATCAAGAAGTGACACCTCTTATTCAGGGTTACAATAACTGTGCTTGAACAATTGCTTCATATACACAACATCACCTCGTGGGGCTGGCAACACATATTTGTGACAAACAACCATCAACAGATTGTTGTGAATAGCCACACAGTCACTGCCCTGTGTGAGTATGCACAAGCAAAATGGTGTATCCCTGTCCAGTGGATACATGTAGCACACATTTGAAAAATACAAACTAGGCCAGGGAACAATGCCACAGAGGCAGACCTATGCTGAACCCACAGTGAATGTGCACAGTGTTGGATGACACACATGATTAGGAGGCCAGGGTGTCTCAGGGGACTGTAGTGGGCACACTGCTCCGTGGTCCTGGAATGAGCTTACTGTACCATGTTCAACCGTCATGGCACTATGCATACATCCCACTCATGCACATCATGTCTGAGGCCACAACATTGGTCATGCTTGCTGCAAGGGTGTTCAGTTGAAACATCACACTCCTATGTTGAGAATCATCATCAGTGACAACAAATATGGACCCCCAACATAGTGAACAGGTTATGGCACAGGCAAGGTACCAACACAAGTCACAGACCACCCTCCCACATGATGCAGAAAGCTATGTGCACTTAGATTTACTGGCACCCTAGATGACCATGTGCAAATGTGATTACACACAGACCAGGGGACACATGTCAAGGAGGGGAAGGGATGAAAAAGAGCACCAGGTGACATTGGGGAACAGAAAATGCACTGCACATATAAACTCTGGGAGTGTATTCAGGCTACAGAGCACTTCCAAAAGCTGGCAACACATAACACGACAAAAAGCCATGTACCTACCCCCTCCTTGCTGCAGTCTCTCCTGTAACTGCCTATCGAGGTCAGGGAAGACCACCACCAGGATACGTCTCATGTGGGGGGTCAGGCGTCGGCGGCCGCCGTGGGGGCGAGGACTGTCGAGCCCCAGCTGGACCCGGGCGATCCGCCGGGTCCAGCACCGGATGTCCTGCCATCTCTTGCGGACCTGTGGCAGCTGCCGACTACGCTCCCTCGCAGTTCTCACGGCCCTGACGACGTTGTTCCAGATCACCCCCTTCTCGTAGGCAGTTCCCTCTCAGGATGACAAATTGACACAACATCAATACACCTGCTCCATGTCCCAGAGACACACATTAGAACATCTTTGAAATGTTGAACAGGGCATAGGATGCTGACAGGAATTGGCTCATTCACAATAAGAAATTGGCCTGTGTGCAAGCCCCAATGCACTACATGGCATTGAAAGTCAACAGGTGGCATGAGGGGTGTGACACACTCTCTGATCATGCCACACACTGTGCAGCACATGCAACAGCAGGCTGATGGCCAGCACGTGCCAAGCAGTCACATGTCCTACTCCACTGACGCCCCCTCAGCAGACTAGACAGACACACCCAGGCACAGATCACTCACCTGTCATTGACAACAGCGGATACAACCCTCACTCTGCACATGTGCCATTTGCCAGTGGGGAGTCACAGGTCTCGTGCTAGCTCTGCAAGTCAGACACACAGCACGGCTTACTTGTCACATCAGATGGGTAGATCTGTTGCCTCCTCCATGCAGCTGTGGTGCAACACTTCACATAGACACTCACCCACATGACAAGGAACATTCACACACATCAATGTCCATGAGGTCGTACACATCATTTGGACACTCTCACCACAGGTCCACTCAACTCATACACATCTGTGGGTGCAGTCACCTGTCACACCGGGGGGACCACTGAATCACCTCTGGACAACAGGAAAAAAAAACACCAAGGATTTGCCAGGCTGAATGTGTCATGCACTATGCAGTGAAAGTCACTGTAAGCTCTAAGCAAGTGAGGAGTGCACACAGGAACTACATCATGCTCTGCATGAGAGACATAGGCATGACCCCCCCCCCGGGACACACTCTAAACAACATTGCATGTCTGTCCCACCTGGACACAATATTGACTGTCACACAACAGGTGCATAGGCAAAGGTAATGGAGTCAGCACTCACCTGCTCCCCTGGTCTCCCATACAGCCTGGGGTACTGTGAGAGGAGGCTGTCCAGCAAGGCCTCATTCTCCTCCTGGGTGAATGGCTGGGCCCTCTCCACAGTACGTGACATGGTCCAGAGAAAGCAGAGACAGCAGCAGTGTGGTTGTGCAGGCAAGTGCCCTCTCATGGGTTCTGGCTGCCTTATATCTGTCTTGCTGAGGGATATTCATTTTGAGGAGTACATAGTGATTGTTCTGAATCATTCGCATTGTACGTTTACTCCAATCCCTTTAAACATACACCAGTGACAGCATTTGCATTGTTCAAATTTTGAGCATCATGTCAAGTCAACAACCACTTTGCAACATTGTATTTTATGGCCAACTGACTTTTCCAGGACACCTGATGGACAAATTTGAACAGAAAACTCTGTATCCATGACAATCAGCATGCATTTAGGGCCTAATACTTGTCACTTATGTGTCCCCTATGTAATTTTGAAATACACACAGGTACGGTGCGTTTCACACGGCACCAGTTGTACAGTGCGTTTGACACGTACATGTACGCACTAGTGGTACACGTACGTGTACTACGAGTGCGATCCCTTTACGGGTATGCACTAGTAGTACACGTACGTGTACGCACTAGTAGTACACGTACGTGTACTACTAGTGCATACTCGTAAAGGGATCGCACTAGTAGTACACGTACGTGTACTACTAGTGCATACTCGTAAAGGGATCGCACTAGTAGTAAACGTACGTGTACTACTAGTGCGATCCCTTTACGAGTACGCACTAGTAGTACACGTACGTGTACGCACTAGTAGTACACGTACGTGTACTACTAGTGCAAACTCGTAAAGGGATCGCACTAGTAGTACACGTACGTGTACGAACTAGTAGTACATGTACGTGTAGGCACTAGTAGTACACGTACATGTACTACTAGTGCGATCCCTTTATGAGTACGCACTAGTAGTACATGTACGTGTACGCACTAGTGCGTACACGTAAAGGGATCGCACTAGTAGTACACGTACATGTACTACTAGTGCGTACATGTATGTGTACTACTAGTGTGATCCCTTTACGAGTATGCACTAGTAGTACACGTATGTGTACGCACTAGTAGTATACGTACGTGTACTACTAGTGCGTACTCGTAAAGGGATCGCACTAGTAGTACACGTATGTGTACACACTAGTAGTACATGTACGTGTACGCACTAGTAGTACACGTACGTGTAGGCACTAGTAGTACACTTACGTGTACTACTAGTGCGATCCCTTTACGAGTACACACTAGTAGTACACGTACGTGTACTACTAGTGCGTACTCGCAAAGGGATCGCACTAGTAGTACACGTACGTGTACGCACTAGTAGTACACGTACGTGTACGTACTAGTGCATACACGTACATATACTACTAGTGTGTACTTGTAAAGGGATCGCACTAGTAGTACATGTACGTGTACTACTAGTACTACTAGTGCGATCCCTTTACGTGTACGCACTAGTGCGTACACATACGTGTACTACTAGTGCGATCCCTTTATGTGTACGCACTTGTGCGTACACGTACGTGTACTACTAGTGCGTACCCGTAAAGAGATCGCATTAGTAGTACACGTACGTGTACGCACTAGTAGTACACGTACGTGTACTACTAGTAGTACTACGTGTACTACTAGTGCATACTCGTAAAGGGATCGCACTAGTA
Source organism: Triturus cristatus (assembly GCF_964204655.1). Classification (NCBI taxonomy): domain Eukaryota; kingdom Metazoa; phylum Chordata; class Amphibia; order Caudata; family Salamandridae; genus Triturus; species Triturus cristatus. The sequence continues at coordinate 310,160,419 of NC_140585.1, read as the reverse complement.
GTACACGCTTACAATGTGAATACAGGCGTACACATGCCAGGAATGGAGGGCTACGAGTTGCACAAGGATGTCCATCAAGTACTTGTCATTGCATACTTTCATGTGCAGGTCCTACGTGTGTTAGCCAGTGATATTGCACAGGTCATCTCATCTAGTTGCACAATTTATGTGTGATGACCTGTGGATACATGTCATGTGTGATGGGGCACTATGTGGCACACATCACCTTGACACTTGCCACATGTGTGTCTGTAGTCCAACTGTGTCATGCACAGCAGCAGTGGGATGGCACAGTCATCAACACCCGCACCTGTCTCCTGATGCCAGGGACAGGGACACTCTATCAACTGACATGTCACGATCAGCGTGCCCCTTTGTGACTATGTCAGGTGTGTGTCATGTGTTCCCATGAGCTTGATGTCAGTGTCCCATCAACTGCATCTGGTGTTGGTGCATCCAACAGGGGTCTGTGTGGAGATGGGCATGGAACACATCTACGCACACCATGCCACATGTGGATTCCCACGGCTGTAGGGTCTGTGTGCTTCGGACATCATATTTTCCCAGTCATACATGTGTGCGTTGTCTCAATGGCTGTGTCTTTGTGTTGTCACGTGTACCCCTTCATCGCACTGTGTTTGATATGTACATTTGACATTCCATGTGACCTGTGCCTTGCAGTCAGCTGTCTGGATTAGATGACATCCTTCCAATGCAGCTATGTGGTTGTGTGTCACTCCGGTGATATCTGTGGCTCTTCACTCAGACTGGCCCCCAGATCATTTCAGGGCATGTCATGTAGACTTGACAATCAACAGGTGTATTTGGCTTTTTGTAGGAGTGCCAGCAAGCTGGCATATGTGTCCTGTATGGATTGCACACACCCAACTCCATAGTTACCTGATGTGTATTAGCAGTGCAGCATGTGCTATGTTCATTGACTCTCAAACTTCATTCTAACAAACAATCTCTTGCAGGGCACAGCCTGTCCCAAGAACAATGCCAGACTTGGGTGCCATGAGGGAACGTGCCTGCATCCGCCGTTACAGATTCGCTCGCCAGTTGATTGAGGACTTGACAAACAAGCTGGCACCACACCTCCAACCGCGACACAGGTATCCTACTGCGCTGACACCCAAGATGAAGGTGATGGCAGCCCTACATTTTTTTGCCACAGGTACGTTTCAATTGACCATAGCTTATGTGGGTGGGATGTCACAGACGAGGTTCAGCCGTGTCCTGTATGATGTTTTAGCAGCCATGTTGGAGCACCTTGATGAATTCATCAAATTTCCTACTCCTGAGGAGTTGACAGATGCCAAGGGTGATTTCTATGCCCTGGGAGGGATACCCCATGTAATTGGGTCCATTGATGGTACACATGTGGCTTTGGTACCACCACAGGCACTGGAACAAGCCTATCGCAATAGAAAACATTACCACTCGATAAATGCCCTTGTGGTGTGTCTTGCTAACATGCTGATTTCCCATGTCTGTGCACGTTTTCCAGGATCAGCACACGATGGCTACATCATGAGGCGTAGCAGGGTGCCACAAATGATGCTGCGGCGAACGAGCATGTCTTGTTGGTGGGTATACTCTGTTTGTCCTGTGTGTTTTTGGTATCTTTGGCTCTTACGGCATCTCCTGACCCACTTATTTACATGATGCTTCCATGTAGGGGACTCTGGCTATCCCAACATTCCATGGCTGATGACACCTCTCCGCAACCCATGAACAGCTGCAGATCACCGGTACAGCAATGCACATGTGCAGACCAGGCGAGTGATTGAGAGGACGTTTGGACTCCTGAAGAGCCGATTCCGGTGCCTGGACAAGACTGGCGGTCCCTCCCTTATGCCCCGGAGAAGGTGTGCCAAATCTTCCTCGTGTGCTGCATGCTGCACAACATGGCAGTTGAGAAGGCAGTGACACTCATCCTGGATCCGGATGAGCAGGAACATCCACCCGTGGAGGATCAAGGGCTTGGTCACGAGGCTAGTGATGAGGAGGAGGAGGATGATATCTGGAGTCAGCTCATACGCAACTTCTTCTCCTAATGGTGAGTCACTGTGTATGAGTGTGCAAGCTTGTAGCATTGAGTGGCATGTGTTGCAATGTGTGTGTCCAGCTGACTGAATGCAAAGTGACTTTGATGTGTGTTCTGATGTGTCACTCGAGTGATGATGTCATGCCACACAGTTTTGCGGAGAGACTGTCTTTGAAATTTACATGTGTCCAACATTGTTCATGTTTTGTAAATGTCCATGTGTGTGGCGAGAATTGTTTTAGTTGACTTCTTGTGTGTCTGTCATTCCCAGGTTTTTGCGCCTGTTGTCTGCTCGTATCATCAATCATCAAACAGACCTGGGACTCCCTCCCCGGGCACATCAACATGACCCATGACCTCTACACCTTCATGATGCTCTTCCAAAATGGTCTGTCTGAGCAGTATTGCAAGCCCCCCCTCAGCAGCTTGAGGCCATCACGGGTGACTATTGGGCTCCATGTCTGTATTTGGTGATACATTGTGACTCATGTGTGTCCTCGACCGGACTCAGATCCAAGTGTATGGATGGCTGGAGTTAGTTCCACACTCAGGCATACTTTGAGATATCCCCACACGTATGTTGTGGACTCATGCTAAATGACTGCAACATCAAATTTCAAGTATTCATTCAATTATAGCTCTGGGGCGTGATTTGTGCACAGAAGAAGGTGCAATGCAGGGACCATAGAATCCAAAGTTCACAGGGGGAGATGGGATCCTTGCCATTTGAAGTCATCAGAGTCCAGACCACAGTGTTTGGCATCATTGGTCAGACTGTGACCAGCAGGTCCATGTGGCAGATGATGTCAGTCAATGAGGTGATGCTGTCGCACATGAAGGCCAGGTGCCAGGCCTGGTGACCTGGGAGATGTGGATGGGCCGCTGCCTCTCACGGTCTTTTCCGTGGACGACCCACCTTCCTCGGGGGACACTCAGATGCAGGCCTTGGCGATGCTTGGGACGCTCCGTCGGATGAATCCTCCTCCTCCTCCCTCCCTGTGGCTGATGGTGGTCTGTGCCTGGTGGCACAGGGAGGGTTGCCCATGTTGTCGGCGATCCGACGGAGTGAATGGCTTATGTCCCTTTGCACCGCCAGGAGCTCAACCAGTATTGCCTCCATCCGTCCTTGGTGTTCTTGTTGACTGGCGTGTTGCTGGGCTTGCTGGTTCTTGATCTCTGTGAGGGTCACCACTACCTGGCTGAACTCCCTGGTGTCACGCCGGTATGCATTCATGATGTTGTGTATGTGTGACATACCGGTCCCTTCAGCTGGCTGGTCAGGTTCTCGCCTCCGCCTGCCTCCACTCCCACCACCCCTGCCCACACGAGCCTGGCCTGCCGTTGTGGGTACATCGGGTCTACGGGACCCCTGAGGGATGGCAGTGGCGGTGTTGTCTGCCTCCTCCTGGGTGCCCGCCGCACCTTGTCCCTCCTGGTCAGACTGGCTCAGTTGTTCACTGCGGGCAGAGCTCCTCGGTGTCTCCTGGGATGTGGCAGGAATGGGGGGGTGCTTGGCACAGATGTTCCTGAACCAGGTTCTGCAGGTGCTTGGACACCAGAGGGTCCAGGTCGGTCGGGGTCATCCGCGGAGTGTTGAGAGGCGTCGCTGGCGGTGGGATCAGGTTCCTCCCAAGCCTGGGACTGTGATTCTTCCCCCCCCATTGTTGGGGGGAGATTCATCCCGTTGCCCTGTGTGTGAGAGACAGACAATGTTAATGCTGTTTCATGCAACATCCATGTTTCAAACACATTCAAGTTGGCACTGTTCCTCCAGGTAGTTGTATGTGCCTAGCATTCTCCTCAATGTTCACTTGTGGATGGGTATGTTGCGGGGGACAGATTGATATGTTCTCCTGAGTCTTTGACATGTCGATTTGTGGCTTGGATGCTTCTTCGGCTATGTATTGGTCTTGTTGTGTTGCATGTCCATTGTGACAGTGGGTATATCCATTGCCTGTCCTGGGGGTGTCTGCTTGTGTAAGGGGTGTGTGTGACAGGGCCTGCTGGTGGGTGTAGTGTGATTTGGCACTGGGGCTACCAGGTGATGTAGCTGTCCCCCCATGGAGCAAGCTGCCATGACAGTGAATGTGAGTTCCTGTCCTACATATCTGACCTTGTTGTCTTGGTGTTTGTGTTTGCACTGGTCACAGGAGGGCCTTGTGCTGCCTACACCAGGGCCAAGTGTGAACTATCTTGTCAGTACGTTCCCAATCCCTGTGCATTGCGCATGGTGCATGGGTATGTAGCTGGGCCATATGGTATGAGAGCAATTGTGTCTGATTTGGAATTCCAAAAAGCGTTTTGTGCCACCCACCCACCCAGCACACCGGACATCCATTCTTGGGTTGGTGCTTCGTGTAGCATGGGACATAGTATGGCCTTGCTTTCTCAATGGGGCATACACATGTTATTGGCATTCAGCGTTTCTTTTTACTGTGGTTCTGGCCGGTGAGGGCTTGGGGGTAGTTGCGTGCATTTGGTGTAGTTGGGGTGTGAATGCCATTACCCCCATGTGACGTAAGTTGTTTGTGTACTCACCAGGCTCTGGAACTCCTTGAAGTCCATGTACTCCCACTGGCGGAAGCATGGCCATCACCTTCTCCTCCCAGGGATGGAAATGTACTGGTCTGCGTGGCGCACCACCTCCAGTGATGTTGCTCTGGGCGTAGTCGTCATTCATTTTTCTCTTGACCGCCCTCCGCAGATCGTACCACCTGGCTTGGCATTCAGTCCTGGTCCTTCTGATGGGTGCAACAGCATTCACCCTATCGATGATCCTCTGCTACAGGCGTGATTTTTAGGTTATTCTGGTCTGTCTGACCAATGTTCCAAACATCTGTGGCTCGACTCTGATGACTTCATTGACAAGGATCACCAGCTCCTCCCTTGTGAACTTTGGATTCTTGTCTGTGGGCATGCTGTGGGGTGAGGGTGTGGATGGTTGTGGGTGTGTGAGTCTGAATGTGACGGTGTGGGTCTGAATGTGAAGAGGGGTATGTGTGAAGGAGGTTGTGTGAAGGTGTATATGTTAAGGTGGATGGGTGCAGTTGTTGGTGTGTGCTCTCTAGCTGCAGTGAGTCTGTTGCAAAGGCTCATGGTTTGTGTGTGTGGGCCCTTTTTATTGGTCCATTTGTGGGTGGGGCTCAGTTTGAATTTTTGGTGGGTGTGTTATAAGGGGTGGTTGTGAGTTTGCCCCTCTGTTTGCCTGTTTGGATGTGGCCAGGTCAGTCCTTTCCATTTTTAGTGCAGTGTAGACATGTTTTGTGGTGTTATGCGAGTCGAATAGACCCTCTTTGTGCTGTTTTCCAGTGTCCGTGGTTCAGTACGGTACAGGGGTACGAGTCGTACAGGCACACACCCCCATGTGTTTTGTATGTACGGTGCGTACACCGCCATTGCTAGGTATGTTGCGTACACCGCCATTGCTTATGTACGGTGCGTACACCGCCATTGCTATGTACGGTGCGTACACCGACATTGCTATGTACGGTGCGTACACCGACATTGCTATGTACGGTGCGTACACCGACATTGCTTATGTACGGTGTGTACACCGCCATTGCTAGGCACGGTGCCTACACCGAAATTGCTTATGTACGGTGCGTACACCGACATTGCTTATGTACGGTGCATACACTGACATTGCTAGGTACGGTGCGTACACCGATATTGCTATGTACGGTGCGTACACCGCCATTGCTTATGTACGGTGCATACACCGACATTGCTTATGTACGGTGTGTACACCGCCATTGCTAGGTACGGTGCGTACACCGACATTGCATATGTACGGTGCGTACACCGCCATTGCTATGTACGGTGCGTACACCGACATTGCTTATGTACGGTGCATACACCGCCATTGCTAGGTACGGTGTGTACACCGACATTGCTTATGTACGGTGCGTACACCGTTATTGCTAGGTACGGTGCGTACACCGACATTGCTTATGTACGGTGCGTACACCGACATTGCTAGGTACGGTGCGTACACCGACATTGCATATGTACAAGTCATTCCCCGTGTACGGGACGGACGTTTTCCGTACGAATAGTAAATCGGAAAGCCGGTCCGGATCGTACTAGTACGGTCGGACTGCATTTTTACAATTTGTACGGAAAAGTGTCCGGGTCCGTCTCGTACAACTTTTCCCGATCCGATTCGTACGGATCGTGCCGATCCATATGTATTTTTCCGGTACGAATCGTACTTCACGGGTCGGACGGGACTTGTACCATTTGTACGAGAAAAAAAAATACAGGATCGGAATCGGCCCCATTGTCTAGGAGGGGTGGTGCAATATGTTGCGATTGTGTAGTTGAATTAATATTTGTCTTCAGAGGTGTAACAATAAAGTATCCTGGGAGAAAGAGCATTCCTGGTGATATCTTGGGGGGAGTTGGGCGGTAAACCTGTTCATATACATTTTTTTTTTTTTGCCACATTTTTATATAGCGCAAACTTGACCCGAATCCAAAGGCCCTTTGTGCCCCTCTGTTTCTCCCTTGCTCCACTCCCACTCCCACGTTGATCCCCCTCCCCCCCACCGTCCCCTGTGTTGGTTCTCCACCCTCGCTGTCCTTTAGATATATAAATACAATTTATGGGTGCCTGGCAGTGGTTTAAATGGGCAGGCATTTGTTGCAATGCAACTTTAGACTACAAAAACTGCTTTTGCGCCAGTAAAAAAAACACTCATGTCTTTATTTGGGGATCCAAGTAGTACTAGTAATTTGGATCTGTAATTAAAAAAAAATTATGCTGCATCATTCTGTAGGCCAACACCTGTGGTTCTAAACACGTGCATAAGTCGACAAGCGTGTGTGCGCCTGCGTCATCACATATGGCGAGATCGTCAGCAGCAGCTTCGTCATCTTGCCTTTTTATTTCGTTGGCACTGCTGCCCAGCATCGCAAGAAGCATTGGCAAAGCCAATAGGTCAACAAGGTGCAGTCTATCAACTTTGCTAATGCTTTTTTAAATGCTAAAGTCCGAGGTTAGTTTTGATGCCCGAGAGTGGCAGCACACCAGACTTTTTCAACATTGGGGCAGGGGAAGAGTTGGCCGAAGTGTGATGGGTGTAAGAGCATCCGATGCATTTTAAATTTCGAATATAACTGGAAGAAGGCGTCTGAGGGGTACGAGGCAGTGTTGTACATGGCTATCACAGATCCGCTGGAAGGGGAGTGCACACATACCATAAACCGTGCATGTTTAGCTGCTTCCAATAATGTGCAGTTTCCCTTGCTCAGTTTGAAGTGTTGCGATATACACATTTCAAGCTTTGCTGTTTCTTTCTAACTGATGTCACTTCGTGAAAAACCAGCATTGGCAATCATTTTTTTGTCTCTTGAAGTTTTTGTATTACCAAGCTTCACTAATGCACTGTACAGGTTCAGCAGGTGTAACCAAGTAGAGAGATTCGCAAACTCATACTGACCCCGGCTGTTTTAATATGCAGCTGATCTTGGTCCTTTCGTTTGTGTCCACTTTAATGTTAGTCCCACTGTGTAACAAGCACTCGCCATGACATGCTTTTTCTGCCGTCCCACCTGGACGGCCTCGCCTGCCGAAAGGTTTCTTGTCTTTATGGGGCCATGTGTTTGGCCCCATAAAGATAAGAAACCTTTTGCGACGAACGCAAAGCAGGCCAGGCCGTCCAAATGGGACGGCTCAGAAAGCCAAGCAAATACGTCACCGACACCTCTTTTCCAATGGCTGGCCACCGTTTAGCATAAACGGTGAAGCCAGCCAATGGAAAAGAGGGGCGGGGCTTAATGCCCCTTACAGAAAATACCTACATCTCATTGAATCTCGCCAGCCTAGGCCAGGCGAGACCTAAAAAAGGCTCAATGTTGTCACAAGATCGCAAAAGAGTGTCTAAACGCCTTTTTTCAAATAACCACACGGGAAACCTAAACAGATTAGGGGTTTCGCGTATGTGGTTAATAATATGCTGTTTTTAGGTTTCACCAGCACAGCGCTTGTGAAATCTATTCTATTTAATAGATCTTCAAAGGGATTTACATTCTGTCTTCACTTCTGATTAGTCTGTGTGCTTGCCAGTTTGCTTTACTCGGTTACTATTGGCTGTAAAGATGGCAGTACAGTAATTTTAATTGGATAGAGTATAACATGATTTTAAATTCTTGATTAACACCCTGTAATGTCGGTACCCACTTAACATGCCTGTGTGTGATAACATTTAATCTTAAAGATGATCAGATATTGAATGTAATGTGGCTGATGAACTTTTAATACAAGGCAGATACTATAGAAATTTTCTTATCAAAGCAAAGTGGCAAATTATTGTAAAACCTCGAAGGAACATCAAGTTTATTAACATTTGTAACAGCCAGTGACAAGTTTTACTTTTGTCTAATCAACCCAACTCGGTAGAGGTATGATGTATTTGCACCTTAGATAGGTAGACATAGGCTGGGATGTGTACCTTTTGATTCCTTTTAAGTGTTTGCAAGGTTTTATGTATAATCCCAGGTCTTTGTCTATAAAATTATAACAAGATTGGAAATATACAGCTGCCTTCAGACGCTAGTATAAACCTTTTTTTATGAATTTTAGTATTTTTTAAAAATGAAATCATTGAAAATTGATTTATAAAAATCATTGCACTTTCCAATGTTTTATTTGTACAATATATCATGTTTTTATTAACTGAAATAAAATTACCTTTAAACCTTTGAAAAACGCTCAATGCCATCACAGGTTCACAAAAGAATGTCTAAATACCTTTTAAATACCTTTTTTTCAAATAACCACTTGGGAAGCCAATGAAACAAGCATTGGTAAATGCATTAGGTTTCGACTACGTGGTTAAAAATAAGCTGTTTAGGTTTTGCCTGCACAGCAGTTGTGCTATGCTTGTAAATCTATTCTATTTAATATATTTTTTAAGGGATTTACATCCAGTCTTCACTTCTGATTGGGCTGTGTGCTTGCCAGTTTGCTGTACTCAGATACTATTGGTTGTAGGCTGTTCTCCCATCTGTGTCTCTGTTCGCAGTTTCCCGTGGCCCGACTACTCATCCCCATCCGCGTTGGTGCCTCAAACTACTGTTTTTTGCTTCATGTGCTTTTGTTTACATATTTCTTATTACAATGCCCAATTATTTGCTTACTTCCTAAATGTTTTGTGTCGTTTTTTTCACAAGATTAATGGCTTCGATGTCCGATCCCATATTAAACTCTTTGTGTGCTTGTTTTCAAACGATGAATGGCGCTGATGTCTGATTCCATATTGTCTATTTTCATAGGCTGTGTGCAACCCGTCTCCCAGTAGAAACCCTCCCCCACTGTACTCACAGGAGGCTCTCAAATATGTTTATTCTCTTCAATGAACCATACACCTCTGATTAAAATGATTTTTCTTTCTGCATAGCATACAGCGGCTCCGGCCTTCCTGCCTATTTCCTCTAGTGACTGCAGCAACAGCACCCACCCCCCTCTGCTCTCCGCACCCCGCTCGATTTTCCTGCTGTAGCGAGGGGCAGATGTCCAGGAATGCGGCGCTGCACTACGTGGAAAGGAGAGAGGAGGAGTGCCTCCTATTTACTAAAATAAGGCACTCTCCTCCCCTCTGACTAGCGCCAGCGCTGAAATCAGCTGCTGTGCGTCACGGAGACACCTTTGCGCCATGGTGCAAGGATATCTCTGTGAATCTAGCATAGGTTTTGTACTGGAAGTAAGCCTTCCAATACAAAATACTATGCACAGACTCACTTTAACCATTTTCCCTCTTTGTATGTGTGCTGTAAAGTGCAGCACACATGCAAAGTCGGAAAGGGAAGGAGAAATGCCGCAAAATGTAATGCAAAAGAGAAAGGACAGGGGAACCCTACTCACTAACGGAACCAGGGTAATGGTTATATAAAGGGAAACAATGGTTCCTGTGGACTCATAAAAAATGATTCAAGCAATATAATTTGCACATTCACAATAAAAAGAGGGTAGAATAATGTCAGAGGGCAAGGAACCACCAACACATTTGTACAATTATAACCTGTTTTATAAACACAACAGACTTATTATATACATTGTTTAAATTTACAATAGAACAGATATTTGTGCACTGTGTCCCAAAGTGAAAAATGGAACCTAATGCAAAGTAATGCAAAGCAGCGCTATGCTCTGCTTCGCATTACTTTTCCATTATTTCCAGCGCTAAACACGTTTAGCGCTGGAAAGTAAATAGTGAAAAAAAGATTTTGTTCACTTTTGTGATGCAAACACAGCGCAAAATCTTAGTAAATCTCCTCCTGGGTTTCTTATTTTTTCTGGTGTGTTATTTTTTGTTTTAATGCCATGCTTCCTTTTCTGTCCCACTCGTCCTATTTAGGTTGCTTGCTGTACTTTGCGTCTACTCTATTTCCTTTCACCTTTCCCCTTGTGTTTGTTCTTTTATTTTTTAACTGATTTCCTCTTTCATCATTATATATTTTTTACCCTTCACTTGTGGTGCACCAGTTGAGCTTCGTTTCCCAGTGGCGTAAAGCAAAATGCTACCCCTCTGCAGAATGTGATGCCCCCCCCCGCCCGAGTCTCCCAGAACTCAAAAGTATTCATTGGCTTTGGACTGAATGGAGTCCCCCAAAGCCTTGGCGGCCCTCTGAGTGGTTAAGGGGGGGGTGCACTGCATAGGCTGCAGTGGCCTGCATTAGGCCCCTGTCATGCTCTATGTTCTATTTTATCAATAGCCTTTCATCTTTCAAACTCTGTATTTATGGTGTTTTCTTGTTGTTCACGCACCATCCTTTGAGTTTATTTTGTCCCTGTTGTTCCTTTTATCTAACTTTCTTCATGACTCACCAGGAATGCAGCATTGCAAACCTGAGTTTTCCTTTTAGAAATCATTGATTGCAGCTGTGTTAGTACAATTGGTTCTGTTGAAATGGACCACAACTCCCAGGATGCATCACCAGGTTGTTAACAAAAAAAAACCAGGGCTGGAAAATGATGCTCCTGGTGACATGCAGTCATGTGAAGCAGAGAAGCTTCATCCCTCTTCTTTTCTGCAGGAAATTATTTAAAACGAATAGTGGCTGTTGCTATGCAACCAAGGAAATCACTGACTAATTATTTTAATTTTATTATTTACATAGTACGTGTTGGAAAACAAGGCATTATCTGTGTGGCCTGCACAAACAATATATCTACATTTGTCCTTCATTGGAAACCAAACACCCCATTGTAGCGCTTGACTCTCAGAGGGTAGCGTTGCAGAGCAGTCTAAGGCTTACTCAAGAGAGGTGGTGTGGGCTCATAATCGTCATTTACAGGTGTGCAGAAATAACACTCAATAATTGATTGTCCAGTCTGCACTTTGCTTTATAGAAATGAAGAGTACATTTATTAAACACACACACACTACTCAATACCATGCATCAATTTACAAATATACATAAGCTGTTGGAAATACTTCTTGACATTGCGTACACATTCCCAGCCCTCCTACGGGGAGGGGGGTCTAGTACCAGCACTCTCATGTATGCACATCATCTTGACCCCAAAGGCAGTGGGTTGACCATAACCTGGAGCGAGGACCCTTCCCACTGGCACCATCCCGGTGGCGGCCAACCCCATTATCTCAACAAGCATTTTTAATGGGAAAACCTGACATAGTGACACATAACCCTGACTGAGCATCCTATACTGACTCTACAGTATACACACTTAAATCACAGTGGCTGAGAGTCGGGTTGTTCAACTAACGCAGTAGCAAGAATATGTGTCTAAGCATCACTTAGAATGACAGGTACTTATCATATCTGATAACAGGTATAATACAAGTCAATCCCAGCCCCTAAAAGGCATCACATTTATAATCATATGATTATGCAATTACAACCATGCACCCTGGCAGGAATAATAGCACACATAGGATCCAAGGGAGATCAGTAGAGAGCATATCACTCCCTATCTATATATGAAAACTCTCTCAAGATATGTTCTACTAAAGATAAGGTTGACTTCTCATATGTTTAGGGAAGAAGTGCCCTTTTTGGACGAGAACCCTCACTCATCCGAGGGTGACATGCTTCATCATTGGGCTCCCTCCGTACATCGGGGCCAGCCGCTCCCTGGTGTGGGTACAACTTCCCACCTAGTGTAGTGGTGGGGGGAGGAGCTAAGGTGCTTTAAAGAAGCAGAAAATGCCACGAGGTGATTATTGGTGAATGAGGGACAGAATGCTGTGAGTAACTGAAGTAAAAGGTAAAACTATCTCAAGGGCTCAAATAAGTTTGTTGGGTAGTGTCCTTGGATAGGATTAAAAAGCAGAGGACGGGAGTTCACAAAAAAATATAACCCATCAAAGGTCAACATGTTTCTGCCTCACATCGACTCCAACAGGAGTTCTTGGGCATTCATCAGGACCAAATATAAATATAAGTCACTCTGTACAAATGTATGTCACACTCACATATAATGTAATGTAGTAAGATGGCTATACTGGCCGTTTCCAAGGTTGATGCCCGGAGTCTGGGCCCTTAATCCGTCATCACCATCTGTGGGAGGAGACAAACTTATACTCTCTATAGCCACAAGGTACCCCTCTGCCACTTCAGCGCATGCAACACAGTCCTCAACCAAGTGACTAGTGTGGTCTGGGTCATGGAAGGAATGCCTAGCAACATTTTTTCAATTTACTTATCATTTCACATGTTAAATGCGACTTCCAGTCCCTATTAGCAACAACGTCATGTGAATGCACCATTTGTGCAATTGCACCTTTTCACCTCTTGGAGATGTCTCTCCAAAGACATCCCAAATTTGGTTTCCTTCAACAGAGACAGACGCACGCAGACTGCTAAGAGATTAGAAGCCCCCGAGGGGCTTTAGAAAGGTCGCAACTTTGTCCTGCCTTTGAGTTATTTTGGAACCTTTGAATTCGCTTGGGCATGACCATTTTAATTATCGACATAAGAGGTGGCATTAAAAGGGAAACATCCCTATTTCATTTATTAAAAGTGCCTATAACCCGCTCTCTGCGTTTGGAGCCTACAGGCCCATATACTACATCTTCACCATCCAGATCAGGGTGGCGCATGGTGCCCCACACCCAGTCCTGAGGAAGACCCCGCTGTAAGGACATAAGCAACCTACTATTAATTGGAGTCGAAACATCGACTGTGTTACCCTCCTGTGCCAGTTTGGCCAACAGTGTTTTTTCATTATGGCATTGTTTTAGACGATGGCCATGTATTGTGTTATTATTTAACTAAAAGGCTGAAAGAGGCCATTTTCATTTTCCAAACCATGTTGTGATGGATATATTGTTACTACCTTTCCTTTCACTTTCTCAACCCTCACTAAGTGCACACAACTTCTTCCCCTCCCCCTCTGAGTGGGGCACATCGGTGATACACTGTTTACCGGATTAATTACTGGATCGTGATTATTTCATGCTGATCGATAAGATTAAATATTATTGATCTCAAATACATTGAGTATGATTGTTATTAATGCCTGATGACATTTAACTTTGTATGTTCTTAAATAATTTTGTCTATTGGGACCTACTGTTTACTGTACTGCCCTTTACCTAGGTCCCAGTGGCTATTTTGGGTTTACCCTTATCTGTAACTGTAGGAGAGTAGGATCTGCTTCACATGGGTAACCCACTTTTTGCTGGTGTTTCACTGTTTTTCGACCTTAGTCTGGCTGTGGCCCTGCTAATCAGGACCCCAGCCTAGCTGCTTCCTCTCTAAAATGGTTTTCATGTACATTATGTACATATCTAATTGGATTCTGGAGTGCCTTAGAAGCCCCTAGTATATGGTATACTATGTACCTATGGCATAGGTACCTCAGAGGCCTACCAGGGGCTGAAGCATGTATTATGCCACCCCTGGGAAGCACTCCAAAATGGCACCACATGTCTGCTACTGCAGCCTGGGTAAGGGTGTTCTTGCACCCCTTACAGTGGTATAGGCTACCTATATCACTACCATTGCACACACATATAAAACCTATAAGTCACTCCTATGGCAGGCCTTAACAACCCTGAAGGCAGAGTGCTTGGTTTTTATGTGAGAGGGTGCCCCTGCATGAGCAGAGCCCCTCTGCAGCGTTCGGAGTACCTCTCCTCTGATGCTGTTTGTGGTGCAGCCTGACCATATACTCTTAAGTGCATTATAACCTCACGGTAAATGCTAACTTTGGGATGGCTGCACGGAAACATGTTGTGTTTGGTGTCAAACGCTTTGGAATACTACCCCACTGCCAGTTCTGGCAGCGGGGGTAGCATTCCACCCTTCTAGAGGGAGAGACATGTTCACACTGGTCTAACCCGGTAGAACTTTCTTGAGCCCTGGCATCACAGAATGGATGCCTCTGCCACAGACATGGGTCTGGCCTCCTGCTTTTGACCGAAACTCCGGCAGGGGAGGCCTGGACAATAGGTTTCATGTCATAGGGAGGTGTAACCACCTCCCCAGACAGGCAGATGTGTATTGGGACTGGGCGGGAGCACTCTCTGGTGCTTTGATGTCCTGCACTGGGGGCGAAACTGGACAAAGGAAATGGGTGTAACCACTCCTCTTTCCAAACCCTCCCAAAACGTATTGAGGCAACTTCAAAATTGCCTATAACAAAATGTTTTGGGCCCTTGCCTGTCGCGGGCACTTGGGCCTCCCACACGAGTGGTGCACCATTTTTATTGGGAGACCCTGGGGAACGCTGGGTGGTAGGAAATTTGTGTCAGCCCGGTGATGCCACAACTTTCCCCGACAGAAATGTGTGAAGAAAGTGATTTTTTTCAGTTAAAATTGAGGTTTGCAGGGGATTCTGGGTAAGGAAACGTTGGGGGATCCACGCAAGTCATACCTCCCTGGAATCCCCCGGGTGTCTAGTTTTCAGAAATGTGTGGGTTTGGTAGGTTTCCCTAGATGGCCGCCGAGCACGGGGCCAAAAACCCAGGTGACCCCCCTTGCAAAACCAGGTTGTTTGGTGATAGGCAATTTTGATGTCGCCTCAATAAGTTTTGGACCCCTGCCTGTCGCGGGTACTTGGGCCTCCCACACAAGTGAGGCACCATTTTTATCGGGAGACCCGAGGGAACGCTGGGTGGTAGGAAATTTGTGTCAGCCCGGTAATGCCACCACATTCCCACACAAAAATGTGTGGAAAAAAGTGATTTTTTTCAGCTAAAATTGAGGTTTGCAGGGGATTCTGGGTAAGGAAACGTTGGGGGATCCATGCAAGCCATACCTCCCTGGAATCCCCCGGGTGTCTAGTTTTCAGAAATGTGTGGTTTGGTAGGTTTCCATAGATGGCCGCCGGGGACGGGGCCAAAAACCCAGGAAAACCCTTTTGCAAAACCAGGTTGTTTGGTGATAAGCAATTTTGATGTCCCCTCAATACGTTTTGGGCCCCTGCCTGTCGCGGGTACTTGGGCCTCCCACACGAGTGAGGCACCGTTTTTATCGTAAGGCTTTGGGGAACGTGGGGTGGGTGGAATTTTGTGGATCCACGCAGATTCCAGAACTTTCCATGACAGAAATGTGAGGAAAATGTGTTTTTTGGACAAATATTTAGGTTTGCATGGGATTCTGGGTAACAGAACCTAGTGAAAGCCAGTCAAGTCACCCCATCCTGGATTCCCATGGGTGTCTAGTTTTCAAAAATGTATAGGTTTGCTAGGTTTCCCTAGGTGCCGGCAGAGCTAGGATTCAAAATCTACAGCTAGGCACTTTGCAAAAAAAGGGTCAGTTTTCACTTTGAAAATGTTGTGTGTCCACGTTGCGTTTTGGGCCGTTTCCTGTCGCGGGCACTAGGGCCACCCACGCAAGTGAGATACCATTTTTCTTGGAAGACTTTGGAGAACACGGGTGGGTGGAATTTTGTGGATCCATGCAGATTCCAGAACTTTCCACCTCAAAAATGTGAGGAAAATTAGTTTTTTTGACACATTTTTAGGTTTCCAAGGCATTCTGGGTAACAGAACCTGGTGAGAGCCAGTCACGTTACCCCATCTTGGATTCCCCTGGGTGTCTAGTTTGTAAAAATGTACAGGTTTGCAAGGTTTCCCTATGTGCCGGCTGCACTAGAGCCCAAAATCGACAGGTAGGCATATTGCTATGAACAAATCAATGCCTAGTCTACTTTCTGCCGCCCTGGGGGGATATCGGGGGTAGGGTTGCCCTGATATGCCCCATAGGGTGGCAGAAACACTGCGGCTATTTGTTTGGGGGATGGGGGTATTGGTATGCCCATTCTGGGCAGCCCCCACCCTCACACATAAAAAAGCAGGCGTAATCGTTGGCATCTAGTGGGCTTTTTGCCCCCCGGGGGAGCAGATTGGGGGCTGCTGCCCCCATCTTTCCGCCAGGGTGGCAGAAAGTCTGTAATTGTTGCAGGTGGGGGTGAGGGCATTGGGATGCCCATTTGGGGCAGCCCCCACCCTAATTAAAATTTGCCCAAATAAATCCCTGGTGTCTACTGAGCTTTTAGCCCCCCGGTGGGGGGGGGGGCATATTGGGGGCTACTGCCCCATCTGTCCCCCAGGGGGGGTAGGAAGGCTGTAATTTTTGCAGGGGAGGGGGTGGGGGCATGGGCATGCACGTTTTGGGCAGCCCCACTCTAATTCAAATTTGCCCCAAAAAAACACCCTGGCGTCTAGTGGGCTTTTTGCCCACCCCGGTGGGGCAAATTGGGGGCTAATGCCCCCATATGCCTCCCAGGGGGGGCTGAAAGTCCAATAGATGCCAGGGAGTTTTTTGTGCAAATTTTAATTAGGGTTAGGGCTTCCCAAAACAGGCATGCCAATGCCCCCACCCTCATTAAAATTTGCCCCAAAAATCCCTGGTGTCTACTGGGCTTTTTGCCCCCCCGGGGGGAGATTGGTGGCTAATGCCCCCATTTTGCCCCCCCAGGTGGGGCAGGAAGGCTGTAATTTTTGCAGGGGAGGGAGTGGGGGCACGGGCATGCCTGTTTTGGGCAGCCTTCACCCTAATTCAAACTTGCCCCAAAAGAAATCCCTTGCGACTAGAGGGCTTTTTGCCCCCCCTGCCCCATGGTGGGGCAGATTGGGGGCAGAAAGCCTACTAGACACCAGGGTTTTTTTGTGTGCAAATTTTAATTAGGGTGGGGGATGCATAAAACGGCCATGCCAATGCCCCCACCCTAATAAACATTTGCCGAAAAAAATCCCTGGCATCTAGTGGGCTTTTTGCCCCCCCGGGGGGGGCAGATTGGGGGCTACTGCCCCATCTGTCCCCCCCGGGGGGCAGGAAGGCTGTAATTTTTGCGGGGGGTGGGGGCATGGGTATGCCCGTTTTGGGCTGCCCCACTCTAATTCAAATTTGCCCTAAAAAAAACCCTGGCGACTAGTGGGCTTTTCACCACCCCGGGGGTACAGATTGGGTCCTAGACACCAAGGATTTTTTTTAGGAAATTTTAATTAGGGTGGGGTTGCCAAAAACGGGCATGCCAATGCCCCCACCCTAATAAATCTTTTCCCCAAAAAATCCCTGGCATCTAGTGGGCTTTTTGCACCCCCCCCGGGGGGGCAGATTGGTGGCTACTGCCCCATCTGCTCCCCAGGGGGGCAGGAAGGCTGAAATTGTGCGGGGGAGGGGGTGGGGGCATGAGCATGCCTGTTTTGGGCAGCCCCCACCGTAATTCAAATTTGCCCCCAAAAATCCTGGGTGACTAGTGCGCTTTTTGCACCCCCTGGGGGTGCAGATTGGGGCTAATGCTCCCATCTGCCTCCCGGGGGGGGGGGGGGGCACAAAGCCTACTAGACACCAGGGATTTTTTTGAGCAAATTTTACTTAGGGTGGGTGTTGCCAAAAATGGGCATGCCAATGCTCCCACCCTAATAAAAAGGTGCCCAAAGAAATCCCTGGCGTCTAGTGGGCTTTTTGCTCCCTGGGGGGCAGATTGGGGGCTACTGCCCCATCTGCCCCCTGGGGGGGCAGGAAGGCTGTAATTTTTGCGGGTGAGGAGGTGGGGGCATGGGCATGCCCGTTTTGGGCTGCCCCACCCTAATTCAAATTTGCCCCCAAAAAAACCCTGGCATCTAGAGGGCTTTTTGCCCCCCCGGTGGAGCAGATTGGGGGCTAATGACCCCATATGCCCCCCAGGGGGGGGGCAAAAAGTCCACTAGACGCCATGGAATTTTTTGGGCAAATTTTAATTAGGGTGGGGGCTGCCCTAAACGGGCATGCCAATAACCCCACCCTAATTAAAATTTGCCAAAAAAATCCCTGGCGTCTACTGGGCTTTTTGCCCCCCGGGGGGCATATTGGGGCTAATGCCCCCATCAGCCCCCCTAGGGGGGGCAGGAATGCTGTCATTTTTGAGGGGGAGGGGATGGGGGCATGAGCATGCCTGTTTTGGGCAGCCACCACCCTAATTCAAATTTGCCTAAAAAAAATCCCTGATGACTAATGGGCTTTTTGCCCCCCCCGGGGTTGCAGATTGGGGGCTAATGCACCCATCTGCCCCCCAGGGGGAGCAGAAAGCCTACTAGACGCCAGGGATTTTTTGGGGCAAATTTTTAGGGTGGGCAGAAAGACTGTAATTTTGTGGCTGGGGGTGGGGGCATCAGCATGCCCGTTTTGGGCAGCCCCCACCCCTAATAAATACCCCATAAGAAAATCCCTGGTGTCTAGTGGGCTTTCTACCCCCCTGGGGGGCAGATTGGAGGCTACTGCCCCTATCTACCCCCCAGGGGGGAAAAAAAGGCTGTAATGGTGGTGGGGGGGGGGGGGCATTGGTGTGACCGTTTCAGGCTCACCCTCCTGGGGCGATCCCCAAGCAGGGATCCACTAGGGAGGGGTACCATTGGAAAGGGTAGATCCTCCCCTTTCCAACGATACCTCTCCTGAGTTTCTACGTGCTCAGTCGGCAGAGATAGCCCCCTGAGCACGTAGAAACTGAAACTGAAATGAGCCTCTCGGCTCATTTCAGTTTCGGTTTCAATGAAATGACGTCAGCGCGATGTGCGCCCCGATCGTCATTTCAGGGAAACCAGTGGGGGGTCTCGGGAGCTGGAGAAGCTTTTCCCCAGCTCCCGAGGCTCTTTTAGCATAAAGGGAATC
The DNA here is from genome assembly GCF_964204655.1 of Triturus cristatus. Lineage (NCBI taxonomy): Eukaryota > Metazoa > Chordata > Amphibia > Caudata > Salamandridae > Triturus > Triturus cristatus. The sequence goes on along the minus strand of NC_140585.1, from coordinate 310,141,305 downwards.
CCTCTGGTGCCCGCACCAGAGGGATTTCTAGGGCGATGTTTCATGACGAGCTGGACTCGTCATGAGCACACGACCACTGTGTGCCATGACGAGTCCAGCTCATCATGAGCATTGAAGGGGTTAAAATAAATGTATAAATTGAGGCCTAGATTTTGTGTGGGGAATGCGTCATTTTTTTGGCACGACCCGAAAGCAAAATCTAATTTGTTAAATATTGTAATGCGCTCAAATATACTCATGATAGACCTGCTTAACATCTGTGAGGGCTTAAGATCTGATTTCACTTTCTGTGGATGTATTGACTCTGATGCCACTTCCTGTGATGCCACATGCATTGTTACGCACTATGATGTCACTCGCCATGATGATGTCACTTGCATACTGCCTTACTAGTTAGTCCATCCCACTTCTTTTTTTAGGACTTCTGCCTTGGCCCCCACCATCTAGGGATGAGCAGTGGGCTATCCCTGGACATACTGAGCAAAGAAAGAGATTTGTAGCTGCAGGAAAGAAGAAATGATCAGGGAATGGGCATGGATTTGTATCTAGAGTGGGAGAGAAGACAGGTGAGAACAGGGATGCCACCATTTAGTGATAAAAATACAAGACATTTGCTCCGGTGTTGAGATTTTAGATGGGCTTGCAGTTTGCACTAGAGTTAGAATTACCGTAAAATGTTCTGTATTCTTTTCTTAAATTACACTTTTGTCTCTGTTGGCGTTAATATTAATTTATGAATTGTAGGCCCGGTTTACTATAAAAACAATGTAAAAATAAGTTGGAGATGTACGTCTTCTCCTGATTCACAACAAAATTCTGAATTGTGGGAATGTCAAGTGACAGATGCAGCTGTTCCTATTCTAGCTCTTGGAGATGTTCCAACTCTAATTCAGCTGTCCCTATTCTAGCTCTTGGAGATGTTCTAATTCTAATCCAGCTGTCCCTATTCTAGCTCTAGGAGATTTTCTAACTCTAATCCAGCTGCCCTAATCTAGCTATTGGAGATGTTCTAACTCTAATCCAGCTGTCCCTATGCTAGCTCTTGGAGATGTTCTAACTCTAACCCAGCTGTCCCTATTCTAGCTCTAGGAGATTTTCTAACTCTAATCCAGCTGCCCTAATCTAGCTATTGGAGATGTTCTAACTCTAATCTAGCTGTCCCTATGCTAGCTCTTGGAGATGTTCTAACTCTAATCCAGCTGTCCCTATTCTAGCTCTATGAGATGTTCTAACTCTAATCCAGCTGTCCCTATTCTAGCTCTTGGAGTTGTTCTAACTCTAATCCAGCTGTCCATATTCTAGCTCTTGTAGATACTCTAACTCAAATCAAATCAAATCTAGGTGTGGAGTTCTTAGCGGAAATAGTGGAACCTGATATACATTGGAAGGATTGGGTCGTTATTTGAATCATACCTAATAGCAACAGGAGGTGAGAGATTCAGTACTGAGCGTAAACAGCATATAATGTTGCACAATTTAGGAATTCATGGGTATAAAATATATGAAACACTACCTGAACAGTTGTTAAAGGGGAGGGTTAACAGGAGGAATATGATGTTTATAAGATAACTTCTATGAAACTGGAGGCTCATTTTGGTGACAAAATAATTGTTGTTTTAGAGCAGCATAGTGTTTTATTAAAGTGCAAGAGAAGCACGGAAGTATCACCAATTACATTGCAGCACTAAGAGAGTTAACAAAGTTGTGCTATTTTGACAATCTCACGGACTCTTTGATAAGAGACTGTTGGTAAGATGTACAAATAATCCCCACATTCAAGAAAAGTTACTTCCTAAAAATCCTTCACTAAGAGAAGCAAAAGACATTGCACAATCTATAGAACATACTGCGAACTGTATCAAAGAAACGTAGGCATCAAGTGAACTGCTCACAAAAATTCAGGAAGAGAATGCTGGAAGTGAAATATATAAAGTTGTTAGCAAAAAATATGCAAAGTTAGAGTGAATCAGGAAGAAAATAAGTTGAAATGCTTTAAATGTGGTAGTAGTAAGTAACTACTTAGCTAACAACATACAATGGTGGAAACGGAAGCGAAAACTTAAGTGAAGATTTTTAAAAATACAGATACAGGTGACCAAAAGCATGTTTTTCAAGTAACTGACACAGACGTGAATTCTCAAGTGAACTATCCTAAATACAAAATGTGTCTTAATGGTAGTACAGTAGATATATATGTTGATTCATGTTCTCTTTCACATTGTTGAATCAGGAAGAGTTGAATAAAATGTTAAAGAATGACAAGGTGAAATTCGAAAAAGAAGATACATTACCAGAGGGGTACACCAAAGAGCTTATACCTCTTGTGGGCAAGTTAAAAACGAATATGTGTTTCAGAGATAGGTCCACTATTGGGATAATGTATTGTGAAAAAGAGTTCCAATTTATTAGGGTGGCAACATCAAAAGGAGTTCGGGATAACTCTAGATCCAAATAATAAGGAACAAGTGCTCCTTGTAGACAGAGCTATAGGTTACATGGACACCTGTGATGAATTCCCAGACTTATTTTCAGACAAACTTGGCTAATTGAAGGAGTATCAACTCAAAATTAGACTAAAATAAGGAACTAAACCTGTAGTACACAAACCATGTCCTGTTCCCAACATGTTGAAAAAACCTTTAGAAAAAGAATTGAGTAAATTGTGTGAAATGGGAGTTCTCCAACCAATAGAATCCTCAGAATGGTTGGTCTCCATAGTTATTGTGTCTAAAGCCAGAGGAGACAGAGTATGCTTATGTATAGACTTACGTCGTTTGAATGAGAATACTTGGGTTGAAAGACACTCTGTTCTCCACATAAATGAAATGTTAAGCACAATGGGAGAGGAAATGCATTTTAGTGTCTTATCATCAAATAGGTCTCCACCCAGAATCCTGACCATTAACTGCATTCATAACTCTTATGTGAGTTTATATCTTTTCAAGAATGCCATTTGGGCTTTCCTCTGCGGTAGCCGTTTTCCGTAAGATTATGCAGAAAATATTGGAAGATTTATATAGTACTCTATGCTTCCAAAATGACACAATGGTATATGACTCTCTATTGAAGAACATGGCTGTATTCTATGTGAAGCATTCAAAAGATTGAGGGATGCAGGGGTCACTGTAAAGAAAAGGGGTTGGATTAGTAGACTACTTGGGGCACACCTTTTCAAAAGAAGGTTTTAAACCAAAAACTAGTCTAATTCAAGTGGTAAAATAGGCACCTTACCCTAAAGGTAAGGATTAACTAAGATTCTTTATGGGTCTTATTGAACACATATCAAAATATGTAAAAAAGTTATCTGATAAATGTAATAATCTATGTGCACTTTAGGCACATTTGATTTAAGAAGAAAACTATTTTACTACATATGCCAGTAACTAAGGTATCAGGGACACACTATCACAAAAAGAGGAGGGTGGAGGGAAAATAATTGCTTTTGCTACAAGATGTCTAACTAAAGCAGAATGTATTTATTCTGTGATTGAAAGAGAGGCCCTAGCCTGCTATTGGGTGGTAAAACATTTCAAATTCTATTTATGGGGCATTAACCATACACACTGATCATAAGCCTCTAACGTACATGTTTTCAATTAAGGGAGCTGAATGCAGCACACCTCGTATAGCCAAATGGATTCTTGGTTTTCAAAACTATTGTTTTAAAATAAACTATGTGCCAGAAGAAGAAAACAAAATTGCTGACAATCTTTCAAGGGCACCTTAAAAAAGGAAGTGAAAGAAGTTAACGGATAGCCCTATTTGTTCTATACCTATATCTGCATTGTCCGAAATTGAATGGAATGACTGTATGGAGAAAGATGTCAATCCTAGTCAATTGAAAGATTTCATTGTAGAGGGTTGGCCGGCCAAGTGAAGTAAGCTCAAGGAATAGTTAAGAGACTATTGGGAGATGAGACATGAGTTGCACATTGAAGAAAGTAAAATATATCGAAATCGGGAAATCATTTCACCTGAAGACTTGAAAGAAACAATTGGTGACTTAGCACATAAGGGTACCCTAGGCCGAAGTATAACTAAAAACAAAGTAAGAAGAACATTTTGGTTCCCCAGAATGGACCCTATTGTTGAACACAAGGTAAAAGATTGTGTAAATTGTGCTCGAAGTGAAAGGAGCTAAAGCATACGCAGAGCACCTTTGTGTCCGGTAGAAGTACCTCATACGCCCTGGAGTAGGTTGGTATAATTGGACCAAAGGAAGGTATAGGAGCTTATAAAAATGTATGTTAGTTTTAATTGACTAGACTTCACATTGGGTTTTCGCAAAATTAGGAACAGAATTGGAAAATTGGTGATTGGGTACAAGTGAGAAGGAATACCAACGATTACCATCAGAGCAAATACAATCCTTCCTATCAAGTAATCAAAATGTACAGTAATGTTGTAAAATTGATTAATGGACACATTTGGAGTAATGTTAAATTAGCCAGGCACAACCGGCTTCTAAAAAAGTCTCCCTGGTATTTTCATCTTTGCTCATCCCCATTAGAATGATAATTTAGTAATGTTTTAGAAATGTATTAAAAATGTTCGGGTTGTTATGGGAGGGAGATTTGTTATAATTCAGTATTGACATGATGAGGTGAAATTGTAATTATTAAAGGTACATCTGACAAGAAATACTTTATATATGTAATTCTGTACCATTTGGAATGTTTCCCATTCACCCCTAGCAATTGTTAAATGGCACATTCCAAACGAAGCTTGCCATAGAATGCTCATGATATTGACAGTTGGTGAAGTGCAGCTGAAGAGAATGGATGGCTGAACAAAGAAGATTTCTTATTTCAGCATACTTGTCTACAGTATCTTCCTAAAGTATAATAATAAGCCACTGTGCTCTTGCATCCTCCGAGACGTGATGTCTCACTTATTCCATCAAACTCACTCATTCTAATTCTCTCTTACTCTTTCATGATTACTCTTGCTCTTTAACACACTAGGGCCCTGATGTACGAAACCATTTAGCATTTCTTAATAGGCTGAATCGATATTAAGAAATGCTACATGGCCTTTTCAGGTGAACAAAGGAACAAAACCGGTCGTAATGAGCGATTTCCACCTGGTAAAAATCACACATTGCAAAAGAGATTTAGAAATCGCAAATAGGGATTCGCTAGTTGCGATTTCTAAAGCACATGTACGTAGCATTTCCTAAATGCGAATTAGATAATGCTATTACCATCGACTTGAAGTTGATGGTAACTATGTGCAAAATTAAAAAATGGATTACAATTTTTTTTTTTTAATGTGACATGAAGCGCACATATGCCCCAAGGGCATATGTGCACTTACGTGTGCACTAGGAAATTAGGGGTGCTTCCAGGGGGGCGTAAGGCCAGAGGCACCCTTGGATTTGCATTTCTAAATTTGCGATTTCCAATTAGGAAATCGCAATTTAGGAAGTGCAAACCATTTCCTATTTTGCCCATAGGGTGGAATGCCTTGGCATTTCCTATTTGCGATTCACTAATAGCGATTCCTACTTTGTAGGAATCGCTATTAGGGTATCGCAAATTTAGTACATATCCTTTTGCATTACTTAAATATTGATTCCTACAAAGTCGCTATTTAAGAAATGCAAACGGGAAGCTTCACACATCTAGGTCTAGATCATTAGGTCGATGAATATAATTGCCAACTTTCAAGTGCAAACTTCCATTTGTGCCTGAACTTTGATCATCATTCATGCTGTTTCGCTCTCTCTATTTTCACCAGGTAAAACGCAACACAAATTAAGGGGCAAATAAAATAAATGCCTCTTTGTCCATCCTGCACTGTGTGAAAGCTTGTGAAATGTGAATGTATTCTCCACTGCGAGGGTTGCAACTCAAGGTGGATGCAAATTGTGCACCTGCTAGATATCACACCCAGTGAAAACTGTAATTAGTGAGTGGGCCAATCACATCTAGGGGCCTATTACGATGTTGTGCGGAAACTAAACCCCCCAACTCCTTGTCGGATTTGGTTCCGACCGACTCGCGATCGGCGGTTCCGCACTACCGATTACGATGCTTCTGAACACCATTTGGAAGGACTCCCATTGACTCCAATGGGAGCCTCTGTTCCGACCGACAACACAGGCTCCTATGGGGAAAATGAGTGTCTGCAGAAAACCTTGCACCCTGTCGCTGGCACCCCATTGCGCCTGCCACACTGTGCATTGTTTTACAGTTGGGTCCCTTGGAAACCCCCTCGGCTCCCAACCGGAGGCCCTAGGATGAAGGGGGTTCTTTTAGGGGCCCTCAATGTCAGTTTCCGACAGCCTTTTTGTGACAAACAGTCCGACTCAGAAAGGTTTTTAGAATCTGACATCGTAATCTGTTGGTCAGAAACGCTGTCCGTAGAGCTGTACGAATCAGCTCCGACCAACTTGGATTCTCAGAGAGCCGGTCAGAACCGATTCAGAATGACCAAACGGTTCCCCTTCCAACCGCAAGCATCGTAATCGGTCGGTCAGAATTGTTTCCGACTGAGTCGGGCAGATGGGTTCCGACGCAGTCTAGGAGAATCCGACTGTCAGTTGGAGGCTTTCCACACAACATCCTAATTGGCCCCCTAGTTGTAACCAAGCCCTCACTCTTTCACTTCCTATCTGCCAGTTGCGCTCCGTGTTGAGTTTAGATAAACTGCCATTTATTCATCCAAATGCACTTGCTGTTGACAGCGATCAACTAAGCCTCGATAATTTCTGGGTAATAAGCATTTGTAACAACTCATGAAATACATAAATAAATATTCTCACCTATACAGTAAAACTCTGAACTTGTTGAAAGTGGCACAATCACTCTATTAATGATACGGGTCCGTAAAACAAATCAGACTTGTCTGCGATGGAAACAAGCGGAAAGTCATACCCTGGACTAGCTGTAATTCCATATTAGTGGTTGATTGTATTGTATACAAGTGCAGGTGCACAATAACAATTAACTTACACACACTCTCCTCCTGTCAAATGCTTCAGAAATAAACATACAACAGTAGAGAGTGGTGCAGCGTTTAAAACAAGTAGGAGTGTGTTGTGACCACACTGAAAACTGCACTGTAATATTTAAATCAATCCTCCATTCAATATAACTATGGCTTTCAGGTGATGAATTAATATAGGCTAGTCACTGCTCCGCAGTGCATTGGGCCAGAAAGTGAATGTTTTTATTTAATCTATTTTTGTTGTTTTTTGATGTAGCATGAACAAGGCCTAAAGGGCATCAGAGCACTTTACAGAGAGACAAGAAGTCTAAGCATCTGAAAAATGTGAGTACAATGTAAAATACAGACATAAATGAGAGAACAAACCACGCATAAAGTACATGTCAGGAGATGAAAGTGGAAAATATATACACACTATTCACAATGCGATTAGACAGAAGAGTAACTTTCAGTGCAATGTAGAAAAAGAGCATATTTACAGACCATGTAAGTAGTTTTGTTGCACACATTAGTGTTAAAGAGAGAATATATTTGACAACAGTAGTTTCTGATACCATAGTAAGAAGTTAAAAGGCATCAGCAAACTGTAACGCACGGCTGCCCTGGGAGCTCCTTCGAGCAAACTCTGCTCGAGGTAACTGTAGCTGTTGTAGTGACCGTCTAGTTACTTGTCTAGTGTCTGTGGTGCCAGCCGCTCCCAGAGGGCTGGCTTACACTCCACCCCACACCCATCCAACACAGGCGTCACAGGACATGTAACCCTGCTAATAAAATGGGCCGGGTGCACGTGCCCGGGGCCAGGCCCAGTGACCAGATTCGAGTGTCTGTGTCATTCTTATATGTGCGTGGGTGCCAAGTGCTCTACCACATTACATTGGCGACACCTGGGTGAGCCCCACGTGCGAGCGTGCAGCTGCACTAAGGTTTAGAGAAGGGGGAGAGTGTAGCCTGAGTATAAAGCACCCCTGACTGCACACTGCACCCAGCGGGCATTATGGATGGTGCCCGCCAACAGCTGTCTGCCGGGAGGTGGAGCCAGAACACTGACGAGTGGTGTCCCCTGAAGCAAGGAAGAGACAGCTGGCTCCAGGTTCCACTGGTAAGACCCACAAAAGTCAGAAAGGAGTAGACGACGTGCCCATATATCCACCGGACATGAGGTGAGCCTGTGGGTCCAACCGAGCGAAGCTGGGCCGGTGTTTGAGCGGTGTGAGGGGGTGGAGTGCAGCAGCAGACAAATGGAACTCTCACCGCATGAGGCATGACGGCCTAACCTAAAGTGCCCGCGAGGCGAAATCCAACTTCATTCCTGGTTGAGGGTGGGGAAAACACTGCTGGAGTGAAAGCGTGGCGTGTGGGAATCACGTGCCCCCTGGTGAAGCTGTCGTGGTTTTCGTGATCTTCTCCTCGGGATGGCACTGATGCTAGGTATGGGTCCCCCTCCCATCCGTCCCCAGCCCGGAGAATGCGAAATACCCTCGGACTAGGGAGACGGGTGAGCGAGGGAAAACGGGATAGGAACAGCCGAGAGAGGGAGACCTGGAAGAAAGAAGCAGTGGGTGAGAAGAGGAGCGAGGACCCCTACACCCCTCCCAAGTACCCCCGGGGAGTGTTAAGGCCCTAGTACCTGTCTCTCCTGTCTCTCCGAGACCGAGGGACGTGGCGCTGACCAGGGAGGCTTCGTGGTTTTCCACGATGAGTCTTGACCAAGGTTTAGGGGTGGCGCTTCCACTTCAACGCTCGGAACTCCGTGAGCGGAGGAGCGCCAATCAGGGTATGGTCTCTTCCCTCCCTTCACGAAGCGAGGGCCTGGCGGGTTCCGCTTGTGTCCTTCCCGACAGTCTGGGGAGACACGACCAATCACCGGAGGAGAGAGGACGGGAAATCCCGTCGGAGATGTCCGCGCTTCTACTCAATGCTCCCTGATCCGCCGGGAGCAGAGGAGCGCACTCCGAGGGACACGAAAACGCTCGGAACTTCCGAGGGCTGACTTGGAGAGTCAATCGCCTGGGAATCCGAGGGTGAAGCTGGGTCTGAGGTGAGTGCCCGGAAATCCGTGGGCCGTGACGGGGAGAAGTCTGCCCGGAAATCCGTGGGCCGAGGGGGAACTCCGGGGTTCCGACGAGGGGATGGCTGTGAGGGTTTAGGCGAGCCGGGGGTCTGGTCTGTTGGCGTTGGCGAGGTCTCCGGTGGAAACAGAGATACTCACCGAGCGTTGCGGGCTTCGGCAACGTCACTGGCACCGGATAGAAGGAGCTCCGAGGGCCGCTGGAAGGTCCGATGAATCGCAGATGCTGGCGGGCTGGAAACCGCGAAGCTGTCGCTCTGGGGGCCGTAGCAATGATTATGGGAATCATAGGCAACGCCCCCGTGGTGGCTGTGGGCTTTTATGCGCGGAGGGGAGGTGACGTGTTCGCGCGGCCGCCGCGCCTCTGGGGCTTGTAGTTCTTCGCACTGGCGCCGGCGATCACGGATCATGACAGCACACCCCCCTTTACTCCGCCTCCGCCGCTTCCTGCGCCCCCGGGCTTGGCAGGACAGCGACGGTGAAAGTCCGCTACGAGACGCTTGGCGTGCACGGCAGATGCGGGTTCCCAAGAGTCTTCCTCAGGGCCGTACCCCTTCCAAGCCAGAAGGTACCACAGCTTCCTTCCCACCAGTTTGGAATCAAGCACTCGGCGAACCACATATTCCTGATCTTGGTTGATCCACACCGGGGCAGGAGCCCGCCGTACCGGACAATACGAGGGTTTGAGGAGAGAGACGTGAAACACAGGGTGAATGCGCATGTGAGGCGGAAGGCGCAACTGTACTGCCACGGGGTTCATGTGTTTGATGACAGGATAGGGCCCTATGTATTTGGGGTTGAAAACGCTGGGTTTCCGAAAATGGAGGTTCCGTGTAGACAGCCAGACCTTATCTCCCTTGCGGTACACCGGAGGGGGTCTGCGATGCTTGTCCGCCTGGGCTTTGTATCTGGCCTTGGCTAGTCGAAGATGTTCACGGGCACGTCTCAGGGCCGTGTGAATGATGTGGAGTCGACTCTTGAGATCGGGAAGGCTGATGTTTTCCCTAGGGAGGAGGAAGGGAACGAAGCGGGGGTGGAACCCCGCGGCGAGAAAGAACGGAGACTGCATCGTGGAGGAGTGCTGGGAGTTGTTGTATGCCACCTCCGCCACCCATAGCATGTCCACCCAAGTGTCCGCAGCTTGGTCTGCGTAGCAGCGCAGGTACTGTTTGAGTGTCTGGTTAAGTCTCTCCGTTTGGCCGTCTGTCTGGGGGTGGAAGCTCGTGGAGAGGGAGGAGCGAATACCCAGTGCTTCGCACCACACCTTCCAAAACCGTGCTGTGAACTGGGACCCTCTGTCGGATACAATCCCCATCGGTAGTCCGTGAAGCCTTACCACGTGTTGCAAGAGGAGTTTTGCCAACGTGCCCGCTGTGGGCACCTGTTTGCAGGCAATAAAGTGGCCCATCTTGGTGAGATAGTCGATGACCACTACTATTGCTGTGCAACCTTGATCTTTCGGTAACCCTACCACAAAGTCGATTGAAATGCGTTCCCAGGGGTTCATAGGCGTGGGTAGAGGCATTAGCAGGCCTTGGGTCTTTTGATGGTCGCTTTTCATTTGAGCGCAGATGGCACATTCCATCACCCACTGTAAGACGTCTGGTCGAACGGAGGGCCACCAGAATTGTCGCAACACCTTCTCCAGGGTCTTGGTACCTCCAGTATGTCCCGCACAGGGCAGGTCATGACACCATGAGAAAACGAGTTTTTGGAGTCGGAGAGTAGGGACCAGCAGCCGGGATCCGTTTAACGGGAGGCCCTGTTGTATACGCCATTCTCTGTGTCTTTTCAACCACGAGGACCAGGCAAAGGTTCGTATTCCTCGCTTCACCCCTTGCAGGAATGGTTCGGTGTGCATGCTACCGATAATTTACTCCGGTGATAGGATGGGCTGGTCAGGTGCCTCCAATGGGAGGTTGGGGAGGGTCTGTCTCGATAGGGCATCGGCTTTTTTGTTTTGCGTTCCTGGCCGGTAGGTGACAAAGAAGTGATACTCCGCAAAAAAGAGCACCCATCGCTTCTGTCGGGGAGAGAGATGTCGTGCTGACCGCAGGAACTGAAGGTTGCGGTGATCCGTGAACACCGTCACCTGATGTTGGGCCCCCATTAACCAGTGACGCCATTCCAGAAACGCGTCTTTGATGGCGAGCAGCTCTTTCTCGGAGACAGTATAGTTACGCTCCGCTGGATTCAATTTCCTGGACATAAAGGCCACCGGGTGGAGTTGACCTGTATCCGGGTGACGTTGGGAAAGAATAGCTCCTACTGCCTCGTCTGATGCGTCGGCTTCCACTATAAACGGAAGATCGGGTTGGGCATGACGCAGGATGGGCGCGGTGGTGAAGGCTTTTTTGAGCAGCTCGAACGCTGTTTGGGCCTCTGGTGACCAGAGGAAGGGTATTCCTTTCCGTGTCAGTTTGGTGAGAGGTGTCACCATCTGGGAGAAGTGGTGGATGAATCTCCGATAAAAGTTGGAGAAGCCCAAAAAGCTTTGGACTTCCTTCACGGTTTTCGGCGGGGGCCAGCGCGTCACAGCCTGGACTTTGCGGTCTGTCATGACTTGTCCCTCTGGGGTTAGCAGGACACCAAGGAACTCCACAGTGGTGACGTGGAATTCGCATTTCGTGAGCTTGCAAAACAGTTGGTGACTTTCTAAGGCCTGCAACACCGATGTTACATGGCCCACATGTTCTTCTTCCGAGGACGAGTATATTAAGATGTCATCTATGTACACCACTACATAGATGTCCAGAAAGTCCCTCAATACCTCGTTCAGAAAGAATTGAAAGGCGGCCGGGGCGTTGCAGAGCCCGAAGGGCATCACCAAATATTCGAACAGGCCGAATCTGGTCTTGAACGCGGTTTTCCACTCATCCCCCTCTCGCATCCGCACCAAGTGGTACGCCCCCCGGAGGTCCAATTTGGTGTATAACCGTGCTCCTCGCACCTGTTCCAACAACACGGGGATGAGCGGCAGCGGGTATTGGTTTTTGATAGTCATGGCGTTGAGGGCACGATAGTCTATGCAGCAGCGTAGCTCCCCGTTGGCCTTCGGTATGAAGAAGAGGGGAGACGCCGCTGGAGATCTGGAAGGGCGAATGAACCCTAATCGTAGGTAGGTATCTAGGTATTCACGGAGGTGACGGGTTTCTGGACCGGTGAGGGCGTACACCCTGCTACACGGGACAGTGGCTCCCGGTATTAGGTCGATCCGACAGTCGTAGTCGCGATGCGGAGGGAGAACCTCGGCCTTCTGTTGATCGAACACTCCCTTGTAATAGGAGTAACAGTCCGGGAGCGTCACGTCCTTCTCAGCGGCGGTGGCTACGTGGTGTGCGGTTGGTTCCTCTGGGTCCGTAGCGATCTCCCGCCGCAGGCAGTGGGTGCGACAGTATGAGGAGCAGAAGGCTACCGAGGCGGAAGCCCAGTGTATCCGAGGCTCGTGGAGTCTCAACCATGGTAATCCCAGGATAAGATGACATCGGGGTGCTTGGATGATGTTGAATGCGAGCCCCTCGCTATGTTCCTCTCCTATGGATACCTTTAGGGTTGGTGTGGTGTACCGTATGGGCCCGGATTCCAGCTCTTTGCCGTCCACGGCATAAACGAGTTCAGGGGTGTCTTTGGACAGTAGCGGAATCCCCAACCGGTGGGCTTCTCTGGTGTCCATGAAGCAGCCCGTAGCTCCCGAGTCGATCATGGCCCTTACATGGTGGAGTTTGGGGCCTACCGCAAGCTGCACCGTTAGAAAGAAGTGGTCGGGTTCGTTAGAGATATCTGCTTCTAAGGAAGGGATGTAATGACAGCTTGAAGGCGTCCCTTCTGGCTCCTTCAAGCGTTCGGGTTTCCCACCGGTCCTTCGCGGGCGACGATGGCTGCTTGACCCATCCTGGGCCGGCTGTTCTTTGGGCGGACTGGGCATTCCCGCAGGCAATGGCCTTTCTTGCCACAATATAAACAGAGGCCCTGTTTACGCCGGTGGTCTCTTTCGCTGAGGGTGAGAGAAGCTCTCACCGTTCCGATTTCCATGGCCTCTGCTCTGGGAGAAGCTGGTTCCTGTGGGCGAGGGGAATCGTAGGACAGAGGTGTCTTGTCTCTGCGCTTGTGTTCCCCCTTTCTTTCTCTGAGTCTATATTCCAATCGGGAGGCCAGCTCTATCATGGCCGAGCAGGTGTTGGGTTGAGGGTCAATCTGCGCTATCACGTCCTTCAACTCCTCGGTAAGCCCTCGGTAGAAGATAGCGGTTTGCTTCGTCTCGGGCCAGTCCGTTTCTGCCACTAGTCGCCGGAAGCTATTGAGGTATCCGATGAAGTCCGCACTGTGTTGGCGCAGGTCAAGGAGGTCTCGATCCGCAGAAAAGGTATCCGCCCGACGATCGAAGGTCTTCTCGAATTCTTGTCGGAAGGTGTCCCAGTCATACAGGAGGGCGTCGTCTCTGCGAACGATGGGGACCGCCCATTGCGCCGCTTCTCCCGTCAAATAGGAAATCAGAAACGCCACCCTGGCTTGATTTGTGAGGAAAAGCTTCGGTTTGCATTGGAAATGCAAAAGTATCTGGGTCATGAAGATTTGTACCTTCTGGATATCTCCATGAAATCTCTCTGGGGGGGCCAATGGAACGTGAGAAGGCATTTCCACCACAACTTGTGGGGTCTGAGACGGGAGCACGGGCCCTGCATCGAACGGGTTGCGTTGGATGCGGTCCAGGCGTGTATGTAGAGCTGCTGTTTCCGCTCTTGATGTTGCCAACTCCCGTTGGACTTGGGCCAGAGCCTCTAAGATGTTGTCTAGCGTGGCCATGGTGAGATGTCAGTGCGATCAAGAGGAGAGAATTCTCGTGGGCCTATGATTCTGTCGTGGTTTTCGTGATCTTCTCCTCGGGATGGCACTGATGCTAGGTATGGGTCCCCCTCCCATCCGTCCCCAGCCCGGAGAATGCGAAATACCCTCGGACTAGGGAGACGGGTGAGCGAGGGAAAACGGGATAGGAACAGCCGAGAGAGGGAGACCTGGAAGAAAGAAGCAGTGGGTGAGAAGAGGAGCGAGGACCCCTACACCCCTCCCAAGTACCCCCGGGGAGTGTTAAGGCCCTAGTACCTGTCTCTCCTGTCTCTCCGAGACCGAGGGACGTGGCGCTGACCAGGGAGGCTTCGTGGTTTTCCACGATGAGTCTTGACCAAGGTTTAGGGGTGGCGCTTCCACTTCAACGCTCGGAACTCCGTGAGCGGAGGAGCGCCAATCAGGGTATGGTCTCTTCCCTCCCTTCACGAAGCGAGGGCCTGGCGGGTTCCGCTTGTGTCCTTCCCGACAGTCTGGGGAGACACGACCAATCACCGGAGGAGAGAGGACGGGAAATCCCGTCGGAGATGTCCGCACTTCTACTCAATGCTCCCTGATCCGCCGGGAGCAGAGGAGCGCACTCCGAGGGACACGAAAACGCTCGGAACTTCCGAGGGCTGACTTGGAGAGTCAATCGCCTGGGAATCCGAGGGTGAAGCTGGGTCTGAGGTGAGTGCCCGGAAATCCGTGGGCCGTGACGGGGAGAAGTCTGCCCGGAAATCCGTGGGCCGAGGGGGAACTCCGGGGTTCCGACGAGGGGATGGCTGTGAGGGTTTAGGCGAGCCGGGGGTCTGGTCTGTTGGCGTTGGCGAGGTCTCCGGTGGAAACAGAGATACTCACCGAGCGTTGCGGGCTTCGGCAACGTCACTGGCACCGGATAGAAGGAGCTCCGAGGGCCGCTGGAAGGTCCGATGAATCGCAGATGCTGGCGGGCTGGAAACCGCGAAGCTGTCGCTCTGGGGGCCGTAGCAATGATTATGGGAATCATAGGCAACGCCCCCGTGGTGGCTGTGGGCTTTTATGCGCGGAGGGGAGGTGACGTGATCGCGCGGCCGCCGCGCCTCTGGGGCTTGTAGTTCTTCGCGCTGGCGCCGGCGATCACGGATCATGACAGAAGCCCACAAGCGGGGAAGAAGGCATCGTAAGACAGCCTGCACATCGGCAGATCTCCGTTCTGTTGTGGCCAAAATGATTAAAGGAAGGAGTAGCGGAAGAGCCGCTGGAAGCGTTTCCCAACCCCAGCACATTTACCTGGTCAGGAAGTCGGAGGGTCTGAGGAAGTGCTGCTCGCCAGCGTGGGGAGGCGCAGTGCTGTGCGTGGAGCCTTCGTCGAGTGTGCATGCTTGCCATTTTTTCACATGCGGCATTCCGTAGGTGAGAGGGGCCCAACTGCTCCAGGTGCCCGTCCCAGAAATGCCCACGAGTGGTGATGACACCCAAGAGTCCCGAGGCTGTCCGGCACTTCAGGAACATGCAGCACAACGTTTTGGAATAGACCTGCACTCACCAGAGGGCAGACGATGTTCCCGTGAGCTCTGCTTCTGCCGCCCGTATAGTGCCAATATCGGCCACACTCACCAGCCCTCCCACAGCAACATACAGGTAGCATAAATAAGCAGACAAGACAACTTTTTGGTGGAGAAAATTGCTGCAGGTTTATTAGCATACCAAATATGCCAACATGGTGGGTTATCTTACAGGCGATCCAAAGGCAAGCCGCCCCTCGCGGCCTACCACCTGATGGGCCAACTTGCATCGTGGTCTTAGCCAATCGGTGCTTAGCGGTTGTGGTGAGGGGATAGCCCCTCCCACTTCTGGTGAAACATTGGTCCACCATATAACTCACGCCCCCCCCCCTCCTACGAGGGGCGGAGCGTTCAAGCGACCCCCGGTTGTACAGGTTTCCAACCGCCCGTAGGACAGATGGGGCGCCGTTGCACCCCAGGGTCCACCGCACAGACTTCCTGGGGATATTTGACCTCAGCACCCTTTGTGCTCCTGAAGAGGGTACCCCTGAGTACCTTTCCGCCTCTGGATCGCCATGTAACTCCGCCTGCAACACAAATAAAAAGATTAGAACATCCTTCCTCCCCTCACCCTGATCGCCGGGTAAGCGGATGGGAGGGAGTCGGCGTCAGGGCGAGGGGACAAAGAGGCCACCAGGGGGGCAGGGGAGGACTATATACCTCTCCCTGAACCCCCCCCCCACGGCCGGAAGTGACGCACGGGACCCCAGCAGGGGTCTCTGGCCAAAAGACTAGGCTGCCCAGTGTGCCATCTTGTGGCACTAAAGGGGCCGCCCTCTTATGAGGGTCCCCTGCGGGGACTGTGTCGGTCAGCCCGCATAGTGCCAATATCAGCCACACTCACCAGCCCTCCCGCAGCAACATACAGGTAGCATAAATAAGCAGACAAGACAACTTTTTGGTGGAGAAAATTGCTGCAGGTTTATTAGCATACCAAATATGCCAACATGGTGGGTTATCTTACAGGCGATCCAAACGCAAGCCGCCCCTCGCAGCCTACCACCTGATGGGCCAACTTGCATTGTGGTCTTAGCCAATCGGTGCTTAGCGGTTGTGGTGAGGGGATAGCCCCTCCCACTTTCGGTGAAACATTGGTCCACCATATAACTCAGGCCCCCCCCTACGAGGGGAGGAGCGTTCAAGCGACCCCCGGTTGTACAGGTTCCAACCGCCCGTAGGACAGATGGGGCGCCGTCGCACCCCAGGGTCCACCGCACAGACTTCCTGGAGATATTCGGCCTCAGCACCCTTAGTGCTCCTGAAGAGGCTACCCCTGAGTACCTTTCCGCCTCTGGATCGCCATGTAACTCCGCCACAGCCCTGGGTGTGGCGACCGTCGCAGCCAGGGCCCCACACCAAGGCCGGCGCTCCTACTTACATCCCGCTATTTCCAGGGCCTCCCCTAGGTCCAGGAGGAACAAGTCCATGCCTATTCTGGAGAGATGTACCCCATCGTGCACGAAACACCCTGTGGATTTAGCTTGAAGCAAACCATGTCTTATGAATCCAAACCCCATTTGTTCGGTGAATTTACGCATCGCGCATCTGACTCTCCTGATTTGCAGCCTCCATAGCCTCCCCAGATGGGGCTCCCTGCCACAGTGGAGTGATCTCTGACCACCACAGTTCACATGTCCCTAACTGGTTGCTTAAATTGCAAACTGTGGCCTTAATGTTTTGAAGCAGTGCCCTTTTGCCCAAAGTAGCGGCCTTATCTTTAGCTATTTATGGTGCCTCTCCCCCTATCCAGCATGGATAGGTCCATGCTTAACTGGACAGATGTTCCCCATTGTCCTCCAAGCACCCTGTGAATTTGGCATGTAGCAACCCATGTCTAAGGAAGCCAAATCCCCTCTGCTCAGTGAATAAACGCATAGTGCAGATGACCCTTCTGCACGCAGGCACCATCGCCTCCCCCAACCGAGCTCCCTGCCACGGGAGCTGGGGGTGATTACAGACCACAAAAGTTCACCTGTCCCCAACTGGTTGCTAATTTGCACATTGTGGTCTTCGTGGTCTCCTTCTAGGGTGCATTACTTTGCCCCACTGACCAGACAATTTGACAGTTCTTTTGGATTGCTCCCTGGTGAACATAGTAATGGTGTCAAAACAGGTTTGAGGGAATATGTGAATGGTACCCGTTATTAGGCACTACACCCTTTCGTGGACTGACAACTTACTCAGCCCACCCTGCTTGCTGAACCCTCAACCGGTCACAGATGCCCCCTCCCTGCTATCCACCTGTGACCCTTGATACTTACACCAGTAGTGGTGTCAGACTACCAGGTTCTGTGTCACGTGCTTCGCTGCAGTCCCTTTGGTGGATCCACTGGGACCCTTCTGCATCCCTGCAAATGCCTAGTCACGAGCTAATGCCCTTTAATGCCCTTGCCCATCCCTCAAAGACACCTGACAGCATGATACCCCTCGCAACTTTGGTGAGGGGTTATGGGCCCAGCGCACCCCAGTCTGTGTTTCCAACATATATCCTCCCTAGATGCTCCAGATAGTGTGAGTGGCTATCCCTGTCCTGGCAAGGCATGCCAATGGCCTGTCCACCCGTTGGTGACTATCCTGCCATGGGATAGGCGACATTAAGCACTGGTGTCCTCGTGTACCTGACGTATAGGAGGGGGGAACAACATGTACGAATACCTGCCCTTTCCCGAGCAGTGGGAATGCCAAACCAATCATTCCTCAATCATTGTAGCCAAATTATGCTATGACCCCATGTTCCCCCCAGCTTTGTGCACCGCAACCCACTAGTTAAATGGCAACTTCTGCAAATGCCTGGCTCCCCGGCTATAGGGCGGGTGTTTTGCCTCCCCTGAGCAACTGGTAGCATGCCCTTGTATACAGAGTGCACCTACTCTGCTGCATCGACCAGACATTTGCGCAGGCAATACTGTTGTTGAAATGTGTAGAACAACTGAATGGTGTCCCTCTGGTTTGTGTGACTGTATGTCTATTGTGCATCCCCCCATGTGTGCCCTGCCATGATTTGTGTGTCAAGCCACAACCGCTGTCAGACTACTCTGCTCACTATCCGTGCTACTTTATCAGATCAAGAAGTGTCATAAAATTAAATATGTGCCTTCGATGGATGGGGGCTTCAAATAATGCCTGCTCTCTTGAGGGAGAATGATGCACAGATGAGCTGGTGGCTATTGTCCAGATGTATCCACCAAATACATAAACCTGTAAGCTAGTACTACTGGCTTTAGTGCCTCTGGTTACTTGCCTAAAACCATGAAGGCCCCCATATGGCATTATTGCCTGGCATCTCGGGTGAACTTTGCCCAGAGCTGAATGGTCTTAGTGGGGTTAGACTGGAGGAGGTATGTGTGGCTAATGCAGGCCCAAAATCTGTGCAAATTGATGATGCATCACCATAGTACCAACGGGTCTGAGTATAGAAACTGGCGATGCTGTGATACAACTTATGTAAATGTCTCAGCGTGGGCCAGAATGTAGGAGCTTTATGTGTGGCTCGTGCAGGCCCAACTAATCTGCAGGGCTACTCAGCTCGCTCAGGCAGTGTGCTGCATATTGCCTGGTATTTAGCCGCTAGGTCATTGCCTCCCTATATTACTACAAAAGGAGCACTACCCTACAACAAGCCCATCTGTTGGCTTTGACAATGCTTCTTAGTTGCATAAGATAGATAAGCCACATTTACAGCTTTCTTGCATAGCCAACCAAGAGCTAGCCGCCCCCGCCCCCATCCACAGCTGCCAAGGTTTCAACTACTATATGTGACATTTCCATCATTCCAGTGCACTATGAGTGACATATAAAAGACTATGAATTACACTTTCTTGCTAGCAATCAAACCCTGAGGATGAGGGAGACATACCAATATCAGTAATTACGCCTATTTGACCAACAAGAAACTCTAAGACGACCAAGGTTTAAGGCTGCTATTGAGATATATTCCAGAGCTTGGAGTGTGCATGTGTGAGACGGTAACCTATATACGATACTTTGGGAGTCAAAGTGCCTGGAATGGTATGAGACTGAAGTAGCTCAGATTGAGTAGAATATCATACATATACACAGTCAGTCTGACAGCCTGGCACCGTAAGTACTGGAGATGGGCGCCTACAAACTACAAGCCTTGCGTGATGTACACACCTTGCGCTGAGGGGGGAACCGGCTTGTGCCGGTTTCGCCTCATACTGAGCACGCCACTCGCTGACCCATGGTGCCATCATCAAGATGCACCCCAAAGGCCCCCAAATAGCAGCTGCACCTAGAGAGAGCACTGCCCTCCCTGAATCTGCCCTTCTCTAGCACAGGACACCACCAGGCGAACAGCCCTAATATAGCTTTGGTGTAGTAGTATACTGAAAATGCAACAATTCTGGATAGGTGGCCCATGTGCTTGCGGAGAACCCAGTCCCTTATCAAATTGGCACCAACCAAGTACAAGTCTCTTATTATTCTTCTCAACCTGTGAGAGCGAAACTAACACCAATGGTCGCACTTCCGACCCACAGCATTCAGATTCCCGAGCCCAGTATGCCCCCCTGCAAAGCTTCACCATGCGCCGCTTGGGTCATGTGTTTCATCCTTACGACATCACTAAAAGGTTTCTTTTAGTTGGCAGACTCACCTATTATTTTCATTACTATTAGTGAGCTGCTGCTGTGTTACCCTATTGCAAACACGTCACCATCCCCGAATATTGTATAGAAACGCATTTAGAAATTGGAAGAGTTTGCCCGTGCACTGTAGTACTTTTCCCAAAGTGGGCAAGACTGGACTGTCTCAAATTCAGAGCTGATCCAAACAGGGGCCCCCAAATGAGTTTCTACCAAGGGCAACTGCTAAGACTACCGCATGTGCTGTTGTGCACGAGTGTGCACTCCTGACCTGGTTTGGGAATGATATGAATTGTGCCCACTGTGGCACCACCGCACGCTTTCGCTGAGTAACAACCTACGCAGTTCACCCTGCAACTGACCCTGTTGCTTAATACCGCCCCTTGATGCCCTTGCCTGTCAGTCACAGCCCTGCCAACATAATGCCCCCACAGCATGTTGGAGAGGAGAGTCCCACGTACCAGTTTGTGATTCCATCATACCTTTACTGAGGCTCCAGTTCATGTAAAGTGTGTGTCACTGTCCTGGCAAGGCATACCCAGTAACCTGTCCCAATCTGTAAATGTGGTAACTATGGGCAATTGCATCATCTGCTGTATTTCATTTCTGTAGTGTTGTGGACCTCAGTATTAGTGAACATCCTACCAGTGAACTGAGACCTAATTGCATCTGTATCCTACATGAGGTCTAGAGCGACATTGCAGTCTGCTAAATCGACTCGCATGAGAGCACTCCCACGTGTGAAGAACACAAGGAAGCGAGTCTAATGCAAAAGTGCCTGTGATCACCCAGTTGGGTCAAGTGGGAAGCCTGGACTGACCTCCAGTTTTAAGACTGAGCCGGCCCCGCCCCAGACTGCCAAACCCCATCACGTCCTCCAAGGGACCAGCGTGCTCACCCACCGATACCATGCCCACGGGGCACCTTCTGTCCCCCATTGTAGTTTAGCTGATATACTTCTCACAGTACAATACACAGATTGCACAATGCACCCTGCCCCCTACTGAAAATAATTGGAAATAAATGAGACATGTGACCGCTGCCCAAGATGGCGCTGTTTGTATAATGAGGGGGGTGGGCTCGAAAAAACGGAGTCATTGCACTTACCCACGGGTACTGTCAATGGCACTTGACGAGTGCCCTGGCACTTCTGTTAAATAAAATGAATGCCTTGCATTACTGGATTATTTATTTCTTTATTTATTTTTTTAACTTAAGATGCCCCAGTCCTGCTGGTCCTATTACCAGGAAACGTGCCTTGCTTTGCAGGCTGAGACACCTCGTGTGTGCTTGCACACCGTGACCACACATGAGTGATGCACCCGGTGTCCCCTCTTGTGTCGCTGCAACCATAAAACCTCGTGTAAACCTGCCCCTGGTGACACCCCCTGAGTACCTGCACCCGGGTCCCCCTGTGCTTGAGGGAACTATTCTGTGCCTAGGTGAAGTGCCTCCAGACTGGTATTTTGCTGTTTCTGTCATTGCATGCGGATATATGATCCAGCAAGAACATCATACCCGACACGTCAGGGTTGTTGGCTTTGTCAATGGTTGTTAGTTGCATAAGATAAATCAGCAGCAACTGAGCTTGTAAATAAAATTGCAAACTTTCACTTGAGCGCGCTGACAGACAATATTGCTTATGATGCAGCAAGTACATCAGACCTGCCAAGAACATTGTTTTTACCCGTTTACATTGTAAGCTGCAATGCTGCATTTGCCTTTGGCTACTGGGGGGAAGCACCGATTTCCCGATTAAAATTGTTGGCTGCTATTGCTGCTGAACATTCGTATAATCGCTTCTTACTGCTTGCGTAATTTGTAACTTCTGTTAACTGTGTCAGTCATTCAACTGTGGATGGCACTGGCAGGGAAAGGGATCAAACATTGAAGATAGCGGCCGAAGTAAAGGATTGCAAAAAGTGACATTTCCATAATTTCTGTGTAACAAGTGTTAATACACCGATTTGAGAGACACTTTTACGTGAGCATAATGAAGTAAAGGAGATGAAAGCATGTAGCGATCAGACGATGCCCCAGTTAGAGAACCAAACCCTTCAAGCGATCGTACCACAGCTGGAAAGCACCATAAACGGGAGGGCCCTTTGTGCTGTACGTTTGCAGCTTTTTTTTTTTTTTTGGTGTTGGGGGGGAGGGGGGGTGGCAACCGCCACGAGCCACCCCAGTAATACAGCGCTGCCTGCCTTAAGATCCTATTTTGCCCGCAAAAGTTGCCCTGAACTCGATGCAAAGGCTGCAGCATCCTGGTGTTCCCATTCAGGCCACCCATCCAAGTACTGACCAGGCCCGACCCTGCTTAACTTCCAAGCTGGACCCTGAACGTCCAATTTCTTGAGGAGCCGGCTGCGTGCGCGAAGCTCCCTGCCTGACACTATCCTCTGCAGCGATGGAGCTGCCAAACCCCCCCAGTTTTGGGTCGGGTAACCATAAGTCACCAGAGGTGAAAAGGTTCGATCCAACGAAGCGCCTAAACGAATCGCCCCACGGTTTGATTACTTTAGGGTTGCTTGTTAATGTAGAAGAGGTGTCCAAAATATATCATTTATAAAGAAACCTTTTCATCTGTATATTTATGTAAATATTTCCCTCCTAATATCCACAGATCTGGCAACAGAGAAATAAATATGCACATATTGGGCACTCTGACGGGGGCGTGGTTTGGACGCCGATCGGGATGGCGGCGTGAGCCTGCAGCTCCGTGCCTAATCCCCGATAATTATCCTGAAAACCGGCCAAAACGCGCCGCTGCTGGCGCGAGCCTGCTGCGCTGAGCGCCGGGACAACAGTGGACGCCGAGAACGAGACGGCGGGGGCCCGGGCGAGGTGCTGGAGCCGGGTTGCGGAGCGGGACGAGCGGCGCTCGCAGAGCAAGATGGCGGCGGCCCCGAGCGGCGAAGTGTAAACAGTGCCGGACAGGAGCTGGAGACTGCGGGGAGGCTTGCCGCTGGCTTAGCGGGGCGGGGCTGTTCGCCTGCTGCCCGAGGCTCCGGGGACACGGTGCTGGTGTGAGGCGCTCTCCGCGGCGGCGGCGACTGAAGATTCTGCCGCCCCTCCCCCACAGGAGCACGCAGCGGCCTGGTGAAGGGAGTCCGGCTCCTGGTGCGAGACGCCGCGCCTCAGGGCACCCAACGCAAACAGCGAGGGGAACAGTGGAGCCTGCGCTGGACTTCGGGGCTGAGCGGCTGCCCGCGGAAGGACGTGGCTGGCTAAAGCGGCTGCTGGGCTGAGGAGAGGACGAGCTTGGGAGCAACGGGGGAGTTGGCGGCGGGGCCGGGCGAAACGCGCCCAGTGGTGGTGGTGGCCGGATGGCGATGGCAGCCTGAAGAGATAGCAGCGCTAGGCTTGGGGGGCCTGACGACTGCGGAGTGGCGCCCCCCCCCGGATGTGAGGCTGGCCCAGTGGGGTGGATCGCGCAGGATCGTCCCCGGCGCTGGAGCAGGGAGGTGGTGAGCCTGCGCTGTTGCTGACGCTACGAGGGGCCGCGGAGGGCCCTTGCGCCAGTGGCGGGTGGCCTTGGCGGGAGGACGACCGGTTGGCCGCGAGCGGAGGGACTCCGGGCTGTTGGGCCGCCGGGCCCTGGGGGGAGCGGACCACCCCCCGAGGAGAACACTGAGCTCGGTGAGCGGGCGCCAGGCCCTGGGTCTTCTCTCCTGGAGTGGACGGACGGTGGGACTGACCTGCCTGCCGGTGGGGCCCTGAACTAGAGCTGGTGTGGGACGGGATGACCACTAAGGGTGCCGCGCCGCATTTGCCCCCTGGGCACGGCCGGGCGGCGGCATCAGCCGCGGCTGGTGGGGCCCACGATGACCCGGGGGACACAGCGCAGGAACGGCGCCTGAACAAACGGCTGGATGGGATCCTGGAGGCAATCACGGCGACCAAGGAGGCCTTGCATCAGGACATAGCGCAGGTTGCTACTGGGCTGGGACTCTTGAGGGCCGATCATGCCAAACTGGCGGACAGAGTCAAAGACAATGAGATGTTGATCCGGGAGCTCAAGCCAGCGGCGGTGACCACGGAACGCAAACTTGCTGATATCCTGGGCCGTCTGGCGACGCTGGAGAAGCGAGCGGAGGACGCCGAAGGTCGCAATCGGAGGAACAACGTGAGGGTAGTGGGCCTGCCGGAAAAAGTTGAAGGGGATGACGCTGTGGCATACATGGAGGACTGGTTTAAGAAGACTGTGGCCCCGGAGGGCCTCTCCCCCTTCTTCTCCCTGGAGCGGGCGCATAGGGTCCCGGCTCGCCCGCCGGCGCAGGGCCGCCCTCCCAGACCCATGCTGGTCAGACTATTGCATCATAGGGACAGGGACCTGCTGATCCAGAAGGCGCGCGCAGATGGCCCCTTTCAGGTGGCCAACAGCTCAGTCACGGTGTTCCCAGACTACACGCAGGAGGTGCAGAAGAACAGTGCTTCCTTTTTGGCCGTGAAAAGAGAACTGCGGATCGAGGGCCTACAATACTCCCTGCTGTTCCCGGCGAAGCTGCGGGTTATCCTGGGCGGGACGACCCACTTCTTTCAGGCCCCTGCTGAGGCGTGGACGTGGCTGGAGTCGTATCGCGCTGGCACGGCCCGGGGGGGGACGGAGGACAAGGAGCGACAGAAACCGGTCCAAGTGCGGAAATCTCAACGTATCCGCAAACGCAACAAACTCCAGAGAGCGGAGCGGGATGGACAGATGGCGGACGACAGGCGGAGGGCGCTGGCTGCGACGGCGATCATAACGGGCTCTCAAGGGGAGCAGACTTCAGTGGGCTCGGACTCTGGTGAGGAGGCCGGGCAGTCCGGCGGAGAGGTGTCGGAGGCTGACAGTTCCGGGGGGCCGACGGTCACCTCGCAGACGGCGGATGGACTATTTAACGGGTGATACGGAGGGTGGGGCCATATTGGCGAATCCGGATCTGGCTGGGGGTCCCGGTGCTCGGCGGACTCGCAGGTATGGTGCTGAGACATTCCGGGGATTGTGGGTGCGGGGCGGGGGGCTTGGCCTGCCCTGGGTCGGCTCTGAATCACCCTCGAGCTGCCCCTAAGGCTTTCTGTGGAGACGACCACAGAGTAGGGAAGGTTTGGAGGGTTGCAGGTTTGGATGGGAGCTGATAGTGCATTATTGGGTCCTGTTCTGGGGAGTGGGAGGGGGGAGTTTGTGGGGCTGTTTTGGTTGTGGGGTTCTGTTGCGCTGCTGTAGGTGGGCCTGGGATATTGGTGTGCTGGGGGGGTACTGGTTGCAATGGGGACATTACCTAATTTGAAATGCCTCACGTGGAATGTTCGTGGTCTCCGCACTATGTCTAGACGATACAAGGTCCATGCCCACCTGGTGAGGCGTGGCATACAAATCGCACTCCTGCAGGAAACTCACTTAACTAAACAGGAACTCACTGCGCTGCAGAGGAGATGGCGTGGCCAGGTGTTTGGGACTATGTGTTCGGCGTTTGCCAGGGGAGTGTTGATATGGGTACGGGCAGGAGTCCCATTCCAGGCCACGAATCAGCTGGTGGACCCGGAGGGTAGGTTTGTGGCGGTTGGGGGGAAGCTCTATGGTCAGGACGGAGCCTTATGCAGTATATATGCTCCCAACACGGACCAGGCCCGCTTTTTTGTTAGCTTGACGGGCTCCTTGGCGCACTTCTTGGCGGGCCCCATATTGATAGGAGGGGACTTCAACTCGATCACTGATGTGGCACTGGACCGGTCGCATCCGCCATTGGCTGACTCGCCGGTGCGCCGGTTAGCGGCGCACAGGGCGGACTGGCAGGAGAGGTGGGGGCTGATAGATGTGTGGAGGGAGCAGCATCCGGGAGACAGGGACTATTCCTTCTTCTCCGCGTTGCACGCGCTGCACGTCAGGATAGATGTCATTTTGTGCAGCGGGGACCTGGCGCCCGTGATGGCCCACACGGAGTATCTCACTAGAACTATCTCGGACCATAACCCGTTGCTGTTGACGGTGCAGTGGCGGCGGCCGCGATCGGCGGTCCCGACATGGCGGCTGCGGCCGGAGACATTGGAAGACCCGGTGTTTAGTGATGCGGTCCAGCGGGGCGTAGAGCAGTACTTTAGGGAGAATGAGGGTTCCACTGCCACGAGGGCGATGGAGTGGGATGCCATGAAGGTGGTGACCAGAGGCATTTGTATGGGTAAATTTGCGAATGTAAGGACTACCATCCTGACGGCTCTGGAGAAGGCGGAGGGGGTGTTGCGGGATCTGGAGCAGCGTAGGCCTGAGCGACCAGATTTACAGGACAGGCTGCTTGAGGCGAAGGAGGTGGTGGCGACTGAAACTGAGCGGCTGCGGGGCTTTGATTACAAGCGGTATCTAGTCAGAGTGCATGCGGAAAGGGACAAGGTAGGAACGCTACTGGCTAGACTAGCTAACCCGGAACCCCGAGGCTGCCCGGTCATGAGCATTCGAACGGAGACGGGGGAGGTGGTTTATTCGCAGGGGACGGTGCTACAGCGGTTCAGGTCATACTACACGGTCCTCTATGAGAGCCAATTGGGGGTGGAGGACTCCGCAATAACTGACTATCTGGCGACTCTTTGCCTCCCTCGGGTGGATGCTGAAACTGCGACGGTGCTGGGCGGACCCATTACGCTGCAGGAGATTCGGGTGGCTATTAAGCAGATGGGCAGAAATAAAACGCCGGGGGTAGATGGCCTACCGATCGAATTCTACGCGGTTTGTGGATGCCTTGGCGCCCAGACTCTTGCTGGTCTACACTGAGGCCATGGAGCTGGGGCGACTTCCCCAGTCGATGAGGGAGGCATTGGTGGTGCCGCTGTTGAAGCCCGGGAGGGACGCCTCGGATGTGACGTCGTATAGACCTTTGTCTATGCTGACGGTCGATTACAAAATATTGAGTCGCATATTGGCCACTAGAATACTGCCGCATATGACCAAATTGGTTCACGAGGACCAAGCCGGTTTTATCCCCGCCAGGAGCACGGCCTGGAACATTCGCCGCCTGGTCCGTATCATGGACAGCGTTTGGGGCCCGGAGCAGCGGCCGGCAGTGCTCTCCGTGGATATCGAGAAGGCTTTTGATAGCCTCGAATGGGGGTACCTCGATGCGGTGCTCGAGAAGTCCGGCCTGGGGGAGGGGTTTGGACGTTGGACACGGGTCCTTTATTCCTCTGCTACGGCCAGGGTGCGGCTGGGAGCGGGCGTATCCGCAGCTTATCCGGTGCGCAGGGGCACACGGCAGGGTTGCTCGTTGTCCCCCCTGTTGTTCGCCTTGGCGATGGAACCTTTGGCGGCACAAGCACGAACAGGAGCGGTGTACGGCGGGGTTCGCTGTGGGGAGGAGGAGCATCATATTTCCCTGTACGCGGATGACCTCCTGCTGTACCTGGAGGACGCCGGTGACGCCTTGGAGGGGGCTGTGGGGATGCTGTTGCGCTTCGGCAAGCTCTCGGGCCTCAAGGTCAATTGGACCAAAACCTGTGTTTTCCCGCTACGGGCAGATGTCCCATATTGCCCTCCCACTCGGGATGTGGTATGGGAAGCTACGTGCTTTACTTACCTGGGAGTCCGAATATACCACGACGTCGTGAGTCTCTTGGACGGTAATATAGGGCGTTGTATAAGGGCCCTGAAGGGGTGCATGGCCTTCTGGGCTGCCCTCCCGCTCTCGGTGCTGGGCCGGGTTGCGTTGCTGAAGATGGTGGCTCTGCCCCGACTGCTCTAATATTTCCGCACACTGCCAATATGGATCCCGCAGAGGATCTTCAAAGAATTGAAGTCGCAGGTCATCGGCTTCCTATGGGGGACGGGACGGCGAAGGGTATCCCTGACAGCTCTGATGCGGCCTAAATTAGAGGGGGGACTAGCGGTCCCCGATTTTGAATTATACTACCTGGCGGCACAGCTACAAGTGCTGACACAGAATGTTGCCAGAGTGTTCAGAGGCCCGGAGCAGGGACGGGGGACTGGCATCCAGAGGCATGTCCTGTCCTACATAGTCATGCAACAGAAACTGGACCTGAGAGATTTATCCATCGAAGAGCGAACTCTCCGGTTATGCTGGCAGAGGGGTATGAAGAGGGCGAAGGCGGTGCGACCTTATGCACCGGAGATCCCGCTGGGGATGTTGACGGCACTGCCGCATGGAGGCGACTGGTCCCCGCTGGCGGAGTGGGAAGAGCTGGGGCTGCAGATGGTGGGGGACCTCTACATAGACGGGGCGCTGGCCCCCTTCAGGGTTTTGCAGGAGCAGTTTGGCCTCCCGGATGGGAGTTATCTCCTGCACGCGGCGGTGAGCGCGGCGATACAAAAACACTGGAGGGAGGGGCTGGCGGAACCCTCTGCGGCCCTGACCTGCCAGTACGTGGTGATGGCGGCGGGAACGATTAAGGCGGTGACCTGCCTCCAGGCTAGATTGCTGCAGGAGGGGCTGGAGCCGCTTGTGGCATTGAAGGAGCGGTGGGAGGAAAGCATAGGCAAACCCATTCCGGACACGATCTGGAGCCACATCCTGCGGAGGACATGGAAGGGTAGTGGGAATGCCCGCTTTCAGCAGGTGCATTTCTTCATCCTCCATAGGGCATATTTGACCCCGGGAAAGATTAGTCGGTACTTTAAGGTGCGGGATGCCGCTTCCTCACACTGGGAGCTGAACTAGACCATATGCTGTGGGGGTGCCCGAAGCTTGGGTCGTACTGGGCTGAGGTGGGGGAGATCTTGAATACCATAACTGACCGGGAGGTGGAGTTTGACATGGGGGCGTGTTTGTTGTTTTGGTTCCCTCACACAGCAAAGACGAAAGTGACGAGCAAATTCATTGACTTGGGACTCATGTTGGCTCAGAGAGAAATTACATGGCACTGGAAGTCCCGGGAGGGCCCGTCAGTCGGGCGGTGGATATCCGAGTTGTTAAAATGGTCTAGATGCGAGAGTGAGATTAGAAGGCGGCAGGCGACTAAGGCGGATAATGAAAAGGGGTTAGAGTGGGTGAGGGCTTGGGAGATGATCGGGCAGGCGCTGCAGGATAGCCGGCTCGAGCGGGCGGAACGAGAGCGCGAGGAGAGCGGAGTTCCTTGAGGCTGGGGAAAATAGACGTAATCCCCGACGACTGGCACGAATTAGAGTTAGGGACCACTGGAGGGGCCTACATCAGCAGCAGTTGGGGGGTGGGGTGGGCGGGAGGGGAGTTCCTGAGGTAGGAGGGTAGTGTTATACCGAGTTGGATTTGGGGAGAGAATCTGATTGGACAGAAAGCAGAGGCTCTCATGGGGCATGGACCGGGCATCGCTATGAGGCGATAGTTGTGTTAATTTGCTTAACTGTCTTAATATGCCGCCCGGCCCCCGGGATGTGGGCTAAATGGCTGTGTGCATTGCTAAACCGTGGGGTGTGATCGGAGATTGTACGTGGGTGCCGGTTGCCCCGATGGTTGTTTTGCTTAAAATGCTGCAATAAAAAACATGTTTTAAAAAAAAAAAAATTGGGCACTCTGACGTCTGCTGTAGGCCCGCGATGTGAACCACACCCCTAGTTCCAATGTGGTCCAGGACATCTCCGCCGGGTCCCAGCAGGCGGTGGGGGGGGCGAACTCTCTAGCGCGAACTCAACCCGAAGGTATTGGAGTGCTTACAAAGCACCGTATTTACATTACACAATCAGGCGGGGAGCCCCCCCTCCCCCTTTACGTCCAGGGCATCCCTGCCGGGTCCCAGCAGGCAGGGGGGGCGAACTCTCTAGCGCGAACTCGACCCAAAGGTATTGGAGCGCTTACAAAGCACCGTATTTACATTACACAATCAGGCGGGGAGCCCCCACCTCTACAACGGCAGCTCTGGCCGCAAGAAGAATCCCCCGCTGGGGGGCGGTACCGGGTCACGTGACACAGCCCCGCAGACGAGCACATCTGAAATTTGGCGGCCCACGGCATGGCCGGAAAGATGTGCCTGCAGTTGCGCTGTCCACCCCCCACCAACCGACCAAACCCGGTGTTGGGGGCAGAAGCGGGGGGAGGCGGTAGATTAAGGTGAGTCCCAAACCTGAGATGCGGCGCCGTGCATTTGACACCACCATCAGCCCGCTGGCCCTGCCACGGGCGAGTGTGCCGACCTCTGCCCCCAGAGCCAGAGTGGGGGGGGGGGGATGATTTTGTTTGGCCCCGAGGGCCGGGCATAAGCTGCGGTACCGTGTGGCACGAGCGCAGTTGCCAACACCGGCAACCCGCCGGCCATGCCGTGGGCGAGCGTGCCGACCCCCCCCCTCGTCGGCCCGCCGTGGAGCTGGGTAAAATGTCCCACAGTCGTTAAGCCCCGAAGCGCACATCCACCCGGGCCTAGCCCCTGGGCAGGCCTGCTCCCTCACTGCCCTGCTCCTCCTGTTCGACATGCGTCCCCCCCTCCCAACTCGGGGTGTAAGGCGCATGGAACTCGATGTCCCCGTGACTCCCTCAGGTCTCGGTTTCCATGACGACCTAACCTCAGCGAGGATGGCCCCTCCGCATAACCAACAGCCTTGCTACCCCGCAGCATCCCTCTGGGGGGCAGGGGCCTGCTGCACCCTGTAACCAGATTGCGGCAATGGGGGGGTGGAAGGGGATGGCCCCAAGAGAGCTGTGACCTAGTCGTGTGAGGTGCTGGGGAGACCGTGAAAATGAAGGTCCTAACCCTGATGCCTTGCCGAGTACCGAGGTAGCTGCTGCCAGCGGGACCCCAAAACTTCCCGCCCGGCCCGCTCCCTGGCACTATAACACCCACGGTCCCTTCAATAGTTGAATAAATGGTCCGAGGCTGGAGCTTGGACAGTGCCCCTCACGGGCGACACCCGCGTGATGGAGCCCCTGCTTTTGCCTGGGAGGAGGGGGGTGAGGCCAGGCCCGCCTAACACTAACCTCGTGGTCCGATGCGACCTCGAGCAGCAGCTACATCGGCGTCAGGGCGAGGCGACAAAGAGGCCGCCAGGGGGGTGGGGGAGGACTATATACCCTCTCCCTGAACCCCCCCACGGCCGGAAGTGACGCGCAGGACCCCAGCAGGGGTCTCTGGCCAAAAGACTATGCTGCCCAGTGTGCCATCTTGTGGCACTAAAGGGGCCGCCCTCTTATGAGGGTCCCCTGCGGGGACTGTGTCGGTCAGCCCGCAGAGTCACTGGCGCAAGCAGAGCGGAGGGCTGAAGGTGGACGTTCCGAGTGGCGAGCCTGCTGCCACTGCTGTTCTACTGTAGGGGAAAGAGGCCGGGTTTCAGGCGTGGCCATGCCAGTGTGAGGAGAGGCTCCCGCAGCCCTGTCAACGGAGTGCTACTGCCGCCCCAAAAAAATAACAAGCATTGGCATAGCCAATAGGTCTCGCCTTTGGGACCTTATAAGTGTTTAGCCATGCAACAGGTGATGTTGTTGCACCAAGTGCTGCATAACTAAATACTTATAAGGTCCCAAAAGCGAGACCTATTGGCTATGCCAATGCTTGGTTTTTTTGCAAGGGGGGATGCAGAAACAACACCGGGTAAGGTGGGGGACGCAGAAGCAGCCCTGTGTGATGGCGGGGATGCGGAAGCAACACTGGAGAAGGCTGCAAAGTGGAGCGGAATTGCATGGGAAGTTGGGGATAGCAACACAGAGGCACGAGTGAGGGGTTTCTTCGGGGAGAGAGAAGGGGGTGGGTGGAAGGAAACAACACGAAGGGCATAAAGAAGCAATAGTTAGAAGCACATGTGCGAGTGCAACAGAGAAGGGGCGGGAAGAAGCAAACGGGGGACAGACAGCATGGAGAAAAGTATGCGAGGGATACAGCTCGAAAACACATGCCCTCCCTTGGAGTGCCTAACACAATAGAAGAAAATAGTGCTTGAAAAGGAAAGCATTCGAAGAAAAATGTCAGCCAATCAGAGAGGTTAGAAATTTGCTCCATGGGAGAGACAAACACAAGAATGACAAGCTGGAACGCCAATAAGAAGCAGGTAAATTAGTTAATGGAAACCCAACCTCTTGTTTCACAATGGACAGCGCATGCACTATATAGAAGGCTCGACCTAAAAAGGGCTCTGCACTTGGGTTGGAAAAGCTTCAGTAGCTGAGGGGTTAAGAAGTGACAGCCATTCTCTCACCTTAAATGAGCTCGCGCAGAGGCGTTTTTTCGATATCTGCAATGCATCAGGAGTCACGTCCCCGGGTGGGATCCGTTTCCAAATGATTTAATGACTTTTTAGAAGCCCATTAAACTGGGTCTCCGTTTGCCAAAGCGCCACTGCCAGCTTTAGAGGAAGCACTGTGGTTGTGGCATCTTACTAGCAGGTATTTTCATATTACCTCCCTAGTATGCCAGGGCCTTTGCTTCTTTTATAAACTCTCCTTGTATGAATACCTTTTAGCTCCTCTTATGCACGTCACTGTCCCGTCACAAAATATATTCGGTAATACACTGCAGCCTCTGACTCCTCGGGTTCTGAAATTTGTCAATCGATTCTTGTGCACTGGCTTGTTTTTTCCCCCAATTAGAATTCACAGGTTGGGGTGACGGGCACTTTGTGTCTGTTAATTGATGAAACCCCCACGTCCCTATTGCCTAAGCAGCAAGTCAGATACACATTTCCTAAAATGTAGCAAATTAAACATAGCAGGCATTAGGACCTTTGACCCTATGCTCCCTTCTTCATAAAGCCGTAAACATCACAAGTGCTGCATACATCTTTCGGTACACCGAGGCTGCCATGCCCCCTCTGTGCTTAGTGTCACACACAAACCTGCCTGTCTAGGTTCTTTAGAAGAATTGATTCCGCAGAAGCGGATTTAAGAATGCACTAAATCTCCACAAACATTACACCTTTTGAGTCAGCTTCGTACACCACTTGGACCTGATGCAGACAGAGATGAGCACTCGTTATAATTAAAATATTGTTTGCCGAGGTGTTTGTGCACCTTGGTGCTGGGGCTTTATAAAAGTGGGAGGGGTGGGGGGAGTGCGACAGCACACAAAGCGTTTCCCTTGCGGGAGCTAGCCAGGGGCACCATGTGGTTCTGGGAACTATTGCTAGGAAGGCCTGGCCGGAGCGAAGTTGTTTCCTAGGATGGTATTGTGAGGTGAGATTGCGGCAGATTGCCGGTCCTTGGTCCCAAAAGGCTTGATGGGCAATACACATTGCCTTGAAGGTGATTCTTTGTCGGATCGGCAGCCAGTGCAGGCTCCTCAGCCCAGGTTTGGCTGATAATCTCCGTGGCAGCTGTAATAGAGTACGAGCAGCGCAGTTTTGAACGATCTGCAACTTACGAAGTGTATAGTCGGGAGCACCGAGGTACAGGGAGTTGCTAAAATCCAGTCGGGACTGGATCAAGCCTTGAACAGCAACTTGCTTGGCCTCCATGGGTAGAAGTGGAAGCACTTTCCTGAGTATCCTGAGAAGCCAAAAACAGGTCGCCGACAGCCTGGTAGCCTGGGTGTCAAAGGTTAAGGCTTTGTCCAGCCATACCCCCAGGCTTTTTATGTTGTCCTTAGGTGCAGGCGGAGTGCCTAAGCAAGGGGGCCAGAGGGGGTCGAGGATCGTTGGAGTGACAGGGCCCAGGAGCATCAGCTCAGTTTTATCCCCATTAAATTTGAGGGAGGATCTCGTCATCCAGTCTTTCACATCCTCCAAGCATTGCCTTAGTCCCATTTGCATGGATCGGCTATCATCTTGTGTCAGGGATACCACTAGCTGAGTGTCGTCCGCATAGGAGATGATCTTAATTCCAAATGGACGAACAACCTCAGCCAGTGGTTTCATATAGATGTTAAAAAGCGCAGGGCTTAGCGAAGAGCCCTGCGGGACCCCACAGCTCAGGGGTTTGCTAGTGGAAACAGTATCGCCCTCAAAGATCTGAAAGGATCTCTTGCTCAGAAAAGATTTCAGCCAGCACAGTGCCCTACCTGAAATTCCCACTTCAGAGAGGCGGCAAAGAAGCACATCATGGCTAACGGTGTCAAAAGCTGCACTCAGATCAAGGAGGATCACTGCCACTGATCCACCTTGATCCAAGATCCTTCTAGTTTCTTCGGTGACTGCTAATAAGGCAGTCTCCGTGCCATGTTTTGGTCGGAAACCAGTTTGGGTGATATCCAGCAGCTGATTGGTCTCCAGGAAAGCCATCAGATGTACATTAATGTGCTTCTCCAGACTCTTACTCACCCAGGGGAGCAGGGAAATGGGGCGGTAGTTGCTAAAGTCGCCTGGATCCAGGTTGGGGTTTTTAAGTAAAGCCCGGACCATAGCCTGCTTCCAGGGAAGTGGGTCTCTGCCGGAGGTAATAGAGGCATTAAGGAGGTTCTTGATGGTGGGGAGAACGACCTGGCTAACGGAGATCATAGCCTCTGGGGGAGCAGGATCGCAGGGTGACCCTGATTTCACTTGTCGTGCTAGGATTTCCAGGAAGTCCTGTTCTATCAGAGGGAAGTATTCCAAGATAGCCATGGATTGGTGGGGGGCTTCCGCCTGACAGGACCGTGACTGGGGAACTGGATGGGAAACAGTGTCAGAAAATGAGGAGTAAATTCGAAGACCTTTTGGTGAAAAAAGACAGCCAGGTCGTTGCAGTGAGCTAACGATTTACAGGGTAGTGTGGAGGATGGTGGGGGTTTTGTGAGGCTATTTATAATTTGAAAGATTTCTTTAGGCTTTGATTTGGCGCGTAGGATTTGAGTGGAAAAATAGGTTGCTTGAGCAGGTTTGATCTCATCTTTATAAGCTCTGATCGCGTTTCTGTAGAGAGACTTATCCTCCGAGGAGAAATCTAGGCACCACCGTCTTTCTAATTTCCTGCAATGTCTTTTTTTTCACCTAAGTTCCTCGGAGAACCAGGGGGCGGTTTTTTGTAGACGCTTCGTAGTGATTTTATAACATGGGAGTGTGGCCTCAAGAGAGTGCAGGATCCACTTTTCGTAGTCTTGATTGGCGATATCGGGATCCGTGTTGGGGAGAGGGCAGGAGCCAACAAGGCTGCTCGACCAGGATTCCACAGGGAGTTTAGCCCAGTTTCTAAAGTTTTTGGCGCTGGGGGTTAAGCAAGGTGATTTGCCGATAGACCATATGAGAGGGACAAGAAAATGGTCCGTCCACGGAAGACCAATAGGTCGCCCAGCCCTTAGCTCAGGGCAGTTGCTGAACACGGGGTCCAAAAGATGGCCCTTAGTGTGGGTGGCAGAATCTACCAACTGCTCCTGTTGTAAAGCCGCTAAGTCATTTGTCAGCTCGGTGGCGATATGGTCACTGGCTGCATCAAAATGGAGATTGAGGTCACCTAGCAAAGTATAATTCGAGAGCATTGTGACCGATTCGGCCAGGATCGAGGGAAGGGTCTTGTGAAACTTCTTAGGGGGGCCTGGAGGTCGATATATCAAGGTGCCTGAGAAGCAGTTATTAGGGGAGAAGTTGATGCTGAAAGCGAGGCTTTCGCAATCAGGGATTGGGTTGTCAATGCATCGGCAAGGAAATTCTTCTTTATGTACTATTGCTAGACCACCTCCTCTCCCGATGGACTGATCCTTCCATGAGATTTGAAAGCCTGGAGGTAAGGCTGAGACAATGTCTGGGTCAGAGTCTGGTGTCAGCCAAGTTTCTGTAAGA
Organism: Triturus cristatus; assembly: GCF_964204655.1. Taxonomy (NCBI): domain Eukaryota; kingdom Metazoa; phylum Chordata; class Amphibia; order Caudata; family Salamandridae; genus Triturus; species Triturus cristatus. The sequence goes on along the minus strand of NC_140585.1, from coordinate 310,105,746 downwards.
AAAACTACATCAGGTCTATATTCCTCCAACATAAGGGCAATTTCGGTCCTGTGTTTGGGTAGGGACCTACAATTTAAAAGTAGTAGGTTATAATCCTGTTTCTTGGCGGGAGGCTGGATAGTATGTAGCTTGTGTTTGCATGAAGGGCAAACCACAGGCAGGTCCAATACATGGAAGGAGTGCAGACAGTCTGTTTTCCCAATATAGCGTAGGCTCAGTAGGTGATCAGAGCTATAATGCCTTGTATGGCCGGGCAGAGGGACAAGAGTCTTGGCCCCTGGCCCCGGACAGTCGCGGACGGGTGCAGACGGGCATTGAATTTATGAGCCCTGCCTAATGAGCGACTAGACCGCTGTCCGCTCCCTCCACCCAAAATGTCAGCCAAAATCTCCCTGCTAGTCCTCCTTCACCGCGTTGGAATTAGCGGTAAGGGTCCGGACGGCAGTGGAGTGAGGAGGCTAATGTCGGGTGAAGTCAAATTTGAAGGTGCAAGCGTGAGGAGCACGCCGAGGAAGTCAGGCAAGTGAAACACACAATGATTAAAAGAAATGCAATTAAAAGACAGTCCTCCCGGCTTCCGCCTCAGGAGTGCTTCGGGTATTGCGCGCTCGCGCTGGCATTGAATTTATGCGCCCTGCCTAATGAGCGACTAGACCGCTGTCGGCTCCCAGAATGTGTGTTTCTTGTACAAACCTTAACCTGTTGTAGAAATGCTAAACCACTTGACTCTACCGGGAGAAAAAGTCTGTTATAACCTTTGCATAGGGAATGGCGTCTTAGAGCCAAGGGACATTCGTTTTGAGCCCACTCCAAAGAGAAAGGCAGACCGCCACTGGTGAGATGGGGAGGTCCTGAACTGCTACACGCTAACCCTGGTGAGTGGGATTCAGAGATGCAAGGCCTGTGGGGCTGGTAGCTATAGACCAGTGAAGGTGACTGGAAACAACAGCACCTGCACACCAAAACACACACAGGAACATACTGGCGTTCCCACGCACTTACATATCAGTTGATACATTTCTTTTTACAAATACTTATCTTTGCTGATGTCTGCTCTGCTGTGCATCGATTGCCCCCCCCCCTCTGCTTCACTCTCGCTTTTTCACCACTTACACCCCAGCCTGGCTACAGAGATGTTGTCCTTGCTTAGGTTTCCTGCGAGTAGGGTAAGCAGCAGATTCTGCCTCTGAGACTGACATGCTTCTCAGCAGCTGTTCAGCAGCACCTTTATATGCCACTGAGCTAAGCTTGCATTGCGACCCATATGAGTACCGATACTCTCCTTGGCCAAGGAGAAGTGCTGGTACACAAGGGCTGAAAATTCAGGAGTGCCAGTACTCAGTACTGGTGAGTACTGGCCCATTCAATGCACTGATAATAGGGTTTAAGGCTTCAGTGGTGGGTAGCGGTAAAGGATTTTTAACGTTCAGGTGTGGGTAGAAGTAAAGGTGGGTAAGATGTTTTATGGTTCAAGAGTGCGTAGAAGCAAAAGGGAGGTAAGGGGTTTTAGGGTTCAGAGGAGAAAAGTGGGAGAAGGGGTAAGGGATTCAAATAAAACTTTGGGATTTGGGGGTGTTAAATCCTCAAAACAAAAAGAAAAACTGAAAAAAAGAACAGTGGAGGTGGCCGTGCTGACACGTTAACTAACAATTTATTTCAGATCCACAGCAGATGTTAGCAGCGAGTGTTTATCTTGATATCTCATCTTGTCAGAGATGGGTGCTTTGGTCATTGCGCTGCGGAAGGTTGATGCCGGATTCCCTAAAACAATCGGCCGAATGTTCTTTGCCCCATTTTGCAGGGCTCCTTTTTAATAAAGTGAGGCTTGAGTTATTCATAAAGCTCCTGTCATCGATGTAGCGGTCTAGTTGTCGGCATGCAGCGTAAGGCTGCAGGAAGCACATACACACTTTGTATCACTCTCTGGCCAGGCGTGGCCAGAGACTATAAATAAACGGGCGGAGGTCGCCCAGACCCTGACTGCGTGTGTGGTGTCCATTCATTTCTGCTAGGCCATAATGCCACGTGGTCCCTAACGAGTGGGCCTAAGCACGGTCCTCACAATCACCTCACCTGTTGATCTGGCTCATGCCTTCTTCTGGGGACAAGCATCACCAGGGCTGCAGCTTCCTCACTGCCCTGCGGGCTCATATTCAAGTTGCACTGCAGACAGAGAAGTGCTGAGGAGGGGCTGGGTACCGGTGATCCCCAGCCAGCCAGCAGGTCCTTCTCAATAGCATCTGCAGGATCCAGACAGCAAATGCATGTTTCTTCTCCTCTCCCTTTGTTCTCACCCGTGAGGGTTGCAGGCAGCTGTAGCCGGACGCCTTGAAGGTGCTTTGTGGGCGGGGGCGGGTCAAGAGCACCGCCTTGATCTGTACACCTTTCTCTTGCTAATGGCCGTTCCAGTGGTTTAGATAAGCGGGAAAGTTCTTCTCTCCCCTCATCCTCCTCCTCCTGTCCCCCGTATCCCCTTCACTCCAAAATCTGGGGGTGGGGGGAATACATCGCCCACGCCCCCCACACTTCCTACGCCCATTACTGGACTGTCTGTGTGGGGTGTGTGTGTGTGCGTGCGTGCGGGTGTGTCAGGAACCAGACCAGTGACAGTTAATCCTGGCATTGCTGGGGCAAGGGTACGGTATCCTGGTTACAGACCAGACATGTTTCTATTACACACTCTCTTTCAGACACAGTAATCTAGGATTCACATGCATTTGGTCTCGCACGTCAGCTTCGCACCTCACATAATCTCTTTCATGTCCTACACAGGCAAAACGATAGCATTTCCTCCTTTTCAGGAACACCCAAAAACTCCTGAATGCCCTCCCAACCCACATGAAGATTTCACTCGTTCAACAAAAGTCTCAAAAACACTTTCTCACTAAATTCCCTTAATCTATACGCCTAGAGAAATGAATGTGTCCTTGCATACTGTGACTGGTGCTCGTGTAAAGTGCTCCGATACCTCAGGTCGAGCTCGCGCTATCTAAAAAGAAACAAGCATCTACAATGCAATGGTCTCGGCATTGTTAAAGTTAGAGCTATTGGCAGTGCTCATGACATTATTTTTGTTTATGTTTTTATTTTTACAACATTTAAAGAAACGCCATTGTTATTTACAGTGTCAATAGCTTAATCTATCTCAAATGCGAGACCAATTGCATTTGCACCCACACACAGAGCCACACACACAAAGCCACCGACAAACACAGAGCCACCCACACAGAGCCACCTACACAGAGCTATTCACACAGAGTCACCCACACACAGAAAGAGCCACCCACGCCTAGAGCCACCTACAAAAAAAGCCACCCACACAGAGCAACACACACAGAGGCACACACACACACACACACACATAGAGCCTCCCACACACACACAGAGCCACACATACATACACAGAGCCGCATACACATACACACACAGCAACACACACATACAGAACCACACACACACACACACACATAGATCTAGACACATACACATTGATCTTGGGAGCCAAAGCAGAAGTGGCACCGTTGTTTCTAGATCTTTGCATTTATCACTAAAAATTAAGCATTTAAAAAATAAATGACTAATAAAAATTGACAGATTATCTGAAAGGTTTCTGAGGAGCCTTCTGGAAGCATGACACAGCGTCAAATAGTTACATTTTGCCGAATATTGCACACGTTTACGTTAGAACCACTGTCAGTAATGAAAATGACTTTCCAGCTCACAGTATTTTACTATATCTAACTTGAAATCTCTACTCCACCTAACTTTAATGCACTTGACCCATTAACTTTTTACACAATTTTGTTTTAAACATAAGCACCCGACAAGCCCAATAAACTGTAGGTGACTATACTTTTGGCAAAAAGAGGTCAACTTGTCACTTAAGTACTTCCCTGAGAAATGACTCCTGTCTTTCAGAGGTGGTGGAGGGTTGCCAGGACACCAGCAAGGTAAATGCATCAATTAGAAAATGCTAAAGATTGGTAAACGATAAAACATCAACGTGCAATGTTTATAACAGGCCTTGGCTTGTCAGTCAAGATGTTAAGTACAAAGGTCATGCCTTTCCCACCTCGAGCAATTTGCTTAGTTGTCTCTTCCAGTTCATACCCTTCAAACTTCAGGCAAAGTAAAGCTCAATCTACACACAGCTTGTTTTCTGCATAGCTCCTGACCAACCCTTGGATATGGCACACCTCACATCTGGAACAACTTATCTCCTCTATAGAACAGCTCATACCCTGTACACCTCATAGCTATTAATTCCCTCATGCACAATACCTCCTCTTGATTGAATGATGTCCAGCACTGCTCATGTAAGGTGTCCAGTCATATCCTTCATAGGTCATTGCAAAGATTCTGTAATGCATAGCCTTAGGCACCCTCTACCTATATCGTGTCGGGGACACCACACACCAGGCAATTGATACCCAGCATTACTCTTGCCTTGCATTTCATGCATACTGCACAACTCAAGCGTCAGCATAGCCCACACTTGCACAACTTATTCAGGTTGCACAACCAGCATCCTATCGGTGCCAAGTGATGCCAAGGTGGGGTTCTTATGAAAAGAGATCATGATGCTCTGTGATTTACAGCGGCACTCTGAGGCAAAGGAAAGGGGGAAGCCCTTTGAGGGTTTTACTGGTAGAGGCCCCTTCAAAGGTACATTTAGCTTCAGAACTCCACAGGCTTTCAATCACTGAAAGTCTACTGAGTTTGTAATGCACTCTTAATAATGCCCCACATGTTGGTATGAATGCACATAAATACAACAATGAAGCGTGTGGGGGCTGTGGTGACAGCACACGGACACCATGACCCTGCACCTGGCACCGCAAGCTGTGTCTGGATGGATAAGACAACTCCTTTAAGTAGAAATGAGGAAAGCATGCGGAGAGATTTCATCTGATCATTAAAGACAAATTGCGTCTGGGATGATACAAAACATGCGACAGTACACATGGAATTCCAATTTAACTGAATAAAGTGTGATATCTGGAGATTAAAGGGGCCATTGCCCTAAAATCTCAATGTGTGAATACGCTGTCAGGTAGCCCACATTTTCAAAACTTCACCCATTGTGGAATGCAAGGGAAGGGGAATGATAGAAGAAAGATATTTTGGGTTATGGGAAGTTGTTTTGGGGGAATGTTTATACTTGGGGGGGGGGTTTAGGGAAGGAAGGATGTCAGGAATGTATGATGAATTACTAGGATGATTTTATGATGTATTTCAATATCAATAAGTTGAAACCACAAACCTGCCTCAATAAAGTGGATTGTATGCTAGCAAATGTTTGTGGTACACTGTTTAATTGCACAACGTGAAAACAGCTAGATGGTGAATGACATCGTCATTCGCAATCCTGCATATTTAAAGCTGGGCTTCGAGGTACAGAAGCAGTGTCCAAAAGTTTTTTTAAATGCATTTATCAAAAGGCTAAAAATTCATGAAACAGCGGTTAGTGTTTAATTGGTTATTATTCACAAGGGGTTTTTCAACTAACCCTGCATCCCCACTTTCTGAGTACCTGGACCCTCAGGATAGCCAGGTCACACAGATTGTTTACACTCGTAAAGGCAAACACGCATCCACTCAGCTACATCCGGCGTTTGTAGCCATTGTGCATCTTGGACTAGAAGTAGCATTGATGTAGAATACTTCTGCTTGTGATTGTGACACCTCTGTGCTCCATAATAAGTTCATATGACATCTCGATGACATAATCAAGGAGTGTTGAGCCTAAATTGTAAGGCAAATTACCACATTTAGATGGGATCATGGGATGGACTGACCCTTGCTGACTAAGGAAGGACAACCCAGTAGCGTAGCCAGTGTATCATGGGCCCTAGTGCAAGGAAGGAAATGGGTACCTTGGCTGCTGTCTGAATTATAAAATACATAAACAATCAGGGTTCAGTGTTCCCCTCTGTGCCCGAGTCTCACTGCACCTGCTACACCAATAGAACCTACCATAGATGCTAGCAGACAAGATTCAGGTGAGAGACTCCCTATTTTGAAAGCCAAAAACGGGTTTATTTTAGCCATCTTTCACCTAAAATTGCTTACGTTTCAATACTGGTCAATAGAGAAAACAATCCCCCCCCCAATGTTTTTCCTCTAGCTTCCATCTTTCCTGTTTCGAAATATTGGCATGTATGAGCTACGCCTGTGACCATCAACCCACCAGTCAAGCCTACATATACTCTGAGTGAAATGTTTAGGTATAGGCAACGTGTGTGACATCTGCGGCATAGCCACATAGACGTGGTCTGGAACAAGCTGGCCACAGAAGAGCTGTCCAGTGATGGCTCGGGATTCGCTTAATACTGGAATGTCCTGACCTTAATTTTCCTAAGGATTTGAGACACCGACCTCATGTGGAGCTCACGTGCAACGGCCCACGCCACGAGGTTCCGAGTGGCAGAGGAGTACATTGTTTCTGTCCCGAGTGTAAGGCAGCCCTTCTTTTCACTCACAATATCACCGAGAACATTCGTCTCTAGTTAGACAAGCCACGCCCCTGCAGGCACGCACCCAATAGTACACTTTAAAGTGGTGTGACTCACTCCAGATTGAGCCCTTGCACACGCTACTCGCACTTCTGGGCTACCTCAATAGGAAATATAGTTTGATAAAATATTTGTAAGACCTAGTCGCCTAACACACTTAATCTGATACCAGTTGGCCAGAGGTCCCCGCACGACGACGTTATCCTTGTGAAATTCGTATCTGTGCGAATCAATTTACATGTCCACTAAAATTTCCTACGATCATGAGATCCGTGAGCTTAGCCGCTTACACATTCGGGATCTTTAACTAGTCACACAGTATCTATTGCAATGACCAAAACTCGGCAAATCAGGATATCGGAGTGCACATTTCTACCTACAACAGTGCCTAACAGTAGAGCTAATATTTTCCCGGAAACGTAATTTACAAATCGAATATTTTTCACATAAATTAATTACAGCCGGGATTCACCAAACTCTGTACGCCAATGTGAGTTTGCGCTGAGGCATGGCGATGTCCCCACACCAGGCTCCTCTGCGGGCTGACGGGCTCCGAGGCGAAGAGGGCGGCCAGGAGCAGGGACCGGCCAGGGATGGAAGCAGCGAGGAGAGGGGATGCCTGTTTGAAGAAATCAGTCCCAGCGCTGCCGCCTTTCTCCGAGGCGAAGCAGAAATGCCTCGGAGAAAGGCAGCGCCGCTTTCGGATTCGGGGGCGTGTTCTCCTCTTGCCATTGGCTGGAGGAGATAATTAGAAAAGTAGCAAAAAACACGCCCCCCGAATCCGAAAAGGACGGGGCCTGTTCGGAGAGACGAATCTCTTCTCCAATGGCTGACCAGCATTCAAGAGGCCAGCCAATGGAGAAGAGGGGATAAGAGGGGCGGGTTCAATCCCCTCTTCTCCAAGTCATTAAATCTCGGAGCGAGACTGCGCAAGCGCAGCCTTTGAGCCGAGACCTAAAAAACTGCAAGTATGTGAGAAGTTTCACTGTGATTGAAGCACGTCCAACGGTGAGCAGCTGCAGTTGTTCCTTATAGTGAGGTTAAAAGGCTGCGCCATTCTGTAGGACCAACAGAGAAATGATCGTGCCACATTATGGAAATGAACGTGAAAAGATATTTTTTGGCCTAGGCTGGTTGAAGGGCTCTAAGAGCCATTTCAGAACCTTGGCTCGGCTCTGGCTCGGCTCGCGCCTCTACACATGACACATTGGTCCTTGTGTAAACCATTGCCACAGCCTCCCCCAACAGCTGCCAAGCTTTCAGCTTGCGTGTGTGTGACAGTCACCCCTTTTCTGGGTGTTTGTGTGACATTTAACACCTTTGAGTGACACTGTCACGAGAGGAACAATGCAGTTGTGTCCGTGTAAGGGGGTCCAGATATTGCCCCTGTGTTGTATAATATGGTCGATAAACGATCTTGAAACGCTGCCTCGGCTCCAGGAGTACTTACGCAAGGTCAGTTACATCCCTTTTGTGCGTGCTCAGTAACCTTGCATCCTTGGTGCTTTGGGCCTGTTCTTTGTTTGTAATCGGTAAAAGCCACCAGCGGCTGTGGATGGTACAAGCACCACCGATGCTGAGGCTTGTGTAACATGTCCAGTCAGTGGTGCCATTTTAAACCAATGGCGCGGTGCACTCTGGGGCTTGTGCGTTCCCTGTTAGATGGACTCTTGACAGCTTGGCCTATAATACTTCGGAAGTTGCTACTGAAATGACATTTTATTTTAAGGAACAGCAGCAGTTGTACAGAAGGATGGGGGTCACCAGCAGGTGCTGGGTATTTTAAAGGGGGGGGGGGGATAGGGGCTCTTCAGGAAACAAACGTAAACACCTATTGCTGACTTTGGTGACAACATAAGAGGCAGAGGACACAAAATGCCTCCCTGGTGAGCCCCAGGTTCAAGGCCATATGACAGAGAGGAGGTGTCCTCGGCCTCAACTCACTCAGAGAGGGTCCCAGAGGAGCCCATGACACGTCCTATGCCCAGCAGTTTACCCCGACACAACTGTGTCATGTTAAGGACACACGGCCCAGGCATGGAAGGAAGCAACTATCATGGACTAAAGTTACAGTGAGGCACTGAGAGGAAAGCTGTCGGGTCACCCTCTCTCTCTTTCAGTGTAAACCCACCTTACTCTGCCCCCCCCATCTAGCCCCCACCCTAATCTCTCTCCTCTCTCTTTTAGTGTAAAACCAGCTTCCTCTGGGCCTTCTGGTTGTCATGGCAAAATGTGGGCGCGCCATTCTGAAGAAGATTCTTTGAAATGTTGGGGTTCAAACTGTAGATGATAGTTGAGGGTTCACTGGAATTACTGCCCCCCCCCGAGACTTATCCCCAAAGGGAGCGTTGTATTATTTAAAAGCGTCTCTGCTTGTGCTCCTGGTCACATTGTTATCACTGCAGAAGGGGGCAGGAAAGATGAGGGTCTGAAGCTCCCTGCAGCTCTCACACCAGCCTCAGCTCCGCTCCTCCCCTGTAGGGGGGGTGGGAGGGAAGGATGAGGGTCTGAAGCTCCCTGCAGCTCTCACACCAGCCTCAGCTCCGCTCCTCCCCTGTAGAGGGGTGAGAGGAAAGGATGAGGGGTTGAAGCTCCCTGCAGCTCTCACACCAGCCTCAGCTCCGCTCCTCCCATTTAGGGGAGTGGGAGGGAAGGATGAGGGTCTGAAGCTCCCTGCAGCTCTCACACCAGCCTCAGCTCCGCTCCTCCCCTGTAGGTGGGGTGGGAGGGAAGGATGAGGGTCTGAAGCTCCCTGCAGCTCTCACACCAGCCTCAGCTCCGCTTCTCCCCTGTAGGGAGAATGCAAGTTCCTCAACAAAGTAAACCCAAGGATCCCCACGATCTATACAATCCCGAAAGTACACAAGAATCTACAAAAACCTCCGGGAAGACCAATTGTGTACGGGTGTGGATCAGTTTTGGAACCTTTGAATCAATATTTGTACAGTTTCCTACAGCCATTTGTCCTTGAGACCAGATCATTTATCCGAGATACAATGCATACTATTCAATTGTTTGAAGATCAACCCTTTGATAGATCTACACAGCTATTCGTCACACTTGACGTGTGCTCGTTGTACACTAGTATACCGCAAGAGGAGGCCATCGAAGTCATCAGGAACATATTAGACACTCGTCCTACACCCCATTGGATTCCCACTGAATTTCTTGTACAATTGCTACAAATTGCGATGACAAAAAACTACTTCATTTTCCAAAATGTGTTCTTCTACCAGTGCAGAGGAGTAGCCATGGGAGCAGGGTTCGTGCCGAGCCTAGCGAATCTATTCATGGATTATTTCGAAGAGAAGAATATCTACTCTGACCAAAATCCCTATATCGATAACATCTCTGCTTGGAAGCGATACATTGATGATATTCTAATGCTATGGTCAGGTACAGTCGATCAACTGATGGCATTTCTATCATGGCTGAATTCTCGCAGCTTGGATATCCAATTTACCATAGCCCACAGCAATGACTCAATTCCTTTCCTGGATCTGACACTAGAAGTAGAGGATGGAAGAATAGTGATGAACCTATATAAAACACCTACAGACAGAAATACCCTGCTACAATACAATTCCCATCACCCTAGGAACCTTAGGGACAACTTACCATATGGACAATTTTTGCAATTGCGTCGCAATTGTACTAGAAGAAAGGATTATTTCAAAGAAACCGACATACTCATCACCAAACTAAAGGAAAGGGGGTACCCTAAGGGACTCCTCAACAGAGCCAGAAAAAGAGCCTGGTATAGACCACGAGAAACTCTACTGGAATTACAACCTAGAGATCAAAAAATGGACAAGCTGATGTGCGTAACGACCTTCAATACCAGAAGCAATGAAATAAAAAAGGTTATTAAAAAATACTGGAACTTGGTTGGATCAGAAATCTGTTTGACCGAGGCACCCATGTTTTCATTCAAGCGTGCAAAAAATATCAAGGACTTTGTAGTGTCCTCTTACTTAGAACCACCTCCCATGCCTGATATCAGATCACAACTTAGTTTGCCACCTATCACAGGACACCACAGATGTAGTCACTGTAAGGCATGCCAATACACCATATCTGGAACTATGTTCATACACCGGGTAAAGACATATGCCCTTAATCAGTTTACTAATTGTAACAGTCAGAATGTTATTTACGCTATTAGATGCCCATGTCAACTGATCTATGTTGGTCAGACGACCCAGAAAGTCAAGAACAGGATTCTGCAGCATCATAGTAGACTTAAATGTAAGACCCAAGGGGCTCCCCTAGTAGAACACTACACAAGAGCAGGACACACCCATGAACATCTTGAATGGTGGGTCGTAGAAACAATCGTATTACACCAAAGGGGAGGGAATATTGCCACCTCTCTTAACTACAAAGAATGCCGTTGGATTCATATCCTTGAGGCTGTTAGCCATGCCCTCAATGAGCATGAAGAGACATATATTCAAATGAGCAATTTGTGAGATTACTCAATTGTTGAGTTCTCTAATCTGGATTTGTAAAACAGCAATATTTCCTGTACCATGTAAATTTCTAATCAGGCTTGCATTTGTGTGAGACATGCGTGCTCGAGTTGTATAGAATAATCTCACATCTTTATAATATGTTTATTTTATGGCATCTTGAACTATTATATTATTCCTTTGCTTACTATGTACTAACGTGAAAAAAATACGCTCTGGTGGTCTACTGCACATTGCTACATTTAGTTATACTATTACAATATACTACAATCATGATAATGATGAATCACACCATTTCAATATGGTTATTTTTGTGGTATTTATGTACCACTTCACTAGTCATCTGCATTATATGCACTGTTGTGAAATTAATGCGTTTAGGCGTTTTACTGCATAATATTTGATTTGGTCACATCATTACAATATATTTTATGTATAACATCAATGTACCATTTAGTGTCCTTACATATGTGAGAAATCAACGAGGATAGATATCCCCGATATATACATAACACAATTTTTCCCCCCAACCGCGAGCCCCCCCTTCCCTCTTCATTTATTCATATGTTTCAATTTTGAATAAACACCGCGGTTTAGGTTTCGCTTGCAACAGTTAAAGTGGATGCAAGAATCCGGACCATGTTTTGCAACAATGAGAGGTGTGTCAGTTTCTCGCATGTTCACGCTTCATGAGATTACATCAAATAGTGAATCTCACCACCCGCTCGCTGTCATTAGTTGCTGAGTAACTGACGGACGCGGACGTCTTTCCAGATTACACTAAGTAAGCTTCTCGACTAATTTACTTTGGTAACTCCCTTCTGTGACACTTAGTTCACTCGGTAGAACGTTAACTTCACATCAATACGATTCCCTCCCATTAGACTTGCCACGATGTGATCTGTCTAGCGAGCGCGTAATTTTATTACTTCACTGTTAAACGATTTATGCGATTCGTTCTGTGTTTTGTTCGGCTCCCCATCGCTGTTAAAAGATTGTAGAAAGATCGTTGGCTTTTTCAGAATCGAAGCGATCTGTTTTTCTGTGTTTTTTGTGCACGCAATCTCTATAAATGTCCAAATATCTTCGTGACATTTTTTTAATCGTTAGAGTATTGCAGCCTCAGCCTTGCTGTGTGTAATATACACTTTTCATTGGTTCCTCTACCGTTTTAAATATAACTTATGCGTGTACATGCAAATAACCCCTTTCCTCACGGGCGATTCATTTAATATGTTTCCCTTTGGATGTACCATCACGTGTATGTCCTTCCCCACGGGTGACTAATTAACGATTCCCCTGTTTTCTCAGCCATGCACAGTGTTCACAGTTAATTATACATCAGCCTCTGCTGATGCCAAGTGGTTTAAACTATGTCGTTCCCTTTACAGTTTGTGGCGATCGTTACGACGGCACCACCTTTCCCATTGGAGTAAATAATTTTCAAGGTACGTGGTTTTCCCTTGCATCGCATGACACTGAGTAGATCTACAGGGAAGTTTTTGTGTTATTCCAATCTCCCTTATCTGTTACAGAACAGACGACCTAGAGAGGTGTCGCCTGACATCTCCTTAAATGTGATTCCAGGAAATTAAATCATATATATCCTAGATACCAGGTGAGCAGTTTGCCGCTGAATTTTTAGTTTATCTTAAGCTATATAACACACACATAGTTCTGATTCAATTTTTTGCACTTACAGGCTGCCATTCTCCCTTTTCTTGTCCTGATGAAGACCCGCTTTAGATGCTTACACACCTGCACTACTTTATAGGGTCGAAACGTCGACGTTGCCTGTTCAACTTGTCCACGCAACCCCACAATTAGAATATGGAATATTATATCCTGTTGTGGTTTATGCTTTTGACTTTGGATTTTCTTTGTAAAATTTCGTCCGTCATTGTAAATGTGTGTTATATATGTGAATCTGTGGTCAAACACTATATCACTAAGCACGATTAGCCACTAATTGTCTCACGGTCTTTGTGTTTTATTGTTGGTCAGTCCTGTAAATATTTTGCTAAATATCTGGTTGATTCATATAACAGAGTAAAAAGGAATTCATTTTCTGAATCTCTTAAATTGGTATATGTGTGTGTTTTTGTATCTTTTACTGAATGATTATTGAAACATTGATCATATGTATTAAGTGCGTTTCAAACTAAGGTTACGTGACTCCCTCCTCTGTAGGGGGGTGGGAGGGAAGGATGAGGGGCTGAAGCTCCCTGCAGCTCTCACACCAGCCTCAGCTCCACTCCTCCCCTGAAGGGGGTGGAGGGAAGGATGAGGGTCTGAAGCTCCCTGCAGCTCTCACACCAGCCTCAGCTCCGCTCCTCCCCTGTAGTGGGGTGGGAGGGAAGGATGAGGGGCAGAAGCTCCCTGCAGCTCTCACACCAGCCTCAGTTCCGCTCCTCCCCTGTAGGGGGGTGGGATGGAAGGATGAGGCGCTGAAGCTCCCTGCAGCTCTCACACCAGCCTCAGCTCCGCTCCTCCCCTGTAGGGGGGTGGGAGGGAAGGATGAGGGGCAGAAGCTCCCTGCAGCTCTCACACCAGCCTCAGCTCCGCTCCTACCCTGTAGGGGGGTGCGAAGGAAGGATGAGGGGCTGAAGCCCCCTGCAGCTCTCACACCAGCCTCAGCTCCGCTCCTTCCCTGTAGGGGGATGGGAGGGAAGGATGAGGGGCTGAAGCTCCCTGCAGCTCTCACACCAGCCTCAGCTCTGCTCCTCCCCTGTAGGGGGTGCGAAGGAAGGATGAGTGGCTGAAGCTCCCTGCAGCTCTCACACCAGCCTCAGCTCCGCTCCTTCCCTGTAGGGGGGTGGGAGGGAAGGATGAGGGGCTGAAGCTCTCTGCAGCTCTCACGCCAGCCTCAGCTCCGCTCCTTCCCTGTAGGGGGTGCAAAGGAAGGATGAGGAGCTGAAGCTCCCTGCAGCTCTCACACCAGCGTCAGCTCTGCTCCTCCCCTGCAGGGGGTGTGAAGGAAGGATGAGGGGCTGAAGCTCCCTGCAGCTCTCACACCAGCCTCAGCTCCACTCCTCCCCTGCAGGGGGTGCGAAGGAAGGATGAGGGGCTGAAGCTCTCTGCAGCTCTCACACCAGCCTCAACTCTGCTTTCCAGAGATGGAAGTACGGGAAGAGCCTCTCTGTGAAGGGGGCCTGCGGGAAGGAGTAGAGAAGCTCCCAGGAGTCAGCATTGTACAGGGACAGCCGCCCCCCCTCGTAGTCCAGATACACCCCCAGCTTCAGGGGCTTCTCACGTGGGGACAGAGGAGTCAGAGGGGAGGTGAGAGCCGAGTACTTCCCCTCCAGCCCCTCCACAGCCCAGACTCCCTCCTCAGGTGACAATGTGATCTCACCCTTCCTGTTCACAGACTCTGCTGCGACACCCACATACCACAGCCACCCCTCCTGCAGCAGCTGCACCTCCCAGTAATGTCTGCCGAAGGTGAACCCCTCGCTCCCCAGCACACAGTAGCAGCAGGTGAATCTCTTGGGGGTGTCCGGCAGGGTCTGTGCTGTGTCCGCCTCTCTCACACGTCTCCCTTCCTCATACAGAAGGAGGCAACGATGAGCTGTGTCAGGATCCAGAGTCACCATCACTGCAGAGAAGAGATTCAGAATTAGAGATTTAATGACATGAATAAACGCTGTCATTACTGCTTCTGTTTTACATATGATTAATTTACACCACATCTGGAAGGTGCACGCGGCGCTAGAGAGCGAACGGCACGAGACAGCTCACTACACTAAAGCGTACATTCATCTAGAGCGCACACTACACCAAACAGCACCCTGCACTGCATAGACAGGACATTCTACTACACACTACACTGTACCATGCAGCGTACTGCTATACTAGGCATTATACTGCATTAGATGCAACAGAGTGACAGCCCCACTCCAAGGTATACAGTACTACTCAGTACACTGCATTTGATGGTACAGAGTGACAAGCTACTCCAAGGTATATCGTACTGGTCAGCACACTGCATTAGATGGTGCAGAGTAAGGGAGCTACTAGAAGGTGTAGAGTACTAGTCAGTACACTGCACTACATGGCACAGAGTGACAGAGGTACTGGAAGGTGTACTGTACTAGTTACAAAACTGCATTAGATGGCACAGAGTAACAGGGCTAATAGAAGGTATACTGTACTTGTTAGTACACTGCACTAGATGGCAGAGAGTGACAAACCACCCCAATGTATACAGTACTATTCAGTACACTGCATTAGAAGGTACAGATTCACAGAGGTAATGGGATGTATACTGTACTAGTTACTACACTGCATAAGATGGTACAGAATCACAGAGGTAATGGAAGGTATACTGTACTAGTTAGTACACTGCATTAGATGGAACAGAGTCACAGAGGTAATGGAAGGTATACTGTACTAGTCGGTGTACACAGCATTTTATGGCACAGAGTGACAGAGGTACTGTAAGATATGCTATACTACGCATTAAACTGCATTAGATGGCACAGAGTGACAACCCCACTGCAAGGTTTACAGTACTACTCAGCACACTGCATTCGATGGTACAGATTGACAAGCTACTCCATAGTAATGGTCAGTACACTGCATTAGATGGTACAGAGTCAGAGAGCTCCTAGAAGGTGTAGGGGCAGATTTACAAGTCCCTTGCATGACATTTGCGCTGCTGTTGCGTCACTTTTGTGACGCAGCCGCAGCGTAAATGTTGCGGCCCATTTACAACATGACGCATCTAGGGAGATGCCTCACGTTGTAAAGCCCTGCGTCACATTATACCTGCATCAGGTATAATGTATGCAGGGTGGGCGTTCCCACGGAAAAAAACATGTAGAAATGACGTAGTGAAATCTACAAGATTTCACTGCGTCACTCTACGCCTTCACTGCGTTAAAATCCTTATGTCTGCTCAGACCAGGCATAGGGAATGACGCAGGGCTTTCTGTATGGGACTCACCTATCTGTTGTGGCACATTGCTGGAGTTGCGCCACTTTCAAGAGAAAATCCAGCAATGCGTCACTTTTACGCCAACAGATGTGGCAGAATTTCTGACGCATCTGTTAATCCTTGCGCCATGGAGCACTGTATTGTAAATACAGTGCATCCAGAGTGGCGTAAGGACATTCGGCGCTGATGCAAGGAAACTGGTGCATCTATGCAAATGCGTCATTTCCTTGTAAACCTGCCCAGTAGAGTGCTGGTCAGTACACTGCATTGAATGTTACAGAGAGACAGCGGTACTCCAAGGTATACAGTACTAACCAGTACCCTACAGAGTAAGAGAGCTACTAGAAGGTGTACAGTACTATCCAGTACACTGCATTAAATGGTACAGAGTAACAGAGGTACTGGAAAGTATACTGTACTACTCAGTACACAGCATTTGATGTTACAGAGTGAAAGCGGTAATGCAAGGCATATAGTACTGGTCAGTACACTGCATTAGAAGGTAAAAAATAAGAGAGCTACTAGAAGGTGTAGAGTACTAGTCAGTACACTGCATTTGATGGTACAGAGTGACAGAGGTACTGGAAGGTATACTGTGCTAGTCAGTACACTGCATTACATGGCATAGAGTAACAGAGCTACTAGAAGGTATACATTAATATTCAGTACACTGCATTTGATAGTACAGAGTGACAGAGATACTAGAAGGTTTTCTATACTAGTCTCTGGACCGGGCTGGTGGGTCTCGTACTGCTCCGGTGCCACCTGGCCTGCCTGAAGTTTAGCCCGAAGAGGGCCAGAACGCCAAGATATCTGCGTGATCTTTTCTTGAACTAATTCACCGACCCATATTCGACTAACACTCCCGTACGCATCACCACCAATTGTAAATAATGTTTTTTAACAGGAAGTGTTACTTAAACATGGAGTAAGGTACAGTAATTACTACTCAGGTACAACAAATGCATACCCCTTAGTGTCTTTAATGTACTGCTCCGGTGCCGCCTGGCCCATCTGAAGTTAAGATACGACGCCAGCCCTGCTGATTCCCTGTTGTGCCCCTGATCTTTGAGTCCCGATCCTGGACCGGTCTGGTGTGTCTCTTACGGCTCCGGCGCCGCCTGGCCCGTCTCGGTGCGTCGCTGGAAGGGTAACCCACCTCCAACACTGCCTTCCTCGACTGCACCTTTGTTCTTCAACATACTCGGGAGCTGCGGATGTTTATCTAAATATCTCTGCAGCCCTATATAAACTGCATCAGCCTCTTGCCTTGACCGTAGACTTGTTGAATGGGTCTCGATCTGCCTCAGATCTCCCACCTGCCTTTTGTCTCACTTCCTAACAAGTAGTCGTCGTTGCGGTAGATCTTCAGAACAGCCGACTTCCTTGCGGCCTGCCCGCCACAGTACGTTTGTTATTGGCTGCTCCTGCTACTCTTGCATTTCTTGTGCGCTGCGTATTTCTCACTTGGTCACTCTCCCCCACCTCAGCAGGCCTCCTGCTTCTGCTGCGCTTGCATTTGTTGTGCCCTGCGTATTTCTCACTTGGACACTCTCTCCCCTCCTTCTACTCCAGCACCACCCTCACTCTCTTACTCTCCTGTGTGCGCTTAAACTTGCTACCGATTATGAATCTCTTGGCAGAAAAACATGGGCTGTTGACCACTGTTTAGGCTCCCCTCCCACTCCCCCCTGATTCATCCTCTTTCCCTTACCCCCATTTTATCCTCATAACCTAAGTTCCTATAACTCTCCACTTCTCAGCCCAGTCCCAAAATGCCTCCCTTTAATCACGCGCACATCCCCCCTTGACAACACTCTCTCCAGACATGGCCCCAACTCCTGGTCCGTTCTTTACCGCCCTAATCTGTCTAAAAACGCTAAGAAAAATTTCAAACATAAACTACTCGTTCGTAACCCTGAAACACTTATTGTTGATAACTACCTCAGCCTCTCTTCCCCCATAAAAACCAATTACATCTTCTATTCCAAACGCCCCTCCAAATGGAAAAGCACCTTCTTACATCAGCTCCCAGTCACTCACTCAATTAAAATTCCCTGCGGATTTAAATTATCCACTACTCCCTCCCCAATCTTTCCAGGTGAAATCGACATCTCCATCTTCAAAACGGGTAACATCCTCATACAAGCTGCCGAATCACACCTTACCATCTTTGAGCACTCCTTCTACACCTTGTCTCTCCACCTAGACAAGTTCCACCCTAACCTTCCGAATACCCAATCACTCAACACCCCCCACTCTCTTCCTCCCCCTACTCCTCTCTCCCCCTCCCCTGCCTGCCCTCCTACCAACACCATACTCCAATCACATACTCCCCACCCCCCTCCCCTATCATCTCTACACCTAATGACATCTCCCAACCACCGTCACCCATTTTATCTCTCCCACCTATGATTGCTGCTCTTCCTGACATCCCTACTGCACATTCCCTCTCCCTACTGCTTACATCTCACAACAAACTGTCCCCCTCCACCTCTTCTAACATTACCAACCCCCTCCTCCCCTCTGAGACATCACAGCCTGATTCCATACCTCTCCGCCCAGGCTCTCACTTTGTACCACCTCCGGCCCCTCCATCAACCTCTCCTAACCCTCCTTCGTAACCACCAAATCTCCCACCTTCAATCCCTGACACAGTCCTTCTTCACACTCTTTATGCCCTTATTCTATCTCTCTCCACATATCCCGAGTTCTCAGATCTCTTGTCCTCCATCATGACACCTCCCATGCCTAATAACTTGACACCTCCCATGCCTAATAGCCTTAACTCTACTCACTCCAACCCTATTGTCCTCACACACCTTACAAATAACCGCCCCCAGTCCACAACTAATGCTATCCATTCCCTCTCTCCCTCATCCTCCCCTCCAGATATCCCCCTCTCACCTATAACCCTGACCCTACATAGCATTGAACGCAATCTCTCCTTACTGTCAAACGAACTCTCCCGACTTAGAGAAGAGGTTAAATCCCTCAACCCAGGAACCTGTTCTCTTGCGTGCCTATTCCCCCCACCCCAACCGTTTAATCCCCGCCAACTACAATCGTCATCATTGGAATACTTCCCCCTCTCCACAACCGTATATCTAGGCCTCGCCGCACCTCGAACCTCCTCTCCCCATCCGACCTTTCCGACTTATGCAACTCCTACCTGCCTAGCACTACAGTTAACACCCCACCTCCCCCTTACTCCCACATCCCTGTTATTCTGGGGACCAACAGAATTTCCTCTTGTTCTGTCCCCCCTATACCCCACCTCAACTCACTTCCATCCACACATCTCCATCCTCCCAAAATAACCCCAATCCTCTGCCTGCATGCTTATAAACTGCCGATCAGCCGTCCGACACACCACTGAAATCTCCGAATCTGTCCTTAATGAATCCATTGACATAGCCTTCCTCACGGAAACCTGGCTTAATGAACACTCAACAAGCATGCTTGATCTACTCACCCCCCGGATACTCTATCCTCAGAAAAGACAGACCTGACAGAATAGGAGGCGGACTGGCCATCATCTTCAAAAATGAACTTCAGCTCTCCCTTGTCAATAACCCAGACCACTCCAACTTCGAATACCTTAAAGCTGAGCTTAAACTTCAAGGCGCCCACCCCATTCATCTACATACTCTCTGATCCACACCCCTTTTTCGATGAACTCTCTGACTTGATCACACAATCTTCATTATCCAACTCTAAAAATCTCTTTCTTGGGGACCTCAACCTCCATTTGAATGACCCCAATGAACCCACCACCTCCCTCTTCACTAACATTCTCGAGATCAACGACCTCAAACAACTTTGTCAATCCCCCACCCACACCAAAGGAGCCATCCTTGATGCCATCATTACTAATAATGACTTAGCCGCCCTGACCAACATCGTCCCCATTGACTGGTCCGACCACCACCTCATACTGTTCTCCATCTCCATTCACAGCCTCCCCTGTCCTCAAAACAAAGTAATCCAATGAAATGGACAAGAAACCTAAAAGGTATCCCTCCAGGCAAACTCGAGTTCAAACTCCAAGCTCAACTGCTCCACACTCCTCTCTCACAAAACGTAAATGAGCTTCCTGATCACTTTAATAAAACTGTCACGGATGTCCTTGACCAACTGGCCCCGCCTAAACTTAAAACCCTAAGACACATCCCTTCCAAATCCTGTTTTAACCCAGAACTTAATAACGAAAGACGCTCCTTAAGACTAATTGAAAGAACCTGGAGACAACATCCCTCCCACTCAAACCTGACACTCCTCAGATCAGCTAGATCTACATACAAAAAACACATTTTTAACGAAAAGGCATCCTTCTTCCGTACACAACTCGATCGGGCCAAAAACAGACCTAGAGAACTGTTTAACATTATTCGACACCAAACCTCCTCAGCTTCCCCTAACCCGATGGCCTCAACTACTAGATGTGAAGAAATCGCCCACTTCTTCTCAGAAAAAATCGCCAAAATAGATCAAACCTTCCTCTCAATGAAGATCCCAACTAACCCCCTACTTTCCCCTGATACCACCTCCAATTCACTCTCTACTCACCTGACACCCCTAGCTCCCCCTTCACACCAACCCGTTACCTCACCTCTCCCTAACCCCTCCTCACACATTCCTGCTCCTATTCCCTCCCTAAACTACCCCTCTCACTCTCCCACCCTTACTCCTCTCACACCCAACCTCCCAAACTCACGACTGAAAAATAACACCTCCTGGTGTAATTTCCTCCCTGTAACTGAGCACGAAGTCCAGAGCATTATTACTAAACTAAAACTATCCTCCCACACCAAAGACCCCCTCCCTTCTAACCTTGTCCATGACCTAAAGCACATCATTGTCCCTTCCTGGATCACAATCATCAACACCTCCCTGTCCCAAGCTTCCTCCAACTTGGTCAAATCTCCCCCATTATTAAAAACGCTAATGCTGATCCCAATGGCTTAAACAACCTCTGCCCTATCACCAACCTCCCCCTCCTGTCTAAAGCCCTTGAAAAATGTGTTTTACTCCAATTAGACAAACACATCGAAAAATTCAACCTTCTTGACCCCTTACAATCAGGCTTCAGAAAAGGATGCAGCACTGAAACTGCCATACTAAACATTGTTGATGACATCCAGCACTCCCTTGATAACAGTGAAACATCTCTCCTTATCCTCCTTGATGTCTCTGCAGCTTTCGACACTGTCAACCACTCTGCCCTCCTTAATGTGCTCAAGGATCGCTTCGACCTCAATGGTATTACCCACAAATGGTTTGCCTCCTATCTTCAACATCGAACCCAACAAATTAAAATCCATGACTGTCTCTCTAAACCCACCCCTGACAACCTAGGAGTCCCCCAAGGATCTATTCTCTCACCCTCACTCTTTAACCTCTTTATGGAACCCCTCACCCTCATTCTTAAGCAAGCTGGTATGAACTACCATCTAAATGCTGATGACACCCAACTATTGCAAGATCAAAACCCACATGGACATCATACACCTTTATAATACCCTCAACAAAATCCAATCCTGGTTCCGCCTTAATCATCTCAAACTCAACCCCCCAAAAAACTGAAATCATCTTCTTCTCCCCCAAAAACAACCTTCTCCCCATTCAAATTTGGATCCCCGACCTCAAAGCCCTCAACTGCTCTCTCTCCTTGTCCAATTATGTTAAATCTCTTGGTATCTCCATCGATAACAGCCTTAACCTCAACGTCCACATCAAAAATTTAGCTGAAGGAGCCCTCTTCACTCTTCGTCATCTCAAGAAAATCAAGCCCTTTCTCCCTGCTGAAGATTTTAAATTAGTGGTTCAATCCCTGGTCCTTTCACGAATCGATAACGGCAATGCCATCCTCACTGGAATCCCCAAGGTCCACCTAGCCCCACTCAAATCTGTATTCAACCTTGCAGCCAGGCTCATCACCAACTGCAAATGGTTCGACCACATTTCCCCAGCTCTCAAAACCCTAAAATGGCTCCCTATCGAAGGTAGATCTGCCTTCAAAAAACGCATGCATCACACACAAAGTCCTCCATCAAAATTCACCACCTTACCTTGCCAATAAACTCTGCAATGCGGGAAGCACTCGACCCCTAAGAAGCACCAATGCCCTCCTCCTTGTCCCACCCTACTAAAAAGGAAATCCACTCAATCCCGTTCCTTCTCCGGAAATGCCACTCACATCTGCAATGCCCTCCCCAAAGACCTACGATGCAACCCTTCCTACACCAGCTTTAAAAGAGATCTCAAAACTCACCTCCTCAATAAATATTGGGGGTCTCTTCCTGCGTATTAAACCTACTCATCCACATCTTTAGGTTTTTTAACGCCTATCTCCTAGTACTTGCTTTACGTGATATGTACCACTTCAAACCTCTTGTTATGCCTTGTCTTATACCAGACGTTTTTCTTATTTTTGATGGTGAAAATTTTGCTAATCTTGTTATTTCTGTTTTACCATGTATGTATATCAGCCTTTGTTAAGAACTCTCACTGTAACTAGCTGTACCCTGTAAAGTGCTCTGATACCTCTGGGTCCAGCCAGCGCTATATAAAACCACTCAAATGCAGTACACTGCATTAGATGGTGCCGAATAAGCGAGCTACTAGAAAGTGTAAAGTACTAGTCAGTACACTGCATTAGATGGTACAGAGTGACAGAGGTACTGGAAGGTATACTGTACTAGTCATTTCAATGCATTAGATGGCACAGAGTGACAGATGCACTAGACGGTATACGGCACTAGTCAGAAAACTGCATTAGATGGCACAGAGTAACAGAGCTAATAGAAGGTTTATTTAGATGGCACAGAGTGGCAAACCCACTCCAAGGTATATAGTAGCACTCAGTACACTGCATTTGATGTTACAGAGTGAAAGCGGTACTCCAAGGCATATAGTACTGGTCAGTACACTGCATTAGAAGGTAAAGAGTAAGAGAGTTACTAGAAGGTGTACAGTACTAGCCAGTACACAGCATTAAATGGTACAGAGTAACAGAGGTACTGGAAGGTATACTGTACTAGTCAGAAAAACTGCCTTAGATGGCGCAGAGTGAAAGGAGCTACTAGAAAATATATTGTACTTGTCAGTATACTGCATTAGATGGCACAGAGTTACAGCACAACTCCAAGGTATACAGTACTACTCAGTACACTGCATTGATGGTACAGAGTGACAAGCTACTCCAAGGTATATAGTACTGGTCAGTACACTGCATTAGATGGTACAGAGTAAGGGACTACTAGAAGGTTTACAGTACTAGTCTGTACACTGCATTAGATGGTATACTGTAATAACCAGTACACTGCATTACATGGCACAGAGTGACAGAGGTACTAGAAGGTATACTGTACTAGTCAGAAAACTGCATTAGATGGCACAGAGTAACAGAGCTAATAGAAGTTTACTATACTTGTTGTTGGACTTGGCCCTTCTGGCAGGTTCACCCCTGAACTTTTTTTGCTTTTATTGATGACATGGTGTAGTGATTTTGGGTTTCTGCGCACTTTACCGCTGTGTCCCAGGGTAGAGTGCGTGCGTGTGTTGAGGTTGGCCTGCTCTCCCATAGGAATGCATGGGGGAATGTATGTGTCCTGGTAGTTCCTGATGCGTGGGGTGTGCAGGCCCGAGTTTGGTATGTGCGGACTCGTGGGATTGAATGCTGCGCGATGATGTGTGCGGCGTGCATGTACCTAGTCTGGAAGTGCCACTTCTAGAAGTGGGCACTTCTGTGTGCAGTATGAAATGTGTGCCTTGTCTGGCGATTGGCTGGTTGAGGTCATGTGACGGGCTAGGTATCCCCCAGAGTCAGGATGAGTCACCCAGTGGTGAATGGGGAGATCAGCAGCTAGATGGGTGGGAGGAGTACACCTGGGTCCTGAATAGGGCTGGGTTTTCCCCACACAATGATGGCTCTGCCCCCTGTGGTGCGACTGATGACCCTGGCCTGTCCTCTGAATAGGGAGAGGGGCTGAGCAAAACAAAGTGCTCAGGAACCAGTTGGATCTGGTTCGCCCCTTCCCTGCACCCTTGAGACAAAGGGATTTGGTGTATAAAAAGGGGCTGTGTCCCCTTACAAAATGTTCTTGTTCGTGTTCTTGTTCTGGACTTGAATCTACCAGGGGCGCGCTGCTGCTGGGGCTCAGGGGAAGGCTTGCCTCCCTGGGCCCTGCCCTGCCCCTGTTTGCCTGGAGGACTTTTCTTTGCTGGAAGCGTTTCTGCTCCATTTCTTTATGCTCAGGACTCCTTGGGACCCTTCTGCCTTTGCTGGGGGCTGTTTTGCCCCCCCTGATACCTCCAGGACTTTTAGGACCTTTTGCTTTTCTTGAGATCCCTTCTGACAAGGAAACCTGTACCAAGGACAAGAAACCTGCTGATCTAAGGACTTGCCTCCCCTTTCTGCCAGAGTGCTGTTTTGCTGTGGAGGAACCTGAAAGCTGCTTCTTTATTTTTGCCTAGGGACCAGGAGAGAGGAACTGTGTGTGTACTCTCTACAACTTGCTAAGAAAATCTCCAAGGGCTGGAAGAGTGCCAGTCTCCTGTTGAAGTCACAGGGCCAAAGGACTTCACCATCTACTGAATTGCTGAATTGCTGGAAAGTGTTGTTTCCAGTACACAAGGGAAAATCTGCAGTCTCGACGCCGCCGCCGCCGCCGAATCCAGCTCGACATCGTGAGTAACGGCTCCAGTGTCCCGAGCCTTCGACGCCGGCCGCCGGGCCCGATCGACGCCAGCAGCAACGCCAGTGAGCAGTGGGTATCGGCCCCGGCTCCAAGTGCCCCGTCTTGACTCCGGTATCGACGCCAGTGAGCAGTGGGTATCGGCCCCGGCTCCAAGCGACCCCGTCTCGACGCCGCTGCTGATCGCATCGACTCGACGCCTTTCTCGACGCCGTGAGCGCTGCTCCGGCCCGACATCTCTCGACGCCGCTGCAGATCGACCCGACTCCGAGGCACGATCGACGCCGACCTCGACGCCGACCTCTCGACGCCGTGGATCATCGTTTCTTCATTTCCAAAGGTACTGTGTTTATGGGGTCTGTTGTAACTCCAGGCTCGACGTAGCGCTCCTCGTGGTCGACGCCGAACGTTGGGAATATCGTAGACTCGACGTCGTGTGACTCCCGTGGGGGTCACATTGTTGCCAAAGAACTGTGTTTCAGAAGAATATCTAAAATGGTTGCTAAAGGACTATTTCCTAAAGAAGGAACTTTTCCTGATCATTGTTACTTAGGCGCTTTTGCGCCTGTGCATTGCTGTGATGCTTGATGCCTTCCTAATATGATTTATACCATGCTTTGTGTACCCCTCTAGATGTATTTTTATCCCTAGGAGGTTGTGTTACCTAGCATAGTGGTACTGGTTCTCTGCGTGAGATTCTCCTAAGGTGGTTAGGGTTGCGTAGGTGGTACTTACCTGTTACCAGTGGCTACTGGTTGTGCGCTACATCTTCTAATTGGTGCTACAGTGATTATATGTGCTATGTTCTCAAAGTATTATTTCTACCAAGTGCTAATTCCTACAAAGTACTAGTTCTACAAAACGTGCTATGTCCAAAAAGTGCTTATTCCTGACAGTGGTCCAGGTGGCCCTGTCTTGTACATATCCCTTGTAAATTCTACCCGTACCAGTGGCACTTTGTAAAGTGTATATTTATTATCTAATATGTTTTGCTATAATACAAAGGCTATTTTTATATAATACCTTGTGTGGAGTTTCTTTTGTGGTGGGCCTTGGGTGTTGTTGCTGGGTGCGCGCACAAACGCTTTACACATTGCCTCCGGGATAGGCCTGTCTGCTCGTGCCAAGCTACCAAGGGGGTGAGCAGGGGTTATCTTTGGCGTGTAACTTCCTTGCCCTGACTAGAGTGGTGGTTTCTGCCTGACTTTGGCGCAAGCCTTAGCCAACCAGAAATCCCATTTCTAACACTTGTCAGTACACTGCATTAGATGGCACAGAGTGAAAGCGGTACTCCAAGGCATATAGTACTGGTCAGTATACTGCATTAGAAGGTCAAGAGTAAGAGAGCTACTAGAAGGTGTACAGTACTAGCCAGTACACTGCATTAACTGGTACAGAGTAACAGAGGTACTGGAAGGTATACTGTAGTAGTCAGAAAACTGCCTTAGATGGCACAGAGTGAAAGGAGCTACTAGAATATATATTGTGCTTGTCAGTACACTGCATTCGACGGCACAGAGTGAAAAACCCATTCCAAGGTATACAGTGCTAACCAGTATACTGCATTAGATGGTACAGAGTGACAGACGTACCGGAAGGTTTACTGTTCTAGGCAGTACATTGCATTACATGACACAGAGTGACAGAGGTACTGGAAGATATACTATACTAGGCAATAAACTGCATTAGATGGCACAGAGTGACAACCCCACTCCAAGGTATACAGTACTACTCAATACACTGCATTAGAGGGTCTAGAGTGACAAGCAACTCCAAGGTATATCGTACTGGTCAGTACATTGCATTAGATGGTACAGAGTAAGGGACCTACTAGAACTTGTAGAGTACTAGTCAGTATACGCCATTATATAGTACAGTGTGACAGAGGTACTGGAAGGTATACTTTACTAGTCAATACACTGCATTACATGGCACAGCGTGACAGAGGTACTGGAAGGTATACTGTGCTAGTTAGAAAACTGCATTACATGGCACAGAGTGACAGAGCTACTAGAAGGTTTACTGTACTTGTCAGTACACTGCATTAGATGGCACAGACTGACAAACCCACTCCAAGGTATACTGTACTAACCAGTACACTGCATTACATGGCACAGAGTGACAGAGGTACTGGAAGGTAAACTGTACTGATCAGAAAACTGCATTAGATGGTACGGAGTAGCAGAGCTACTAGAAGGTATACTGTACTTGTCAGTACACTGCATCAGACGGCACAGAGTGACAAACCCACTTCAAGGTATACAGTACTATCCAGTGTAGTGTAGTCCCTATTTCCCTTAAAGGCTCTGCGCAATGGAATAATATGGATGTATGACGTAACAACGCGAGTCATTACAACGCGTGCAGTTACATCGCGGTCGTTACAACGACTGCGATGTTACTACGCTATGCCATTACAACGCAAGTCTTTACATCGACTTGCGCTAGATGGCGTGCTAACATTAGAAAAGCGTAATTTACTATTCCAACTCCAGTCCACTTAACAGTAGGGAAGGTGTTGGGATAGTAAACTACACTATTTGTAATGTTAGCACGCCATCTAGCGCAAGTCGATGTAAAGACTTGCGTTGTAATGGCATCGCGTGGTTACATGCGTTCGTTGTAACGACCGCGATGTAACAGCATCGCGGTGTACTGAATGCGATGTAAACGATGTTTCACGAATAATATACGCTACAGTTCTGTGCATAGGACTGAGGTCAGTGTGCTCCTATCAAGTATATTAAACTTAATTACTTGTGTGTGTCAGCTAACTCAGAGGTCACTAGAAACTTCTCGAATGAACAAGAAGGGATCAGTTTCTGACAACCGCATAAACATGACAACTTTGTTTCCTTTCAGAATCGGAACGTGTCTCAGAATCGTGGAAACAATAGATAACAGTTTCACTCAGTCAATCATGCATGCTTAGTTTCTTCAGAGTCACACAGAAAATAGGAAGACGGGCGTTTTCAATAAAAAAGGATTTACTGAACAGTCTTAGTTCTTGTGTAAGAGATATGAGCTTTCACGATCATTAGACAGTAAGCAAGATATAATATACACAGCGTCAGCAGTAAGAAGAAGTACAATTGCAACAGCATTGTCTTTTAGCTATAACCTATATCTATATACATACACATGTACACAGGCTAAAAGTGGATACTCATCTGGTGCTTCTAAATAATTCTACCCCAGTGTACCTAACTTGAATGTAGTGCGAGGTAGGAAGTAGGTGCTGATTTAAGCTATAGTTGGTGTGAGCTTAAGTTAGTATATTATATGAGATGCCAAGAATTTCCTTAGGTTCTTGTCAGCTCAATACCTTAGAATGAGAGAGGTGGGAATCTCTTTCCAGATCTCGAACTCTAACACCCCGCAAGGGGAGTTGGAACACTGAAAGCTGGAATCTACGTGCAGGGAAGGCAGCGTCTGTTCAGTGCGTCAGGCGGGGACTCAAACTCCTTCAGGACTTCCCGTTGCGAGCCGTATAGCCGAGCTGTGCCGTGCCATGAATTGCCAGGGCAAGTGAAGGTATATTTATACCTGAAAGGTGTCTAGGAATGCTAGCATTGACGTAAAGTGGGGCAGAGGAAGGCATCAAGAATGAACCCCTAAGGAATAGTAGTTCATGCATAATAGATGAGTTCTTAGAGAAATCAATAATCCAAGCAGGGAAAATCCCAACTGCTTAAGGGTTTGGTTTCTAAGAACTCGTTGTGACGTGGGATGGACAGATGTAGGTGATGCCTGTATTTGGATCTGCATGACCAATGCCTAAATAAGGACTGGAATATTATGCCTAAAGAAGGACAAGTCGAATTGTGACTATATAAGGACATGATTCAATAGACCTATAAACGGGTATCTAAAGCGACACACAACACCCACTCCACTTTCGATAGAACAACATTACTAAATGCTAAACATGATAAATATGTAAAATAGAGTATCACATGATTTACTAAAAACATATATAAAAGCATAAAAATCGTCTCTAAAAACAGTGGCTATGCATTAAAATGCGATACTGCTGTACATAATTAAAGCAAGTCTCATTCTAAGCAAAACATATTACATCGATCGCTAAATGAATGAGCACAAGTATATACAAATATACATACAGTGAAATGGTTCAATGGTACAGAAAGGAAAAACAAACCATTTCATGTCATGATTACACTGGTGTTAAAAAGAATAAGATGCCAACGTGTCCCTGGAAGTGTTCAAGGAAATCTATTCTTCTATGAATAGTTCTACTATAAGCAGAGTCCATGAGCCGAAAAAGAAAAATGATAAAGCGAAAAAATGAAAAGTTCCAAGCTTTGTCTTTTGTTTTTAGAAAAAGGAAGGCCAAATTCAGTGATTGTCTGGTACAATGTGAGCCAAATCAAAAGTCAGTGGAAGGTGTTGGAGAGAACATGTAATCCTCTAATCCTGTAGACAAGAAGTCGTCAACCGATATTGGTGACAGGTCAAATACCTCGTTTAGAAGATTAACTGCACGTAGATGTGAAACATTGTCAGTAGCAGTATTCGATGTTACCTGTGCGCCTGTTGATCCGTCTCGTACCTCATCAGTAGCATGTCGCGTCTGTGAGATCTCAATGAATGCTGTCATCAGGATTGGTAGCCGCTGGGGACAACACAGAGCATGGGCCGTTATCGGGTCCAGCAGAGTATCGATATCCGTAGGCATGACTGATGGAAGTGTCAGACATATGTCTAGCACGCATATTTCACCGCAAAGCAGGCAGCGCAGAACAGGTAAGATGCAATCCTGCCAGATTGGTCTGAATGACAGAAACCATGTGGCGTTCAATTCTTGTAGACGAGGTAAACCCAGTAATTGTACTATGCACTCATGATACCTCCTCTCTAGGAGCACTTTTTCCAAATTGCTGGGAGTGACGCTGGTGGATTGGCTTGTCTTAGCGTAGCAGGAGGAATAAAAATAGGATTCCTGCAATGAGTGCCAAAAGAAGCGGCAGACCACCAAACACCGAGTGCATAAAGTTTGGAATGATTCCGAGGACTGCTTGAAAAGGTGTTAACAGTCCTGAACATATGGTCTTAAATACATGCACAATACCGCTCATATCAGACATGTTTAAGATACGTCCCAACATTTCCGTGAAATGTGTGTGGGCAGTTGGTACAGCAAGAGAATTAACCCATTGTATCGATCTTGGATGTAAAGCTTTTGCATTCAGAATGCTCGCTTTTGTAACCACCTCTAAGGCTGGTACCGGAGTCACGACAATAATGCGTTTCCCCTGGGCTGGAGCTCTTTCTTTTGCTACAGCCGTTTGAACTGCTGTCAGAATTTTTTCTGTTGAAGTGAAGCGTATTTCCGCTTGTGTGTACAAATGGGATTAGTATGCAATCGGTACTTTTTGACCTTCATTAAACATTAAGTAGGTGAATCTGCATTGACCCGGTATTATTTGGATCACTAAGTTATGTGTATTCACGCGTGTTTGTAAGTGGTTTGTTGCTAACATGTCAGCTTGTATTCAACACAGGATATTTGTGTGATCCTGTGTCCAATCTTTTTGTTTAAAATCTTGTTTGATTAATTCGTAGAGAGATTTAACCCTCTCTGCGTAGTTTAGAATGTATGTTCTTCCAAAATTCAGGAAACCTAGAATCGACTGTAAGTTTTTCAGCATTTTTGGAGGTTGGAGCAGCATATATTTCTCTAAAAAGTTTGCTGCCAGGCTTTTGCCTTCACTTGAAAGTTCATATCCTAGAAAAAGGACATTAAGATGGGCAATTCTTGATTTTTTAAAACTGAATTTGTAGCCCTCAGAGGCAAATCTCAGTATTATGGTATTTACCCTGTTCAAGTGCCAATCCAGGTCATCGTCTGTCAGATAGATATCATCGACATATGACAATGCCTCATCATCATAAATTTGTAGTAACTCTGTTACTCTTGCTGAGAATAACCCCGGGCTGTTCTTGAACCCTTGTGGGAGTCGACAAAAGTGACGCTGGGTCCCCATTATTGTGAAAGCTGTCAAGTACCTACTTTCAGGTGCTATGTTTTGACAAAAGAAACCATTTGAAATATCCAATGTGGTTTTATATTTTTTATGCACAATATTATTCATTAATGCTGTACTATGTGCATTTTGCACTGCAAATGTTTTAAAACAAGTGTTCAGGTGTCTGTAATCCAAAACTAGACAATATGTGTTGTCTGGTTTTGCAACAGGAAACAAAGCATTGTTCATTGATGAGGTGCATGTTTCAATCACCCCTTGATATTCAAGTTGATCTAAGATCTCCCTGGCCTGTTTTTTAGCTTCTTGCTTAATAGGGTACTGCCTTTGTGCAGTTGGTTGAGTTTTTAATTGGATTTTATGGTGAGATGAGTCCTCATCCCATCTGACATGATTTTTATATAATGCTGGAGCTTGGGCAACTGCCCATTTCTTGGCATAAGTATATTTTAGATGTACTGGAACATGGTTGGAGAAGGCTGGCATAATGATGTCTTCGCCGTGTGGGCACTTCCTGACAAATTGTGGTGGCCAGTCTTTTTCTGCTAGAAGTATGTCATAACCCCTTGAAAACTTCTCCCAAAAGAGTGCTTTCACTTTTCTTGGTATGCCTCCCTCCATCCGGAGGCCTTCTGCGAATATTATCAGACGCTCTATCAGTCGCCCCCACTACTGGTAGAATATTTCCTTAATGCTCTCTGAGCTGACATACCGTTCCCTCAATTAAACAAAGCGGCACAAGACGACCTCTGTGGTCCTAGCACAAGGGCGGAAATTAAAGAGGCCATTCGAGACCTCCCACGGAACAAAGCCCCTGGCCTTGATGGTCTTCCGGCCGAACTCTTTGCCACATTCTCAGACTACCTGGTACCGCAGCTAGAGCGCCTGTATAACTCCGCGATTGAAACAGGAACACTGCCTCCCACTACAAGGCAGGCATTGGTGGCGTCCCTTCCCAAACCAGGCCGCTCAGCTACAGACCTCTCGGGATACAGGCCCTTATCCCTACTCACCACTGAGTATAAAATACTGAGCAAAGTCCTTTCACGTCGGTTACTCCCCTATCTACATAAGTTAATTCACCCAGACCAATGCAGCTCCGTACCAGCGCGTAGCACCTCACTCAACATTAGGAGGTTATACCACGTCATGGCATCAACCCCCCCAGACAGCCATAACGCAGGCTGTATCACCCTGGACTTGAGTCAGGCATTTGACACGCTTAGATGGGATTATATGATTCAGATACTCGGAAAATTTGGCATACCTTCAGACTATATGAAATGGGTAAAACTGCTGTACTCAGCCCCCACCGCGAGGGCCCGCACTTGGAGCCATATCTCACGGGAATATCCGATTGGTAAGGGCACCCGCCAGGGCTGCCCCTTGTCTCCACTACTGTTCGTGCTATCCCTGAAACCCTTGGCTCTTAAGCTACGGCTATCGGCAACACAGAAGGGTATTCGCCTGGGACATGCCACACACGTGTTGTCCGCTTATGCAGACAATATAATACTGTACGCTAACGATCTGACCACAGATCTCACACCGATGCCGAACATTTTCACTACCTTTGCACAGCTCTCTGGTCTCACCATCAATAAAAATAAGTCATACGCCTTTTTTTTTCTATCCTGGGGAACGCCTAGAAATGATTCAGTTTGGTCAACACTCCCTAGCAGTCGCCACACACACGTTCAAATATCTGGGCATACAATTGTACAGAACTGCGCCAGATCTTATAGAGGGTAATCTGGCTAGGGATATCCGAGCACTCCGGTCGTAGGTCACATTCTGGTCTTCACTACCGCTCTCTGTGATGGGCCATGTGGCGATCTCAAAAATGGTGTTCCTACCCCGTCTATTATACTTTTTTACTAACTTGCCGGTGGTGATCCCAACTCCTATACTCAACTCACTGAACACGATATTGTCTGACCTGATTTGGGGTAATGGCCACTGCAGGGTGGGACTGTCTAAATTGCAATTGGACACAGATAAGGGTATTCTAGGTGCCCCAGACGTCTGTGCATACTGCTACGCGAGTCAACTACAGTGGCTCTCATATTGGCTAGCAGAAATAGATTACACTTCCTCTGAAGTCGACCGTGGGGGGTTACACACACAGGCTAAGATACCCACCGGCACCCCAACACTCCTTCGTACTGCACTTGCGTACTGGAAATAATTCCTCCACTACACGCGTACTCTGACAACACGCCGCTCTTGGGCATCCCTACTCCTACTGGCTTACTCACCAAACGGATAATCCTTGCTTGGCCTGAGGGTGATGCCACTACGGTAGACGCTTTTATCAACGAGGGCACCCTCATGGGCCATGGTAATTTCACCAGGTACCATGGGGTCACAGACACACTATATCTCACGCACACTGCAGTCCTCCAATATGTGAAAAAGCACTGGGCCTCGCACAGGGAGGCACCTGCGCGACACGAGCTGGTTCATATGACCTACCTGATGGGAGAAGGCCGCCACCTCACTAAATGGCTGTATAGAGGCATTACAACACATGCTAGAATCCCCCTGAAGGACTTACACAATAGATGGTCCACGGATCTTGGAAAAAAGCTGACAGACAAGGAACGGTGCACGGTTTTAGAATACCCCCCAAAAATCCCACATAATGCCAAATTTAAGTTTATCCAGTACATGGTACTACACAGGGCATATCTCAATCCGCACCGCCTACAGTGCATGTTCCCTGCCAAGCCACACCATTGCCCCAGGTTTAAGCTAGAGGAAGCCGACCTGCTCCACATGCTGTGGCTGTGCCCCGTGATTGCCTCTTACTGGTCGGAAGAAGTTACAAGGGTTATTTCAGCGACTGGGATTCCTGTGCCGAGCACGGCTGATAACTGTCTGTTGGGATTGACCCGGCGTCCCAAGGCGCAGAAAGTACAGCTTCGCTTTGTAGACCTAGCACTGCTCATGGCCAAATTCTCCATCACGATGCGGTGGAAGTCAGTAAATCCCCCAACACTTTATGGTTGGCACGGGGAGGTGGTAAGATGGGGCAGTGCGGAAAGCGCGACAATCCTGCAAGAGGAGGCCCACGGACTGCGCAAAAAGGTAATTTCTCTGGACTGGGATACTATACTGGAAGCTTTCAAGGCCATGGCACCACCACCAGTCCATGTAGCGCAGGATCAATAGTAGCTCATGCTACCCAGGCCCCTCCTGGCATACAATGTAATTCTACATATGGTCTGCTGACTTAACAATGCAAACTATGCATATTGAAATGTGTAAAGAGTGTGGGTGTGACTTGTGGACAAAAGGTTGAGATGGGGTTCGGGTCAGACGGAAATGGGGAAGGGTGGGTGAAACGGGTTAGTTCAATTACTTCATTTCATGTATTCTTTCCCCCAGACTACAGCTGTTCTGCAATGCAGCAAGAATTGGACCACTTGGTACTACTTACGAACAATACTATTTATTAAGCACTGACCAAAAGGAAAATGTAATGCTGTTGAATACATACGGTGATACTACTGTAACCACAGTGGCCTTCCTAAACCAGACTGTATTGCGGAATCCGATGTACCTAATATATATGTCTATTTTCTAATGGATGTTAATTGTTAAAGAAAAAACCTAATTCAATTTGTTATAAAAAAAAGATAGCTCTATCACTGCACCATCTAATGTGCTGTACTGACTAGTACAGTATACCTTGCGGTAGTTCTTCCACTCTGTGCCGTCTAATTTAGTGTACTGACTAGTACTGTATGCCCCCTAGTAGCTCTGGCACTCCGTAGTATCTATCACAGTGTACTGACTAGTACCAGAGCCCTTCAAATAGCTCTGTTACTCTGTGCCATCTAATACAGTGTACTGACTAGTACTGTATACCTTCTAGTGGTCACACTGCACTTTCTAATACAGTATACTGACTAGTACGGTGTACCTTCTACTAGCTCAGTTACTGTGTGACATCTAATACAGTGTACTGACTAGTACTGTATACCTTCTAGTGGTTACACTGCACTTTCTAATACAGTATACTGACTAGTACTGTACACCTTCTACTAGCTCAGTTACTGTGTGACATCTAATACAGTGTACTGGCTAGGATAGTATGCCTTCTTGTAGCTATGTCACTCTGTGCAAACTTATGCAGTGTACTGACTAGTACAGTTTATCTTGGAGCAACTCTGTTACTCTGTATCATGTAATACAGTGTTCTGACTAGTACACTATACATTGGAGTAGTTCTGTTATTCTTTACCATCCAATGCAGTGTACCGACTAGTACTGTATACCTTCTAGTAGCTCTGTCACTCTTCACCATCTAATGCACTGTACTGAGTGGTTCTCTATACCTTGGAGTAACTCTGTAGCATCCAAATCAGTGCACTGACTAGTACTGTTCAACTTGGAGTAGCACTGTGCCATCTAATGTAGATTACTGACTAGTACTGTATACCTACTGGTAGCTATTTCACTCTTTACCATCCAATACAGTATACTGACTAGTACAGTACACCTTCTAGTAGCTCTGTCACTCTGTACCATCTAATACAGTATACTGACTAGTACAGTACACCTTCTAGTAGCTATTTCACTCTGTAGCATCTAATACAGTCTACTAACTAGTACAGTACACCTTCTAGTAGCTCTGTCACTCTTTACCATCTAATACAGTGTACTGACTAGTACTGTACACCTTGGAGTAGCTCTGTCACTCTGTACAATCTAATGCAGTGTACTGACTAGTACTGTATACTTTCGACTAGTTCTGTCACTCTGTACCATCTAATACAGTATACTGACAAGTACAGAACACCTTCTAGTAGCGATTTCACTCTGTACCATCTAATGCAGTGTACGTACTAGTACAGTACACCTTCTAGTAGCTCTGTCACTCTGTACAATCGAATGCAGTATATTGACTAGTACAGTACACCTTCTAGTAGCCGTTCACTCTGTACCATCTAATGCAGTGTACTTACTAGTACAGTACACCTTCTAGTAGCTCTGTCACTCTGTACAATCTAATGCAGTGTACTGAATAGTGCTGTATACCTTGGAGTGTCACTGTCACTCTGTGCCACCTAATGCAGAATATTGACTACTACTGTACAACATCTAGCAGTACTCTTGCTCTGCACCATCTAACATAAAGTACTCTCTAGTACAGTATGCCTTGGATTAACTCCGTTACTCCGTACTCTCTAAAGCAGTGTACTGACTAGTACAGTATATCTTCGAGTAGCTTTGTCACTCTGTGCCATCCAATTAAGTGCACTGAATAGTACAGTACACCTTCAAGTACCTCTGTCAGCAGCGGCCGACAAACAAAGGGTGGTGGGAAGCGTCGCCCAGTGGGGAGGGGGAATACAATATAAAATTAAATTAATAATAATAAACTTACCTTTTGCCGCCTCCAGCATCGCGTTTCCGTGCGCGCCTGATAGGGGATGCTGCTAATTTGGCGGTTCCGTTGGTTAGGAACAACGACCCCGTATTGTCTGACTGCGATGCTTTTTGGTCCACCTTTGAGCGAGTGTTCGATAGGAGGACCACTACCTATAGTGTCGATAGGGAGCTGCTGGAACTACGACAAGGGAGACAGTAACTAGTATCATACCTAACTAAGTTTAATCGGTTGGTTGCGGAAGCGGCATGGCCGAGGAAAAAAGGATGTCTCTGTTTTATAAGGGTTTGTGCGATGAGTTGAAGGATGTGATAGCTCAGATCGACCAACAACCTGTTACTTGCTCTGATATAATCAATTTGACATTGAGATTGGAGAGGTGACGATAAACATAGAGGTGACAGGTCCTTCTATAGGTCGGACAAGTTTTCCAGGAAAGAGACAGGGTCCACCGATTCAGGGAGTGAACCCATGGAGATAGGGGCCATTAGGGCACCTCTCTCATGAGTTGAGCGAGAGAGACGATGTACACAAGGGCTGTGTATGTACTGTGGTAAGCGAGGACATTTCGTACGTGACTGTCCTTCGAAACACAAGTCAAAAGGTAATTCCTACAGGAATAAGAAGGCTAAAGTGTCAGTGGTGGGTACAGAAGCAGGTGCTTCAGTCACCACTCCTTTGGCACTAGTGGGTGAGAAGGAGTGGAAGATACCCTCTTTGTCCACCAACAGGGTTAAGGATACTGAAACACACATAGTGTTGGCAGTTGGGTTGGTATACAAACACCAAGTGCATCAAGTACTAGCCATGTTGGATTCCGGCGCAACGGGGAATTTCATTGATAGTGGGTTGGTAAAACAAATAGCGGTGGGTAGTGTACTTAGAGACACCCCCGAGGAGGTTTTGGCTGTGGATGGTAAACCCTTAAAGTCGGGTCTCATCAATGAGCAAACGGAATACGTCAGGTTGTTTATAGAAGACGGGGCAAAACAGCATCTAGAACAGATAGCCTTGAACATAATAGATGCCCCTCAGTATGAGGTAATACTGGGAATGCCATGGTTCTGGCACCACAATCCCACCATAGACTGGAAGAACAAGACCGTACAGTTTCTATCCTCGGAATGCGAAGAGCACTGTATACAGGACCTTAAGTCACAAGCTACAGCTCTCGCCTTCCCGTTTTGTGTGGCTATGGCAGCGGAGAAGGAAGTAGAGTTGCTTGAAGTATATGCTTAGTTTCAGGATGCATTCAGTAAGGTACAGGCAGAACAGCTTCCGCCTCATCGGATGTCTGATTGTCAGATTGATTTGATTGAGGGTGCGAACATTCCAGTTTGTAGGGTATATATGCCTTGTCAGAACCAGAGACTCGCCATCTCAGGGAGTATCTGGATCATTTTCTGGAGATCGGTTTTATCAGACCCTCACGTTCTCTGGCTGCCTCTCCTCTTTTCTTTATAGCTAAGGCTAGTGGCGAGCTCAGAGCATGTTGCGATTATAGTATGCTAAACAAGAACACAGTGCGGAACCAATATCCTTTGCCCCTTATCTCAGTCCTGTTGGATCAAGTACTGGAAACCACGACATACACTAGATTAGACTTGAGAAGAGCATATCATTTGGTACGCATCCGAGAGAGGGATAAGTGGAAAACAGCCTTTAAGACACCGTATTTGATTTGTACGAATATATTGTGATGCCGTTCGGGCTGTGCAATGCCCCGGCGGCGTCTCAGTATTTTCTGAATGACGTTTTGAAAGACTATGTGGACCGTTTTGTGGTCGTGTATATAGACAATATCTTGGTTTATTCTGGGTCAACGGAAGAGCATAACAACCAGGTCATCCTAGTGTTGGAGAAACTGAGAGAGTATCGTTTGCTTTGTAAACTGAGCAAATGTGAATTTGGGGTGAATGAGGTTGAGTTTCTAGGGGTTAAGCTATGTCCTGAAGGCTTGAACATGGCAGAACACAAGATAAAGGTAGTACAGGACTGGCCCATACCCAGGAGCACGAGATGTCCAGTGCTTTCTGGTGTTTGCAAACTACTACCGCAGATTTATCCGGAATTTCTCACAGAAAGCAATCCCCATCACCAGACTGCTTCGAAAGGGGGTTCCCTTTCTATGGACAAAGGAGGCATCCAAAGCTTTTACCAGCTTGAAACAGGCTTTCACCACGGTTCTAGTGCTCAGACATCCCCAGTTGGAAGTGCCTTTTATCGTGGAAGCAGACGCTTCGGATGAGGCTATCGGAGCCATTCTATCCCAGAGAGACAAGGATACCGGACAATTGCATCCCGTACCTTATCTCTCCAAAAAATTGAATACGGTGGAAATAAATGACACAATCACCATGAAGGAACTGTTGTCTATCAAGAAGGCATTTCAGGAATGGCGACATTACTTATGGGGGGCCCGTTCTACTATCATAGTGTATTCCGATCACAGAAACCTGCAGTACCTGAAGACGACTCGACATCTCACTCATAGGCAGATGACGTGGACATTGTTTTTTGCGGAATACGATTTTATCATCACCTTCTGGCCAGGGACGGAGAATCGCAAAGCGGATGCTTTATCCCGGCAAGAAACATCTGTAGAAACCCTCAGTCAAGCCCCTGCGGCCATTATCGATCCTGCTAAAGTCATATGTGTCTTACGGGCTGACAACTTCCTCAAAGAAGTAATCAGGAACAAATCAGTCAATCAGTGGGAGGCATCGGCAGGAGAGAGAGTGGATCGCCACATCAAACAAGGTCTGCCGTTTCAGAAGGATAAGGTGTAGCTCCCTACAGAAGAACTACGGAAAAAGGCATACAGCTGGTGTCATGTATCTCCTATGGCTGGTCATCCGGGTATACGTAAAACAGTGCAGTTGGTCCAACGTTACTTTTGGTGGCACTCGTTAAGTAAGGATGTATGCTCGTGGGTTGCGCTGTGTGAAGACTGTGCTAGAGGGAAGGGAGAAAATACCAAACAAAAAGGAAGGCTTATGTCCATGCCGACTCCGCAACAACCATGGCAGAATATCAGTCTCGATTTCATCACTGGGTTACTCGTGGATGAGGTTTTGTCTGCTATTCTGGTAGTAGTAGATAGCCTTACCAAAATGGGCCACTTCATTCCATGTAAGAATCTACCCACGGCAGGGCAGACAGCCCAACTACTGATGGAAAATGTTATAGGACTGCATGGACTACCGCAGGTCATAGTGTCAGACAGAGACCATCAGTTCATAGCAAGTTTCTGGAGAACATGATGTAGAGCTTTGAAGATCGAGTCGGCTGTCTCAACCAGTTTTCACCCACAAACTGATGGACAGACTGAAAGAGTGAACCAGACGCTGAAAAAATACCTCATGTGTTATGCTCAGGAGGCTCAGGAGTCGTGGGTGTCCATGTTATGGATGGCGGAACTATCGTATAACAACGCTGTACACTGTTCTATAGTAGTGTCCCTGTTCTTGGCCAACTACGGATACTGTGCAAGGACATTGCCTATAGCCTTACCTGAGGATTTGGGAAATCAGCCTTCGTTGCAGGCACATCTTGAGTCCCTACGCACAGTCCATAGAGAAGCTAGACGACGTCTGTTACTAGCTAAAAAGGAGTACAAACGATGGGCGGATAGACACAGGACCGACGGTCCTAAGTATCAGGTTGGGGGCTATCCACCAGAAACATTTAATTCAAATTACGCAGTGTGTTTCACCCTAAATTCATAGGTCCTTACGCCGTGGTGAAACAGGTCAATCCGGTGGCCTACAAGCTGAAGTTACCGGGCAGTCTCTGCATTCATCCGGTATTCCACGGCAGTCTCCTGAAGCCTGCTTTGGGTGCACATAGGCATACTCCCCCTCCGATTTCCTGCGACGGGGGTTTGGAGTACGAAGTGAAGAGAATTGTGGATTCTCAGTTTCAGAGGGGCAAACTGTGGTACCTCATCTCCTGGAAAGGATACACCCCGGAAGACGATTCTTGGGAGCCGTGTTCCAATGTGCATGCCCCCACAGTGGTGAGGTCTTTCTACCGCAGACATCCCTCCAAGCCTGGATCTAGGAGGAGCTAGGCGGAGGAGCCTACTGTCAGGATTTGTGCGCCGCCTCTCCTCTTCCAGTTCCTGCCTGCTGGTCCCAGCAGCCCCTGGGACAGACCCCCTGTCCAATCGCCGTGCTCAGACCAGCATGTCTTTGGGGTTTCTCCAGCTGGAGAAAACCTAAGTGCGCATGTTTGCTTTGGTCAAAACACATATGTGTCAGGATTCATGGGGTTTTCGTGCCTGCCTGGCTGTATGACTACAATTCCCAGAGGCAGGAGGGGCGGAGCCAGCGTCTACTAGTAGACGCGATGCACGTTGGCAAGCATGCATAATACTGTTTGTTTTTTTACTTGTTTAGGCTCGACCGGACGTCAGAGCCTCTATTCGGGAGTTCCAGTGAGAAGCGTCTCTAGAGGTTTGAGACGGCATTTGCGGTGAAGAAACTGCGGAGCGGGATAGAAATTGGCAGCGCTCGGCAGTGATCGCATTTTACTTGGACATTGCTGTGTGGGATTTCAGCGGGCGGTTGTTACCGCGGAGTTTGGAGCCCTTCAGGATAGGAAATCCAAATGAGGAACGACAACCACAGAGCCCGGCGGTGAGCAACGGCTGGACACTGCAGTGCGAGTTTCAGCGGGCGGTGAAGAAACCACAGAGTGTGAAGACGCGCTAA
Source organism: Triturus cristatus (assembly GCF_964204655.1). Lineage (NCBI taxonomy): Eukaryota > Metazoa > Chordata > Amphibia > Caudata > Salamandridae > Triturus > Triturus cristatus. The sequence goes on along the minus strand of NC_140585.1, from coordinate 310,065,003 downwards.
ATAGAGACTCGGTGAGTTAACCGGATAGACTCTTTTTGTCATTAGGAAGTGCTGGACTGTTTAGTTCAATTTATGGAGGCATGATTCTCCCTGGAATCGAACGTTAGCTTAATTAAGTTGGGAGCAGTTCTTTTGGGTTTTGACATTATTTAAAAAGCTGATTCTTGTGGTTTTGTACTATGGGAGCACGGATTGGCATTTCTGGCAAAAGGTTCTAGTATGAACAAGTGGATTCTTGAAACGAGACTATGTACCTTGGTATATTCCGATGGAGTTATTCTTTCTTGTTCTGGTGAGCACCAGAGAACTGGGTACTGGATTTTCTAGGCACAGGGTTCCTTATCTAGCATGAGTATGTATGGGAATTGTGTATGACTCATGTGTTTGTGTTCTGTTTTGTAGACCTATCCACCCCTGGAGACTGGTTGTTCTCATTGGCTAAGCCGGCTGGCTGTAGTACTACGGTGGATAAGGTATTAAGGTATTTATATACATATAGCGAGACCTATTGAGAGTAGGATTGTGGATGTGTACTTACTCTGTGTGTCTTTGTATTACAGGTTCTCCTCCCTGCTGTTCTCATCCTTTCCTTTCCCTCACTTGATCGCCCTACTACTCCGTAACTTTCAGTTGGAGTTTGGGGATGTCAAGGGGTGGACCCCTTATTGCGTCAACCGGACCCGGAGGAGTACACGGACATTGACAATATGAGCCAGGCAGTGGGGTGACGCATTGCGGAAGAGCCGCCACTGAGCTCTGTCACTCTGTACCATCAAATGCAGTGTACTGACTAGTACAGCACACCTTCCAGTAACTCTGTGACTCTGTACACTCAAATGCAGTGTACTGACTAGTACACTGTACCTTCCAGTACCTCTGTCACTCTGTACACTCAAATGCAGTGTACTGAGTAGTATTGTATACTTTATAGTAGCTCTTTTACTCTGCACCATCTAATGCAGTGTACTGACTAGTACAGTATACCTTCTAGTAGCTCTGTCAATCTGTACCATCTAATACACTTTTAATGACTAGTATAGTATTTCTTCCAGTACCTCTGTCACTCTGCGCCATGTAATACAGTGTACTGACTAGTACAGTATACCTTCCAGTACCTCTGACACTCTGCACCATCTAATGCAGTGTACTGACTAGTACAGTATACCTTCTAGTAGCTCTGTTATTCTGTGCCATCTATTGAAATTTTCTGACTAGTACAGTATACCTTCCAGTACCCCTGTCACTCTGTGCCATGTAACGCAGTGTACTGACTAGTACAGTATACCTTCCTTTACCTCTGTCACTATGTACTATTTAATGCAATATACTGGTGAGTGCTGTATACCTTGGAGTGGGTTTGTCACTATGTGCCGTCTAATGCAGTGTACTGACAAGTATAGTATACCTTCTAGTAATTCTGTCACTCTGTACTATCAAATGCAGTGTACTTTTTAGTACTGTATACCTTGGGAGTTGATTTGTCACTCTGTGCCGTCTAATGCAGTGTACTGACAAGTACAGTATACCTTCTAGTATCCACTTTTAATCTGTGCAATCTAATGTCGTTTTCTGACTAGTAAAGTATGCCTTCCACTACCTCTGTCAATCTGTACCATCTAATGCAGTGTACTGACTAGATCTCTACACCTTCTAGGAGCTCCCTTACTCTGCACCATCTAATGCAGTGTACTGACCAGTAAAATATACCTTGGGGTAGCTTTGTCACTCTGTAACATCAAATGCAGTGCACTGAATCGTACTGTATACCTTGGAGTGGGATTGTCACTCCGTGCCATCTAATGCACTGTACTGACAAGTACAATATACCTTCTGTTAGCTCTGTTACTCTGTGCCATCTAATGCAGTTTTCTAACTAGTACAGTATAGCTTCCAGTAGCTCTGTCACTCTATGCAAAATAATGCAGTGAACTGACTAGTACTCTACACCTTCTAGTAGCTCTCTTACTCTGTAGCATCTAATGCAGTGTTCCTACCAGTAATATATACCTTAGAGTAGCTTGTCACTGTGTACCATCAAATGCAGTGTTCTGAGTAGTAATGTATACCTGGGAGAGGGGCTGTCACTCTCTGCCATCTAATGCAGTTTAATGCCTAGTATAGCATATCCACGTGTAGTATTACCACGTGAAGTATTACCACATGCAATATAACCACACGCAGTATTACCACATTCAGAATCATCACATGCAGTATACGGACATGCAGCATAACCATGTGCAATATTACAACATGCTGTACCAATGCACCAGATATTACCGGGGATACATTCCACTTTTGCAGAAATGGCAAAATTGTAGCAGGAAAATAACAAATGGAATTTAGGAATTATCTGCATAAATCAGTGCAGCAGTACTCTACTGTTGTCTTGTGTTGTGTGCGTGCATGGCATGAGCGCAGATGTGCGTAATACGGCGGGCCTAGTTGTGGGTGCAAGTTGTGAGTGTAGACCAGAGTTCTTCAATCCGTGGGGCGCGCCTCCCTGAGGGGGCGCGACACCATCTCAGGGGGGGCGCGCACTCCACTCTAATCTTACTTTCTTTCCCTGCATCGCAAGGGTATGGTAGGAGGGGGGAGGGAGGCGAAATCGATGGGGCACTACATGCCCATGCTTTTGTCTTGTTAACTCTCCCAGGAGGGGGTTAATTGATAGAGCTGAAAAAATGCTTCAGCTGCAGTGGGAGGCAGGACGTCTCCTCTGCGAAAACCAAAAGCCAACCAATACAGTCCTGTTCATTTGCTTTCTATCATCGCAGAGTAGACCCCTGCCTCCCACTGCAGCTCAAGTATTTCAGCTCTATGAATTAACCCCCTCCTGGGAGAGTTAGCTCTTCCCAGAAAGGAGACAAAGTTTCCAGAGACCTTTTAAGGCATGGGCAAAGTGGGCTCTGGCCCAGGGCCACAGCCTTTCAAAGGGGGTGGGGTGGGGGCGGCTGAAAGAGCCAGCTCTGTTCTATGGAGTCTTGGCCTCATGACCTTGAATACTTTTTAAACACAATGTTGTAAATAGCGTTTTTCTATTCATTTTTAATGTGTAAGAGTCTATTACAGACATTTTGCAGACAAAATGTGTTTATGCGTCATGCATATAAAAAGTTTATTTTAGCTCAATAGAGGAGCTCACTTATGAGAAATGGAAGGGTGTGACAGAGATTATTTGCAGTAATATTAGTGAGCTGCAGTTGTGTCACATACTAAAAACACACATCACTATCCCTGAATATCAGATGTACACGCATTTAGTATTTGACCAAAGAAGGCATGAAAGAGCTGAGACTGGATCATAAAATCAAAGCTGGTCCGAACAGGAGCCCCCAAAATACATTTGGCCCAGGGCCCCCAAAATCCATAACGTCCCTGAAAGTTTCTTTTAAAATTACACAGGCAGGCGCGCAAAATGCCAGCCAGCCATGTGTTGTTTAAACAGCCTGCAAATTGCTTGTCTTGACACTAAATATGATTATAAATAAAGAAGTATGTATTCATTTGTAATGTGACTTTTATGCATTTGTTCCCTTTTATTATCAGTCATTGATCATTCAGGCATCTCTAGAAAACAATAAAAAATACTCTCTATTTATATTGGCTGTTCAAAGTATACACAGACAAGTGCTGAAAATACAGCTTTAGGTGACTACTTATTTTATACCATCTGTGACATCAAAATAATGAGCTGGCAACCCTAATCATAAGACTGGAAGTTTGTTGAGGGATCAGCACATTATTTATTTCCTCCACCCTGATCCCTGGTTACTGCCATAATAGCAATAGTTTAACACATTTGAAGCCCTACGCTGCCGTCAATAACATGATGAGTTACTTCAAGTGTCTGGGATTGCACCTTGCATTCAGACATCTCGCTCCTCATTCTCGCCCTTCACTTTCACCCTCACCCTGCACTCACACTGATCCCGATGCACTCACACCATTCACCCACTTACCCTCCACTCACAGTGATCACTCTGCACTCACAGCGATCACAATGCGCTCACACTGATCACATGCACTCACACCATTCACCCGCTCACCCTGCACTCACACTGATCACATGCACTCACACCATTCACCCGCTGTTAGAAATGGGATTTCTGGTTGGCTAGGGCTTGCGCCAAAGCCAGGCAGAAACCACCACTCTAGTCAGGGCTGGGGAGTTACACGCCAAAGATAACCCCTGCTCACCCCCTTGGTAGCTTGGCACGAGCAGTCAGGCTTATCCCGGAGGCAATGTGTAAAGCGTTTGCGCGCGCCCACAGCAACAACACCCTAGGCCCACCACAAAAGAAACTCCACACAAGGTTATATATAAAAATAGCCTTTGTATTATAATAAACACATTAGATGATAATCACATAATTTACACTGTGCCAACTGGCACTGGGCAACCTAACCACCTAAGCAAACACGGGCCCCTCTGGACCTTTGAAACAATTATGGCCACGGTGGAGCAGGCTGGCTCCTAAAACAAACTCATGTCCAAAAAAAAGGAACTGGCCCCCATGTCGGAGCACACTGGCTCACGTTGGAGCGGCCCGATGCAAGACGGGGCCGCTCAGAGACTATGGCAAGGCACGGTGCCAACAACACGGAGCCCCCACTTACCGGGCTCGCTGGGACTCCTCACCAAGACTCTGGCCTTCTTCTCACCCGGTCCCGCTACCTGGGGACCGGATCTTATCTCCGGCTGGCGCAGGGAATCCGCGGGGCTCTCTCCTCACTATGAGAGCCCCGCACAACGGCAACCGGATTTCACAGGGGAGAGCCCGCGAGGCTCTGCGTAGCTTCTCCCGAGCAGGGGGAAGCAGAAATGGAGCCCGCGAGGCTCCGGCTTGCGTCGCCGGCCCCGCCCACAACCAGGCGGAGGGCCAGACTTCTGTTTCCGGTGCTCCTCTGCTCCCGGGCCGTAGCGGTGAAACGCGGGGTGGGCAACCGCATTGGGACCCGCGAAACAACGAAAAGTGCGGGGTTGGCACCCGCAACTTGAAATAACGATGAGGCGGGGTGGGCACCCGCGAGGGCTCACATAAGTGGGGTGGGCACCCGCACCCAGCCATCACGTGAACCGAAGACGCAGGGTGGGCACCTGCGCACCTAAGGCAACAAAATAAGCGGGGTGGGCTCCCGCAAGGCCGTCACGTGAACCGAAGACACAGGGTGGGCACCTGCGCACCTAAAGCAACAAAATAAGCGGGGTGGGCTCCCGCAAGGCCTGCATCACGGGGGGAATCCCTATGTTGGGGATTCCCTCTTTCTCCTCCTGCAGCGCAGCGCTGCCAAGGCCCACATGTTCCTCCTTCTTGGGGGGAAAGATAGCGCTTCCCAGGCGCTAGGTCAACAGAAAGTCCTGGAGGCATCAAGGGGGCAAGGTAGGGCCCAGGGGCCAGCACACAGAGCCCTCCAGCAGGGAGGCAACCCCCATGGCGGTCCCTCCTGGGCCCCACCGGCAGCAAGCCCCCCCTGTCAGGATCCAAGAGCAGAACATTTTACATGGGGTCACAGCCCCTTTTTATACACAGGTTTCCTTTGTCTCAAGGTGCAGGGAAGGGGCGAACCATTTGCAACTGGTTCCTGAGCACTTTGTTTTGCTCAGCCCCTCTCCCTATTCACAGAACAGGCAAGGGTCATCAGTCGCACCACAGGGGGCGGAGCCAGCATTGTGTGGGGAAAGCCCAGCCCTATTCAGGTCCCAGGTGTACTCCTCCCACTCATCAACATGCAGCTCTCTCCACCCACCACTGGAGCAGACCCATCCTGACTCCTGGGGCCAGGCACACCAGCCAATCACACGCCAGGCAGTCACTGCACATTTATGCCAGTGTCTAGAAGTGGCACTTCTACACTAGCTACTGTAATGCCGCACACATCATCGCGCAGCATTCACTCTCACGAGTTCGCACATACCAAACTCGACCCTGCACTCCACACGCATCAGGAACTACCATGGGCACACAGATCCCCCATGCATTCCTATGGGAGGGCAGGTCAGTCTCACTAAATCATACACAGAGCGCACGCGCTTTCCACTGGGACACAGTGTAAAAGCGCCTAGGGGCCAAAAACCACTAGTACAACATAGGAAAAAGGCTAGGATAAATGCAAAAAGTTCTAGGGGTGAACTTGCCAGAAGGGCCAAGTCCAACACAACCCCCTTCCAGCCAAAACGCAGGGCAGACCAATCACCACCGTGATGGTCTTCCCTGCTTGGGGCGATAGAACACGGACGCAGGCCCGCACTGCAGGGACACCCTCCGGTTCTACGCTATTCTGAATCAACGTGGTTCCATCTGGAAATAAAACAACCGAAAAAAAACTCAGGCCCTACTAGGCTACCCCACTGGTACTACCTAGTTGTCCATGGCCAGGACCAGGCCCTAGGCCACCCAGATACCACTGGTCCTTGCCAAACCCAGAGTGGGGGGGTAGTAACCCCTGGCATACAAGCCATTCTCCACTCTCCCTCTCAGTGTAGTTCCCAACTACCACTGATCCTTCAACCTAGGGTCTGCACCCTCAGGCTGACCAGAGGTCACGGGCAAGAATGCCCCACCCTACCTCTACTTCTGGGGTTCCGCACCCTCCCAGGGAAGCACTCTCCAGAACACAACTCTCCCACCAGTTCGGGACCTCTCTCCACCAACTGGTCTACCACCTGGGATCCACGGGGTCAGAGGCGAGGACTCCCTCCCTCTGCACCCCCTTCCACTGTAGAGCAGGGTCTCTTCACCTAAGATGAGCCCCACCTGCCCTCAGGACTACAGCTGCCCTTAAGTCCAGATCCGGAAACACCGACTACTGGCTCCCCAACCGAGGGACGTACCCTTTGGTCAGATGCCTGGCAAACCAGGACTTAACGAGGGTGACACATAGCTAATGGGTCGTGTGACAGTCTGCCTGGCGCTGATCTCACGACCTCCTGTCCATCTGACAGTGCGTGCAGACCCCGCAGGACAGAAGTGGCGACACCACGGTCACTCAGTGGCGACTCAGCCCTCCCGGCTGGTCCCTGACTTACTGGTTCCCACTGGGGAATCCCTCCCCCTCTCACCCCTCCCTCTGGACTTCCGCACCCTCCCAACTGGAGCGGTACCGCCAGACACCAGGACTACTGGAGCTCTGATTACAGACACTCCTCGTCCTCTAGACACTGGGAGATCCTCCTCAAATGACCTATTGGTACAGCCTAGGCCCCCGACCTGATGTTCCCTAAAGAAACCATCCAGGCCCTGAGACTGGGTTTCGGGCACCTGGAGACACACAGTCCCACCCACTCCTTCTCCGCAGAGTCAGGACATGAGCCCCTACACCGAGACCTAGCTGGGCTACTCTGAACCTCTTCCTACCACGCTGAGCTGGAAGACACCTCAGCCACTCCTTTTGGAATCACTCCCCAATGCAAGCGCCCTATCCCAGAGAACTCACACCCAATCAACCAGCAAGCTCCTTATTTCAGAAAACTCACACCAAAGTATTCAGCAAGCTCCTTATTTCAGAGAACTCACACCATTCATCCACACACACACCCCCCAGACTGGTAAGACAGTTTCTACCGCCCCTGATTTCTCAACCTGACCACCACGTGACACAGGTACCATTACCCCTGGGAACTGGGAATGGGAGTACATGCACTGGACACACATCTGCTGCCACCACTGGATCCCACCCTTACTGGTGAATCCAGAAACACATTTCCACAGAAATGACACTTAAAAACAAACTTAGAACAATAATCCCTTTCCATGTGACTATCTAAATGCAGAGTTTTGTAGTGCAGCCAGTTGTCACTGTGGTACTGCGCAAACACAAGTCCTAATCCCACCGCTGATCACCAATGTTAGAAATGGGATTTCTGGTTGGCTAGGGCTTGCGCCAAAGCCAGGCAGAAACCACCACTCTAGTCAGGGCTGGGGAGTTACACGCCAAAGATAACCCCTGCTCACCCCCTTGGTAGCTTGGCACGAGCAGTCAGGCTTATCCCGGAGGCAATGTGTAAAGCATTTGCGCGCGCCCACAGCAACAACACCCTAGGCCCACCACAAAAGAAACTCCACACAAGGTTATACATAACAATAGCCTTTGTATTATAATAAACACATTAGATGATAATCACATAATTTACACTGTGCCAACTGGCCCTGGGCAGAATTTTACAAGGGACTATTTACACGGGACAGGGCCACATGGACCACTGTCATAATCAGCACAAATCACCAATTGTACATGTAGAAGATATATCAACGGTAACACACATTATCACTGTAGCACAACCAGTAACTGCTGGCGCAATAATGACCTCAGCGTCATCACAGTAGAATCAGGTATAAAACCTATCCTGCATCCATCACAGGGGCATAAACACATTATGCAATTTCTCAGTAGTCTAACGCATTAGACCTAACCACCTAAGCAAACACGGGCCCCTCTGGACCATTGAAACAATTATGGCCACGGTGAAGCAGGCTGGCTCCTAAAACAAACTCATGTGCAAAAAAAAGGAACTGGCCCCCACGTCGGAGCACACTGGCTCACGTTGGAGCGGCCCGATGCAAGACGGGGCCGCTCAGAGACTATGGCAAGGCACGGTGCCAACAACACGGAGTCCCCACTTACCGGGCTGCCTGGGACTCCTCACCAAGACTCCAGCCTTCTTCTCACCCGGTCCCGCTACCTGGGGACCGGGTCTTATCTCCGGCTGGCGCAGGGAATCCGCGGGGCTCTCTCCTCACTATGAGAGCCCCGCACACCGGCAACCGGGTTTCACAGGGGAGAGCCCGCGAGGCTCTGCGTAGCTTCTCCCGAGCAGGGGGAAGCGGAAATGGATCCCGCGAGGCTCCGGCTCGTGTCGCCGGCCCCGCCCACAACCAGGCGGAGGGCTGGACTTCTGTTTCCGGTGCTCCTCTGCTCCCGGGCCGTAGCGGTGAAACGCGGGGTGGGCACCCGCATTGGGAACAAGAGTATTTGGCACATCACAGCGGGGTGGGCACCCGCGAAACAACGAAAAGTGCGGGGTGGGCACCCGCAACTTGAAATAACGATGAGGCGGGGTGGGCACCCGCGAGGGCTCACATAAGTGGGGTGGGCACCCGCACCCAGCCATCACGTGAACCGAAGACGCAGGGTGGGCACCTGCGCACCTAAGGCAACAAAATAAGCGGGGTGGGCTCCCGCAAGGCCGTCACGTGAACCGAAGACACAGGGTGGGCACCTGCGCACCTAAAGCAACATAATAAGCGGGGTGGGCTCCCGCACGGCCTACATCACGGGGGGAATCCCTACGTTGGGGATTCCCTCTTTCTCCTCCTGCAGCGCAGCGCTGCCAAGGCCCACATGTTCCTCCTTCTTGGGGGGAAAGATAGCGCTTCCCAGGCGCTAGGTCAACAGAAAGTCCTGGAGGCATCAAGGGGGCAAGGTAGGGCCCAGGGGCCAGCACACAGAGCCCTCCAGCAGGGAGGCAGCCCCCATGGCAGTCCCTCCTGGGCTCCCCCAGCAGCAAGCCCCCTCTGTCAGGATCCAAGAGCAGAACATTTTACATGGGGTCACAGCCCCTTTTTATACACAGGTTTCCTTTGTCTCAAGGTGCAGGGAAGGGGCGAACCAGTTGCAACTGGTTCCTGAGCACTTTGTTTTGCTCAGCCCCTCTCCCTATTCACAGAACAGGCCAGGGTCATCAGTCGCACCACAGGGGGCGGAGCCAGCATTGTGTGGGGAAAGCCCAGCCCTATTCAGGTCCCAGGTGTACTCCTCCCACTCATCAACATGCAGCTCTCTCCACCCACCACTGGGGCAGACCCATCCTGACTCCTGGGGCCAGGCACACCAGCCAATCACACGCCAGGCAGTCACTGCACATTTATGCCAGTGTCTAGAAGTGGCACTTCTACACTAGCTACTGTAACGCCGCACACATCATTGCGCAGCTTTCACTCTCACGAGTCCGCACATACCAAACTCGACCCTGCACTCCCCACGCATCAGGAACTACCATGGGCACACAGATCCCCCATGCATTCCTATGGGAGGGCAGGTCAGTCTCACTAAATCATACACAGAGCGCACGCGCTTTCCACTGGGACACAGTGTGAAAGCGCCTAGAGGCCAAAAACCACTAGTACAACATAGGAAAAAGGCTAGGATAAATGCAAAAAGTTCTAGGGGTGAACTTGCCAGAAGGGCCAGTCCAACATCTGCTCCACCTGCACTCACACTGATCACCATGTACTCACACCATTCACCCGCTCACTCTGCACTCACACTGATCACCATGCACTCACACCATTCACCCGCTCACCCTCCACTCCCAGTGATCACTCTGCACTTACAATGCACTTGCGCTGTTCAGCCTGTACCTCCCCCTGCAGTCACACGAGCACACTACTCAACCTGCACTCGTGACACTTCACTCACCTGTCCCTCTCACTGCTCACGCTGCAATCTCACTCAAATAAGCCCACCACTACATTCATTCGTCCCACTCTGCACTAACATGCGCACCCAAATTCATATGGTCACCTCACTCACCCCTGTACACAAGTATGGGCATGTCGTGCCCCATCACGGTTTTCATCCTAAATTACAAAAGGAGACATCTAAATGCGCTGCAATTCAGTCTTCCAGGGGCCCCTTGATAGAGACAGTTCTGTTTTTGCCCTGATGGCCTGGAATAATTCCTAAACAGATTCTTGCAAACACCGTTTTGTTTAATTTCTTTTTAATGTGATTGATGTGAGGGAGTCTATTACTATTTGCAGAGAAATGTGTTTGTTTCATGCAACAACCATAAAAAAGTTAACCATAAAAAAGTTAGATCCAAACGGGTCCTCACATATGAGAAATTGGAGGATATCACAGATATTATGCGCTGTAAAATTAGTGGGCTGCTGCTTTGTTACAACAGTGAAAACACATCTCTATCTCTGAATATTAGATGTAAACGCTTTTAGAATTTCGACTACAGTGCCTGTGCACCGTTAGAAGCCTGGCTAAATAGGGTATGGCAGAGCTGAAAGTAAATCATTTAAACTCAAAGCTGTACTGAACAGGAGCCCCCAAATTAGTTTTGGCCCAGGGCACCCAAAATCCCTAACATGTCCCTGCCATCACAAAGTCTGTCAGACAACATTACTCTGAAGTAAAATAGACAACATCATGAATTTATTATTAGTTCTATTTTTTTTTAAACATAAGCCTGACGTGTCCTAAACCCGCACTGCTTCAGGCAAGCAACTTATCGTACCACTAAGGAATTTTCAATTAGGTGTTTGTTCAGCACCCCCTCTGTGGACTTTCAACTGTCTTCCGATCCATAACTGGTTGGTGGGCAATTATCCCATTATGATGATGCCTAAAAAATTTGTTAAGGATTTCTAGAGTAGATTTGTTTCTCTTGTACCAGCTCTGAGCTAGGGAGTGCTCGAAAAATCTGCTAACACTGTCTCCCTTACAGTCCCTGTCTTGGCTGAAAATGTCTGCAGAATATTCAGCTTTGGGAGAAACTGCTATCAAAACTCTCTTGCCTTTCAGCTCGTCCTATTAATGTGAGATTGGGTCCTCAGCACTTGGGGTATTAAATACAAAGTACCGTTCACGACTGGATGTGGAGCTCAACCTGAGGATGGCAGTAGCAAAAATCCATCCACAGATTGACCGTCTCTGAAAAACAGGCACACCTGTCACATTGATGTTGATGGTGTTGTTATCAATCTATGCCATGTGTAAAACAAAGCATCCTGGTAAAAATAATTTGTGCACATTTTATCTTGGAAAGTGGTGTTTTGGGCTGTGTAATAAGCCTCTGTCATTTCACCACACCCACTCACGTACCTGCAGATTACCAAACACTCTTAATGTATTTGAACATTATTTGCTGGATATGCCCGGGATATGCACGTGGCGGTCGATTCCAGAAATTTCTGTCAGGTGGTGTGGGGCGGGGGGAGGGGGGGGGGGGGGTCAGGGGGGGCCCAACATCTAAAAAAATTCAGCTGGGGGGGCTCTACCCACAAAAGGTTGAAGACCTCTGGTGTAGACTGTGAGGGAAGATCCTCTGAACTGTATGCGTGCATTAGGTCAGTGTAGATGCATTTTTGGGTCATTGAAGATGCATGCACTAGGTCAGTGTACGTACATGTGTTAGGTCAGTGTAGACGCATGTGTTGCATCAGTGTAGACGCATGTGTTAGGTCCATGTAGGGTCATGTGGTAGGTCAGTGTAGATGCACGCATTAGGTCAGTGTAGATACATGTGCTGGGTCATTGTAGGTGCATGTGCTAGGTCAGTGTAGACACATGCATTAGGTCAGTGTAGGAGCATGCGCTAGGTCATTGTAGATGCATGAGCTAGGTCAAAGTAGGTGCATGAGCTAGGACATTATGGGTGCATTCGCCAGGTCAGTGTAGACGCATACACTAGGTCAGCGTAGATGCATGTGCTCGGTCTGTGTAGGTGCATGCACTAGGTCATTATGGGTGCATGCACCAGGTCAGTGTAGGTGCATGCGCTAGGTCAGTGTAGATGCATGCGCTAGGTCAGTGTAGATGCATGTGCTAGGTCAGTGTAGGTGCATGCGCCAGGTAAGTGTAGGTGTAGGTGCTAGGTCAGTGTAGGTGCATGTGCTAGGTCACTCTAGGGGAATGTGGTAGGTCAGTGTCGGTCCATGCGCTAGGTTAGTGTAGGTGCACGTGCTAGGTCAGTGTAGGTGTATGTGCTCGGTCAGGGTAGAAGCATGCGCTAGGTCAGTGTAGGTGCATGCGCTACACCAGTGTAGATGCATGTGCTAGGTCTGTGTCGGTGCATTTGCTAGGTCAGTGTAGGTGCATGCACAAAGTTAGTGTAGGTGCATGTGCTAGATCAGTGTAGGTGCATGCATTAAATCAGTGTATGTGCATCCAGTAGGTCAGTGTAGATGCATGTGTTAGGTCCGTGTAGGTGCATGTGCTAAGTCAGTGTAGGTGCATGCGCTAGGTCCATGTAGGGTCATGTGCTAGGTCAGTGTAGATACATGCATTAGGTCAGTGTAGATACATGTGCTGGGTCATTGTAGATGCATGCGCTAAGTCACAGTAGGTGCTAGAACTCTGGAACATAGAATATGTTATGCGGTAAATACTGAATTCTCAGGTAATTTCCCATTCAATAGTGAAAATCTCAGAATAGTTCAATAACTGAGTTAGCCGCAGTTGTCAAGCCTAGCAGCATCATTAATTTGAGGTGTGAAATTACTGCATCTGAATTTCCAATAAACTTAACATGAATATCCAAAGGGGAAGAATGATTTAAACAAAGGAAATGCAGCAGCATGTATACAGAATGGAGAGAAGTAAAAATCTAGAAAATTCTGGAAAAGACAAAGTTTACAGACACAAATCAAGTAACTGTACCTTGACTTGAGTGCACATTACAATTAAATACCATATCATACCATACTATACCATACCCTACCATGATCCCACCCCATAGCATGCCACACCATCCCATCATAAAGTTCCATACGATATCATACCATACTATTCCACACCATCCTATCCCAACCCGGGCCATCCCTTACTATCCCATACCTTACCATACCATACCACCATAACATTCCATACCATACCATACATATCATTCCATAGCACACAGCACCATCCATCCCTTCATAATGTTCCATACCATGCCATACACCATAGCATTCCATAGCACACCACACCATATCATACCATATCATTTTCATGAAGAGTAATATTCAGAGCTAATCATCACAATGATATTTACCTTTATAACTCTTCACCACCACCTCTGGGCACTGAATCTTCACATTATTACACCTGTAATAACACACACATCATCGTTGTATTATAGAGCAATAACAGCTACAGGAAACAAAGATGAACATCACATAGGACCTGTATTTGAAATAGGATTCAGTATTAAGAGCAGCACCTGCGGACTAGAGCTCAGTGTGAGTTACTGTTCATATACAACAGTCAAAGCTCTAACAATATCCAAAAGTACCTTTAACATCTTATAACAGGATGTGGGTGTTTTAAGTCAGATGGCTCAGTGAGACCAGTGTGCTTCATGTGATGATATGGAGTGCCTCAGCGGCGGTTAGCTCAATGAAAGGGGGGCTGACTAACAGGTCACATCTGCTCATGGTGGAGTTTCGTGTATATACTTAATAAATACCTTCTTACCTGAGGTCCACGTGAATTCCTGACAGCACCCGCAACACAACATTGTCACATCCAATCCCTGCCAGTGTAAACCTTGTCACCATTCTCTACAACTAAGATATTGAAGAGCCTTAGTGGGATATATAAGGAAGATATGAAACCAGACCGCTTAGTAATGAAAAACTGGTTTCAAAACAAAAACTCCCACGTCGTACGGAACAGCAGATGTTAGGCCGTAGTGGAAGGATCACAGAGGGAGAGATAAGGGAACAGGTTAGGAGGCTCAGTAAATGGAAAGCAGCAGGCCCAGGCGGGATCACAGAGGGAGAGATGAGGGGACAGGTTAGGAGGCTCAGTAAAGGGAAAGCAGCAGGCCCAGACAGGATCCCATCAGAAAACTATAAAAATTGTTATACTCTTTGGTCTCTTTCTGGGTATCTTATTTTAACGAGATCTCTTTGGAAGGCTGTTCAATTCCACCTGCCTAATATGAGGCAACTGTAGTTATGATCCTTAATCCGGGTAAAGATGCTAGGTTAGCAGATTCCTATAGACCAATATCTTAGTTGAACTGTGATTACAAAATGATTACAGGAATCTTGGCTAAGAGGTTATCAGATGTCCTTTCAAAAGTTGACCCATTTCAATCAAAAGTGGTTTATGCCTGGAAGGAATCTGTATGAATTAACCCATTGACTTATCGGTGCAAATGATATGGCCGAGGCCTCCAATCTCCTGTTGACAATCGCAAGAATTGATGCTGCAAAAGCATTTGATAGGGTTAATTGGTTCTATCTTTGGAAGTTATTGCGGTATTATGGTTTCAGCAGCAAAGTTACTGGAGTTGTACAAATGCTATATAAGGTGCAGGCAGCTAAGATTTTGGTTTATGGGGAACTTACAGCTTCGTTTCAGATATCCAGGGGAACTAGGCAGGGGTGTCCTTTGTCGCCAATTCTGTTCCGTGTATATATTGAGCCCTTTTCCCGGATGGTTTGGCAGGATTAGACCATTCTTCCCTTTGAAACTGCAGGGTTACCAACCAGAATAGCACTGTATGCTGATGACAGTTCTGTGTGCATCGAACCCAGAACTCTCTGTTCCACAGCTTGAGATGCATGCCAGAGATTTTGGGAGTCTGTTAGGGTATCTAAACAACAAGGGGAAGGCCGAGATTATGAGATGGGCTAAAAAGAAGGTAGGGCTTCAAACCAGAAACCAGATTAGGAATCTAGGGATCAGAATTTGGAGGAAATACCAGATGTAAACTTAACTAAGGTATCCCATTGTTAATTAGGAAAAACTCGATGCTGATATGACAAATGATACCTTCATTTATGTGAACAAAATCGCGTCCTATTAACAAATTCACTCGTTGTGAATGCCGCATCAACCCAGACTCGCAAATACGTAGTCCGGCAAGCACGGAGACCTAGGCTCAAGGTTACTGACTGACAGGCCACACGTGGGGTGGCATGTATCCAGCAGACAAATGCATGGACGGGAAACCCAAGATCAATCCCACAGATTAGTGAAGTGATGCGACAATGGTTAAGTGAGATTGGCCCCAATATAGCACGCATGGCTGGAGGGGGTACGCGCACTCCAAAAACAGCATAAAGTCAGATGCCACATGAGTTAGGAACATAGAGCCAATCAGATCGCAGCACACGCAGTGATCACGTGCTCCCTGTGCCAGACATCTAGACACTTTAACCACTGGCCGCATTATATCCATGCAAGGTCGAGGCCCACCTGGATTATCCATTCAAATTAATTTATGAATCTAGAGGCAGCAACTTACATTCCTCACCATACAAGGATCTCCAGAAAAATGTTATTGCCTATAATGAATTGTATATAAGAATGCTACAGATCGATTGTAAATTGAGACAGTGCCTGTAACTGTTCTCCAGGTTGCACTGTTTAATCAAACAAACTGTTCCTGTTTTGCCAAGCGCCTCTTGTCTCTTGATTTTCATAGGTATTTCATGTTCAAGCAACACTGTGATATAGATACTCGCTGTACAAGATGGAGGGAAAATCTGCCCCTCGGTATCTATGGGAGGGTGAACACCATTAAGAGGCTGGTTCTTCCGAAGCTGATCTTTTCGTTTAATACTATACTACTTCCTTTCCCCAAAAAGCTTTTGCAGAAATTGTAAGGCAGGGTCAGCAGCTTTATATGGGCATCCATGGGAGCCATGACCCCATGAAAGAAGCTCCGGAGGAGACTGAAGCAAGGAAGGGTCGGCAGCTTTATATGGGCATCGAGGGGAGCCAGGATCTCAGGAAAGAAGGAGGAGACTGAAGCAAAGGAGGGTCAGCAGCTTTATATGGGCATCCAGGGGAGCCAGAATCTCATGAAAGAAGAAGGACACTGAAGCAAGGGAGGGTCGGCAGCTTTATATGGGCATCCAGGGGAGCCAGGATCTCATGAAAGAAGCTCCAGATGAGACTGAATCAAGGGGGGTTTGCTCTTCTGGATTTTCAAGCCTATTGTTATGCTTTCCAGTTCCCGGCTCTTGGCTGGAGAGCTAGATAATTCTTACATGGGTCAATTGTATAGAGGTATGTTGAAGCATTTTGGCCTGAAAATGTTTTTTGTTTAAGTTTGGGGAGCCAAAGTTTTTAAACAAGGAAGGTTACAGGTACTCTTAACAAACCTGCGGGTGTGGGAATCCTTTAGGAAAATTCATTCTCGGGCTAGATTACTATGCGGTCCTGGCACCAATTTGGGGCTCTCCTGGAAACCCCAAGTGACTTAAAGATAAACGTAGTTACCCTCTTCAGCATGGCAACCTTTCCACCTGAGGTGACATGACAAGAGCTCTCTAAAATTTTGAAGGGGGGCTTTCAATATTGAAGTGCTTGCAGCTTTGTTATTGGTGGTCAATCCAAACGTAGTCAGAGGTGAGCAGTTCGGTGCAGGAGGATTTTCTCGAGTGGGTGATGGCTAAGCAACAACCTAAAAAAGAGGTTTCCCAAAGTTATTGGATATTTATTTCCGCAACAGGTGAGAAAATGGGAGCTCCATACCTGCACTGGTAAAAGGATCTTCTGGCACTAGCTAAAGAGCAATTATAGAGAGTATCTTTAAATCTATTATACACAATGATCAAAACAGTACCACTTACAAATAATCATTTGTTTACTCTCCATAGACCTTATTGGTCACCAGTAAAGTTGGCTAAGATCACATTGGAACCATCAAAATATAAGAAGTGTGGTGACACAGAGGCGGATGATATACGCATGTTTGTGGACTGCTCGTTATTGGCCTTCTTCTAGGGATATGTACGTCAGGTGTTTCGAGAAATTATTGACTACGAAGTTAAGGTAAGCCCCTGCCTGATCCTATTTGGGATGGACTTGTGCCCTTATTGGGACAAGTTAAACTAGGATAAGGCCTCAGTGATATTTTTTCTGATATCACTAGCAAGAAAGGAAATCTGTAAGAAATGGATTACTCCCGGCCCACCAAAGTTATCAGAATGGATCAGATCTGTAAGAGATGTCAGTAGACTGGACTTGGACCGCACGTCGGCCTCAGTATATCAAAGATGGCGTCCCTTTGTGATATAGCAAAGTAAATCATAACGTCCTATGATTACACCTCTATCTTGCTTAGAAATGGGCAGTTCTCCTTCCTACAAAAGGGCAAAACTATAAGAAATATTGATCAAACACAGACGCTGGACACTCCGGGTGGAGGCGTCTTGGCTCACAGCTTACTTAGCTGGATGGTGATATGAGGACAAAAAAAAATAAGCCATTCCTCTACAAACTCTGTTACTCCAAACTCCATCATCGCTGCTCTAGAACTTTAGAGCACAAACCCCTCTCAAAATATATCCCTGAGTTTACAAGAGGGCTCAGTGAGGTAAGCGCTGTCTGACCTGTAAAACACAACTGGGAATTCCAGCAAGGCAAACTCATCCTTTCATACTTCTCGGGTTGTGTCGCTGCTCTCCATCAAAGTGGAAAATATCTATTTCATGAACAGGAAAGAGGAATGATCGAAAGCTGCACAACTTTAGGAGATCTCTGCCCACACACCCGCACTACAGAGGCAGACAGGCACACAATCCCTGCCACTGTAATCACAGTCATTACTGCTCTAGAACCTCAGAGGGATTAGCACACAACCGCTAACACTGTAATCACCGTCATCACTGCTCTAGAACCTTGGTGGGATTAGCACACAACCGCTAGTACTGTAATCACTGTCATCACTGCTCTAGGACCTTAGTGGGATTAGCACACCACCGCTAACACTGTATTCACAGTCATCACTGCTCTAGAACCTTGGTGGGATCACCACACCACCGCTAACAGTGTAATTACTGTCATCGATGCTCTAGAACCTTGGTGGGATTAGCACACCACCGCTAACACTGTAACCACCGTCATCGCTGCTCTAGAACCTTGGTGGGATTAGCACACAACCACTAACACTGTAATCATAGTCATCACTGCTCTAGAACCTTGGTGGGATTAGCACACAACCGCTAACACTGTAATCACCATCATCACTGTTCTAGGACCTTGGTGTGATTAGCACACAACCGCTAACATTGTAATCACCGTCATCACTGCTCTAGAACCTTGGTGGGATTAGCACACCACCGCTAACACTGTAATCACAGTCATCACTGCTCTAGAACCTTGGTGGGATTAGCACACAACTGCTAACACTGTAATCACCGTCATCACTGCTCCAGGACCGAACCTTGGTGGGATTAGCACACAAAAACTAACACCGTAATCACCGTCATAACTGCTCTAGAACCTTGGTGGGATTAGCACACAACCGCTAACATCGTAATCACCGTCATCGCTGCTCTAGAACCTGGGTGGGATTAGCACACAACCGCTAACACCGTAATCACCGTCATCGCTGCTCTAGAACCTTGGTGGGATTAGCACACCACCGCTAACACTGTACTCACCGTCATCGCTGCTCTAGAACCTTGGTGGGATTAGCAAACCACTGCTAACACTGTAATCACCCTCATCGCTGCTCTAGAACCTTGGTGGGATTAGCACACCACCGCTAACACTGTAATCACCGTCATCGCTGCTCTTGAACCTTGGTGGGATTAGCACACAACCGCTAACACTGTAATCACCGTCATCGCTGCTCTAGAACCTTGGTGGGATTAGCACACAACCGCTAACACTGTAATCACCGTCATCACTGCTCTAAAACCTTGGTGGGAATAAAACACAACCACTAACTCCATAATCACCATCATCACTGCTATAACACCTTGGTGGGATTAGCAAACAATCGCTAACACTGTAATCACCATCATCCCTGCTCTAGAACCTGGTGGGATCAGCAAACAACCTCTAACATTGTAATCACCGTCATCGCTGCTCTGAAACCATGGTGGGATTAGCACACAACCGCTAACACTATAATCACCGTCATTGCTGCTCTAGAACCTTGGTGGGATTAGAACACAACCGCTAACACTGTAATCACTGTCATCGCTGCTCTAGAACCTTGGTGGGATTTGCAAACAACTGCTAATACTGTAATCACCGTCATCACTTCTCTAGAACCTTGGTGGGATTAGCACACAACCGCTAACACTGTAATCACCGCCATCACTGCTTTAGGACCTTGCTGGAATTAGCACACAACCGCTAACACTGTAATCACCGTCATCAATGCTCTAGAACCTTGGTGGGATTAGCACACCACCGCTAACACTGTAAACACAGTGATCACTGCTCTAGAACCTTGGTGGTATTAGCACACAACCGCTAACACTGTAATCACCGTCATCACTGCTCTAGAACCTTGGTGTTATTAGCTCACCTGCGCTAACACCGTAATCACCATCATAACTGCTCTAGAACATTGGTGGGATTAGCACACAACCGATAACACTGTAATCAAAGTCACCGCTGCTCTAGAACCTTGGTGGGATTAGCACACAACCACTAACACTGTAATCACCGTCATCGCTGCTCTAGAACATTGGTGGGATTAGCACACAACCGATAACACTGTAATCAAAGTCACCGCTGCTCTAGAACCTTGGTGGGATTAGCACACAACCGCTAACACTGTAATCACCGTCATCACTGCTCTAGAACATTAGTGGGATTAGCACACCATCTCTAACACTGTAATCATAGTCATCACTGCTCTAGAACCTTGGTGGGATTAGCACACAACCACTAACACTGTAATCATAGTCATCACTGCTGTAGAACCTTGGTGAGATTAGCACACAACTGCTAACACTGTAATTACCATCATCACTGTTCTAGGACCTTGATGTGATTAGCACACAACCGCTAACATTGTAATCACCGTCATCACTGCTCTAGAACCTTGGTGGGATTAGCACACCACCGCTAACACTGTAATCACCGTCATCGCTGCTCTTGAACCTTGGTGGGATTAGCACACAACCGCTAACACTGTAATCACTGTCATCTCTGCTCTAGAACCTTGGTGGGATTAGCACACAACCGCTAACACTGTAATCACCGTCATCACTGCTCTAAAACCTTGGTGGGAATAAAACACAACCACTAACTCCATAATCACCATCATCAATGCTATAACACCTTGGTGGGATTAGCAAACAATCGCTAACACTGTAATCACCATCATCCCTGCTCTAGAACCTTGGTGGGATCAGCAAACAACCTCTAACATTGTAATCACCGTCATCGCTGCTCTGAAACCATGGTGGGATTAGCACACAACCGCTAACACTATAATCACCGTCATTGCTGCTCTAGAACCTTGGTGGGATTAGAACACAACCGCTAACACTGTAATCACTGTCATCGCTGCTCTAGAACCTTGGTGGGATTTGCAAAAAACTGCTAATACTGTAATCACCGTCATCACTTCTCTAGAACCTTGGTGGGATTAGCACACAACCGCTAACACTGTAATCACCGCCATCACTGCTTTAGGACCTTGCTGGAATTAGCACACAACCGCTAACACTGTAATCACCGTCATCAATGCTCTAGAACCTTGGTGGGATTAGCACACCACCGCTAACACTGTAAACACAGTGATCACTGCTCTAGAACCTTGGTGGTATTAGCACACAACCGCTAACACTGTAATCACCGTCATCACTGCTCTAGAACCTTGGTGTTATTAGCTCACCTGCGCTAACACCGTAATCACCGTCATAACTGCTCTAGAACATTGGTGGGATTAGCACACAACCGATAACACTATAATCAAAGTCACCGCTGCTCTAGAACCTTGGTGGGATTAGCACACAACCACTAACACTGTAATCACCGTCATCGCTGCTCTAGAACATTGGTGGGATTAGCACACAACCGATAACACTGTAATCAAAGTCACCGCTGCTCTAGAAACTTGGTGGGATTAGCACACAACCGCTAACACTGTAATCACCATCATCACTGCTCTAGAACATTAGTGGGATTAGCACACCATCTCTAACACTGTAATCATAGTCATCACTGCTCTAGAACCTTGGTGGGATTAGCACACAACCACTAACACTGTAATCATAGTCATCACTGCTGTAGAACCTTGGTGAGATTAGCACACCACCGCTAACACTGTAAACACAGTGATCACTGCTCTAGAACCTTGGTGGTATTAGCACACAACCGCTAACACTGTAATCACCGTCATCACTGCTCTAGAACCTTGGTGTTATTAGCTCACCTGCGCTAACACCGTAATCACCGTCATAACTGCTCTAGAACATTGGTGGGATTAGCACACAACCGATAACACTGTAATCAAAGTCACCGCTGCTCTAGAACCTTGGTGGGATTAGCACACAACCACTAACACTGTAATCACCGTCATCGCTGCTCTAGAACATTGGTGGGATTAGCACACAACCGATAACACTGTAATCAAAGTCACCGCTGCTCTAGAACCTTGGTGGGATTAGCACACAACCGCTAACACTGTAATCACCGTCATGTGGAAATATGGATTTTTATGATCAGTTATGTCCCCTATCTTGGACCCCAACGGTTTCATGTATAAATCACAAGTACATGTATGTTTCCTCCAGTTCCAGTTATGAAGACGCAAACACATGTGCGTCCACCGTCAACATGTCCTCTTTCAGATCCGCCATGAATGGGTCGGATATTCTATTCCTAAGTATGAAAGGCCACCGGCTTTATATGGTTCATTTATCCCATTTTACAGTCCAGGCGAGTAGGCCCTGATTCTGCCATTAAGCCTTTTCCTGCCTTCTGCCTCTGAAAGCTCCAGTCTGAGCTCGCATCTGTATCCATGAACTTTGTCCTACTCCCTGCGCGGCTAACGGTGCCTGACTCGACCTGTCTGCTTGCCAAAAACTGTATTTCACCTTCAAGATTATCTGCTCTGCTCCGCTCCTCATCCAATGCATTCCTGTCTAGTAGTTTAAGTAAACATTCTTCCAGCTACCGTGCAAAAAGGCCCGGCTTCTCTGTCTTTATGCAAGTAATTCATAGCCCTGTTACCATGGAATATTCCTACCCCCTCGCATCTAGTGTAGACACTTAGACGCTTGTACACGCACTAACAGTCAGTATAGTCAGTATAGAATAAGATTCTATCCTAAGAGACCTCTCTTTTTGGATAACACAGTTCTTTAAACATAGGATGTTAGATATGATTTGGGATTAGGTTGACATAACCCCAGACTTCTGTCTCCACATGTAGAGCTAAATGTCAAGTCCCCTTCACCCCCTAGTTGCACGTCAATCACACGTCATGCTGCTGCGCGCGCATTTCTGCCAAGTATTTCTGCTGACATTGCGAAATTCTTTCATGAAACCACCCATTCATGACATCATACCTAATGACGTTCTTTAGTTACGCCTAGTTACACCCATTTTAGTTGCGCATGTATGTTTTATCTTTGTTATCAACTGTTACTCCTCCTGCATCTGTTTCCACTATAATGCCTCTGTATAAAAATGATTACTTGTCAATAAAGTTGGTCCTTCACTTCCTGAACCTTCGTGGTGATGGAATATGGAGTCCATCAATTCGAATTGATTTTGGAATAAAGCCCGTTCCGAACCTCTAATACCACGGATTCTGCCTCTTATTTTACTGAGCTATTATTATAAATTTTCCGCATCAAATTAAGTTCCGGTAATTAAATTATTTACCACATACATGGCGCCCGAACAGGGACACTTTCTCATCTCACGCGCCGGAGGTGCGTTGCAGGCTCGGTCTCCTGCCACAGCTGGACGGACAACAACGCGTACCCACAGGATTTCCTGTATCTCCCTCCTGCCGAGCGGGGGTAACTGAGGCTGCGATCAACACCCAGACGAGGCGGTGAGAAGTGCGAAGTATCCCGACCAGAGCCTAGCTGAGAGAGCAAGATCCGAGGTATACAGAGGCCCACCAGTTCCGAAGTTCCGAAGTTTCGAGTCGAGTCCAGTCTGGTCCGAGTCCAGTTCAGTTCAGTTCCGAGGCCTTCCGTTCCGAGCTACCCGGTGAGTACCATTGCCGGGGAGGCGTTCTGACGTGCACATAGGTTGTGCCGGTCAAGACGGGTTTGGGTACACAAAACCGGTCTGCACTGTTTCAGCAGTGTATCTGTACTGTTTAGCAGTATATCAAGTATGTCTAGTATATAATTCAGAATTACCTAGTTAGTGCCGAGTATTATGCTTAGTGACTAGTTCCCTAAATGGCCATCATTGTTGTTCATTAAATGTTAAATGTTAAAATGTTTTAAATACGTTCTGCATATTGTGGTGTGAATGACTGTTCATTATTGTGTTTTGTTGTATTAAACGTGTTCAAAATTAGGTATCAGATCAGTTCTCAATATGCCGCTCTTTTCGAAATTAAGACAGATAAAAACTAGAAAAGGGGTACTCGAAGAAGCTGTTCCCATTCCTCCTAGGGACACTCCAGGGTACTTCATGTATCATAAACATGGCCTAGACGCCATATTATTTCTTGATTTATGGGTAGACTACACCAAGGAATTACCAGAAAGTCAGAGGTGGCCCGCAGCTGGGACCTGGGATGCAGATTGCATCATGAAAGTAGAGGAAGAATTATGGAAAAAGAAAGCTAGACAGTCACAGAAAGATGCCATTGAATTATGGCGTAAAGAATCATATAGACGTACAGAAAAAGCACTCAGACAGGAAGAGAAAAGTAAGGTGAATTCAAATAAAATCCGAGAAAATCTATTAATTGAAGAAGGTACTCGAGTAAAATCAGAACAAACAGACAGACAAAGAAATGCCCTTATGAATGGTATGTATCCTCTTCTGGCCGAAGGGTTACCTAAGGCTACTCCGGAGATACCAAAAGACTTGCCACCCCGTTGTTTCCGATAAAAGTTCCGATAAAAGCACATCCCAAAGGGCATCCCAGAACCGCAGAAGATGTTTTTCTTTCCTCTTATTTAGACGACGCAGCTCCCGAGTATGCTAATGCTGCGCCACATAGACCGCCTGCCGAGGGGGTTCAACGCCAAGACCCTCCTCCGTCTGTACCTCCGCAACAACAAACTCCGATACAAGTTCCGGCAAGCACATCTGTTTCTACAGCTGTACCCACACCTATGGTTGCTATATCACGTTCAACGAATCCTTTCACATCCAGCACCCCAGGTGGTGCTACAGGAGGTGCATCAAACATTTTTTCCACGCCACCCAGAGTAAATAAACTTTCCTTTCAAGAATTAGCCCACCAACGTACGCCCAAACTAGTAACTCCCGACACGCTTAAGGAACTTCTAATAGATTGTAGATATGATCCTGTGCCCGGCAAAGAGGACGAAATGCTGCTGGCATCACTACGTATCCGACGAGCTGCAATATATTTAGGGAGGCTACCAGGAATGACTACACATTTAGAAAATATATATCATTTTGTCCAGTCAGGGCGAGATTCTGAAAGTATTAATAGAGCCATGGAGTACCAGAAAGTGGAAATACAGGGGGAACTGTTACGTTTCCTCATAAATTGTGTGGTCAGAAATCAAGACCGACCAGGAGTAAATCCGGAAGAAATGCAAATTCTTACCACATGGAGTCGGAATATATCAGAAGGGAGACATGATAAACGATTAAGTATAATAGCTATGTGCCGAAAAATCCGCAAAGAAGTAGAACGAATACACGAAGAAAGATTAGCAGTAGACCAGCCTGAACAAACCGAGGAGGAGGAAGAATTAGAACTACCCACAGGACAGTTAGAAACAATGGCCTATGTAGGTAGAGGGAGATCTTGTAATAATACTAGATGCTTTACTGATCCGATACGCCCGATACGTCCAGATAATAACCGAAATTTCCAAACACCTATAATAAATATAAGGTCCCCCGAACATGCGTTCCAAGCCGCTGACAAATTACTCCGAGAACGAAGGGGTTATCATATACTCGATTCTATGGACGAACAAGAATTAGCCAGGTCAGCCGTTCACTGGGTTGACAGTCCCGGAAAATATAGTGATGATACATTAGCGCACATGTTTTTGAACTTCACCCCAGATGAACAGCGTTTAACTGGTATCTACATGATTCAACAACTCCTTATACTATATAAAAGCCAACACTCCGATCCTGGCCCCTTACCTGATATATTGACTGAATTACTCACGAATAAATGGAGAGGTTCAGGTACTGAGTTAATTAGAGAAATACTGGAATCCAGAAAACAGTACATTCTTTTTGTATGTCCCGAACATGTCTCACTGCCCATAAAAGAAAGAACGACGTATTACATGGATAGACAGAATCCCTTACGCGAAGTGCACCCGATAAAAGGTGATGACAATCAGTTTAAACGTGTGTTTGTATACACACCCATATCTAAAATAGAACTATTAGAAATGAAGAAAGTGGTACCCAGTCATGACAAAGACCCAGCGGGTTTCCACCGTGAAATTAAAGACATGTTGCTCATGGGAGAGTATACCTATCCCGACATTATGAAAATATTGAAGGTATTAATGCCTGCGGGCATTTACGAAAAACTCAAGGAAAAGGATTGGGAGGTGGGAGACCAAAAGATAGATTGGACAGCATTAGAAAACGAAGAAAAAGCTCGAGGTCCAGGTTCAGGGCTTGGGGACAAGACCAAAACACTACCAGGTTTACTAGTACAGGTACTGCCACGTTTATTAACTACGAAAAAGGAAGACTGGGGCGCAATCTCAGCCTGTAAACAAAAGCAAGATGAAGACACTAGTGATTTCTATGCCCGATTCGAAAAATGTTTTGGTATAAATAGTGGAATAAAAGCAAGTAGCGAATCGTATCCACATCTGTTTGTGACAAAATTAGTTGAAAATTCCTTGCCCCAAGTTAAGAATAGAGTATTGAAATTCGAGAGTACCTGGCAAGGTAACACTCCGTCACAAATGTTACAAATGCTACAGTACCATCACAATAGAATTAGAGAGGAACAAGAACATGAACAAAGACGCATGAAAGACACGAAAATGAAAATGCTAGTTTCTCAGACAGTTCCAGCTGACGGTCATAAAAAGGGTATGACACAGTCCAGTGTTTCAGCAGGTCCTGTAAAAGGGACATGCAACTATTGTAAACAGCCAGGTCATTATGTACACGATTGTCCAGTTTTAAAACATAATATCGCCATAGGTAATACAAAAGAAAGACCACGGCCACTTAGACAGGATCAGAACCAACAAGGAGCCCCGCAGCATGCACAGTCCATGCCAGCTCCGCAACAGTCTCTGCCAGCTCCACCACCGCAGCCTATTGCTGCCACACAGACAACGACACAACAGATGTACCAGACCGCACAGTATGACTATCCTGATTATCAACGATACTCATGAAACAGCCTAGAGAGGGAAGTTGGCTTACCCCTTATTGAGGTCCCTGTAGATCAAGAAGGACCTTATGTACACAGTGAATTATTAGGCCAAGACAGAAAATTTTTACTTGATACAGGGGCAAGCCGAACAACAATAAAACGTAGTGAAGTTCCAGGGGCACCCCTCTCAGGCTCACAGAATATTTCCCTTGGCTTTTCAGGAAAACCTATCATTAACGAAGTATCACAGCCTCTTCCCCTTACGATTGGTCCCTTGACACGAACTACAGATTTATTGCTTACTAAATCATGTCCAGAAAACCTGTTAGGTATAAAAACTCTGAAAGCTCTAGGAGCTATAATATGTTGTTCTCCGGAAGGAGTAAGATTGTTTCTACGTGATTTCAAAGGGCACTATGTGTCCCGAGACATGGATCACCGACTGCAGACTTTACCCACACATTTATGGGCACAAGGCCCTACAGATGTTGGTTGCATGAACATTACACCATATCGAGTCACACTAAAGACAGGAGTGGTACTACCACGAATGCGACAATACAAGTTACCCCCAGATGCTGTAGTGGCTTTACTGCAAATCATTGACGAGCTTATTACCCAAGGAGTGGTTGTGGAAACCGACTCCAATGTATGTAATTCACCGATAATTCCGATTCTTAAACGAACTGATCCAAAAGCCCCGCCAGTATATCGATTGGTTATTGATCTGCGCGAATTAAATAAATGTATTGTACCACAATACCCCGTAGTCCCAGATATTTCTTCATTACTGACAGCTATTGATTCCGAAGCAACATTCTTTACTGTAATTGATCTCAAGAATGCCTTTTTCAGCGTCCCAATAGATCCGGAAAGCCAATACTTGTTCGGATTTAGTTTAAATGGACGAAGCTTTAAATTCACACGCGCACCTCAAGGATTCACAGAAAGCCCCAGCATCTATAGCCAAGCACTGAAACGAGAACTTGACAGTATACACATGCCAGTCAACACTGCCCTGCTTCAATATGTCGATGATCTGCTGATCACCGCTAGAAGCGAACCTGAATGTGAAAAAGCCTCACTGACGGTTTTACAATTCTTGGCCGAAAAGGGGCACAAGGTGTCCCCTTCTAAGCTGCAATTCTGTGTCCAGCGAGTTGTTTACCTTGGTCACTCGCTGTCCAAGGAGGGAAGGCAGCTTACACCCGATCGCATCCAGTTAATTGCTAACATGCCAATACCCAAGACACAAAAGGAGGTGCGGGCTTTTATAGGCCTCACTTCATATTGTAGGCAGTGGATCCCTCAGTATGCATTTCTAGCAAAACCACTCATTCAGTTGACAACACAGGAGGCAGCCACATCGACTGTTCTCCCTTGGACTCAGGAACATACACAAGCTTTTGAAAGCCTAAAGAAAGCTTTATGTCAAGCACCCGTTTTAGCAACACCATGTTACAATAAACAGTTTACACTCTTTGTTACAGAACGCGAAGGTACTGCTTTGTCAGTACTCACACAGGAACAAGCAGGATCACACAAACCATGTGCTTATTTTTCTAGTACATTAGATCCCGTAGCTCAGGCTCTGCCTGCGTGCCTGAAATCAGTGGCAGCGACAGCTTTAGCAATCAGACAAAGCGATGCCATAGTGTTAGGACATCCATTGACAGTACAAGTACCACACGCAGTAGAGGTTCTCTTGAACCGAACGCAAACACAACACTTGACTATAGCAAGACTCACTGGTTACGAATTGACATTGTTTCAGCCACACATAGAAATCAGACGTTGTAGTATGTTAAATCCTGCCACACTGTTACCAGTAAACGGAACAGACCCACTAGCACATGATTGTATTGAAGTTATTACTGTCACGACGAAACCTAGACAAGACTTGACAGACGTCCCAGTGTCAGATCCAGACCTGACGTTGTATGTAGACGGTTCATGTATGAGAACAAGTACAGGAGAGCTAGTGGCCGCGTATGCAGTCACAACAGACACTGAAATCATTGAAACAAATTGCATAAATACCTTGTCAGCTCAAGCAGCAGAGCTCATCGCTCTGACACAAGCCTGTATTCAAGCCACAAATAAGAAAGTCAACATATACACTGATTCACGTTATGCATTCGGAGTTGTACATGACTTCGGCGTGCTGTGGCGAGAGAGAGGTTATTTAACTTCTCACGGTGCCCACATTCAGCACGGACCCCTCATTCATGCCTTATTAGATGCAATACATCTACCCACTGCAATATCAATTATGAAATGTAAAGCTCATACGAAAGTTACTGATATCATTTCCCAAGGCAATGATCTAGCTGACAGAACAGCTAAACAGACTGCTCAAACTCACACATCTGACATGACAAAGACAATAGTTCCGACACCAACACATTGCATGATGGTTAAGGATCCCGCTCTTGACGTAATTGACATACAGACACATGCTACACCCGATGAAATAAAGAAATGGACTGAATTAGGAGGGATCCAAACGGATCAAGGATGGATGACGAAGGAAAAATCTGTATGGTTCCTTCCTGATTCAATGGTCCAAGTTATCATTAATACAATACATAGTCCAGCGCACCTAGGAGAAAAAGCTATGCTAGACAGCATTCAACACATTTGGTTCAACAAACATTTACGAGCAGCAGCTAAACAAAAAGTTCGTACCTGTATGATCTGTTGTCAGTTTAACCCAGGTAAAAGCATTCCCGTAGAACAGGGTGGATTTCAGCCTCCTGAGCACCCTTTTGAAGTCCTCCAGATGGATTACATCCAGATGGAACGATGTCGAGGATTCAAATATGTTCTTGTAGTTGTCTGTGCTCTGTCCCGTTGGACAGAAGCATACCCGGTTTCAGATTACACTGCCCCGACTACTGCCAAACAGTTAGTTCGAGAATTCTTCCCACGGTACGGTTTACCACGTGTTGTCTACTCAGATAACGGCCAGCCGTTCTCATCCGAACTAATGAAACACGTTTCACTTTTGTTAGGCTATCAATGGAGATTTCATTGTGTCCGACACCCCGAGGCAGCAGGTCTCGTGGAACGACATAATCAAACTCTGAAAATTAGATTGTCCAAAATATGTAGAGAGAAAGGTGTCGACTGGGTAGTAGCCTTACCAGTTGCACTCTTTTACATGAGAATGGTAGCGCACTCTCGAACAGGGCTATCCCCTTATGAGGTGATCTTCGGTAGACCACCAAATATGTGGGGGACGCCTATACCACGCAAAATAACTGATGTAGACTGTAATATGCTGACAGATTACTTGGCTTCCTTGATGTCTGCACTACAATCTTGTCGTTCACAGGTAGCTGCAGCCTTTCCCGACAACACCGAGGTGAAACCCCATGACGTAGTTCCCGGGGACCTGGTGTTAGTGAGGAACTTTGACCGGAAGTCTCAGCTGGATCCTAGGTGGAAATCGCCTCAACTCGTACTGCTCACCACGAGGACAGCCGTGAAGATCGAAGGTCGCAAAGGCTGGATACATTCAAGTCATATCAAGAAATTTCATGGACTACCATCCGATATAGAGACTAAACCCTGTATTTCCTCAAAGACAGACTCAAAGCTCCCCTTGGTTGAGCAAACGAACTCAGAACTATATAGACTAAAATTGAGGTCCAATAAGTCAGACAATTTGATTGTTTAAGTCCTCTCCAAGGTGAATCGGTTGAATTTGTCTCTGACATGTATCCTCTGGACCGGAATAGAGAAAGAAATAATCAAATCCAGTTGAAAAAACATGCGTACTGTAAATCACTGCGTAGTCATTGCACAGTGACGTTATTAATTCTGTTTTTCTTATGTCTTTTAATAATGGCTGCAAGTATATTGTTGCACATATATTATCCTATTTCTAAACATGTTTACAATGTTACTGCTGAACATTCTTTTAGTGAATTACCACCGCATGAGTTGTCCTATAGATTTGCGCTGCGCAACAACACTTTTATTAGTATGTTACATCATTCCCATCAGGCTAGCAATGCTACAAATTGTTGGATATGTGGCCAACTCCCTCCCTATCAGAACTATAAGGGAATTCTGCCTCTCTTTCCATATCCGTTCACACAGAATGGCTCCTGTGGAGCATGGTTTAGTTTAATTAATTCCCTAGATTCGAATTCCGCAGTTTATCAAGACAACTGGGTATGGGGAAACCTGAACTTAGTTTTGCTTAAAGTCTGTTACCCTAACAAGGAGGGACTTCCCAAAAGAACAGGAACTGATCTAGAAAATGAAGTATACGGATTAGGTAATTTCACGCTTAATCTCATGATCCTGAATATTGAATCCGAAGCTGCACCAATTTTGCCTGCTATGTCAGTATTTCCAGTTAAAGGTGAATTGTGTATAAGAAAGAATGGCTCCATACACATGGGCCATAGTAAATGCACCACTATAATAGAATTCAGTGATCAAGGCAAATCTACATTTAGAGCTTCTCGCCATTCCTACTTTATATGTGGTCAGACTGCATATATACGTCTGCCTCTAGATTGGGATGGTACCTGTTACATCGGATTCCTTTTGCCACCTGTTTTCCTAGCTCCTCCTGATTATCATAGAAATACTCACTTAGTACACAATAGAGAACGGAGAGATCTCCCAATCGTCGATTACACTGAAACAGCATGGGAAAAATACACAGATTTCAATAAAGGTCTCTTTCCCTATATAGGTACAGTCACTAATAGTAAGCTGATACGTAGATTAACCAGAACCCTTGAAGCAGTAGTGAACGAAACTATTTCCGCCTTAGGCAATTTAACAGAAGAGCAGTCTGCTATGCGGATTGTTGTGCTTCAAAATCGTCTTGTCCTTGACGTCATTCTGGCCGATAGGGGCGGAGCTTGTAGGGTCATCGGATCAAGTTGTTGCATTTTCATACCAGAAAATTCGCCGTCTGTATATAAAGCCATAACCCGCCTTCATAAGATTGTAAGCCAGATACACCAGAATCCAGGCACCTGGACTTGGTCCGGTTGGTTCTGGGGCGTGTTGTCAGCCTGGGGATGGAGAATGCTCTCCTTCCTAGGTATTGGCTTTCTCATACTATTCAGTTGCTGCTTATGTCTACAATGTGGGCCAGCGATTTGTGGTCTGTGTGCCACCTCGTGTATCCCACATCCAAGTTTTCGTTTGAGATCCCGGAAGAAGAAAGAAGAACAAATGATGTTATATGAACAGATTAACGGATTGATGAAGATTGATATCTCTTAAGGGCAAGTAGGGGACAAGGAGGGAATGTGGAAATATGGATTTTTATGATCAGTTATGTCCCCTATCTTGGACCCCAACGGTTTCATGTATAAATCACAAGTACATGTATGTTTCCTCCAGTTCCAGTTATGAAGACGCAAACACATGTGCGTCCACCGTCAACATGTCCTCTTTCAGATCCGCCATGAATGGGCCGGATATTCTATTCCTAAGTATGAAAGGCCACCGGCTTTATATGGTTCATTTATCCCATTTTACAGTCCAGGCGAGTAGGCCCTGATTCTGCCATTAAGCCTTTTCCTGCCTTCTGCCTCTGAAAGCTCCAGTCTGAGCTCGCATCTGTATCCATGAACTTTGTCCTACTCCCTGCGCGGCTAACGGTGCCTGACTCGACCTGTCTGCTTGCCAAAAACTGTATTTCACCTTCAAGATTATCTGCTCTGCTCCGCTCCTCATCCAATGCATTCCTGTCTAGTAGTTTAAGTAAACATTCTTCCAGCTACCGTGCAAAAAGGCCCGGCTTCTCTGTCTTTATGCAAGTAATTCATAGCCCTGTTACCATGGAATATTCCTACCCCCTCGCATCTAGTGTAGACACTTAGACGCTTGTACACGCACTAACAGTCAGTATAGTCAGTATAGAATAAGATTCTATCCTAAGAGACCTCTCTTTTTGGATAACACAGTTCTTTAAACATAGGATGTTAGATATGATTTGGGATTAGGTTGACATAACCCCAGACTTCTGTCTCCACATGTAGAGCTAAATGTCAAGTCCCCTTCACCCCCTAGTTGCACGTCAATCACACGTCATGCTGCTGCGCGCGCATTTCTGCCAAGTATTTCTGCTGACATTGCGAAATTCTTTCATGAAACCACCCATTCATGACATCATACCTAATGACGTTCTTTAGTTACGCCTAGTTACACCCATTTTAGTTGCGCATGTATGTTTTATCTTTGTTATCAACTGTTACGCCTCCTGCACCTGTTTCCACTATAATGCCTCTGTATAAAAATGATTACTTGTCAATAAAGTTGGTCCTTCACTTCCTGAACCTTCGTGGTGATGGAATATGGAGTCCATCAATTCGAATTGATTTTGGAATAAAGCCCGTTCCGAACCTCTAATACCACGGATTCTGCCTCTTATTTTACTGAGCTATTATTATAGATTTTCCGCATCAAATTAAGTTCCGGTAATTAAATTATTTACCACAGTCATCACTGCTCTAGAACATTAGTGGGATTAGCACACCATCTCTAACACTGTAATCATAGTCATCACTGCTCTAGAACCTTGGTGGGATTAGCACACAACCACTAACACTGTAATCATAGTCATCACTGCTGTAGAACCTTGGTGAGATTAGCACACAACCGCTAACACTGTAATTACCATCATCACTGTTCTAGGACCTTGATGTGATTAGCACACAACCGCTAACATTGTAATCACCGTCATCACTGCTCTAGAACCTTGGTGGGATTAGCACACCACCGCTAACACTGTAATCACCGTCATCGCTGCTCTTGAACCTTGGTGGGATTAGCACACAACCGCTAACACTGTAATCACTGTCATCTCTGCTCTAGAACCTTGGTGGGATTAGCACACAACCGCTAACACTGTAATCACCGTCATCACTGCTCTAAAACCTTGGTGGGAATAAAACACAACCACTAACTCCATAATCACCATCATCAATGCTATAACACCTTGGTGGGATTAGCAAACAATCGCTAACACTGTAATCACCATCATCCCTGCTCTAGAACCTTGGTGGGATCAGCAAACAACCTCTAACATTGTAATCACCGTCATCGCTGCTCTGAAACCATGGTGGGATTAGCACACAACCGCTAACACTATAATCACCGTCATTGCTGCTCTAGAACCTTGGTGGGATTAGAACACAACCGCTAACACTGTAATCACTGTCATCGCTGCTCTAGAACCTTGGTGGGATTTGCAAAAAACTGCTAATACTGTAATCACCGTCATCACTTCTCTAGAACCTTGGTGGGATTAGCACACAACCGCTAACACTGTAATCACCGCCATCACTGCTTTAGGACCTTGCTGGAATTAGCACACAACCGCTAACACTGTAATCACCGTCATCAATGCTCTAGAACCTTGGTGGGATTAGCACACCACCGCTAACACTGTAAACACAGTGATCACTGCTCTAGAACCTTGGTGGTATTAGCACACAACCGCTAGCACTGTAATCACCGTCATCACTGCTCTAGAACCTTGGTGTTATTAGCTCACCTGCGCTAACACCATAATCACCGTCATAACTGCTCTAGAACATTGGTGTGATTAGCACACAACCGATAACACTATAATCAAAGTCACCGCTGCTCTAGAACCTTGGTGGGATTAGCACACAACCACTAACACTGTAATCACCGTCATCGCTGCTCTAGAACATTGGTGGGATTAGCACACAACCGATAACACTGTAATCAAAGTCACCGCTGCTCTAGAACCTTGGTGGGATTAGCACACAACCGCTAATACTGTAATCACCGTCATCACTGCTCTAGAACATTAGTGGGATTAGCACACCATCTCTAACACTGTAATCATAGTCATCACTGCTCTAGAACCTTGGTGGGATTAGCACACAACCACTAACACTGTAATCATAGTCATCACTGCTGTAGAACCTTGGTGAGATTAGCACACAACCGCTAACACTGTAATTACCATCATCACTGTTCTAGGACCTTGGTATGATTAGCACACAACCGCTAACATTGTAATCACCGTCATCACTGCTCTTGAACCTTGGTGTGATTAGCACACCACCGCTAACACTGTAATCACAGTCATCACTGCTCTAGAACCTTGGTGGGATTAGCACACAACTGCTAATACTGTAATCACCGTCATCACTGCTCCAGGACCGAACCTTGGTGGGATTAGCACACAAAAACTAACACCGTAATCACCGTCATAACTGCTCTAGAACCTTGGTGGGATTAGCACACAACCGCTAACACCGTAATCACCGTCATCGCTACTCTAGAACCTGGGTGGGATTAGTACACAACCGCTAACACCGTAATCACCGGCATCGCTGCTCTAGAACATTGGTGGGATTAGCACACAACCGCTAACACTTTAATCAATGTCACCGCTGCTCTAGAACCTTGATGGGATTAGCGCACAGCTGCTAACACTGAAATCACCCTCATCGCTGCTCTAGAACCTTGGTGGGATTAGCACACCACCGCTAACACTGTAATCACTGTCATCGCTGCTCTAGAACATTGGTGGGATTAGCACACCACCGCTAACACTGTAATCACTGTCATCGCTGCTCTAGAACCTTGGTGGGATTAGCACACCACCGCTAACACTGTAATCACGTCATCGCTGCTCTAGAACCTTGGTGGGAGTAGCACACCACCGCTAACACTGTAATCACCGTCATCGCTGCTCTAGAACCATGGTGGGATTAGCACACAGCTGCTAACACTGTAATCACCGTCATCGCTGCTCTAGAACCTTGGTGGGATTAGCAGCCAACCGCTAACACTGTAATCACCATCATTGCTGCTCTAGAACCTTGGTGGGATTAGCACACAACCGCTAACACTGTAATCACCGTCATCGCTGCTCTAGAACCTAGGTGGGATTAGCACACAACGGATAACACTGTAATCACCATCATCACTGTTCTAGAACGTTAGTGGGATTAGCACACAACCGTTAACACTGTAATCACCGTCATCACTGCTCCAGGACCTTGGTAGGATTAGCACACAACCTCTAACACTGTAATCAACGTCATCACTGCTCTAGGACTTTGGTGGGATTAGCACACAGCCACTAACTCTGTAATCACAGTCATCACTGCTCTAGAACCTTGGTTGGATTAGCACACAACCGTTAACACTGTAATCACCGTCATCACTGCTCCAGGACCTTGGTAGGATTAGCACACAACCTCTAACACTGTAATCAACTTCATCACTGCTCTAGGACTTTGGTGGGATTAGCACACAGCCACTAACTCTGTAATCACAGTCATCACTGCTCTAGAACCTTGGTTGGATTAGCACACCACTGCTAACACTGTAATCACAGTCATCACTGCTCTAGAACATTGGTGGGATTAGCACACAACCGATAACACTGTAATCAAAGTCACCGCTGCTCTAGAACCTTGGTGGGATCAGCACACAACCACTAACACTGTAATCACCATCATCGCTGCTCTAGAACCTTGGTGGGATGTGCACACAACCGCTAACACTGTAATCACTGCCATCACTGCTCTAGAACCTTAGTGGGATTCGCACACCACCACTAACACTGTAATCACAGTCATCACTGCTCTAGAAACTTGGTGGGATTAGCACACAACCACTAACACTGTAATCACCATCATCGCTGCTCTAGAACCTTGCTGGGATTAGCACACAACCGCTAACACTGTAATCACCGTCATCACTGCTCTAGGACTTTGGTGGGATTAGCACACAACTGCTAGCACTGTAATCACAGTCATCACTGCTCTAGAAACTTGGTGGGATTAGCACACAACCACTAACACTGTAATCACCATCATCACTGCTCTAGAACCTTGGTGGGATTAGCACACAACTGCTAACACTGTAATCACCGTCATCACTGCTCCAGAACCTTGGTGGGATTAGCACACCACCGCTAACACCGTAATCACCGTCATAACTGCTCTAGAACCTTGGTGGGATTAGCACACAACCGCTAACACCGTAATCACCGTCATCACTACTCTAGAACCTGGGTGGGATTAGCACAAAACCGCTAACACTGTAATCACCGCCATCGCTGCTCTAGAACCTTAGTGGGATTAGCACACAACCGCTAACACTGTAATAACCGTCATCGCTGCTCTAGAACCTTGGTGGGATTAGCACACCAGCGCTAACAGGGTAATCACCGTCATCGCTGCTCTAGAATCTTGGTGGGATTAGCACACCACCGCAAACACTGTAATCACCGTCATCGCTGCTCTAGAACCTTGGTTGGATTAGCACACAACCACTAACTCTGTAATCACCATCATCACTGCTCTAAAACCTTGGTGGGATTAGCAAACAACCGCTAACACTGTAATCACAGCCATCACTGCTCTGGAACCTTGGTGGGATTAGCACACAACCGCTAACACTGTAATCACCATCATCACTGCTCTAGAACCTTGGTGGGATCAGCACACAACCACTAACACTGTAATCACAGCCATCACTGCTCTAGAACCTTGGTGTGATTAGCACACAACCGCTAACACTGTACCATGATCATCACTACTCTAGAACCTTGGTGGGATTAGCACACAACAGTTTACACTGTACCATGATCATCACTGCTCTAAAACCTTGGTGTGATTAGCACACAACCGCTAACACTGTACCATGATCATCACTGCTCTAGAACCGTGGTGGGATAAGCACACAATCACTAACTCTTTAATCACCATCATCACTGCTCTAAGACCTTGGTGGGATTAGCAAACAACCGCTAACACTGTAATCACCATCATCACTGCTCTTGAACCTTGGTGGGATCAGCACACAACCGCTAACACTGTATCATGATCATCACTGCTCTAGAATCTCGGTGGGATTAGCACGCAACCGATAACACTGTACCATGATCATCACTGCTCTAGAACCTTGGTGGGATTAGCACACAACAGTTTACACTGTACCATGATCATCACTGCTCTAGAACCTTGGTGGGATTAGCACACAACCGCTAACACTGTACCATGGTCATCACGGCTCTAGAACCTTGGTGGGATTAGCACACAATAGCTAACACCGTAATCACCATCATCACCGCTCTAGAACCTTGGTGGGATCAGCACACAACCGCTAACACTGTAATCAGTCATCACTGCTCTAGAACCGTGGTGAGATTAGCACACAACCGCTAACACTGTATCATGATCATCACTGCTCTAGAACCTTGGTGGGATTAGCATACAACCGCTAACACTGTACCATGCTCATCACTGCTCTAGAACCTTGGTGGGATTAGCACACAACCGCTAACACTGTTCCATGGTCATCACGGCTCTAGATCCTTGGTGGGATTAGTACACAATAGCTAACACCGTAATCACCATCATCACTGCTCTAGAACCTTGGTGGGATCAGCACACAACCGCTAACACTGTAAGCAGTCATCACTGCTCTAGAACCGTGGTGGGATTAGCACACAACCACTAACACTGTATCATGATCATCACTGCTCTAGAACCTTGGTGGGATTAGCATACAACCGCTAACACTGTACCATGCTCATCACTGCTCTAGAACCTTGGTGGGATTAGCACACAACAGTTAACAATGTACCATGATCATCACTTCTCTGAACCTTGGTGGGATTAGCACACAATCGCTAACACTGTACCATGATCATCACTGCTCTAGAACATTGGTGGGATTAGCAGACAATAGATAACACTGTAATCACCATCATATCTGCTCTAGAATTTTGGTGGGATTAGCACACAACCGCTAACACTGTAATCACCATCATCACTGCTCTAGAACCTTCGTGGGATTAGCGCACATCTGCTAACACTGTATCATGATCATCACTGCTCTAGGACCTTGGTGTGATATTAGCACACAACCGCTAACACTGTAATCTTCATCATCACAGCTCTTGAACCTTGGTGTGATTAGCACAGAATACCTACAACTTTAAACCTCTTTATCGTTGGTCTAGAACCTTGGACCAATAAACACACAATCCCAGCCTCTGTAAACCCCGTCTTCCTTGGTCTAGAACTTTTAATGGGATTTGCGCACCGTACTACCTCTGCAGAGAGGAGAAGTCATGTCA
This sequence comes from Triturus cristatus, assembly GCF_964204655.1. NCBI lineage: Eukaryota > Metazoa > Chordata > Amphibia > Caudata > Salamandridae > Triturus > Triturus cristatus. Next base: position 310,025,926 of record NC_140585.1, on the reverse strand, counting down.
CTTTACGCTGTACCATCAAGGCACTGTTACTTCTTAGGATTCTTCTTTTCACGTTTGACTCTGGCATCCATAGGATCCAGCTGTTCATTTATCATATGGGGGATCCATAGGATTAGCATGGCCATTAATTTTAATAATGATAGATATGAGTGGGGGGCGTGGCCAACAAAATGGCCGTACGGCAGCACTAAAAGAGAGCTCCAGTCCAGACACAGGCATGCTACATCCTCCTGCCGCCCCCTTGACTCTGAAAATCTTGAAACTGATCTCTGGATAAGGTGGCGCTGGGGGGCATGGAAATAGTGACACCCCGGAGCTGTCTCCAATGCGCTGATGCACAACCCGAGGAGAGGCATACGAGTCACTACCTCTCTGCCAGAGCCCAGTCGGCCTGCCGAAGCTGTGGGGTGGACCTGGGGAGCTGAGGCAAGGAGGTGAACGGAGTGTGGGTGGTAGAACGGGACGGCCGATACCCTGATAGCGGTGGGAACGGCCTGCTGACAGCACCTGCAGCCTGGGACAGAGCCCCGGTGCGCCTCCACTCTTGGTGACTGCCACGCCACGGAGAGAACCCCCAACATGGCGGCTGCATTGATTTACCTTCCCCCCCCTCCTGAGACCGAGGGTGAGAGCGACTGCAGCTGCTGAGCCCCAGGACATTGCAGGCACTCCTACACACCGTGGCAACGGTGCGCCCTGGTTGATGCAAGGGGACTAAGGTAGGATGCAGAGGCCTGAATTGTGTAGACAGACAACGGCCGGCATCGGCGAGTGGAGAGACTGGGGATAGATCCTGTGGTGGCCCTCGTGGCCTCATGGTGCTTTAGGTGGAGCTGTTCTGTGGACTTTGGACTCCCCACCCCACGTGCTGTGCAGGGGTAAGCCTAGAGGGAATAATAAATGCAGCTGGACACACAAGCGAGAGGCTGACAGGAATTGTTTAATCGCCCCACCCCTGGATTGAGGGTCATGCAGAGGAGTGAGAGGAGAGGGTAAACGGGCAGTCAGCCTTGGTAGCGTGGAGGTGAACTGAACTGGACGTGAACCCACACTCCTGTTGCCGGTCCCATTGACTGGTGAGTGGGCTGTGTGACTTGCAACCTACCATTGATCCTGGCATTCTCCTGCTGTAGGATTTTCCCTGTTAACAAGATCTGAACTAGGAGCGAGGCCTCTACAGTCACATAACTGCCTGGCACAATCCCTGCGCAGGCATCTGAACACTGGACCATGGATTTGAATCAGAGCTGTAGTTGATACCAGGAGGTGGGAACTCTGTATCCTCTGTGCTGTTGCACTGCGCTGCTACTCCTGGAGTCCCTCACACAGCCTGCCTGTGGAGAATTGGACTGGCACCACTGGTGGCATTCATCCTAGACACACAACAGGGTTGAGGTGTGGGGAGAAACCACAACTGCAGTGTTTCTGCCAGGAATCCTGGAGATATTGAGGGAGAGAAAGTTGCAGGCCCTCACGGTGGCATAGGTAAGGACAAACTGCGCAGGGGCGGCAAGCAGACAAAGATTGACCAGTTTACGGCACAGGGAGCGGGTACCACCTAGTCACAGTCTCTTGGAGAGGCAACACAACCTGTGATGTAGCCCTCGGGCCCAGATTCTGGCATCGATTGAAGCCTCAGGTCAAAACCGAAGCCATGGCCATAGACGTGAACCTCCTCTGCACCGACCTGCGCACGGTAGCGGAGCGATTAGTGGAAATGGAGACACAGGTCACGGAAGTGCGGGGGGAGATCTTCACATTGAAGGTGATAGTGGCCTCCAAACGGTCTACTTGAGTCGATTGGAGGCACGGATGGAATATGTGGAGGGCCAGTCCCGCAGATGTAACCTATGATTTGTGGGATTCCCCAAGGGTAACCTCCCAGAGACCTTCATGGAAGACTGGATCAAGATGGCATTCACAAACGTGACAGTATTTTTCGTGGGCCCACAAGTCATTGGTCCCACTGCCGGAACCAGGAGCTCCACCCAGAACTATAATAGGGAAATTTCTCCACTACAGAGACCGGGATGAACTCCTACAAGTGGTTCGGAGCCACGGAGACCCGATATTTAAAAATAGCAGTATACAAATATTCCCAGACTATACAAGAGCTGTCTAATTGCAACGGCATTCCTTTACTAGTGTCGAACAAAAGCTAAGAATGAAGGGCTTGAAGTATATGTTGCCTTACCCTGCCAAACTGAAGGTGCTGCGGGATGGACGTACCAATTTTTTCATAATGCCTGAGAACACTTGGGACTGGCTGGAGGTCCATAGTGCTGAATGTCAGCCTTCGACATCCACGGGACAGGCCTCGGATCCAATGTGGAACGGAGATGGCACATCGGCTAGTCCAAGCAGACAAAGCCGACGTAAACGCCATTCCTTATCTGCTGTGAGAGTGGTGGTGCAATTGATGGTACTCTGGACCTAGCAAAACAATGACAGGAGTGAGAAGCAGCCAGGGCCTTGGTAGAGGCAGTTACCTCTTCTGCTTCCTCAAGCACAGAATCGGATCTTTTGGGGACTCACGAACACCCGAGCGAGCAGATGGTCGAATATGGACACATGTTTATGGACCACGCTGAAGGTGCTGTAGAATGATGTTTCACTTCCCCCTGGCGTGACAGGAATGAGGTGGGCTGGAGTGGGAATGCCACCCAGTAGTATGACGGGACTGATTATTCTGTTTCTTGAGGCTCCCCTTGGGACACTCGGTCATTGTTGTACAGACTTTAAGTGAGGTGGGATAAGATGAGGTGGCGGCACTGATAGAGGTGCCAGGTCTTTCACCCACCAAGCAGCCAACCCTCCCTTTTTCCCTTGCTCTATTATACTTTACTTCTTGTTTTTCTCCCATATCTTCTCCCGTCTCTACTTTTCTGTGGTGTGACTGATTACCTGACTACCAGTCTGAGAACCTCAGGGTATTAGGTGCAGAACTGCTGATTGAGCCACCCCCTGGGGTGAGATCTGACTGTTCTCTGCCTCTAAGATATAATACCAGTTCATACCCAATAGAGGGATCGTACACACACTGTAGCTCAATTGAGACTGTTATTGGGTGGGTGGGAGTAGCATTATGTGTGGGAGGACACTAGCTTAGTTGAAAGGTGTTAATCCAGGGTGGGACAATGGGAGTCGCATATGGTTTGGGGTTATTATCGTTGCTGCAGTGTCAGTTGTGTGTCTGAGGGTGGCGGGGTTGGGATGGTGTGGGAAGGTGTGTCTGCGGAGGAGGAGAGCGAGGGGGGTGGGATGTTACGAGATGGGTGAAATTATAAATTTGCTCACATGGAATGTGAGGGGTCTAAACTCCTTCGTGAAACAGTACAGAACACACATCAATCTTAGGAGTATTGGAGTTCATAAAGCTCTCCTCTGAGAGACACATCTGTTGGAGACAGAAGCCCAGAAACTCTACAAAAAATGGAGGGGACAGCTTTACTCGTGCACTTATTCATCCTATGCCAGAGAGGTATCCATATGGGTGGCTCTGGGCTCTTGTTTCAGCTGAGTGGCCGGGTTGAGTACGTGACAGGATGCTACATACTCATACACAACCTATTGAATGGCTGGAATATCTGCTTGCATGAAGTAGTGACGAGAGTGACTTTTTTAAGGCCCTAGAAATGGAATTATTACGCTATGTTGGGTTCCCTATAATTTGGGTGGGCGATTTTAATTGAGTTCTCCATGGTAGTCTTGACCGACATCCGTCTCAGTTGGGTACAAAACCTCGAATCATGGCTAGATTACGTGACACAATGTCTAGACTACAGCTGATAGACATTGAGAGGGAGCTCCATGCTCAGGTTGTGGAGTTCTCCTGTTATAACCTCACTCACGGGGTGCACAGCTGTCTGGATCATGTTTATAATAACCATCGAGGGGGAACTGAATGACCAGAGGGCGAGTTACTAAGTACGCTTCTTGTACAATCATGCCCCACTACAGTTGGAATGGGGTGCTCAAGGCTATAGACCAAGTATCAAACTATGGCGATTACACCCTGAGGTGTTGGGAGGTTGGGAATTTAAAATAGATGCGGCGGAGGCATTGAGTGGCTTTTTCTCCACAAATTGGAACTCTGCTCACACATGAGGTGCGGACTAGAGACCGGTTAAGATGGTAGTCCGTGGCAAGTGCCTCGGCTAAGTATATGGTAGAAGAAGGAAATTAGCAATGGAACCGCAGTTGGAGGAGTCACTCACACATCTGCAGCGAAGGTGCACTAGACTTAGAAAAAGCATTTGACACCTTATCCTGGGCATACTTGTGGGAGATGCTTCATCGTATGGGCCTAGGCGGGGGCTTTGTGGCCTGGGTGAGACTCTTATATGTTAATTCAACTGCAAGGGTGAGTACGGGTAATGTAGTCTCCGAGTCCTTATGCATTGAGAGGGGTACCCGACAGGGATGCCAGCTATCGCCACCTCTATTTGAACTTGCTATGGAGCCACTCACAATCTACCTAAGGGCTGTAATGCAAGACTGGGGCCTGCGTGTGGGGGATACGGTACATATTGTGTCCCTATTCGCAGACAACGCGTTGATCTATGCGATGGACCCGGAGTAAACGGTGCCTCGCTTCCTTTGGCAGCTGACGCGGTTTGAAGGTGTTTCAGGGCTCCGTGTCAATCAATGAAAGACGGTGTTATTTGCCCTGGTGGTGTTAGCTGACATTAGTGCTCACAAATTCCAGGAGGTGGGACTGAAGTGGGAGACAATGAGCTTTTATTATTTGGGAATGCAAGTAACTCATGATCGAGAACGGCAATATGATTTGAATATTGGCAGAATAATGACCGTACTGACTGCCTCAGTACGATTTTGCACTACTCTGCCACTGTCAGTTATGGGCAGGGTGGGCCTGAGTAATATGGTATAACTGCCCTATTGCCTATGTACCCTGCAGAATTCATTCTGGGCATTACCACCCTCTCTGTTTCGGAGTATCGATAGCCTATTGGTGACCCTTGTATGGGCAAGTAAGAGAAGTAGAGTTCGCCTTGAAATCTTTAAATTGGACCCCAGCCATGGAGGCCTTGGCCTTCCGGACCTTCAATTGTACCATCTGGCTGGCCCATCGCAATGTGGTGCGAAGAAGGCTTCAACTGGGAAAAGAAACTCCTATCAGGCTCTGTTGAAGTAGCTCCCTGAGGAATATATGATGTTACAACGCATACCACTACAACGCATACTTTTACATAGTAGTTTTTTCAACGCAACTACCATTGCATACTATTACAACGCATAATATTTTTTATTGCAACAGTAGGGAAAGTACTGGATAGCGGAGGGGTAAGAATTACTATTTTCACTCCAGTGAGTGCAACAGTAGGGAAAGTTTTGGATAGCAGAGGGGTAACAATTACTATTCCCACTCCAGCGAGTGCAACCCTAAAACCCAAACACACCCTGAACCCGCAAATTAACCCTTGCAACCCAAAACTCAAACATATCCTGAAGCCTAAAATTAACCTTTAGACCCCAAAAGCTAAACACACCCTGAACTTTAAAAATAACTCTGACATCCCAAAACCCATACCCACCCTAAAACTTAATATTACCCTTGCTACCCCAAAACCCATACCCACCCTAAAACTTAAAATTCTCCATTACTTACCTTACAATGCATTTTTATGGCATGCATTGTAATGGCATGCGTTGTAATGGCATGCGTTGTAAAGGCACCTGCGTTGTAATGAGATGCGATGTAAAGGCATCTGCTTTGTAAAAGTTGTGTTATAAAGGCATTACGATGTGATGCCTACATTGTAATGGACGCCTCCCTCCCTGAGTTACTCATGAGTGGTCGAGAGCGTTTAGTCATACAGGTGGCGTCAGCATGGGAGAGGTGATACGCCGGGCGCCATATGCAAAGCTCCTTCCAATCTTGTGGTTGTGCCCTTTTGTGCATATACTGGACTCCATCGATGTCTCTGGTTGGCTGACTGGGGGCTGCCGGAGGGCGGGAGACCTCTTCCTAAACGGAATATTCATGTCATAGGAGGAAATGGATACACACTTTGGGATAGGAGAGGGACCGTTTTTACAATATGCCAGCATCTTGCACACGACCCAAGACATCTGGAGGTCATTCCCGGGAAGAACTGGGAGAATCTCTGGTGCTACAAGTGATACCGGACCCTGGGTCCACAAAAGGTATTACATCTCAACTGAATGCAGCACTGAAATCTGACAGACAGATTAATATAGATCTGAAGCGCGCCACCTGGGACGAAGATTTAGAATCCCCACCAATGGACACCTGTTGGACTTGGCCCTTTTTGCAGGGTCATCCCCGAACTTTTTGCCTTCCTCCTGGTATTTTTTCTGACATGGTAATGGTGGTTTTATGACTCTGGGCACTTTATCACTGCTGTTCAGTGCTTAAGTGCATGTGCTCTCTATGGTAAACTTGGTAAGATTGGTCTACACCTGTTTGGCGTATTTAATTTAATTATCAGTCCCTTGTAAAGTGGTATCTCATATACCTGGGGCCCGTAAATTAAATGCTACTGGTGGGCTTGCAGCGCTGATTGCGCCACCACCCAAAGAAGCCCTTCAAACCTGTCTCAGGCCTCTGCCATTGCAGGGCCTGTGCGCGCAGTTTACTGCGGCTGTGGCGTGGCACAAAAAGTGGTTGCCACGTCTGTGACTCCCCTTTTACTACATATCAGTCACCCCTAAGGTAGGCCCTAGCTAGCCCTATGGGCAGGGTGCAATGTAAGTAAAAGGTAAGACATGTGCCTTAACTGTGTGGCATGTCCTGGTAGTGAAAACAGCCATTTTGGTTTCTCACTACTGTGAGGCTGCCCTCTGATAGGAATGCATTGGGGATTCCCTGAGATGTGCTTCAGTGGTAATTCCTGCTATGAGTCCCAATGATTTCCTCTTGGAAGCTGTTGCAACTTATTGTGCTTATACATTGATGGATTGACTTTTTTGCCCCTTCATTTCGTCATACGTCCTTCAATGATGTTTTTTTTTCCTCTAAATGTTTTTTTTTCCCATCTTTTTTATTTTTTCTTTGTTTTTTTTCTTCGAACTTTTTCACTTACCTTATATGGACTTACAATTTATGCCCTTGGTTCCGTTCTTTCAAACTTGAACTCTGCGTTCTTTCAAGTGCGCCCCTACTGGTTAGTGGTCCGATCAACGGGGGGTGTAGTGAAGATTGCTATCTATATACGTACAATGCTAAGTTAGCACAACCTTGTTAGATGTTAGAAAGCCATCTTGCCGCTTTTGCTGCTTTTGCACACGACACTGTAGTTACATGTTATTAATTAAGAAATGCTTGCTCGACTTTGCTTCACATGAGAACTGTCTGTTGTTCACATCCCAAACAGTGAGCAGTGACCTTGGTCTGAACATTGTGTAAAGAAACAGTCTGGGTCGCTAGACGGTGCATGTTGTTGGGTTCAGGTTGATCGGCCCACTATTTAGCCATAACAAGCACACAGCTGCAAATACCTGAAAGTCGGGTGCTTTTAATATTGCCGTGTTGCATGTTTTGCATTACATTCGGAGGATGAGCTTTCCCAGGAGCAGAGTCTAGCTGATCCTGTGATGTGATCCCACTAAGCTGATCTTTACGGTATGGGGTTCCCCATTCAAGCCTAGAGACCTTTTATTAGTAATAATAATAATATTAGTTTACTAGGGAAAGGAAGGTGGCTGATATCAACTGTCATTTTAGTATGATTACTCCTTTCATTTTCTATGGTATTGTAACTATGCTGATGGTTTTGATTTTAATCGTTTGTCTGCTTATGTTAGCCAAAGTACTGCATCTTAGGACACGAGGTTTATAAAATAAACTCTTTAAACTTTACTGTGTCTCTGTTTATTCTGTTGTGGACTGATATGAGAATAATTACGAACAGGTATTTCTGATTCCCACCATTCCTGAGAATACCGTAAGTCCCATGTTCTGGGTTGTCTATACATTGGGACCGCCGAGATAAAACTCGGATAACGAATGGGACACTGATGCTGGTCGGATAAGGGGCTCTGGGTTCTGAGGTGAGTTTTTTGGTACACCACAATTCACTGAGGTCCTGGTTTCCTGATAAATGCTGCGTAGTGGTGTTCGCAGATTTATTATCACTATTTTAGAAATGCCACTTTTAGAAGTGGGCATTTCTGTGTGCTATGAGTCTTTGTGCCTGCCTGTTGTGTATTGCATGTCTGGCTTTGGAGTGACAGGGCTGGGGAGGTGCAGTGGCTCCAGAGGGGCTGGGTGAGTGAGAGGAAGGCTGAAGAGGCCTGATCTGCATTTGGAGTAGTGGGAGGAGTAGCACCTGGATCTGAATAGGACTGTGCCTGCCTTCCACAATGCTGGCTCTGCCCCCCTGTGGTGTGTCTGGTGCTAGAGCCTACACTAACAAAAGAGATGTGTATACACATGAAAATGTGTATGTAAGTACCCCCCAGAACTGGTTTGGACTGGGCACAGAGCCCTGTGCCAGGGGGAAGAAAGAAGACTTTATGTGGTATAAATATTGGGGCTGTGACCCCATGTTTGGTTGTACTCACTGAACTGGTGTTTACCGGAGGACTGCTCGGCGCCAGGAGGAACCGCCACGAAGGATTGCCCCTCTGCTGGAGGGCCCTGTGAGCTGGCCTGCCTGGGCCCAGCTCTGCCCTGTGTGACTTTAGACAGGGGAGAGGACTGCCTCTGTGTTTTAGACCCCTTTGTGCTGGCCTGCCTGTGCCTGGTGGCGGGTAGCCTCAGGAGTCCCCCAGGGCTGAGTGGCTTGCCCCTGGTGAGTTAGGAGCAGCGCGGAGAGCGCTCCGAGAATTCTGTGCCCTGTGAGTTCAAGCCCCTCACGTGGGCTCCTGCTGAAGTACTGCCGTTGCGGAGGCAGAGAGAGCAATTCCGCTTTGGCAGGAGCGCCAGATCATCTCCCAATGTGGTTGTGGAGAGGAGTGGAGTGGAGCCCCGCTGCCGTGGAGCGCATGGAGCACTTCACGTTTCCTTTTTCTTGGTGCCAGAGATATATGCGCCGCCACCGGAAGCCAGGCGGCAGTTGGCTGGTTGTGGTTGGGGCCTGACAGCAAGAGGAAGTCGAGCCTCGTGGGCTCGCATTTGCTGTGGGCCACCAGAGTGCGGCAGCGTGAGGAGCAACGTCAGGAGCCTACCCCGCTGTATTACGACAGGAGGAGGATAGAAGATTCCGAGCCCGACAGAGACTTTGCTCCGTATCTCGGGCCAGGAGGTGCCACCAAGAAGTCAGGCAGAGAACGCCTGATTGTGGGCTGGGCTCCTCGTAAGGAGGAGGAGAGCCCCACGTCTCTGCTGAGGCTGGTGGAGGGTGGGGCCCCCTTCCGCGAGGAGAGGCACTGAAGAATTTGCACCGGGGCCAGCCCCTACTTTCAGGCAGAAAGAAGTTCTGGACGTGGCTGCGGGGGGTGACCTGCAGGTCTAGCAGAACCGGTACCTTGCCCGGCAGGGCAGCCAACGGGTGCGAGCAGAACTGCTCAGCCCTCAAGGAATGGTGAATGGGGCTGAGCTTTCTTGTATTGAGCTCCGGTCTCTGTGAGGTTGGTGGCCTTGTTGTTCCACGCTGTGAGTGTTGAAAATCATTACATTGTGGGCACGGGGCTGCATTGTGCCCTGAGGTGATCTGCTGAGGGGATTTCATGACAAATGCCCCACTCTAATGACCACATATGCATGCCCTAACATTATGATGTGCTGTGGTGGCTCATAACGTGCAATTGTCAGAAAGGGGCACCTGGGTGTGCAGTAATGGTGTCTATACCTAATGTGCTTATGCTGTTGTGGTAATGTGTGCAACCTATGCGCAGTCACGTTTATGCCTGAGATGTGCTCATGAGATGTGTACGGTGACCAGTGGTTACTATGGGGCTGTATATGTGTAATATGCTCTTCTATGTAATGCTATGATGTTCATGCCTCATGCTTGGTGCTAAGTGCGCCCTTGCCAGTAGTTACTGGTTGCCTTCACTGACTGTGAATTATGATGTTATGACAGTGGCCCGATTGGCCCTGTATTATATAGCTTGTATAGTTTGAGCCTTCTTGCCTGGAGAGTGTCAGGCGATCCAATGATCTTGCAGGACTTTCGTCGACAGCTTCTACTCTTCTCGGTGAATCATGGGCCCCTAGTACACACTACCGGTACAATAACATTTGGAAAGTCTGGTTTCGTTGGTGCCTGGAAAGGAACCTGGATTCCGTGAAAACACCTATCATTGATATAATTAACTTTCTGGTGGAACAATTTGAAAGTGGCCTTAGTTACAGATCTATCAATTGTTATAGATTGGCTATTTCCACAGGCCATGCTCTGATCAACGGTAAAACGGTAGGTAAAAATCCCATTATTTGTCGAGTTCTTAAAAGTATTAGATTAAGGAGACCTCCTAAACCAAGATACCAATCTCTCTGGGACGTCAAATTAATTCTTGATCTTTTCTCTAGTTGGCTTGATAACTCTCTCATGAACAGAAAGAAACTTTCCATTAAACTCGCTACACTACTTTGTTTAATATCTTGCCGTAGGGTCTCTGATGTTAAAGCTCTTGATATCTCTTATAGATCCTATGACATGCTTGGAGTCAAATTTGAAGTGTATAGAAGAACCAAGACTATGTCTGATTCTATCTTCTACCCACGTTTTGATCTATACAAAAAGCTTTGTGTTGTAGACTGTATGAAAGAATATGATTTCAGAATGAATGCTCTTCGCCCCTCTGGTGTGAATCAGTTACTTATCTCTTTCGTTAAGCCTCACAAAGGTATTTCCTCTGACTGGGTTAAAATTGTTATGAACTTAGCAGGTATCGATCTGAATATTTTAAACCACATTCTATCAGAGGTGCAATGGCCAGTAAGTCCTTCTGGTCCGGAGGTAAGTTGGATGATATTCTTAAAGCAGCTGATTGGTATAATTCTAGAACTTTTGCTCATCACTATTGCAAACCAATTGCTCACATGTCTGATGTTGTCTTACAAGGCTACCAACATGCATAATGGTGGCCTTCAGTCTTGTAATGAAATTGCGATTCTCCTGTTACCATGACTAGAGAATCTGGATTTCATTAAAGACTCGGAGGCTAACATTATCCCTCTCACCCTCTCCTTTAGGTGGTTGTTTAGACATTCAATATACATTTCTTTATTTCAATTCTTGTGTACTCATGTTTTGCTTATTGCTATGTTTATCATAAATGCTTACGTTTTTTCTCTTACATGTACTTCATCACCAATTTTTACCCTCCTTGGATTATTCATATTTTTATCTCCTTTTTTTCAGATAACCTTTCATAACTTCTTGGTTTTGTTCTTCGAACCACTTCATTCAACGTTCATCTTTTCTTCTTTGTGATGGCTTAAAGAATTATTATTGTCTCTCCTTAAGTTTATGGGACTTCTCCTTCCATTCTCCACATTTAAAAGAGGCTTATTGTTATGTGCTCATGCCTTTTATCTGTTTGCTAATGTTCTATTGTGGAACCTTTGCTTTATGATGTATGCGGCTGCTTGGGTCTGCATTAAAAGTGATATCCATAATGTTAGCCTCCGAGTCTTTAATGAAATCCAGATTCTCTAGTCATGGTAATAGGAGAATCTAAATTGGCCCTGTATTGTATATAATCCCTGTAAAGTCATACCAAGTGCTAAGTGGCACAGTGTATATACGTGATTACATTCTAATGTATTTTATGAGTAATACAAAGGCTATATTTGATGTAACCTTGTGTGGAGTTTCTTTTGTGGTGTGCCTGGTGTGTCACTGCTCTGTGAGTGTGTTGAACAAGCGCTTTATACACTGCCTCAGGGATAAGCCTGACAGCACTCATTGTGCTGTAATCCCGGCTGATTTCAGTAATGTTACTTGGAAATGCCTCTGGGACGCGATGCTGTGTGAGGTCCACAGAATAATGCATGCAAATGCATACCTAGCCGGGTCTGGTAGCTCAGTGGACTAATGCGTCCATTGCAGGGGCCTGTGTTCGACCTCATGGTCACAAGTTCAAATCCCAGCGGGTCCACTCAGCCTTTCATCCATCTGAGGTCGATAAATTTAGTACCATTGAGTTGGGTAACAATGAACATCTGTTATTCAGCGCCAAGAGACCTATGGGTGAACATGCGCTTTACAAATACACATTTTATGTTATGCTATGTTATACCTAATGATCCTTCATTGTTTACTAGGGTTGATTCTCCACAGGAAGGGGGAAAAAAATGTAGCACAAAGTTGTTCATTTGGGGTTTGTACTAGCCCGTGGGCGTATAGCAATACACCGGGCGAGCCCAACTCCCCCAGACATGGACTAAATGTGTATCTGATCTCCTGGCGTGGTCGGTGGCTCAGGAGGGCAGACTCCAGAGAGTCCGCACAGACAATAACGCAGAGAGGGACCTTGAGATCCGAGGCAACATGAATACGAGACTGTGCAATCATGACAATGAAAGAAGAGTTACTCCAAATACATGTCATCGGAGAGGGGATCAACCGGCCTGCCCATGCTGACTGCTCCCCAATCGCCCCCTGAACAGATCACATAGGCCACTGGCACACCCTCGCTCAGTGATTATACATGATTGGAGGGACTAGGTGAGGGGTGCAGTAAGTCGGTAGCCAAGGAGCTGCGATCTCTGCAAAGACTGTATGTTTTACATTTGAATGGTTTGGTGTTATTTTCCTCCTCCTTTCCGTGATTTCACCTTTGTCTGCATTTTTCTCTCCCACCCTTCTGCAATGGCTATTATTATTATTATTATTATTGCTGTAATGTCACCTGCGCCCGCCGAGGGCACATGATGACGTTGAAGTTTTATTGTTTATACTTTTTTTCTCTCTTCTTTGCTATTATGGGGAGGGACTGATGTGATGTCAATCCCAGGGTTAGTCTACACCTAAAATGCATCCATCGATTTTATCTGCATGGATTGTGCAATCAGCGCCCCCCAGCTCCCACTGATTCTCCTTCGAAAACATGGTGACATTGGTTTAAACCTGATTGGTACATTTAATTTACTTGTAAGTCCTTAGTAAATGGTACTACCTCTACCCAGAGTCTGCAAATTAAATGCTACTAGTAGGCAGCAGCACTCGTTATGTCACTCATTTAAACATCTCAGGCCTGTGTTTGAAACTGACATTTCGACCTGTAAAAATAAACCCTCCGCCAGGCATGAACCTTTCTTTTTAGGTCGAGCTTAAGCGTACGACTTCTTGTATACTTTAGTATACTTCTCTTGTGGGCTTGAAGCCAGCTCCACTGCATTTGATTAATTTGTTTCAGTGTCCTTTAAAAATCCTTGCTTGCTAGTGGTCAGCACTGCTTCTTTGTCCCTCTGTTTCTCTTCCATTCCTCCCACAAAGCTGGAACGAAGTACCGTCTCATTCGGCTATGGTTCTTTATCTGTTCTTTGGGGACTATTTTTTTTTGGTTTCTTACTCTGTTACTGTTTGCCTGTGTTCAACATTGGCGCTATAGCTGCTTACATATAAATATAGCATTTCTTCTTCCCACCTTCTCCTAATGCCACACTTGGCAAACTGACATTTCAACCTTGAAAAATAAACCTTGCATGAGGCCTAAACCTTCCTTTTTAGGTCGAGCTTAAGCGTACAACCTCATGTATACTTTAGTATACTCCTCTTGTGGCCTTAAAGCCGTCCCACTGCATTTGTTTCAGTGTCCTTTAAAAATCCTTGCTTGCTAGTGGTCAGCCCTGCCTCTTTGTCCCTTCTTTCCCCTTCTATTCCTCCCACGGAGCAGGGACGAAGTACTGTCTGATTCTGCTACGGTTCTTTATCTGTTCTTTTGGTAGACTATTTTTTTCTTGGTTTCCTACTCTTTTACTGTTTGCCCGTGTTAAGCTTCGGTGGCATAGATGCTTACATTTAAATATAGATTCCCTTCCACATTCTTTTAATGCCACAGTTGTGTTAGTGCTGCATCCAGCGCCGTGCCTCCCGCTCCGTTGCTTGTATTTATTTGGCCTTTTTGCACTTTTCGATGTCCACTATCAGTTGGGCTTTTTTGGTAGGATAATCGTTTGGTTTGGGCTTCCTTTTGAAGAGGAATTGGGCTTGTTGAAGGCTTGTTTGGAAAAGGCATGAGGCATTGCAGCCCCTCTGCTTCCTCCGAGTCCCTGGTGCTCCCGTCCTAACCCTCAACCCTCCCGCAATGTTACAAGAGTTGTAGGAGCCACCTGCATCCACAGATTGTGCTCAGAAAGGGTTCATCGCTGTGCAAGCGGTTTGGCTGTATCGTACTTTGAGGTAGAAGTGAAACCACTCCTAGTAACTAGATTCTAATTTTCCCGCTTCAGTGATTGGCTGTAGACTGTGAAAGGTTAATGAGGAATTAAAAATTTGCAAACATTCGTGACAAGAATTTTCAATTCTATTAAGGACAAGGAGGCGAGGATTATGCTTTCTCATTTCTTTATTAGAAATGCTCAGCAGCCAATCAGAAAAACCGTAGTAAAACGAAAAAACTACAGTACCCATGAGTACCAGGGTACCACGTGACCAACCATAGAGTCTCACATATAAAAGCTAATGAATGTGAAAATACGTCCTCTTTCTTTGGTGAGGAACAGTTCGCAGGAAACAGGAAGTCCAATGAAAAAACGATGAATGCCAGGTAGAAGAAGCCATCAGCAACTGCCGGTGATCACCCTGACGATAGAAGAAACAGCAAACGCAGAACCCAGGAGACAGCAGACCATCCAAGCAGAGTAAGCAGGAGGAACAGAAGGGTCGTTATTTCGGGTCAGAACCTGAAAGGAAATGTACAGCCGTAATATTCATCCCATAAAGAGTGTGAATTCAACAAAAAGGGGGGATAAAAGAGAGAAAACCAATGCATTAACATAAATCAAATGCAAATATAACTTTTGAAAAACATGAGAACAAATCATGACTTTGGGTGGGATAATCCTCGCCTCCTTGTCCTTAATAGAATTGAAAATTCTTGTCACGAATGTTTGCAAATTTTTAATTCTATGTCAGGACAGGAGGCTCCGATTATGCTTGTTCAAAGCTGATCCACCACTACAGAAGCAATATGGTCAATAGGTTTGTAATAAAAAGTTTTGAACACAGAGTCAGAAGACCAATCTGCGGTTTTCATGATGTCCAATAATGAAACACCCATCGAGAACGCTTTAGAGGCCATAGCCCCACGAGCCGAATGAGCACCAAAAATGGAAACATCAATTCCAGCCTCAGACAAGAGCCATCTAACCCAGCGCGCTAAAGTTGCAGGCGTAACAGGACGAAAAGGTTTTTGCAAAGCAATAAGTAATTGACCCTGTGGATCTGAACGTAAAGGGGCAGTACATACCTCATAATCCTTGACACACTGAACAACGCAAAGGTTGGGATGGTGAGGAAATGAAGGATAGGTAACAAAAGAAGTAGCCGTTTTGGTGCGTTTAGAAATAAGAAAAGTGACACCCTCGGGTGTAAAACTGCGACCTGCCAAGTCTAACGCACGCACATCAGAGACTCGTTTGCAAGAAACAAGACATAACAGCATAGTCAGTTTGGCAGAGAGTTGCTTGCGGGAAAGCAAAGAATTAGAAGGCCAGGCTTCCAAAAATGTCAAAACAATGGAAACATCCCAAAGCGAGACATATTTAGGACACGGAGGATTTGATAAACGAATGCCCTTAAGTAATTTGGAAATTAAGGGATGCTCACCCGCAGGTTTACCATTGATAGGAACATGAGCCGCGGAGATGGCGGAACGGAAGTTGTTGACCGTGCGATAAGCCAAACCAGAGGAAGCGAGAGAGGCTAGAAAATTAATAATCATAGCCACATCCGCTGAAGCGGGATCAACTTCCCACGGAACACACCAGTCACACCATCGTTTCCATGAGGCTCTATATCGTTTGTGAGTACTGGGAGACCAGGCGTCACTGATGAATTTGGAAGCATCGCCTGAAAGGCCTGGGAGCGACCAGCGCTCCCCGAAATTTGCCACGCCAACAGAAGGAGATTGCCGGATAGACCAAGGGGATGCGGATTGCCCAGGGGATCCAACAACAGATTCCACTTCTGGGCAAGAAGGAACGGGACCGCACAGCACATCTCCAGAAGAACCGGGAACCACGCTTGAGCTCTCCACAGCGGAGCGATTAGAATCAACTCTGTTTGAAAACGTTTCGAGTAGGCCAGAACCCTGGGAATCATCATGAACGGGGGAAAGGCGTAACAAAGAGTCGACGGCCAGGTCTGAAGGAAGGCATCCGTGGCTAGGGCTTTCGGATCCGGCCTCCAGCTGAAAAACAGAGGGAGCTGAGTGTTCAGGCGAGAAGCGAACAGATCTAGGTGGCATTGACCCCAAGTCCGACGGAGAATGCGAAAAATGCGAGGATGAAGGCGCCAATCGCTGAAGTCGCGAAGATGGCGAGAGTTCCAGTCCGCAATCTGGTTGTGACAGTCGGGTAGGTATTCGGCAATAACTGTGATCTTCTGTTGAAGACAGAAGTGCCAAAAATCCTTGGCGATCTCCGCCAAAATCTTGGATCTCGTTCCCCCTAACTTGTTGACATACCGGACAGCTGAGACATTGTCCATGCGGAGGAGAATGCAACAATTTGACTGAAGAGGAGTAAAACAGCGTATCGCAAAGGAACCCGCCAGGAGTTCCAGACAGTTTATGTGAAGGGATAGTTCCTGGGAGGACCATCGACCCCCTGTCGAGACGGGACCGCACCGGGCTCCCCAACCCCATAGACTGGCATCGGATTCTATCACCAGATCCGAAGAGGAGCCGAACAGGGCTCGCCCATTCCAGGCCTCCATGTGGTCTAACCACCATTGCATCTCGCTCTTCGCATCCGCGGAAAGAGGAAACAGATCGGAATAACGCAGACCTTTTTGGAGATGACGAATCTTTAACCTCTGAAGAGCCCTGTAGTGCAGAGGGCCCAGGAAGATCGCCTGAATGGAGGATGCCAGTAGACCGACAACTCGTGCTAACGATCTCAACGACACAGTCTGTCTGGAAAGGACCGACCGCAACTCCCTCTTGATATACCGAATCTTTTGGTTTGGAAATAAAAGTTGACATGAAAGGGAATTCACCTGGAAACCCAGAAACTCTATTACCTGTGTAGGGGTCAAGATAGACTTGTGAGGATTGACGAGAAAACCGAGAGATTGTAAGAGGTCGATAGACCACTCCAGATGTGATAAGACCGTGAGGGGACTGTCCGCCATGATAAGAATGTTGTCTAGATAGATTATTAAACGGACACCCCGAGCACGCAGACATTCCGCGACGGGCCTCAGAAGTTTCGTGAAGCACCAAGGTGCTGACGAGAGGCCGAATGGGAGAACCGTGTACTCGTACCAAGTTCCCAGCCAACTGAATTGAAGAAATCGGCGATGAGGCTCGAAGATGGGAATAGAAAGATACGCATCCTTGAGGTCGAGGCGAACCATCCAGTCCCCTTCACGAAGAAGATCGCGCAACAGATGGATCCCCTCCATCTTGAAGTGTCTGTAAACAACACTTCCGTTGAAATCCTTCAAATTTAGGACTAGACGATTTCCGCCCCCTTTTTTCTGCACCAGGAAAACCGTGCTGACGAACCCCTGTGGATGGGGAAGAGTTGGAATGATTGCCCCTTTGTTGAGAAGAGAGTTGATTTCGGCCGAGATAAACCCTTGGTCTTGAAGGGAAAAATTTAGTGGACGTGGAGGGAGGGATTGATGTTGGGACTGATAAAACTCTATCTTGAAACCTTGAACAGTTTGCAGAACCCAAGCATCGTTTGAGATTAGACGCCAGTTGTGGAGAAAAAATCGTATCCTGCCCCCCAAAACCACCTCGGAAAAAGGAATCAAACTCACCTGAGGTGTTGGAGTCGTGATAGGCACCCTGGTTTCCGCCGGAACGGCCTTTTCTAAATTGACCTCTTCCTTTACGGGAGCGGGAGTTGTATCCAGCCTCCTGACCACTGCCTCTCTGGGACTGATAACCCCTCTGTGAGGTATTAGGAGCGCCACGGCCGAACGAGCGTCCCCTATGTCGTCCGGCCCTGGCAAAAACCGGGCGAAGTGCACGTTTTAATGAAGCTTGGGCCTTATCAAGGCCGCTGAAGGTCGCCACAAACTTTGTTAATTCTTTAAGAAAAGGCTGGCCAAATAAAAGACCCTGTGCCACTGGGCCAGATTCGGAAGTTGAGAGCTCTGCCAACTTCGGGTCTATTTTTAGAAGGATAGAGCGACGACGCTCGCTCGAAATAGCACAATTTGCGTTGTCTAACTGGCAAATGGCTCTCTGAGCCCATTCTATCAGGTCGTCAGGATCCACAAGAGAGGAAGACTCCTTGGCGTGAAATCCAAGATCAAGAATCTTGGTGAGTGGGCCCAATAAATCCAGCATTTTATCCTGACAGGAACGCCAGGATCTTTCAAGACCCTTCTTTGGATCCTTTGCGAATTTTTTGAGATACGAAAGCATTGTGGGATCAATTTCCGGAGTGTCCGCCAGATGGTCAACAAGATCCGGGCGAGGGCACTCAGAGCGGAGGCGAGCCCGAACATCTTTTTCAAAGGGCTGACGAATGTGCGCCTGAACATAGGCCGCCACCGCAGGAGAAGGAAGCCAGGAAGATGAGTGGGGATGGTAAAGTTCAGATGGTTCAAATGTAAGGACCTGAGGATCAGTAGGAGCATCAACGTAATGCTCCTTACGAGATTTCTTGCGAGGAGGAGGAACATCCTGGTCCGAAGAAGAGGAAGGAGGACCTTCAGTGTCTGTCAAAAGTCCAGCAGAGGCAGCAGCGCCCAGCGATGACACAGAAGAAGCCTTGTCGGAAGCTAAAGATTTAGCCAGTCTTTTAAAATCCGACCTATGCGGATTAACTGGAGAGTGCGATAATCGTGAAGAAGGCAACCAACCTTGCTGTTTGGCGTAATTTGTCAAATGACGCTTGAGAGGATTAATAGCGTGGACAAGGGCTCTATTTACGGATTGTTTAACCCCTTGGTCCAGAGCCTCCACCAAATCTTGCTCTAGGAAGCTAGAGTCGTCATCATCAAAGGAGTAAACATCCTCCTCAAAGTAATCCTCCATGTTCTGTCACAGTATTGTGATATTAAAGCCCACAAAATGAAAGTCCAATAAAATATAAATATGCCAAAGGCACAAATCAGGGGGAGTGAAGAACCCCACAGCAAGCCAAAAGGAAAGGTAGAAAAAACCTTACCAAATATAAATAAATAAATAAATTGTGGAGGGAGGGCTTGCTGAAATGTCACTCTAGGCAGTGCCTATGCTCTATTATACAGCCCAAAGCCTTAAATAAGCGAGGGGCGTCAATGGGGCGATTAACTCTCTGAGGCAGTGGGCAGCGGTGTGTGGAAACAACCGATTCAGGTAAGCTCCGTGTATAACACGGAAAATAAACAAAGAAAATGACCGCCGCGCATGCGCGGTAACGGCCGCCTCGAGATAGGTGTAAAAGAGGAGCCCGCGCGCTAGCGCGAGTCCCTCTGCCCCCGTACTCCCACTCCACCAGAAAAAATGCCTACGGACGCTCCGACGAGCGTCCGGACCACGGGAGGTGAAACCACGCTCCCAGACCGTGTACCGCGCGTATGAAGCAGCGCGCAAGAGATACACACAAGCGCTAGGCAACGCGAGCGCAACAAAGTAGCAAGCTAGGGAATGAATGAAGCAAGCACGCTAAAGCGCAACAATTCAACAGTAATACAAAGTAGCAAGATAGATAATAAAGGCACTTAACTGGCTGCGGAGCAGCAAAGAAAGAGGACGTATTTTCACATTCATTAGCTTTTATATGTGAGACTCTATGGTTGGTCACGTGGTACCCTGGTACTCATGGGTACTGTAGTTTTTTCGTTTTACTACGGTTTTTCTGATTGGCTGCTGAGCATTTCTAATAAAGAAATGAGAAAGCATAATCGGAGCCTCCTGTCCTGACATAGAAATGATTCACCAAGCCCGCGCACGAAGAATTCTTCAGTGCTGTGCTGTGCTTTATTTTTGTTTGTTTTTGCAGTTTTATATACACGTGCACCATTTGCATTACAGAGGGACACATTAATTTTTTTTATTTTTTTTTTAGGCACAGGGATATTTAGTGATTTGCCCAGAATCACAGGATGTTTGAGCCTCAAGCCAGACTCAATCCTGTTTCCCTAGCTTCAAAGTCGGCCGCTCCAGCCCTCTTTCCTAAAGCAACCGTTCTGGTAAATTCTCTGTAAAATAATGTTTATGGAACAAGAACTTTGTTACTGTGAAAGGCAACATACATAACGATGCAAGAATGTATCAAATTTGTTCTGCAAGTAAACTGCACGCAGTGCATTAACATTCCGAAGAGGTATGTAAATAACCAGGGGAGTAGCTGTCGAAGGTGCAGCAGGGGCAGTGGCACCAAGCCTGGGGGCATAAGGACCTCAATGCCATCCATATTAGTTGTGTTATATATTTTTTTTAAATTAAAAGCCAGGGTAAAGGGCCCCAATTTGATTGCTTACATTAAGACTCAAAGCACCTTTGCTACACCACACCACTGTAAATATCCACAAAACAAATAAATTATCACTTTTAATTAGTTTTTGCAATTGTGATCAGAGAACCTGTAAATTTATGATGAGAGCAGGTAGGAAGAATATATGTACGGTATTGAAGTAATTGAAAATATACAAAACTCGTTGTAAAGTGACAGCTAAGAAGTAGCCTGGTTTGAGTGATACACCTTAAGTCGTGCATTGAATATTAACAAACATCATTTTAAATGGCGACTTTATTCCACAGTACGTACCTAAACTTACTACTTAAACATTACAGGAAAAAATAAATAAAAAGTGGACGAATGCAAAGTGCTGCTTGATAAAAATCATAACTGGGTGATGTTACACTTGTCTTGAAGACATTTAGAGTTTAAGCAGGAAGAGAAAGGCAACGCAATATAGAAGTCTTCAAGATTGACATGTTATGTTATCTGCCTTTAGTGTGGCCCTTCTTACTCTCTGTATGGATTACAGAAGGAGCCATATTATGGTTTGTAGAGGAGTATTAATGTTTCTATGCCTTTTATAGGCAGAGTTGGTGTGGTACTGACTCGAGGTATAATCACATCACAGCAAATCCAATACTGCTAGTCTGCATGCACATGTTTAACACGTTGCGTGCGTCGGACGGCCAGGCCATTGCGTGCGTTGGACGGCCCCTGGCCGTCCGACGTCACAGTGGGCGTGTGCGGAGGACGGCCGGGGGTCGTCCGAAACACACACATTCATTAATATGCCCGCACTGTGGCGGAATTCGCGCCACGGTCAACGGGTTAAAGGTTATGTGAGAAATATGATAGGAAACTGTTAAGGTAACAAGTCGCTCTTTCCCTTTAAGAGCGACTTGTTATTCACGTGCTGTCAACTTAGTTTCCCGAGCGTCTTCCCCGCGCTCTGTGTACTTTTGTAATAGTCAGCTCATTCCAGGGTTTCCGTTGTGGCTGCCTGTAACTGCTCTTTCAGGCAGTTACATCGGGAGCTGTGGATGACCGGTTGTGGGCTTCTCCTCTTTGTACTTCGCTTCCAAAATAAAGATCTTGTTTTGAAGTGCAACTTCCAGGACCTCATTACTTATTTCACATTTGGCAACAAGGATTATTTTAAGAAAGCCCACCGACCGAAGAAGGAATTTAAACGGTTTCAACTCACCGTGTTAAAGAAGCAACGCGGCAGCAACCTCCCGCCTCTACTTCACGAAGGATCCTCATATTAATTTTGGCACCTCCCCTCTGACGTCGTGACGCACCTCGCGTACACGGCTAGAGGGAACACTATTCTTCAATCTGTTATGCTTTATATCAAATCAGGGTGGCCTCATGAAAGAAACCTACCTGCTGACATTAAACCTTATTTTCAGGTATCGGATGAACTGTCAATTGTGAATGAATGTTTACTCAGACATGATTTTTTGGTTCCTCCTACAAATTTTAGACACCTTCTGTTCAAGAAGAGTCATGAAGGACATATGGGGGTGTCTGCTACCATTCGTAATCTGAAGCAATTTTATTGGTGGCCTGGTTTAGATTCGCAGGTGAGAACGTGGATTTCAGAATGTAATACCTGTCTTGTTTCTGATAAGCATTGGAGGACAATGGAGCCTAACATTCACATGGTCCCATTACCTGAGTCAGCATGGGAAAAGGTTGCGTTAGACTTTGCTGGCCCATTTGATCTGCTTCCCGCTAGTAAGAGATTTCTTGTGGTATTGATTGACTATTTTTCAAAATGGGTCTATTTTGATTTGGTGTCATCCCCTGATACTAGCACTGTCATCAAATTTCTGAGAAAGGTGTTTGACATTGAAGGCCCTCCAAGGCAAATTGTCACAGACAATGGAACACATTTCAAGTCCCATCAAATGTTAAAATTTGTGGAGGATTTTCAAATCAAACACCTCACCGTGGCACTTTATTCTCCTTCCTCTAATGGACTAGTTGAACGTACCAACAGGTTCTTTAAGGAAGGAGTCCAGACTGCTCTATCTTCTGGTTTACAAGTTGAGGAATTTTTAAAAGAGAAACTGTGGACCTATCACAATACTCCCCACAGTACCACAAATGTTTCTCCTTTTAAAATGTTGCGCAACAGAGTACCAATTTCACATCTCTGTCCCCATTGGGTGAAAGATATTACTAACGCTGAGGTTACTCATGTGAGGAACTTAAAGAGAATCCAGGAACATATTAAGTGTAAACATGATGCTGTTTCCTTACATCATCATGATTTTAAACACACCAAAGATATCCCGTTTTATGTTGGTGACTGGGTGCTAATTAAAAAACCAAAGAGAGTCAAGAAAGGAGAGTCCAGATTCACACTACCTGTCAAGGTCATTCAAGTGGCAAAAAGTGCTGTTTTATTAAACGATAGGGGGTGGTGGAATAGGAGGAGTCTGGTGAAAATCACAGATGATCAAGCTTTAACAAGCATTTACAATGCAATGGTCTCGGCATTGGTAAAGTTAGAGCTATTGGCATTGCTCATGACATTATTTTTGTTTATGTTTTTGTTTTTAAAACATTTAAAGAAACGGCATTGTCATGAGCAATGCCAATAGCTCTAACTTTAACAATGCCGAGACCGTTGCATTGTAAATGCTTTTTTTTTGTCACTTGTATAACCCTCGCACTGCGCCTACCCGGTATGACCTCTACCCCTGCTCCCCCCGCTGCACCCCCCCCTGGCGATCCCCAAAAACTTAGCCAACAAGAATGGTACAGTTGTGGTCGTTGTTGGCCACAGTTTTATTCTGGTTACATACATCTGGCATGACATCGGTCATATTGGGTTATTTGCGAACTGCCATCTCTTTGGACACAAAGCCGTGCCCCCATTCGTAGTTCGTTGTCCCTCCAGTTCGTAAAGTACCCGACCCACCAACCAGGTCTGTTGTTGTTCGTTAGTATTTCTCCTCTGGTCCAATTACCACTGGGACCACCCTTTGGTTGGTCACCCAAGCTTTTCTGCGTGTAGGGAGGGGTAGCTTCCTCTCCCCCCGGAGTTAGGCCCCAACTCGCTACCTTTTGTGCCCTGCCGACAGGCCGGGTCTGGGCCGCGAGCGCCGTCTCCGTTTGCTACCCCTCTTCCGTTGGCCAGGCCACATCACCCTGCCGTGCGGCATCCCAAGGTGAGCGGCCCTCCTCCTACACACCGCCCTGTCGGTGTGTCTCGTTAGCCAACCCTCGTACCGTTATTCCGCTACGCTCGTGTTGCTGTCCAGCACTGCGACATTGCTGTATCCTAGGTGTGGGTGGGTGGGATTTGCAGAGACAACGTTGGTGCGCCGCTCTCCCTGCTCCCCGAAGTTAGGAGCTCCTTGGGAGAGCGGCCCCTTATATCTCCCATCTCTTCCTTCCCGCCGAACAGGCCTACCCCCCCATTGGGGGGTTTGCCTCATGTCTTGCCCCCCTATTGGCTGCGGGGGGGGGGTGGTAGCCGCGAGGCCAGCGCGTGGGCAGGAGGGGCTACTACCCGCCGTCTTTGGTCGCCAAGGGCGCCCAAAACCGGTTCCTTCCTGTCACCCTTCGGCGCGGCGCGGGTTATGGCGCCGGCCCCTGAGCCTCTCCCCCCCTCCGGGGAGGAACGGCGGGCCTCTGCAATAACCCTCGCACTGCGCCTACCCGGTATGACCTCTACCCCTGCTCCCCCCGCTGCACCCCCCCCCCTGGCGATCCCCAAAAACTTAGCCAACAAGAATGGTACAGTTGTGGTCGTTGTTGGCCGCAGTTTTATTCTGGTTACATACATCTGGCATGACATCGGTCATATTGGGTTATTTGCGAACTGCCATCTCTTTGGACACAAAGCCGTGCCCCCATTCGTAGTTCGTTGTCCCTCCAGTTCGTAAAGTACCCGACCCACCAACCAGGTCTGTTGTTGTTCGTTAGTATTTCTCCTCTGGTCCAATTACCACTGGGACCACCCTTTGGTTGGTCACCCAAGCTTTTCTGCGTGTAGGGAGGGGTAGCTTCCTCTCCCCCCGGAGTTAGGCCCCAACTCGCTACCTTTTGTGCCCTGCCGACAGGCCGGGTCTGGGCCGCGAGCGCCGTCTCCGTTTGCTACCCCTCTTCCGTTGGCCAGGCCACATCACCCTGCCGTGCGGCATCCCAAGGTGAGCGGCCCTCCTCCTACACACCGCCCTGTCGGTGTGTCTCGTTAGCCAACCCTCGTACCGTTATTCCGCCACGCCGCAGGGAGGCTCCCGTCTTCTTGCGGCTCCCCCCCCACGCTTGTTCTTTTTTTTTTTTTTTATCTGCAACCTGCCAAGGCCATCGCGCCCCAAAGGTTGCCCCAGAAAATCTTCATCCCTTCCTCTGATAGATGCACCCCATCTTTGCCATACAGCTCCTGGCGCCCCAGGTGGATCAAGCCGTGTCTGACTGACTCCATGCCGTTAGCACAGCAAAATTTGTGCATCGCAATGTTCAGTTTCCTCCTGCTGTTCTCTACTGCTTTATGGGACTCTGCGCCCCTCTAGTGCCCCCTGCTTACTATTTCTGACCAGATGATGGTCGTTCCCCCGAATGCCGCCGCTGCCCTTACGAGGTCGTCCTGCATCGTGTGGCTTAGAACTCTCCTGCCCATGTATGTCAAGTCATTCCCCCCGAGATGGATGATCAGTATGTCCGGGTGCCACGCTGCGTCCGCCAGGAGATGCTCGAGCGTCGTTGTCAGCTTGCTCCAGCTCATCCCTGGTTGTCCCAGCCACCGTATGCACGTGTCTCTGGGCCTTTCGGCAAGCCTGTGGCCCGTCTGCCGCCACCAAGTACCCATCCTGGCGATGAACGAGTGGCCCACAACCCACACTAGCCGGGGGCGTTTTCGTTTTCCTGTTGAACAATGGGGTGCATATCAGATCATCATACAGACCCTTTTCTCATCATCATCATTTTTTTTTTTATTTTTTTTTTTGCTTGGCCTTCCTGTTGCGTGCCACCCTGCCGTGCGGCATCCCAAGGTGGCATGCTGCGCGCCACTGACCCTGCCGTGCAGCATCCCAAGGTGAGTGGCGCGACCCCCATCCGCAGCTCAAAGCAGCTGCGGCCTGATATATGTTTTGTAGGCCCTGGACCGCCATCGGCCCATTTCTTGGATTCTTGCCTCCGGCATGCCGTGTTGTGATGCTGCCGTTGCCGCGCCGATCCTGAATGAGTGGGGAGCGAATGCTCGCGAGGGCAGCCCTGCTTTATCCAGGGCTTGGCGCAATAATGCAGTAAATTGAAACCTGCTCAGGTTACTACCGTCCTGATGCTTGAACAATGCTCCCCCGCCAGCGGGGCGCGCCACCATGTATTTCTGCAGGCAGCATACTGCGCATGATCTGTTGTTCTGGATGCACCGCAGCTGCACTACCGCGCCCTTGCCCTCTTGGTCGGTTTTTGACCTTCGCAGCTTTATTTGCACTGAGGCTAGCCCGGGCGTGACGTCCTCTGCTTGAATGCAGCGCCCAGCCGGCCCCTGTCTCCTGGGGGCCACTAGCTCGCCAATGCGAAAGGCACCAAAGAACGCCACCGAGAATGCTGCTTGGAAAAGGAGGAGCTCAAAGTCATTCTTCGTGCACCCCGCTAATGCCTCCAACAAACTGCCCAATTTTTCAAAATCTATAGGCCTCCTTCCGTCCACCCTTTTTCCTTCGACCCGCCTCCACCCTTTCATGGCCGCTTTGAGGTACAAGGATGCTGTCGGGTCCTCCCCCGTATGAATTTTTGCAAAATGAGCCATGGCTGCCAGATGTGCCTGTGCCCAGGACCTTGTCTTTTTGTTGGCAAATGCCCACTGTATAAAGCGCTCCGCCGCCGTTCTTGTCCCCTCCCTGTCGGACAGGGACTGGACCCCACCTATCTCCATGACTGTTGCAGCGTACTTCCTGTAGCGCCTAGCCACGTCGGGGGTAAGGGACTGGTTAACCAGGATTGAGAGGTCTACCCCCCCAGGTCCCACAGTTGCGCTGGGAAAGGTGTCATATGTTCGTCTGCCCCTGGCGCCAGCTCCCTGAAACGGTCCATCTGTGACCTGGACAGGGCGTCCGCCACCGCGTTGTCCACCCCTGGGACATGGCGGGCCTTCACCTCCAAATTTCCTTCCAGCTGCAATTGAACCAACTGACGCATTAGCCTTAAGATATCGGGGCACCTGGCAGCCCCCCTGTTAATGGCCTGCACCACCCCCTTGTTGTCAGACCAGAGTGTTAGTTTCATGTTCTTTAGCTCCTGTTTCCATATTGTCATGGCCACCACAATGGGGAACAGCTCCAAAAATGTTATGTTGCTCGTGAGACCTATTCTGTGCCATCTCTCTGGCCACTGCCTAGCACACCACCTCCGGCCAAGAATTGCCCCAAATCCTGCACTGCCCGCTGCATCGGTGAACAGGGCTATCTGCTTGGCTGTCACCCAGCCTTCCCTCCATATGAGGATGCCATTGAAGTCTGCGAGAAATTTATCCCACATACATAGGTCTTGTTTGACCCCCGCTCCCAGCCTTACGTGATGGTGCTGATGTGTGAGGCCTGCTGTCAACTGCATGAGTCGCCTTGCAAACACCCTACCCACAGGTATAACCCTGGCGGCGAAATTAAGCTTCCCAATCAGCCTTTGCAATTCCCTGAGCGTTGCTTTGTTCTTACCGCACAAGCCTCTCACTTCCGCCCTAAAATCCTCTACCTTGTCTCGGGGGAGCCTAGCTGTTCCGGCCTCGGAGTCCAGCTCTATGCCCAGGAATGTGAGTTGTGTGGAAGGACCCACTGTTTTGTTTGGGGCCAGGGGAATCCCTAGCGCCTCCGTAAGCTCCACAAACGCTGCCAACGTGCTCCCACAGATCGGTGACTGGGCGGGACCCGTGAACATGAAGTCGTCCAGGTAATGGAGCTTCCCCCCTTTTGGGTCTATGCTCCCCGAAGTTAGGAGCTCCTTGGGAGAGCGGACCCTTATATCTCCCATCTCTTCCTTCCCGCCGAACAGGCCTACCCCCCCATTGGGGGGTTTGCCTCATGTCTTGCCCCCCTATTGGCTGCGGGGGGGGGTGGTAGCCGCGAGGCCAGCGCGTGGGCAGGAGGGGCTACTACCCGCCGTCTTTGGTCGCCAAGGGCGCCCAAAACCGGTTCCTTCCTGTCACCCTTCGGCGCGGCGCGGGTTATGGCGCCGGCCCCTGAGCCTCTCCCCCCCTCCGGGGAGGAACGGCGGGCCTCTGCAATTCAGGCTCCTCGCATTCCCCCCTCCCTTCTCGCCCAGCCCTTCTTGTTCACGCTGTAGCTTGCGCCTGTAACTGGAGACTTTCATGACATTTCTCTGTCAGTCAGCTGGCTCCAGTCTGCCTCTCAGCAGAGCCATGTGGACGGACGGAGAGGGAGGGTTGTGCTGCAGGCTGCCTCGGAGCAGAGGGCACTGCTGTCTGTGCCTTTCCTGCTCCTCACAGCTGCCTGGGCCCAGGACTGGATATGGTCTCCCAGAGATTGTCTGGTTCTTTCTTTTATGTTTAATGGCAGGCGCGGTGCCCTTTCAGGAGCACCACGATGGTTTGATTTCATTCTCCTGTCTCCAACACCCCCCACCCCACTCTTTCTGCTCTCCTCCTCCCTCCCTTTCAATTAGTCACGGGGCTTGCTTGCTTCGCAGCAGAGCCAAGCGGACAGAGAGGAAGGGTTGTGCTGAGTCACTCGCTTCCGTTTCATTGTCACAGGTAAAATAGTATTTATTAGCGCTGCAAGACCAGAACGCGCTTTGAAAGATTGGAATATTACAGGCTTCAAACCAGATTTGCTGTCCGTCCTTCCTCACGGTGTGATGTGCAAACCCTGTGAAAGCAATCACATGGCAGCTGCCACGGATCACATCCACTGTAAAACTACATTTATTGAGATAAAATCAACGCTAGAACATCGTGTCGCGTTTCAATGTCACAGACACATATCATTTGTTATACACGTATTCTTTCGACAGGTTCCCTTATTTCTGTTAATAGATATAGCTGACATGTAACCTGTGTGATTCACTTTCATACGTATTATATGGCAGATTAGGCACCTGGTGAAGGGGGGGGGGGGGTGGTGGTGCTGCTGAAACAATGTTGATCCATGTGTCGAGAAGTACTGTTCCTAGAGCATGCTTATAAATAACCCTCGTTTAAACAAACAGGAGCTAAAATGTCAGGAGCATAAGTTATCCACGTGGCTAGTGTTTTTATTGTAATCACTTTTCTTTTAGCTCGTGTTTACTGCATTCTGGGCAATATATCCTTTCCCTTAGTAAACGTAGCAGTTCAGTGGAAAAACGTGTACTCTAAACTGGTTTTATATCGTAATTTAACAAGGGTACCCCTAAAATAAATTTCCTATTAAAGGGTTTTAAAGCAAAAAAAATTTTTTACGATATATTTTCTCCATGGCCGGTCCATGTGGGGTAGCATGTGTGTAGTTAGTATAAAAGTGCATGTACAAATTCATTTCCAAATACACTTGGAAATAACCAGCATTTCCATATACTGGGGTCACCAATCTTGATTGTGGAGGTTCTTTAACACAGTAGTAGAATACTACAGCAGGCACTATTGCCTGGTATTAATTTCATAACAAGATGGAGAAACTCCAAACATTCGGCTTTTCAGATGAGGACCTAGTGTCCTTGTTAGGCGATTTCACTGTAAGTGGTCAAATGGGGCTCATAACCAGCACAGTGGGCAATGAAGACCTTAATAAATTAACATCATTAAAGAAAAAAGCCAAACGCATTGAAATGCATGGCCATTTTATGTTGGAGTACCTAAAGGTAGGAGTCATCCCACAAGGACTAAGGGTGAGAAACATTCCAAGTCTGTTTGTAAAAATTCGAAAATTCCTAGAACGCTGGTCACACATAGCAAATAGATGTTCTCGGGATCTAATGATCCTTATTGTAGAAACATCTAAAGAGATGATACAAACATTAATGGAGGAAATCCAACAATTAGAAAACAAAATCAAAAATGACCAGGCAATCGAGGAAGCGAAAAAGAAATTAGAAGAGGTAGAAGCAGAGATGGTATCCTACCATGAATACCTGATGAAACGAAAAACAGATAAGCTCAAAAAGGATGTAAGATACACCACCCAGGAAAAAATTTATCCATATTTGGCAGATAATTTTTATCAACAACTGCCAGTTGAGGAAGACCAATTTCAGTCTAGAAATGATAGGTCTATCAAGAAAATAGTAACCTTCTCGGATACTACAGACTCAGAAGGAGAGGGCTACAATCAATATCAAGCCAATGTGGGAGGCCGTCAGGGCCGAGGGGACAATAGGGGCGATCGGCCTGGTTTTTTAGCCCGGCGAGGAGCCCAAAGAACCAGATGGCGACCTCGGTACCAACGACGTCAACGGGGCAATTATCAACAGGGATACAACTACCCTCAAGCACAGAATTTCTATCAGGACGATCCTCAAGTTCTGACGACCAGACATGCCCACTATTGGCGCGAATAAACCAAATTCCAATTTTCAATTTAAGTACCATCGAAATTGACAGTCAGACTGAATCCGTGTTAACAAAAGGGCTATCTTTCATCCCACACACCAAGACTAATAAGTTTGAGCTTTTCCTAGATCTCATTTCATTTTTTCGTAAGATCAGATTGCGGGCCTTCTTTGAGGATAGGCCCCCACAAATATCAGGTACCCCCAATAGATCAGGGTTAGCACCTCCATCCACGTTTACTCCGACATTGGAGCAGGTAGGACCTGAGGTGGCCATCTTCGAGCATGTGGTATTTAACAAAATAACAGCAGCCACCAAATTTATTCCAGTACCCAAATATAACATACCTCGTGAGGAACACCAGGCCCTCGTGAAACTTAAAAACAACACGGATATCACTATCAAAAGCTGCGACAAAGGTGGGGGCATAGTGGTAATAGATACAGACCGATATGTCACTAACATGACTATGATGTTGTCTGACAAAAAGCACTACACCCCCATAAGTGTTGACCCAACCAGGAGAGTGTCCAAACTAATAAGAGACTTAACGAAAAAAGGCTTAGAAGAAGGAGCCATTTGTGAACAAGAATCGATTTTTCTGAATGTACCTAAACCTAAAATGGCTGCAATATATGGTATACCGAAGATCCATAAAAATGTCACTAACCCGCCGTATAGACCCATAGTGACTACTATCGGGTCGGCAACAGAGACACTATCCAAATATGTCGATGCCATATTACGTCCCCACATTCCTAAAACAAAATCATACATAAGAGATACATGTGACATTATCAACAAGATTGAACAAATCAGCTTTAACCAGTCATCACAATTGCTGGTTACCATGGACATCGAGGCACTTTATAGCAATGTCCCACAAGCAGCAGCATTAACGGCAGTAAAATGGTTCATCGAAACCTATGAAATTGACTGTCCTGTACAATTTTTACTGGAATGTCTTCAAATCATTCTTCAAGAAAACACCTTTGAATTTAATGGTGCACTGTACCAACAAACCCAAGGAGTAAGCATGGGTGCTTCCTGTGCACCCACGGTAGCAAACATTTTTATGGCATACTATGAACATCACTTCATATATAATGAAGTTGCACCATTTAGCGAATCTATCACTAACTGGTCTAGATTTATAGATGATGTCTTTTACATCTGGAACGGGACAGAAGAAGATCTAACGGAATTTGTTTCCTGGTTAAATCTTTGTGATCCAAATATCCGTTTTGTGGCGGCAAGTGACAGATGCAAAGTTGAATTCCTAGACGTAACAATTAAATCTATCGGACAACAGCTAGTGGTGGATTTATTTATTAAACCCACAGCAAGGAACACGCTCCTGCATTTCTCTAGCTACCATCCCACAGCACAGAAGTCAACCATCCCTTTTGGGCAATTCCTTCGTCTTCGAAGGAACTGCACCAGCATAGAGGACTATGACAAGCAATCGGTCATTATGAAGGCGAAATTTATAGCCAGAGGTTATCCCAGGAGGCTAGTGCGAGACTCCTTTAAAAGGGCACGCTATTTTGACCGCCAATGTCTACTGAAAAAGAAACCCCCAAAAGAACAAAAACGCCTGGTAATGGTTATGAGATACTCAACCATGAATGAGTCCGTGCGCCAAATCGTGAATTCAAGCTGGCACATTTTAAATGCCACAAGGAGTGACTCAAATCCCCTGCCCAAGCCAATGTTTGCTTATCGGAAAAATAAAAACTTGAAAGATTTGGTGACAAGGTCCCGTATGCATAAACCTACAATTACTGCTACACAAACTACTATTGAAGGTTTGCATACAGTCAAAGGAAACTATCGATGTATGTCTTGCCTTGCCTGTAAGTCTGCCCTAGAGGTTAAACAATACTCCATTAATGGAGTCGAAATACAACTGCAGAGCTTCACGAATTGCAAAACCACCAATATAATATATGCAATTCAATGTCCCTGTAATAAAACCTACATAGGGGAAACATCAAGATCAATGGCAACTCGCCTAACAGAACACAGGTCAGCTATCAAAACGAAAAAACTACAAGCACCACTAGTACAACATTTTATTGATTCCAATCATACCACGGAAAATATAAAATGGGTAATATTGGAGAAAATCAATATCAGTGGAGTACAGGGCATGGAGATACGCAAAAGAAGGGAAGTCTTTTGGATTTTCTCGCTGGACACATACAAGCAAGGGTTAAATAATGAGATCCCGTGGAGTCAAGCTATCCGTTACAATAACTGATCTGATGCACAGAACTGAAAGAAGCATCAAGAGGGCCATTAACAAATGTATGACTCTGGTTTGAACTCAATGCATTAAGTTAGCATCCTTACGTTTGGAATTCCCGGGTAAGGTACAGAAACAAGTTGTACAATAGAAATATCGCTCATAAATTTCATACGATTTGCATCATTACGATGCAAATATATAACCCTAATCAATTCAGATACCAGGCGTTACGGTTGTCTTATTCTGATCCCATCCGCTCTAGGCGTTTATTTTGACTAGGGAAGTAATACATAAAGATGTTTTTGTTTCACCATTATTTTCCGTGGGTTTTATAAACATTGTCACTCATGGACTCGATCACTCTATCTCGACCTCTTTCTATATAGAGGTAGTAGTTCATTGTTTTTACAAAAAACAGGGAACTGAACAACTACGCCTTTAAGTTCGCTTGTGAACGCTGTGATTAGGAAGCGAGTGATTGGCTGTCTCCAGAAGATAATTATGTCTGCGCTCAATCGACCATGCAAGCATACCCCTTTAAAATAGAAACAATTGCCATGTAGCACACGATAGGCCAGTTTGGATCACAAATTAGCCAATGACAGAAAGGCTTATACAATATAACGGAAGTGCTGGTTATCGACGGCGTTTGCACGCTGATGCGACCGCTTGAGATTGAGGGAGCAGAGAACGGCAAACTTTGGATTAGAGAACGGCGAACTTTTGGTAAGTGACAATCGGGTCTTTTAGTAACTAGCGGAAATAGAGGAGATGCATCGATCTGTGCCGTCAAACATGGGGTAGACGAAGATTATTAATCTAGTCAAATATACTTATTTATAGATGACGTTACCGCACGCCCTCTGAAAAGAGTAAACAACGATCGATAAACGCACACGCCGTGACTCGTAAGAGCAAGTAGCGTTGCTGTTCCGGTGAGTGCAATTTTGCTATTAAGTGAATATATTGGAAGTTGCGTCTCCCGTTGATTTACACGCGAATCAACTAATAGTATACATCTAGATTTAAACCTATTCCTCTTTCCTCTAGACGACGTCATTGTACTCTTCCTCTCCTTTAACATATTTACCAACTGATAGACACGCCAGAGTTTGGATGGGACAATCTGGACACTACACGTTGGTACTGTGCTTAAGTAAGTACTTAAAAATCAGCATAGATTAATAGGATCAGCCGTGGATGTCTCGGCTTCAAAATATTAATGCTAGGACACCATGATGTTATGTTTTCCTGCAGACTGCAAAGCAACACTAATCCAGCAGCAAGCCTCCTCTGATGCACGTCTCTGCTACTCTGTCCCGCCCATCATAAGAACTTAATTCCAAAAGTAAGTCAACACATACTATATAGGTAGAGTAGGCCCAACTAGGCCACACAATCATATCTATGACCTTATTTTATCCTGTTATAGAGCTTTGAACACAACCCATTGGCGGCGAAAAAGTATCCTGATACTAAATCAACAGACCTGCCCCCAATAGAGTAATATGAGTGACGGCACACAATAAGGTAATGAAATAAAACATACGAACAGGAATGTATGTAGAGCGATTAAACAGAAAAGAAATAGAATTCCAATGAAATTCGTTTACATTCTCGCTACAATTTCTGCCCTCCATAGTGTATAATCAGGTCACGACAATATCATAGATATACATAATTTTTGGGCCAAAGGGAGCACTGAGAGAACCCTGTAAACAGTATAAATTATAGATGAATTGATTACACCGTACCATACAGAAGTGAATAGCCTCTACAAACACTGAATTTATCCGAATGTTTTGAACTTCCTCCAAACTGGGCCTTTATTGGTCACACTTTAAATACTATAGATAGCTATGGTGATTTGGAAATGAACAAAATTGAATGTGTATAGGAAAAGGTATAAAATTGTAAATAGATATTTGTTTGTAAAATTTGTAAATACAGAAATAGATATTTTAGAATTATGAATATGCACTTTAGGTTGTTATGGTATGCACAGACAATTATAGTTTATTTTTTCTTATTGTAGGAGGTATCAGGATTATGGCTACCTGAAGAAGGCTGATCGCCGAAACGCGCGTAGAATCAAAAAATATTAGCCATAACGTATTATTATCTTCTGTTTCTTTTGTCTTTTTGTTTTTTTATCAATTCTTGTCCCCTATTGATGATCTATTATATAATGAAAATGCGAACGTTTACATGGATGTATGACGTGATAACTTTGATATAAAACATATACAAAGAAAAGTTTTGCACATGTATATATATATAAAAATAGGAACGAAAAAGTAAGAAATAAAATGAATTAATGAATTAATATGTGCAGCAGTTGTCATATTTAACCAATAGAAAACCATTATTGAAATGTTTTGATTGTTTGTGCAATACCTGTGTTGAACTGTTTCCTATTAAGTTTTGTTGAAAAAAGAATTCTAAACTGGTTTTAGCATCCATGACACTTGCCTGAAACGTGAACGCTCATTAGTCGATGGCAGATGAGGTTCAACTTCACGAACCAGTGCCTTTTCCGCCTAGATGCAAACTGCAGGTGATTGATTTTAAAACAAGACTGTACTCTTTGCGTGTCCATTGCGAGCGAAGAGCCTCGTGCATTACAACACACCAAACCGAATCCCTCCAGGCACATCCACGCCGAGCAGTCCGATGCCGCTTTTTAGAAAAATGCAAATTGACACGCCAATCTACTTTCATGTGTGGAGCCAACAGCAGGGGGAGAGGACGCCAGGAACACCACCGCCTTTCTCCGAGGCAGAGCATTGCCTCGGAGAAAGGCAGTGTCCTTTTCGGATTCGGGGGCGTGTTTTGCTGTTGTCTCCTCCCTGAGACTTTTCGCAAAAAAACACGCCCCCCGATCCGAAAAGGACAGGGCCTAATCGGAGTGACGGGACCTCTTCTCCAGTGGCTGGCCAGCATTTACGAGGCCAGCCAATGGAGAACAGGGCAGAAGAGGGGCGGGTTCAAGCCCCTCTTCTCCCAAGTCATTAAATCTCCGGACTTCCGGTCTGCCGACCGGATGGTCCCGAGACCTAAAAATCATTTCCACCAAGAAGAAAAGTTTTTGCACTTCAGACTTTGAGGGTTTTGATTTTGGCATGGACTTTTTCTGTGACAACTTTCCTTCGACTTCTTTGGACAGAAACAGCATTGTGTCTGAAAATTGTTTGCATAATGATTGTTCTAATGGTACTGATTCTGAAACTGCTTCGTGTCATGATCTTTTACCTAGTGTTCAATCTTCACCAAATATTCCTTCATCTACGGTCACTGCTAGAGTTTCGCATCGTAATGTTTCTGTACCTCAAAGGTTTAAGGATTATTATTTAATGTGAGTTAGTAGTACAGCTGTAAGCTCTTAGTTTCTTTTTAGTCAAATGTCTAGTTGTTGATGTTAATCAATTTTTGTACTTATGTATTTTTGTGATTTACTTTATTTCTTGTTTTGTTTAATAAAGGGGAAATGATGTTAAGGTAACAAGTCGCTCTTTCCCTTTAAGAGCGACTTGTTATTCACGTGCTGTCAACTTAGTTTCCCGAGCGCCTTCCCCGCGCTCTGTGTACTTTTGTAATGGTCAGCTCATTCCAGGGTTTCCGTTGTGGCTGCCTGTAACTGCTCTTTCAGGCAGTTACATCGGGAGCTGTGGATGACCAGTTGTGGGCTTCTCCTCTTTGTACTTCGCTTCCAAAATAAAGATCTCGTTTTGAAGTGCAACTTCCAGGACCTCATTACTTATTTCACAGAAACACTTCAGGCAGCTGTTTTAAACTCAAAATTGTTGAGGTGTCGCTTGGGAGATGTATTACCCTTTTGGTGTTATTTTCAGTTTAAATAATGTTCGCTTTGTAAAAGGAGCATTATTCATTTGAAATGTGTGTTTTCTTGACATAGGCGAATTAGGCCTCAATTAGGCTCTGACTCCATCTTGGATTGGGAAATAGCCATGTTTTTATTTCACAGTGACACCGCTCAAAGAAAAATGTACCTTGACGCTTTGTGTGGATACGCTGCTTTTTAGTTGAATTGTTGCTTTTCACGGCCTCTTCCTGCTCACTCCTTGTAGTCCTATCCATTTCTAAGCCTAATATTGTTTATGTAGACAGGTTTGTGCTAAAACTTCCGATGACTTCAGGTCAAAGGAGAGCTAATTATTATCATCTTAGAGAGATAGTGCTAGGATGGTGGAATTTAATGACGTATTACATTTGTATTCTTATTGGACAATAGGCAGTACATTGGCGCACCCTATGCTAACTGCGCGATTTAGGGGCGGGTGCGCCAAACTGCGAGAGAACGTCGAAGGCCTAGGTGCACGACGATTAGGACCATCCAGTGTCTTGGAGGGAGCGAGAAGGCGGGTGCGCTGTACTGCGGCAGAAAAGTCAGAAGCCGGAGTGTATTGCGTTCGTGTCCATCCAAGATCTAGGAGGGAGCGAGAGGGCGAGTGCGCCGTGCTGATGTCCGTGTGGTGGAGGCAGTAAGACACTGGTTCTGTCTCGATTTCCGGAACCTTCATGGTTTCTAAATTACTGATCCCCAGCCTTTTTGAATTAGGGTTGACTCAAACATATCAGCATTGACTTATACTTTTATTGGGATTTGCTGGACACTTTGGGTCTGATTCACAAAGGTAAACTGAGACAAAAGTCTAACTTTACGACTTTCGGTATTCACAAAGGGTATTTACGAGTAGTAAAGTAGAGACTTTTGTCTCAGTTTTGATCTCAGTTAAACTTAAGACCAAAACTTAAGTTTAACTGAGACAAAAGTCTAACTTTACTGCTCGTAGATGCCCTTTTTGAACACCAAAAGTTAGGCTTTCATCTCAGTTTACCTTTGTGAATCGGGACCTTTATTTCTACCTCATCATATCGAGCTTATCATAGCTAAAGACAACATCATTCAACTTAATGACATTTTACCCTGTGACTGATAAGATCATCACCAAATATCCTTCTGCAACCACGTAAAATCTAAGAACTGTCTCGTAACCTTAGAGACATTAGTGATCTAACATCCATTAGCAAGAATAGTCTTAAGCCACACCTAACATGACGAATCAGGACGACTTTACTGATCACTACATTAACTCTATGACTATTTTTTTCGACTCGATTGCACCTAAGCAACTCAAAAGGATTCCTGAGAGCCGTGACTTGACAGCATTCAGTGTGTTAGGCAATCAGAAAAGATATGCGATATTGTCTATGGGATATAAGAACAGCCCAGGTATGTTTGCTGACCGCATTGTATCCATTTTGCATGAGATTGATCTCGATGCTTTCTCTTCTGTTGGTGACATCTACTTGACAGATGATGAATTAAAACCAAATCTTTTTCGTGCGGACCGTATTATCACACATTTTGCTGAACTTGGTTACAAGTTTAATTTTGCTAAATCTTACATAGCCTTCTTGTCAATTCTTTTTCTTGGTTATGAACTCAATAATGAAGGTCGGGGGTTGGCCCCCCACTTTTTGGAGAAATGTGCTCAATTGCAACTTCCATCTACTTTAAAAAAAATTGCAATCTTTGCTGGGTTTTTTAAATTTCGGGAGGACATACATTCTCGATTATGCCCAGCGTATCAAAGCACTTTATGCTTTTATACATTCCACCTTTTCTTCTTCCAGCTGGCACCCGGAACACACCGCGATTCTTCGGTCTTTGCAGTCTGATCTGCTTGCGACCAATTTCTTGTTAAAACGAGCTAATTCTCCGAATTTGGTAATAAGAATTATACCAGGAGGGGGGTGTGGCCAACTGCTGAACATGGCGGACACGAGCTAAAGGAGCTACGTAACCCACCCTGACACTTGGGCATTTATCCGAATGACACAGGCTCAACGGCAATCCAAGTACGGCGCTTCAGACATCCGAAGAGCTGTGGACTGCTGCGACACGAAAACTGGGCTGTAGGAGACTTGGTTTCGCCGTCGGCGATCGGGCGACATCTGAGGCTACACTTGCGATACTGTGGAAGCTGCGGCGTACTGCGACGAAGAAATGGGGACACCGCGAGACGGAAGCGGCACTGCGGATCGAATGCGAAGAGCGCAACCTGCCCCACCCCATGAAGAGCTGTTGAGGGGGAGAGCTGGGGGCTACGACTGGTGGCGCTGAAGATTTTAGAACTGCGCCAAACCTTTGCTTCACTCAAAATGGTGTCCGAACGAAGGAGACCGGCGCCCACTCGGCGATACTGGTGAGGGGTCCGTGTATGGGAATAAGAACTGGCTTACCCCTGACTTTGTCCATTGTAATGAGACAGGCCAAGGCCAGAGACGAAGACCAGCCCTAATTAGACGTTGCAGGAAATCGGGCAGCCCTGGGACTGAGATGTGATCCGGATGCAGGGGCAAATCTGAGGCTTAACATTGCTGCGCGGTGGCTGCCATACCCATTGAAGGTGAGCTGCACAGGGCGGCCAGGAGAATGAAAGTGGTTTGGGGAAATATAAGAAAAAGGAGACTGGCAGCTTCTTAGGGGTGCCTACACTAGCGCGCTGGACACCAGGACTTGGCCCCCTAGACGCAGACAAGAATAACAGTGCTTACTGGGGAGTTGCAAGACCAGACTAATAGATTCTGCGCTCCCAGGCGTATATTCGCAGGTCCTCGGATATTTCCTTTTGCGGCTGTTTTCCCACCTCTCTCTGCGCAGCTGTCTGCCCAGGGTTACATTGAGTCATAAGGGGGAGCCGGACCGGCCGTCACTGCAGTCTGGGCCTCACATGCTTGAGGGGTGCCTGTGCCATTATCTGAGTGAGGTGGAAGCAGACTGTGCCTGTGGAGGATAGGGGCGAATGCAGGCAGTGGCGCAACGCTATGGTGAGACAACAGTAATGTGGGGCAGATATTGAGACGCTGCGTGCCACGCACTACAACCCTGTGACATTGCTGTGGGCGAGGAGTGAGGATTGAATAGTACACAGCTCAGACCCCTTTGAGGTTATGGGGCGTCCCAAGACCAAACAATCGGAACCCCCGACGGCCCACCGGGAACAGTACCGGACACACAAGTGCGCAGTCCGGACCTAGATGTGGTGCCGCCCACGGAAGCAACGCAAATAAGCACTCTGACTACCAGTTTTACTCAATTGAAGGCAGATCACACAAATCTGGTGGACGAAGTCAAAAGTAACAGACTGGCACTAGAGGACCTCATACCCCAACAGACGACACACTCCTCTCAAATAGAACAACTACAGTGCCAATTGAATGGTCCACAGGACAGGTTAGACGACGCAGGAGGGCGCTCTAGGCGCAATATTGTACGCATTTTGGAAATACCGGAGAGAAGTGAGGGGGCCCACCCAACCCATTTTGTTGAGCAGTGGCTGCGAGAGCAGGTGGCTACGATGGGGCTCACGGAACATTTTAGTGTGGAACATGCTCACAGAGTCCCGCCCAGACCTCCTCTCCCCGGGGCGCCACCTTTGCCAATAATAGCGCGAATTCTGAACTATAAAGATAGAGACACGATCTTGCTTGCGGCGAGAGAGAAGGCTTTGATAACATTTGAGAACAGAACCATTTCTCTTTACCCGGATTTTACTGTGGTGGTACAAAGAGCGAGGGCTACTTTCCAAGATGACAAAAAGAAACTTCGGCTGCACCAACTGAAGTACGCCCTATTGTTCTCGGCTCGTCTCAAGGTTCTTTATGATCAAAAGTCACTGTTCTTCGACAGCCCGGAAGAAGCAGCAGACTGGCTAGAAATTACTATGTCACCACCGGGCTCACAACACTCCTCCCAATCCACCCACAGACAGCACATGAAATCACAGCGGATGAGGAGAGTCAGACCTGACAAAAGAAGCCAAGATGGTATCCGTCACAAGAGCAGATATCGGACAGCCAAAAGGATGCGATCCTGATGGCAGTAGCACTAGCAGCACATGATGCCCAATCGGTGGCGGAAACTGTGGACTCTTCGGAAGATGTGCATGCACAATCTGACTCTGAGAATAGTATGGCACTGTTCCCTCTGGTCACCCCTCAGACTGCCAATGAATATTTGGGGTGAAGGAAGTACTCTTTTCTTCTGCTGAAGTGGACTGTCGGATGAGTATATATATATATATATATATATATATATATATATGTATATAATATATGCTGAATGTGCCACTTATGTGATTATCTATGCAATGTTGACGTGTTAGTTGATTGAGATGTCTACAATAATGATTAGCATACAAACAAAGGGTGTTGGTGGAGGCTCTAAGGTCACTGACTTTTGAGTGTTGTATGTAAGGTACTATGAGACAGGTGGTGGCCACTGCCCCTAAGACAACTGCACTTAGTTATGGAAACTATGGAGTTCTTGTTGAATTTGTTTTGTTGGTTTGGTCCTCTTTTGTTGTGTGGGGGAACCTAGTATTGGGAAGTTTAATGAGGGTTATGGCCTCGGCTACATGTGCTAGGCGGGGCACTCAGCATATGGGGAACTATGTGATGAACAGTTTGTGTGCTAGGAAAACTGATGGCGCAACCTAATCGATATAAATATACATCCTGGAACGTAAGAGGTATGGGGTCGATACACAAACAACATTGAATTCTGGCACAATTAAACCGTAGGAAGGCACAGATAGTCTTTTTACAAAAGACACATCTAATTCAGGCGGAAGCTACTAAGCTCCTTAAGAAATTGAGGGGACAGCTGTTTTCTACTTCATTCCCTGCGTTTGCCCGAGGGGCGGCGGTATGGTTCAGGAATGGCACCCCCTTCAAGCTTATAGAAAACAGGACAGATTCAAATGGGAGATACGTGCTGTTGCATGGCTTGTTAGACGGAGACGACATAGTAGTAGGGAGTATTTATGCCCCAAACACGGAACAGGACAAATATCTGGCAATACTTAGTACTGCACTGGTGGACTGGGAAGGGTACCCATGGATCCTGGGAGGTGATTTTAATGCTGTGATGGATTTAGAACTAAACAGATCACATCCTCCCCTGCAGGGGGCGGGGTGTAGGAAGCAAGCAGACGCGCTTCAGGTGCGGGCAGGAGGATGGGGAATGGGAGACACTTGGAGGGAGAAACACCATGTAGACAGAGAATGCTCCTTTTTTTCCGCCCCGCATAGCCTACATATCCGAATAGATAAAATATTTTGCTCCCGGAAGATATTGAACACTGTCATGGACACCACACACTTGGGCAAAACGTACTAAGATCATAACCCAGTAGAGAAGCGACCCTTGACCTTGCCAGGTAGGTCGCTCCCCCACCACACAGCTCTGCCTGTGCTGCCCTGCTGCTGCTGGTTAGTGCTCTTGCCTCTGTCCCCCACTGCCTCCTCGTTTCTGTGCCCATTTTTCCTGTTGTTGCCCTTTTGCCCTCTGCCTTCTGTTCCCCTTGTGTGCCTGATTCCGTGCCCACTTTGCCCTCTGTTTCCCCTTGTGTGCCCCCTTTCCCTGCGCCCGATGGATTTGCCTTCTGTTTCCCCTTGTGTGCCCATGATTCTGTGCCCGGTTCTGTGTCCCTCGCCGCTCCCGTTTCCCGCCGCTGCATCCCCTGTGGCCCACCCCCCTGACTGACCATTTTCCCACCCCTGAATCCCACCTCCCAGCTGCTCCTTCCTCCCACCTCCCCATATATGTCGGCCCCTGTGCGGCCGCGCGCAGTGGGCGCGCCGCTGACGCGCCGAAGTCGCGTCTAAGGCAAGCCCGTCTGCACACGTCCGCGCCTGGACCGCGCCCAGCGCCAGAACGCCTGGTCCTCGCGTCCCCCGCACCCACCAAGACGATTGCCACCGCTACGATGCCAGCACACCCCACGCTCTCAACCCAGGACGGACCCACACCTGCTTCAAGGCCGCCCCGAAACACACTCTTGGCCCCTTCACCTGCTGGAACTGCACCTTCCAGTCGGCTCTGTTTCAAACCCGAGGTACCGACGGAGAGAGCGGGGCCTCAATATCCTGAGCCGTTGCCAGGTGAGGTGAGGTGTCTTCCTCAAAACTAGGCCTGGGCAAAAATTTCGTTCCGTTCGCGGAAATTGCGATAATTTGACATTTTTGCGTTCCGCGGAGAGCGCGAAAATGTCAAAAATTCCGGTTTCCGCAGCTTGGCGATAATTTGTTTCTTGCTCGCGCTGTAAAATGATACATTCTCGCGCGCGCGCGATCGCCTTACCTGAATCCCTGCGTTCGCCGACAAGTTTTCTTGATCCGGTCGCGTTCTCCATGAGATGTTGTATTGTTTTTAGCCATTTGCGCTGTCTCGCGACAGTTCGCGCCCGCAGTGACGTCATGCGTCGCGCGATCACGTCTTTCTTCTCGCGATCATGCACCGCGAGAACAACTCAAAACAAGATGGCCGCGCCCGCAAGCAACCACATGGGTAAGTTGGCGACCCGCAACCATGCAGAAAATCTCGCGAACATGCCGGAAAAAAACTTCCGCATCTTCGCGATATTTCTGCTTGTTTGCGATAATTTTAAACATTCTCGCGATAATTTGCGATGGTTAATTCCGCAAATTCCGCCCACCCCTACTCAAAACACACGGATACCTACAGTATTCGTGACACAGTTGAGGATTCAATTACCTACAAATTCAGGTTTAAGGTTGAGTCTGTTCCATCTGTGTTTCAGACCGTTTTTGATTGTATTATATACTTTTCTGCACCACACTGAGGGCACTTTTCTTGCAGTAGTATTTTATACAGTGTACGGTCCTGAAGAAAGCTGTGGACATACATAGTCCTGTAGGCAGAAACATGTCAACCTTTAGACACAGACAGTTATTTTGTTAAAACTATCACTGTACCATTTTTAACCTGACCCTCTAGGGATACTAAATAAAACTTTTTTCCCGCAAGGGCCATTTTATATTTTCACTTTCACTTGTTCACACACTGCGCCGATCACTCCCTTAATATATAGACTCCTTCACATCTAGTGGATCAGATTACTCCTATGAAAACATCTGTGTGCTCCCCCTCATAGTTGAGAGGTTGTAGCCCTTGGCATCACCGGAGTGGCGCTAGGAGGAGACCCAGATGATGAAGCATGTCACTTCGGTGAGTGATGGGAATCCGTCCTACTACTGAGTATGCCCGGACAACTCTTCTGGTCATCGGACATTTTGTGCTGTGTATCTCGGTAAACCTTACTATTTTACAGACCCGTGGATATTGTTGTTGTTTCGAACTGCAGCTACACCAGCCTCAGAGTCACTGAAGCGCCCGCCAAGAAGGACCCCAACCACCTCCGTTGCATCCTACTGAACACCCGCTCCGCACGCAAACACGCCGTCGAGCTCTGAGACCTGATCGACACAGCATCCCCGGACGTCACCCTTCTGACAGAGACCTGGATGAACGACTCCTTGGCACAAGACATCGCCATAGCCATCCCAGATGGCTATAAGATCACCCGCAGAGACCGCACCAACGGAGTAGGAGAAGGAGTCGCCATCGTCCACAAGAACACCATCAGGGTCTCGACCAGCACCAACGACAATCTCAGCACCACCGAACACATGCGCTTCCAGATCCACACGGATCCCAACACTACCCTAAGAGGCACCCTCATCTACAGACCCCCCCGAACCCTGACCCCAGTTCATCGACTCCATCGCCGACTTCATCAGCCCGCACGCCCTAACC
Source organism: Triturus cristatus (assembly GCF_964204655.1). NCBI lineage: Eukaryota > Metazoa > Chordata > Amphibia > Caudata > Salamandridae > Triturus > Triturus cristatus. The sequence goes on along the minus strand of NC_140585.1, from coordinate 309,982,011 downwards.
TCCACCGACTACATCCTCCTTGGAGAACTGAACTTTCACCTGGAGAACAACAACGACAGCAACTCGACCACCCTGATCGACAATCTCGCCAACCTCGGACTGAGACATCTTGTCACAACGCCGACCCATTCCACCGGCCACACGCTCGGCCCCATCTTCTCCTCAAGCTCCCACGTCTCCTTCAGCCACACCACCGAACTCCCCTAGACTGACCACCGCTGCATCCACTTCACCTTCCAGAAACCCACTACACACCACCGCACCCAACAGATCCCATGCCGCTGCTGGAGCAAAGTCACCGAAGACCAACTACAGGCAAACCTCGCGATCACCCACCGGCCTCTCCAACACCGACGACGCTGCCCGCAACCTCAGACGATGGATTGACGACTGCGCCAACACCCTCGCCCCGCTGCAAAAACCCACCGACAGAGACACCTGCAAGAGAGCTAGCTGGTTTACCTCAGAACTCCTAGCATCCAAGCGTACCTGTCGGAAACTAGAGATGAAATGGCACAGTGAAAAGACACCGGACAGCCACGCAGCCCACAAAGATGCCATCCACAAACACCATCGCCTCATCAGGGCCGCCAAGAGGATCTCCTTCAAAGACCACCACGACAACAACGCACACAACAGCAAGGAGCTCTTCAACATTGTGAAGGAACTCTCCAACCCCAGCTCCAACACCAACGACATCCCGCCGTTGCAAGCCCTGTGTGACTCCCTCGCCACCTTCTTCCACCGCAAGATCACCGACATCCACAATAGCTTCAACACCCAGACAGCCCCAACAGACACCGACACGCCAGACTCGCCACACATCATCGACCATGACCCCTTGCCAGCCTGGGCCAACGTGAACATCGAGGACACCATCAAGACCATGAGCAAAATCCACTCCGGCTCCCCGTCAGACCCTTTTCCGCACCACATCTTCAACAAAGCCAGCAGTTCCATCGCACTCCACCTGCTCAATGTCATCAACCTCTCCTTCGAGACCGCGACCTTCCCAGAGAGCTGGAAACATGCCGAGATCAATGCCCTGCTCAAAAATCCCAAGGCGGACCCGAGAGACCTCAAGAACTTCCGGCCCATCTCCCTGCTTCCTTTCCCAGCCAAAGTCATCGAGAAGATCGTCAACAGACAGCTAACCCGATACCTCGAAGAAAACAGCATCCTGGACCCATCCCAGTCAGGGTTCCGCAGCAACCACAGCACCGAGACTGCCCTGATCGCCGCCACCGACGACATCAGGACCCTGCTGGACAACGGTGAGACCGCAGCCCTCATCCTGCTGGACCTCTCCGCCGCCTTCGACACTGTCTGCCACCGCACTCTACGCGCACGCCTCCACGACGCAGGGATCCGAGACAAGGCCCTGGAATGGACCACCTCCTTCCTCTCTGGCAGAACCCAGAGCGTCCGCCTCCCCCTGTTCTGATCCGAAGCCTCCGAGATCGTCTGTTGCTTAGTCCAGGGATCATCCCTCAGCCCGACACTGTTCAACATCTACATGGCCCCGCTCGCACGCATCGCCCGACAGCACGACCTCAATATAATGTCCTACGCCGACGACACTCAACTGATCCTCTCCCTCACCAAGGACACCCTCACCGCCAAATCCAACCTCCACAAAGGAATGAAGGCTGTTGCCGATTGGATGAAGAGCAGCCGACTAAAGCTGAAGACGGACAAGACGGAGGTCCTCATCCTCGGCTCCAACCCTTCAGCCTGGGATGACTCCTGGTGGCCTACGACACTGGGGGCAGCCCCGACACCCACCGACCACGCACGCAACATGGGAGTCATCCTCGACTCAACATTCTCCATGGCCAAGCAAGTCAACGCAGTCTCCTCCTCCTGCTTCAACACCCTCTGCATGCTCCGCAAGATCTACAGGTGGATCCCGACAGATACAAGAAGAACAGTCACCCAGGCCCTCGTCAGTAGCAGACTCGACTATGGAAACGCCCTCTACGCGGGAGCCCCGGCCAAGCTCATCAAACGACTGCAACGCATTCAAAACGCCTCGGCACGCCTGATCCTCGATGTACCACACCACAGCCACATCACTCCCCACCTGAGAAACCTGCACTGGCTCCCCGTCGACAGGAGAATCTCCTTTAAACTCCTCATCCACGCACACAAGGCACTCCACAAGACCGGCCCAGCCTACCTCAACAGGCAGCTCTTCTTCTACGTCCCCAACCGCCAGCTCCGCTCCGCCGACCTCTCCCTTGCCACCGTCCCCTGCATCCGAAGAACCACCGCAGTCGGCAGATCCTTCTCCCACCTCGCCGCCAAGACCTGGAACACCCATCCACTCAGCCTACGACAGATTCAAGACCTGCTGACCTTCAGGAGGCTACTCAAGACCTGGCTGTTAGACCAGTAGCGGCACCCCCCTTCCTCTCTTCCCTTTTTTTAAATTCCCCAGCGCCTTGAGACCCTCGCGGGTAAGTAGTGCGCTCTACAAATTCCATGATTGATTGATTGATTACTTTGGGGGAAGGTCCCAACGCCAATCCCGTCATGGAGATTCAACTCATCATTGCTGGAAGACTCTGTGTTCCGCAATGCTCCCTCCATGGCCATAACTTAATATTTTGCTGAGAACACGAATACAGCGAGCACACGACAGATTGAATGGGACGTCTTTAAAACAGTGATAAGGGGGGTGACGATCAGTACAAAAATGGGGGTACGTGCGGCACTCCTTGACAAGCTCACGGACGTAGAGGACAGGCTTGGCAAACTAGAACAGGAAGTGGTAATGAATGACGCAAGCAAAACAGAGTTGCAGGAACTGCACATAACACATGCAGAGCTGTTGGAAGAACTCCGCGTTCTAGATTATAGATTGTATACACAGAAAGAGCATGTGAATGAGGATAGAGCGGGCCCCTTGCTGGCTCGGATAATTAAAGATGCACCTCCAGTGTCTCCCATTCTTGATATAGCTCTCCCGGACGGTGAGGTGCAGAACACCCAGATTGGAATTAACTCCGCTTTTCAGCCGTACTATGAGCAATTGTATACGTCCCCAGACAGGGTAAAGGAAGGGGAATATGAGGTGTTTTTTGAGGGGTTGCAGCTCCCTACATTAAGCGATGAACAAGCAGCGGACTTAAAGAGGCCAATCACACATATGGAGCTCACAGCAGCAATAAAGGCTCTCCCCGTAACAAACTGCCGGGTAATGACGGCTTGCTCATTGAATTTTATGCGATGTATTCTGAGTTGCTGGCTCCCCGACTTCAGGAACTGTACCAGGTAGCACTAGATGGCTCCCTCCCCCTCACTTCGGTGCAGGCGACGGAGGTCTCCTTGCTGAAATCAGGAAGAGACAGTAGAGACATGGCGAGCTATAGACCCCTATCGCTCCTAAACACGGATTATAAGATCTTAAGTAAACTGTTAGCAACTAGACTATTGCAATATTCCCACAGATTGATACACACTGATCAGTGTGGATTTGTACCAAATAGGAGTACGGCGCTCAATATCCGATGGTTCCATATGGTAATGTCACAGGTGCCTACGGATGCTGATCCGCGGGGCTGCATCTCTTTGGATCTGCGGCAAGCATTTGACTCACTGCACTGGGAATATATGCTGACTGCGCTGCCTTGCTTTGAGATTCTGCCAGAGTACATGACCTGGGTGAGACTGTTATATACGAATCCAACGGCAAGGGCTCGCACAGGTACCCAAATTTCCAGCCCATACCAGGTAGAGAGGGGTACTAGACAGGGTTGCCCGCTCTCGCCCTTATTATTCATTTTAGCCCTGGAACCTCTACTACACAAGTTACGTGTACTGGCAGGCCACAGGGGGATACGTATCAATGAGAAGGTGCATGTGGTTTCGGCATATGCAGATGACATCATTTTATTTATTAACAACCTAGACGAGGTCTATGACCCCCTGTCTGAGCTTTTCTCAGTGTTCCAAAGACTTTCGGAACTTACAATAAATTAAAGCAAGTCCTATGCCATCTTTTTTACTGACGTAGCCAGGACCGAACCAATTCGATTTTGTTGTTGGAAGTTCCAGACCGCGACGGTTACTTTTAAATATCTGGGTATTCAAATATACCGCGACGTGGAGGATATCTTAGATGGTAATTTGACTCGCTCTATAACATCACTTAGACAGCAAATAAGATTCTGGACTTCCTTACCGATATATGTGGCAGGACGGGCAGCCATAGTCAAAATAGTAATGCTACCAAGACTGTTATATTATTTCGTTAATCTGCCCGTTATGATTCCGTTGCAAATGTTTAAATTACTGGACACTCTGCTAGTTGAACTAATATGGGGTTCGGGACGTAGGCGTATAGGGCTTTCTAAACTGCAACTAGCCACAAAACAAGGGGTATGGGAGTCCCTGACATGAGAGCGTATTGCTATGCAGGCCAGCTGCAGTGGTTGGCATACTGGATAGTGGGCCGCAACCTGAGAGAAATATCAATGACCCCCCTGGCATGGGAACGTAGGGAACTGCATGTACTACTACTACCAGGCAGCAGAATTCTGATGGCGGTGTCCCCACTTCTGCGGACAGCCTTGCGGTATTGGAAGAGGGCCACGCGTTATACTAAAACAACGGCACCCTACTCCCCAGAAATACCCCTGATGGGCCTTCCACTTCCTTCGGGAAGGGTGACACTTAGACACATAGAGGTATGCGCAGAGGCGGGAGTATCTACGATAGGTGCTTTCTTCACCAATGGCACATTGATGAACCATGACACATTCGTGCAAGAGATGGGGGTGACAGATAGATTGTTTCTGCTACATGCACACATTTCTCGTTATATCGAAATGGTTTGGACACCGGGAGGGGACGAGCCGCAGACCCATGCACTAACACATATGCAATACTTGATGGGTGATAACGGGCACTTGACAAAGTGGCTGTACCGAAGTATCCGCACACACACATCTGCATCATTGCAGTTGACTCGAGATAGATGGGATACGGATGTTGGCCGTACGTTCATGGATAAGGAATGGGGAATATTATTCGAACACCCATGTAAGGTCTCTAGCAACCCGAAGTTTAAATACATCCAGCTAATGATTGTGGATCGATCGTATTTAACCCCTCACAAGCTCAGCAAAATGTTCCCATAGGTATCAGGTGATTGTCCCCGTTGCCATTCCCCAAATGCCGGTTTATTGCATATGTTGTGGGACTGCCAGAGCCTACTGCATTATTGGTCAACTGTGCAGGAACTAGTAAATAGTGTAGCACCACGGAGAACATTCGGTCACTGGACTGTTGCATATTAGGTCTAGGTCGCAAAAAGAAGAAGGGGGATCCTACCCGCAGATTCGTGAACCTTGCACTGATCTTGGCAAAAAGAAATATAACCATGAGGTGGAAAGCTACCAGGCCGCCCAAATTGTTAGATTGGTATAATGAGGTGGTGTGTTGGGGTAGGGTGGAGGGGGCGGAGTTACATAGAGAAGAACAGTAAGGGATGCAAAAGGTACCTATCTCGCTCGACTGGAATGCCATGGTGGAGGAGTTCGTGGCCAAAGACTTACAAGAATAGCGTGAGAATGTATGGACCAGGAATGCAAATATTGTTCATATGTTGTAGACAATGTACGAGGCGTAAATTTAAACTGTATGTGTATTGCTCATATAATGAACCTTATATGCATAGTTATGTATCAGTGAGCCTGCATGGGGGTTAAACACATGCCAAATATACAAATGTCAGCTCGAGTCCGAGAGGGGTGGGGGGTGGGTGGGAGATGTTATCGATTATGTTGTTCAAGCAAGAATGTGATATTCATGATGAAACTTGATGGATAAATATTTGTATTATTGAGAAAATCAATAAAAATAAGTTAAAAAAAATAATATGCAAACCACTGAGGACTAGCATACAGAGGACATTTTCAACCATGCCCGGAGAAACCATCAGATAACCTGGATAGGCCACAAAATTATCCTCCCCCAGGACTATTCTAAACTTCCTGGCCATCCGTCAAAGGCTCAAAGCCAACAACATGCAGTTCTCCTTCGTAGGCCCTGCAAAATTCAAAACTACGGACAGGGGCAGGAACCACTTCTTTACGGAACCGAAGGAGCTGACATGATTTCTGAACGGCACAAAGGCCCAGAGCATGGATGTCTCTCAACAAGCCTCGGCAAAGAGAGGCCCTTCCCCTGACCCTCCAAGCGGGGAGGTCAACAGTAACAGCGGCCAGTGAACCCTACATGACCTAGACACACTACCTCAGAGGTACCATCTACCTCAAAGAGACAACTCACCTACCTCACGCTGCCCAGCAAGCCTGGGTAACAGAAGATTTGTTACAATGGGAATTTCGACTGCAGGCCTCAAGAGTACAAACTTCCGACCGAGGGAAATTTTTGACCCCTTTCTCTGAACTTAAGAACTTCCAGTGAACAGTAACATAGATGACCAGGTCTCCGGGAGGCAGAATGGCAATCCTGTCGTCGCACCTCCTACAAGCAAATGAGGGGGGGTGGAGGAAGGGGGGGAGTTAGAAGGCAGGGGGAGGGGAGCTGTCCAGTATGTTCTTTCTATCTTGCTCTTTTCCTACCTTTGCTATCTTCCAAGACTTCTCTGTCTCATCCCAAGCACAACTGTGACCACACTCTAGAGTATGCATACACACCCAAACAAACCTCAGAGCACAGTGCAGACCAAGATCCAACAGTAGGACACTCCGAACTCGGATGCGCACACGAGCCCGAGAGCAGGGGAGGCCCACCCAGAGGAACAGCGTGTAGTTTACCATACAATGGCAAGTAACAAGACACTCAACCTATCCACCGGGCTTAGCGTAGTCTCCCTAAACATCAAAGGGCTGAACCACCCCATCAAGCGTAGGAAGATAGTAAGATACCTGGAAAGAACAAAAAGTGACATAGTCCTTTTACAGGAAACTAAACTCGACGCAGAGGACATAAAGCTCATCAGAGCCAATTGGATAGACACAGTCAGCTCGCCAGCGGTCAAAAAGAAACGTGGGGTGGCCACGCTAGTCTCCAAAAAATCTAAGATCAGGATAGAATCACACTCCCTGGACAAAGAGGGCAGAATCCTAATTACCAACATGTCAAGGGGGGAAGAAAGGTTCCACATAGTGAATATATACGGCCCCAACACAGACGACCCAACCTTCTGGGAGGCGGTATTGGAGGCGCTAGACAAACTACCTCAAGACGAGCTCATAATCATAGCAGGAGACCTGAACATCCCTTTAGACCACACCCTGGACAGACAGTCAAGACCCCATATCATCGCACACGCTCACAAACAACACTCCAAAACATCTGCATTAGGTTCAACCTCAAAGATGCATGGAGATTGCAACACCCCTACACAAGATAGTATACCTTCTATTCCTGCCCGCACAACTCATACACAAGAATTGACTACATCTTGATTTCAGGGACCTACTCACACCTAATAGAACACTCAGAAATAGCCCCCAGACTAGTATCAGATCACTCGGCCATTAGTCTAAAACTAAGCGGGCACCACGAAGAAGACCACCCTAGAAGGTGGCGTTTTAACAAGGAAACCACCCTTAACCCAAAGCACAGAAAGGAAATCGAGGCGTCCATAGAAAAATACTTAAGCCACAACGATATCCCGGAGACCAGCACAGAGGCCCTATGGGAGGCCTTGAAGGTGACAATCTGGGGCAAACTAATAGGTATCAAGGCGAGAATAAATAAGATGACGAATAGACGTATAGACCAACTAGAAGAGGAGATTAAAAAACTAGAACTAGAACACTCACAAGACCCAAAGAACGCAACTCTCCTCAACGCTCTCACTAAAAATAAATATGAGTACAATAAAATCCTGAGTGAAAGGGCGGGGCTCTGATTCAACAAATGCAAAGCATGCAGTCTGTGTGAGGCTATCAAAGCAGGGAAACTACTCGCATCGTACCTGAAGCACAAACACAATCAGGGGACGATTGCATCGCTAACAGACGCTAGGAATAAAACTCACACGAGACACAGAGACATACTCAACACTTTCCAAGAGTTCTACGCCGACCTATACAACTCAGACCAAAACCTTAACCAGGTAGAATGCGCCCGATACCTTGCAAGCCTAAATCTCCCCAAACTCGACCCCTCAGAGGCAGCAACGCTAGGCCAGAATATCACCGACCCCGAAATTGAGAGAGCCATCTTCTCCCTTAAAAGGAATAAGGCCCCCGGTCCGGATGGCTACTCGGCTGAATTCTACAAGACGTTCCAGAGACAACTAATCCCTACTATGAAGAGGGTTTTCAATCAAATAGCGAAGTCAGGGACAGTCCCCCCTCAATGGCGGAGGCAAACCTTATAGTCATCCCCAAAGAGGGCAAGGACCATACACTTCCCAAAACTTACAGACCCATTTCCCTAATAAATGTGGACTGTAAAATCTATGCCAAGATCCTAGCGGTTAGATTTAACTCTCTCCTCCCCAAACTCGTCAGCAACGCCCAAGTCGGTTTCATGCGCAACCGTTTGGCCAGCGACAATACGCGCCTTTTCTGTCACATCCTAGAGCAAACCTCCACTAAAACAGAGCCAGCAGTGGCAATTGCCCTTGACGCAGAGAAGGCTTTTAACAAGGTCTCGTGGGCATTCCCGGAACAGTGCATGCGGGCCTTCAACCTTGGTGAGGCCTACATAAAGATGACAATGGCCCTCTACCAATCACCCTCAGCGAGCATAGTGATCAATGGGTCAATTTCGGGCTCTTTCAAATTAAAGCAGGGGACCAGACAAGGCTGCCCTCTATCGCCCTCTCTGTTCCTTTTGGCCTTGGAACCCCTGATCCAATGGATTAAAGTAAACGAAGACATCGCAGGGGTTCGAATCAAGGACTCAGTGGTAAAACTAGCTGCGTACGCAGACGGCATACTAATAGAAACCGAACAACCTAAAAAGTCGATCAAGGCCCTCATGGACACAATTACTCAGTACTCCAGCCTTTCAGGCTACAAGCGGAACAATGACAAATCTGAATGTAAACCCTTAAACATTCACTGCACCCGAGATGCACTGGGGGACTCTGGGTTGACCTGGCAGACAGGCAGCATTAAATACTTAGGCATACTGTTCGGATCGGACCTATACAACTTCCTCCGCCACAACGAAAAAGCACTACTAGAGAAGGTTAAAAAACTCTTAGAGACATGGAGCCCTAAATTTATCATGTGGTGGGGTAGAATAGAAACTATAAAAATGATGATCACCCCTATGGTCAACTATCTGTTAAGCATGCTCCCGCTCCTACTAACAGACGATTTCCACCGGAAAATCAATAACATGATCTCAAAATTCATATGGCAGGACAACAGGGCTAGGATCAGCATCAAGAAGTTGAGACTACCTAAACAACAGGGGGGCCTTAATCTTGCGGACTTCCAAACCTACCAACTAGCGTTCCTGGCAAATCAGGGCTCACAGTGGGTGTCCTCTACACAGGGTTACTCCCCAGTTTGGCTTCAGGTAGAGAGAGCCATACTAAACAATAGAAACCCCCTCACCCTGCTCACAACGAACACCTACCTTCCGCGTCAAAGCAGATTTTCAAAAACACCAAGATAGCTATGCAAAAAGTAGACAAAAAACTGGGGACCGGTATCAGGGGCTCCAAATCTGAGTCGCTATGGGCAAACAGCAGAATCAAATATAGGGGAAAGAGCCTCAACTTCGATATATGGATAGAGAAAGGCATCTCCTTCCCGCATCAATTAGACAAAGGCGAGGGCCCCATCACGTTCTCAGACCTGAAAAATAGCTTCCAACTAGAGGACATAGACCTATACAGATTTCTAAAAATCAAGACAGCCCTATCTAAGGCCAAACTACACAACACTCCACCCTCAATCTTCCAATATGTAGCGAGCATTAACAAACTAGGCCACAAAGTATCACACATTTATAAGCTACTGCGCCCAAACAACACCAAACTCAACACCAGACTGACCGGGTACTGGGACGAACAGATAAGGGGCCAGCTAAGCGAGCTGGAGTGGGGGGAAGATATGGTCCTCAGCCACACAAAATAAGATCATCCCAGTCCTAGCACAAACTAAGTTTTGTCTCCTTCATAAGTCATATTGGACCCCGGACCGCCTACATACACTAGGCATCAGAGAGCCCAACCTCTGCTGGAACTGCAATACACACAAAGGGGACTTAGCACACCTAATCTTCCACTGCCCTACACTTAAGATTTTCTGGGGAAGGGTGTTTGACTTTATAGACGAGATCTTTAAACGCAAGGCGAACAGAGACTTCATCTCATTCATCACAGCGGGTATAAGATCAGACCTGGCCTCGGAACACGAAAATAATCTTATGGACCTCCTGCTGACCTCGGCGGTCAAAACAGTCCTGAATAACTGGAAAGACTCTAGCAGAGCAACCTTCCAATCCTGGCTAAACTGGATTACTTACCTGAGAGGCGCGGACACTCTAGCGCTGCAGTACTTCCCGTGGAAGGCCTCTTCCAGAGGGATGTGGGAGACACATCCCACCTCCTCAGGGAGGTTCCTCACATCCCACAAACACCCATAATCGGCCGATCCAGTAGGCCTACCGGGAGACTTATCACCGCTCGGTCAGACCGGGTCAAGGTAGCTAAAGCGTTGGCCGTGATGTTTCCTTTGTTTTTGTGCTGTTGCCTAGCTTGAATTCAGCCGTACTCTATATCGTGTGACATACTATACTCTCTCTCTTTTTTCTCCCCTTTCTCCTTTCTTCCCACTGGTCTGTCTTCTGTCTTTTCTCCCTTACAGTACTCGCCTGAGAGTATACCAGACCTCTGAAAGTGTTTTATACGATTTTTTTGTACCACCCGTAAAATCCCAATAAAAATGTATATAATTTTTTTTAGGATTGTACCTGGAGCGTTGGGTTTCACTTACTTGACGTTCAAAGAAGGGGACATGGTCCCCGTTGCTTAAAAACCACATTTGTATACTTCAGCTGAATTGCGTTTTTCGTCTACTGAAAAAATTCTGTCCACCGTTCAAATCACGATCCTAAAGGAACGCTCTCTGACTCAGGAAAAACACATTCTCACCGTCTCGCCCGTGCTGGCTTCAGAAGCTGTCACAAAGGCGAGTGTTCCAAATTCTAAGGCTGTACATCCCCTTTGGATTCAATTGGCAAGTTCATTGACATCGGCTGATGTCAATTTTATATTTGACCCGTCTTTGCAGACACCGGAGTTCTTACAATATGAACATGTTCATCCTGCTCCGTTGTCTTTACTTCCCCTTAATCAGTACAAGTCCATCATTTACACTGACAGTTCCGCTCAACCGCCCGTTGGTTCTAAGCATGCTTATTCGGCAGCCTGTGCAATTGTGGCACGTTCAATTGTTGATGGTGATTTTTAATTCTCCTTAGTGTACACACAATCTCTTGGTGACTGCACTGCGCAATTAGCAGAGTTACATGCTTTGGTTTTAGCTCTGGAATTTGTGGACCCCGAGGTCCCCATGCTTATCATGTGCGATTCTTTTTTCTGTGTACAATCCTTTAATGACAACTTGTTCTTTTGGTCACTGAATGATTCTTGTATTCTAAAGGTAGTGCAATTAAGCATAAAACACTTTTGGTCCGGGTGGCCACTCTTTAAGGAACGTTTGCCACTCACGCATGTTATTCATATGATAGGACAGCAGCGTGTGGATGTACATGCAGTTGGAAATTCTTTGGCTGATACGGCAGGCAAATCTGCAATAGCCACATGTCCAGTAGCAGCAGTTACTATGGTATATGACTAAAATAGATTATATTCTTGCGGCTATAGCTGCGACGAAGGAGGGGACAGAGTTCCCCCAAGGTTTTCTTTCATGTTACTCATATCACTTGTCTTCTGAACAAGTCCCATTTGTAACTATTCCATCAGTTGAGGATCGGCTGATTCTCAACGAGGACTGCAGACTTTCTTTGATAATTGCCGCACATGAAGGCATGGCATCTGCCCATGCCAGAGTGACTGTGTCCTAGCGTGGGTCCGTCTAGATATCCCTGAACCCTTCTTATATATAGGATATATAGGAAGGAGCTTCTTTCGGCTTTATAACAGTTTTAAAGTGGTGTCCCCATTTTCTCTGTCGATTTTCTTTCGTCCGTCCCAGGGATGTAGTCCTCAGGTGGGGAGATGGGACACCGAGGGAAAAGAAACAACGAAAAGAAAACAAGGTTCGGGCTACCGGCCTTCTTAAATCAAAGGGGTTTGGGGGTTGTGCACACCTCTGCTAGTGCTCTAACAGTGCAGTGCCTAAGTGAGGGACTGAGTGACTAGATTGGTGTGCCACATACTCCTGGCCACCAACCCTTTAGAGAAAATAATCGTGCAACTGGCACTTGCCTGAGTCCACAACCCTCCTGGGCCGTGGTGAGGGGAAATCCAGCCTCCTTAGTCCCCTCGGAAGTACCGGTCTCAAGCGCAGTGCTCTAGGAGCGTCTATAGTGGTCCTCGGTAACCTTCTGCTCCGGGGACTCCTCCAAGGGCACCAGTGATTCCGTGTCTCTCTCTTCCCTGCTCCGGGCTCCTCGTCTTTGTTCCTTGTGGTCTTTTCGCGTCATCGCTTCTCCTCCTCTCCGTGCTCTGGACGTTCAACCACCGCGCTCTCCTCCGTTGCCTCTTTTTGACCCTCCTCGACTGCGGTCACGCTTTCACTGCATGCCTTGTGGTCTAGACTGCCTCGGTTATTTCCTGGTTGGCGTAGGTCCGCCGCCATCTTGGTTGTGTAATCGTACTCGAAGTCGGCGTACTCCTCACAGACTGCGACAATTTCTTTATTACAACAACGGTTCTGTTGGCGTGGTCTATTTCAGCAGACACGTAAATATGTCCTTTCTTGTAACATTTGTCAGCAGATTAAATCTTCTACTGTAGGAAGCCCACCATGTGAGAAGTTGGCCTGGTATATGCTGTCCACTATTTATAGTGGGCACCTTGTACCAGTTCAATAAACCCTTATTAATGATTAGGTTAAAGACAACCTTTATTGAAAGCTATCCTAGTGGTAGCTATGGAGAGCAGCCTTCAGGCTAAGTCTCCAAGGAATGTAAAGCAGCTTGGTTTACCTGATTATAACCTCCTGAATGAGCAAATGAAAGGAGAACCACACAAGAAATATATCAAATATATGTATTTATTACTTAACACTCTCTACTAACCTCTTTATGAGATTAGAGAACAAGGCACACAATATTACAGTATTAGAACGACAGTAAATAGCACAATACACAGCGGGCCCCAGGGGGAGACCGAACCATATATTAAGAAAATGGTATAACAACCACGACTTGACTAGACACAGTGCCTAGAGCACGTAGAATGACTGGGACCACAAGAAACCACCCAAGGTAGTGACACAGGGGACCCACGGGGGACGAGTGCAGTGTGAGAACACAGCTGCAAGCTCCATACAACTCTATGGGAATGTGGCGGTTGGAATTTAAAAGAATAAGGACACTTAGGAGAGGACTTTGAGCAAACCCTTTCAGACTTAGAAGGTACTAAGGCCAGCGCCCATGTGAGCACTGGAGTACTCGTGTTACCTAACCCAGGGAAGCGGGTGCATAGGTGTTAAATGGTGTCGGGAATCTTTGGCGTTTTCAATGGCGTGATGCTGCAAAGTGCTGCTGCCGTGAAGAGGAAAAGTGTCTGGTGTGATCCAAGCCTGGATCTGAGCTGAGAAGAACCTGAAAGCAGAGGGGACAGAGTCTGGGTCACTTGCCAGTGACCAGGGGCACGATAGACAAATGCCCACCAATGTCGGGTGATGAGGTGAAGCTTGACTCTGCAGCCACGGGGACCAGGAGATGTCGACAATAACCAAAGTCCGCAGGCAAGCTGTCCCATGAAGGATGTCGAATGCTGGGGGGTCAGTGTCCGGATTGAACACCAACAAACCTTGGCAACTGCAACCCACGCGGTCGGAGAAAAGATGCTTCGGGGAGGACAAGCAAGGTCCTCGGGACTCCCCAAGCAATGGAGAGTCAGAGCACGTCTGGAGCAACCAGGAAAGCCCTTTGGAAGTAAAAGTTGCCTTCACAGGGACCCACAGGCCAACAGACCAGGGATCCCAGAGGGACCTCGAGAGGAATCACAAAACACCAGCCCACGGAACACTCGTGGAGTGTAGGCCGGTAATCTTCAGTGGAATCACTGCTAGGGGTCTGGACTACAAGTAGCCCAAAGCTTCAGGGGTTGCCGGAAAGCAGATGCTTCTGCAAATGGACACGGTGGCCAGGGGTTCGGGTTGCACGGTTCCCACGAGGGATACAGGTCTCAGGTTTGCTGAGCACACTAGTCGACATCAGGGACACCTGGAAACCCACCTCCTGTGTTGCAAAAGTCTTAAGAGTCCTCAGGAGCTTCGGAGTTGCAAACCGGTCAGATGCGTCTTTGGTGCCTGCTTAGCAGGGGAGTAACTCCTTTACTCCAAGGGAGATTCTTCAGTCATCTAACGCAGTGTAGATCGTTGAAGTACTTGGTTTCTGTAGCAGAGTTTTGTCCAGGTAAATCTGAAGTACTGTAGTCAGGGGTTCCTTCTTTATACCCAAGAAAGGGGTGGGACAAACTCTGAGGATCCACCTATGGGAGAGTCTGGACAGAGGGGTGGCTACACCCAAATCCTTTGTCCACTTTCATGCCAGAGTAGGGGCTGCTAGCCCCTGCAACCGCTTTGAGCTGGACTATGCACAGGGACACCAAATGTGCCCCCAGTGCAGACATCAAGCACTCTTGGAGTGCACCCACCCAGCCCCAATACACTAAAGCCTGTCTGGGAGGTGGTCACACCTCCCTGTGACAGGAAACCTATTGTCAAGCCTTCCCCTGCGGTAGTATTGTCTAGCAGCAGGGGAGCAGACTCGTGTCTGTGACTGGCAGCATCCATCTTGTGATGCCAGGGTCGAGGAAAGCTGGTACTGGGTAGACCGGTGCCCGACATTAGTGGTTCTACCATGGAGGAATCATACCTCCCACACCAATTACTGGTGTGGAGGTATGATTCCAAGGTGTTTGACAACAAACACGACGTGTTTCTGTGCAGCCGTTTTAAAGTTAGAATTTACCGCGAGGTTAAAATGCATTTAAGAGTATATGGTTTAGGCTGCATCACTAGATAGATTCTGAAGGCTGCAGAGGGGCTGTGCTCATGCATGGGCACCCTCTAACACACAAAACCCAGCACCCTGCCTTCAGGATTGATAAGGCCTGCCATAGGGGTGACTGACAGGTTTATATGTGTAGTGATAAGGTTAGATATAGTGGGCCCGATTCACAGAACTAACTTAAGACAAAATCCTAAACTTACTACTTTTGGTATTCACAGAAGGCATTTAGTAGTAGTAAAGTTAGGATTTTGACTGAAGTCTGTCTTAAGTCTGTCCTAAGTCTGTCCTAAGTCTGTCCTAAGTCTGTCCTAAGTATGTCCTAAGTCTGTCTTAAGTCTGTCTTAAGTCTGTCTTAAGTCTGTCCTAAGTTTGTCTTAAGTTTGTCTTAAGACTGTCTTAAGTCAAACTTAAGTCAAACTTAAGACAAAATCCTAACTTTACTACTAAATGCCTTCTGTGAATACCAAAAGTAGTAGGACAGACTTAAGACAGACTTTAAGACAGACTTAAGACAAACTTAGGACAGACTTAAGACAGACTTAAGACAGACTTAAGACAACATTCTAACTTTACTACTACTAAATGCCTTCTGTGAATACCAAAAGTAGTAAGTTTAGGATTTTGTCTTAAGTTAGTTCTGTGAATCGGGGCCCAGTGAACCTATATCTAAGTAAGGGGTGCATGCACCACCTTACAAAGGCTGCAGTAGCAGACCTGTGGTGTCAGTTTGAGTGGTCTCCCAGGGGTGGCGTAATAGATGCTTCAGCCCCTGGGAGGTCTCTGGTGTACCTATGCCCTTGGTACATAGTATACCATATACTAGGGACTTATAAGGGTACCCCATAATCCAATCTGAAGTGTACCTAAAGTACATGCAATCAATTTAGAGGGAAAGCAGATAGACTGGGGTCCTGATTAGCAGAATCCCAGTCAAACTAAGTCGCAAACCAGCAAAACACCAGGAAAAAAATGGGGGTAACCATGCAGTCAGATTCCACCTTCCTACACAATTGCTCTTTGGCATTAAGATGTTTGTGCCCAACCTTGATGGTCTAGACGTTGCGGTGGCTGCCGCAATATTTGACGTAGATATCTGATCTGCACTGTAACAGGATCTACAAAAGACTTGTGACACTCTTGCAAAAGATCATTTGCCCTCGTCCACAGGGGCAGCGGTGCTGAATCCTGTTACTGGCTGGCTTCCTTGAACTGGAGATCTGGTCCAAGAGAAGGCGGATAAAAAAAAGAATTTGGTCCCTCATACCGTGCCCCAGTCCTTATATTGAAGGATATTCGTACTGTGATTTTACCTCCACTGCCTGGTTGCAAGGAGACTTGATTCCTTTCTATTGAACATGTCAAGTTACACCATGTGACCGATACTGAATAGTATGCCTAGAAGCATTCCTGGACGGGATGTTTCCCTGTGTACACTGACTTCTCCAACTGATACTCTACAACCGTAAAGTGAGGTGGGGACTTCAATCGCTTTTTTGCCATCAACTTCCATGACTTTGTCGCAAGAATATGTTTCGCCACCCGTCGAGCTTATGGTTAACATTCTAGATACTGAAAAACGTTCATCTCCTATTTCGGAGCATCCCCCATTGTTTCATCTGCGTGCTAGTGGTTATTATATGGACCAAGATAACTTTGCTTCTGATTCTTCTTCTACATCTACTTCCACTGTGGCGGAGCCTTCAACTCGTATTTGCATTTTCATCTCCTGGTTTCGAAGGACTTACCTGGTTCCTCCTCGGACATACATCTGGCTGGTGCTTACGATGGTGTTCCTCTACATGTGGATTGGTTTTGTGAGTATATTTTTCCTTTTAAACAATGGCCATTACTTGTCAGAATGCTCTGCGGTTCATCACGTAGATGGTGTTTTGGCCCCTCACACTTTGTCCCATAAAATGAAGCGGGATCAAGCTCTAGTTAATATTTCAGCATTTCCAGTCGTTGATGGTATAGTGTGGGATAAAGTACCAATCCAAGTCTACGGTCTGACAAAAACGATCCAAATACCATATGTCTTTCGTGTTTCTTTAGGAGATGTTATCTTGCCAGGGATACACTCGGACGACTGGGATGTCAATGCTGTTCATTCTCTGTTTTGAGACTTAAAATATTATACTGCTTTTGAGACGGAAGATTTGTATTTAAATTCTGCAAACTATGCTAATTTATTCTGTTTTCAACATTATGGTCATCATTTTTTACACAAGACCAACACTATCAGGCCTCCAGTTAATTATACACAATGGGAGCATTGTCCGACACCATTTCAGGGGAGTTCACAGACACAGAAAAATAAGTTTGTTTACTTTATAGGTTACAGTCGTTCTGACTCAGAATTGTATTTTTACTAATTGAATGCCCCAACTCGCATGAAATTCATGCTGACCCTTACTAAATTGGTATACTCTTCAACTTTCCTGTAGGAGAGTAGGGTCTGCTATCCTATGGTCACCCCAAATTTTTGCTTTTTTGCTTCACTGGTTTTTGACATATTGAGGCTGTGGGCCTGCCAA
Source organism: Triturus cristatus (assembly GCF_964204655.1). Taxonomy (NCBI): domain Eukaryota; kingdom Metazoa; phylum Chordata; class Amphibia; order Caudata; family Salamandridae; genus Triturus; species Triturus cristatus. The sequence continues at coordinate 309,964,315 of NC_140585.1, read as the reverse complement.
TCAGACCCCCAGCCTGCAGTTCTCTCTACTAAATTAAAACTATGCACCCTAGGTGCATAACCAATTGGAAGTGGATCACCCTGTCAGCCCCTGTACCAGTGTACACTAGGTACCCAGGGCATTGGTGTACCCAAGGCCTGCCAGGGGCTGAAGCATGTATTATGCCACCCCAGGCTTGGCCTAACAATCTGACACAACTGGTTGATCACTCAGCTGGGGTAAGTTGGTGTAATCACCTCTTACTTAGGTGTAGTATACCTATACCTAACCTTAAATGGGACACATGTTAACCTATAAGTCACTCCTATGGCAGGCCTTAACAATCCTGAAGGCAGAGTGCTTGGTTCCATGTGAGATGGTGCTCTGGCATGAGCTGAGCCTGTCTGCAGTGGTCGGAACAACTTCCTTCTACTGTTTCCAGATATCGTCATACCATATACTCTTAAGTGCATTATGAACCTCGCGGTTAAATGCTATCTTTGGTTTGGCTTTATCAAAACATGTCGAGTAAGGTGTCATACGAATTGGAATACTAACCCCTCGCCAATTCTGGCGACGGGGTTAGCATTCCACCCTTCTAGAGGGACACGACATGTACAGTACCTGAAACCCGGGTAAAATCATACATAGCCTCAGCTCCACAAAATGGATGCTGCCACCACAGACACAAGTCTGCCCTCCTGCTGCTGGGAGTCCTTCCAGCTTGGGAGGTGTGGACAAAGGGTTTCCTGCCAGGGGAGGTGCGTGCACCACCCCAGACAGGATTTTGTGTATTGGTCAGGTAGGGCTTGAAAGAAACCAGACATGCCTGTGGCTCACAAGGAGCCTCGGTGCATATGCCAGTTCAAACCGGTCCTGGGGCACACCAGTCCCGGGCCTGGAGCGAGCTGGACAAAGGATTGGGGGTGTAACCACCCCCCTTCCTGGTCCCACCCATAGGGAAGGACCTAGCAGGTAGTCCGGCCCCTAGAATCCGCTTAAAGGTAGGAGCTGTGTCCTAAGACTTCAGACATCCTGGAATCAACTTGAAACTAAGAAGAAGACGGGAACTTCGACATTCTGCTGCACAGAAGACTGAAGGAAATCTCCCCTGTGGTCAGGGAGTGACCACCTTGCTAACGCAAGCACCATCCAGCGAATCAACGTCTGCTTTGCCGCCACCTCCCGCCGGAGCCCGAGCCCAGAGCCTGACAAGACCTGGACCTCCAGACCTCTCACTGCCCGATCCACAGTCCCTGAAAAGAGGAGACCCGTGGAGGCACCGAGACACGTGGAGCCAGCCATCTTGGAAACGACGACGACAAGCTGCAAGTGCAACAACCGAGGCTCCCTCCAAGTTGTGCTTTGGGATCTGAGAAGCCCAACCCTCGAGCAGCATCTGCACCAAAGGTGAGCCCTCCAGCATCTCCACGATCTGCGTGGGGCCCTTCTGCATTTTGCCACTCGACGCGCCTAACCGGTTGCTGGCCCGCTGGCTAGTAGCCATCTTGGCGACGAACTTCACGAAATACACCGCTGGTCTAGTTGCTCCAGACTGGCCCTTGCTCCCCTCCAAAGGAGCAGTCCTTCTGACCTTGCTGGTCAGAACCATCAGCTTATTTCATCTCCTACAACAATTGCTTTTGCCAAGGTTTGTTTGCTTCGATCAAGTCGCCGACAGCGAGAGCCTGCGTGGTGTGGAAATATGGATTTTTCTGGTCAGATATGTCCCCTATCTTGGACCCCAACGGTTCTATGTGCATATTACAAGTACATGTATGTTTTCTCCAGTTCCAGTTATGAAGACGCAAACACATGTGCGTCCACCGTCAACATGTCCTCTGTCAGATCCGCCATGAATAGGCCGGATATTCCATTCCTAAGTATGAAAAGCCACCGGCTTTATATGGTTCACCTATGCCATTTTACAGTCCAGGCAAGTAGGCCCTGATTCTGTCGTCAAACTCTCCTTGCCTTCTGCCTCTGAAAACTCCAGTCTGAGCCTGCATCTGTGACCATGAACTTTGTCTCATTCCCTGCGCGGCTCACGAAGCCTGACATCAGCCTATTCTCTGCCAAGAACTGTATTTCACCTTCGAGTTATCTGCTTCACCCCTTAGCCGATGCATTCCTGTCTAGTAGTTTAAATAAACATTCTTCCAGCTACCGAGCAATGGCTCGGCTTCTCTGTCTTTATACAAGTAATTCATAGCCCTGTTACTATGGAAGATTCCTGCCCCCGCATTTAGTGTAGACACTTAGACGCTTGTACACGCACACACAGTCAGTATAGAATAGATTCTGTCCGAGAGTCCTTCTTTTGTGGATAACATAGTTCTTTAAACATAGGATGTTAGATATGATTTGGGATTAGGTTGACTTGACCCCCAGACTTTTCGTCTCCACATGTAGAGCTAAACGTCAAGTCCCCTTCACCCCTAGTTACACGTCAATCACACGTCATGCTGCTGCGCGCGCATCTATGCCAAGTATTATCTTATAGATCCACCTATATATGACATCATAACCAATTATGTTCCTTTTTACTCCTTATTACACCCATTTTCGGTTACGCATATGAATCGTCATTTTCCTTATCAATTGTTACGCCTACTGCATTCGCTTCATTGTAATGTATGTACTATAAAAGTCATTTCTTGTCAATAAAGTATGTACTTCACTTCCTGAACCTCCGTGGTGATGGAACTTGGAGCAACCGATTATAATCGATCATTGGAATAAAGCCCATTCCGAACCTCTAATACCACGGATTCTGCCTCTCATTTTACTGAGCTATTTTATTATGTTTCCGTATCAAATTAAGTCCCGGTAATGAATTTTATTTACCACATGAATGGCGCCCGAACAGGGACACTTTCTCATCTCACGCGCCGGCGGTGAGTTGCAGGCCCGGTCTCCTGCCACAGCTGGACGGACAATAACGCGTACCAGCAGGATTTCCTGTATCTCCCTCCGGTCAAGCGGGGGCGACTGAGGCTGCGATCAACACCCAGACGAGGCGGTGAGAAGTGCGAAGTATCCCGACCAGAGCCTAGCTGAGAGAGCAAGATCCGAGGTATACAGAGGCCCACCAGTTCGAAGTCAAGTCCAGTTTCCAACGAGTCGAGTCGAGTCCAGTCCGGTCCAAGTTCAGTCTCCGAGGCCTTCCGTTTCCGAAGCTACCCGGTGAGTACCATTACTGGGGAGGCATTTCTGACGTGCACATAGGTTGTGCCGGTCAAGACGGGTTTGGGTACACAAATCCGGTCTGCACTGTTTTAGCAGTGTATATGTACTGTTTAGCAGTATATCAAGTATTCCGAAGTATCTAGTTATTGTCGAAGAATTATGCTTGGTGATTAGTTATGCAGACGATCATCATTGTTGGTTATTTTAAAGGTTAAAAAATGTTTAATGTTTAATGTGTTAAACGTCCTGCATATTGTGGTATGAATGGTTGTTCATTATTGTGCTTTTGTACTAAGTGTGTTCAAGATTAAGTATCAGATCAGTTCTCAATATGCCGCTCTTTTCAAAATTAAGACAGATCACAACAAGAAAAGGGGTACTCGAAGAAGCCGTTCCTATTCCTCCTAGGGACACTCCAGGGTACTTCATGTATCATAAACATGGCTTAGACGCTATATTATTTCTTGATTTATGGGTAGACTACACCAAGGAATTACCAGAAAGTCAGAGGTGGCCCACAGCGGGAACCTGGGATGCAGAGTGCATCATGAAAGTAGAAGAAGAGTTATGGAAAAGGAAAGTCAGACAGTCACAGAAAGATGCCGTTGAGTTATGGCGTAAAGAATCTCATAGACGTACAGAAAAAGCACGTAGACAGGAGGAGAAGAGTAAAGAGAATTCCAATAAAGTTCGAGAAAATCTATTAATTGAGGAAGGTATCCGAGTGAAATCAGAACAAGTAGACAGACAAAGAAATGCCCTTATGAATGGTATGTATCCCCTTCTGGCCGAAGGATTACCTAAAGCTACTCCAGAAACACCGAAAGACTTGCCGCCCCCATTATTTCCAATAAAGGTACATCCTAAGGGGCATCCTAGAACCGCAGAAGATGTTTTTCTTTCCTCATATTTAGATGACGCAGCTCCCGAGTATGCTAATTCCGCCCCACATAGACCGCCTATCAGGGAGGTTCAACGCCAAGACCCAGTACCCGTATCCCTACAGCAACAGATCGTGTCACAAGTTCCGGCAAGCACATCTGTTTCTACATCTGTTCCTACAGCTGCTTCTATAGCTGTGTCCACACCTATAGTTGCTGTGTCACGTTCAACGAATCCTTTCACACCCGACACCCCAGATGGGGCTACGGGAGGTGCTAGTAACATTTTTTCTACGCCACCCAGAATAAATAAACTTACTTTTCAAGAGCCAGCACATTCACGTACCCCCAAACTCATAAATGCCCGTACGCTTAAGGAACTTCTTATAGATTGCAGATATGACCCTGTGCCCGGCAAAGAGGACGAAATGATCATGGCATCATTGCGTATCAGACGAGCCGCAGTGTACTTAGGGAAGTTACCAGGAATGACTGCGCATCTAGATAAAATATACCATTTTGTCCAAACAGGGCGAGATCCAGAATGTATTAACAGAGCTATGGAATACCAGAAAGTGGAGATACAGGGGGAACTGTTACGTTTCCTCATAAATTGTGTGATTAGAAATGAAGACCGACCGGGGGTAGACCCGGAAGCAATGCAAATTCTTACCAGATGGAGCCAGAATATATCAGAAGGTAGACATGATAAACAAAATTGTATAATAGCCATGTGCCGAAAGATCCGTAAAGAAATAGAACGCCTACACGAAGAAAGATTAGCGGTAGACGAGTTCGAACAAAACGAGGAGGAAGGGTCAGGACTGCCCGCAGGACAGTCAGACACCATAGCCTATGTAGGTAAAGGAAGATCTTGTAATAGTAATAGATGTCCTATTGACCCGATACGTCCGATATGTCCAGATAATAACAGGAATTTCCAAATACCTATAATTAACATCAGGTCTAACGAGCATTCGTTCCAAGCCGCCGACAAACTACTCCGCGAACGAAGGGGTTATCATTTCCTCGATTCTATGGATGAACAAGATTTAGCTAGGGCAGCTGTCCATTGGGTGGACAGTCCCGGAAAATATAGTGATGATACAGTAGCACGCGCATTTTTGAATCTCACCCCAGATGAACAGCGGTTAGCTGGGATTTATATGATTCAACAACTCATTATACTATATCAGAGTCAGCATTCGGACCCTGGTCCCTTACCTGACATATTGACTGAATTGCTTATGAATAGATGGAGAGGTTCAGGTACTAAATTAATTAAAGAAATTCTAGAATCAAGAAAGCAGTATATTCTTTTTGTATGTTCAGACCGTGTCTCATTGCCCATCAAGGAAAGAACCACGTATTACATGGATAGACAGAATCCCTTACGAGAAGTGCACCCAATAAAGGGCGAGGACAACGAGTTTAAGCGCGTATTTGTATATACGCCCATATCGAAAATAGAATTGTTAGAAATGAAGAAAGTGGTACCAAGTCATGACAAGGATCCAGCGGGTTTCCACCGAGAAATTAAAGACATGTTACTCATGGGAGAGTATACCTACCCCGACATTATGACAATATTAAAGGTATTGATGCCTGCTGGCATTTATGAAAAACTCAGGGAAAAAGAGTGGGAGGTAGGAGACCAAAAGATAGAATGGTCAGTATTAGAAGCAGAAGAAAAGGCCCGAACTGCAGGAGCAGGACTTGGGGATAAAACTAAAGCACTACCAGGTTTATTAGTACAGGTACTGCCACGTTTATTAACTACGAAAAAGGAAGATTGGGGTACAATTTCAGCCTGTAAGCAGAAGCAAGATGAAGACACTAGTGATTACTATGCCCGATTTGAAAAATGTTTTGGTATAAATAGTGGCCTAAAAGCAAGTAGCGAATCATACCCACATCTGTTCGTAACAAAATTAGTAGAAAATGCCCTGCCCCAAGTAAAGAATAGAGTATTAAAATTCGAGAGTACCTGGCAAGGTAACACTCCATCACAAATGTTACAAATGTTACAATACCATCACAATAGAATTAGAGAAGAACAAGAACATGAACACAGACGCATGAAAGACACGAAAATGAAAATGCTAGTTTCTCAGACAGTTCCAGCTGAAGGACATAAAAAGGGTATGACACATTCCGGTGATTCAGCAGCACCTGTAAAAGGGACATGCAATTATTGTAAAAAGCCAGGTCATTACGTACACGATTGTCCAGTTTTGAAACATAATATCGCCATAGGTAAAACACAAGAAAGACCACGGCCACCTAGACAGGACCAGAATGAACAAGGAGCTCCGCAGCATGCACAGTCCATGCCAGCTTCACAACAGTCTATACAGTTTGTGCCAGCTGCACCAGCGCTGCCTGTTGCTGCCACACAAACCACGACACGACAACTGTACCAGACCGCACAGTACGACTATCCTGATTATCAACGATATGCATGAACCAGCCTAGAGAGGGAAGTTGACTTACCCCTTATCGAGATTCCTGTAGATCAAGAAGGACCTTATGTACATAGTGAATTATTAGGCCAAGACAGAAAATTTTTACTCGATACAGGGGCAAGTCGAACAACCATAAAACGTAGTGAAGTTCCAGGGGCACCCCTCTCAGGCTCTCAGAATATTTCCCTTGGTTTTTCAGGAAAACCTATTGTTAATGACGTATCACAGCCTCTCCCACTTACGATAGGACCTTTGACCCGAACTACAGATTTATTACTTACTAAATCATGTCCAGAAAATCTGTTAGGAATAAAAACACTGAAAGCTCTAGGAGCTATAATATGTTGTTCTCCGGAAGGAGTAAGGTTGTTTTTACGTGATTTTAAAGGTCATTATGTGTCTAGAGACATGGATCCCCGATTGCAGACTTTACCTACACATTTATGGGCACAAGGCCCTACTGATGTTGGTTGTATGAATATTACACCATATCGAGTCACACTAAAGGCAGGAGTGGTACTACCACGAATGCGACAATACAAGTTACCACCAGATGCTGTAGTGGCTTTACTGCAAATCATTGACGAACTCATTGCCCAAGGAGTGGTTGTAGAAACCGACTCCAATATATGTAATTCACCGATAATTCCGATTCTCAAACGAACAGATCCGAAGGCCCCGCCAGTATATCGATTGGTTATTGATCTGCGCGAATTAAACAAATGCATTGTGCCACAATTTCCTGTGGTCCCAGATATCTCGTCATTACTGACAGCTATTGATTCCGAAGCGACATTCTTTACTGTAATCGATCTCAAGAATGCCTTTTTCAGCGTCCCAATAGATCCGGAAAGCCAATATTTGTTCGGATTTAGTTTAAATGGACGTAGCTTTAAATTCTCACGCGCACCTCAAGGATTTACAGAAAGCCCCAGCATCTATAGCCAAGCACTGAAACGAGAACTCGACAATATCCACATGCCAGTTAACACTGCTCTGCTTCAATACGTCGATGATCTGTTGATCACCGCGAGAAGTGAACCGGAATGTGAAAAAGCATCACTGACAGTTTTACAATTTCTAGCCGAAAAGGGGCACAAGGTGTCCCCTTCTAAGCTGCAATTCTGTGTCCAGCGAGTTATTTATCTTGGACACTCGCTGTCCAAGGAGGGAAGGCAGCTTACACCCGACCGCATTCAGTTAATAGCTAACATGCCAATACCCAAGACACAAAAGGAGGTGCGGGCTTTCATAGGCCTCACTTCATATTGCAGGCAGTGGATCCCTCAATATGCATTTCTAGCAAAACCACTCATTCAGTTGACAACACAGGAGGCAGCCACATCGACTGTCCTCCCTTGGACTCAGGAACATACACAAGCTTTTGAAAGCCTAAAGAAAGCTTTATGTCAAGCACCTGTTTTAGCAACGCCATGTTACAGAAAACAGTTTACACTCTTTGTTACAGAACGCGAAGGTACTGCCTTGTCAGTACTCACACAGGAACAAGCAGGAGCACACAAACCATGTGCTTATTTTTCTAGTACATTAGATCCCGTAGCTCAGGCTTTGCCTGCATGCCTAAAATCAGTGGCAGCGACAGCTTTAGCAATCAGACAAAGCGATGCCATAGTGTTAGGACATCCATTGACAGTTCAAGTACCACATGCAGTAGAGGTTCTTGTAAATAGAACGCAAACACAACACTTGACTATAGCGCGACTTACAGGGTACGAACTTACATTGTTTCAGCCACACATAGAAATCAGACGCTGTAACACATTGAATCCTGCCACACTTTTGCCAGTAACCGGAACAGACCCACTAGCCCATGACTGTATTGAAGTTATTACAATAACGACGAAACCTAGACAAGACTTAACCGATGTCCCATTGTCAGACCCAGACCTGACATTGTATGTAGATGGTTCATGTATGAGAACAAATACAGGAGAGTTGGTGGCTGCTTACGCAGTCACAACAGATACTGAAGTCATTGAAACTAATCATATAAATACTTTGTCAGCTCAAGCCGCAGAGCTTATTGCTCTGACACAAGCCTGTATTCAAGCCACAAATAAAAAAGTCAACATATACACTGATTCACGTTATGCATTCGGAGTTGTACATGACTTCGGCGTGCTATGGCGAGAGAGAGGTTATTTAACTTCCCACGGTGCCCACATTCAGCACGGACCCCTCATTCATGCCTTATTAGATGCAATACATCTACCTACTGCAATATCAATTATGAAATGTAAGGCTCATACGAAGGTTACTGATATCATTTCTCAAGGCAATGATCTAGCCGACAGAACAGCTAAACAGACTGCTCAAACCCAAACATCCGACATGACAAAGACAATAGTCCCGATGCCGACACATTGTATGACAGTTAAAGATCCTACCCTTGACGTAATTGACATACAGACACATGCTACACCAGACGAAATAAAGAAATGGACTGAATTAGGAGGGATCCAAACGGACCAAGGATGGATGATGAAGGAAAAGTCTGTGTGGTTCCTTCCTGATTCAATGGTCCAAGTTATAGTTAACACTATACATAGTCCAGCACATCTAGGAGAAAAAGCTATGCTAGACAGCATTCAACACATTTGGTTCAATAAACATTTACGAGCAGCAGCCAAACAAAAGGTCCGTACCTGTATGATCTGTTGCCAGTTCAACCCAGGAAAAAGTGTTCCCGTAGAACAAGGTGGATTTCATCCTCCTAATCACCCTTTTGAAGTACTCCAGATGGATTATATCCAGATGGAACGATGTCGAGGATTCAAATATGTTCTCGTAGTTGTCTGCGCTCTGTCCCGCTGGACGGAGGCATACCCGGTTTCAGATTACACTGCCCCGACTACTGCCAAACAGTTAGTTCGAGAATTCTTCCCACGATACGGTTTACCACGTGTTGTTCACTCAGATAACGGCCAGCCGTTCTCATCCGAATTAATGAAACATGTTTCACTTCTGTTAGGTTATCAGTGGAAATTTCACTGTGTCCGACACCCCGAAGCAGCAGGTCTCGTAGAAAGACATAATCAGATACTGAAAATCAGATTGTCCAAAATATGCAGAGAGAAAGGTGTCGACTGGGTAGTAGCGTTACCAGTTGCACTCTTCTACATGAGAATGGTAGCACACTCTCGAACAGGGCTATCCCCGTATGAGGTGATCTTCGGCAGACCACCAAATATGTGGGGGACGCCTATACCACGCAAAATAACTGATATTGACTGTAATATGCTGACAGATTACTTGGCTTCCTTGATGTCTGCACTACAATCTTGTCGTTCACAGGTAGCTGCAGCCTTTCCCGACAACACTGAGGTGAAACCCCATGACGTAGTTCCGGGGGACCTTGTGCTTGTGAGAAATTTCGACCGAAAGACTCAGCTGGAGCCCAGGTGGAAGACACCCCAGCTGGTCCTGCTGACCACAAGGACAGCCGTGAAGATTGAAGGCAGGAAAGGATGGATTCATTCAAGTCATATCAAGAAATTTCATGGACTTCCTGCAGATCTAAATAGCCCACCTCGTGTGTCTTCACCAATTGACTCAAAACTACCTCTGGCTGAGGCCGACAGTAAAGAACTCTATAAACTAAAATTAAGGCCTAGGCCGTCGGACGATTTGATTGTTTAAGTCCTCTCCTAGGTGAAGCGGTTGAATCTGTCTCCGACATGTATCGCCTAGACCTGAATCATGGACAGTCGCGAAAAATGATGAAACGACAGGCGTATTGTAAATCACTGCGTAGCCATTGCATAGTGACATTATTAATCTTGTTTTTCTTAAGTCTTTTAATAATTACTGCAAGTATATTGTTGCACATATATTACCCTATTGCCAGAAACGTTTACAATGTTACTGCTGAACATTCTTTTAGTGACTTACCCCCGCATGAATTGTCTTATAGACTTGCGCTGCGCAATAACACTTTCATTAGTATGTTACATCATTCCCATCAGACTAGTAATGCAACTAATTGTTGGGTGTGTGGCCGGCTCCCTCCCTATCAGAATTATGAAGGAGTCCTGCCTTTCTTTCCACATCCGTTTACACATAATGGCTCCTGTGGAGCATGGTTTAGTTTAATCAATTCCATAGACTCAGATACAGCCGTTTACCAAGACCAGTGGGTATGGGGAAATCTGAACCTGGTTTTATTCAAAGTCTGTTACCCTGACAAGGAGGGTCGCCCCAAAGGAACAGGAACTGATCTAGAAAATGAAGTATATGGATTAGGTAACTTTACTCCTAATCTCATGGTTCTAAATGTCGAATCCGAAGTTGAACTAGTTTTACCAACCATGTCAGTATTCCCAGCGAAAGGTGAATTGTGTGTAAGAAAAGTTGGTTCCATACATATGGGCCATAGTAAATGCACTACTACAGTAGAATTCAGTGATCAAGGCAAATCTTCATTTAGAGCTTATCGCCACTCCTACTTTATATGTGGTCAGACTGCATATATGCGTCTACCTCTAGATTGGGATGGTACCTGCTACATTGCATTCCTTTTGCCACCTGTTTTCCTAGCTCCTCCTGATTATTATAGAAATATTCATTTAGTACACAACAGAGAGCGGAGAGATCTCCCAATTGTCGATTACACTGAAACAGCATGGGAAAAATACACAGATTTCAATAAAGGCATCTTTCCCTATATAGGTACTGTTACTAATAGTAAGCTGATACGTAGATTAACTAGAACCCTTGAAGCGGTAGTGAATGAAACTATTTCCGCCTTAGGCAATTTAACAGAAGAGCAGTCTGCTATGCGGATTGTTGTGCTTCAAAATCGTCTTGTCCTTGACGTCATCCTGGCTGATAGGGGCGGAGCTTGTAGGGTCATCTGATCAAGCTACTGCGTATTCATACCAGAAAATTCGCCATCTGTATATAAAGCTATAACTCGCCTTCATAAGATTGTAAGCCAGATACACCAGAACCCAGGCACTTGGACTTGGTCCGGTTGGTTTTGGAGTGTGATATCAGCCTGGGGATGGAGAGTTCTATCCTTCCTAGGTATTGGCCTTCTCATACTATTCAGTTGCTGTCTATGTCTACAATGTGGACCAGCGATCTGTGGCCTGTGTGCCACATCGTGTATTCCACCACCAAGATTTTATTTGTCACGGAAGAAGAAAGAAGAACAAATGATGTTATATGAACAGATCAATGGATTAATGAGGATTGATATCTCTTGACGGGCAAGTAGGGGACAAGGAGGGAATGTGGAAATATGGATTTTTCTGGTCAGATATGTCCCCTATCTTGGACCCCAACGGTTCTATGTGCATATTACAAGTACATGTATGTTTTCTCCAGTTCCAGTTATGAAGACGCAAACACATGTGCGTCCACCGTCAACATGTCCTCTGTCAGATCCGCCATGAATAGGCCGGATATTCCATTCCTAAGTATGAAAAGCCACCGGCTTTATATGGTTCACCTATGCCATTTTACAGTCCAGGCAAGTAGGCCCTGATTCTGTCGTCAAACTCTCCTTGCCTTCTGCCTCTGAAAACTCCAGTCTGAGCCTGCATCTGTGACCATGAACTTTGTCTCATTCCCTGCGCGGCTCACGAAGCCTGACATCAGCCTATTCTCTGCCAAGAACTGTATTTCACCTTCGAGTTATCTGCTTCACCCCTTAGCCGATGCATTCCTGTCTAGTAGTTTAAATAAACATTCTTCCAGCTACCGAGCAATGGCTCGGCTTCTCTGTCTTTATACAAGTAATTCATAGCCCTGTTACTATGGAAGATTCCTGCCCCCGCATTTAGTGTAGACACTTAGACGCTTGTACACGCACACACAGTCAGTATAGAATAGATTCTGTCCGAGAGTCCTTCTTTTGTGGATAACATAGTTCTTTAAACATAGGATGTTAGATATGATTTGGGATTAGGTTGACTTGACCCCCAAACTTTTCGTCTCCACATGTAGAGCTAAACGTCAAGTCCCCTTCACCCCTAGTTACACGTCAATCACACGTTATGCTGCTGCGCGCGCATCTATGCCAAGTATTATCTTATAGATCCACCTATATATGACATCATAACCAATTATGTTCCTTTTTACTCCTTATTACACCCATTTTCGGTTACGCATATGAATCGTCATTTTCCTTATCAATTGTTACGCCTACTGCATTCGCTTCATTGTAATGTATGTACTATAAAAGTCATTTCTTGTCAATAAAGTATGTACTTCACTTCCTGAACCTCCGTGGTGATGGAACTTGGAGCAACCGATTATAATCGATCATTGGAATAAAGCCCATTCCGAACCTCTAATACCACGGATTCTGCCTCTCATTTTACTGAGCTATTTTATTATGTTTCCGTATCAAATTAAGTCCCGGTAATGAATTTTATTTACCACAGTGGGACAGCTCGTGAACCGACTCCTGGACGTCGTCGACCTCCAGGGACCACGTGGCTGCAGAGACAAGCTACACCTTTCTTCCTGTTTGCACCCGACATTGCCTTGTACCCACCTGGTGCCACGCTGGTCACTGGCTAGTGACTGTGAACACTGTCCCCTCTGCTTACAGGTCTTCAACATCTCCGATCCACTCTTGGATCCACCGCATCTCCTCCGGACCGACCGCCTGCAGCATCTTTGTCTTCAGGCTCCACGGCACAGATAGAAGAAACCCGACGCACTTCAAGGCCTATGCACCCGCTTCCTGTGGGTGAGGTAAAGCTGGCACTCCTGTGCCCAAGTGTAGTATTACATCTCTAGTGCCTGTGTTCCAAATCTTGAATTCCTAGTCCATCCGGAAGATCCTCTTTGCAGTAACTTTGTACTTTTTACGCACCCATTGAAACCTATGGGAGCACGCGTGTGACTATTTGCTCTGCACACGCCACCCGTGGACCTCCTGGTCACTAACTGAAGTTAGCTCCTTGTAGGCCCAGCGATTCTAGAGGCCCTAGGCCTTTTCCCTTTTCTGTTCGTGGTACTTATACCACTATTTTAGTATATGGTTTGAGCGGCCACCAGGGCCTATCCATATAAAGTGCAGCTTCTGTGTATTCTACTGTAATCTTGTTTGACGATTTGTGCTCCTGTGCTCATAAAGAGACTAGGGGATACTTTGAGAAATAAATACATATATATTTTGAATATATATCTGTGTGGTGTCCTTTCATTGGTATAAAAGGGGGTTGCATTTGGTGAAACAGCTGGCTTAACACGCTTCACGAGTTTAGCCTCAAAGACTGCTTAGCCTACGCTACCACTAGGGCAGCTAGTCCGAAAAGGTTGACTTACAACCACACCATAAGGGTTGCTTGGCATGGTACACGGTGATCACTTTAACTAGCGAGCATCATATACCAGGCCAACTTCTCACATTGGTGAGCAGCGGTTGGATTTGAGCTTGCTGTGTTTTACCATTGTAATCTCTTGGTTACCAATTGAAAGATCACATAGGTACCTGTAGGTACATATAAAACAAGATTAGATATACATAAGTTCTACTGAACTTAGTTGTTGTAGAGCAAAGGGAGTAGCACACCCTGACTACAACTACTAGATAGGTTTAGTAGGTAAACCCAAGTGTAGGTAGATTGCAACACATCCACCCACACTTAAGAGCAATGGCTGGGGCAGAGGGGTCCAATGTACCTACCTCTGTTGAGAGTGACCCCCAGAGGGCACCATCCATCTTTGCTACCCTTAACCAGAATGAGCTCAGGCATTTGGCAACTCTTAGAGGCCTTAAACAGCCCAAGAACCCTACCTCTGCTGAGCTCAGAGAAATCTTGCAAAATGATGAAAATCAGAGAGAGCTCAAGAGAGCTTCCCAGTTAGCCCCCTTAGGGTCAGGAACAGGAGGCCCCCCTTCTGAAGATGCTACAGAAGTACCCCTTTCCAATAGCCATCCCTTAGATGAGAATCATACTACAGAGGAGGAACGTGGGGAGGATACAGAGAGTAGTGATGATGAAGGGAGAACTAGCCCAGTGCCAAGTGTTATACTTGGCCCAGCTAAACTAAGGCTATTGGGGACTGACAATGGGATCATCCCATTGGATCTCCCCAGTGGACTTAACCAGGGGCTTGGGAGGCAAAGGAATCGCTCAGGTGACTCTAATGCTTCTCATGCCTCTAGAGGCTCTCAAGGTCACTCCAGGAAAAGGATGACCACCCCTCAGAGGAGGGAACACGAGGCCAGAATGCAGGAAGCCCAGCTGAGGATCAGGAAGCAGGAGCTAGAAGTAGCCCTGATGGAAGAGAAACTGAGTAAGGCTAGGCAACGTAGAGAGAGTGGGTCTATACCCACTGGTGGCAGCATTGTCCCTAAGGACAAAGATAGGGTCTTTGATAATAGGAACCTGTCTAAGGTTGTGCCCCCCTACAAAAGTGGGGATGATATCCACAAATGGATAACTGCTCTTGAGAGAGCCTGCAAAGTACAGCAGGTTCCTGAAGACCAGTGGGCTTCAATCCTCTGGCTCTCCTTTGAAGGAAGAGGCAGAGACAGACTCCTCACTGTTAGAGAAGAGGATGTCTTAAATTACAGAGTCCTGAAGAGTGTTCTAGTTGATGGGTTAGGCTTAACCACTGAACAGTACAGGTTAATGTTCAGAGACACCCAGAAGACACAGACTCAGGACTGGTCTGAATGTGTTGAATGTGCCACTAAGGCTTTGGAGGGTTGGTTGCTGGGAAGTAAGGTATCTGATTTTACAGTATTGTATAATTTGATGATGAGAGAACAGATTTTAAATAACTGTCAAAACCAGCAACTGCATCAACACTTGGTTGACTCTGATCTGACCTCTCCCCAAGAATTGGGAAAGAAGGCAGACAAATGGGTCAGAACCAGGGTTAAGCAAAAGAACCAGAACCAGGGCCAAGGGGGTGATCAGAAGAAAACAGACCAAAAGGGTGGAGATCAGAAATCTAAAGACCAGAAGTCTTCAACAGGGCCCCAAACTACTGCTAAGGAGGGTGGGTCCCAACAACAATCCAAGGGAAAGAAGAAAGAAGGTCAAAAGAAACCCTGGTGCAATCATTGCAAGAATACAACTCACTGGACTAGTGATTGTAAGAAGGGTGGAGCCCCCAACACTGTTGCCCCTAAGGCACCTGCTCCCAGTACTATTGTTAGCAGTGTTGGTCCCCAGACAAAGGGTGTAGTGGGAATCACTATGGGAACTGAAGGAGATTCTGACTTAGACAGAACCCTGACACAGGCAGTCTTGATCTGTGATGGGGACATTGATTTGTCCCTGACTGTGAGCCCCAGTAACCTGGGCAAGTACAGACAGACTCCTTTAATAAACGAAAAAAGGGCTCAAGCCTACAGGGACACATGTGCCAGTGTCACTATGGTGACACCAGGCTTTGTGGACCCTGGACAGTACATACCAGGTGAGAACTACCTGGTGACCAATGCCAGCAATGCCACTACTTCACATAGTGTGGCAGTTGTTAACTTCTCATGGGGAGGGGTAACTGGCCTCAAAAGAGTTGTGGTTAGTGCAGACCTCCCAGTAGAATGTTTGTTGGGCAATGACCTAGAGAGTTCTCTATGGTCAGAAGTGGAGTACAGGACTCATGCAGAGATGTTAGGTATATCATCACATGTCCTTGCTGTGACCAGGTCACAGGCCAAAAAGTGCCTCACTGAACCTCAGGTCTTGGATCCTGGAACAATGGACCAAGCACCTACCAAGAAGAAGAACAGGAGGGTCAAGGCTGTGCCTTCCCCCCTGCCTCAGAGTGATGATCAGCCTTCCCAGGAAGCTGATCTAGAGGACCCTGAAGGAACTGTCCCTGAAGAGCTTGAACCTGATCAGGTTGAGTTTCTGGGGACAGGGGGACTTTCAAGGGCTGACTTGTGGCAGGCTCAGTTATCCTGTCCCTCTCTTGAACCCCTCAGACAGCTGGCTGCTGCTGAGGCTGCTGGGAATGCTCAAGGTACCCATAAAGTGTATTGGGATGAAGGGCTCCTTTATTCAGAGGCTAGAGACCCCAAGCCTGGTGCTACCAGGAGGTTGGTTATACCTCTGCAATTTAGGGGCTTCCTTCTTACCTTGGCCCATGATATTCCTTTAGCAGGACACTTAGGCCAGAATAAGACTTGGGACAGGCTTGTCCCTCACTTTCACTGGCCTCACATGAATGAAGATACAAAGGAGTTTTGTCGCTCCTGTGTGACCTGCCAAGCCAGTGGCAAATCAGGTGGCACAACAAAGGCCCCCCTAATACCACTACCTGTGGTGGGGGTCCCCTTTGAAAGAGTGGGAATAGATATAGTGGGTCCCATGGATCCTCCCACTGCATCTGGGCACAGATTTATACTGGTGGTAGTGGATCATGCCACCAGGTATCCAGAGGCAATTCCCCTTAGGACCACTACAGCACCTGTTGTGGCCAGGGCCCTGCTGGGAGTATTCTCCAGAGTGGGGTTTCCTAAGGAGGTAGTTTCTGACAGAGGTACCAACTTCATGTCAGGATACTTGACAGCTATGTGGAAGGAATGTGGTGTCAACTACAAGTTCACCACTCCTTATCACCCACAATGCAATGGGCTTGTTGAGAGATTCAACAAGACCCTAAAGGGTATGATCAAAGGATTACCTGAAAAGCTCAGGCAAAGATGGGACATCCTTCTACCCTGCCTTCTGTTTGCTTACAGAGAGGTCCCACAAAAAGGAGTTGGCTACAGCCCCTTTGAACTGTTGTTTGGGCACCCTGTAAGAGGCCCACTGTGTTTAGTGAAGGAAGGATGGGAGTTACCTCTCAAAAAGCCTAAGCAAGACATAGTGGACTATGTACTTGGTCTCCGCTCCAGGATGGCTGAGTATATGGAGAAGGCATCCAAAAACCTTGAGGCAAGCCAGGCCTTACAGAAAGCTTGGCATGACCAAAAGGCTGTCTTGGTTGAGTTTCAGCCAGGACAGAAGGTATGGGTGTTGGAGCCAGTGGCCCCAGCAGCACTCCAAGACAAATGGTCTGGACCCCATACAATCCTGGAAAAGAAGGGAGAGGTCACCTACTTGGTGGACCTAGGAACTCCCAGGAGTCCCCACAGGGTACTCCATGTTAACAGGCTTAAAGCATATGTTGACAGGGCAGACATGGGCTTGCTCATGGCTACAGATGAGGGACAGGAGGAAGAGAGTGACCCTCTCCCAGACCTGTTGTCTCAGAACCCTGAAGATGGCTCAGTTGAAGGAGTGACCCTTGGAGGCAACCTCACTGCCCATCAGCAGACTGAATGTAGACAGGTTCTACAATCATTTTCACATATGTTTTCCTTGATACCTAGTCAAACTGACTGGTGTACCCATGTGGTGGACACTGGTGACAGTCTGCCTGTAAAGAACAAGCTTTACAGACAACCTGACCACGTCAGGGACTGTATAAAGGCTGAGGTACATAAAATGCTGGAATTAGGTGTCATTGAACCCTCAGAGAGCCCCTGGGCTAGCCCAGTGGTTCTGGTCCCCAAACCTTACACCAAAGATGGCAAGAGAGAGATGAGGTTCTGTGTGGATTACAGAGGACTCAATGCTGTCACCAGGACAGATGCACACCCTATTCCAAGGGCAGATGAGCTCATAGACAAACTAGCTTCTGCAAAGTTTTTGAGCACATTTGACTTGACAGCTGGCTATTGGCAAATCAGATTAGCTGAGGAGTCTAAGGCCAAAACAGCATTCTCAACCCCAGGTGGGCACTACCAGTTTGTGGTGATGCCCTTTGGTCTGAAGAATGCACCTGCCACCTTCCAAAGGCTGGTGAACCAAGTCCTTACTGGGTTGGATGACTTTTGCGCAGCATATCTTGATGACATTGCTGTCTTTAGCTCCACCTGGGAGGATCACCTGATCCACCTGAAGAAGGCTCTTGAGGCTCTGCAAAGGGCAGGCCTCACTATCAAGGCCACTAAGTGCCAGATAGGGCAGAGTAAGGTTTATATTTGGGCCACCTTGTAGGTGGAGGCCAAGTACAACCACTGGAGAGTAAGATACAATCCATCAAGGACTGGTCTCCTCCAACCACCCAGACTCAAGTTCAAGCTTTCTTGGGCTTGACTGGGTACTACAGGAAGTTTGTTAAGAACTATGGGTCCATTGTGACTCCTCTTAATGATCTGACATCCAAGAAGATGCCCAAAAAGGTTCAGTGGACAGTAAGCTGTCAAAAGGCATTTGATGACCTGAAGGAGGCCATGTGCTCTGCACCTATCCTGAAAAGTCCTGACTACTCCAAAGAGTTTATTGTCCAAACAGATGCTTCTGAGTTGGGTGTGGGAGCTGTGCTGTCACAACTTAATGTAGATGGTCAAGACCAACCCATTGCTTTTATTAGCAGAAGGTTGACCCCCAGAGAGAAGAATTGGTCAGCTATTGAGAGGGAGGCCTTTGCTGTGGTGTGGGCCCTGAAGAAGCTGAGGCCATACTTATTTGGTACTCACTTCAAGATTCAGACCGACCATAAGCCCCTCTTGTGGCTAAATCAGATGAAGGGTGAAAACCCCAAACTGCTTAGGTGGTCCATTTCCCTACAGGGGATGGACTTTACGGTGGAGCACCGGCCAGGTACTGACCATGGGAATGCAGATGGTCTCTCCAGGTACTTCCACTTAGGACATGAAGACGAGACTGGTCAAGGCTAGTTTAATGTCCCAGCGTTTGGGGGGGGGGGTTGTGTAGGAGAGTAGGGTCTGCTATCCTATGGTCACCCCAAATTTTTGCTTTTTTGCTTCACTGGTTTTTGACATATTGAGGCTGTGGGCCTGCCAATCAGACCCCCAGCCTGCAGTTCTCTCTACTAAATTAAAACTATGCACCCTAGGTGCATAACCAATTGGAAGTGGATCACCCTGTCAGCCCCTGTACCAGTGTACACTAGGTACCCAGGGCATTGGTGTACCCAAGGCCTGCCAGGGGCTGAAGCATGTATTATGCCACCCCAGGCTTGGCCTAACAATCTGACACAACTGGTTGATCACTCAGCTGGGGTAAGTTGGTGTAATCACCTCTTACTTAGGTGTAGTATACCTATACCTAACCTTAAATGGGACACATGTTAACCTATAAGTCACTCCTATGGCAGGCCTTAACAATCCTGAAGGCAGAGTGCTTGGTTCCATGTGAGATGGTGCTCTGGCATGAGCTGAGCCTGTCTGCAGTGGTCGGAACAACTTCCTTCTACTGTTTCCAGATATCGTCATACCATATACTCTTAAGTGCATTATGAACCTCGCGGTTAAATGCTATCTTTGGTTTGGCTTTATCAAAACATGTCGAGTAAGGTGTCATACGAATTGGAATACTAACCCCTCGCCAATTCTGGCGACGGGGTTAGCATTCCACCCTTCTAGAGGGACACGACATGTACAGTACCTGAAACCCGGGTAAAATCAGACATAGCCTCAGCTCCACAAAATGGATGCTGCCACCACAGACACAAGTCTGCCCTCCTGCTGCTGGGAGTCCTTCCAGCTTGGGAGGTGTGGACAAAGGGTTTCCTGCCAGGGGAGGTGTGTGCACCACCCCAGACAGGATTTTGTGTATTGGTCAGGTAGGGCTTGAAAGAAACCAGACATGCCTGTGGCTCACAAGGAGCCTCGGTGCATATGCCAGTTCAAACCGGTCCTGGGGCACACCAGTCCCGGGCCTGGGGCGAGCTGGACAAAGGATTGGGGGTGTAACCACCCCCCTTCCTGGTCCCACCCATAGGGAGGGACCTAGCAGGTAGTCCGGCCCCTAGAATCCGCTTAAAGGTAGGAGCTGTGTCCTAAGACTTCAGACATCCTGGAATCAACTTGAAACTAAGAAGAAGACGGGAACTTCGACATTCTGCTGCACAGAAGACTGAAGGAAATCTCCCCTGTGGTCAGGGAGTGACCACCTTGCTAACGCAAGCACCATCCAGCGAATCAACGACTGCTTTGCCGCCGCCTCCCGCCGGAGCCCGAGACCAGAGACTGACAAGACCTGGACCTCCAGACCTCTCACCGCCCGATCCACAGTCCCTGAAAAGAAGAGACCCGTGGAGGCACCGAGACACGTGGAGCCAGCCATCTTGGAAACGACGACGACAAGCTGCAAGTGCAACAACCGAGGCTCCCTCCAAGTTGTGCTTTGGGATCTGAGAAGCCCAACCCTCGAGCAGCATCTGCACCAAAGGTGAACCCTCCAGCATCTCCACGATCTGCGTGGGGCCCTTCTGCATTTTGCCACTCGACGCGCCTAACCGGTTGCTAGCCCGCTGGCTAGTAGCCATCTTGGCGACGAACTTCACAAAATACACTGCTGGTCTAGTTGCTTTAGACTGGCCCTTGCTCCCCTCCAAAGGAGCAGTCCTTCTGACCTTGCTGGTCAGAACCATCAGCTTATTTCATCTCCTACAACAATTGCTTTTGCCAAGGCTTGTTTTCTTCGATCAAGTCGCCGACACCGCCGACAGCGAGAGCCTGCGTGGGACAGCTCGTGAACCGACTCCTGGACGTCGTCGACCTCCAGGGACCACGTGGCTGCAGAGACAAGCTACACCTTTCTTCCTGTTTGCACCCGACATTGCCTGGTACCCACCTGGTGCCACGCTGGTCACTGGCTAGTGACTGTGAACACTGTCCCCTCTGCTTACAGGACTTCAACATCTCCAATCCACTCTTGGATCCACCGCATCTCTCCCGGACCGACCGCCTGCAGCATCTTTGTCTTCAGGCTCCACGGAACAGATAGAAGAAACCCGACGCACTTCGAGGCCTATGCACCCGCTTCCTGTGGGTGAGGTAAAGCTGGCACTCCTGTGCCCAAGTGTAGTATTACATCTCTAGTGCCTGTGTTCCAAATCTTGAATTCCTAGTCCATCCGGAAGATCCTCTTTGCAGTAACTTTGTACATTTTACGCACCCATTGAAACCTATGGGAGCACGCGTGTGACTATTTGCTCTGCACACGCCACCCGTGGACCTCCTGGTCACTAACTGAAGTTAGCTCCTTGTAGGCCCAGCGAATCTAGAGGCCCTAGGCCTTTTCCCTTTTCTGTTCGTGGTACTTATACCACTATTTTAGTATATGGTTTGAGCGGCCACCAGGGCCTATCCATATAAAGTGCAACTTCTGTGTATTCTACTGTAATCTTGTTTGACGATTTGTGCTCCTGTGCTCATAAAGAGACTAGGGGATACTTTGAGAAATAAATACATATATATTTTGAATATATATCTGTGTGGTGTCCTTTCATTGGTATAAAAGGGGGTTGCATTTGGTGAAACAGCTGGCTTAACACGCTTCACGAGTTTAGCCTCAAAGACTGCTTAGCCTACGCTACCACTAGGGAAGCTAGTCCGAAAAGGTTGACTTACAACCACACCATAAGGGTTGCTTGGCATGGTACAAGGTGGTCACTTTAACTACTGAGCATCATATACCAGGCCAACTTCTCACATTTCCTAACCGATTTGGCAATGAAAGGTTACAATTATTGGAAGAACATAGTTGATTTAAAATCAAAATGGGGTACCAAAGATTGGCAGGTGCAGTGCACTGAATCATTACATTCTGTGTGTTTAATACTGTCGCAGCTGATATTTTTAAATCAGACTGTCCAACAAACTAGATGTTTTGGTTTGGCCACCGCTAAAAATATAAATACACCCTCAATTACATCTTTGGCTGCCTATGACACTTGGCAGCTACACACCAATTATTCCTTTAAGTTACTTGACTGAAATGATCCGAAATGGTACACTTAGCTCATGCACTCTGGATCCTTTCAGATGGTTAGTGAGGCCTCTTAATAATAAGGTGTCATTTGTGCTTTTCCAATGCCTCCAGTGAGTTTACACTCAGTAGACCTGACCCTCGTTTCCCTGATTCTCATACTGTTACTACATGTTCTGTTGGGAAATTGTGTCAGCAATGTTTGGAACACTTTACATTAACATCAGTGAAACAACATCTGTCACCATTATCTGGGGACATTGATTTGGCAGACTTCCTTTTTGGTCCAAAAACCCCTCGTTCAAAACGTTTTGTACATGCTGCATATAATGAATTTTGGAAATTGTCCCAGATGGAAGTGGCTTTCCGCCTATAACAACTTGATCAGGATAATTTTTAAAAAGTTCTTGACG
Source organism: Triturus cristatus (assembly GCF_964204655.1). Taxonomy (NCBI): domain Eukaryota; kingdom Metazoa; phylum Chordata; class Amphibia; order Caudata; family Salamandridae; genus Triturus; species Triturus cristatus. Next base: position 309,941,663 of record NC_140585.1, on the reverse strand, counting down.
TTGTTGATAATTGCATTAACACTTTGTCTTCCCATATTTACACTTTGCATAATATTGTTTCATCTGTTATTGACATAGTACATAATTATGTCTCTGTATTGTATCATGGGCAACATCAATAGCGCTCTGTAATGCAATTTGGTTGGACATTGCAAACACTGAAAAGTGGGAAAGTACAGTGGGATTATTTAAATGCTTCTGCACTGTTTTTACCTTTTAATTTGACGGATAAACAAAAGCTTATGTCAGTGAAAGACGCTACATACACTATGTTACATATTGTGAAGTTAGAACAGTTGCCATTCTCAATAGCGGAAACTGATTCTTCTGTATGGTTAATACACGGGGTTATCTCATTGCCCATTTCACTATTTCAGTTCACCGCTTGCATGAAACATTACCCGTTGGTAGATTTGAGCCCCTTGGTAGTACTTTTATTCATGACTTGTGGTTGTTGCCCATTCCATTTCCCTGTCAGCGTGAAGATAACGATGTTTTCCTAACAGAGGAGGACTGTGATCCTACAATAGGACACTCAGTTTGTAAACAAGTTAAACTGCACGAGCTTGTAACGTTTCAGCCCCTAAATTGGCTTGTTTTTTTAAGGGAACTCCAGTCCCTGCTATTATTCCCATGCTCACTCTACTTTCTAACGGGAGTTATCTTATCCTAAATAACCACAACTACTGCGCTTTACGGGCAGGCGTTTCACAACGTGTTACATGTTGCAGCAATGTCCTTCCTCCCACCCCCCACATGGGATTGTAGATAGTTTGCTATGGCATTCCATTCACACTTTGAAAGCAGATTTCAATAAGCTAAGGCAGACTCAAAGCGCTATTGTTTCAACAAGAAGTCGCTATCACTTCAGCTCGTCAAACCTTTGAGTTGCAGGTGGCTAGAACATCAAGTGAGATTCAGTCACTGCAGAATACCAATCTCCCACTACATTTTGGAGAATTAATTCACCAAATATTTAATGCGTCTGAAACTGAAGCACTAGCACACTTTTTTAAACTAGTGGGCTCCGGCCTCGTTACCTCCTTTCAGACTATTTTTGGAGTAATACCGGCTTTAATTCATTCTATTTTTTCGAGCGCCTTTAGCAGGTTTCCCCTGGTGCTCTTGCTGGTTTGCGCAGTGCTGGTTCTTCTGCTCCTACTACGAAATGGCTGGCCATCCTGTGGTTCAGCCCCACCCAGGTCAATTGTGGTTGTACCGTGAATGAATGCAGCAACTTTTTGGATGCTTGCCATTGACGACTCTTGGCGTCAGCTATAGGCTAAACTTCTGCTACGCCTATTTCACCTGCGTGCAACCTGTGTTCTAGTGTCTCCGGTGCCCCTTTGAATGGGCCTTGGATATCTGCCTCTCCACTACATCTCATGCTGACCTGGATTATGAACTGTTGGTGGGTCCATTGCTGGCCCATGACCAGGACTGTTCCGGGGACAGATGCTTTATGGATGTGTTCATTCATTGGAGAAGGGCGGGCTGGAGTACCTTCGCTCATTCGCAATGCCTCTTGCAACGGAGTATCATCAAATATCATGTAACCGTGGGCAATAAACTCCTCTCCGCTGTCTGTCTGTCCTACGTTTGTCTTAAGTCTGTCTTAAGTCTGTCCTACTACTTTTCTTATTCACAGAAGGCATTTAGTAGTAGTAAAGTTAGGATTTTGTCTTAAGTTTGACTTAAGACAGACTTAAGACAGACTTAAGACAGACTTAAGACAGACTTAAGACAGACTTAAGACAAACTTAAGACAAACTTAAGACAAACTTAGGACAGACTTAAGACAAACTTAGGACAGACTTAAGACAAACTTAGGACAGACTTAAGACAGGCTTAAGACAGACTTAAGACAGACTTCAGACAGATTTAGGACATAATCCTAACTTTACTACTACTAAATGCCTTCCGTGAATACCAAAAGTAGTAAGTTTAGGATTTTGTCTTGTTAGTTCTGTGAATCGGACCCTATATGAGCACAATTACAATATAATTATAAAATGCCTTCTGACACTATCCAAGTTGCTCTCCTGCTAGTTAGCCACTCATTCTGTAAAGATTTAAATATATATCCGCTATTCATCCAATATAAAAAAATATCCCAAATGAAATGTATACAACACGTCAACCGTGTTCACAGGAAACCTCTTGTTCTGGTTGTCCTAAAGCCCTACTCAACAGGCATTGAATGCAGGAAAATAGCACACCCCATCTGTCTTCCAGAATCATTGGGGAGAATTTTCAGCAAGTTAACCCTTACCAGAAACCAGTTGCGAGTAACCGTACAAAAAGTACGAAGTAATGCTCAGGCGGGGTTTCTCACAAAGGTCGGCGCAATTGATCAGACCTTTAGCCTGCTAGTGAATTACTATGAAATAGTACCATCTTAAGACGTTCTATGTACAGCCTGTACAGCAGTGCGTTTGATGAGGTCTACCGTGAAACACTCATTAAAGGGTTGTTACATCTGGGAATCTACCAGGTATCAGGCAAACAGTGCTAATACTATATTGGTGCACATATAAACTACAGTCCAGATTGGAAGCTAACTAATGTCATCAAAATATTAAAGAGGTTATCGCAGGGCTGTGCTCTCGAGCCGGTTCATTTGGATGGCTTTTACTAACAGTTTAGATTGTGTTTTACGGAAACTTTCGGTAGATGTTACAATGCTAGGTGGTATCTCTATGTCACTGCTTCAATATGCAGACAATGCATGGAAATAATGTGTAATTAATTGAAGCAAGTGTAAGATTTGTGTAGTTGGAACGACGGAACAATAAAAACAAGCATTGGCATAGCCAATAGGTCGCGCCTTTGGGACCCTATAAGTGTTTAGTTATGCAGCACAATATCCTTGGTGCAACAACATCAACTGTTGCATGGCTAAACACTTACAAGGTCCCAAAGGCGAGACCTATTGGCTATGCCAATGCTTGTTAATCTTTTTTTGGCTTCCCTGATCCCGCACTTCCCGCTTCCCGCTGCTGCTCCTCCTGCGTGTTCATACCCTCCACCTCCTCCCCGTTACTGGCCCAGCAAGGGTGGCATGGTCCCTGGTGCAAACCAGCAAATGGAGCTGGGGTCCGGTAGCGAATTAAAATCTGAATGCAGTGGGCCTCTAGGGCACTGGTGCCGCTGCACCTGCTGCACAGTGATAGCCACTGCTAGTTCTCATGCACTTGGATGCACCCCAGACCCCTAGGCCACACACACCCTGCTTCTGCGGGCCCCGGCTCATGCATGCCTCTCTCTCCCACAGGCATGGGCTTCCTTCGTGGCCTCGTGCGGTTCTGTACCCCACCCTTGCATGGATGCCTGTTCCTCGTCAAGCCCACGCCATCTTATCTGCCTGCTGCTTCTGTAGAGCGGCACTCTCTACCCTGCTTCTGCTGAAGATTTGCTTCCCTCTCACCCTGCATCTCTTGCATCTTTCCTTCTTCTCCTGCAGTTCGAATTTTTTTTGTGGTTCTGGTCAACACATATTTCATTTATTTTTGTGTGGCCAAGTTTCTTAATGTAATACATAATTCTATATAGCTGGGCATTATGCGGACTTGAATTAGTAGCAAATATGTAACACATGTTAATGTTGTTCCAAACAGGGACCCTCAAAACCCTTTAGAGCACACTGGCTTTGCCCCCTCTGCTACAGGCTTTATTTATCTGTGGGTCTTTTCAAATGCTTAGCTATCACTGGGGGGACCCAGGCTTGTTATGGGCCCACTCTACCCCAATTACAGCCATTCTTGTTACTACCAAACCATGGATAGGGGCCCATTCCTTACTTTAGGCCCTAATTCCCCCTAGCTACATCACTGTCTGTGATGACATGGCGGTCACCAGCCCCTCCCGCTTCTCTGCAGTCCACTAGGCCTTCCCACCCTGCTCTGAAGACCTCTGGTGACGCGTGCCTCACCTCCAGGCCTGCTGCACCTGTGGGCTCTGGCACACGTTGCCCCTCACCTCGTCCCCCTGTGGTCCGGACTCTGTAACTCCATAAGTCGGTGCCCCCCACTTCCGCTGGTTGGGAGACCATGGCGGCTCTAGTCCATCTCACCCCCTTGTTCAGGCCTCGCGCTCCTGCCGGCCCGGGGCTGCGAGCCATTCCTGAGTGTCCTCGTGCCATGCCTTCTGCTACTGTGAGCTGCATCCACCCTGCGCTTCCTGCTGCCCCCAAGCGCATCGCTGATTTTCCTGCCTATACTTCGCCCATGCACCCCCATGCAGCGCTTTTTACCCCGTCCATGCATGCCATTGCCCCAACATGGCTTCGCTCCGTCTATGCTGCTCCTGCAGTCACACTCATGCCTGTTCCTCCCAACAGGGCTTGACCTTGCATGTCCGGCTCTATGTCACATACTAGTCCCTGCATGCTCCACTTAATGACGAGTTGTGTGCCCCCATTCAAAGCCACCAAACCATTGCCTGCTCCTTATGCAGGTGTCTATCCCCTGCTGCTCCTCATGCAAATACTTAGCCGCTGCCTGCTCCTCTTGCAAGTTCCTACTCGCTCTGTGCTTTTCTTGCTTGTCGTCAGGCATTGTCTGCTGCCCTGTTAGCCCCAAGGCCTGCCTGCTCTTGTAGGTGTCTGGGCCACGCCAGCATCTCTTGCAGTTCCCTCTGCATACACACCATAAAGGCGCCTCACCCTTGCCTACGCCTGCTCTCCATGCAAGTGCCTGGCGCATGCCTAAACCGCAGGCCCCGGTATTATCGCGGCATTAGTGGGACTTTTCATGCCGCTAATGCGGTGATCGCTAGGTATTGCCAAAATGACAATCACCATCACGCAGAAGTTAGCGGGAGTTTTCACCGCCGTTCCCTGGAACTATCGCGTTATCCATGTGTTGGCTAGACAGGGATAACAAAACTCCCGCTAACCGGCATTGGCGATAGTTATCGCCAGACATTGATATTATGCCCCTGTATTTTTTTTTCTTTTTCTCTTTCCCTGCTTCGTTCCTTGGAAGGTTCTCATTTTCACTTTTGTACGATTTGACCCTTACACATTCGCTTTTTCTGCTTATCTCTGCGTTCTGTTTGCCTGGGTGCTACAGACCTGGCCAAGGGGAGGGTGACACGTAGCAGATGGGGACATTGTCAACATCACATGTTAGCATAAGCCTTGCAGCTATTATTCGGCTTTTGCGCACGTTACTACATGGCTTTATTTTTGCAAATGACCTCGTTTGTGCTTTTCACATGAGAACTGTCTGCTTTGTTCATTCTCTGCATGTTCCCGGAGTTTGATGTTAGATCTGAACATCGTGTGCAAAGCCGATAAGCAAAGGCCCTTGTTATTCTGTTCTGGTCAGGCCCTAGCACATAGACAAAACATTCCAATGCAGCTGTTGTTGAACACCCATTCTGTGATACTATTGGGATACACGAATGGGTGGTACACACACTTGGAGAGGGACCTTTACAGGGCGAAGAGTGAGACAGCACATATGATGTAGATTTACCATCTACAGGCTAAGGTATGCGGTCTACAGACAAAATCCAGAGATCTTCTACAGTGTAATAATACTTCTTCTTAGCAAGGGGAGGGAGGCTAGGCACTATAGTCTTTTCTCCATTGTCTTTTTTATGATGACATCTCCTTTTATGATATATGAACTAGTTTCTATGCTGACTGTATTTGTATCAGGCATTTTTCTGATTGTTGTGGGACGTATACTGCATGTTAGGGCACGGTAGTTAAAATAAATATTTTAAACTGTTTCGTGTCTCTGTCAGATCTTGTGGACAAGTACAAGAGTGAGAGCGGAAGGGGTATCTTGTAACCACGATTCCAGAGAGATCTGGGAGTGCTGTGTTCTGGGGTGTCTAATCACTTGTTTCTCTGTAAGTGAGTAGGAGAGCACGTGAGACACTATAGCTAATCGGTCCTGGGCTTATAGGTACTCAGGTGGTAGGATGATTCAGTCCCTACCCACTAAGGTCCAATAATTCTACTCAATGCTCTGTTCTTGAGCAGAATCCCTGTAACAATAATTTTGAAGTCTCCACAGTACATTTTTGGCTGTTTCCTGTTGTGGGTACTAGGCCTACCCACAGAAGTGAGATACCATTTTTATCGGGAGACTTTGGGGAATGCTGGGTTGGTGGAAGTCTGTTGCTCTTCTTAGATTCCCAAACTTTCCATCACAGAAATGTGAGGAAAATGTTTTTTACTAAGTTTGAGGTTCGCAAGGGATTCTGGGTAACAGAACCTGGTGAGAGACACACAAGTCACCCCATCCTGGATTCCCCTAGGGGTCTAGTTTTCAAACATTTACAAGTTTGTTAGGTTTCCCTAGGTGCCCGCTGCGCTAGGGTCCAAAATCCACAGCTAGGCACATTGCGAAAAAAAGGTCAGTGCCTAGCGGGCTTTCTGCCGAGGGGGGCGGATTGGAGGGTGGGCAGGGGGCTGATCAGGGGCTATTGCACCTGTATCCCTCCAAGTGGGGGGAGAAAGACTGAGTCTATTTTTTTGGAGGGTGTGGGGGCATTGGTATGCCCATTAAGGGCATTACTAACCCCTACGTATAAAAAAGCCAGTGTAATTCCTGGCGTGCAGTGGGCTCCCTACCCCTCCAAAGGGGGGGATCACCATCTGCCTCCTGGGGAGGGCAGGAAGTCTATGGCAAGTTTTTTCGGGTGGAGCCCCCACCCGTACGTATTAAAAAAAAAAATCCCTGGTGCCGATTGGGCTTTCTGCCCCATCCAGGGGGGGGGTGGTCAGAGGCTACTGCCCCATCTGCCTCCTCGAGGGGGCAGAAAGACTGTAGCATTTTTGGAGGGGATGAGGGCATTAGCATGCCCATTCTGGGCAGACCCCAAACCTGAACTATGAAAAATAATGATCCCTGGTGCCTAGTGGGCTTTCCCCCCCATGGCTATTTTGGGCAGCCCCATTTATAAAAAAAAATCCCTGGTGTATAGTGGGTTTTCTACCCCCCCCCGCCCCGGGGGGCAGGTCAGGGGCTACTGCCCCATCTTCCTCCTGGGGGGGAGACAATAGTATTTTTGGGGGGTGAGTGTGGGGGCATTGGCATGCCCATTCTGGGCAGCCCCCACCCCTGAACTACAAAAAAGAACCCCTGGTGTCTAGGGTGCTTTCTGACCCCTGGGGGACAGATTGGGGGCAATGCCCCATCTGCACCCCAAGGAAGACTGAATGCACCCATTTTGAAATAGAGGAGCAAAGACCCTTGCCCCAGGGGCCGCTCCCCTCTCCCCCTCCTGCCCTCCCCTTTACAATGATACCACTCCCTTGTGTTTCGGTGCTCCGGGCTGAGATAGCCCCTCGAGCACCGAGACAGTGAAACTGAAACTAAGTTTCTGTTTCGTTTGCAGTGTATTGACATCAGTGCGCCATGCGCAAGATCGTCATTACAAAGAAAACCCCAAAAGTGTCTTGGGAGGTTGGGGAAGCTTTTACCCACCTTCCAAGGCAAAAAAGAAAAAAAGGAAATCCCGCAGCTGTTTAGAGCAGAGAGATTTTGTGCAAGTGTGCACATGATGGAATGGTTTCGTCCTGAGCACACGAGCACTGGTGCTCATGACGGAACCATTCCGTCATGAGCACAGAATGGGTTAAATGTTAAGGATAGCTATGTTTGAGCGCATTTGCCAGCGTCAGTTTCAGAAGAAGTCACCTACTATCACTGTCCTATGTCTTATGCAATCTCATGTAGTATCCTGCTTTCATTGGTGTATAGAGGAGGACATTTTGTCAAATTATGACTTAGTACTGTCACAAGTGCCTCTAACAGAAAGCATGAATTTACACCCACAAAGAAAACTAATGGACACAGCCTGGTATTATTTCTTCTCGCATTTAGCCATAAATAGTGTAGAAGCTTATAAAACTAATTTGACATGCCTCATGCATACTGAAGAGGTAGCTTTACATTATGGCCCAAGAGGCAAGGTACAAGAAAATAACAAAGACTGCGGACCAGAAAGGAAATGTGTTATTTCCCTACTGTGATATTTAATGCTACCGAGCCTAGCTGTCTCCTAGCAGCTCAGCCAGAGTGAGAGATGGTATTGGAATGTTGGTGTGACTGTGATGAATGGAATGCTGGGGTGCCTGTGTGGATCAGTGGTGGCAGTTGGAGATGAGTTGAGCAGCTAGGCAGGCTGCTCCTGGTGGGGCTGGTACTTGAACAGAGCTGGCTGGAGTGAAGGCTGGAAACAGGAATATGGACTGTTGTACTTGCTCACATGGAACAAATAAAGAAGTCTACTAAACTCTACCTGGCTACCTGTGTCAACCAGTGTGTAAGGGCACAACAAAATGTATTAGAGAATGCATGGAAGAAGGAGGAGAACGAGTTTAGGAAGAAGATGATATATCCAAAACTTAGACTGGAGAGCCGACATAAAGTGAAAGTCTGTTTTCATAAAATACAAAAACAGAAACGAACACAGCATGTAGGCACTAGTAGCTGTGAACACACTTTCGAGGGGTGTCGAAGAGGTACTGTGCAGCGGCCAGGGCGGCTAACTCTGGAGCACGGGGCTCCCGGTTCGATCGCCGGCAGCAGCTGAGCCCAGTACCATGTGACTCTGGGCACTAGCTCACTTAATCTTCCCGACGGCCCCCAGCGCCTTGAGACCCTCAAGGGGGTGATTAGTTTGCACTTTACAAATACCGGGTAAACAGGTAAATTATTAGGGGGAACTTGGTAAATTTTACAAGGAGACGTTTCCTGGGGTATACTACATTTGCGGAAAAATTTTTTACTTACAATTACCTGCTGACTGGGAAGGAACATGCTATTTAGGTATACTGATCCCAAAAATATATCATGCCACTTGCATAGAAGCATTAACTTTTAACACCACCACAAAGACATAAACGCAATGCAGAAAGTAGGGTTTCATTAGTGAGGGTTATATTTGGAGCAGTGATACCACCAGTAGGAACAATACCAGTAGGAATAATACTGAATGGTGGATAGAATGCCAGCTAGTACATCTGGAGCTCAGCTTGTTATTAATACAGAATTAATTGCTATACGATCTATGCTTTCACAAGATCGTCTTGCTTTAGACATCCTTCTTGCTGAGAAAGGAGGGGTCTGCCACATGCTAAAGCTAACTCACTGATGTTCGTACATACTGGACGAGAGTAGGAAAATAGAAGAGTTTGCAGGGAACATATCAAACCTGAGACCTGAATTACAGGAATTGGCAAACCAGGTCCGTATGACAGCTGGAAAAGGGTTAAACAAAGCTATCTTAATGCCCATACTAATAGTCAACTTATGTCAAATAGTCTTATATGTGTTATATCTGGCCTATAGACATTTCTTGCACAAAAGACATGATGCCTATCAACATAAACGTTTCAAAAAGGACATGGGCTTAATGGAGATAATGAAAGACAATTACATGAAAACATTGCCATACTCAAGGGGGATAAAAGAAACCGACGAGATACTCTGTAAGACAAAACTGCATTTTAGAGTTAATTGTTGAAGTGAAACCGAATTAACTATGATTATATATATCATCAAAAGGGAGGGAGTTTGGGAGAAATTAGCATGAATTTAGAAAACGACTTATTCACTATGTCAAAGTTGCATTTTAGAACACATTGAAATGCTGCTGGAATACTCGCTTTAGAAAATGACTCTTAGATAAAACGTGAATGCACCTTGGTTAGAATATTATTAAACAAACGGCAACATTATATTTCATAAATCAATGTAGAAAATTAAGGATGTTTCCAAAATGCTTTAATAATGAATGTGTGTTTTTCAAAATCTTTGCACCAGGCTACTATACAATAACCTGTAGAAGAAGGTCCAAAAAGTATTTCTTTTTGACTTTGCTCAGTTACGAGTAAGACATCTTGTGCAACGGCCTAGCATTGATGTCATCTTTAGAAATGTGCTGCTTATAATATTGTGTGGCTCCCAAGTTGAGGGACAATTTTCAAAGTATGCTTTCACGTTCCCCTTTCGAACGATCCCAACACCACTGTTCATATGATCAGTCGGCATGGTTGCACCCGGTTTGAGGGCTGACTACTTTTTTGGTATTATACTTACCGATCACCACCCATCAGTCATAAAATGCTTCTTGCTTATTTCCCGCTCCACTAGGAAATTCACGTGACAACTATTCGCACATTGGCCCTTTTCATTGTATTCTGCTACTCAATGAATCACTTCCCTCATTTCACCTGGGTGACCAGTTTCCATTCTAAATGGGTCTACTTTTATATGTTGTTATATGCACTTCCCTTTTTACTACTCAGGAGACTTTGCTCTCCTTACGGTGTACTGATTTTTACTTTTCTGCACAATACTATATTTTCCTCAGCATGGTCGCATATACATACAATTGTATATATATTTTAAATAGATTCTGACAAGATCTTCTCTGTATCTATCGGACTACTTTTGGACATTGTCCTTACTACAGCGTGCTCAGGTATTCTATATTCTTAATAAATCGCACTTCTAATATATATTCTTTCCTTGCATGCAAAAAGGAACACTAAATACACATATTTCTTTGTATCTTAGAGAGGACAATGCATGAGAAATCTAGTTTTTCACTTATATTATAATATATACTGGCATTCCCTGTGGTCCCCATAGGTTCTCTTCTTTCGGTCAATATCACCTATCATGGGTACCGCTTTTTATGGCTTTGGGTGAGCTGACGCTACAATGCATTTTTACACAATATCCTCAGTGCGTTGTGACCAGCATATATAATTTCATGTCACTATTTTCCTTCGCCTCATCACTGCTATATGAGGTTGACACATATGAATTTTCCGTAAAAGATTTCATAAGAGATGATGTTCCATACCAATGTATGTATATTTTCTGTAGCCTTGAAAGGGTCCAACGAACGAAACATGTGTCGGCTGCTTTTGCTTGTATAGACCAGATATTGGCTGTTCCTGCTTGTATATAAACCGAACATTGTGGAAACTACAAATGGAATAAGATAACTTCACAAAAAAGAGCAAATAATTTCATGGACTTCACATTAGGACTACTTTCTTTATTAAATGGACTTTCTATGTGTGCTCTAGTACTTATTATTTTGTATAATTTTTTCCAAAGACATTGTCCTAAGCAGGTGAACACCCTAGGTGGCAGGGTGTCTGCAGTACCATGGTAGCACCTCTACCCCACATGAAGAAATATGTGTATGACCTAACATCCCTAACAATAGAGCTGAAAATTGGATCTGCAATTGTTGTCAGCGTAGCCACCATTTGTGTTTGTATAATTAGGAAGTTTTGACTTAGTTTTTGCACAACTCTGATTTGAGTAAAACCCAGGGGATCTTTCCAGAATGTGCTTGCGTTGTCTGTGTGCTCAGGTTACTTTTCCTAGGACTTCAGTTAAGCTTTAAAGATACAAATATGTTTTGTGAGGACTGCAGCTCATTTTTGTTGCAATTATTTCAGGACTCACAGGAGTCTTCTGACAACTCGCAGGAATTTTTGAAAATGTATGAAAATTTAAAAGAGTTTCCTGATGGCGCAGGGGAGTTACCCGAGGTATTAAGTTTTCAGGAGCATCTGAGGACTTAAAGGTATTTTTGCGAATGCAAAGTGATTTTATGAGGCTCTGAAAGCTCCCTAACACTTTGTGTGAGCTCAGTAGGGGCGTTTACACACTGCAGCAGTGAGACCTGCTCCTTACACACAGACAGGAGGATAATAAACCGGCCTTACCTGCTTAGGGTGCTTCTGACATCCTGCAAAACAGAGAAACAAACACAGTGAAATCAGTTTCCAGAGGAGATCTTAAAGTTATGGCAGTATTTTTAGGATTGAAACACTTAACTATCTATGGTCAGAAAACAGTGACGGGGGTCACATGACACAGCACATTCTGGGGTATCGCATGACTAAGCACAGAATGGGGGATTCTGACTGAGGTCACAAGATATAACAGAAACTGATATTAGGAATGGTAATAACATAGCACAGTGCCCTTCTGAATGGAGTCACAAAACACAGCACATTCTGATACTCTTGGCGCATTGTATGATGTTCTCAACAGGGTCACATGCATGGGCATCAATTAGGGATTGCCAGGGGTCACAGCTGTGACTCCTGGCTTGCCCCTTGTGACCCCTGACACTGCTTGTGCGACCTCTGGCTTCAGAGGTAGCAAAATGAGTACCAAGAACGCAGAGGAAGCTCCCGCTTATGGGAGCCGTGCTCCACTTTTGTTTTCAGACAACTTTATATTACACTAATAGTGAATAATAGCTTTTTATTCACTATTAGTGTAATAAAAAATGGGGCAAGAGGATCTAGAATGAGAAATTCTGTGGCAGATGAAAGTAAAACATGCTTTTAAATGTACGTAGTGTACATGCTTGGGGATCAGAGTGTGGTTGTGTGTTTGTGAGCGTGTTTGTACATGTGAGCATGAGTGTTTGTTAGTATAAGTGAGTGTCAGTGACAGGTGGTGTGTGAGAGCCACTAAAAGGGAGTGAGTGAGAATAAGTGAGGATAAGTGTCAGTGAGTATGAGTGAGTCAGAATGTGCAACAATAAGAGTGAGTGCATGAGTGAAAAGTATGAGTGAGTAAGAGTTGGAGTGAGTGTGAATGAAGGAGAGAGAATGAGTGATACAGAGTGTGTGAGAATGACAGAGTGAGAGCGAGTGAGTATGAGTAAGTTTGTTGGAGTCAGAGTAAGAATGAGTGAGAGTGATGTGGACTGAGTGAGAATGAATGATTGAGTGTGGTTGAGTAAATGTGAGTGAGAATATGATGTAATGCTTGCTAGTCTGCCATTGGCCCCTGCATACGGAAGGTAATTTGTGCCTTTTAGAGGAACCCGTAGAAAACGTCTATTGCTGGAACACTGGAGGCAATTGTAGGCATGGACAGACACCTGTGAAAACCACTGCTACTGGCACACTGGAGGCAATTGTTGGCATGGACAGGCACCTGTGAAAACCACTGCTCGTGGCACACTCGAGGCAATGTTTGGCATGGACAGGCACCTGTGAAAACCACTGCTACTGGCACACTGGAGGCAATTGTTAGCATGGACAGGCACCTGTGAAAACCACTGCTACTGGCACACTGGAGGCAATTGTTAGCATGAGAAGCACCTGTGAAAACCACTGCTACTGGCACACTGGAGGCAATTGTTGGCATGGGCAGGCACCTGTGAAAACCACTGCTACTGGCACACTGGAGGCAATTGTCGGCATGGACAGGTGGCACTTGTGAAAACCACTACTACTGGGACACTGGAAGCAATTGTCGGCATGGGCAGGCACCTGTGAAAACCATTGCTACTGGCACACCGGAGGCAATTGTTGGCATGGACAGGCACCTGTGAAAACCACTGCTACTGGCACACTGGAGGCAATTGTTGGCATGAGAGGCACCTGTGAAAACCAGTGCTACTGGCAAACTTGAGGCAATTGTTTGCATGGACAGGCACCTGTGAAAAAGACTGCTACTGAACCACTGGAGGCAATTGTTGGCATTAGAGGCACCTGTGAAAACCGCTGCTACTGGGACACTGGAGGCAATTGTTGGCATGGAGCGGCACCTGTGAGAACCACTGCGACTGGCACACAGGAGGCAATTGTTGGCATGGACAGGCACCAGTGAAAACCACTGCCACTGGCACACTGGGGGCAATTGTTGGCATAGACAGGCACCTGTGAAACCACTGCTACTGGCACACTGGAGGGAATTGTAGGCATGGGCAGGCACCTGTGAAATCCACTGCTACTGGCACACTGGAGGCAATTGTCGGCATGGGCGGGCAACTGTGAATACCACTACTACTGGCACACTGGAGGCAATTGTTGGCATGGACAGGCACCTGTGAAAAACACTGCTACTGGCACACTAAAGGCAATTGTTGGAATGGACAGGCACCTGTGAAAACCACTGCTACTGGCACTCTGGAGGCAATTGTCGGCATGGACAGGCACCTGTGAATATGCAACTTTAATGGACAGGCGTCTGTGAAAATCACTGCTACTGGCACACTGGAGGCAATTGTCGGCATGGACAGGTACCTGTGAAAACCACTGCTCGTGGCACACTCGAGGCAATGTTTGGCATGGACAGGCACCTGTGAAAACCACTGCTACTGGCACACTGGAGGCAATTGTTAGCATGGACAGGCACCTGTGAATACCACTTCGACTGGCACACTGGAGGGAATTGTAGGCACGGGCAGGCACCTGTGAAAACCATTGCTACTTGCACACCGGAGGCAATTGTTGCCATAGACCGGCACCTGTGAGAACCACTGCGACTGGCACACAGGAGGCAATTGTTGGCATGGACAGGCACCAGTGAAAACCACTGCCACTGGCACACTGGGGGCAATTGTTGGCATAGACAGGCACCTGTGAAACCACTGCTTCTGGCACACTGGAGGTAATTGTCGGCATGGGCGGGCAACTGTGAATACCACTGCTATTGGCACACTGGAGACAATTGTTGGGATGGGCAGGCACCTGTGAAAACCACTGCTACTGGCACACTGGAGGAAATTGTAGGCATAGACAGGCACCTGTGAAAACCACTGCTACTGGCACACTGGATGCAATTGTTAGCATGGGCAGGCACCTGTGAAAACCACTGCTACTGGCACACTGGTGGGAATTGTTGGCATGGACAGGAACCTGTGAAAAACACTGCTACTGGCACACTGAAGGCAATTGTTGGAATGGAGAGGCACCTATGAAAACCACTGCTACTGGCACACTGGAGGCACATGTTGGCATGGACAGGCACCTGTGAAAACCACTGTTACTGGCACATTGGAGGCAATTGTTGGCATTGGCAGGCACCTGTGAAAACCACTGCTACTGGCACACTGGAGGCAATTGTAGGCATGGGCAGGCACCTGTGAAAACCACTGCTACTGGCACACTGCAGGCAATTGTCGGCATGGGCAGGCACCTGTGAAAATCACTGCTACTGGCACACTGGAGGCAATTGTCGGCATGGACAGGTACCTGTGAAAACCACTGCTCGTGGCACACGGGAGGCAATTGTTGGCATGGACAGGCACCTGTGAAAACCACTGCTTCTGGCACACGGGAGGCAATTGTTGGCATGGACAGGCACCTGTGAAAACCACTGCTACTGGCACACTGGAGGCAATTATTAGCATGGACAGGCACCTGTGAAAACCACTGCTACTGGCACACTGGAGGCAATTGTCAGCATGGACAGGCACCTGTGAAAACCACTTCGACTGGAACACGGGAGGCAATTGTTGGCATGGACAGGCACCGGTGAAAACAGCTACTACTGGCACACTGGAGGCAATTGTTAGCATGGACAGGCACATGTGAATACCACTTCGACTGGCACACTGGAGGCAATTGTCGGCATGGACAGGCACCGGTGAAAACCACTACTACTGGCACACTGGAGGCAATTGTCGGCATGGGCAGGCACCTGTGAAAACCAATGCTACTGGCACACTGGAGGAAATTGTTGGCATGGGCAGGCACCTGTGAAAACCAATGCTACTGGCACACTGGAGGAAATTGCTGGCATTGGCAGGCACCTGTGAAAACCACTGCTACTAGCACATTGGATGCAATTGTTAGCATGGGCAGGCACCTGTGAAAACCACTGTTACTGGCACACTGGATGCAATTGTTGGCGTGGACAGACACCTGTGAAAACCACTGCTACTGGCACACTGGAGGCAATTGTAGGCATGGACAGGCACCTGTGAAAAACACTGCTACTGGCACACTGGTGGGTATTGTTGCAATGGACAGGCTCTTGTGAAAACCACTTCTACTGGCACACTGAAGGCAAATGTTGGAATGGACAGGCACCTGTGAAAACCACTGTTACTGGCACATTAGAGGCAATTGTTGGCATGGGCAGGCACCTGTGAATACCACTGCTACTGGCACACTGGAGGCAATTGTAGGCATGGGCAGGCACTTTTGAAAACCACTGCTGCTAGCACACTGCAGTGACCGTTGGCATGGACTGGCACCTGTGAAAACCTGTGCTACTGGCACACTGGAGGCAATTGTCGGCATGGACAGGCACCTGTGAATATGCAACTATAATGGACAGGCGTCTGTGAAAAACACTGCTACTGGCACACTGGAGGTAATTGTCGGCATGGACCGGTACCTGTGAAAACCACTGCTCGTGGCACACTCGAGGCAATGTTTGGCATGGATAGGCACCTGTGAAAACCACTGCTACTGGCACACTGGAGGCAATTGTTAGCATGGACAGGCACCTGTGAAAACCACTGCTACTGGCACACTGGAGGCAATTGTTAGCATGGACAGGCACCTGTGAAAACCACTTCGACTGGAACACGGGAGGCAATTGTTGGCATGGACAGGCACCTGTGAAAACCACTGCTACTGGCACACTGGAGGCAATTGTCGGCATGGACAGGCACCGGTGAAAACCACTACTACTGGCACACTGGAGGCAATTATCGGCATGGGCAGGCACCTGTGAAAACCATTGCTACTGGCACACTGGAGGCAATTGTTGGCATGGACAGGCACCTGTGAAAACCACTGCTACTGGCACACTGGAGGCAATTGTCAGCATGAGAGGCACCTGTGAAAACCACTGCTACTGGCACACTGGAGGCAATTGTTCGCATGGACAGGCACCTGTGAAAACAACTGCTACTGGCACACTGGAGGCAATTGTTGGCATGAGAGGCACCTGTGAAAACCGCTGCTACTGGCACACTGGAGGCAATTGTTGGCATGGAGAGGCACATGTGAGAACCACTGCGACTGGCACACGGGAGGCTATTGTTGGCATGGACAAGCACCAGTTAAAACCACTACCACTGGCACACTGGAGGCAATTGTTGGCATAGACAGGCACCTGTGAAACCACTGCTACTGGCACACTGGAGGGGATTGTAGGCATGGGCCGGCACCTGTGAAAACCACTGCTACTGGCAAACTGGAGGCAATTGTCAGCATGGGCGGGCACCTGTGAATACCACTGCTACTGGCACACTGGAGGCAATTGTTGGCATGGGCAGGCACCTGTGAAAACCACTGCTACTGGCACACTGGAAGAGATTGTTGGCATGGGCAGGCACCTGTGAAAACCACTGCTACTGGCACACTGGAGGAAATTGTAGGCATGGACAGGCACCTGTGAAAACCACTGCTACTGACACACTGGATGCAATTGTTGGCATGGACAGACACCTGTGAAAACCACTGCTACTGGCACACTGGAGGCAATTGTACGCATGGACAGGCACCTGTGAAAACCACTGCTACTGGCACACTGGTGGGAATAGTTGGCATGGACAGGCACCTGTGAAAACCACTGCTACTGGCACACTGGAGGCAATTGTCGGCATAGACAGGTACCTGTGAATAAGCAACTATAATGGACAGGCGTCTGTGAAAACCACTGCTACTGGCACACTGGAGGCAATTGTCGGCATGGACAGGTAACTGTGAAAACCACTGCTCCTGGCACACTAATGGCAATTGTTGCAATGGACAGGCGCCTGTGAAAGCCACTACTACTGGCACACTGAAGGCAAATGTTGGAATGGACAGGCACCTGTGAAAACCACTGCTACTGGCACACTGGAGGCAACTGTCGGCATGGACAGGCACCTGTGAAAACCACTGTTACTGGCACACTGGAGGCAATTGTTGGCATGGGCAGGCACCTGTGAAAACCACTGCTACTGGCACACTGGAGGCAACTGTAGGCATGGGCAGGCACCTATGAAAACCACTGCTACTGGCACACAGGGGGCAATTGTTGGCATGGACAGGCACCTGTGAAAAACACTGCCACTGGCACACTGGAGGTAATTGTCGGCATGGACAGGCACCTGTGAATAAGCAACTATAATGGACAGGCGTCTGTGAAAACCACTGCTCCTGGCATACTGAGGCGAGGCAATGTAATATTTGGCATGAACAGGCACCTGTGAAAAGCACTGCTACTGGCACACTGGAGGCAATTGTTAGCATGGACAAGCACCTGTGAAAACCACTGCTACTGGCACACGTGAGGCAATTGTTGGCATGGACAGGCACCTGTGAATCCACTACTACTGGCACACTGGAGGCAACCTGACTAGCCCTAAGATGGCCGCTGGGCAGGAGCTCCTCTAGTGAGCTCTGGGTTGGGGATCACCAAACCGGTGGATATCCCCGAATAACCCGTTCGCTCATCGCACTGCTGTCCATCCTATCTCCACTTCAACATATTGGGACACGCTGATTATTTCACGGACTCCACTTACCTGCCATCGGACCGTGTGCCACTGGATTGTAGCCTTACCCCAGCTGACCGACGACAGGGAGCCTCCATTGTTGGATGATGTCCCTGCATAACCAGCCTGGTCACGGCACATAAGGGTCCTGGTTATTGATGTCAATTCACCGCTTGGGGCCCGCGCACAGTCTCTGGGAATTCTTCGCCAGGTCCCCCGCGCCGCTGACCGCAGGGAGCTGACCACTGGAGCGGCCAAGTTGGGAACCAACTTTTCATATCACCGGTGAGTCCCCTGATCGCTGCCCACACAACGCCTGCCACCAGCGGGGGTCCGAATCTGGGGAATGGCTCTGGGGCAGGGTCCCCGTCTTCCTAGTCACTGCTGGGATCGCTACGCTGTCTGCCGACCGAAAGTCGTCTTATTGCCCCGCTGAATCGGAGAGCTCACCGCTCGGTGGAGCCTAATGGCAGGCAGTGTGCTCTGCAGCGGGTACGCTTCAGCGCACGCCTTGGGGAGTCACGTTTTCACAGCTGACTCCGAGGTTGGGACGCTATCTTCTTAAAGGGACCGCTCACGGCCAATCACTTTCAGATGCAATAACTTTTCCTAGCGGTTGTGTTCTTTTGCCTGTGATGGCACAGGTTCTTTAAATATGTCGCTTTATTGTTTCTGGGCTCTTTCCGGGGACTTGTAGCCACGGGAGAATTTCTCCATTTTGAGTCTCTCAGCCCATAATTATCAAACAATTAATCACAAAATGGTGCCTATCCTGTAGCCCGGAGGGGAAGTCCAACCTGTGATCACCACCCTATTTCCCACAATTCCGCCCTAGGCATCGCCATGGAAATAGGACTCGGTTTGTGGATTTGGCCCTAAAACTAAACAAGCATTGGCATAGCCAATCGGTCTCATCTTTGGGACCTTATAAGTGTTTAGCCATGCAACAGTTGATGTTGTTGCACCAAGGATATTGTGCTGCATAACTAAATACTTATAAGGTCCTAAAAGCGAGACCTATTGGCTATGCGAATGCTTGTTTAAGTATATCTGTTGTCATTAGGTACCAGGCCCTTGCCTCTTCTTCTAGTAATTCTAAAGCGTGTGGTGAGCAGCATGCTGACCATGAGAGGCGGGCAAGTCAGCAAATAAACAGGGAGTGCCAGGCTGGCCCGATGAGCCAGGACATAGAAAGAAGTCTTATACAAATAACACAACTATCTTTTGTTGACATTTTGAAGCGTTTCAATGTAGTACTGACGTGACGTACTGAAAACTCTTCATTTATACATGTAAACTTACAAAGAGTCTGTAAAAAACACCACTCTTGCACGATGCCCTGATGATGTTGCCATGAGTGAGCCAAAGGCGTTTCAGTGGGTGAATAATGTAGGCAATTTTATTCATAAATATGGAGCGACATTATGATCCTCTAAGCCATGTAGGGGCAGTGCTGTTCTTTTGTAGAGTTCATTCTCTGCATCGTAGTACTTCTAGGTGCTCTGGAAATTGTTAAGAAATATGACGCACAACGAAGAAAAACTGATTTTCTCAGAGTGCTGCAATTTAGGGGTCTGCTGCGAGTTGCAGATGCACGGGTCCTGAATTCAACAAGTCCAGGCGGTAATTCCACCCCTGTACTGTACAATCACAAGTTTAGGAGCCCAATTTGGGGAATAACCCCGCAGCTCCAGGAATGCATGTTACTTTTCATCGTCACTTCTGTGCACCTTTCTGCAAAAGGTAGATGGGAGTGGGGGAGCAAAGCACGCTGGGAGGGTGCGTGAGGGCGAGCAGCTGAGAGCGTGTGTCATGTACACGCGTGATGGAGGAAGGGGTTGTGTGAAAGGTGCCCTTACCGGGTGCGGAAATGCATCTGGCAAAATTGTAGCAGGAATTATAGCAACAAGAAGTCCGTGCCGGATGGAATCGGCGCCTCCGACGGATGGGGGAGGGTCTGAGCCCAGATGTCCCTGGCACACAGCAGTTCATTCACTGTACCGTCCCTCCCTTTCTCTAGTGTTATATAACCGAAGCTAGTCCTTGTGGTTAGCTGACATACATTATCACACAGTATTCAATAAAACAGATTTAAATAAACGCACCACAAGCTAAATCAATCTGACGCCACATACGAAGCATTACTCCTTAGGCAAACCAACTCACCTTATCTCAGCTCCCAAAATAGGTTGTGTATGTGAATATGCACCGAGCAATCCAGTAAACGGCACGTCTGGTGTTACTTTCCTTAATACATTGCTTTCGGCAGGCTAGTATTCGTAAAAGTATGGAACTTCAGAACGTGCAATGCAAGCTAACTGTTGGCAAGCGACACGTATAAATAAATTGAAAAAACACGCTAGTGATGCGCGCGCGTATAAATAAATAAAAAAACACACTAGTGATGCACGCGCACGCGCAGCAGCACGGAAAAGTTAAAGTGATCGCGCTGGAAAGGAGGCAGATGGCGGCTGCGCGTGTGCACGCTCGCGGGAACGCAAGCGCTGGGCCACCAGGCAGCAATTTGAAAACTCGCTTACTAAAGGTCTCGCCTGAGCTAGCGCATGCGCTAGCGCTCAGGCGAGACCTAAAAAGGACTACTATTACATGAGGAGCAAGTCTTGACCGATTGGCAGCCATCTTGGAATGGCTTTATTCCATTTACTCTGCTCACTGAAAGACCTGATGGCTGGGGATAAGCACAGGGAACCATTTAAAAAAATATGTTTTAATCATTCGTCCTTGACATGGAACTATTTAGTACTCATTCACCTTTGACAAAGTTTGAGTGACCGGATTCGTCCCTGCCACCACTGTCTCCTCAATTTGTGCTCACCATGGATGCCAATACAACCAGCCAGACTGCAGGATCACTCTCTCAGGTGGGCCTCAGTGCCTTTAAGATCACTTATTCCCCTAACCTCACTACAAATGCATCAAAAAAACTCAAACACAACTTAATTAAAAGAAACCCAGAAACACTTATGTCAGACACGTATTTCTGTATGTCTAATGGCAACATCATGTTGGACCTAATCTTCTTCACGAACAGGAGAGCCCAATGGAGAAATTCTCTCTTATCTTTTTTCCAGTGCAAACAGATAAGGAAAACACCCAATGGATTTAGTCTTTCTATTACTTCCTCTCCTATTCACAAAGTAGATCTCCCCATTACTATCTACAACAATGGAATCGTTCTCATTCAAGCTTCCAATCGAAACCTAGAGCAGTTCGACAAACTCTTTTTGAAGATCAAATGCTTTATGGCCAACAATTCAACCTCAGTATGACAAGATCTAGCACTAACCACCTCAAGGACATTCCAAATCGATGCTCCCATTTCCTCCTCAGATCTACCTCCCTCCTCACCCACTACCCTTCCCTTGCCGGTCTCTGATCTGCCCGAACCACATAATTTGAGGCCATTAACCCTATCACCATTACCAACCTCCTAGTCAATGCTTCCTGGAACACCTCTAATACTCAATGACCAACCCCCTCCTCTGGATTCTCCTACTACCGACTCTGACCCCTCTAACACACATAGACACCCTTCCCCCTCTCCAGATCCTCACACTCAATCAACCTCCTGGTCAAGGCTTTCTGGAACTCCGCTTATACTCAGTGACCAACCCTCTCCCTTGGAATATCCCATTACCGCCTCGCATCCCTCCAACACACTTAGGCACCCTCCCCCTCTCCAGATCTCCACACTCAACTTCCGCCCCTTTCCCAACACCCAGACTTGCTGGCACGCTTGGACGATATCTCCCTCCAACTGCACCTTCTCTCCCGCGAATTCCATGGTTTGAAAGCCCTCTCACTTGAATATCTGCCCTTGTTGAGCCCCCTCCTCTCTCGTCCAAACCGGCCCAGAGCCCCCGCCGGTACCATCGACACAGCTCTCCATGACCATCCCTCCTCCCGTACTATCTCCAATACCGTTCCACTTCATAACGCAGCTTCTCGCCCTAGATGTTCGCTGACCTGTCTTGCGCCCAATGAAATTGACAGCCTCCTCAAATCCTATTCGTCCAGCACGGACATCAACACGAGTCCAAAGGGAATAATTCAAACCATTCACTCTAACCCGAACAGAGAACCCTACCACAACCTCAGAATCATAAACAACGACAACCTCAAGAGAGTGAACATCATTCAGACTCCTCCCACCCATACTCCGGCTACACTCAAATGCATACTACTCAACTGTAGGTCTGCCAACAAACACGCCTCCGAGATCTTCGACCTCATACATCATAATGAGATAGAGATCATTGTCCTCACAGAAACTTGGCTCAACCCCTCGTCCACCTCTTGGTACCCCCCACCCATGACATAATTCGTCTGGACAGAGTAAAGAAGATGGGAGATGGCTTAGCCTGTATACATCGAAGCACGCTTGCGGTCTCCCTCTCAGAGTCCTCTTCGCCATTAACATGCGAATATCTTTGTCTCAACATCTCTAGTAACAATCAGCTGGTTTGCAAACTACATACATTCTATCACCCCCCTGGCGACAACATCCCATTCATTGAACAATTAATGGAAATCATCTCTGACAATGTGGATTCAGTGCAGTCCCACATCTACCTTGGGGACTTTAACCTTCACTGGTCAAACCCTAATGACCAAGCAGTAGCATGCCTCAATTCCTTCTTGAAGGATCACAAATTGGTTCAACATTGTGACCAGCCTACTCACAGTAAAGGGTAAACTCTTGACCTCATCATCTCCAAAGGACACACCATCACATTGGACTCCATCTTACCCTGCGATTGGTCGGACCATCACATCATTTCATTCCACTCCACATCAACTCGGAGGTATCTCAGAGTAAAGTTCAAACAACTAAACCAAAGATCTGGAAAAGAGACCTCAGAGAAATCAATACCGTTGACCTAGCAACCTGCTGTAAACGTGCCCTCTCTCCACAAGTGGACATACATGTAGTCCATGCACTCACAGACTTCTATAACTCTTTTATCTCTAGTATCATGGACGATATGGCTCCACTCCAACAAAAAAATGCACCTACTAAAATATCTAAACCCTGGTTCAATGGCAACCTAAACTCAGAACGTCGCAATCTAAGGGCCATCGAACGTTGCTGGAGATCCACTCCATCCGCGGACCATCTAAAAATCCTTAGATCAGCTATAAGCTCTTATAACAAACAAATCAAGACAGCCAAGGTGGAATATTTCAGATCCCAACTTAACCAAGCGGCTAATCGACCCAAGAAACTGTTTGAACTGGTTAAGCAACAATCTGTGGTATCCCCTAACCGATCAGCTTCGGATGTCAGTCCTCCCTCCTGTGAGGACCTGGTGGACTTTTTTACTGAGAAAAGATCTAGAAACCAGGAGGGCTCGATTAATACCCAATGGTCCGGCACCCCCCCTGGCCTTCCCAGACAAGGCCGCACCATGTAGCTGGGGTATCAAGCACAACGCTTCCTGGGACACCTTTACCACCCTAAATGAAAATGATATCAAAAAGGTTGAAAGCAATTAAGGATACAATCTTCCCCATCTGGACAAAGATCGTCAATGCATCTCTGTCACAAGCTATGATCCCAGAATGCCTAAAAGAGGCCCAGGTAACACCTATATTAAAAAAAAACTACAGCAGACAGTACAGATCTTAACAACTTCCGCCCTATCTTCAGCATCCCCACACTAGCCAAACTCCTGGAAAAATGCGTCCAATCACAACTATGTGCATGTATCGAAAATTTCCATCTCCTGGACTGACACCAATCTGGCTTTCGTAGTGGGCACATCACTGAATCGTCTCTCACTCACGTGATGGATGACATCCTAATAATGCTTGATCAAAATGATTCCTGCCTCCTTATCCTACTCGACCTTTCCTCTGCCTTTGACACTGTCAATCATGACAACCACCTAGATATTCTGGAGCAAAGGATGGGCCTCTCTGGTCAGGTGCTCCAATGGTTCTCGTCCTTCCTCCAGCACCGGTCCCAAAGAGTTAAGGCGAACCACTCACTCTCCCAGTCATCCCCAGTCGCCATGGGGGTTCCCCAAGGGTCCTCCTTATTCTCTTCAATTTGTTCCTGGAACATTCTAAAATCCATGGACATTCGCTTCCATATCTATGCAGATGACACCCAACTGTACCTGAAAATCTCCTCCCCGGATAATATCATGTCACTCAACTCCACCCTACTGACTACTCAAAACTGGCTAACGGAGAACCACCTACTGCTAAACACCTCCAAAACAGAATTCCTCCTCATTTCTCCACCGAAACACACTCCTAATATTGACCTCTGGATGAACCAAATCACCGCCTTCAACAGCTCCCCCCGCGTTATTGACTCAGCTAAATCTCTAGGAATCACCCTGGACAAATATCTGAATATGAAGTCTCATATTAGCAATGTGTGCAAGGGAACTAACCACCTTCTGAGAACACTTAGGAATCTCAAACCTTTCGTACCTCAAGCAGATTTCAAGCAAGTGGTCCAAGCGCTTGTTTTACCGAGGCTTGACTATGGCAGTGCTATGCTATGTGGCCTCCCCAAATACACTTTGGCCCCCCTAAAGGCATCATTTAACGTCGCGGCCAGATTGATACGCCCACATCTCCCTGGTCCTAAAATCTCTAAACTGGCTGCCCTACGAAGCTAGAATTCATCTAAAGATTGCCTGCTTATCGCAAAAAGCCCTCCACTTCAAAACCCCCAATCACCTGGCGCAAAAACTATCCGAAGGGGGTAGACCATCGAGGAGTGCTAATTCCCTCCTCTTGAAACCCCAGATCTTCCGCAAAAAGAGAACATGCCAATGAGCCTTCTTGGACTCTGCAACAAAAATGTGGAACTCTCTTCCACCGGAAATACGTAGAATCTCTTCCAAGGTTGCCTTCAAACTGGAAGCAAAAAGATTCTTCATGAATAAATTCTTACCTGAACAAGAGGAGCGACTGTCAGCTCTAATCGCATCGGACATACTACAGTATTGGTTGTCAATCTTGTATTTTACTATTATATTTGCACCCCTTTTGTCATTATGTTTCATTGACTAGCCCATTCTTCGCTTACCCCAGGTTTATATATGGTCTTTTATGTGTGCACTATTTGATTCAATGCCTATGTATATTCCCTATTTGACTCATGTACTGATCTGTTACCTTCATTTCCCTCAAACTGTAAAGTGCTCTGATATCCTTCAGGATCAAGTTCGCGCTATATAAAACTTTATAAATAAATAAATAAATAAAATAAATCAATTGTCGGCATGGGCAGGCACCTGTGAAAACCACTGCTACTGGCACACTGGAGAAAATTGTTGGCATGGGCAGGCACCTGTGAAAACCACTGCTACTGGCACACTGGAGGAAATTGTTGGCATGGGCAGGCACCTGTGAAAGCCACTGCTACTGGCACACTGGATACAATTGCTGGCATGGACAGGCACCTGTGAAAACCACTGCTACTGGCACACAGGGGGCAATTGTTGGCATGGACAGGTACCTGTGAAAACCACTGTTACTGGCACACTGGAGGCAATTGTCGGCATGGACAGGCACCTGTGAAAACCACTGCTACTGGCATACTGGAGGCAATTGTCGGCATGGGCAGGCACCTGTGAAAACCATTGCTACTGGCACACTGGAGGCAATTTTTGGCATGGACAGGCACCTGTGAAAACCACTGCTGCTGGCACACTGGAGGCAATTGTTAGCATGGACAGGCACCTGTGAAAACCACTGCTACTGGCACACTGGAGGCAATTGTTGGGCTAGGGGGTAACAGTGGCAAAATACTGGCACTTGCTCATAGGAGATGCTTCTTGGCATAAGGGAGGAAAACCATGACATACGGGGGCCACAATCACAAAATTCTAGTCCTGATGTACTAGATGTAATTCCACCCAGCGGTGGTCTCTCTATGGTGGCGTTACTCCCCTGTATTTGCTGCCCCCCTGAACCCTAATATGCATTTATAAAGTTTATATTGCCGGCCGTGGTGCTTATATTACAGCTGCGGGCCGACTGCACATTGCAAGCAGCAGACTTTCAATTTATGAGTGGGCGGTGTGCGGGGCATCATGATAGACAGCACCGGAAGAGTGTCTGGGTCTGAAGACGTGCAAGTGCGCATGTCAGGATGGATGGGTGTCTTCCTATGACCAACCTGACATGCGCACATAAGGCCTCTCCTACCCACTTAACGTTAGTGAGCCAGGGAAGACATCTGCAGCCTCCCCGGTCTCCTAAGGAGCGCTGACTTTGCCTGCTCCAGCCAATGCCGATGCTGCTCTTATGCTGTGAAGCAGCTTCTGGATTGGCTCAAGAGGCGAAAAGTAGGCCTAGTCCTGGAGGCAGCAGATTTGGCTTTACAGAGGGATATGGCCAATAATAGCATGGCTTTATTATGAAGCCATGCAGTGATGGGTCATTTTCTATCCCTTGCCGCGTTCCCTGCAGTCGCTCTACTGTTACCGCCTCATCATCATGCCCAGCCTAGGGAGTAGCAAACACGAGGGCAAGAAGCACTGCGAGTAGGTAACGGTCATGGTAATAAACTATTTTACAGGAGTAATGCTTTCTTGAGATGTTTTACGAGACAGAAAATTAACCTGTTAAACAGACATCAGAGATACCTGAGAAAATGTTCAGAATATGGTAAAAAAAACATCATGAAAACGGGCCTTGAAATTACAGGGTGTAGAGAGCTTAACAAAAGATAAGTGAAAAATAAAATCACAAGGGGAAGCCTGATGAGTGATGCACAAAAATATACATTTTCTGATTGATAAAATGTAGACTTCATCATTTAAGTGAACCATGCAACCTCGGAGACGATCTAAGAAGGCACTAAAACGGTAATAAAGTATGACTTCAGGATGGTAAAATTTCAAAATAATAAGCAAGCGTCCTGTGGCCGTATGTTGGTTCATTACAGTAGGACTTCAGGATGATAAGTGTTTAATAATAAGCAAGCGTCCTGTGGTCGTATGTTGGCTTATGCTTAATGAAATTACTATCTAGAATTATGGGGGAGAAAATCAACAAACATTTAAAGTAGGGGTCTGCAACAAGGTAGCTCGCCGACAACCTGTCAGTAGCTCGCAGCCTGACCCCACTTTTGTATCCTGTTATTGCAATTTTGTTTATTTTTAGGCCTTTTTGGCCTCTAATCCATTCTTGCCCACTGTCGCACACACCAACTGCTCCCATTGGCTATTAAGCTTCGCTGGGGAAGGGTGGGGAAAGAGAGTGACATCAGTCCTGCATGAGCAGTGTTAGACTGCCCACTGTCAGTGACTGGTGTGCTTTCAGTCCATGTTGGCCGCTTCCCATTGGCTGATATACCGGGCGATATACGCAGTCTTGGATGTGCATTCACTGCCTCTGTCAGCCCCTGCGTACAGCGGCTCTGTCTGCAGCACGTGAATAATGTAGCTTTGCTAGTGCGGCGCCTGTGGATGTGAAGCTTTCTCTTTGCTAGTGCAGTGCCTGTGGATGTGAAGCTTTCTCTGGAAACAGAAGTGCATCAGCTGCATTGCTAGTGCGGCGCCTGTGGATGTGAAGCTTTCTCTGGAAACAGAAGTGCATCAGCTGCTTTGCTAGTGGGGTGCCTGTGGATTTGAATCTTTCTCTAGAAACAGAAGTGCATCAGCTGCTTTGCTAGTGCAGTGCCTGTGGATGTGAAGCTTTCTCTAGAAACAGAAGTGCATCAGCTGCTTTGCTAGTGCGGCGCCTGTAGATGTGAAGCTTTCTCTAGCAACAGAAGTATATCAGCTGCTTTACTAGTGCGGCGCCTGTGGATGTGAAGCGTTCTCTGGAAACAGAAGTGCATCAGTTGCATTGCTAGTGCGGAGCCTGTGGATGTGAAGCTTTCTCTA
Organism: Triturus cristatus; assembly: GCF_964204655.1. Taxonomy (NCBI): domain Eukaryota; kingdom Metazoa; phylum Chordata; class Amphibia; order Caudata; family Salamandridae; genus Triturus; species Triturus cristatus. The sequence goes on along the minus strand of NC_140585.1, from coordinate 309,913,548 downwards.
GAAACAGATGTGCATCAGCTGCTTTGCTAGTGTGACGCCTGTGGATGTGAAGCTTTCTTTAGAAACAGAAGTGCATCAGCTGCATTGCTAGTGCGGCGCCTGTGGATGTGAAGCTTTCTCTAGAAACAGATGTGCATCAGCTGCATTGCTAAGTCGGTGCCTGTGGATGTGAAGCTTTCTCTAGAAACAGATGTGCATCAGCTGCATTGCTAGTGCGGCGCCTGTGGATGTGAAGCTTTCTCTAGAAACAGAAGTGCATCAGCTGCATTGCTAGTGCGGCGCCTGTGGATGTGAAGCTTTCTCTAGAAACAGAAGTGGATCAGCTGCTTTGCTAGTGCAGCGCCTGTGGATGTGAAGCTTTCTCTTTGCTAGTGCAGTGCCTGTGGATGTGAAGCTTTCTCTAGAAACAGAAGTGCATCAGCTGCATTGCTAGTGCGGCGCCTGTGGATGTGAAGCTTTCTCTAGAAACAGATGTGCATCAGCTGCATTGCTAGTGCGGTGCCTGTGGATTTGAATCTTTCTCTAGAAACAGAAGTGCATCAGCCGCTTTGCTAGTGCAGTGCCTGTGGATGTGAAGCTTTCTCTAGAAACAGAAGTGCATCAGCTGCTTTGCTAGTGCGGCGCCTGTAGATGTGAAGCTTTCTCTAGCAACAGAAGTATATCAGCTGCTTTACTAGTGCGGCGCCTGTGGATGTGAAGCGTTCTCTGGAAACAGAAGTGCATCAGCTGCATTGCTAGTGTGGAGCCTGTGGATGTGAAGCTTTCTCTAGAAACAGAAGTGCATCAGCTGCTTTGCTAGTGCAGCACCTGTGGATGTGAAGCTTTCTCTAGAAACAGAAGTGCATCAGCTGCATTGCTAGTGCGGCGCCTGTGGATGTGAAGCTTTCTCTAGAAACAGATGTGCATCAGCTGCTTTGCTAGTGCGGCGCCTGTGGATGTGAAGCTTTCTCTAGAAACAGAAGTGCATCAGCTGCTTTGCTAGTGCTGCGCCTGTTGATTTGAAGTGTTCTCTAGCAACATAAGTATATCAGCTGCATTGCTAGTGCGGCGGCTGTGGATGAGAAGCTTTCTCTAGAAACAGAAGTACATCAGCTGCTTTGCTAGTGCTGCGCCTGTGGATGTGAAGCTTTCTCTAGAAACAGAAGTGCATCAGCTGCTTTGCTAGTGCAGCACCTGTGGATGTGAAGCTTTCTCTAGAAACAGAAGTGCATCAGCTGCATTGCTAGTGCGGCGCCTGTGGATGTGAAGCTTTCTCTAGAAACAGAAGTGCATCAGCTGCTTTGCTAGTGCGGCGCCTGTGGATGTGAAGCTTTCTCTAGAAACAGAAGTGCATCAGCTGCTTTGCTAGTGCTGCGCCTGTTGATTTGAAGCGTTCTCTAGCAACATAAGTATATCAGCTGCTTTGCTAGTGCGGCGCCTGTGGATGTGAAGCGTTCTCTGGAAACAGAAGTGCATCAGTTGCATTGCTAGTGCGGAGCCTGTGGATGTGAAGCTTTCTCTAGAAACAGATGTGCATCAGCTGCTTTGCTAGTGTGGCGCCTGTGGATGTGAAGCTTTCTTTAGAAACAGAAGTGCATCAGCTGCATTGCTAGTGCGGCGCCTGTGGATGTGAAGCTTTCTCTAGAAACAGATGTGCATCAGCTGCATTGCTAAGTCGGTGCCTGTGGATGTGAAGCTTTCTCTAGAAACAGATGTGCATCAGCTGCATTGCTAGTGCGGCGCCTGTGGATGTGAAGCTTTCTCTAGAAACAGAAGTGCATCAGCTGCATTGCTAGTGCGGCGCCTGTGGATGTGAAGCTTTCTCTAGAAACAGAAGTGCATCAGCTGCTTTGCTAGTGCAGCGCCTGTGGATGTGAAGCTTTCTCTAGAAACAGAAGTGCATCAGCTGCATTGCTAGTGCGGCGCCTGTGGATGTGAAGCTTTCTCTAGAAACAGATGTGCATCAGCTGCATTGCTAAGTCGGTGCCTGTGGATGTGAAGCTTTCTCTAGAAACAGATGTGCATCAGCTGCATTGCTAGTGCGGCGCCTGTGGATGTGAAGCTTTCTCTAGAAACAGAAGTGCATCAGCTGCATTGCTAGTGCGGCGCCTGTGGATGTGAAGCTTTCTCTAGAAACAGAAGTGCATCAGCTGCTTTGCTAGTGCAGCGCCTGTGGATGTGAAGCTTTCTCTAGAAACAGAAGTGCATCAGCTGCTTTGCTAGTGCGGCGCCTGTGGGTGTGAAGCTTTCTCTAGAAACAGATGTGCATTAGCTGCTTTGCTAGTGCAACGCCTGTGGATGTGAAGCTTTCTCTAGAAACAGAAGTGCATCAGCTGCTTTGCTAGTGCGGCGCCTGTGGATTTGAAGCTTTCTCTAGAAACAGAAGTGCATCAGCTGCTTTGCTAGTGCGGCGCCTGTGGATTTGAAGCTTTCTCTAGAAACAGAAGTGCATCAGCTGCTTTGCTAGTGCAGCGCCTGTGGATGTGAAGCTTTCTCTAGAAACAGAAGTGCATCAGCTGCTTTGCTAGTGTGGCGCCTGTGGATGTGAAGCTTTCTCTAGAAACAGAAGTGCATCAGCTGCATTGCTAGTGCGGCGCCTGTGGATGTGAAGCTTTCTCTAGAAACAGAAGTGCATCAGCTGCTTCAGAAGCTGGCTGAGCCCCCTCTCCACCAAGCCATTCTCTGGAAATGGTATAGCTTGACATGCATGCAGCCCCCGCGTGTTGCTCATCATTGAATTCAGGTAACTAAAAGTCTAAAGTAAACATTAATACACTTAAAAAAGCCCTTATGTCTGCATGTTTGTGCTGGTGAGTTTCCGTTAGTGTAGTGTGTCGTTCTCTTCAGAGTCAAGTGACATGATGGGGGGTTCCTCTTCCGCACCCTGCAGCATGACCTTCTGGGTGCTATCCAAAATGAATACCCAACAACAGCACCCGTTAGCTAATAGCTTTTATATTATATGGCACTTGCACGACCCTGGAATCCGCTGCAGCTCCCACATCTTAAACAGTAGTGGGAGGTTCACATTTCTGATGTGTGATATAATTAGGGGACGGGATGTGGCCTAACAGCTAGAGCGCTCAACCTCGAAGCTGGGGGACCGGGTTTGAGTCTCGGCAGAGATGCTCAACATCCTGTGATTCTGGACAAATCAGTTAATCTCTCCATGCCTAACAAAATGAATGTGTTCGTCTGTAACGCAACTGGTGCTCATGTAAAGAGCTCTGATACCTTAGGGTCGAGTTTGCGCTATATAAAACTAAAAGAAAAATGATTCCGTTATCTCTGGAAAGGTCACTTAAATACTGGTTCTTTTGGCAGTGCGGGCTGACTGGTGGGGAAGCGGGTGGTGCATGTTCACAACTCTGTGTCCGGAGATAACTGGAAACGTCGGCATACAGTGTTGTTTAGGGTGTTCCTATACCATCCCTCTCGCAAGATCCCATCTCAGAAACCCCCACGCGCCAGCTGCGGTGTGTGTGTGTTGTTTAATTATTAGCTGCACTCTAGATTCTCAGTAGAGTATTCAGGTCACTAGACCTGCATTTTTTAATTTTTCGAGGCCTGATCATGTAAATTAAAGCAGCGTTTCGCAGGGAGCTTTTATTTTTCAATTCATAAAGTAATCAAAGTCATTCCTGGCCACAAACCGGAGCCAGAAACATTATTTTACATTTCTTTTCATTGAATTTGAATGACTGAGAGTGTGTGGCGTAAGGGCCAGAGCTGCCGACTTCGAAGCTGGGGATCCAGGTTTGAGTCTCGGCGTAGGCTCGACATCCTCTGATTCTGGGCAAATGACTTATTCTCCTATCGACTACGTCCTCTGGACAGCACCTTAAGACCCTCACTGGAAGCATTATAAATTGTAATAAAATAACGAGAGAAATGTAAACTAGGATACTAGCTGCGGTTTGTGCCTAGGGACCACGGGCAAGCGGTACTTTATTAGTGGGTATTAGGGGGGGACTCTGGAAAAAATGCACCAGTTGCTCTCACTTTCGAAGCTCACAATGATTTCACTGAACAGAAAAGGTTGGAGACCCATGGTATTACACGGATTACTGGTAGCACTAACGGTTTCATGCAGTAAAAAGTTACAGCTGTAGAACGAGCAGGATTTGCAAAAGGGAAAGTTGTGCACCTATTCCGCACACATCCGTTGCATGTGTCACCATTCTATAGAGAATTCCAATGTTGTGATGTTATTGTCCAAGTTGTGACATGCTGTGTAAACTGTGCATATTATTTACCAGCAGATAATACCAAAAAATACGAAGTATCCAATGTGATCAAGTAGCAGCCTATAGGTGCATTGTGTCAGGAGGAAGCGGAGACCACTTACCTATTTATTAAGAGAAGGTGAACCTGTCTCGGGCCAACAGCTATGGCACTCTGTAACAACTCTGTAACACTCTAACAACAGCAACAGCAAATCCTGCCGTACTTCTGCACCGCCTTCAGTGTTACTGGTCAAAGCAGAAGTTTTATATTTTGAATTCAGCTTTGTCGCGAGAATGAAAGGGGACGTTAAAGGGCGTTAAAGGGCGCTGAAGGGCATAGTTTTCAGACTGTAACTGGAAAGTGTGGGTACGGATGTGTGCAGGCATTTTACGGCTTTCTGGCATTTCAGAGATCAACAAAGCCCACAATGCTCATGTAAGCAGCCAGCTAGTTTTCCCACTCACATACATGGGCCCACTCACATACATGGGAGCAGATTGATTTTTGAGCAGTGTTGGTAGGGTGGGCGTCAAACTCTGCTCTGCCGGCGGCAGGCAGAGTTTTTGCCAAACTCCATGCTCCAAGCAGAGCACAGAATGTGGTAAACTGTGCCAAAGAAGCGGAGTTTTCCGCCCACTCCTAGAATCAACATCCCTGGTCACATGATACAGCAGTGGGTGATATGAATGAGTTCACATGACACAGTCTGCTAGTCTTAAACAAGTCACATGACACAATCTGTTATATTCTGAATATTATCACACAAACCAGTGCAGTGTAGGATTTACTGAATGAGGCCACATGACATGGTCTGTGATATTTTGAATGGGGTCACATGACACTGCATTGTCTGTTATATTCTAATCTGTGTCATATGACCCAGCACATGGAGAACTTCAGATAATATTATAAATCATGAATGATTTCCACCTGTAGAGGAGACATTTTACATGACCTACAAATTATATCACACACCCTGAGAGCTCAGCTAGAGCGGCAAATGGAAGTTGGTTTCTTCCCATGAACACTCTGTATGTCACGCTTTGAATATAGGTATTTGGACCTCTGCAGTGATGTGAGTCATCCTAATGGCGTCTCTCACACTAAAATCTTTGTTACAAGTTAGCTACTATCTGTAATCTATAGCGCCTAGACACCAACGGAGACAGTGCATGATACATGCGTGCTACATGTGGGGGTTAGGGTGAGCTCAGGGTGTGTCTATTGTGATTTCATGTATGGGGACAGGAGTCCATTTTGGATCCCGTATGTCTGATTAGTACATATGATGGAGGATGGAGAGAGCCCGCCAGATAGGGAGGTAGATTGTGGAAACCTTCTTCAGGTTTTTGAAGTGGACCAAACTTTTGTGAACGGAAAGGAATGAGAGAGACAAATGAGGCTTGGAGGGAATTCACTGCCCACTTCCTGCATTCTTCATCCCCAGAAGAGTTAATGCAGTTCTGTGTAGCAGCTGAGTGGGAAGGCCTCTCTTCTGTACCTTTGTCTCAGTTTCCTTTGTCACAGCACACCCAGCTCCACTCTCTCTTCCTGCCAAGATTGAGTGACAAAGACTTAAGCCTGACCACTCCGTGTTAATAAATAGAATGTCAGAACTGCCAGAGGCCAGATCCAGAGATAGAGCTCTCGAATTTTCATCTACATCTAAAAAACTAGGACAAATATTAGTGAGAAACCCAAGTCACTGTGCCAGGAGTCTCTTTGAACAGAGTCAAGACCCACAAAGCACTGATGGAGATAAACAGTGTAGAATTTTAGAGAAACATGTAAATAAGAAACAATATGTTTTTTAGGTATAAATAAGTCAACTAGAAAGATATTTTTCTTTGACACATTCTGAATCATATCGAACCTAAAACACCATTTACATCATTGATGGTCATGAATTACTATGATAGTCTTATGTTCAGCTCTTCCCAAGAAGCTCTGATGTCACAGAGTATTATATCACAAATGCTGGTTCTCTGAGAGTGGCCGTCAAGGCGTAGTCATTTGTTGTGAATCAGTATAGCAACCAGAGCGCACACGGGGTTCACAGTTGTAAACATTGAACCAATTCCAGAACCAGGATACCTGATTGCTGCTTCCTTACAGGTGAGGGCAACCTGGAAAGGACCCCGGCAAGGAGAGCTGTAGGCTGCCTACGGAATAGAGGAGCCTTCTGTTGTAGGGCACTTCTCCCCACATCTGTGAATTGTCTATTGAAAATCTAAGATAGTAGAATTACTGACTTAGTGGGAAGTAGCAAGCGCAGGACCACTATCATCAGATAACCCAAACATATAGGACAGTTTGAGTTCATCAACAGGTCATGGGCCATCGTCCTCGACTGACACAAGAGGTCCATCACCAGGTCAGGAGTCATCTTCTTGTAACTGTAAGAGAGGCTACATCAAAAGGTCACGGGAGAGCATCCTAGACTCAATTGCGAGGTCATATCAACGGGTCCAGGTCCATCATTCTAGCAGGAGGCAAGAGTGGTCCTCTCTTGTGAGACGGATGAGCCTCCCCTGGACTGTGGGTCTTACTGGTTCCATTTCATTTCTCAACACTGACACAAAACTATACGCCAAACCTTTAGCTACATTGGTGGTGGGCTTGATTCCCAAATTGGTCACCCAGGGAAACATAGCTTTACTATCTATTATTTTCCTGAAAGCAGAAATGGCATTTGAACATGTGTTTGGATTAACTGGTAAATTACATGTTTATGGCAACATTAACAGGTCAAGGTCATTATAAACTACTTCAACTTAGACTGTTTCAGAGCTGGCTGTGGAACCAGAGAGGGATGCTCTCTGCCACCCTCGGAGGAGATGTTCCCTGTCACCCTCGGAGGGATGCTCCCTTTCGCCTTCGGAGGGATGCTCCCTGTTGCCCTCGGGGGATGCTCCCTATCGCTCTCGGGCGGTATGCTCCCAGCCTCCCTTGTAGGATGTTCTGGATGCGCTCTGTCAATCTCCGAGTGATGCTATCTGTCACCCTCAGAAGGATGCTCTCCTTCACCCTCAGAGGGATGTCCCGGATGCTCTCCTTCACCCTCATCTAGTGCCCTTTAAATGGAGCTATTTCCCAAGATGCTTCTGGGTTGTAAACTAATCTACCAATTTGAGCAGAGCATCACTGTCAAAAGTGACAGCGTATGACCACAATAAGGAGGCTTTAACCTCTAATCCCACCCTAAGCCAAATTGGTGAGGAATTTGGTTGCCGTTCACAGTTTCATGATAATCCAGTTATAAATCAAATTTCTGGTGCTGCCTGGCAGCAATTAGCGGACTTTCATGCCACATACTCTGTAATATGGCCCAGGGTTACCTGTGATATAAAATTATCACTCTTCTTCAAACTAAATCATTTTCTGTGGCAATCTTTATCTGGGGCTGCAAAAAAAACAGTGAGCTTGTCATTACCTATTCCAAATGCCTAGTTATATAGCTGTACACCTTTTCAAAAAATCGGTGAACGCAAACGTAAGTTGCCATCTGTCTCAGGAAAAAAGTAACTGCTTTACAACAGGAATATTTTCAAACTTCTTAGAAAAGGAGGAATTTGTTTTTTTTCAATTCTCCAAGATTTTTCACAATATGCTCTTTCATTTCCATGTTAATTGCTTTCATTGGAATTGCCTGGTGTGTTGCATTAACAACGACCTCTACAGCCTCCTCATGTCAACTGATGCCACACCCAACCATCCGCTCACCTCATGGAAACTGCTCACCACAAAGAGCACCACAGCCATCATGAACTCCATCCAGGACCCCTGTCCCCACCAGCTCTATTCTCAACGCATTCATCAACACAGCCACCTTTACTGATCAATTGAAACATGCAGAGGTCAGACCGCTCCTCGAGATACCCTCCGCCGACCCCAGCAAACTCAAGAACTACCACCCCATCTCTCTGCTCCCCTTCCCAGCCAAAGTCCTTGAGAAGGCGATCAATCACCAACTCACGAGCACCTGGAGAGCAACAATCTGCTGGACACCTCCCAAACTGGCTTGCACGCCAACCACAGAACCAAGACTGCCCTGATCACCACCACCGATGACAGTAGGTCCCTCCTCAACCTTGGGGAGACAGCGGCCGTGATCCCTCTCGACCTCTCAGCAGCGTTCGACACTGTATCTCACCACACCCTCATCAAAAGAATCTGCCACATCCGGATCCAGGGAGACGCCCTCAAATGGATCACATCCTTCCTCACATGATGAACCCAAAAGATCTGCCAACCACCCTCCGCTTCGGAAGCCAAGAGCATAATCTGCGGCGTCCTTCAAGGCTGCTCAATCAGCCCCACGCTGTTCAACACGTACATGACGCCTTTGTCCGACATCGTCAGAACCCACGGCCTCAACTTCATATCCTACACAGACGATGCTCAGCTCATCCTCTTGCTCACAGAAAACCCTTCCACCACCTGGGCCAACTTCCACAACTGCATCACGAGCGTCACCGACTGGATGAAGACCAACTGCCTGAACCTCAACATGGATAAGAGGGAAGTGCTGATATTCTGGGAATAACACCTCCCTGTACAACGACTACTGATGGCCCTCCTAACTTAGATGCACACCCACACCGACAGACCACACATGCAACCTCGGCATCATCCTGGACAGCAACCTCACCATGAAAGACCAGATCAATGCAGTCTCCTCCGTCTGATTCCTCACCCTCCACATGCTCCAAAAGATCTTCAGATGGCTCCCCATCAACACCAGGTAAGCTGCCACTCAACTTCAAGTAACCAGCTGGCTGGGCTACGACAACGCGTTCTACGCAGGACTCATTATCCAACTCCTGAAGACACTCCAGATGATACAGAACTCACCTGCCAGACTCATCCTGGACCTCTCCGGGAGGAACCATATCACCCCCCACCTCAGGAACCTCCACTGGCTCCCCATCCAGAAAAGATGCCAATTCAAGATGTTGACTGACGCCTATAAGGTCATCTACGACCAAGGACCAGCATACATCAACCAACGCCTGAACTTCCACCAACCCTCCAGACACCTTCCCTTCACCTGCCTCACCCTCGCTCACACTCTCCACATCCGCCGAAGCAACAGTGGAGAATGTTCCTTCTCCTACGTCACTGCAAAGTCCTGGAACGACCTCCCCCTGCACCTCCGAACATCATCCTCTCTCACTGATTTCAGAAAAGGAATCGAGACCTGGCTTTTCAACTGATCCCAGCAAGATCCCAGTGCCTGGATACCCTCACAGGTGATTAACCGTGCTGCACAAATTCAAGTTGATTGATTGATTGATATCTCACCTTCAGGAGTTCCCACGCTGGCGCCTCACACTTCTTTTCTATTGCTGTTATCAGGGCATTGAGAGAGGTGATTTGATTGGACAGTTTGGTGATATTTGCATTTTCTACTATGGTGATTTTCTTCTCCATCTCCTCCAGTTTTTCACAAAGTGTTTGCTCATGTTCTTTCAGGAGTTGCCGCAGTTTTTCAAACCCAGATTCAATTTTATTCTTCTCAGTTGTTAACTTGTCCTGTCATAAGCAAAGGCACAAAAGCTGGTTAGATATTAAAAAGCTTCCTAAAAGCTGTCCCTAGAGTGGGAGTTCAGGGGGAGGGCGGAGGGGTTGGTAGCTATTTTCAAAATTCAGAACACTAGCGTGCTTCTCCCAATTTCTGAACTGCAGCCTCTTACTACCTTCCCTTTTACCGTCTTCTGTCCTTCTCCCACTTCTGCCCACCCCTTTCCTCAGACACCTCACAAACTGTGGGGAGGTCAGAATTTGTGAGGCTGCAGCGAAGTTAGATCCATGAAGAAAGTGCAAGGAAGCTAAGCCACCACAGGCAGAGAAAGTCAAAGTCCCAGAGACAGGCTGAGTGGATTCTGGCTGAGGTCAAGTGTGAGTGGATATGACTGGCACTATAGAATGTAAATGAGGGGGGGGCGGGAAGTTTGAGCCCCTGGGATTAAAGAGAGGATGTACGTGGTGTGCAGGCTGCCCCTGTCCTGCCAGGACACTTGAAATGTTCGCTCAGAAGGAGACGCAGAGGGTGTGCCCTACTATGGCTCTCATTCAGAGTGAGGGGGAATCACTGATGTGGTTATTTCACGTTCAGAATCATAAAAAACTTATGTGTATTCTGTCATTGAATGGAGAACTACCAGATAAATGAATGTTACTGCACTGATGTCTGCAGGTAATTTAGCAATTCCTATAGAAGATGGGTGAGGAGTTTGGTTAGGAATCTTGTCCTATCCTAAGATAAGAGGCTGTGAGTTATCAGGTGAGGTACGTCACACTGTGGCTTAGAGCAGGAGCCTGTGTGTTATCAGGTGAGGTATGCCACATTGCAGCTGTGGAGGCTGTGTGTTATTAGGTGAGGTAAGTCACACTGTGACCTAGAGCAGGACCAGAGCAGGACCCTGCGTGTTATCAGGTGAGGTATGTCACAATGTGGCCTAGAGCAGGAGCATGTGTGTTATCAGGTGAGGTATGTCCCACTGCAGCTTAGGGCAGGAGCCTGTGTGTTTTCATGAGGTATGTCACTCTGTGGCTTAGAGCAGAAGCCTATGTGTTATCAGGTGAGGTATGCCACATTGCAGCTTCGGAGGCTGTGTGTTATTAGGTGAGGTATGTCACACTGCGCAATGCTTAGCAAAATCAAAGGGCTTATGGAAAGATGGTGTCTGCTTCCCTTAACCATAATTGGACGCGCTGCCATGATTTAAATGTCGGCCCTACCATTATGAATATTTCTTTTTTTCTAATATACCAATAAAAATCCCTAATAGTTTTTTTCAGGAGCTAGATGCATTGATAAGGAGTTTTATCTGGTGTTTTACAATTAAAAAACAAACACATGGTGGATTAGCACACCCTCACATGCAGAGTTATTACCAAGCAGCCTTAATTAACACGTTGGCGAGGGTTTTGAATGGGAGCAGGGAGATTTGATGATTGTTTTTTTAACCAGAATGGTGCAGGAATCTGAAATAAGTCTACTAGCTTTTATTAAAACAGTGAAACTACCCAAAAAGACTAGATACAAGCTTCTTCAGGGGCTCAGAGGACAATTGTGCGCTCTTAGTAAATTTTATCAGGCCATTTTTGATACTTCATTTTTGCACCTCCATAAGAGCAGGTTTTTAGGGTTATCGCTATCAGATAGGGAGATAAAGTTTTGAAATTCAATAGGTTTTTAAAAATGTGGAGATTTTCCTTTACGGGGTAAATGTATCTCTTGGGAGGAGCTTCTTTCGAGATGCAGGGGACAGTGTAACCGGTTCTTTTCAAGTTTTGGATGGATAGTCCACTTCTTGGTTGCAAATACTTTTGGGGGCAGCCAAGGTATGCACCCTATAAGCTGTGCACTTTGTAAAAGCAAATTGGCAGGAATAGGAAACTGGTATAGGAACCAGTCCCAGAAAAAATAAATTGCTTGATTCCTGTCCAGGGTTCTCAAAAGAACACAAAGCAATTTATCCGAAAGGGATTAGTATGCTATCTCAGAGATAGGGCATACATCTTTACGAGCTGCAAATTTTAAAAGAAAGTCGTTCTTATCTCGTTGGATGGCATATCATACTCCAGTAACTCTTCATAAAATATGCCCATTGGCCCCCGATAACTGTTTCCGCTGTCATCAGGAAGGGACAGAAGATTGGCTCCACACATTTTTTACGTGCTCGAAATTAGAAGATTTTTTGCTGTAATTATTTGAGGTATGTCAGACTTTACACAAAATATTCCCAGAAGCAAGCTTAGTATTATACGGGGTCTCCAAAGAGAGCCAGCTGCTTAATAAGGGAGGCAAGTTTTTTCTCTCCATTACATGGACAGTTGCACGATCCTTTATTCTGCAGTTCAGGGCTTGAAGTCAAAGATAACACGCACTATGAAATTTGAAGAATTTAAAAGAAAAGGCAGAGGGTTGCGGCTCTGTAATGTGTCACAAGTATACGGGTGGAAGATTGCACTACTGTGGTGTGTCACTATTATACAGGTGGAGGGTTGTGTTGATGTGCTGTGCCACTAATGATAGAGTTGGAGAGTTGCGCTCCTCTTATGTGTCACTACTATTCAGGTAGAGGGTTGTGCTCCTGTGATGTGTCACTACCATTCAGTTAGAGAGTTATGGGTCACTAATAAACAGGTAGAGGGCTGTGCTCCTGTGATGTCACACTAGTATATCTTGTGCTGTGCCACTAGTATACAGGTGGAGGATTGTGCTCCAGTATGTGCCACTAGTATACAGGTGGAGGGTTGTGCTCCTGTATGTGTCACTAGTATACAGGTAGAAGGTTGTGGTCTTGTATGTGTCACTAGTATAGTGGTAGAGTGCTGTGCTCCTGTGATGTCTCACTAGTATATCTTGTGCTGTGCCACTAGTATACAGGTGGAGGGTTGTGCTCCTCACAAGTCTCACTAGTATACAGGTAGAGGGTTGTGCTCTTGTGCTGTTCCAATTTTAGAGGCAACTAGATTAAAATTTGTCTGATGGAGGATTTTTCTTGGATACAGTGTAATCAATTAAAGTGTAACCCTGAAAAGTCAGAGATCATCTTTTTTGGTTACCCACAAAGCGAATCATAGCACCAATTGTGGCCCTGTGACATGTCACCTCCCACTGCTCCGGTCAGTACAGTGAAGAATATGGGGGTCAAGCTGGAAGCCACTCTAACGATGAAGGCCCAAATTCAAACTGTTGCCGGTACGTGTTTCGGCAGGTTAAAAATGCTAAAAAACGTCCTTCCGCTGTTACCGGTCGAATACCGGAAAACTGTAGTGCAAGCCTTAATTACATCCATGTTGGATTACGTCAATATTTGGTATCTGGGCCTCCCTGAGTATCTTCTGAACCGTTTGCAGGTGGTCCAGAATGCTCCAGCTAGAGCCATCCTCATGGTGGAGCCCAGAGCACGCATGACGATCCACCTGAAGGCCTTGCACTGGCTGCCGGTATGGAAGAGGATCCAGTTTAAGGCGCTGGTCTTGGTTTTTCGGGCCTTTCATGGCACTGGTGCTGTATATCTTAGGAGATGAGTCCAGCATTACGAGCCGCATTACGAGCCGCAACGCATCTTGAGATCCTCAAGGCAGTTCTTGATTCTCATCCCTAAATTTACCCATTCCCGGGTAGGCAGTCGCTCCTTCCAAGTACTGGCTGCCCGACTATGGAATGGTCAGCCTCTTTTTCTCGGGCAGGTCCAGGACCTGCTCAGCTTTAGGAGACAGCTAAAAACTTGGCTGTTCCAGCAATAACTCCTCTGAGGCGGCTTGGGCCTGGGCTCGAGTGCCTGTTTGTTGGTGGTCCTTAGCGCCGGGACACTCTGTGGAGTAGCCCTGCACTTTATAAGTACCCATTTTAAATTAATTTCATTTCATAGTATACAGGTGGAGGGTTGTGCTCCCGTATGTGTCACTAGTATACAGGTAGAAGGTTGTAGTCTTGTATGTCTCACTAGTATAGAGGTAGAGTACTTGTGGGACACCCCCGCGCCGCACGGCCACCAGCTGCTGCGTGTGCCCCTTCCGCTTGTGCCTCGCTGCCCGGCTGCTGCCGCCTGACCACGCCCCCTCCCTCGAGCCCGAGGTCCGTGGTTGCTCCTGTGCCCTGCTGTCGTCTGTCTACCATATTTTGTTCTGTTTGCATTTTTCTGTGTGTTTCGTCTTTTTCCTTAAGTGCCAGCTTTGTCATATTCCGTCCCTCTGTTCCCTCCCCGCTCCCCGCTTCCCGCCACCGCCGCTAAGCCCCGCCCCTTTTTGCCTTCTGTATCCCTCCCCGCTCCCGCCTCCCAGCTGCCCCGCCCACCCGCGCACTTGGCCATATATGGCGACCGTGCGACGCAGGTGAGTGTGACCTACTTGTGGGACACCCCCGCGCCGCACGGCCACCAGCTGCTGCGTGTGCCCCTTCCGCTTGCGCCTCGCTGCCCGGCTGCTGCCGCCTGACCACGCCCCCTCCCTCGAGCCCGAGGTCCGTGGTTGCTCCTGTGCCCTGCTGTCGTCTGTCTACCATATTTTGTTCTGTTTGCATTTTTCTGTGTGTTTCGTCTTTTTCCTTAAGTGCCAGCTTTGTCATATTCCGTCCCTCTGTTCCCTCCCCGCTTCCCGCCACCGCCGCTAAGCCCCGCCCCTTTTTGCCTTCTGTATCCCTCCCCGCTCCCGCCTCCCAGCTGCCCCGCCCACCCGCGCACTTCGCCATATATGGCGACCGTGCGAACGCGCAGCGATCACGCGCAGCGGGCGCGCCGATTGTGCGCCGAAGGCGCGCCAAAGGCAAGCCCGTCTACGCCCGTCTGCGCCTGGACCGCGCCCAGTGCCAGGACCCCTGGCCCCCGAGGACCCCGACCGACCCGCCTGACGTACAACGCCGCCACCCTCATCGCACTCAACACCGGCGGAACCCAGGGATGCTACCGAGCTACTCCGAAGCACACCCACGGGCCCTTCAGCTGCCACGCCTGCAAGTTCACCTGCATCCGGACCTGCCCGACACCAGCACCTACCATGCCGAACACCAGCAGCAACCACCTCAAGTGCATCCTGCTCAACACCCGCTCCGTCCACAGACACGCCATCGAACTCTGGAACCTCATCGACACCACAGCCCCCGACGTCGCCTTCATCACGGAGACCTGGATGAACGCCTCATCAACGCCCGACATCGCCATCGCCATCCCAGAAGGATACAAGATCACCCGGAAGGATCGCAACGCCAACCAGGTGGGAGGAGGCATCGCCATCATCCACAAGAACACCATCCGCATCACGACCAGCACCGACAACTCCCCACCCTCCGCCGAACACCTGCACTTCCAGATCCACACCGACCCGAAGACCACCCTCAGAGGCACCCTGATCTACCGACCTCCGGGACCACGCACTCAATTCAGCGAGGACATCGCCGACTTCGTCAGCCCGCACGCCCTCCCCTCCGCCGACTACATCCTCCTGGGGGACTTCAACTTCCACCTGGAGAACAACAACGACTGCAACACCAGCACCCTGCTCGACAACCTCGCCAACCTTGGACTCAAGCAGCTGGTGTCCACCCCCACCCACCTCGCCGGACACACACTCGACGCCATCTTCTCATCCAGCAAAGACATCGCCTTCAGCCACGCCACAGAACTTCACTGGACGGATCACAAATGCATCCACTTCACCTTCAGAAGAACGACGATCCACCACCACCAGCAACAGGCTGCCCAAAGAAGCTGGAACAAGATCACAGCCGACCAGCTCGCCGCCTCCCTGAGCCAGCACCCTCTGGCCAGCTCAGCGAACCCCAGCCAGGCCGCCGACAACCTCAAGAAGTGGATCAGCGACTGCGTGGACGAACTCGCCCCACTGAGGACCCCGCCCAGCAGACCCGGCAGCAAGAGAGCCCCTTGGTTCACCGACGAACTCAAGAGCTCCAAGAAGTACTGCCGCGCCCTCGAGAAAGCCTGGAGAAGGGAACCCACGCCGGACAACAGGACCACCCTCAGGCTTGCCACCCGGAAACACCACCAACTGATCCGCATCGCCAAGAAGACGGCTTTCAAGAACCGACTGGACAACAACGCTCACAACTGCAAGGAACTCTTCAACATCGTGAAAGAGCTCTCCAACCCCAACGCCGGAAGCAACGACATCACCCCTTCGCAAGACCTCTGCAACTCCCTCGCCTCCTACTTCCACAACAAGATCGCGGACATACACAACAGCTTCAGCACCCATCCGACCCACGCCACGACCGCAGCAACGCCACCCACCACCATCCTCCGCGCCTGGACCCCGGTCAACACCGAAGACACCGTCCACACAATGAACTCCGTCCACTCCGGATCTCCGACCGACCCCTGCCCTCACCACGTCTTCAACAAAGCCGACGCTGTCATCGCTCCCCACCTGCGGGACATCATCAACACCTCATTCGACACCGCCACCTTCCCCGAGAGCTGGAAGCACGCCGAACAAAGCGCTCTACTCAAGAAACCCACAGCAGACCCCACCGAACTCAAGAACTACCGCCCCATCTCTCTACTACCGTTTCCAGCCAAAGTCATCGAGAAAACCGTCAACAAACAGCTGGCCGCCTTCCTCGAGACGAATGGATCCCTCGACCCATCACAGTCCGGATTCCGTGCCAACCACAGCACCGAGACCGCCCTCATCGCCGCCACTGACGACATCCGAGCCCTGATGGACAACGGGGAAACAGCGGCCCTCATCCTCCTAGACCTCTCCGCGGCTTTCGACACGGTCTGCCACCGCACCCTAGTACAGCGCCTCAGCAACGTCGGAATCCAGGAGAAGGCGCTGGAATGGATCGTCTCCTTTCTCAACGGAAGAACACAAAGAGTCCGCCTACCACCGTACAAGTCAGAGGCCACCGAAGTCATCTGCGGCGTCCCTCAGGGATCCTCACTGAGCCCGACTCTCTTCAACGTCTACATGAGCCCTCTCGCGGCCATCGCACGCCAACACAACCTCAACATAATCTCCTACGCCGACGACACCCAGCTGATCCTCTCCCTGACCAACGACGACCCCGCCGCCGCCAGAGCCAACCTGCACAAAGGGATGAGAGAGGTAGCCGAGTGGATGACGACGAGCCGCCTGAAGCTGAACTCAGATAAGACGGAGGTCCTCATCCTGGGCTCCACGCCCTCCGCCTGGGACGACTCCTGGTGGCCCCCCGCCCTGGGCACCGCACCCAAACCGACAGACCACGCACGCAACCTGGGTTTCATCCTGGACTCCTCCCTCTCCATGACCAGGCAAGTCAACGCCGTCTCCTCATCGTGCTTCAACATCCTGCGCATGCTTCGGAAGATCTTCTGGTGGATCCCCACGGAGACCAGGAAGACCGTCACCCAGGCCCTCGTCACCAGCCGACTGGACTACGGCAACGCACTCTACGCCGGAACCACCGCCAAGATCCAGAAGAGACTCCAGCGCATCCAGAACGCCTCAGCCAGACTCATCCTCGACATCCCACGTCACAGCCACATCTCCGGACACCTTAGAGACCTGCACTGGCTCCCGATCAACAAGAGAATCACCTTCCGCCTCCTTACCCACGCACACAAAGCTCTCCACGACCAAGGCCCGAGCTACCTCAACAACCGAATCAACTTCTACGCTCCCAGACGCCACCTCCGATCCGCCAGCCACGCCCTCGCCACCGTCCCACGCATCCGCAGAACCACTGCTGGAGGAAGGTCCTTCTCCTACCTGGCCGCCAAGACCTGGAACTCCCTCCCGGCCGACCTGCGCCTGACCCAAGACCACCTCTCCTTCAGGAAGAAGCTCAAGACCTGGCTGTTCGAGCAGTAGCGGCACCCCCCCCCCCCAAGCGCCTCGAGACCCTACGGGTAGGTAGTGCGCTCTATAAATTTCCTTGATTGATTGATTGATTGATAGAGTACTGTGCTCCTGTGATGTCTCACTAGTATATCTTGTGCTGTGCCACTAGTATACAGGTTCAGGGTTGTGCTCCTCTCATGTCTCACTAGTATACAGGTAAAGGGTTGTGCTCTTGTGCTGTGTCACTAGTATACAGGCAGAGGGTTGCACTCCTGTGATGTGTCAATAACATACAGGCAGAGGGTTGTGCTCCTATGGTGTGCCAGTTGTATACAGGCAGAGGGTGGCGCTCCTGTATATGTCACTAGTATACAGGTGGACGGTTGTGCTCCTATATATGTCATTAATATGCAGGTAGAGGATCGTGTTTCTGTGCTGTGTCAGTAGTATAGAGGTAGGAGGTTGTTTTCCTGTGCTGTCACTAGTATACAGTTAGAGGGTTGTGCTGCTGTAATGTCTCACTAGTATGCCGGTAGAGGGTTGTGCTCCTCTTCTGTATCGCTACTATAAGGGTACTCCCGTATGTGTCAGTAGTATACAGGTGGAGGGTTGAGTTCGTGTGCCGTGTCACTAGTATACAGGTGGAGGGTTGTACTCCTCTTATGTATCACTTGTATACAGGTAGAGGGTTGTGCTCTTGTGCTGTGCCACTAGTATACAGGTGGGGGGTTGTGCTCCTCCCATGTATCACTTGTATACAGATGGAGGTTTGTGCTGCTGTGCTGTGTCACTAGTATACTGGTAGAGGGTTGTGCTCCTGTGCTGTGTCACTAGGATACAGATGGGAGGTTGTGCTCCTGTATGTATCACTAGCATACAAGTAGAGGTGTGTGCGTTTGTGCTGTGTCCCTTCTGGTAGAGGGTTGTGTTCCTGTGCTGTGTCACTAGACTGGTAGACAGTTGAGCTCATGTGATGTGTCCCAAATATCGAGGAGAAGGGTTGTGCTCCTGTGCTTTGCCACTTGTATTCAGGTTGTGGGTTGTGCTCCTGTGATGTGTCAATAGTAAACAGGTAGAGGGTTGTGCTTCTGTGTGTCACTAGTATACAGGTAGAGGACTGTGCTTTTGTGCTGTGTCTCTAGTATAGCGGTAGAAGGGTTTTCTCCTGTGCTGTCACTAGTTTACAGTCAGAGGGTTGTACTCCTGCAATTTGTCACTAGTATATGGGTAGAGGGTTCTGCTCCTCAGCTGTGTCACTATTATACGAGGAGAGAAGTGTAATCCTGTGCTGTGTCACTAATATACAG
This sequence comes from Triturus cristatus, assembly GCF_964204655.1. Taxonomy (NCBI): domain Eukaryota; kingdom Metazoa; phylum Chordata; class Amphibia; order Caudata; family Salamandridae; genus Triturus; species Triturus cristatus. The sequence continues at coordinate 309,894,736 of NC_140585.1, read as the reverse complement.
GTAGACGGTTGTACTCCTGTATGCTGTCACTAGCAGTTAGGTAAAGGGTTGTGCTCCTGTGCTGCTTCACTAGTATAGAGGTAGACAGTTGTGCTCCTGAGCAGTGTCACTAGTATACAGTTAAAGGGGTGTGCTCCTGTATGCTGTCACTAGTATTTTGGGAGAGGTTTGTGCTCCTGTGGTGTGTCACTAGTATACAGGTAGAGAATTGTTCTCTTGTGCTGTGTCACTAATATACAGGTAGAGGGTTGAGCTCCTGTATATGTCACTAGTATACAGGTTTGTGCTCGTAGAGGTTTGTGCTCCCGTGCTGTGCCACTAGTATAGAGGCAGAGGGTTGTGCTCCTGTACTGCTTCACTAGTATAGAGGTAGATGGTTGTGCTCCTATGTCACGTCACGATCGTGCAAGTAGAGGGTTGAGCTCCTGCATATGTCACTAGTATATAGGTAGGGGTTTGTGCTCGTAGAGGTTTATGCTTCCGTGCTGTGTCACTAGTATACTGGCAGAGGGTTGTGCTCCTGTGCTGTTTCACTAGTATAGAGGTAGACAGTTGTGCTCCTGAGCAGTGTCACTAGTACAAAGTTAAAGGGGTGCGCTCCTGTGGTGTGCCACTAGTATAAAGGTAGACAGTGGAGGCTGGCATCTACTGAGGGGAGGGGGGCGGGCAAACAAATAAAAAAATAAAGATAAAAGAAAAACACTTAATGGATCATGTCTGACGATGCCCTCCTCACTCTCACCTCTTCTGCTGGGACTGCAGTGCAGACCCCAGCAAACTCCCTCGACCAATCATGGCCTGCTCAAGTACTGTTAACCAGCATGTGAGCAGTGCCCTGATTGGTGGGAGCCGCCTCTCCCGGCGCTCCCGAGGGCACTGTATACCTGCACTTGCTCTCAAACTAGCTGTCTTAAGACAGCTGGGTTGAGAGGTTTAAATTGCGCATGTGTGGCTGGCCATCTCAAGATGGCCGGCAAAAGGGACATGTGCACTTTGAACGGTGCTAAGGCAGCCCTCTCCTCACCACTACCCCCAGCTGTCACTCAGCAGGCCGTGAACCGTCCTGATGCTCAGTTTAGGACGGGACAGTGAAAAATAAAATGGTAATGAATTACCATTTAGTTTTTCATCTCTGGGGCTTTGGGGGTACTTATAAGGGGACAACTCCTCCACTCCAATGGAGGCGCCACACCTGCAGAGCATTGTGCTTCAGTGCTGTCACTAGTATACAGGTAGAGGGCTCTGCTCTTGTATGTCACTAGTATACAGGTAGAGGGTTGTGCTCCTGTGCTGTCACTAGTATACAGGTAGAGGGATGCGCTCCTGTGGTGTGTCACTAGTGTACAGGTAGAGGGTTGTGCGTCTTTGCTGTGTCACTAGTATACAGGTGGAGGGTTGTGCTCCTGTATGTGCCACTAGTATACAGGTAGAGGGTTGTGCTCTTGTGATGTGTCTCTAGTAGACAGGTAGAGGGTTGTGCTCTTGTGTGTCACTAGTATACAGGTAGAGGGTTGTGCTCCTGTATGTGTCACTAGTATACAGGTAGAGGGTTGTGCCCCTGTATATGTCACTAGTATACAGGTGGAGGGTTGTGCTCTTGTGTGTCACTAGTATACAGTTAGAGGGCTGTGCTCCTTTTCTGCATCACTACTATACAGGTAGAGGACTAAGTTCCTGTATGTGTCCCTGGTATAAAGATAACAGGTTGCGCTCTTCTGCTGTGTCACTAGCACACAAGTAGAGGGTTGTGCGTGAATATGACTCATTACTACGCAAGTCATTACATCTTGTGGCATTACAACGAGGTCGTTACAATAACCGCATTGTTAACACGCAATGCCATTAGTACGCAAGTCATTACATGGATTTAGGTGTCGCGCTGACATTAGAAATTTATAATTTACTATTCCAACTCCAGCCTACGCAACAGTAGGAAAGGTGTTGGAATGGTAAACTATACTATTCCTAATGTTGAAGCGCCATCTACTGCAAGTCGATGTAATGACTTGCGTAGTAATGACATTGCGTGGTAACAACGTGGTCGTTATAACGACCGCGTTGTAATGGCATCGTGGTGTAATCACCGCGATGTAAAGGCGTTTCCCGTTGTGCGTAGTTGAGGGTAGAGCGCTGTGACTAGAATACAGGTGGATGGCTGACCTCCTGCGCTGTCACTACCATGCAGGTAGAGGGTTGTTCTTCTGTGATGTGCCACTAGTATGCCTGTAGAGGGTTGTGCTCCTGTGCAGTGTCACTAGTTTGAAGGTAAAGGGTTGTGCTCCTGTGATGTGTCACTAGCATACAGGTAGAGGGCTGTGCTCCTGTGCAGTGTTACCAGTTTGAAGGTACAGGGTTGTGCTCCTGTGCTGTGTCACTTATATACAGGTAGAGGGTTGCACTCCTATGCTGTGCTACTAGTATAGAGGTAGAGGGCTGCACTCCTGTGCTGTGTCACTACTATACAGGTAGAGAGTTGTTCTTCTGTGATGTGCCACTAGTATACAGATGGAGGGTTGTGCTCCTGTGCAGTGTCACTTATATACAGGTGGAGGGTTGTGCTCCTGTGCAGTGTCACTTATATACAGGTGGAGGGTTGCTCTCCTATGCTGTGCCACTAGTATATGGATAGAGGGTTGTGCTCCTGTGCCTTTCCATTAGTATACAGGTAGAGAGTTGTACTTCTCTATGTGTCACCAGTATACAGGTGAGGATTGCGTTCCTGTGCCACTAGTCTACAGAGGGTTGTGATCCTGTAATATGCCCCTAGTATACAGGTAGAGGGTTGTGCTTCAGTGATGTTTCACTAGAATACAGGTAGAGGGTGTTCTCCTGTGATATGCTATTAGAATACAGGTAGAGGTGTGTGCTTTTGTGCTGTGATGTGCCACCTGTATACAGGTGGATGGCTGCACTCCTGCGCTGTGTCACTAGTATACAGGTGGAATGTTGTGCTCCCGTATGTGTCACTAGTATACAGGTGGAGGGTTGCACTCCTATGCTGTGCCACTAGTATACAGGTAGGGTTGTGCTCCTGTGCGAATATATGTCGATACTTTGCAAACTAAAACAACGTATACTTTTACAACGTTGTTTTTAGTTCGCAAGTACCATTGCAACGCATTTTTATATAACGCATACCATTACTTCGCAAGTGCTTTAAAATGCATATAAAATGTCTTTTCAATGGATACCAATACCCCGCATACTTTTACAAGGCATTTCTTTTTAAATAACCCCCCAACACTACGCTAATTTCTACATCCATATACACTACCCTACATAACACATACCCCACAACACTACCCTAACCCCTCAAACATTACCCCCAGCACGACCCTCCTCCTTCCCCCAATCCGGTCCCTACATGCAAACACCCCCCTGCACGACCCCCAACACTACCCTAAACCCTAAAACACTACCCTCACTACACAAACAACACAACACTACCCTAAACCCTAAAACACTACCCCTGCATGACCCTCCCCCTTCACCTAGTCCAGTCCCTACACTCAAACACTACCCTGCATGACACCCCCAACACTACCCTAACCCCTCAAACACTACCATACCCTACCATACCCTACACTACACAAACACCACAACACTACCCTAAACCCTAAAACACTACCCCCTGCATCATCCTGCCCCTACCCCCAGTCCGGTCCCTACACTGAAACACTACCCTACACGACTCGCCGGCACTACCCTAAAACACTACCCTACACTACACAAACACTACAACACTACCCTAAATCCTAAAACACTACCCCAAGCACGACCCTTCCCCTACCTCAGTCCGCTCCCTACCCTGAAACACTACCCTGCACGACCCCCCGACGCTACCCTAAACCCTAAAACACTACCCTACACTAACACCACAACACTACCCTAAACCCTAAAACACTACCCCTGCATAACCCTCCCCCTTCCCCATTCCAGTCCGTACACTCAAACACTACCCTGCACGACACCCCTCACACTACCCTAAACCCCAAAACACTACCCTACGCTACACAAACACCACAACACTACCCTAAACCCTAAAACACTACCCCCTGCACGACCCTACCCCTTCCCCTAGTCCGCTTCCTACACTCCAACACTACCCAGCACGACACCCTCAACACTACCATACACTACACAATCACCACAACACTATCCTAACCCCTAAAACACTAACCCCTGGACGACTCTCCCCTTCCCCCATTCCTGTCCCTACACACAAACACTACTCTGCACAACCCACAACACTACCCTAAACCCAAAAACACTACTCTTCAAACACAAACCCTTTAAAAATACACAGCCCCTCTTACCTCTCTCTCCTCAGTGCACGTCCCTTGTCCTCAGCTGCAAGCGTTCTCAATCAAAGGTGGTGAGGACATCAGAAGTGCCCAAAAATCCCCCAGCCAGCGCACAGGAGTCTGCAGATCTGCCCCGGGCACCAGCGCCTGTCCTCTACTTGCTCCAGCCGCGTCGCTCAAGGCCCCGCAGCTCACTGGTTGTCCAGCCACAGGGGATTTGCATGCATGTACAATGTGCCAAAAGTAGCAAAGAAATCAAGGAGCACTGACACAAAACCCCCAGATGAAAAGTATTTTTCTCCTGTATGTGTCACTAGTACACAGGTGGAGGTTTACGCTTCTGTAACGTTTCACTAGTATACTGGTGGAGGTTTAAGCTCCTTTGATGATTCACTACTATTCAGGTAGAGGATTGTGCTTCTGTGCTGTCCCTAGTATACAGTTAGAGGGCTGTTCTCCTATGATGTGTCACTAGTATACTGGTAGAGGGATGTACTCCTCTGCTGTGTCACTACTATACGGGTAGGGGAGTGTGCTCCTGTGCTATGTCACTAATATACAGGTAGAGGGTTGTGCTCCTGTATGTGTCACTAGTATATAGGTAGAGTGTTGTGCTCCTGTGCTGTTCCACTAGTATACAGGTAGAGGGTTGTGCTCTTGTGCTGTGTCACTAGCACCCAAGTAGAGGGTTGTGCTCCTGTGATGTGTCACTAGTATACAGGTAGAGGGTTGTGCTCATGTGATGTGTCACTAGTATACAGGTAGAGGGTAGAGCTCCTGTGAGGTGTCACTAATATACAGGTAGAGGGTTCGGCTCCTGTGATGTCACTAGTATACAGGTAGAGGCTTCTGCTCCTGTGATGTGTCACAAGTATACAAATGGATTGTTGCGCTCCTGTGATGTGTCACTAATATACAGGTAGAGGGTTCTGCTCCTGTAGTGTGTCACTAGTATATAGGTAGAGGATTGTGGTCCTGTGATGTGTCACTAGTATAGAGGTAGAGGGGTGTTCTCCTGTGATGTGTCACTAGTATACAAGTAGAGGGTTGAGCTCCTGTGATGTGTCACTAATATACAGATAGAGGGTTCGGCTCCTATGATGTGTCACTAGTATACAGGTAGAGGCTTCTGCTCCTGTGATGTGTCACAAGTATACAAGTGGATGGTTGCGTTCCTGTGATGTGTCACTAATATACAGGTAGAGGGTTCTGCTCCTGTGATATGTCACTAATATACAGGTAGAGGGTTGTGCTCCTGTGATGTGTCACTAGTATAGAGGCAGGGGGTTGTGCTCATGTGGTGTGTCAGCAGTATATAGGTAGAGGGTTGTGCTCCTGTCATGTGCCACTAGTATACAGGTAGAGGGTTGTGCTCCTGTATGTGTAACTAGTATATAGGTAGAGTGTTGTGCTCCTGTGCTGTGCCACTATTATACAGGTGGAGGGTTTGCTCCTGTCATGTGCCACTAATATACAGGTAGAGGGTTGTGCTCTTGTGCTCCTCCTATTCTCTGTCACTAGTATATATGTAGAGTGCTGTGCTCCTGTGCTGTGCCATAAGTATACGAAGAAACACGGATAAGTCATAGTCTCTAAGGAAACAACACGTTTGCATTAATTGTTTTAGAGATATTTAAAGGTGTGCACCATGGCAAATCTAATATGCAGCCTATTTTGCTAAGTTTTTAATTTAATTGGCACATATGTTGCATACAGAATTGTAATAGTGAAAGTGTATGTTATTAAATTGAGAAACGAATACCTCATCACCACCATGATTAACTAACATTTTGTGAGTTTGATATAATGCAGGCACCTTTACCCCGCTCAAGATGAAGAAAAGGTCTTTTGTGACATCGGGGGAGTGGGGAGGGGCATATCAATTATATGCTTCACTGTTGATTTAAAGGAATCCCCTTTCATAGTCAATTTTGAATTCATAGTCCTCTTCATTGTTGTGTCTAAAAGGGTTTTTGTCAGGACAGGGTTCCTAGCTTCAGGACCTGTTCACAATCTGCATCCTAGGGAGTGACTGGGTAAATAATGTCCTGCAATAGGGTAAGGGGAAACTGCCAAAGACAACCATAGTTCTCCATCAAGTTCTGACCACAGTGTTTCTACCCTCTGTGGACCTCTGTAGCAGTCTTCGTCAGGACAGGGTTCCTAGTTTCGGGGATGTGTTGGCAATGAGAAAAATCCCAGAGCGTGATTGGGTAATTAATGTCCTGCACCAGGGAAATCCCACAGAAGGTAGTCAGTGTTCTGTGCGATAGGGAATGTTAGGACGGGAATGTCTTCAGAATGATAAACAGGCATGTACGCCCGCAGTGAGTGCCTGACCTTGTGTGGCCGTGTAATCATGCCACTATAACTTGTGCAGATTCATAGGCCTATCCTTGATAATGTGAGTTCCAGAACATGTTTGGTGACCTGGAGAGGCACGGCAAGTGTGCACTCATAACCAAGAAGACACTACTTCCCAAGTCCTGAGTTAGCGGCCTAAAGTGGTTGTGGCAGCGTACCAAGTTGGATCATTAGTTATGACCAGACCTCTTTCCTGTGTCCGATCAGAGTGCAGTCTATTGTACTGCTTTGGTGGGAGCCCCAGAGCCTTGCGCTAACCTTACGTGTGCATGTCCAGTGAACGTTTGTACAGTGGACGTGCAGCACATGTGTGATCATATGAATCTGTGTATAGTGAGAGTCTGAGTAGTGGGGCCAGCGGCATCCATTTTGTATCCCTCTGGCACAAGATGGAGCGTGGATACAGCTTTCCAAGTCAATGGAAGTGTATTGACTGCATTCCCGTGGCTGAAAGGTGGAGATCCAGACACTAAAAAGAGTGAGAACGGAGACCGGGCTACCCTTGGAATTGAAGTTTAAGTCTTGTTAGCAAAGGGCTGCTAAATAGTTCTTCCTGTGCATTGCCTTTTAGTAGATGGTAATAATGACGGGTGGGACAGCAGTTTTTGTTGTTAGGACAGGAATTATTTAAGCAGGACCTGCCCTTTTGTCCCTCATTACTGCTTCAGGAACAGGGATGACAGCCAGGGGCAGAGATCTCACACTTCATTGTGTCTCTGTTTTGGACACTCCTGCTTGACGCCAGCATCTTTGCTGCCCCATGTGAGTGACATCACCTTGCACAAAGACAGTGTCTTAGAGACAGCTTGAATATATTACATTTCAAAGAGAATCAACAAAAACCAGTTCCAAAGCCTGAGAGCAGATCTGCTTCCCCAGTCTCCAAAATGAATACAATAAAGTAGGACCCAAATCACCACACATTCGAGATCACCTTGACCAAGGACGGGAGTGCTTAGTACGGTACTCGGATCGCTGTGTGACCCCGGTCAGTATATTTATTTGGAGGGTGTTGGAAAGGCGTTCGCCGGACGGGGGTTCGATGCACGTCTTGCCCACCCCTTTGACCCACCTCTCCCAAGTAGGCCGAACCAGGCGCGCACACCCTGAGCTTACACTACGAACAGAGTGACACCACACGTATTCTTTGTAGGACGATAGGTTCTTTTATCGAAGGTTTCAAGGGATCTTTATGATCCAAGGTGTAAGGAGTACATCAGCGGCACAAGAGTCTACAAATCGGTGGTAGGGGAATGGGGGTAGCGGGACAGTGTTTGAAGGTAGTGTCTCTGCAAAGTACCCGGCGGATAGCTCACAATCCTCGAGCTGGAGGGTGTTGTTTCTCTGGGCGATCTCTTGCCAATTCGTCCTCGAGGGGAGAGCCGCGAGTCACTCAGCAGGCACAGGTAGTCGGAGTTCGGGAGCCGCGATCTTGTCAGCAGGGCTCAGATGGTTCAATGGCTGGGGGGCCGCGAGTCACTCAGCAGGCCCAGGTGGTTCAGAGTTCGGGAGCCGCGATCTCGTCAGCAGGGCTCAGATGGTTCAATGGCTGGGGGGCCGCGAGTCACTCAGCAGGCCCAGGTGGTTCGGAGTTCGGGAGCCGCGATCTCGTCAGCAGGGCTCAGATGGTTCAATGGCTGGGGGCCGCGAGTCACTCAGCAGGCCCAGGTGGTTCGGTATTCGGGAGCCGCGACAGCATCAGCAGGCTTCGATGGTTCCAGGTCTTCTCTGCCATTCGTTCCTCCGGCACCCCTTATTATACTCCCCCTGCCCTTTGAAGTCCGGAGTCCTCGCAGAGAGGGGCCTTGGGTGACTGAGGGGGTTCGGCGGGATTTCCTGCCGCTCGTTTCTTTGGTCTTTTCAGGTGGGTCTGGGAGGGACCCCAGATGCTCGGCAGGCGAGGCGCCTGCTCCCCAGGGGCCTGGTGGCCGATCGAGTCCTCCCGGGGGAAGGCGACCCGAGGTGTGACTGGGCTGGCGCCTCTTGGTCTGGCTCGGGGGTTCCCGCTCCCTCGGTCGGACATGCTTGGTAGGGTGTCGAGTCTGTCGGGGGCTCTGGCCGGCCCTCGGGTCTGTGTGGCTGGGGCGGCCGGAGTCGGAGATGCCGCGTCTTGGGGGTGGTTGCAGGTTGGCTGGATGATCGGGAGGGCATACGCCGTGAGGACGGTCTCACACGCGTCCCCCCCAGCTGAAAGGCGTGGAGAACAACCCATCCACTGGGGGGTTCTCCTCGCCGAAGCGGAAGAACCGGGACAGGCCGTCGGCGTTGGCATGATCCGTTCCGGGGCGATGCTCAACAGTGAAGTCCATCCCTTGGAGGGAGATTGACCATCGTAATAGTTTGGGGTTCTCTCCCCTCATCTGCATCAGCCACCGCAAGGGCCGGTGGTCCGTCTGCACTCGGAAGTGGGTTCCGAACAAGTAGGGCCGTAGTTTCTTGAGGGCCCAGACTACGGCGAAGGTCTCTCATTCTATGGTACTCCAACGCTGTTCTCGAGGCAGCAGCCTTCGGCTGATGAAGGCGATGGGCTGATCTATGCCCTTGTCGTTGAACTGCGAGAGGACGGCTCCGATGCCGTGTTCGGATGCGTCGGTCTGGACTACAAACTCTTGGGAGTAGTCGGGGGCCTTGAGTACTGGGGCGGTGCACATGGCGGTTTTCAAGGCGTCGAACGCCTGCTGGCACGGGGGGGTCCACTGCACCTTCTTCGGGAGTTTTTTGGAGGTCAACTCCGTGAGAGGCCCTGCGAGGCTACCATAGTTTTTAATGAACCTCCGGTAGTATCCTGTGAGGCCCAGGAAGGCCCGGACTTCCGTCTGAGTGGTGGGGGGCTCCCAGGACTTGATGGCGTCGATCTTTGGTTGGAGGGGGGCGACCTGCCCGCTGCCCACCTGGTGCCCCAGGTAGACCACGGAGCCTTGCCCGAGCTGGCATTTGCTGGCCTTCACTGTTAGGCCAGCTTGGCGCAGGGCCAGCAGTACTTGCCGGAGGTGCTGGAGATGCTCGTGCCAGTGAGAGCTGAATACGGCTATGTCGTCAAGGTACGCTGCGCTGAACTCCTCGAGTCCGGCCAGGACCTTGTTTACCAACCGCTGGAAGGTGGCCGGGGCATTTTTCATCCCGAACGGCATGACCCTGAAGCGGTAGTGTCCATCGGGTGTGGAGAAGGCGGAGCGTTCTTTTGCTCCCTCCGTGAGCGCAATCTGCCAGTAACCGCAGGTCAGGTCGAAGGTGCTGAGGAAACGAGCGGCCCCAAGGCGGTCGATGAGCTCGTCGGCGCGGGGGATAGGATGAGCGTCCGCTCGGGTGACCGCATTGAACCCCCGGTAGTCCACACAGAATCTTAGTTCGGGAGCGACCCCAGGGGCGGCCGCTTTCGGGACCAGGACTACCGGGCTGGCCCAGGGGCTATCGGAGGGTTCGATCACTCCAAGGGTTAACATCTTCTGTACTTCGGTCTTGATGCAGGTGCGGACCCGGTCAGGCACCCGGTAGGCTCGGTGTCTCACAGGTGGGCTGTCGCCGGTGTCCACGTCGTGGACACACCAGTCGGTGACTCTTGGGATGAGGGAGAAGAGGTCTGCGAATTGTCTGAGCAGCTGGCGACAGTCGTCGGACTGTTGGGGAGTGAGGGTGGTCGACAGTTTCACTCCCTCCACGGAACCATCCAGTTCTTTAGCGCACAGGGGGTCGGGCAGGGGTTCAGTGTCTTCTTCCGCCCCATCATCGGTGGCCAGTAGCAAACTCAACTCCGTTCTCACAAAGTGGGGCTTGAGACGGTTCACGTGGAGAACCCGGAGGGGGTTCCGTGGGGACTGTACATCGATCAGGTACGTGACCTGACTCTTCCGCTCGATCACCTTGAAGGGGCCAGTCCATTTGTCCTGTAGAGCGCAGGGTTTCACCGGGGCCATGACCCAAACCTGCTGGCCCGGCTGGAACTCGACCAGAGTTGCGTTCTGGTCATACCAGCGCTTCATTTCTTCTTGGCTGGCCTCGAGGTTAGCCTCTGCGAGTTCTCGGAACTTCCGGGTCTGGTTGCGGAGCGCCAGGATGTAGCAGAACACATCAGGAGGGGTCCCTCGGGGGCTTGTCTCCCAGCCCTCTTTGACCATGCTCAGGGGCCCCCAGACGGGGTGTCCGTATAGTAGTCGAATGGGATGAACCCCAGGGACTTTTGGGGAACTTCCCGGTACGCGAACAGGAGGCAAGGGAGGAGGACGTCCCACCTTCGGCGCAGGGGCTCCTCGAGGCCCAGGATCATCCCCTTCAGGGTTCGGTTGAAGCGTTCCACCAGGCCGTTGCCCTGGGGGTGGTAGGGGGTCGTGAACTTATATGTTACTCCGCACTGCTGCCACAGGGACTTCATGTAGCGGGATATGAAGTTAGTGCCGCGATCACTCACAACCTCGCGAGGCAATCCGACACGGGAGAAGATCCCGATGAGAGCCCGGCCCACCACGGGAGCCGTCACGGTGCGGAGGGGAATGGCCTCGGGGTAGCGGGTGGCATGGTCCACCAGGACGAGGATGAATCTGTGGCCCTGGGCGGTCTTCGGATCCAGGGGTCCCACGATGTCGATGCCGACCCGCTCAAACGGGGTACTTACAACGGGAAAGGGTTGTAATGGAGCCTTGCGCTTTCCACCACTTTTCCCACTGCCCTGGCACGTGAGGCAGGATTTACAGTGGACTTCTACATTTGCTCGCATCTTGGGCCAATAGAAGTGGGTAACTAATCGCTGATATGTCTTGTCTTGGCCTAAGTGTCCTGCCAAGGGTACATCGTGGGCCAGGCCCAGGAGGAGGCTTCGGAAGCGCAGGGGTACTACCAGTACTCGGGCTGCGCCTAGCTCGGCTGACTTTTGTTCGCTGTATAGGAGGCCATTGTCCCAATAGACCCAGTGGGTTCCGGTCCGGTCACCGGCGGTCTGTGCTTCTGCTTGTTGTTGGAGTCCCACGAGGGAAGGGCAGGTGGCCTGTTCCTGGCAGAACTCTTCACGGGAGGGACTTCCCTCACAGCGCCACTGGGCCATCTCGGGCAGTTCTCCGAGCTCAGTCAGTGCCTCAGGGGCGGAAGGTTCCGGCCCTTCTCCCGGGTTAGTGTCTTCTTCTCCTTCCGAAGGAGGGTTGTCCGTTTCTGGTAGGGTGCCCCGGTTCTCGGGGACAGTGTTCGGTGGGAGGGTCTCACCGCCCTCGGAGAGGGGCAATCGCGCGGTCATGGAGCGCGTGGTGGCGCAGACCCATTCGGGTAGGCCCATCATCTCGAGATGGGCTCTTCGTTCCACTTGCCCCCACGGGGAACTCTCAAGGTCGTTGCCCAGGAGGCAGTCTACGGGCTGGGATGTTCGGACGGCTACCTTCAATTCTCCGGAGACTCCTCCCCACTCGAAAGGCACCAGAGCCATCTGGCAGAGGCTCTCGGAATTGTCGGAGGATATGACCGGACAGAGGGCACCGGGTAGGATCTGGTCTTCAGAGATTAGGTTGCGGTGGACCGCGGTGACACTTGCCCCGGTATCGCGGAGGCCCTCGACTCGGTGGCCGTTGATGGTCACCTGCTGTCGGTACTTCTTCGTGTTGGCGGGCAAGGGTGTCCCGGGGACCATTTCTCAATCACCAAGGGAGACCAGGGCCATGGCAGCTGGTTCCCACTCTTCGGAGTCCTCGATCTCTTCCCCTAGGGCCACGGAGGCCATCTGCCGGGCCGGGGGGTTGGTCGTTGCAGTTCGTTGATACTGGGGACACTGGGGGTCATTGGCGTAGTGTCCGGGCTGTTGGCAGCGGAAGCAGGTGATCCTGGTTCGTGGCCCTAGCCGCCCCGGGGCTCCGGTGCTGGCTGGGGACGGGGCTGGACCTGCCGCTGGTGGGCTGCTGGGAGGGCTGTGCGGGGGCCCCCCTTGGAAGTCTCTCGGTCGGCCGTGGTTTCCTCCGCCCCTCTGGTGGGGGGGTCCTTGACTGTGGCGAGCGTAGTCTCCCACGGGGCCTCGGGTGGCCCGGGTGTTCACCCAACGGTCAGCCTCGGCGGCCAGCTTTCGAGGGTCGGTGAGTTTACTGTCCAGGAGATGTTGGCGCAGTTCTACAAAGCAATTGGCCGCTAAATGTTCCCAGGCGATCAGATCAAACAGCTCTTCGAAGGTGGAGACCTTGCTGCCCTTGATCCACCCGTCCAAGGCCCGGCTGTAAAAGTTCACGTATTCTACCCATGTGGTGCCCGGTATCTTTTTGCAATCTCAGAACCGTTGCCGGTACATCTCGGGGGTGAGTCCATACCGGCCCACGAGGGCTTCTTTCATGTGGCTGTAGGAGTTCATGACCGTGGAGGGCAGATCCAGCAGGGTATCTCTTCCTTCGCTTAAGAACCGGCCCCATAGCCCAGCCCCCCAATCCTTCTGCGGGACTCGGTGAGAGGTCATGGCGACTTCGTAGGCCTTAAACCACTGCTGGATATCGTCATTTTTGTAATACTCCTTTACCACATCCTTGGGGATGTGGACTTTGGCTTCCACGGTGGGAGCGGATGGTAGATTCGCGGAAGGTCGTGACTCTTCGCTTTTAGCCCTCAACTCGATCTCTTTCAGGCTGCGTTCATGTTCCAGCTGGAGTTTCTTTTCGTCGTGCTCTCTTTGGCGTCTCTTTTCCTCGAGTTCCCCTTGTAGCCGTAACTGCTCGACGGCTAACTTTTTCTCGGCCAGTTTTAGTTCTCCCTCGATTTTCAGCTTGGCCAGTTCAAGTTCGTGGTTGTGGCCTCTTTCTCGGTCTGCTAGTTCCTCGGGGGACAGGTTCCCCTCTGGCCCGCTGTTTCTCACCGGGATGCTTTGTGGTTCATGGGCGGAGTCTCCTTCCGTTTGGGTCGGGTGCGCCCCCGTCTCGACCCAGGTCTTCAATACTTTTTGGAAGTCTTCCTTTGTGCTTAATCCGGTGGTAGCGATTCCAAGGTCTTTGCAAAATTGTTTTAATTCTCTATGCGTATAATAGTCCAATTGATCCTCCCGGAACGTCGAGCTCATTCCGGTACCTGCGGCACCCAGGGAGGTTTCTCCTTCCATCTCTGTTTGGTAGTGCGTCAGTCGTTCACTGCACGCTCTCTTTCGGTGTCGGCTCGGATCCCGTCGTCTGCCACCAAATGTTGGAAAGGCGTTCGCCGGAGGGGGGTTCGATGCACGTCTTGCCCACCCCTTTGACCCACCTCTCCCAAGTAGGCCGAACGAGGCGCGCACACCCTGAGCTTACACTACGAACAGAGTGACACCACACGTATTCTTTGTAGGACGATAGGTTCTTTTATCGAAGGTTTCAAGGGATCTTTATGATCCAAGGTGTAAGGAGTACATCAGCGGCACAAGAGTCTACAAATCGGTGGTAGGGGAATGGGGGTAGCGGGACAGTCTTTGAAGGTAGTGTCTCTGCAAAGTACCCGGCGGATAGCTCACAATCCTCGAGCTGGAGGGTGTTGTTTCTCTGGGCGATCTCTTGCCAATTCGTCCTCGAGGGGAGAGCCGCGAGTCACTCAGCAGGCACAGGTAGTCGGAGTTCGGGAGCCGCGATCTTGTCAGCAGGGCTCAGATGGTTCAATGGCTGGGGGGCCGCGAGTCACTCAGCAGGCCCAGGTGGTTCGGCGTTCGGGAGCCGCGATCTCGTCAGCAGGGCTCAGATGGTTCAATGGCTGGGGGGCCGCGAGTCACTCAGCAGGCCCAGGTGGTTCGGAGTTCGGGAGCCGCGATCTCGTCAGCAGGGCTCAGATGGTTCAATGGCTGGGGGCCGCGAGTCACTCAGCAGGCCCAGGTGGTTCGGTATTCGGGAGCCGCGACAGCGTCAGCAGGCTTCGATGGTTCCAGGTCTTCTCTGCCATTCGTTCCTCCGGCACCCCTTATTATACTCCCCCTGCCCTTTGAAGTCCGGAGTCCTCGCAGAGAGGGGCCTTGGGTGACTGAGGGGGTTCGGCGGGATTTCCTGCCGCTCGTTTCTTTGGTCTTTTCAGGTGGGTCTGGGAGGGACCCCAGACGCTCGGCAGGCGAGGCGCCTGCTCCCCAGGGGCCTGGTGGCCGATCGAGTCCTCCCGGGGGAAGGCGACCCGAGGTGTGACTGGGCTGGCGCCTCTTGGTCTGGCTCGGGGGTTCCCGCTCCCTCGGTCGGACATGCGTGGTAGGGTGTCGAGTCTGTCGGGGGCTCTGGCCGGCCCTCGGGTCTGTGTGGCTGGGGCGGCCGGAGTCGGAGATGCCGCGTCTTGGGGGTGGTTGCAGGTTGGCTGGATGATCGGGAGGGCATACGCCGTGAGGCGGTCTCACAGAGGGGATCATGACCCAGTCTGTAGGGCGACTCATCAGCCTCTGTGTGTCACCACAAACACACGGGCACAGACACATACAGGCACACAGAGATACAGCACTCACTGTAGCATCTCACCCTCATGGTTTTATATTGTTCTTCTTCCTTGACTTTAGACTCCAGAATATATTCTTCTTCTTTCTTCAGAAGCTGCAGCCACTCTTGAAGTTTTACCTGCAGATGAGATTGCAAGAAATAAGTGTATATTTGTAGAGTGTGGTTTTACTCACAAAAAAAGAGTCACTACAGTATCTGCCACACGTGCCCAGACTGTATATACCAGTCATACATTAATATTGTAAGTAACAGCCACACATATGCAGATTGTAAGTACTAGTCGCACATATCAGGGTTGTGAGCACCAGCGCCAGTGTCACAGACAAGGACACAGACAACGGTGTCACTTCTTTGGTCTTGTTCTTGCCTAGAAAGACACTGTGCTCACTTTAAGCCTAACTGCATGGAAATATTCAGACTTGGCAGTACTTTAAAAAACAAATTTTGTCCTAGAGACATTATGACATATTTTAGAACAACACACAACCATGTGAAAAAATCTAATCTAACACATTTTTATAAGTGCAATAACCATGTATGCAGCCCATATACCAAGGATAAACAGGAAGCATTTTGGGGCGAGAAGAATGGAAAGAGGTACATTATATGTGAATTTCTTAATTGATGTTCATTAATGCATACTGTGCACTGATTTTGAGAAAACCAACAACTCTGCAGCCTTGCACCTGGAGAACGATATGCAGATTCTCCAACTAAAGCAGTGGGTCACAGGGCCCATGCACATTGCAGGGCATACTCTGGATCTGCTTTTCTCAAACTTTGACGCAATTTTTACCCAGGAAATCCAATACCTCTCCTGGACAGATCCCTCACTTATATCCTTCGTACTCACGCTCCCAGCAAATCCTACCAAGCCCTCGAGGAGCTTACAGGGGACGAGGCGAGCATGGAGGTTAGTCACCGAAGATTCCTTTCTGTCCCATTTTCACCCTAAGAACCTAGAGGCCTTAAGTATGCCCCAAGCCAATAGGGAAACAACGTAGCTCGAAAAAGAAATCATTAACACCTTAGATTTATTTGCACCTAAGCTGCCATTAAAGGAGTCGAACAAATCTCAACCAGGAAAGTGGTATACACATGAACTCAAGGCACTTAAAAGAAAGTGCCAAATCACAGAGCATCACTGGAGGCTATCCAGACTATAAAAAGATAGACAGACATACAAGACAGAGCTAAGGAACTACAATAATGCCATTAAGAAAGCTAAGAAGTCCAAGTTTGCTAGCAGAATTCATGAGAATTGTAACTCAAGTAAGGAGCTGTAAAAAATAGTAAGGGAGCTATGCAACCCAGTGAGCCTATCCCAAACTCTGCCACCCTCAGAGGAAGGCTGTGAAGAAATCAGCGAGTTTTTCTCAGATAAAATTAGTAAAATATACTCCACATTTAACACTAACACCTCACTGCCAGCAATCAACTGTGAAACTTCAACCCCCCCCCCCGATGCTTCTGCCTGCATGGGCAGCTTCTCCCCATTTACAGTGGTAGAAGTTGCAAAAACAATGGGGGCAGTTAAGTCGGGGTCTCCCCTTGACCCTTGTCCTCACTTTGTCTTCGCCCGGATCATACCCATAATCTGCCCATACGTTACCCAGCTATTTAATAACTTGCTGGATACCGCAGTATTCCCAGAAACATGGAAACAGGCTGTAGTAACCCCCCTTCTGAAGAAAGCAGGAACAGATATGCGTAATCCAGCAAAGTCGTCGAACTATCTCGAGTCAAACGATCTACTAGACCCTCCCAAACTGGCTTTAGAGCCACTAACAGCATGGAAGCAACTCTCTTAGCCATGTCAGACAATATAAGATCCCTGGTTGACCAAGGGAAAGCCGCCGCCTTGATCTTATTAGATCTATCAGCGGCCTTCGACACTGTCTCAAACAATCGCCTATTGGAGATTCTTCATGGAAAAGGAGTTTATGTTAAAGCCCTTCAATGGCTGAGCTCCTTCTTAAATAATAGAACACAGAGAGTACAAATGGGGGAGTTTTCATCAAACCAAAACCCATCAGCTATGGTGTTCCACAGGGGGCATCCCTGAGCCCCACAATTTTTAATGTCTATGTGTCATCTCTGGCAAAAATCAGTGAGAAGTGGGGCTTTGGTATCTGCTCCTATGCAGATGACACTCTAATGCTGATAAAAATTGAAGAACGGCACGAGAACACAAGACTAAAACTGAATACGTCTCTCTGAGATGGCAACCTGGATGTCAGAACACTGTCTTAAACTAAATGCAGGGAAATCCGAAATTTTACTCTTTGGAGGAGCTAAACTTGTCTGGAATACCACTTGGTGGCCCCAGACACTGGGGGATGCCCCGGCTCCAAAGCAATGCGCAAAACATCTGGGGGTCCTCATGGGCAATAGTAATACCCTATCCTGGCAGGACCACGTGCGGGTTCTATGTGGAAGAAGCTTTGCAATGCTGAAGCTTCTAAGAAGGCTATTTCCTTGGATCCCGCAAGATTGTAGGAGAACTATCACGCTGACATTACTTACCAGCAGATTGGATTATGGTAATGCATTATTTGTGGGCATGGCAGACTACCTTTTCACACGACTACAAGTGGTGCAAAATGTCGCCGCCAAACTGGTATGTAACAAAGACAGGCTCAGCTCATCGTCCGAGTGCCTGAAACTACTTAATTGGCTGCCAATGCGCCAAAGAGCGAAATTTAAGCTGCTCAGTTACACACACAAGGCCTCTTAACCTACAGAGAAAAGTTGAATTCTATGTACCCACCAGGTGCTTAAGATCACGGTCCCTACCTCAAGCCAGAACAAAATGCATTATGAAAGCAAGAAGAGGGGGTCGTAGCTTTTCATACTTGGCAGCAAAACACTTGCAGGAAACCAGGGTTTGAGCCTTGAGGTTGCGTCCACATCCTGTGATTCTGGGCAAATCACTTAATCTCCCCGTGCCTGAATATGTAATGTAAATACGGTGCTCATGTACAGTGCTCCAATACCTTCGGGTCGAGTTCGCGCTATATAAAAGATGCAAAAAAAAAAAAAGGAAAAAACTTAAGACTCACCTGTTCTCTGGAAAATAATACTGGCCAAACTCATGAATCACTCAGTTACACACCAGAAGTCCTAGCACAGAGCTGTGATATCCTCTGGATGAATGTCACGCTTTACAAATAAATTAATAAAAATAAATAAATAAATACAACCTAGTTTCAACCTTCAGCCTGGTTCACACCCTCCTTCACGCACATTCTGGGCATCCTCATCCCTAAGTTGAGATGCTTCCATACATAGATCACATACTCAAACCAAGACGAGGGAGGCTTGCAGTCACACACTCAAACCAGGACGTGGGAGGCTTTTAGTCCTACACAGGACATTCTGACCCTCACTGTTAGTAATTCTACAAGACCCAACTCTTTCAAGCTCCTCTCCTGCTATTGACCTCTATCAATCTCCAAAACAGCACCCTTAGTAGTCAACGCAGCCACTGCACATTCTTCAAAGACTTCCACCTCCAACACAAAACACATGAAGGAAGCCTTCTACACACTTCTAAAGACACAGGAAATGAAAAAACTCATCAATAACCCAACACAAAGGCAACACACCAAGCCTCATTCTATCAGCATCTCCTAATATCTGCGGCTACACACCTATAGGCCTTGACTGGACTGACCAACTTTCCATCCTTAACAGGACAGACCTCCTTTCGAACCTCAACTGGACAGGCCACCGTTCCATCCTCAACTGGACAGACCACCATTCCATCCTCAACTGGACAGACCACCTTTCCATCCTCAACTGGACAGACCACCTTTCCATCCTCAACTGGACCGACCTCCTTTCCATCCCCATCAGATCTTTCATCAGAGCAGCTAAATTATTTTACTACAAAACCACCATCAGTGAGGTAACCATCAGAAGCAAAGCCCTCTTCAAGGCTGTCAAGCATTGAACTAATCCTCTCTCAGAACCCACAGTCCCCACATCAGTCGACAAATGCAATGCCATCAAACAAATCAGATCAACATTATCACCTCTTCCACACTGGCTCCGCTTCCAACCATCCCCCATTGTCACGCCACCCAATGGATCTTCTTCAATCCAGTCTCACGCATGGATCTCCCCAATATCCTAAACTCTAGTCGAAGAAACATCCTATGAAGACGAGACCCTTCCTTCATCCATCATCAAATTGCTTCAAGGAGAGGCCCTTAAGCTCTTCTACCACGTTGTCAACATCTCCCTCAGCCACAGGACACTTTCAAGCACTGTTAAGAGAAGTCAGATCTTTCCACTGCCAAAGAAACCATCCCTGGGCCCAGCTGACTTCACAAACTTCTGGCCCATTAAGCACCTTCCATTTATAGGGAAGATCAACAAGAAAGCAGTTGCCATACTCTACAGAAGCACTTCTGCATGGCTAATATTCTACAGGACGACCAATCTGTCTTCAGATCCTGCTGCAGCCCTGACACAGGCACACTCCAAGCAGACGACAACACCCTCCTCCTCAACAACAAGAAAAACCCCTGACATCATGGTCCTGTTCCTGGACCTCTCTGCAGCCTTCGACACAAACGACCATCCAGCTTTGATCAACACCCTGAAACAACAAGCGGGATTTTCAGACCCGTTCTTGAAATGGTTCACGTCCAACCTCACCAACTGGCACCAGTTCATGCAAATAGGTTCTGCAAGATCACAGAAAATCCCAGTCTCCTGCAAAGTACCTCAGAGCTCCATCCTTTCTCTCTTCATCTTTAACCTCTGCATAGGATCTCTCGGATCCATCCTTACAGACAGCAGCATCAAGATCCATCAGTCTGCAGATGATACTCAACTCTACATAAAATATCCTCACCCAACCACAGCCTCAAATCCCGCCCGTCTTGGATGTCAACAAATGTATTAAAGTTAAACCCCAAAAAGACTGAATTCTTTCTGTATCCCAACCGCTCAAAACAGCCCCAAATTTAAGCCTGGGTCTCCAACTTAAACCTACCAGGGTTTACCCCCACCCTCAACACAACCCCCTCATTCAAGCAACACATTGCAAAGAAGACTATGGAAGGTTGATTTCAATGTTCTCTCTTGAAGAAAGTGAAATTGTTTCTCCTGGAAGATGACTTCAGAACATACTTACAAGTCCTTTCCCAAGTGAACAGAGACAAGGCCCTGTTCAACGGTCGCCCCAATATCACCCCAGCACCCCTGAAAGGCAGCATACATGAAGCAGCGCAGCTCATCGAGGGCTTGAAGAAATCATATCACCTCCGCATTAAAAGACCTACACTGGCTGCTCCTTCCAGCCCAGATCATCTTCAGATCCTTTGCATCACTTATAAAGACGTCAATAACAAGACACCAGCTTACCCGGCAAACAAACTAGCCATGTCCCGGAGACACCCAAGACCAAGAGCATGGATAACACCAGAATGGAGACAGAACAACGCAAGAAGGAAAAAACAGACACCAATCCTTCTGCATTCATGCTCCCAGGATCCGGCACAGCATCCCTTTTGATACTCTATCGGCAGTGCTAGCTCCCTCCATCCTATTGTTATTCAACCTTTCTCTAGAGTCAGCGATATTACCACCAGCTTGGAAGATTGCTCTGGTGCTCTTCCTCATACTTAAAAAATCGAACGCAGACCCCAAAACCTGGCCAATTATCGTCCCATATCCCTCCTCACTTTGTTGGGGAAAATGCTCGAAGCTGTGTAAACAAACAGCTTGTGACATTTTTGTAGGATCATGCGATGCTAGATATCTCTCAATCGGGATTGAGAGCGGCCCACAGCAGACGGAATGCACTGGCTGCAGTCACTGCTTCCATCCTCCGTTCTTTGGATGTGGGCGCCCCTGCTATGCTTGTGCTGCTGGACCCCTCAGACGCCCACAGCACACAGACTGCACTGGACACAGACTGCGCTGGCTGTAGTCGCTGCTTCCATCCGCTGTTCTTTGGATGTGGGCGCCCCTGCTATGCTTGTGCTGCTGGACCCCTCAGAGGCCCACCGCACACAGACTGCACTGGCTGCAGTCCCTGCTTCCATCCGCCGTTCTTTGGATGTGGGCGCCCCTGCTATGCTTGTGCTGCTGGACCCCTCAGAGGCCCACAGCACACAGACTGCACTGGCTGCAGTCCCTGCTTCCATCCGCCGTTCTTTGGATGTGGGCGCCCCTGCTATGCTTGTGCTGATGGACCCCTCAGAGGCCCACAGCACACAGACTGCACTGGCTGCAGTCCCTGCTTCCATCCGCCGTTCTTTGGATGTGGGCGCCCCTGCTATGCTTGTGCTGCTGGACCCCTCAGAGGCCCACCGCACACAGACTGCACTGGCTGCAGTCCCTGCTTCCATCCGCCGTTCTTTGGATGTGGGCGCCCCTGCTATGCTTGTGCTGCTGGACCCCTCAGAGGCCCACAGCACACAGACTGCACTGGCTGCAGTCCCTGCTTCCATCCGCCATTCTTTGGATGTGGGCGCCCCTGCTATGCTTGTGCTGCTGGACCCCTCAGAGGCCCACAGCACACAGACTGCACTGGCTGCAGTCCCTGCTTCCATCCGCCGTTCTTTGGATGTGGGCGCCCCTGCTATGCTTGTGCTGCTGGACCCCTCAGAGGCCCACAGCACACAGACTGCACTGGCTGCAGTCCCTGCTTCCATCCGCCGTTCTTTGGATGTGGGCGCCCCTGCTATGCTTGTGCTGCTGGACCCCTCAGAGGCCCACAGCACACAGACTGCACTGGCTGCAGTCCCTGCTTCCATCCGCCGTTCTTTGGATGTGGGCGCCCCTTCTATGCTTGCGCTGCTGGACCCCTCAGAGGCCCACAGCACACAGACTGCACTGGCTGCAGTCGTTGCTTCCATCCGCCGTTCTTTGGATGTGGGCGCCCCTGCTATGCATGTGCTGCTGAACCGCTTAGCGGCCCACAGCACACAGACTGCACTGGCTGCAGTCGTTGCTTCCATCCGCCGTTCTTTGGATTTGGGCGCCCCTGCTATGCTTGTGCTGCTGGACCTCTCAGCGGCCCACAGCACACAGACTGCACTGGCTACAGTCACTGCTTCCATCCGCCGTTCTTTGGATGTGGATGCCCCTGCTATGCTTGTGCTGCTGGACCTCTCAGCGGCCTACAGCACACAGACTGCACGGGCTGCAGTCACTGCTTCCATCCGCCGTTCTTTGGATGTGGGCGCCCCTGCTATGCTTGTGCTGCTGGACCCCTCAGCGGCCCATAGAACAGAGACTGCACTGGCTGCAGTCGCTGCTTCTATCCGCCGTTCTTTGGATGTGGGCGCCCCTGCTATGCTTGTGCTGCTGGACCCGTCAGCGGCCTCAAGCACAGAGTCTATGCTGGCTGCAGTCACTGCTTCCATCCGCCATTCCTCGGATGTGGGTGCCTCCGTTATGCTTGTGCTGCTGGACCCCTCAGTGGCCTTTGACACCGTTTCTCAAGCAATATTGAGTAGCAGACTGCATGAGATTGGTGTGAGAGGTAATGTCCTTCAGTGGTTGGCCGACCTTTAAATAATTAGACAGCCTTAAGCACACGTGAATTTATACAAGCAATTTCTTTAATTAGTTTTCAAATAAAAAGTTCATTTTTGTTCCATGTTCACTCTTTATTTTTCCTTGTCCACTGCCAACACGTGTTTCGTCATTTTGGGCATCTCGCCAAACGACTTCGTCAGGGCTCGGAATAAAACAGAAAGTCCCCATTTTACATATGCCACACATTTGTCATACAATCGCAATAAGCCTCACCCTGTGACATTATGTGCATTTTTCTTATGTCAAAAGGTAAGTGGCCATGTACTACCATGTAGTAGGGAAGAGGAGTTGCCTAACGGCTAGGGCGGTCGACCTCGAATCTGGGGAACTGGGTTCGAGTCTCGGCAAAGACGCTGAACATCCTGTGATTCTGGGCAAATCACTTAATCTCCCCGTGCCTAACAAAAAAAAATTGTGTCCTCATGTAATGCAACTGGTGCTAAGTAAAGCTCTCTGATACCCCATTCGGGTCAAGTTCATGCTATATAAAACTCTGTAAAATAAAAAATAAAAAAACCTGTATTTCAATGCCATGTCAAAATTAATATGAGCGTCTACATCTCACAGCCATTGGCAATCATTGATAAACATTTTCTAAAATGGAATTCAAATGTGTGTTCATCATAAACAGGTAATCTTGCGTGTCTTGTGCTAATTTCACCTCAAGCAACCAAATTTCTCCTTAAATTATTAGACTTTTTAGATGGCCGGACTCAAATATTCACCCTGGGTCCATTTAAATATCATCTGGTTCCATCCCCAAAGGAGGACCGCGGGGCTCATCATTGAGCCGACGCTGTTTAACATCTATGTCGCTCCTTTGGCTCAGATCGTTAAAGCGTCTGCTTTTGAAGACATTTCTTATACCGACCATACCCAGTTGATCATCTCCCTGGGACAGGACATTGACGGTGCCATACACCGATATTGAGATTGTATGAGGAATATGGCAGCGTGGATGTCTAAGAACTGTCTTCAGTTGAACAGCGAGAAGACGCAGGTCCTGCTGTTTGGCAAAGCCCAGCATCTCTGGTCTCCTGACTGGTGGCCTCCTGAACTGGGGTCAGTCCCCTCTCCAAGACAATCTGCAAGAAACCTAATTAAAATAGACCAGGAATTGGCTATAAAAATCCACATAGCCACTACAAGACGAACATGCTGTGCTATCATGCAGCTTCTGAGGAAAGTGTTTCCCCGACTTCAGCCTCCGGCTAGGAAACATTTGGTCCGGATTTTGTTAAAAAGCGGTCTGGATAATAGCAACGCTTTGCTTATGGCAGCAAACGATATCTTTCTGTCCCACCTACAGGTGGTGCACAATAAGGCTGCCTGTTTAGTTTGTAGCCCACCGTCAGGCTCTCCTTCTGCCCCCATCGACAGGGCCCTCCACCGGCTTCCAATCAGAAAGCGCAATGTTTTCAAAAGATGCTCTTACCCACAAAGCTTTGATGGGCATTTCTCCTTTGTATCTGAAAGGGGCATTCCGTTATCATTGTCCTGCTCGCAAACTCAGAACCAGCGACAAGGCGCACTAACCATTCCTCGCGTTCGTGCCTCGACATATGGAGGCAGAGCGTTCTCCTACACTGCCTGACGGCATGGAATCAGCTTTCATATCGCTGCTGCTGATCGGATTTTGCTCAATTAAAAAACTGTTGAAAACCTGACTGTTTCAGTTATTAGGTGCGAGTTGTGTGCAGGCCGAGTGCCAAGATGCAGCTCCAGGTGTGCTTCATTGAGCTTCATTAAATGGATATAACATAACATAAACCCTCTTGACTGATGAACAATCTCTTGACCTTGTCCCATGCAGGTGCCAGCCCCATGCAGGGTCTGTGAGAGAGAACAGACAACCAAAGAAATGATCACAGTCTGTGACAGGCACAGGAAGAATGCAGGCCCCAACCCCAGGCAGGGTCTGTGACAGAGAAAAGAGAGCCACAGCGAGAGAGCAGGTGCCGGCCCCATGCAGGGTCTGTGAGAGAGAACAGACAACCAAAGACATGATCACAGTCTGTGACAGACACAGGAAGAGTGCAGGCCCCAACCCCAGGCAGGGTCTGTGACTGAGAAAAGAGAGCCACAGCGAGAAAGCAGGTGCCGGCCACATGCAGGGTCTGTGAGAGAGAACGGACAACCAAAGAAATGATCCCAGTCTGTGACAGGAAGAGTGCAGGCCTCAACCCCAGGCTGGGTCTGTGACAGAGAATAGAGAAACACAGTAAGAGAGCAGGTGCCAGCCCCATGCAGGGTCTGTGAGAGAGAACAGACAACGAAAGAAATGAACACAGTCTGTGACAGGCACTGGAAGAGTGCGGGCCCCAACCCCAGGCAGGGTCTGTGACAGAGAATAGAGAGACACAGCGAGAGAGCAGGTGCCAGCCCCATGCAGGGTCTGTGAGAGAGAACAGACAACGAAAGAAATGATCACAGTCTGTGACAGGCACAGGAAGAGTGCAGGCCCCACCCCCAGGCAGGGTCTGTGACAGAGAACAGACAGACACAGTGACAGAGCAGGTGCCAGCCCCATAGAGAGTATGCAACAGAGAAGAGACAACCAAAACGAGAGAGCGGGCACCAAGCGTTTACAGGGTCTATGACAGAGAATAGTCACAGGACGAGAGCAGATATCAGTCTCATAAAGGGTCTGTGACTGAGAATATACAGGATCTCAGATGGAGAACAGACAGGCACAGCAGGAGAGCAACCAGCCTCATAAAGGGTCTGTGACTAAGAATAGACATATTGAGGGAGCAGGCACCAGACTCCTACAGGATCTCAGATGGAGAACAGACAGGCACCACAGGAGAGCAACCAGCCTCATAAAGGGTCTGTGACTGATAATAGACATATTGAGGGAGCGGGTACCAGACTCCTACAGGATCTCAGATGGAGAACAGACAGGCACTGCAGGAGAGCAACCAGCCTCATGAAGGGTCTGTGACTGAGAATAGACATATTGAGGGAGCGGGTACCAGACTCCTACAGGATCTCAGATGGAGAAAAGACAGGCACAGCAGGAGAGCAACCAGCCTCATAAAAGGTCTGTGACTGAGAATAGACATATTGAGAGAGCAGGTATCCGACTCATACAGGATCTCAGATGGAGAAAAGACAGGCACAGCAGGAGAGCAACCAGCCTCATAAAGGGTCTGTAACAGAGAAAACAGACAGCCAAAGTGAGAGAGCAGACACCAGCGCCATGTACACAGAAAACACACATTTACATCAAGAGGGCAGGTGCCAGCCTCATACAGGGTGTGTCAGAGAGAACAGACAGCAGACACCACACAAAGTAGAAGGCAAGAAACAGACAGCAAGAGATAGGGAGCAGACATCAGCCACTCTCAGGACCTATGACTGGAATCAGGGAATTGCCCTCAGGGAGAGTTTACATCAGGGCAGGTTCCAACCCTTTCCAGCATCTGAAATACAATTCAGACACCAGCCCCTTACAGAGTTTGCAACAGAAAAGAGGCAACA
The DNA here is from genome assembly GCF_964204655.1 of Triturus cristatus. NCBI lineage: Eukaryota > Metazoa > Chordata > Amphibia > Caudata > Salamandridae > Triturus > Triturus cristatus. The sequence goes on along the minus strand of NC_140585.1, from coordinate 309,868,641 downwards.
GGCTCCTACAGGGTCTGTGACAAGCAACCAGCCCAGCTGAACCTATGCCTGATGAACCCTGCATTGCTGGGAGTCACCTGCACAGATGCTCTTGGGAGCCTGTGTACTACACATTGCATTGCTGCACATCTTCTGCTGTGTCTGATGCTCTTGGGAACCTGTGTGCTGCACATTACATTGCTGCACATCTTCTGCTGTGTCTGATAACCTTGTGGGCCTGTGTGCTATACCCTACATTGCTGCATCAAGCATTCTGACACCAACAACTGTCACTGCCACACTGAACCCTTTGAGTACCACGTGAGATCCAAAAACACCCACACACATCCCTTCTGTTCCTCTGCAGCCGCCTCTGTGGCTCAAGGTATATACCTGTTGTCTCAGCGCTCCGACAGCCGCACTGTGCTCTTTTCCTGTTTCTTATATAGGTTTAACAGAGTGCATTTGCTTACGATCCCTAAGCACCAACAAATATACCTTGGGACTTTGGGCAGTCTTCTCCAGGGGATCCACAGAGTCCACTTTGATCCCTGAATACCCACAGACATATCTTGTGCTCTTCTGCATCCTCTTCTATGAGGCTCATAGTGTTCCACCTATGATCCCTAAAAGCAGACATACATAACTTGTATTCCCTGTGAGACTCGGAGGATGTCTTTACTTTTGAATCCTTACCTCCCACATATGTACCATGTGCTCTTGGGCACACTTCTCTATTGGATCCACAGGGTGAATTGTGATCTCTTAACACCCGAAAACATACTTTGTATCCTCTTAAGGATTAACAAGCGACTTCACTTGTGGTAACTGAACACCAACACACCTACCTTGTGCTCCTCTACAGGTTCTTCCTCAGGGTAACTGTTCTGCTTGGGTTTTCGGATCAGATAGAACCCGCTCATCAGAGCCTCACTAACCCAGCCAGAACGTTACCCCCTCCCTAGAACCTATTTACAATCCTACAACCACATATATCTATCACCTAAGGACAGGGGATTCCTACTATGCATACCAAGATCTCATAAGTGGCGGCCTCGCGGTCCCATACGAACCCAGACCTCTCTGCCCATACGACAGTATCACAAGTGGCGGCCTCGCGGTCCCATACGAACCCAGACCTCTCTACCCAGACGGCAGTCTCAGCACAATCGGCGGCCTCGCGATCCCATACGGATCCAGACCTCTCTGCCCATACGACAGTATCACAAGTGGCGGCCTCGCGGTCCCATACGAACCCAGACCTCTCTGCCCATACGACAGTATCACAAGTGGCGGCCTCGCGGTCCCATACGAACCCAGACCTCTCTACCCAGACGGCAGTCTCAGCACAATCGGCGGCCTCGCGATCCCATACGGATCCAGACCTCTCTGCCCATACGACAGTATCACAAGTGGCGGCCTCGCGGTCCCATACGAACCCAGACCTCTCTACCCAGACGGCAGTCTCAGCACAATCGGCGGCCTCGCGATCCCATACGGATCCAGACCTCTCTGCCCATACGACAGTATCACAAGTGGCGGCCTCGCGGTCCCATACGAACCCAGACCTCTCTGCCCATACGACAGTATCACAAGTGGCGGCCTCGCGGTCCCATACGAACCCAGACCTCTCTACCCAGACGGCAGTCTCAGCACAGTTGGCGGCCTCGCGATCCCCTACGAATCCAGACCTCTCTACCTAGACGGCAGTCTCATACGACAGTTCATCCTATGATCACCATAACATACAAAAAGGGAATCAGTCTCACTATTCATCAGATCACACAAGGATTGCCAGTTCGGGCATAGCCTGTTCTCAGGTTTGAGGGGCTCCTCTTTCCCTTATTCAGTTACCACTTACCTGATCAGGGTTAACATCTGTTCATGTAGCCGCAGCTGACTAGAAGAATAGGCTACCCTCTTATACAAGAACACACAGCATATGTTGGTTCACTACAAACTGGATACTTTATTACTCATTACACATACAATCACATAACATTACGATATAACACATAACCTGCAAAGAAAAGTGAAAGATTAAGTTGTACACTCTAATAAGAAAGGGTCGACATCACCTTAGTAGTATGTAGCCTGCACTCAGTGGTCATCTAGGCTCCCTTCTCGTCTGTGCCTCGGCTCGCCTGGAATCACCCTTCTCCGAGTCACTGGGACCTCTTCCTTATCGGCTACTCTCTCCTCTCTGGTTATTCTGTTAGGAAAGCATCTGTCTCTCAGTTCTTCTCCGCCTTCAAGATGGCGTCTGTCTTCCCTGGAATAAGTAGTAGCTCTACTGCTAACGGCTAGATGCCGCCTACGGACTGAACATGTAACTGCCTCAAACTTTCACTAATATAGAGGTGCATTTCCTCATGGAAAATTCCGGCCCGTAACCTGCCGCCCACCAAATTCTTGTACCTCCCCGTACCAAGGACACGTTCCCAGCCGGCCGGCCTGATGTAGTGTCTTCGGCATGAAGAAAAATACAATCCTTCGATAAGGGCCGGCCTGAACCGGTTCTCTCCAAGCGAATAACACCTCATAACTAAAACATTGCATTTGACCTAGAAGAATCCCAAGCTGCCGGAGCAGAAAGAAAGATGGAGTATCTCCCGTTTGAGGCCTACCAGGCCTGCATTCAGCACGGCTCCATGAAATACCCTCACTACAGGACAGGTTATCCCTAATACTAACGAATCTATCCCCTAGGCTATATGTGCAAGCCCTGATCTATGGGGAAGAGCACAGAATCATGTCGAAGTGCCTAGTAAATAGGCTCCATCCACTACTCTAACCCTTAGGCTTGAATGGTAAGAGACTGAAGTCACATTCAATCACTTGTTAACACAAGAAGGCCAGGAAAATCGAGCAGAACATTTCACCCTTGACTTCAGTCTATTATACATTCATTAAACAGAACTAACATCTGTGGAAAAATAATATGAAACAAAACTAACTGATCTATGTCTATTACCAAGTGTGCAGAATTGAAGTAGTGAAGGAATACACTGAATAAAGCAACAGATGGAAATCAAAATGGCGATAGTAATCAGAATACCTCCTAATATTTGACGTAACATATGTAAATCAGGTAACCAATTAAAGAGCCAGTCAAACCAGCCCTGGTCAATGTGTTTTCTAACTTCTTCTGTTAAGTCATGTAGCTTATTAATGTGAGCTCGAATGGATTGTGTATGATCAGACAAGTTAAAACAACAAAGACCCTCAAAATCAGAACAATCGTGTCCATGTTTAAGCAAAAGATAATCAATGGCCGCTCGATTTTGCAAGATAGCCCTTCGTTCACCCTGGGCGTCTAATAGCATGTCCGACAGGACTGTAGAAGTATTATTAATGGATTTCACCATCCAGCAGGCCATTTTCTCAATAGATTTTGCATTAGAAACTGCCAAAGCAGGAACACCAATAATTGAAATAGCCAGGCTAAGGTATTCGGACTTAGAATATAAATGCAAAGATGAGTCACAATCCTCCTGTAACCTCACTGTATCTCGAATCACACGAGAGTTGGCATTCGGATGTGATGAAAACATGAGCAAGCGTAGTCTAGTAATGGCACAAGGGCCTCCAGAAATATTTGCGGGGACATATGGCCAGGAAGTATTACCACATGAGAAAAGCCATCCGGCAGGTAGCAACATCGTGCGATAATGACTGGGGGCAACTACCATACTCTTGCAAGTCATGTTATTCTGAACAGAAGTACATATTTTCGGTGTCCTTTGAAAGCACAAAGTCCGTTCATGAGTGGTGAATGAGGTGGCACCTTTCAATTTTAAACGCATACATTCCGAAATTGCACTAGGATTACACGTAAGGAAGAAACACAAATCACCTTGTGTGATATTATAAGTAACTATTTGGGACTGGATGGGGGGTAGCGAATCTGACAGTTCAGTACACAAGGGGCAATACTGATGGGTAGCGAAATCGCCCAGAAGAACATTGGGGCGAGCGGTTGATATATTGAAAATATGACTCAAAGTCTCCAACGATGCAGGGACAGCAACCAAACAAGTTGCCAAAATGTCGTTTACTGATCTCATCGGTGTCAAGCAGAAATGAGGGGCGCTAGTCACCCGTTTCGCTAGTGAAGTCCAAAAGTTCGATGACGAATCCCACGCAGCAAAGGAACGCGACACTCGGGTTTTCAACTCATCCCGGGTTGATGGGATCCCTCCTCTCTCGTCGCACCAGCCCGAAAACAGTCCGACGCCGACACATCCTGCAGCAACAGTCCAAAGAATGATCTGAAAGAGAATCAAATACAGGCATTATTCATTCTCGTAAGTAACATTTGTCAGCCGGGACTGCTTCCCAGCTATCTTTCCCTGGTCTCATAACTAAAATGGTATTATCTTGACCGGTTGCAATGACCTCTGCTTGTTCAGGGGGATTCTTAGGCGACTGCACCCAAACTCTGGCCCCAGGATTGTCGGTGGAGCCAAAACCTTTCTGGCCTCGTACAGTTAGCAACGTTGGGGCAGTGCCTTTTACCATCTCACCACTGAAGACAGGCATTATTAGCAATTGAGCCACTCGGTCAGTTTTATGTATCAGTAGGTCAACCTCACTGCTATTCAGCAGGAGCACCTTAATCTCTCCCTGATAATCACTATCAATGATTCCTCCAAGCACCTGAATGCCTTTTACAGCCAGCCCCGATCTAGGGGCAATTAATCCGAAATTTCCAGGTGGTATCTGAACACCAACACCTGTCTCAATGATGACTCGATCTTTACTTTTTATAATGATGTCATCCATGGCATGCAAGTCTAAACCTGCCGACCCTGGGGTCGCTCTGCATGGAGCCAAAGCTCCGGGAGTAATCTCCCAGTACATCACAGTCTCTCTGATCTTGTTAGGTTTAGCATCAACATTCGGAGGAAACAAACGCATAAGTGGGGATTCAGCATTTAGAAAAGGACGGTTATTCAAAATCAATAGCGCTTGAGGCAAAAAATCTCGCCAATTCTTATACTTGTCATCTGTTAATTTGCGAAGTTGGTCTTTTAGCAGGCCATTCAACCTCTCCACAAGACCCGAGGCCTGTGGATAATAAGGTATATGAAATACCCATTCAATATTGTTTTCCACACAGAATTCCTGTACCAATCTTCCACGAAAATGGGATGCATTATCAGATTGAATTTGGAATGGCACACCATAATACATCATAATCAATTCCAATGTTTTAATAGTATTCAATTGGGTAGCTTGCTTACAGGGAAGGGCCACCAACAGGCCACTGTATGTATCAACAATGGTGCAAACATATTGACAATTCCTACTCATAGGAAGTGGACCAATGTAATCAATCTACCAAATTTGAGCGGGCAATTTCCCGCGATGTAAATGACCTTTAACAATTTGGGGCACTTTGCGCTGCCTGATATGCTGACAAATGGGACAATGTAGAATAACATTTTTAATTAAGTCCAGGGGAATATAAATTCCTCGATCAGCAGCCCACCTGCTAGTGGCTTTCTCTCCAAAGTGTCCTGCTTTCTGGTGAGCCCATTTCGCCAATCCCGCAATATCAGAATCTTGCGTGTCCACCACTGCCTCAGCAATTTTAGATTTCTCATCTGCAATATTATGAAAGAATTTGTCAAGAGAGTCTATCGGGGTATGAGCATCCACATGGAAGATTGTAACAGTACTCTGTGGGAGCATTTCCCAAATCTCCTGCCATAATTCTTTTCCCCACAATTCCTTGGAATGGATTTTCCAACTATGGGAATGCCAAGTCGGTAACCAAACTGCCAGTCCATTGGCAGTAGACCAAGAATCGGTAAAAATATGACATGTGCCAGGTAACTCTTGTTTCAGAACTTGATAAACAGCATAGAGTTCAGCAAATTGACTGCTCTTACCCTCACCAGTTGTACTCAGCAATTTTTGTGTGATCGGATTATAGGACACTGCTTTCCAATGCCGTTTCGTCCCTATGAACCTTGCTGAACCATCCGTAAACCAGACATGGTTTCTGTCCTCTGCAGACAAATCATCAAAAGGTTTACCCCACTTAACAGGAGACTCCTGTACTAAGGGTACGGAACATTCACTCTCAGTTTCAGTTGATGGCGCCTGTGCCACCTGCTCATGCAAAGATGCAACTCCTTTTTGTCCCACACGTACCCTGTCTTGTATATACCATTTCCATTTAATCACACTCGCCTCTTGAGCGTGTCCAATTCGGTGAGTTTTCGGCGAACTCATAACCCACTGCATGATAGGAATTTCAGGTCGCAAAACTATATCATGTCCCAAAGTCAATTGCTCGGTATCCACCAGAGCCCAATAACATGCAAGTAGCTGTTTCTCAAAAGGTGTATAACGCTCACCAGCATCAGGTAACTTTTTGGTCCAGAAACCTAACGGTACTCTACTCTTACCTTGTTTCTGCCACAAACTCCAATTCGCATAAAGGCCTTGTACAGACACATTCAAATCCACATCACCATCACATACAGGCCACAAATCCAGAGCATGCTGAATTGCTTCTTTTGCCAGACTGAACGCATCTTGCTGTGGTTTACCCCATTCAAATGCATTCTTTTTACGAGTGACCTGGTACAAAGGGGCCAATATTTGACTCAAATGAGGAATATGCTGGCGCCAAAATCCAAACAAACCAATGAAGCTTTGGGCTTCTTTCCTATTTCTCGGAACTGCAAAATCAAGAATTTTCTGTTTAACCTGAGGGATCACTTCTCGGTGCCCTTCATGCCAATTAATACCCAAAAATTTCACAGCCTGGGACGGACCTTGTAATTTATCCGGGTTGATTTCCCAACCTTTCTCACGCAAGCACTCAATGACTCTATCCAATTGGGTCTGAACATCCTCTTGTGATTCACCTTGGATCAAAATATCATCAATATAGTGACATATCTGAATTTGTGGATGAACTGGTACCTCAGCCAGATGCTCTGCCACCAGCCGGTGACATATCGTAGGACTATGCACATAGCCCTGAGGAAGACTTCTAAACGTCATTTGACGCCCGTTCCACGTAAAACTGAATTGTTCCTGACACTCAGGGGCAATCGGAATCGAAAAGAAAGCATTAGCAATATCAATGGACGCATACCATGTACCTGGATGTTTTTGGATTCTTTCAATTAGGGTAATAACATCCGGTACTGCAACAGTCAAAGGGGGTGTGTGTCTATTCAATTCTCGATAATCAACAGTCATGCGCCAAGAATTATCACTCTTACGTACAGGCCAAACAGGATTATTCCAAGCAGAAGTAACTGGGGTTATAACTCCTGCATCCACCAACTCCTGAATAGTGGTACTTATCTCTTCATGACCACCTGGAATACGATACTGCTTCTGACGAACCACTTTTGTCGCCTGAGGAACTTTTATGGGGGGCATTCTTAAACGACCAACCCGTACAGGCCTGGACGATATATAATGTTTAGTTCCAAATTGGTAACATCCATCATCTAAGTGCAAAGTCATTCCTTTCAAAATATCAATTCCAATTATGAATTCTAAGAGTGGCACCACTAATACAGAGTATTCTTTTCTAGGAATTCTACCTATTCTCATTTCAAGTAAGGTTTGAACTGCGGGAGTTTCCTTTCCACCTAATCCGGTAATTGTAAAAGGCTGACCTTTAAACTTCTTTGATTTTCCATGAATAAGAGTGGCCTCCGCTCCTGTATCTACCAATGCTCGGGCCCTTTGGATATTACGATGTCTCCAATAAATATCAATATCTACATAGGGTCTATTATCTCTGTGAGCCCATCTGTGTACTGGAGCTTGACCTATTTCCTAGTCCTTTTTATTGTGTTCTGTGTACCAGGATAAATCAGGATAAAGACTCTCACGGTTCCTAGGTATCGATACCTCCTGTTCATATCCATCTCCATTACGAAATGGATTACTGTTCCCTGCATTGTACTGCGGGTTTCGATCGGCCAATATGTGTCGATCCTCTCTCCTTCTCAACTCAGGGGATTGATCCCTATCATCTCTACGTCTGCTGTTAACATAATCATCTCTCCCCCTCTCTCTTTCCCCCTCTCTCTCCCTGTCTCTCTCACGACGGGGGGACAAATCACGCGCATAACGTCGATCATCACGACGATCAGAGCGCCCACGGCGGTCGTCATCACCGCTACCGTCAGAAAAACCACGATCACACTCAGTTGTCCGAACACGCCGGGCACCCTCCTTTCGATCCAAGCCACGTTTGCGAAACATTTCCCACAAACGAGAAGTAGTCTCACCATCAATGTCCTCCTTACGCACACCATCAGCCAGAAGAGCAAGAAACATATCACGTCTAGTAAATTTATTTTCACCAGGAGTACGAGTGTCAGGCCGGGACTGCCGTTCAGGTTTAAACCACTCACCCAACTCACCGAGTTGGCGTACCGATTCCAGCACCACAGATAACATGTTACCAGTCTGATTAATCAATAAAGTCATCATGACCTGCTTATAAGCAACAGGGGAAGAACGAATAATACGATTCCGCACAGAAGATGTCAAGAAAGCATCAAGCAACCGGTCAGCAGTATTCAGAAAAATTGCCGTTTTCATCACCTCCTCTTTGAGACGTTGCGCAGCATCGCGCAAAGTATACCACGGTTTGTCATTCACAGGCCAGTCAGACTCAGTAGGATATTTTTGATTACAACCCTCAGTCGCCAATTGAAGCAAAGAAATTTGACCACCACCATTAAAGTTACGAAAATGATCCTGTACAGTAGAATCCGAACTCAAGGAACAAAACTTCAAACAATCGCCAGCATCCAACATAATGCCAGCAGCGCCCAGTTCATAAAGGCGCACCATCCATGTGAGCAAGGGCTCACCAACTCGTTGCCGAAATCGCTGCAAAATATCACTAATTTCTTGTTGAGTAAAATCCTCCAAAGAGTCTAAAGCAATACCATTCGGAGCACCGGGAGCCTGCTGCACCTTCCGTCGAAAAACTGGATGCGCCGAGACCGCGGGATGAGCATCACAAGGAGCTCGACCAGTACACGTAGAGGAACAATCAGTGGAAGAAGCGTCGACCCCGCTCGAAGGACGAGCGCAATCACGGGGTGCACCATCAGAGGCGCAAGAAGCAGATTTACAAGCACGGCCGGAGCGAGAGGACTCGCGCTTGGCAGACTCCTCACCCGAGGAAGGAGAATCACTCGAGTTCCAGATATTACCATCCCATTCATCAGGATTCCAATCCAGTCCGGCTTTCGCCACGACCAGACGCACCTTCCGCGTCGAAACCCGACCACGCCGATTCTTGTATTTATAACGAGCAATTCGCACAGCCGCTCTCTCGGCAATAGTTTGGTACGTCTCAAGTTTGTCAGCAAGCAACTTATTTTGACACCGTAACAAAGTATGAGCATTCTGAATCTCAACAAAGTTCGCTTCCAAATCCTTATGCAAGTTCTGCAACTTCAACAACCTCTCATGGAGAAGCCTGTACGCAGACAGAACAATCCAACCTCTGCGCCCTAAAACGGGAAGCTCATCACCCTTAGATACCGGCGCCTTCTGTAAGCAAGTAATCACATTAGCCGGCTCCGCCAGCTCCAAAAAAGAATTCCAGTTCTCACTCAAACCAGTAGAATCAGCCCACTCACGGGCTAAGGCTTCATAAGGCGTTGAATCCCAACCGGGAATATCAACGGGCAACTTAAAAGTAGATTTCGACTTTCTAGAAAACATTTTTGAAAAGAAAGAAAAAGAGAAAAAGAAAAAGAAGAAAGAGAAAAGAAAATTATACGCATGTAGATACAAATAATATACAAACAAAACCACGCACGCGCCAAAGGCAAACACAATACAACCACAACGCACACAGGTTTCGTAAACGGTTCGTGACGCCAAATGTTCTGCTTGGGTTTTCGGATCAGATAGAACCCGCTCATCAGAGCCTCACTAACCCAGCCAGAACGTTACCCCCTCCCTAGAACCTATTTACAATCCTACAACCACATATATCTATCACCTAAGGACAGGGGATTCCTACTATGCATACCAAGATCTCATAAGTGGCGGCCTCGCGGTCCCATACGAACCCAGACCTCTCTGCCCATACGACAGTATCACAAGTGGCGGCCTCGCGGTCCCATACGAACCCAGACCTCTCTACCCAGACGGCAGTCTCAGCACAATCGGCGGCCTCGCGATCCCATACGGATCCAGACCTCTCTGCCCATACGACAGTATCACAAGTGGCGGCCTCGCGGTCCCATACGAACCCAGACCTCTCTGCCCATACGACAGTATCACAAGTGGCGGCCTCGCGGTCCCATACGAACCCAGACCTCTCTACCCAGACGGCAGTCTCAGCACAATCGGCGGCCTCGCGATCCCATACGGATCCAGACCTCTCTGCCCATACGACAGTATCACAAGTGGCGGCCTCGCGGTCCCATACGAACCCAGACCTCTCTACCCAGACGGCAGTCTCAGCACAATCGGCGGCCTCGCGATCCCATACGGATCCAGACCTCTCTGCCCATACGACAGTATCACAAGTGGCGGCCTCGCGGTCCCATACGAACCCAGACCTCTCTGCCCATACGACAGTATCACAAGTGGCGGCCTCGCGGTCCCATACGAACCCAGACCTCTCTACCCAGACGGCAGTCTCAGCACAGTTGGCGGCCTCGCGATCCCCTACGAATCCAGACCTCTCTACCTAGACGGCAGTCTCATACGACAGTTCATCCTATGATCACCATAACATACAAAAAGGGAATCAGTCTCACTATTCATCAGATCACACAAGGATTGCCAGTTCGGGCATAGCCTGTTCTCAGGTTTGAGGGGCTCCTCTTTCCCTTATTCAGTTACCACTTACCTGATCAGGGTTAACATCTGTTCATGTAGCCGCAGCTGACTAGAAGAATAGGCTACCCTCTTATACAAGAACACACAGCATATGTTGGTTCACTACAAACTGGATACTTTATTACTCATTACACATACAATCACATAACATTACGATATAACACATAACCTGCAAAGAAAAGTGAAAGATTAAGTTGTACACTCTAATAAGAAAGGGTCGACATCACCTTAGTAGTATGTAGCCTGCACTCAGTGGTCATCTAGGCTCCCTTCTCGTCTGTGCCTCGGCTCGCCTGGAATCACCCTTCTCCGAGTCACTGGGACCTCTTCCTTATCGGCTACTCTCTCCTCTCTGGTTATTCTGTTAGGAAAGCATCTGTCTCTCAGTTCTTCTCCGCCTTCAAGATGGCGTCTGTCTTCCCTGGAATAAGTAGTAGCTCTACTGCTAACGGCTAGATGCCGCCTACGGACTGAACATGTAACTGCCTCAAACTTTCACTAATATAGAGGTGCATTTCCTCATGGAAAATTCCGGCCCGTAACCTGCCGCCCACCAAATTCTTGTACCTCCCCGTACCAAGGACACGTTCCCAGCCGGCCGGCCTGATGTAGTGTCTTCGGCATGAAGAAAAATACAATCCTTCGATAAGGGCCGGCCTGAACCGGTTCTCTCCAAGCGAATAACACCTCATAACTAAAACATTGCATTTGACCTAGAAGAATCCCAAGCTGCCGGAGCAGAAAGAAAGATGGAGTCTCTCCCGTTTGAGGCCTACCAGGCCTGCATTCAGCACGGCTCCATGAAATACCCTCACTACAGGACAGGTTATCCCTAATACTAACAAATCTATCCCCTAGGCTATATGTGCAAGCCCTGATCTATGGGGAAGAGCACAGAATCATGTCGAAGTGCCTAGTAAATAGGCTCCATCCACTACTCTAACCCTTAGGCTTGAATGGTAAGAGACTGAAGTCACATTCAATCACTTGTTAACACAAGAAGGCCAGGAAAATCGAGCAGAACAGTAACTTACAGAGTGTCTTCACTTGTAAGTCCTGAACACCCACATACACTCCTTGCACAGACTTCTCTTTGGGGCCCACTGGCACATTATGACCTATAAACAATCACAAACATACCAAGAGCTCTTAGTAGCCTCCTCTATGGATTCTCCGGTGACTTTTGATTCACTGAACATCCACAGACATACCCTGTTCTCTTCTGCAGTCTCCTCAATGGCGCACACAGGTAGGGTGACTAGATGACGCCATGCCACAGGCACTCAAACTTTCCATTTCTGAGCTTTTGATTTAACATATTAGTGCATTTCTGGGAGTTGCGGTCTTGGTTCATTTTACTGAATCCTATTGCTTCAACACACCAGATAAAAAATATATATAAAAGCAAAGTCCAGGAATAGAACAAGCATTGGCATAGCCAATAGGTCTCGCTTTTGGGACCTTATAAGTATTTAGTTATTGTAGGAAGTTGGAATCTGACTGCATGGTTGCCCCTACTTTTTTCCTGGTGTTTGAATGGTTTTTGACTAGTCTGGCTGGGATCCTGCTATCCAGGACCCCAGCCTATCTGCTTACTCCCTTAAATGACATGGAGTGAATATTAGATGCACTAGTGATTGGATACTGTGGTACCTTATGAGCCCCTAGTATATGGTACCTTAGGTACCAAGGGCATAGGTACTTCACAGGCCTACCAGGGGCTGAAGCATGTATTATGCCACCCCTGGGAAGCAGACTAAATCTGACACCACAGGCCTGCTACTGCAGCCTGGGTGAGGTAGTGTCAGCACTCCTCACTGAGATATAGGTTCCCTATATCTCCCCTTACACACACATATAAACCTATCAGTCACCCCTAAGGCAGGCCCTATCAATCCTGAGGGCAGGGTGCTGGGTTGCCATGTGAGGGGGTGCCTCTGCCTGAACAGGGCCCCTCTGCAGCTCTCAGAGTCTATTCTCTGTAGCTGTTTGTGGATGCGGTTAAACCATATACTCCTAAGTGCATTACAACTTCGTGGTAAATGCTAACTCTGGGATGGCTGCATCAAAACATGTCGTGTTTGGTGTCAAGCGCTTTGGAATCATACCCCCACACCAGTAACTGGTCTGGGAGTATGTTCCCACCCTTCTAGAGGAATAGACATGTACCTACTGTGGAAACACGGTAGAATCCTGAAAGAGCCCTGGCATCACAAGATGGATGCCACCAGAACAGACACTGGGCTGCCCTCCTGCTGCTGACCGAAACTCGCAGTGGAGGAGGCCCAACAATAGGCATCCTGTCACAGGGAGGTGTCACCACCTTCCAGACAGGCTTTAGTGTATTGGGGCTGGGTGGGTGCACTCCTAGAGTACTTTGAAGTCCTGCACTGGGGGAGCAGTAGGCTCCTCTGTGCATATGCCAGCTCAAACCGGTTCAGGGGATACCTGCCCCTGCTCTGGCGCGAAACTGAACAAACCACCCACTCCCCTGACCCTCCCAAAGGAGTGGTCATATAGCTAGTCCCTCCCTTTCTTTTAGTATAAGTTAGGGAACCCTTGCCATTGCAAACTAGATATCCCTGGACGACGCTCTACAAGATGAATCCTGGACCTTCGACGTTCCACTACCTTTGGAAGATTGAAGAATCTCCCGTGGAGTCAAGGAGTGACTCCCCTGCTTTGCAGGCACCAAAACTTTGACTCAACAGTTGCAAACTTTCCCGCTCCCGCCGGAGTCCGAAGTCCCTGCAGCCTCAGAAGTGGATTTCCTGACTCCTCGACGGCCATCGTGAGTCCCCAGCAGAGCTGAGGCGAGTGGACCCCACGAGTGACAAGGAACAGCAATACCCTGGTAACGTGCACTATTTTCGAGTGCAATCCCTTCACAACGTTCTACAAACGTGTGCATTGGACCACGTGTGGTCCAAGCTTCCAGAAGGATTTTCACCGAAGATCAGAGGCCTACCTTGTCCCGAGTGACCGTGGGCTCCTGTGAAGTGAATCCTCCCGAGGCGTCTTCGCGATCCATTGCCTATTGGCATGTGGGTCCTCTGAAGACTTTTCTACAGAACCAAAGGGCTCCCCTGGTTGCTCCAGGCCTGCCCTAACTTACCCTTGCTGGGTGAGTCCCTCAGACCTTGCTGGTCTGCACCGCTGACTTTCTTCACTTTCCACGAGACTTGCTGCTGCCAAGGCTTGTTGGCTCCAATTTGGTTGCCGACACCTTAGTAAGCTGCAGACTTTGTGGGACACTTCGAATCCAGCTCCTGGTCATCGTCGATGCCTCCTGGACCTCGTGGCTGAAGAGTCAAGACACCCGTGATCACCTGAAATCACCCGACGACTGTGGGCATCCGTCTTCCTGGGCCCGGGTCACTGGCAAGTGACTTTGAACACTGTCTCCTCTGCTTTCAGGTCTTCTTTCTTCAGAATCCATCCTTGGATTTCACCGGACACTTCTCCTGTCTTCACAAGCAGCAAGTCTTCTTTGGCTCCCATTGAAACCGACGCCGCGACCTGACACCAAAAGACACCTATGCACCCGGCTTCCCTGGGTGAGGTAACTCGTGCACTCCGGTGCTCCTGTGTGTGTTGGCTCTAGAACTACTTACCCTGTAAGTGACTTGCTTGTAGACTCTCCCGAAGTATCCTAAAACTTTTAAAATTCCAAACGCGACTTGCTCCATTGAAGTCTATTGGGATCCGCGGCTGTGTTCTCACACTGCATGCGTCTCCCGTGGGTCCTTTACTTACCTGCCTTGGGTGGATTAGTGAGGCCCCAGCGCTTCTGAAGACCTTAGGCCTTCTCCCTTCTCAAGTCGTTCTTCTTATACCTCTTTTTTAGTATATGGTCTGGTACGCCGCTAGGGCCGCTGCCATATAAGTGCTTAATTTGTTGTGAAACATTGATTTCTGCATATGTTCCTGACTTCTAATCTCATAAAGAGATTAGTAGAGTGTGTCTAGAAATAAATACATATATATGTTATATATATACCTGTGTGGTGTCTTCTCATTTGGTAATTCAAGAGATTATAAGGTAAAACAAGCTGCTTTACATTCCTCAGAGACTTAGCCTGAAGGCTGCTCTCCACAACTACCACTAGGATAGCTATTTTTAAAACGTTGTCTTAAACCTATCTACCATAAGAGTCGAATTGGACTGGTGCAAGGTGGCCACTTTAACTAGTGACCAGCATCTGCCAGGCCAACTTCTCACAGTTATGCAGCACAATATCCTTTTTGAAACAACATCAACTGTTGCATGGCTAAACACTTATAAGGTCCCAAAAGTGAGACCTATTGGCTTTGCCAATGCTTGTTACTTAGATGTACCTTATTTGTCTGTTCTCATGTGTCGGTGCAAATGTTGACAACACATTGATGAGTTTGAGACTATGTAGTAGAATTTCCAGTACACACCGTCCTAAAATTATTTTAGACAAAAAAGATCTCGCGAAACAATTGGACGTCACGGCCAATTCAGCAGGTGGAGTTTGAGGATGCCATGCCATGAACAGCAATTCCTTTCTCCAATGAACAGTTGCTACATGTCATGTGCAGTCTGTCCAGCAGTGAGACCAGATAAGGATGCATCAGTTTTATCGCTGATTTTGCTGGGGAACATTAGTAATAGTAGGTCAGCAGACGACATGGATTATGGCAGGAGTTCTCTTTAGATCACAGTTGTGCTCTATTGTTGCAAGAATTAAGACTCTCAGTTGTCAAAATGACATTGTTCGCCATTAAGTGAAACTCTCACAGAGTGAAACTGCATCAACATAGAGGTCACATACTAAATGAGTGAGACCCAGGCGCAAGACTCTTATTCAGTGAGTGACACTGCCCAGAGATGTAAGACACACACTTAGCGAGTGGCAACGTGCTCCTAGAATTGAAACCAGTACCCAGTGAATGGGACTGTGCTCAAAGAGTCAGATATAAACCTAATAAGAGAAGCTATGCAGCAAGAGGTTTAACTTTTACACAATGAAACTGGACATGAATTGTGGGAGAGAGACTATGCATCAAATGAGTGAGTCTGTGTTCCAAGACGTGGACTTAGCACCATGTGAGTAAGGATGCTCCCAAAAGTGAAACATACAGTGAGTGAGATTATGCAATAAAACTCACCCATAATGAGTCATATGCTCCCTAGAAACAAACCAGCATTTGCAATGCAATCGGTCTCGTCTTTGGAACCTTATAAGCACTGTTCCCACTAAGCTGCGCGCGCGGGCGCGCGTGCACAATGGTCAGCCGGAGCGCGCAGTGCCCTGGGTTTTGCGCGCACAGACATCCCTACGAGACTGTTCGCACTGCCGCTTTTTAAAACGCGAGCGGCGCGAAATCCATGCGGGAGGCAGAGACATGGTGTTGCAGGCGCGCAAAGCCCATTGTGCTCAAAGTGCTTCAGCTTCAGCCCCTCCTCACCCCCCACCGTCGTGTGTGGGCCCCCATGCTGAGGCAGCTTCCCGGGCACCCAACAGCCGCACCAGGGTACTTCACGGGTTTTTAAAAGGCATTTTGCACATTAATGAGCTTTGTCGGTTTTTTTCACCCCTTCTTAGCACCTGCATCTCCACACTACCTACTGGCACAAAGGGAGAACGCACGAACATGCAAGAGGCAGATAAAATTGCAAGGAGTATCTGGCACTGAATTCATACATGCCAACATTTCAGAAGAGCAAAGTGGGAGATTTGAATCGGGTTACTGTCATGTGTGAAAGGGCATCCATGCTGTGGTCTGATCAACAGAGTATGCATCAGTATGAAAAACGCCTCGTCCTACCAGTTGTGTTGGAACTCTGCTCACCTGCTAAAAACACAGAATGTGCCTGTTTGGCACAACGCTAATCCTCTGAAGAAATGTGCAGCATCAGCGGTTCTGAAACAAAACGTGTGCAAAGATCCTGCATTTTCTGTGGATATTAGACCTAATTGAAACCATACCAGAACACTGCACTGCATTAAGGGATGCCCTTCTGTGTCAAATTGACTAAAGCTTGGCGGCAGATTGGTGGACTAAATGATAAAGACAGAATTATTTTGAATATTTAGCAGATTTTGTCCAAGAGGTATTTACTTACGAGACCACACAATGATTGTTCTTTTAAGGAATCCAGTGGTCTATCCGGGCCACGTCTTAAGCAGACATAGTTCATCCAACTGTCTGATCTTTAAATCCCCTAAAATGTCCCGGAGGGGGAAGCATTTAAAAGGAGATCGAAGGACAAGCAGTTTCCCAGCTACAAGTAACTGCTTTCGCATAACTTTAAAGTACTCCCAAGTTTGTGGTACTTCCTGATGAAGTTACAATCCTAACATAGGACAGTGACCAATGAACTGTCATCAAAGAGCTGCAGACAAACATGAATGGTATAGTGAGAACTTGGCTTTTTTTGTTTTGTGATATAGTTAGAACTTCCCCAGTCTTTCATTATTCTAATGTTGCTAAAACCGCCATGGAATACTCTTGAAATCCTAAGGTTGTGTTTCCCCAGACCAAACCCTCTTAAAATATACTGCCCACCACTATGGATGACATGTGATTCCTACACCTTGTAATCCTCATTGGCTTATGTGACATTCCCTGTAGACTGATTTACATACTTGTATGATTCATTGTCTCTGTATAATGTGTGCGTGGTATAAAGTACTGACACACACTACACTGATATGAGTAGCGCTATACAACAAATGAAATGCATATGAGAGAGGGGCTAAGTAAAGATGAGGGGCACTGTTGGAGGGTGGCAGTGAGGGAATCCGAGGAGGAGGTCATAAGGGGGAGGGGCTATGGGGAGATGAGGGGCACCTGTGGCATGTGGCAGCGAGGGAATCCGAGGAGGAGGTCAATAGAGGGGGCCATGGAGGGATGAGGGGCACTGTTGAAAGGTGGTAGTAAAGGTATTTACGGAGAAAGAGGTTATTGGTATGGCACCAAAAAATACTTTCGCATCAACGCTGAAGCCGGCCCTGTCCTGGCCTTTCTGTTTTTGTTTATTTAATTAGAAGTCGGGTCATAAGGGCTACTGTGGAACATACTTTAAAGTGCGTGCTAATTATATTTACTGCTATATTCAATGTTTTAAGTTTGTAGGCGATTTTACTAAATGTTTTTAGCGGGAAAAATGAAAGTGGAGTCCTATGGTGCCTGATATGGGGCTGGGGCCCAAGGTCAGCTGTGAGATAAGGTGCACTGGAGAGGAGTAGTGAATAATCAAGCCTGTAAGGGAGTGCGTTGCAGAGTCCGGGGCCAGGCGGAGGTAGTAATGAAGAGGGATTCTCCCTGAAGGCTCGCGCAGAGGGAACCCGAGAAGTGTCACTTGCCTGATACTCCCACCTCAGAAACCACCTCTTCCCAATAAAGGAACATTACATGGAAAAAGCACTTTTTGAGAGTGATAATATTTAGAAAGAGATTTGGAAAAAACTGTGTTTTACTGGGCCTTGTAAGACTAAGAAGAGATAAAGGAGGGCCCGGAACCAGGCCTGCCTAGACATATATGCGGCAAATCAAGCCCGCAGTGGCCCACCCAAATGCACCCTTGGCCCACCCAAATAACAATTCCTGGAGCCGGGCCTGTTCCCCACATGGCGCTTTACAAACAAAAGAGTAGAGCAAGTTTAAAAACCCAGCGTGTACTTTCAGAAAGTACACGCTGTGTTTTTAAAGTTGCTCTTCTCTTTGCAAGCTGCGGCGATAATTTTTACGCCGTTCTTGATAATATGCCCCTTGGAGTCTTGTGCTTTTCTAAACCTGAAGTGTACTTGCCTGTGTAACCAATTAATGTCATGGAGTGTTTATCCAATTTGCAAACCGACCTTAAAACCCTTAACGTGGCGCTGTATGTGTAAAAATGCACCATCTTTTCACTTTTTAAAGTAAACGTTTGGAGTGACATTTGGCACTGCACACGTACGCGGTCTGGTTCCTGGCGCACATTGCTTATAAGTATTTCGCTATGCAGCACATTATCCTGGGTGCTGCAACATCTACTGTTCTTTAACATGGAAGCTTTGAGAATAATAGGCACATTATCGCACTGCTTTTGGGCTGATACAACTCTTTCAGCCATCTAGCTGTACATTTTAACACTGACATCTGGTCAGTGGCCTGCAACGCCCGCTATGCCTGTTACCAGTTGCTTGCCAAAGGCATAACACTTTCGCAGATGCCGTTCGAGGGGGCAGAGGGTCTGTCACAGTTTAAGTTGTGTCGAATTCAGGGGCATAGGTATCATCAGTGCAGCATGTGCAGTGGCACTCGGGCCCAGGGTTAAGCTGCGCCCACAGCACACTAAATATGACAAACTTTTACTAGCCAACCAGGGTACCCAAGGCATGTCTTCCTGTTTGCACTGGCGCCCAAGAATCCTTACACCATGTACATGTCCAGGGGTGCAGTAATACAGAACCAAGTCACAGGAGGAATAAAGCACGGACCGGGGCACATCTCCACCTCCATGCATCGCAATGGGCGAATCAAGGGCGATGGTTAACTAGTGAAGATGTAACAATTTTAGCCTAAAGGAGTACATATAGAAGCTATGAGTGGTGTGAGAAGCTGTGTTTTCATTCTGAAGCACATGCGTGTGTGCCTCAGTGCAAGGTAATACTCGGGTGAGCAGTGCTGCAGACTGAGCACGTCACCGTTCTAGAGTGCAAAGCACAACTAAGGCTGGGATGCACAGCAGTGCTGTAGGGCGATGCACCGAAATAGTAGAGGGTCCACAACATGGCCGGGATGCTTATCAGTGCAGCCTCTGTAGTTCATGGCTGCACAGGACCTGTGAGGATGACACTACTATAGTGTAGTGCAAGACAGTGGTACAGGGTAGTGCACTACAGTGCTGCATCAGCGGTGGGCACAGCGCTGCACTTGAGATGTCCAGTGGTGCTAGAGCAGAATTGTATACAGTACTACAGAGGGGGTGCATTAGAGTACTACTGTATTCTCCAGTGCTACAGTGGCGAGAAAGGGCAGCACTACAGGGAGAATGCAGGGTAGCTTGGTTGTGCTGGGAGACATGGTAGGGGTATGTCAGCCATGAAGAATAAAGAAAGAAATCTCAGGCATTAAAATCAGGGAGCTTATCTCAGATTTGGGCAACAGCACTTTGGTAAACCAACCAAAAGTAGCAACGAGCCGACATGGGGGGGGGGGAGGGAAGCGGGGAGAATTGGCGGCAAGGGAAGATGCAAGGTGAGCACAGCAACAATCGGGTTTGGAAAACCTCTGCCGCCATATTGTAAAAGGTTGTAGAGAAGCATTGAGCGTTCACCCATTTGTGTGTTAGTAGATTGCGAGCTGCCATGTAAATCACATAGTGCACCAGATGTAGTGGCGGCAGTACTAGCTGGAACAAGCATAGTAATACAGAACCAAGTCACAGGAGGAATAAAGCACGGACCAGGGGAAAACCTCTACCTCCAAGCATCGCAATGGGCGAATCAAGGGCGATGGTTAACTAGTGAAGATGTAACAATTTTAGCCTAAAGGAGTACATATAGAAGCTATGAGTGGTGTGAGAAGATGTGTTTTCATTCTGAAGCACATGCGTGTGTGCCTCCGTGCAAGGTAATACTCGGGTGAGCAGTGCTGCAGACTGAGCACGTCACCGTTCTAGAGTGCAAAGCACAACTAAGTCTGAGATGCACAGCAGTGCTGTAGGGCGATGCACCGAAATAGTAGAGGGTACACAACATGGCCGGGATGCTTATCAGTGAAGCCTCGGTAGTTCATGGCTGCACAGTATTGGTGAGGATGACACTACTATAGTGTAGTGCAAGACAGTGGTACAGGGTAGTGCACTACAGTGCTGCATCAGCGGTGGACACAGCGCTGCACTCGAGATGTCCAGTGGTGCTAGAGCAGAATTGTATGTAGTACTACAGAGGGGGTGCATTACAGTACTACTGTATTCTCCAGTGCTACAGTGGCGAGAAAGGGCAGCGCTACAGGGGGAATGCAGGGTAGCTCAGTTGTGCTGGGATACAAGGTAGGGGTATGTCAGCCATGAAGAATAAAGAAAGAAATTTCAGGTATGAAAATCAGGCCGCTTACCTCAGATTTGGGCAACAGCACTTCTGTAAACCAACCAAAAGTAGCAACTAGCCGACATAGGGGGGTGGAGGGATTGGCGGCAAGGGAAGATGCAAGGTGAGCACAGCAACAATCGGGTTTGGAAAACCTCTGCCGCCATATTGTAAAAGGTTGTAGAGAAGCATTGAACGTTCACCCATTTATGTGTTGGTAGATTGCGAGCTGCCATGTTAAAATCACATAGTGCACCAGATGTAGTGGCGGCAGTCCTAGCTGGAACAAGCATTGGCAGCGCGGCCGTAAAAGCAAAGTCAGCGCGATCACTCTGAAAGCGAAAGTGATCGTGATGACGCGCTAAAGAACGCTAGGGATGCGCGCGCAGCAGCAGGGGGAGGGGCAGAGATGGTGCTGAAGGCTGGCGCAGGAAAGGCAGATGGCTGGGCGAGAAGGGAGGGGGGAATGCGGGGAGCAGCTGTGTGCGTGCACGCCATCGTGCACTCAAGCTTGTAACCAACACAAAAATGTGGGTAGCACTTTCAAACCCACCTACTAAATGTCTCGCAGCGCAGTGCATGCGCTGGCTCAGGCGAGACCTAAAAAACGGCGTTCCAGTGACACAGAGCCATCTGGTCACCCTATACAAAGGGTGACTTTTGACCTCTGAACACTCACACACAGCTTGTGCTCTCCGGCTGCCCCTTGGTGTGGCTCACCAAGTGACTTTGTGTTCCCTGAATATTCACAGACATATCTTGTGCTCTTCACTTGTCGTTCCTAAACACCCACACGCACCTTGTGCTTGTTTGCAGGTTTCTCATTGGGGCTCGGTGTGCCTCTGTGATCCCCGAATGCCCACAGACGTGCCTTGTCCTCTTTTCCAGACCCTTCTTTGAGGCTTGAACAACCTGTGATTTCCTAAAATCCAACTTATATACCTTGTATTCTTTTGTATGACTCATTGCATGTCTTCATTAGTGAGCTCTGATCACCCAGTCACATAACTTGGGCTCTTGGACAACTATCTTTATGGGACCCACAGGGCGCCTTTGATCACTGAAGACCCAGAGACATTGTAACTTCTGAAAGCCTCCAGGAGTGTATTCACAAGTGAATCCTGAGCACACACATACCCTGTGCTCTTCTGCAGCCGACTATGAGGTACACAGAGTGCCTTGTGACCTCTAAGTACGTGCACACATAGCTCGTGCTTTCTGACTGCCTCCTTGATGGGGTTCACAGAGTGACTTTGTGATCCCTGAATGTCCACAGACATGCCCTTTGATCTTCAATTGACACACACACACACCCCCCTCTTATAGTCATATGCAGGTTCCTCAATGGGGGGGTCATAGTGTGAAACTGTGATCCCTGAATGCCTATAGACATACCTTGTACTCCTCTGCAGACTTCTCTAGAGGACTTGCTGAGTGTGTTTTATGCTCCTTGGACTCCCAGCACACCACACATATCATCCTTTGATCCTCTGCACAGAACAGATTCAGTTTCTCATGATGTTTCTCACACAGATTCTCCTCTGGGGGCCTCAAGGGGGGCAGATGAAGCTGTTTTAACATTTCCACCACGTTCCCCAGTTGCCTGTTGGGCCGGAGGTTTTTCCCAGAAGATATTTCCCTGCACTGTGGACAGGGGAAGTTTCCATCTCCTCCCTCCCAGCTCTGAGTGATGCAGGAGCGGCAGAAGTTGTGTCCACAATCAATAATCATCACCGGATCAGTAAAATATTCCAAACAGATGGAACAAGTGGCCTCTTCCTGGAGGTTCCCCAGCTGAGCTGCTGCCGCCATGATGCAGAAATGCAGGAAGTAAACTTAAGTTTCATTTCTCTCTCTCTCTCTCTCTCTCTCTCTCTCTCTCTCTCTCTCTGTGTGAAGTGGGCGTGTCTGTGCGTCTGCCCCTCTCTGGCTGCGCTGGGACGTCCGGGTTCATGTTACAGTCACAGAGCAGGACAGAACTGCCACTTGGTTTTGTTCTCACTTTCTGCAAGTCTCACGAGCTGGCACTTAACAAGCATTTGCAATGCAATAGGTCTCGCATTGTTAAAGTTTGCGCTATTGGTGTTGCATTATTTAGCAATGCCAATAGCTGAAACTTTAATAATGCGAGACCTATTGCATTGCAAATGCTTGTTATACTGATGGTTGCATGGATGGATAAATGCCAGGATTATGTGGCATGGGGTAGATAGGTGGATGCGTGACTATCAGGCACATGTATCAAAGGAAAAACCGGTCGCAAACGGGCAGATTCACAGAATCTGCCCCTTTGCGACCGGTATTTTTGCATTTGGGATGCATCATCCCAAATGCAAAAATCGCAATTTAAGGAATCTCTAAATTGCGATTACTTAAATTGCGATTGCATTTAAGGAATCCCAAATTGAGATTCCTTAAATGCAATGCATTAAAGTAAAAAAAAATTGCGATTTCGCTAATAAGGGGAGCAAATTACCATGAAGTTGGACTTCATGGTAATTTGCAAAAACTTTGAAAAATGCTCTTTTGTGCATTTTTCAAAGTTTCATGTTGCACACACACATGCCTTAGGGCATGTGTGTGTGCAACATATGTGCACAGATCAATTTCAGGGGTGCAATAGGGTGTCATTTTGACACCCTTGAAATTGCATGAGCAATTTGCGAGTACCTACTGGTACTCGTAAATTGCTCATGCAATCTCCAATTCATTCCTATGGGCCTGGAGGCCCATAGGAATGAATGGGACAGCATTACTTAATTGCGACTCGCAATTTGCGAGTCACAATTAAGGAATGTGTAGGAATCGCTATTTCTTTAGCGATTCCTACATGCATAGGCTTTTGCAATTCCTTAATAATCGCAATTAAGGAATCGCAAAAGCCTACGTTGATGCATGTGCCAGATTGTGCCTTAATATCTCTGTAGGCTAGGCGTTTGCCTAAAGATCTACTGGTCACTTGGTTATATGCTTGCATTGCTGACTTAAACGTTAATCCTTCTCAGTAAGAAAATATGCCATAGATATGGGTAAAAATAGGACGTATTTTAGAGCAGGAGGAAATCAGTTTAAGCTGTGTAATATTGAAGTTGCTTTGTTAATAATTACAGTAATGAAAACACTTGTAAAATTAAATGGTAGACAGGTTGATAGGGAGAGAAAGCTCGAGAGATAGTCAGATATCGCATTTGGCATACTGAGGCATCAGAATGAAATATAAAGTGCGACGTACACGCACACGCAGAAACGAGTAGTGCAAATCGTGATTCATGACAGACATTTTAACAAATGCGCGCCAGGCCGCCAGCACCAGGAATCTTGGACGCAGCCGTATCACCTGGCCAAAGTCTCTCAGGTTGGGTTTGAAGTCACCATGCGTGTGCCCGTGTCGATGCCTGCCCAGGGCCGCCGACGGGAACGGGGGGTGAGAGAAGAATGGAGGGGCCGCATGCCCCCTCGGATTCCCCCGTGCACTGTTGCGCACCTCGCTTGCCCCACTTGTCACCTCTCGCGCCCCATGTGCACTATCAGGCGGCCACTGACCCGCCTCTAAAAGGTGAACGCCTTAGGACGGGGCAGACCGTTCAGATTTTTTTTGTTCCCTTGCGCACTTGGATTGAAATTGCTTCGTGTTTCAGGTGGCTGGCAGTTTTGCAACCCCACGTATTGCAGCCACCTGGCGCCGTATCTGGTGACAGATGATAACTGCTATATATTTCTCTTAACAGTTTGCAGCAGAAAAGAATACCTTGTATTACAACTGGAGATTATCCCTACCTGACGAGCTAATGTTACGGGCCGTGGTGCAAACGTATATTTGGGGGCCCTGTTCCGAACAGCTTTGAATTTTTGATCTAGCTTCAGCTCTTTCACGCCCTCTTTGGCCAGGTCACTGACAGTGCACAGACACACTGGTCCAAATCGAAATGTGTTCACATCTAAAATTCAGGGATAGTGTCCTGTGTTCACTATTGTAACGCAGCAGCATCTCACTAATATAATCACAAATGACCTACGTGACACCTTCCCGTTCCTCGCACGGGGTCCTGTTTTGATCTAAAAGAAAATTATATTGATGTTGCATGAAACAAAAACACAACATTTCTCTGCAAAATGTCTGCGATAGACTCCCACACATCACCCACATTCAAAATAAATGAAAGGAGAATAGTATTTAAATCAATATGTTTGCCCTAACTTGGGATTACTCGTTTTCTGGACGGACCCCATTTATTGATCCCCCTATACCCGGGCTACCTTCAATAGACGTTGCTAACCATGGGTCAATCCCAGGATCTCCTCCAACGGAAATTACATTGGCAGTGATCTATCAATCCATAATGGCCCACAGGGAAGAGTCAAGGCAGGAAAGCGCTCGGACACAGGGGGCTTGTCGTCGCCTCCAAAATTCTATACGGCGGGTCGCAAAAACCTGTACTGAAATTGTCACAAGGGTAGGCGAGGCTGAAGAGAGAATTTCTACGTTAGAGGACGATTTAAGCTCACAAAAAAATTTAACTGCGACTATCCAGTCACAACGGGAAGACATTATATGGAAACTCACGGATCTTGAAAACAGGGCACGTCGGAACAACCTCCGGGTCCTTGGTGTTCCTGAAGGGATTGAAGGATCAGACACTCGCAGATTCATTGTCGAATTATTCATAGAATCATTCCCAGAGATTCAACAATGGGACTGGGGGACAGAAGTGTTACGTGCTCACCGCTATCCATTTAAGCAGAGCGGGGGTTCTAACGGGGGTTCTAGCCATGCTTCGGATAAGCCAAGAGCTATCCTCATTTGTTTAAATAATTTTCTGGCCAGGGAGAAACTTTTCGACCTGGCACGCCCAGATAGAAAAAGGTCGGCCAAGGGGTGTCAATTTTTTGTGCGCCCTGATTTCTGTCCTGTTACTGTCGAGCGAAGGTGGCACCTCCGCCAACTAATTACCCCCTGTCAGTCAAAGGGGGCTCAGGCATTTTTGCTTTTCCCTTCAAAGCTCAAGGTCATTTTTAAGGGACAAGTTAAGTTTTTTCAATCTGAAGTGAAAGCTAAGGATTATTTGGACTCATTATAAGGAAAAGCATGGCTCGATTTGTGGTGATAAAAGGTTGGCGTTCATCAATACTGGTTTTTCTTTAAGACTCCCCTTCCCGGACTCTTAACTGAAATCTGAAATCTGATAACGTCTATTCTTGAATCTCTTATATGACCCATTATCGGCCCTCACCAGTTTTGCTTATTGTATTAGATCAATAAAGGGTGTTGAAGTCAGGAGCTAGTAAACTACAGGGGTATTTAGCTACATATAGTGTGGTGATGGCTCTCAGGAGTGTGAGTCTTGCCGGCTCCTCCATCGCAAGGGCTAAGGCCTGTTGCCCTTTGTAGGGGTTGGCGGGGGTGTGGGTGGTGGGGTGGGGGGGTGTTTTGGGTGGAGGGGGGTTATTTTTAGTATTAAAAAATGCTTGTGGTTCAACTTAGCTTTGTGTAGTTCAGTATTTTTTGATGGATTTGACACAGAAAAGATATTTGCTGATAGTCGTTTAAAGTTAGAAGCTTATTATCATAGTGCAGGTATACGTATTTACATTGAATGCCGCAAGCAAAAATTAGGATAGCTTCCTGGAATATCTGTGGGTTAAATAATTGAAGGAAAAGGGCTCTGTTCTCAAAATTCTTGTCAGTTTTATGGCTGGATTTGATTTGTATTCAAGAGACCCACATTCCCTGGAATGAGCGGGGTATGCTTCGGATACCTGGATTTGAATTAATTGGCTGCTCTCGCCAAACTTCTAAGATCAGGGGGGTGGCGGTCTTGGCAAGACGAGGTCTTTGTACTTGCAGAAGGACTAGTCAAGATGGTGCAGGCAGGTGGGCGATTGTTGAGGTAATTCTAAACCTTAGGTCTTATACAATATGCACGGTGTATGGGGCAAATTTAGACGATCCGGCAGTTCTGCACCACCTGAATACTGAATTAGCTTTGTATCCCAACCCTACATTTCTCTGTGGAGATTTCAATATTAATTTAGCGGTTAGTATTGATCTATCTACGGACCAAACATACTTTGGGAAAAAGCCCAGGGTGTTTCGGGCATTACAAGCTTTAGTGCAAGAGCATTGTCTGTTAGACTGTTGGCAGGCCCATAACCAACTATTAGATGGATTCACATATTATTCGGCCCCACATAATAAAATGTCCCGACTAGATTATTTTTTTATATCTGAACAGTTGGTTTTGTCATCTTCCATTGCACTGCATCCAAGGGTACTATCTGACCACAACTTACTTATGGTGGAATATACTCTCACAGGTTCACGGCCAGTTTCAACGCGCCATCTTAAGATGGATTCAATTTTCATCAGGTTAATATGAATTTTAGTCCTTTCTCAATTTCGGCGGATCGCGCATGCCCCGCGCATCCGCCTATAACAGTCCGGAAGCGTTTCATTACCAGATGGGCGGGCGCGTTTCCATACGGAGCTCGTCTTTACATCTCAGGACTTCGAAGAATTGTGGAGGGCCACGTGAGGTAGGCACATTTATATTTCAGCATATAGGAACTTAGTGTTTTGCAAGGCTTTACGTGGGGGGAGCAGACATCTGTAGTCATTCCGCTTTTCGTTTACAGGCTGTTCTTACAAGGTCTACGGAAGACTTGTTTTTTCGTGATCCTCACTCCAATACCGAGTTGTCCTTGACATACTCTGAGGTAAATATGGTGACTTTCTTTAACATAATGGAGTAATTAAACGCCATCGTACCACAATACAGTGTTTTTTATCAAACCACATTGCAATTCTTTGTATATAGGCTATTGCAAGGATCTGAAGCAAACCTCAGCACTGCTACGCATTTTTTTCTCCCTTTGACTGCATTTGGAGAAGCTTGAACCCATTTATTTCTAAATGCTAAATTCGACAGTTTTCACGTAAGGGTCCTCCTATATGCATTTTCTACTGGGCTTCAGGTGGTCTTTATGTTTCACTGGATTATAACCATTAACAGTGGTGTGTAGTGGTTAATTTTTGAAATCTATCATGTTGTTTCATATCCGGCTTCTTAAGCTAACACACCCACGCACAGGTTTATTTCTCCACTTTAACTTCACTTTCGGTGCATGTGTAGGACAAGTACAGGCACGATTAGACCTCTCTGGAATGTTAGACGATGTTATCAACATATTTTTTATTAATAGAAATGAAAATGTAAGAAGACATCTGTTTATTTTTGTTGCAAAATATATTCAATTTTTTCTTTTATATACAGGCCCCCGAAGAAGGGATTGCTGTAAATCCCGAAATGCATTGGGCTATTTTCAACATCTACTGTCATGATGCATAACATTTTGGAATTTTGTATCAGTATTGTTTAATGTGTATTTACAAGGAATTTACAATTATCGCTCATTAACAATGTTTATTCATTATATTATTGATGACAATACTTTATGTATTTTGTGGGTTTGGAGGCTCATGAATTAAATGAGCTGAAACCAACACAACTGTTGTTTACATTCATGGTTTACTTTATTTATCAAGAACAAGCACAGGTTTAGCGGAGTACATACTGAGGTACTTTTAGCAGTGCAATCGGTATACAGTTGCTTCGGCACCTGTTACTTTCACGGAATATACTCTCCCACAGCAGGCACTAGAATTTAGGGCTTGGACGTTTGAAAGAAAATTATTGACAGAACAGGCCTATATAGACCATATGAAGTGCTGGATTAGCGAATTCTTTGATTTCAATGTTGGCACAGCCTCTGAGAATGTGGTGTGGGATTCATTCAAGGCGGCCATGAGGGGTGAGACTCGGAGTTTTTCCTTCTTCCGTCGAAAAGCAGCCCAGCAACAAATTTACGAGCGCCTGGCAGTATTAAGCACAGTAGAGACAGAATTGATTGAAGCTGTAAGAGAAGGCAGAGGTATTACGCAAATTCAAGCCAAAATAGCTAAAACGAGGGCCTCTTTGCTGGAGTTTTTCGGTCAGGATTTAGGCGCTAAATTCTTGCAATATCGCTCCGAGATGTTTGAAATGGGAGAACGGTCAGGTAGGGTTCTGGCAAAGAGACTTCAGCAGAAGGGGCTGGCCAATTCTGTTACTAAGATACAGAACCCACAAGGTCAGCTTATTGAAACCTCAGAAGGGATCCTTGAGGTGTTTCAACAGTTTTATAAAAATCTTTACAATGAAGTCAGGAATTGCGTTGCAAATCAAGGCCAGTACACTGCAGCCTTTCTGGCCAGTATTCCAACTACCCAACCCACCGATCAACAGAAAAGCGTCCTTTCGGCCCCCATCGAATGGGAAGAGGTTGAGACAGCAATTGGAGCACTGGCCAACGGCAAAGCATCAGGCCCTGATGCAGTTCCACTAGAGTTTTATAAAGTATTCACCCAGGAGATTCGACGGGTTCTTCTCTCTGTTTTGAGGGCTGCACAATTGGGAAGTATTCCCGAGTCCTGGACCCTGACTAATATTATTCTTTTTAAGAAAAAAGACAAACCTGAATTGGATCCTGCCTCATTTAGGCCTATCTCACTCATTAATTCGGATAATAAAATCTTTGCCAAGATTCTATCATCTAGATTGGCTGCTATAATTACTCCCTTGGTTTCGTTACGCCAGCATGGTTTTATCCCTGGCAGAGATACAGCAAATCATATATCTCGAGTAGTGGCATTATTGGACTGGGCCCAGGCAACATCATCACCTGTTGGGGCGATCCTGCTGGATGCTGAGAAAGCATTCAACAGGGTCGCCTGGCCCTTCCTATGGGAGGTTCTCAGTTGGAAGGGCCTTGGCCCTGAATTTATCCATGCAGTCCAATCTTTATACATTTCTCCTAAAGCCACTGTCTCTGTTGCTGGGCTAGTTTCTAAGCCATTCACAGTAGGAAGGGGTACTCGCCAGGGATGCCCGTGCTCCCCTCTTCTTTTTGCGCTGTATATAGAACCTTTTCTATATTTAATTGAGAAAGCGCAGGACATTCGTCCAGTTACTATCCATTCAACGGATTATAAGGCATTAGCTTATGCTGACGATATTGTAGTCCTGACCTCAGATGTCTCGTCTGCCTATACGGCTGTTAAAATCATAGCAGATCAGTATGGAGCCTTTTCAGGCTACAAACTTAATGCCGCTAAGACCCAAGTTATTCAATCCACAGCTATGGGCCCCTCAGATGCCCCTATAGTGCAGTCTGCAAAATATCTCGGTGTATATATTACAGCACATGTAAGTACTGTCCCTGATTTAAACATTTTGCCTATAATTAATTCTGTAAAAACAATATTGGCAAGGCTGGATAATCTCCATCTTTCCCTCTATGGCAGATGCAAGATGTTGATTCTTCCTAAATTTTTATATATTTTTAGAACAGTACCTTTGGAGATGCCTCATTCCAGCTTAGTTTTGGCAGACAGAATTTGCAGTAGGTTTCTCTGGGGTTACAAGCAGCCCAGAAGGGCGGCTAAATGGATGTTCCAGTCTCGCTCACGTGGTGGTTGGGGGGTCTCTAGCTTGTTATTTTATTTCTGGTCGTCAATGATTCAATACTTTGGGCTACCATTGTTGGGAGACGTCGCCGGCCCCTCTTTGGCCTGCAGGCCCTCAATTTTTGAAATTGGGCTGGGTGAAGATGCTAAACGAGTCTTAGTTCGGGTTTTAGAACCAAGTTATTATAAAAGAACTAGGTTTAAGGTCATTTGGTCCATGTTTTCGGTGTGGCGTAAGGTCCGCCGTAAATTCTTAGTCCCCAACATCAACTTCTATACACCCTTTTCTGCAGCCCGGTTATTGCCAGCAGTCTTTCAGGATCAAGTCACCTTTAATTGGTCAGCCTTAGGATTGACTGTGCTTGGTAACTTAGGGTATGAAGGGAGGCTGGCCTCTTTAGCATGTCTTAAGGAGAGGCATCTGCTTAATACATCTGACTTCTTTAAATATTTACAGCTCCGTAGTTTTATAGAAAAAAATAAATTGGAGTCTGAAGGACTATTTGGGAAGATAATGCTGATTGAACTTATTGCTAAGCGTTCTAAAATAGGGGTAATTTACCGTCATTTACTTACAAAGCTTCCTGACGATATTTCTGCGTCTACATCAAAATTAGAAGCCAAATTTGGTGTAACAGGAATAGATATAGTCCCTTCCCTGGAATTAGCCGGTAGGGTCCTCATTTCTGGCAGTCTACGATCTCAGTGCTATATGGCTCTATTTGACCTTTATTATACGCCAGCCAAGATATCTAAGTGGGCGGGTTGTGTGGGGCACAGTTGCCCAAGGTGTGGGTTAATGGCGGCTGACGATGTCCATATGTTTTTCGGATGCCATAAGCTGAAGATTTTTTTGAAGGACGTAGAGCAGTTTCTCAACGTTAATCTTGGGATCCCAGCTGTTCTCTCTCCCGAGTTAGTTATCTGTGGGTATCAAAGTAATAGCGAGCATACTCGGCCCCGATATTCGTCAGCCTTCCTGTTAATAGCTATGGCTATGGTTCGCCTTTGTATCACCTCAGAGTGGATAAGCTCCGGGTCACCTACCTTCCTTGACTGGAGAAGGAGGATTCTTGCACTATATAACCTGGAGTCCGGAGTCTGGGCTAGGTGGGGTAGATCCAGGCGTGATTTTGGTAGAAAGATCTGGGCTTCACTTGAGGCATGGATAGGTCAATAACATTGGTTCTGCTGCCCTACCTAGGTTAAGTAGTAAGTCTTTTAATAGTATTGCAAGATGTTATATAATGCCCCCTAATGACCAACTGTAATGTAATGATTAACGATGGAAGAATCCTTATTTATGTGCTTCTCTCTGTTTTTTTTTTTTGCTCATTTATACTGTGCCGAGTACTGTTTAGTAAGTTTTTGCTAGTATCGCTTATGCTTACAGTTATCGTGTACTCTCTCATTGTCCTGAATTAAGGCCTGTTCTTTTCTTGTTTTTTCTTTTCTTTTTATTCATTGTTTTTTCTTTTCTTCTTTTTCTTTTCTCTCTGTTGTAACCACAAGCACAAATAAAAAATAATAATAAAAAAAAAAAAATCAATATGTTTGAGAATTGTTCATGGTCATCAGGGCAAGACTCTGCAGTACAGAACTGGCTCTATCAGGGGCCCTTGAAAGGTTGGGCCCTTGGCCAGCGCCCACTTTACCCATGCCTTAAAATGTCTCTGAATGTTACAGAGGGAATAGCTTTTCATGCAATACATGTTGTATTGAATGTATCACATTTGGGAAACATTTGGACTGGACAAGAACACCTGGCACGATTAGGGCAATTTGAGATTCTACGTTACTGGCTGTAGGTTACACATAGATCACAGGATGCAAGCGTTCAACCCACTGAATTACCTCATCAGTAGGAAAGACATTTCTTTGCCATCGTCCACGCACCCCTTCATCTTTTCTGAAGCACGCCCTCAAAACTTTACACCACCAGAATCACTTCACGCCAAATGGGCGGTGTCAAAGGGGAGGCCTGGCAGGGACGGCAAACTGTGTATCCACGCCGAGCGCAGGCCTTCAAACCTCCGGGACCAAGGGAGGCGCAGCCGCATGCTGACCTCCCTGGCTGCAACACAACTGGCACAGAGCCAACCCTGTGGGCTTTTTAGAGGCAGGTGCCTTTGGGAATATGAGGGCTCCTATGGGTGGCAATCGCAGATTGTCCATCCCCGGGTAGCTTCGGGCGGTAGTACGGCCCAGGGGCGTGCCGTCAGTTCTGATTGGTCGGCGGCTTAGCGCGAGCCTGAGGGTCTAGAACTCTCTGTGGCACGCTTACCGCTTCGTGAGGAGAGGTAGGGAAGATCGTTTTTGGGACATTCTCAAGCTTTTATAATTCATTTTTAGCGCGCTGTATATTAATTATGGAGGAGGCTGCCTCCGTGAGGAAAGCGCTACGCACCTTTTGTGCAGCAGGGCGCGAAGACCTCCTCGTTCCTGGTGTGCTCTCCGAGGCATGGGTGGGGCTTGTACAACCCAAGAGGCCGGCGGCGGGAGGGGTTTCAGCAGCTGTCACTGCTTGTTTATCCAGTGAGGATTCCCCAGCTTCCCCTGTCAGCATAAATCATGCGCTGACAGGAGCTTCACTGGCTCCAAAGCAGAAGGTCTCTCTTTCCCCTCCTGTGTCATCGGCTGCCAAGGGAAAATGTGGGAGGGGCCGGCCACGCACACGCAGGGCTCCAGGGCTAATTTAAATACAAAAACAACTAAGAAATAAGGTCTTTCTTTAGAAACCGAGCAGCTGGCTCCTATAAATAATGAAAATACTCCACCTAGGGGGCAAAGTCGGCAAGTGCATATTTGGGAAGAAACAGCTTAAAAACTGTTAATTTTTTTAATAAAACGTCATCTGTCAGGGTTTTGTCTCCTATAATTTCCAGTGAAAAAGGCGACTCCATGTTTCAGGCAAAGAAAGCCTCCAGTGCATATGACAAGGAGTATGTATCTCCTCAAAAAAGCGCGCACGATATGAATAATTTGGTCAGGCCTTCAAATATAGACAAGAACAATGATTTATTATTGGACAGTCGTGACAGGATTTTTGTTAGTCCGACAGCACATTCCAGAGAGCGCAAACAGGATGGACAATGGGTGTGGATACCGCAGGAGAAAAATGATGACATTAGGTTATTAAAACTTAAACGTCACAGAGATATTACGGTTGCAAATTCAAGCGTTTTGCAACACAACGTGGGCGAAATACCGCCAGGCACAAGAAGGGGTGGTGAAGAACGTCCGGTCAGGTGTCTAAAGTCCTGCAACATAAGAGGCGATGCGGAGGGGGATTTTAAAGCGAAATTCCCCACGTCGTTGGACGCACAAAGAGTGGCTAAATACAAAAAAGCTTTATATTGGAGAACATATGATGGGGGTATAGGGGATGGAGAGCAGCCAAGTGGTAGTATGAGGGGTGGTAGTGTAGGAAATAGCGGGGTGGTAGACGTGCAATTGTCAGACGACGAAATTGAGTCATTGGAAGAAGGTGAAATTGTGGATGAAAGGGCGATAATGAAAGACTGGCAGGAATCCATGAGGGGAAAGGGGGGATGTACTAAAAATGTCTCTAGATTTTATTTTCAGCAGGATAGAGAACACGAAAATGATCAGGGCAGAATCAGTTCAAGATTTCCAGACAAAGTTTCGAGGAAGAGAGCTTATACAGCAGACTGCATTCCCACAACCTCAGGTGAGGCTCCCGCACAGTTTGTACAAAAACGTTTAAGGGGGGAAAAAGTTTGGGTATAGATAATGAACGCCATAAGGTCACAAAACACGATAAGGGTAGCCAGGTGGAGAAAGAAGGGGAGTTAGGAGATGACAAAATAAAAGTCTTAATAAGTTCTGACAGCAACGCTAAAACAGCTGAAGTTCAGGCTACATCATCAATTAAACGTTTACCTTATATGGGTTTGTCCATGCCACTGGGCGCACATTTAAGCAAAGCTACTAAAGAGAGAATCTGGAAAGGGGACTTTATTGGTGTATTTAAACTTTTACATAGAGAAATACAAGCAAAAGAAGGGTCAAAAGAAGAAGCATGAGAGTTAGCAAGGAGGCCAAGGGTGCCATACATGGACATCAGCATTCCTTATTTTCGCACGCTTATACTGCGAAAAATTCCCTGACAGGTCGGTGTCGCTTTTTAAATATCTGGACACAATTAGGAAAGCCGCTACTGAGTTTGAGGGTTATGCCTGGTTACATTATGATGAGGAGTTTAGAGCCAGATTAGTTTTAATACCCGACAAACATTGGGGGGAGGTGGACAATGAACTCTGGGTTCAGTGGATGTACCCTCAAAGGCCTCCACCATCCATGCATACGGCCAGTGGCTTAGCGGTTCCCTATCAGCCCTTTCAGAACCGGCCCACCCTAGTGGGGGTCGGGGGGGGGGATCCTGGAACAGACAACAGACAATGGTATCTGGCGCCTGCTGGAACTTCAATAAAGGATATTGCGTACGAAACCCTTGTAAATACAAGCACGAATGCTCAAAGTGCGGGGGAAAGCATGCAGTTATGCAATGCTTTGGAGAGCAATCAAATTGGGGAGGGGGCGTTTTTCAAAACAGAGGGAGTGGTGTTGTGTCCCAACCTGGTCACAAGGGCTTCGACTCCGGTCAAGTTGGACAAGCTATGTAATTGGTTAAAATTTTACCCGGACACACAAGAGGCCGCATTATTAGAATGGGGCTTCAGGGAAGGGTTTAAATTGGGTTACCAAGGGCCCAGGTGCCGTAGGTTTGCCCAAAATTTTAAATCGGCAAACGAATTTCCGCACATCATTAGGAGTAAATTGATGACAGAGGTAAAGGAGGGGAGGATGGCAGGCCCCTTTGAATCTTGGCCGTTAGACAATCTCATGGTCTCACCGGTAGGCGTGGTGCCTAAGAAAGAAAAGGGGGAATATAGGATGATCCAACATTTGTCCTGGCCTCAGGGTCTTTCTGTTAACGACTTTATTGCTAAGGAGGACTCTATGGTCCAATTTTCATCGGTAGATTCAGCACTGATAATAATAAGAAACACTGGTGCGAACACTGAATTAGCTAAATGTGACATCAAGTCAGCCTTCAGGCTCTTACCGGTACACCATTCTGACTTTTCACTACTGGGCATATTTTTTGAAGGAAAAGTTTTTGTAGACAAAACCCTTCCTATGGGATGTTCGATATCATGCAGGCTATTTGAATCCTTCAGTTCATTTTTACAGTGGTGTTTCTCGTTTCGAACAGGGCACACTGGAGTTACACATTATCTGGACGATTTTTTATTCATGGGGCGGGCTGGCTCAAAAAATTGCGAGATAGCTCTGAAGGATTTTAAGGAATTCGCTCAGGACATGGGAGTTCCTTTGGCAGAAGACAAAACGGAGGGCCCCAGCTGTTGTCTGACTTATCTGGGTATTGAAATAGACACTACGTGCATGCAGGATAGACTTCCTGAAAAGAAAATTTTGGAAATAACTAAACTTTTGGAATATGCAAGTAATGCAGATAAACTGACTTTACGGGAAGCTCAAAGTTTGTTAGGTCACCTCAATTTCGCCTGCAAAGTCATAAAAGCAGGCAGAGTTTTTTGTAGGCGCCTCGGTTGCTCCATGTCTGGTATCAAGCTACCACACCATCGGATTAGAATAACTGCTAGCATGCGGGCAGATTTTGAAGTATGGCTATGGTTTTTAAAAGACTTTAATGGCGTCACTCTTTGGTCATTGGACGAGGATTTTGTCTGGCATATGCAATTGTTCTCTGACGCCTCTGGCGCCAACGGTTTTGGAATTTTTTGGGAAGGGAGGTGGTGTGCAGAAAGATGGCCTGCCAGATGGGTTGCTGAGAAGAAAAGCATAGCCTTCCTCAAATTTTTCCCATTAATAGTGGCTCTGACTGTTTGGGGGCATAAACTGGCAAATAGAACAGTTCTTTTTAATGTGGACAATAGGACCGTAGTAGATCTGGTGAACGGTCAGAAAGCCAAGGACAGACAACTGTTAAAGTTACTGCAAATATTCATGCTTGACTGTTTAAAGTTGAATATAGTATTCAAAGTAAAACATATTGCAGGGGTTGAGAATAACATCGCAGATGCCCTATTTCGTTTTCAGTGGGAGAGATTCCGTGGTTTGGCGCCCGGAGCGGATCTACGGAAAACTCAGATACCCAGCGGGATATGGGATTTGGCAACATAAAGGCTCAACTACTTATTGAAGATTCACTAGCACAAAACACGAAAATGGCATACAGAAGAGCATGGCTCGAATTTTTAAGTTCAAGCGCATTATATAGAGCCCACGATAGCAAAGGGTTGTGTCACCGCAGAGCAGACATTGTTAAGTTTATTATGCTCAATATAGACAAGAATATTTCCCCTACGACTATCGCTGGGAAGCTGGCTGGTATATCCTTTTACAGCAAGTTCTTTTGAGGTTATGAGCCATCGGCAGGGGAAATGGGTAGGAGGATTCTGCAAGGCTGGGCGAAAACAAAAAAGAAAGGGTTGTACAAAAGGGAGCCTATATCTTTAAAATTATTGTATAAGTTAACAATTACTTTATGTGACGTTTGTTTTTCAGACTTTGAAACACAATTGTTCAAGTTATGCATGATTTGGTTCTTTTTTAGAGCGTTTAGGATATCTGAATTACTGGGTACTACTATGTATGGGGATCTTAAGACACAAAATGTATCCCTGGTTCATTCAGATATTGAAATTTTTCTTGAACGCTCAAAAACAGACCAAACAGGGAAAGGTTCAAGAGTAATTCTGCAACATATCGGCGGTCCTTTATGCCCCCAAACAGGCATGGTTAGATTTTTTATCTTTAGGAGGTGCATCCTCAAAGTTTGTTTTTCGTCACTTGGATGGATCTCAGCTAAAAGCCACCCAGTTCCTAGCAGTTTAAAAAAGCTGGGGAAGAATCCTGCTAATTTTGGTACACATTCCTTTCGCATTGGGGCGGCTTCGGAAGCTGCCAGATGGGGTTTTTCCATTAGTGACGTTAAGAAGTTGGGACGTTGGTCCTCAGATTGTTGTCTGCATTATATTAGAAATTTGGAATACGAAGTTCAAAATATGAGATGTTAATTGTTTTTTCTTTGCAGGTCTGATGGCAAGTTTATCAATGTCTCCGCGACAAGTTTGGATAGTTGGACACTCGTTCGTCAAATGGGCGGCAAAACAGGCAGCAAAACGTCATTTCGGGAGAAATTTAGGTTTTAGTTCTGAAGATGTGTCTATTTCTTGGTGGGGGAAAAGCGGCATGAAGTGGGGCCAATTTCTACCTCTTATGAGCGAGCTGTCTTTTAAGAACAAATCTGCAATTGTTTTGATCCATCTAGGGGAGAACGATCTAGTCCAGCTATCAGGGCTTGGCCTACTAATAGAAATGAAATCCGATTTGGAACTTTTTTCAAAATCTTGGCCCAAATCTCAGCTGGTCCTGACAGCTCTGATGCCACGTAGAATTTGGAGAGGGGCTGAGAGATTTACAGCAATTGAAAGAGCGCGAAGGAAAGTAAATAGAGAAATGCAGCGTTTTTGTTCTTCTAACAGAATTTATTGGCTTGTCCATAATGAAATTTTAAAAGAGGACTACCAGTTTTTCCGACATGATGGGGTTCATTTGTCATTTATTGGGAATGAGATCTATCTTCTAAACATAAAAGAGATGATTTCTAAAGTCCTTGAAATACAAACATGGTGTTGAGTTATTGCTGTTCAAGCAGCAGCATCCCTTATAGATTTGCATTTTGTACATGTTCAGTCTTCATCCCCAAGTTTTAGCTGTTATTAGTAAACAAAATGTGTTTTTCGCTTTTGTAATTGTCTGCATTACCCTCTCTCTTTTTTAACCCCACACCCCCCCCATTACCCCCACCCCCCTCACCCACCTCCCCTCCTGTGCTCCCTTTGTAGTTTAGATTATGGTGGTAGTTTTCCTTGGATAAGTGATGGAATTTATGTTATAACCTGTTTGGCGACAGTGTTTTTTCAGTTGCTTTTACAGTTTTAACAATGGTTTACAATGAATAAAATGTGTTCACATGCTTGGCGGCATTGGTGCTATGTTTTGCTTCAAATAATAAGGCAGGCCAGACAAATTGGGTAACCCAAACAATCGGGGGAGGGGGGAGACAGGAAAAACGCCTGAGTTAGGGTTTTTCCTCGTGGCAGAGTTGGAGGAGATCAAGACAGGCAGGAAGGGTTGGGGGCATTAGGAATAGCTTCGGACAGGGGGAAGCAAGGGAGCGAGGTTGGAGGCAAGAGGTAGGCAGGATATGTAGATAGGGGTTTGGGTAGGAGGTTTTGGCCGAACAATGTGGGGAAGGGGATATGTTGTTGGAAATATGATCTGTATATGACCTGTATTTTAAGATATGTGTAGAATTGCCTGCCAGTCCAATAAAGCGGCCTTTTACCCCAGATTTGGGCTTTGGACGTGCTTATTGCCCGAAGTAGTGTTTACGAGAAGCCTGACAAGGTCTGAGGCAGTGCTAAAGTAACATGGTGGCAGGGGTGAGAGACGGTAAGTGGGGGCAGCAAGCAACGGAGCAGGAGGTGCGGCCACAATGATAACAGGCTAAAAGACCAGCACGGCCCGCGGCCGCGATAGTTAAAGCGACGCGCAGCGTTTACCTTGCGGGAGCGAGTAGCAGCAATCGCGATAATTATAAACAGATAGCGCCGCTCCTCGCTCCCACAAGGTAAACGTCACACATGCATGAGGGCTCATTGGGAACAGTGCAGTACATGCACGAGTTTCCCAAAAAGCCCTGAGCGATTCCAAGAGGTCCCTTCTAAGTAGCGCTTGCGCGCTGCATAGGCGAGACCTACAAAACAAAGCAGTGTTTATTGATGAATTAGTCTCTATGAGTAATGGACCAAGAGACAGGAGAACTGCTTGAACTTCAAAATAAACTAAAAGCTTTCGGTTGACGAAGTGCGAGGCAGTAGAGCTCGTGAGGCAGCAGTGGCAAACAGGAAGCTAAGTGGGAAGCAGTAGAGAAAATGCGCATGCATTGGAATGTTGACAGGTGGTGCGCGAGGAAAGGCAGCAGTGGCAGACTGCAACAAAGGAGGTGGAGCGAGAGGTGAAGAGCGCTCGAGAGAGTGAGTGCGCGTAAGCTGGAATATTGTCAGCTGATGCGCGAGGCAGTGGTCGGTCAGATTTAAATGACCAACGATGCCTAACAAAACAACAAAAAAAATCTTCTTCACTTGCCAAAACGTTGGGGCAGGGCAGCACGATGGGAATAAAAAGAATCAAAGTCCTACTGCGCCTGGCACAGGGTTCCTTCAGTCAGTAACTCGAGTAGACAGCATGTCGATAAGCAGGATTTTGGATGAGGCAAGCAGATCCCTTCCTGTCGCCAAAATTGTTGCAAACTCATCTATCCAAGAAAGCAGCAGCAACTGGATACACTTGTTCCAAGTTTATTAGTGGCAGGATCCCCATGCCAAGCGGGCACAGCATAGAAAGTACATCTCACAACGGACTTAGAACCCCCACGACATCAATAGATAATAACATTCCACAGAATGACATGCCACACAGGGTAAAAGGTGAAGAAAGACTGGAAACACAGTATAACAGCCATGCGATTGACACTGCTGCGCCATGATGATATGTGCAAAGAAATCCAGCACCACCCACAAGGAAACTCCGGCAGCACTACATCACGTGACCTCCGCTCCAAGCGGCACCTAAAGTGCAACACAAAACCTGTCAGACTGGGCTGCTATGTCTCGGTAGTAGCCAGTTAGCACTACCTCCACATCACGGTGAAGAGCGCACAGGAATCCCATCTCCTTCTATGAGCCTCATGATGATGCATTGTAGCAGCAAACCTGCCAGCAGAGCTGCTACTAGCGCACACACGCGAGGGCGTGCTGCAGCTGCATCTCCTCTTAAAACTATTAGGCAGCGTAATGGCTTCAGTGACAGCTAAGGCCCTATGCCTCTCATGCGTGCCAATGCATTTCAATGCGGTATTGTGGAGTACCACACTGAAATGCGTTAGTCTAAAGCATGATGTGTGATACTTGGCAGGACTGCACATACACAACAGACATGACTAATGAATGTGCAGCACTGTACATTTAACGTAAATATTGTGTCAATATAGCACACTGCAATATATTGAACTATACTCGTCCATACTGTGTTGATATAGCACATTGGAAATTCGAATGTAGCATTTCCATGGAATTTACCATTTCAGTCCGCGTGCCACATTGTATATACAAAAACAACAATTGATGGACAGAATGCAGAACAATGTCATACATTCACCCCAGTACAGAGATCTGGGCCTAAATCCATCGTTTTTTTGCTCACCATGCCATTCCAGTTTGAACCCAGCCATATGCAAATCAGTCTTGACCCTGTGCCCCATGGGAACAGTCCAGCCCGAACTGCCAAGCCAGGTCCTCCCTGGACTGGAAACAAGCATCCTAGGACCGGTTTCGGGCTTTCAGCCCTCATCAGCCAGGATAGCTTGATTCCAGTGGCATGGAGAGCAAGGGACTCACGTCTGAGCATACCCTTCCCACTCGGGGTGACAAATGCAAAAACAACAATTGATGGACAGAATGCAGAACAATGTCATACATTCACCCCAGTACAGAGATCTTGGCCTAAATCCATCGTTTTTTTGCTCACCATGCCATTCCAGTTTGAACCCAGCCATATGCAAATCAGTCTTGACCCTGTGCCCCATGGGAACAGTCCAGCCCGAACTGCCAAGCTATCCTGGCTGATGACGGCTGATAGCCAGAAACCGGTCCTAGGATGCTTGATTCCGGTCCAGGGAAGACATGGCTTGGCAGTTCGGGCTGGACTGTTCCCATGAGGCACAGGGTCAAGACTGATTTGCATATGGCTGGGTTCAAACTGGAATGGCATGGTGAGCAAAAAAACGATGGATTTAGGCCCAGATCTCTGTACTGGGGTGAATGTATGACATTGTTCTGCAAGACTGATTTGCATATGGCCATGTCTGAACTGGGGTGGCGTAGTGGGCAAAAGAACGATGGATTTAACCCAGATCTCTTGACTGGGGGAGAATGTCTGCAATGTCAGCATTCCGTCCATCATTTGTTTGTTGTAACATTGTATATACAGCACTGTCAGCATGTGCCATATTACGTTCTAAACAACGGCTGTATTAAAACCAAAAATATAAAATATTTAATCATACAGAAAGTAACAAAACAATGTAATTTTGGAAAATGCAGTGAAATAATGGACATTTAAATATGGTTATGTAGTAACAAAGCAGTCAGTTAATAAAGCAGGCTGCAATCAGTCAGAGAAAATGGGCATTTGATATATTTATTTATTTATTTATTTATGCATGCATTTTTATAAAGCGCGGACTTTACCCGAAGGTGTTAGAGCGCTGTACAATAGAACCAGTTACATTACATGAGAGAAATGTTACAAAATAGAACGGAGAAAAATAGCAGGACACTGACTCAAACACAGCAGGCAAGATGAACACAATATCAACCACAGCAAGCAAGGAATGTACAAAAAATAAATAAATATAACAAATTTACAATGACTAACGAACTTCCTGGCGGGGTCTGAGAATGAAGGAATTAGTTCTGAAAGCGTCTTTGGAAAAGAAGAGATTTGAGGTCCGCTTTGAAGATCCGGATGGAAGTGGTGGCACGGAGCAAAGGAGGAAGCGAGTTCCAGATTCTCACCGCATTACCTGAGAACGATTGACCCATCAATTCTTCCCTTGTGAAGGAGGGGGGCTCAAGCAAGAACTTTTCCGTATTCCGAGAAGGTCTCAAGCCTCTGGACAATTTCAGTTTATTCGCCAGATAGCGAGAGGAGGAAGAGTGCAAGGCTTTTTGGGTGATGCAAGCCGTTTTGTAAATAGCTCTAGCCTCGATGGGAAGCCATCGGAGAGAAGACAGGATAGGAGTGATGTGGTCACTTCGTTTGGATCCTGAAATGAATCGAGCTGCTGAATGGAGGACGGATTTAAGGGGGGAGAGGTGAGATTTGGGAAGGCCAGTCAGAAGAGAATTACAATAATCCAGTCTAGAGAGAACTAGTGATTGGACCAAGGTTTTTAGCTCTTTCTCCAGGAAGACCCGACGAATCCCCCACAGAAGACGCAGCTGATAACGTGCGTTCTTGGCAATGGAGTTGATGTGTGAGATTAGGTTGAGTCTTTTGTCAAGTATGACACCTAGGGATTTAGCGCAGTCGACAATGATGGGTTTACTGTTGAGTAAATTCAGCTGATCCATCCAGGATTGAACAGGAGGCGGGGAGAGAGAGGTAGAATTCAGTTTTGGAGGGATTGAGAATGAGTTGGTGATCTAACATCCAGTTGTGAATAGAGTTGAGAGTAGAGTTGAGTAGTGAGAGATCTTGAGAGGAAGACACCTTGAGGTAGATTTGGGTGTCATCTGCATAGAAATGGTAGAGGATTCCAGATTTGCTTAGGAGGTTCCCTAATGGTTCCAGATAGAGATTAAACAGAGTGGGTGCAAGGATGGAACTTTGAGGGACGCCTTGACCAATCACCAGTGGAGACGAGAGACTGTTCGCAATCTTGATCATTTGGGATCTGTCCGAGAGGAATGAGCCAAACCATTTAAGCACTGTGCCTTCCACGCCCATTCTCTGTTGAAGAGTGCTAAGGAGGGTGTTGTGATTAACAGTGTCAAAGGCTGCAGATAGGTCAAGATGAATCAGAAGGCACGATTCCCCCGAATCGAGTATATGCAGCGCATCATCGATCACTCGCAGCAGGGCTGTTTCAGTGCTGCAATTTTGAGTAAAGCCAGACTGGAACACGTCAAGGAGATTATTGTCCATAATGTGTTGGGAAAGTTGTTTTGCAACACATTTTTCTGTGATCTTTGAAAGAAAAGGGAGATTGGTGATGGGGCGGAAGTTATTGAGGTTGTTCGCATCTGCGGAGGCTTTTTTTAGAAGGGGGGTAAACCTGTCCTATTTTGAGGACAGCTGGGAGGGATCCTTGACTGAGGAAGAGATTAACTAGCCTGGTCCAATAAGAGAGAGTATTGGTATAGAAATCAATGGCGATGACACTAGGTATGGGGTCAGAAGAATGGTTGGAGGGTTTGGTTTCGAGGATGCATTTGAGGAGGTCATCTTCCGAGATGGCGGCAAAGTTCTGCCAAGTGACTAAGGATTTTCGCTCCTCAATGGGGGTGGGGTGGGTGACCTGATCCACCAGTGATTTGACCTTTTCATCAAAGAATATAGCGAATTCAGTTGCTTTCTTTGAAGCATCCTCAGGTTTGATGGTTTGGGGAGAACAGTTTGGGTTTTTGATGAGGTCGAAAAGTTTTTAGGGTCAGTTTTTAGCGGAGTCGAGGAGGGATCTGAAATGTGATGCTTTTTCATGGAAGATGTGCTTGTGGTAATTGGATCTTGCTGAGCGTAAAAGAGAGAGATTGGAGGTCGATGGAGATTGTCTCCAATGTTTCTCCAAGATTCTAAGGCTTTTCCTTTCGTCATAGAGAGCTTTATTGAACCAAGGTGCTGAGGGGGTGGGTCTTTTCCTTTTGCTTTGGAGTGGAGCGACATTGTCGATTTCGACTGCAAGGATTGAGAGGCAATGGGGAGTGAGATCGTTGACATCCGCGTTAGGGTCTAGACTAGAAAGTGAACGCATAGCAGAAGCACACAGAGTCTCAAGATCAATGTTTTTAGTGTTGCGGAACCAGGTGGAAGCCCTTTTAGGTTGGCCGAGAGTTATAATGTTCGAGAGGTGAAAACAGAAGGGAATGAGGAAATGGTCTGACCAGTCTACAAGGATAAGGGGAGCAATGGTAAGCTGGTCTGGTTTAGAAATAACAAGGTCCAGAATTGACCCCCGGGCATGTGTAATTTCCGAGCAGTGTTGGACAAGATCGTTAGCTGAGAGAAAGGTTCCAAGCTTGTTGGCAGCCGAGATCTGCCTGTCGCTTTGTGAATATTGGTCACTAATGAAGTCGGTGAGTTCCTCCATGAAGGAAGAGCAGTTACCGGGCGGGTGATAGATGGCATGGAACCTGAAGGGTGAGTCGTGATGAACTTGAAGTTCTAGGGATAGACATTCGAATGTGCGGAAGAAGATGGTGGGAAAGGCTTTAATTTGAAGGGAGTTTCTGAAGATAATCTCAACACCTCCCCCGATCTTGTCTGTTCTGTCGTTTCTGAGGATAGAGTAGTCGGTAGGTATCAGAAGATCAAACAAAGTGTGAGAGGAGTCATTAAACCAGGTCTCAGTGAGAAAGAGCATGTCGAGATTGTGGTGGGTGATAGTGTCAGAGATTTCCAGTTTGTGTTTGGTTGCAGATCTTCAGTTGTGGAGCATACAATGTAGCTCTGACGCAACTGTTTTGGTGATGGGAGTGTTTGGGCTGATAAGGGGGATAGGGATTAGATTCTTGAATGAGGGTGCCCCTTGAGAGGGAGGCTGGTAAGTTCTGACGGAAGAGATGGTCTGAATGGTGAATTGAGTAGAATTGTTAGGAGAGGAGAGTGGAGGGGGATTGACGTTGGTAGTCTTGTAGCTGGCCAGTAAGTTGGTGATGTCTGTGGAGGACAGACTGTGGT
Organism: Triturus cristatus; assembly: GCF_964204655.1. NCBI lineage: Eukaryota > Metazoa > Chordata > Amphibia > Caudata > Salamandridae > Triturus > Triturus cristatus. Next base: position 309,823,656 of record NC_140585.1, on the reverse strand, counting down.
TGGCTTTATTGGGGCGCGGGAGCAGGGAACTCCTCGGGAGGTTATTAGGGGAGGGTGATATCTTAGCACTTAAGAGTGAGATGGACGCTTCAAGCTGGGAGACGGAAGAGATGAGAGAATCAAATTTAGTTTCCAGGGATAGGTGGGCTGAGCACGGAATGTTGGGTGGCTCAATGGCTAAGGGAGGGAGTGGAGTAGGCGAAGGAGGACAGGGGGATATGGGGGACTGGGGAGAGTGTTGGAGTGCGAGGGTCAAAGGTGGGGGAGAGAGTGAAGTAGGCGAAGGAGGACAGGGGGATGAGGGGGACTGGGGAGAGTGTTGGGGTGCAAGGGTCGAAGGTGGGGAGAGATTGTGGTAGAAAGGAGTGGATGGAGTTACAGTGATATTTTTACTGGTGTTGAGCAGAGGTGAAGAATAGAGATCATAAGTAGGAGGAGAAAATTGAGAAGTAGAAAAGGAGGGGGAGAGGAGAGGGGTTAAGGGAAGGCCAGGGATACGGTAAGATGAGAGGTGAAGGGGCTGTATAGGGATGGGAGGGAGGGAGGTCAATTGAAGGCCAGAGGAATGGGGAGTAGAGAGAGGGTGCAGGCCAGTTACCATGGGCTATGAAAGGTGAATGTAGGGGGACAGGCATCAGGCAGAGTTGGGGAGGTTGGGCTAAATGTTAGTTGTGGGAGGAGTGAGGGACTGTGAGGTCAAAGGGAGGGAAGAGGGCGGAATTACCAAGAGGGGAAACAGGGTTGTGAAGCGTAGGAGGAGGAAGGACTGTGAGGTCAGAGGGAGGGAAGAGGATGGAATTACAAAGAGGGGAGGCAGCGATGTGAGGCATAGGAGGGGGTGTAGGTTGTAGAGAGATGGGAGGTGTAAAAACAGAATTGAAGGTACGAGGGAAGGGGAAGAGCGGAAAGGGATGCGGAGAAAGGGGGGGAAAGGGTAAGGGTAAGGCGAGTTGATCGGTAGATCAGGTTGTAAAAAAGGTGGATTAAGAGGGGGGAAATGGAATAGAGGAGTTAAGGGGCGGGAGATGGGAATGGAGTATTGGGGAGATGCAGGATGGGGAGGGTAAGCGGGAGGTAAAGCAGACGAGGTAAGGGGGGGATCAAGTTGGGAAGGGGGTGGAATGGGAGGGGAGGGAGCAAGAGAAGGGGGAGATAAAGGGTAGACCTGTGACTCCCGGGAGAGCTGGCTTAAGGAATGTATGGGGGTCATGGGGGAAGAAAGAGAGAAAGAAGACAAGCAAGAAGAAGAAGAAGAAGAAGAAGAAGAAGAAGAAGAAGAAGAAGAATAGAGAGCGATCGCAGTCGCAGGGGTGGGATGAAGGGGAACGATATTTGTAAGGACGTGAGCTCGGTATATTCACAGTGGTACATAAAATGGGGTCAACGAACCATTTCCAGACCTCGCCCGCACACTCATTATCAGTGTGTAGTCAGGAAGTGACACCGACCAAACACATGCGGCGCTGAGGATTAGTTGGTTAAAGCGCCTGTCTTAGTTGGTTAAAGCGCCTGTCTAGTAAAAAGAGGATCCTGAGTTTGAATCTTGGCAGTGCCAACATTTTTATTTCTTTATCTTGGCTTTTGATTTGTTTGGATATTTGCATCTTTTCCACATCATGAGTACTGAAACAAAAACCTATGAGCCTGTTCCTTTCATGTTGTTTTATTGGTTGGTCTTCACTTTCTGGACGAAACCCACAACACACAGCGGCGTGCCAATAGCCTGCATTGACCCAGGTCCCTTCGATCATCCGAAACTAACCGCAAGCAACTGGCGCCCTAGGGTATTTTTACTCAACAGAATACACCGTCAAGCCCACATCACAACAATTCGAGCTTCATTTAAAAAAAAAAAAAAAGGCTCGACTACAAAAAGAAGAAAGACGGAGTAAAACTAAAGCGAGAAAAAAACGGAAAAAAGACTACATGTTAAACAAGCACAGAAATACTCCCGTCCAAGGTAGGTAAGCCATCCGATGGATATTACTTTTAGAGCACATCACAGGAACGAAAATGTAATTCTTATTCGAATAAATAGGAAGTACAACTGCTTTGAAATACTGTAACCTGAAGAGAGAGTTTCAACAAATAAGGATGACTATATAATAGAAAGATTGCGGACCCTAAGCCTCTCTAAGGGCCATATATAGGAAGCCCAATACCGGTCGGTAACGGACAATTTTCGGTAAAAATCACGTTACCGACCGGTATTCAGGCTTTTGGTATGTAGGGGGGACATTTCAGGATTCGGTAAATACCGAATCCTGAAATGAGATGTAGGGGGAGTGTGTGGGTGTAGTGTGGATTCGTTATTTACCACCAACTAAAAGTTGGTGGTAAATGACGAATGTCTTAGAAAAAACATTATTTGGCCCTTAGAGGTGTGCAATGTGGCAGACATACATGCCCTTAGGGCATGTATGTGTGCCACATGTGCACACATGCAGGAATCAGGGGTGCAACAGGGTGTCACTGTGACACCGTGCCACCCTTGATTGTGCTCCCCCATTACCGAATCGGTATTTACCGATTCGGTAATGGTAACTGGCTTCCCATTGATTCCTATGGGCCTCCTGGCCCATAGGAATCAATGGGAAGCCAGTTACCATTACCGAATCGGTAAATACCGATTCTTAATTACCGACCAATACCGAATCGGTAATTTTTACCGACTAATTACCTACATAGCATTTACCACTTCATAAATACCGAATCGGTAAAATTCGGTATTTATGAAGTGGTAAATGTTAGGCTACCTACATAAGGCCCTAAGTGTCTATATTTGTTATTTAGGATATTTTGTCTCATTACATGAGGCTGGCAACAGCTACAAATACCTCTAGACCAACCCCCATGCCCCCCAAAAACGCAGCTTATATTGTTTTTTCAAAACCCAATGGGAGTGAATCACATTGGCTTTTTTTTGTGAGGCACGTACAACCAAGTGCCATTGGGAAATGTATATAATCATTGACAAAGCTAACATATTTGTCTACTGTAAAGCATGCATATTCACACAGAGCACGCAAGCAGGCCACCACATCCTCAAACACTCCTCTTCACAAAGTCCAACAAATGTATAGACTGAGACACCCATTGACACAGATAAAGATATTTATAGACATCAATACATGCAGCTCAACACACATACACATCTGTGATTTTGAAGCAGGGGCATAGGGCGCTGTGCATATGATGCGCAGCAAGGAGCATGCAGTGGAGTTATTGTATAGCACAGGAGAACTAGCAAATGCGAACCTTAGGAAAGGCCGCACAATGCCACTTGGTGTCACACAGAAGAGACTTTACCCAAGGTTAGGTAGGTTCTTTAGGGTAGGTGTGGCTATTGGAACAGGGAAAGGGATCCAAAGCCCCACTCTCCATGGCCCCACCAGCTCCCCAGGAGCCACTTGCAGCGGACGCGCACATGTACGTTGAGTACAGTGTGCTAGCTGCTGGCATCTCCTCTACTTGACCTTTGTTAAACTGGGCTGATATAATTGCATACTGCTTACTGCCAAAAACGGATATTCGTATATGCATTTTTAACACCGGCGTTGGTTTGACTGTTTCTCTTTGTTTTAAAAATGTGCAATCGTGACTATAATAATTACATTCAGGCATACCTGTGTAAACTTGCTTGGCCTCCCCGAGCCGTTGTCCCTGGTCCACCACGGGTTCACCCATTTGAGTGGAGCGAGGTACTTTCAGCAAGGAGGAGGTTGGCGCTCTAGCCTTTCAAATTTTACCATAAAATGGATGGAATACGGAGCAGGCAGCGGATGCGTGCATCAGGCGCACCAATGGCTAGCCCGTCTGCACCCAACCGTCGCCAGGAGCCAGGCACCCTGCCCGTTTACAGCCAGACCCGGGTACTTGCCCCAATCTTAGATACTCTAGGACAGATCTTCTACTCATTGGGGAAAACTGCCATTACCCATGCCATTCATGTTATAGTGACGGGGCGCAACACCTAAACGTTATGGAAGGTTTCTTCTCCTGCTTATACTGCAGGTATCAGAGCATACATTTAGTCTTAGCAACTCCTAGACCAGATGACCCCAAAGTGTCAAGCAAACTTGGCACAGACACTAATTTACTATGTGCCAAGAAAGTAGCAGACATGGATTTGAATCGCGAGCATAAACCTATCTCCCCAGGCAATGCTGTAAAGGCTTCCTGGGAAATGTGAAATCACTTCCCAAACATGCGACTGAGATTTGGGACCTACTTAGCTCACAAACACCTGATGTAGGTTCTGTAACTTAGACATGGTTAAAACCCATCAGCACCCCCGCAATCACCATCGCTAAACCAGAGGGTTGCAGGATTCAAAGACTCAACAGGCAGATCAAAATGGGAGGAGGGATAGCTATCATCCACAGTGATAGTGTGAAAATTACAACTCTCGAGCAGCATAGCAACGAGAAGATCGAAATCCTGATTTTTAGGATGGACCTTTTGCCACAAAATAGCTGGAAATGGGCACTGGTATACCGCCCTCCAGGCCCCATTGCCGAATTCTCTCTTCAACTTATGGAGCTCATAGCCCCATATGAGATCTCTTCCAGCAACTTTATGAGATCTCTTCCAGCAACTTTATGCTGCTGGGAGACTTCAATATACATAGTGAATGCCTTGACAAGGCAGAAATGTCATCTTTTCTAGCTGACCTAGCCACTCTGAATCTTACAAAAATCAATGATGGTCCAACTCACACAGCAGGCCACACCCTAGACATCATTTTCTATAATTCACCCCACCTCACCTGTGAAGCCCCTAAGCCTTTAAGTTTGTCTGACCACGCACTCATCGATTTTCTAGTGCTGGGACCCAGAGTACAAGAACCGCCTGCCCTACATAATCAATCTTCATATAGACATATGGCATAAAATCAATCCAGAAACTTTCTCAACGGTTTTTTCTTCACCCAGGGGCATTGCAATTAGTAATATTGAAGAGAGCCTAGCCCTTTTTAATAAAACAGCCTTAGCCGCTATCGAACTGATTGCCCCACTGAAAACACGATCTAATAAATCCAGACTGGTTCACTCCTGACCTTCACAAGGAAAAAAAGCCAATGTAAAAAACTGGAAAGAAGATGGCGTTGAACACATCTTATAGATGATAAAGAGCAATACAGATCAGCCCTTACTCTTTACCATAAACACATTAAGCAGACCCGAAAAACACATATAGCTCAATAATTAAGCCAAGCAGAGAACACCCGCAATGCTCTGTACCAGATTCTGAAAGCCTGTACAGAAAGCCTATGACTTTGAAGCAAACTTTTCTCAATCTCTCTGCGATGAAATATGCGATTTTTTAATACAGAAAATCAATACCATCCAGAATAAGATTATCACGACAAGCTGTCCACTGCTGGCAGACGCTATAACGGTATCCCCTCCTAGCACAAGGGCAAAATCACTGCTGAATTTCCCCCTTTATTCTTGGGAAGAGACAGAAACCCTAATGTGTAAGGTAAAATCGGAATCGCCTCTCGATGTCTTACCTGCAAGAACTTCAGCCTATCTTGCCAAATTGCTGTCAGATCCCATCAGTTCTCTATTGAATTTATCACTGAAGGAAGGCCACCTACCCTCAGCATGGAAGGCAGCTCAGATTATCCCAATCCGAAAAAACACCAAAGCTCCCTTGGAAGATCTCTCAAATCTTCGCCCTATCTCCCTCTTACCTTTTCTGAGCAAAGTTCTGGGAAAACACGTTAATAAACATATATCCGACCATATCGAATCAGCCAGCTACCTAGATCCATCTCAATCGGGCTCCCGGCCAAAACATAGCACGGAAACTGCCCTGGTGACCGTTACCGATAACATCAGGCTCGCACTGGATAATGGTCAACCTACCCTCCTTGTGTTATTAGATCTCTCCACCGCATTCGATATGGTCGACCACCAAACTTTGCTCAGGAGATTGAGGGAAGCCGGGATTGGGGGAGTGGCACTGCAGTGGATGACTAGTTTCCTCTCTAATCGTACCCAGACCGTTAACCTGGGACCATACCGGTCTAATACCAAAGTACTGACCAAGGGAGTGCCTCAAGGCTCATGCTTAAGCCCAACCATGTTCAACATCTATATAGCCCCCATGGCCTCACTACTGAGGAACTACGGGTTTATCCCGATATCCTATGTAGATGACACCCAACTTACCTTCTCCTTCAATAAGACCTCTCAGACAGCCCCAGCTTCCTTTTCTTCCGGTATGCTCGCCATCTCACAGTGGATGAGAAAGAACTTCTTGCAGCTGAATGCCGGAAAGACTGAAATTATGCTCTTTGGAGAGGCCCCACTACTGTGGACACCAGACTGGTGGCCTTTAGAGCTAGGAATAGCTCCAGCACCAAAAACAGAGGCAAAAAACTTAGGGGTGCATCTCAAACAGACTTTAACTATGAAAGAGCATGTAACACGTACCTTCAGCTCATGCTTTCATGTGTTGGACATGCTAAGAAGAGTTTTACTTTAGCTCCGACTCCTTGCGAAAGACCCTCATTCAAACCCGGTGCTGAGTAAATTAGATTACTGTAACGCCTTACTGATCGCGGCCAACTAGTCTTCTCTGAACCGCCTTCAGGTGGCACAAAACACTGCAGCACGTTTAGTCTTAAATGCCCCTTACAGATCAGCTTCACTCCCTCTTTTACAACAACTCCACCTGTGTATAAACGAGTGAAGTTTAAGATCTGCTGCCTGACACACAAGGTAATATGGGGAAAGGGAACCAACTTTTTAGCGGAAAGGCTCCATCACTATATCCTCCAAAGAAACCTTCGATCCTGCTCAAAATCTTTCCTTAAATTCCCATGGTCAAGAAAGCACGGACAGGAGGGAAAGCCTTTTCATATCAGGCGCTCTCCTTATGGAACCAACTTCCCATAGCGTTAAGGCAATGCCCAGACCACTTGAAATTTAAGAAGGCTTTGAAAACTGCCGTCTTCTAGACCAGTCCACGGTGACAACTCTCTTTTGCAAGTCCACGAGCGCGGAGTAACCCCTCAGTGGGTGATTCAAGCGCTATATACAAACTAAACTAAACTAAACTTGCTTCTCACTGCACAATTATACTGTGAAATTTATTATAAGTTTGGCTGGCCATAATTGTATATAACAAGGGTGAAAGTTCTACGATAGGGAGCTGCCTAGAGCGAAATACAAATCACTGTTAAGTCCTCACTGGTAGTGTTCCAGCCAAATCACATTATGTTTTCAATTCCCTGTACCTGTTGAGTAGCGGATGTGACTAGTATCATTGCTGAAGCTAAGCAGAAAGGTGGTGACATTCAAATGCTTCTTCAGCACAGTCTTTGTGGTACAATGGCTGTTCCAAACAGATCTAACCAAAAATGGGACCAGAATTTCCTAATGGAGGGTATAACACCTCTTAAATGGCACCTTTGATGGTAGGACTTCAGCCCACAGCAGCCCTGCAACAGAATTTTTGCTGGCCTGTTTGACTGGCGCCCAGTATCTTAAGGATGTTCTGGCTACCAACAAAATGAGATACTCTTCATAACTCCGTTAGTTTAAAAATACATCTCAGTTCATTCCTCTCCATGTGGGTAAAGACCTATCAGCTGTGTTTAAATAAACCTCAGAGGCATACGGCCAGACTCTGTTTGGGGATCATGGGACAAGCAGAGGCTCCTGGGACCCAACTGGGGCAGTTGAAGTTGTTTCCCTGTGATGTGCCAGAGTCTGCAAACTCTTTACAACTCTTTCTGCACTTGACTCTTAGGTTAGAAAGGGCGAGCATTTATCAGCTTCTCAGGGAGGTAGGGTGGGTGCATTTGAGTAGAGCTGACAATCAATCGACAACCCATTTGCATCAATGTCCATCTATTGCACCTCAAATACACAATCATACTCAATACTACACACTAATGGTAATCGAAAACAAGTCAGTGTCTCTGGGCGCTGCTTTTGCAGGTGCCGTGCCCACCTTGATCCCTTGCTGTCCCCACTGTTTGCACTATTAATCTGGAGCACAACATAGGAGTAAATCTGTTTAAGTTGATCGTACTGTGAACACCAAAAATGCTAATTTTCCTAACAAATATTTATCAATATATGCTGTGTAAAGCTGACACAGTACATATATATTGTAATAAGGTCCTCGTCTGACAACAGTTGTTACTTTGAATGCGATGACAGGTTATTAGATCCCCCTTTACTTTTATGTGTTGTAATGACATGCGTTGTAGTGACATGCGTTGTAATGGCTGCGTTGTAATGGCATGCGATGTAAAGCATGTTGCGTTGTAATGACTGTGTTGTAAAGGTAGTGCATTGTAATGACTGCGTTGTAAAGGTTGTTTCCCATTTAAAACCCCTTCCCAAGCCTTAAACTCTCCTTTTATTATATATGTCATCTCTAAGGTAGGCTCTAGGTAGCTCATAGGGTAGGGTACTGTATAACTCAAAGGTAGAATGTGTAATTCTAAGGTTTAAATGTCCTGGTAGTGAAAAACTCCCATATTTGTTTTTCACTACTGTGAGGCCTACCCTTCTCATAGGTTAACATTAGATTCTTAATACATTAAATAAGTTATAATTCCTGATTGAGAGGAAGTTGATCTGTCATGTTTGGTACCTATGGACTTGTAATAATAAATCCTCCTTAATGGCAAAGTTAGATTTAGGATTACAACTTTAACAAGCATTTGCAATACAATAGGTCTCGCATTTGTGTGAGTTAGAGCTACTGACGTCGTAAATGACAATGTCTTTTACATGAGCGTGTCTTGTATGGAGTGGAGTCGATGTATGTGGCTAGGTTGTTTTGGCTTAATCACTTAGATAAGTAATTGATGGTGGTTGAGCAAAAGACGACTTAGTAATTGGAAGAGCAGTCGAAATGCATTTTTCATGGGCCAGGGAGGGGGGCTTTGTCTTTAGGTGCTGTAATATTGTTTAGTATGATCAGCATTGTGCAAGCCAACTATGATGCATCTTTGCTGCTTATATTGATTTGTAGTAGTGCAGATAAATGATGTCAGATTCCTGTAACAAATTTATATAATGAATTGAATTAATTTTATAGTCATAATCGTGGTATGTAGACTGCATCCTCATTAAAATGACAGCGAAAAACGAGTGTTGAGCGGTGGCAGGCAAGGAATCAAGGAGAGCGCTATCATTTCATAATCGGCATAAAAATACATATTTAAGTTGTTCCAAGCAGATTCTTCTGGCTTGTTGGGTAACTATTTCAGGAAGCATCTAAAATGACGTCTAATTCACTGAAATTCTGTCCCTTTATTTTTTTGATATGGATTGCCCGTAGGTAGAAGGTTGTCATTTAGTCTTGAGTCTATATCATTTGAGGGCTGTAAATGCACGTATGTTTGTGTGTACCATTAAAATCAGACCGCTTTGTCCCACTTGCAGATGTGTATTTTGTCGATTTAAGCAAAATTCAGCAGCTCTTTGAAGATGTGTGTTTTTACTGAGGGGAAGCCGTGGGAGTAAGAGCTGTGTCTTTAAAGCACTTTTGTGCGTAATATTTTAACTTTTGTATCTGCAGTCGAAACAATTTTTGCCCGTATTATGAATAAAGCTGAAAGGGTCGGTGGAGATTTTCTGCGCAATAACACACACTAACTTTACACAAGCAAAAATTGACTGCAGACTTTGGTCCCTCCTTTATAGTAGGGAAAACACAAGAGAAAACAGCACCACACCCCTTAGTACAACAAGCATTTCTACTTACCGATAGAAGTGAAATAGGACTCAGAACGTGACTGTTCGCAGCTGCTGGTTGCCATGTAGATGCGTTCTTCTGTTTCCGATGCCTATTGTAGGGTGATGGGGGGGTTGTTGTTGAAAAAAAGGCGTGGAGCCGTCATTGGCTGCTTCTCCAGGTAAAAAATGGTGCGCGGCCGCTAAAATAAAAGCGTGCCGTGCTTTAAAAGTGCTGTGCTTGCAAAATAAATAAACAATACATGTAAAAAGGGGCAAGTAGAGAAGAAAATAAAGGCGTGCAACCACTAGAAAGCGGACCTTGCTGTAAAGTAAATAAATACATTACTAAAAGCAATATAAAAGCGGGCGACGTGCTGCGACGTGGTAGGTGGAATAGGGGAAGATCATGAAAGAAAATAGTGCTCACTGACTACATAATGCAGACCGTGTAACAGCACAAGTAAAAATTCCAGCCCCTTTGGGAGGTTACAAATGCAGACAAGGCGGTACCAAGGAGGGACTACTAAGCCTATTCACAAATGAAAAGAAAAGATTTCAAAAGGACAATAACAGGAGCCAATCAAAAAGATGGGTGAGAAATGTGCTATTCCATACCTCAATACAGCATGCCTCGCAGAGCAGCGCATGCGCTGCCCAGGCTCGACCTAAAAATGTCACTTTTTGAAAGTTGCCATTTGGTGCATTCTGTCTGTCTCTAAATATATATCTGGAGTGAGTGACAGCGAGGCTTTGTGCATTTCCTCTAGCCAGCCACACACAAAGGGACCTTAGGTGTGACTGATCGGCCAGCCACATCCCGATGTGCCATCCTGGGCAGGATGGGAGGGAGTAGCTGACACCTCTGAATAGGCTGTGTCCTGACCCCACACTAAGACATGCATACCTTCTTGTAGTGAGACGGTAGCCAGAGCAGGAAGGCAGGGCCTCTGTGCTCTTAAGAGGCCCCTCTTTGAAGTCCCAACCACTTCAGGCAAAACTGGGTATAAGTACTGGACCTCTCACACTACGGACTCAGTACACTTCTGGACCTGTGAAGCAACTACTGTGCTGCTAACGGAATGCTAACGGAGTGCTGCAACTACCAAAATCCATGCATCAAAGATGTTGTGTTGGTCGGAACAGACACATCTATCTCAAGGCTGACGCATCACCGCCACTGCAAGGACTGAGCACATCGCCGTCTGTGCGGCTCTTCGCCTCCAGTTCTCGAAGCATCGTCTACAGTATGCAGCTCAATTATGATGGATTTCAGATTTGTGCGGCTCAACGAGGGCGCATCACCCACAAATCCTGTACTTCGGCGCTAATGCATCACCATCTCAGCTGTGTCGACGTTGCAACCAAGGTACTTTACAGTGGGACCAACTTAGTTCTTGTATCCGACCTGAGCTCCATTGTGGACAGCTTGAACTTTCAAATTTGACCAGGTCAATTGCGACCAGATAGCCCCATTTGGTACTTTAAGCTTTTAAGCACCATATTTCAAGACATTCTTTAAAAAAATTGTAACTCTGGTTCTAAGTATTGGATTTTTATAGTTTTGGTCTTGTTTTGTTCATACAAATATACTCTATTTTCCTAACCTGGTATGGAGTCTTTTTGGGGGGGTTTTCACTGTGTTGCTGTTTGAAGTTATGCACAAATAATTTACCCATTGCCTTTTAGGATAAGCCTGCCTACTCTGTACCAAGCTGCCAAAGGGTGAGCACAGGTTAATTTATGGTGTGTATCTGACTTACTCTGAATAGGATTGTAATTCCTGCTTGGTCTGAGCTCATACCTCTACCAACCAGAAGCCCAATTTCTAGAAGTCATGTAATAACAGGTCTCATGTCCTGAGAATTCTGCGCGCTCCACACACCCTTTGCCTGAAACTGCTCCCGCATCTCCACTGTGCCCTTTTCCTGTGGCCCGGTCCTAAGGTTGCCAAAGTCCTTTCTGTCTTTCGCCTTTCCAGCGAAAGTGTCCCAGTGCCACCGCCCGTCATTCGGGAGTGCTGAAGGGAGCCAAAAACATCTCAATATGCACAGCAGTTCGGGGCTGGCAATAACAAGCCTGTTTTGTCCTTGCCTGAGCTTACTAAACTTGCACGGACATCGGCGCTGATCAGCATGCATTGTGAGCTTGGGCTCAATTTCTGATTATTCTCCAGAGCTCGACCGCCTGATCATCTGATTGAGTCTGCATATACACGCTCCTATCTGCCTAATTTTCTCAAGAGAAATAACATTTTTGGAATACACATTTTTCTTTAGTACTGACGAGGTACTAACCTGCGGCCAATCCACTGGGCTACTGTTTGGGGTTAATCCCTACAGGCCCTAATCTACTTGGTATGCCCTCTCCTTATATAATTACTAGTGGGTACTGACTGCTGGCCTTTTTGCCAGGGTCAGAGGTTATCAGGTCCGATCACCTGGCATGAGCTCATTTTAAGGCCCCCAATGTGGTTTCAAGGACTGACACAAATCCTATTGGCAGAAGACGGGCAGAGGCGCCCCCTCCTTCTTCTACCCCACACTCTCTCACTTCCACAGAGGCAGGCACAGCAGAGAAGGCGACAACGCCTCAGCATACAATGAATCTCACTCTTACATCACAGGTGAGACTGATTCCTCCTTCAGAAGTTTCCATGGGGCGTTAGGATACAGTTGTTCCTTCACAAATGGATGCAGATTACGCAAGACACCTGGGTTAGTCACAGATATCAAATATAGTTCTATGGGAATCCCATTCAAAATGTACCTCCCAACCCTATATTTTTTTCCCTCGCTGAATAAGTAGTTATAGACGGGGAGATTCAAAACATCCTAAAGAAGGGAGCCATTGTGCATTCCCATCATCATCCAAAAGGTTTCAGCAGTACCATATTCCTAGTCACATGGGGGGGTTGGTTGCAGGTTGGTCCTAAACCTTAAAGAGGTCAAAGTCTAGGTCTGTTACCACCACTTCAAGATGGAGGGTATTCATCATACTCATGGAAGAAGACTGGATGATCCGACTGGACTTGAAAGACGCTTTCTTGACTACCAATTTATGCCCCTCATTGGCAATTACTCCAGTTCCAATAGCAGAAGAGATGGCTCGAATACTCTGCTCATCCCTTCGGGCTATCTTCCACCCCTTGTGTTTCACTACGTTGGTGAAGCTAGTAGTGGAATTCCTGAGGTCCCCTGGGGTTTGCATCAATCTACATGGACGATCTTCTCCTACTAGGTGAAGAGAGGGAGCTACTGTGCTTTGTTTCATCTGCCTAATGATTGCAGCTCACACTATCTATACAAGAATAAATGTTTGAAAAGCTATAGTCGTATCTTTTTTGTGTTTTACCTTGGGCATGCAAAAGTAACAGTGAAAGGGTAGATCTGTTTCTATGATTTCCTTGGGGGATAAGAGTGGTCATGTTCGAGTTTGCTGATACCATCTGGTACACTGGTATGGTTACGGGTTCAGATGGGGCACTGTGAGCTAGCTAGGAATTGGGCCAATATTCTTTGATGATATGTGTAAACTGAGTTCTCATACCCTGAAGTTCATATTGTCAGATTCACAGTCCTACTTAATTCATAGAAACCGTATAACAATTGATAAGCATCCTTTAGTTTGTAAGGTCATGCAAGGTATTTCAACCTCAAAACCTCCTTTACTTCACTATTACCCATCTGTGGGATGAGGATGTAGGGCTCTGGTTTCTCCAGAACTGGCTTATCACTTCGGGCCTTTCTCAGAAGCAACTGTCAGCAAAGTTGGCTCTGCTCCTGTGTCTAGTCTCTTGTCGTAGAGTCTCGGATGTTAAAGCTCTAGACATTGCAGCTGGAGTATTGAGGGGCTCTCCTTTCAAGTGACTGACGCACCAAGACTTTTTCCAGAAGCATTTTCTACCCACGTTTCCTGGATAATCCTCAACTGTGTGTTGCTCAGTGCATTAGGTTTATGAGATTATGACTCAGCATGTCAGACGTGACCCTGTTGGACAGTTGCTGATTGCATTCCAAAACACTTTTGGGCTTATAGCATCTGCAGCCTTGGCACATAGGGTCAAATGGTTGTTGGCTGAGGCTGGTGAGGATGTTTGGTGCCTACTCTGTTAGGGGGGCGATGGCATCTAAGTCACTGCTTTGGGTTCTCACTTGGAGAATATTATGAAGGCTGCAGACTGGTCTTCAGAATCTACTTTTAAATGTGTTTTGATTATGGGCCTATTACTAATGTAGATTGCGGGGTGGTGGGCAAGTTTTGAACAAGCATAATCTGGCCTCTAGTCGCGACATAGAATGAAAACAATTTCAAGCATTTGTGTCCCAAATTTTCAATTCTATTAAAGAAATAGAGGTAAGGATTATCCCACCCTGATTGCTAGCTTCTGCAATGTACTGGATTGCTCATGCAATGTATATGGACTACAACCTACCCCTTTGTATTAAGTTGTTTGATATGTGCTTAGCAGAGGTTACCTTTCTCCTATTTATCATGCAGGTTCCGATCAGGCACAAGGCCAAGTGTATTCCAATCTGCGGTTCTGGGAACATGGAGTTCGAAGTTGACAATGGAGTTGCTTGATGGACTATTCATCGTGTTAGGAATGATGGGACCACATTCCAGTGCCTGTGGAGTTGGAGTGGTTGACAGAGTCTGGCCTGGTGTTCGGAACTTCCTTATGTGACAAGAAGATGTTGGGGAACAGGTCTGAGGTGAGGAGGGGCAATGCAAGGCCACAGAAATATATTACTTGAGCCCACAGTGAGCTTCAAGCTTCAGGTGGATGATGGGCAGAATAGGAATTCCTTCTCTGTTCATATCTGCCATGTTTCTAGTAGTTTACAAGCAACATTTCCAGGTTTTTAGTGTGCTTATGTGTGACATTTCAACGCAGTATGTGTGACATTTTATTACAAGCAAAGTAGAAAAGCCAGATAGTACCTCTTTGTTGCGGTCTACTGGTCTAGAAATGTAATAAACACACTAAAACGCTAAAAAAGTGTTTTGGAAATGGTCTTGGTGAAGAGCCAGGATTGGAATAAGATGACAGATACACACATCCCAATAGACCCGATACAGACAGGAGACTCCCAATTTTGCCAGTCAAACCATTATGTAATTCTAGGTGTCTCCTGCCTAAAATTGCCTCTGTTGAATGAAAGCCAGTGGGGAAAATAAATTCCCCCATTTGTTTTGAAAACCTCCCAGTCTGAAAATGTTGGCATGTATGCAGTTATGTGTTGGATGTTCGACTTCCACATCCTTCTCCACTTTATACAGTGACTGATGGGCAACTGTTCCACAAGTTCCCTTTCCCCCCCCCTAAGTATTACATTTCTTTTAAATTCTGATTGGAGCTGGAAGCAAACAATGACTGCATGGTATGCGCATTATCTGGGTTATTCTGGTAAATGCTCTGTTTTAAACTCAATGTGCATATTGTATTTCACTTATTAAAAAGTGCATTGCTTGTTATAAACGCGTATAGGTGGCGCATGATTTCCTAGGGATAAACTGAGAGAAAAGAATTGGTTTTTTTTTAAAAAGTATAACTTATATGTTAGACGGCGACCTCAGAGGAGCCCGGAAAGGGGGTCCTGACTACCCTGAGACCCACCCTCAAAGTATCGTAGCCGGGCACTGGCGGGAGACTCCCCAGGGGGAGGAATCTCGCAGCTAGGATCGTACTTCTGGCGCCACACGACACAGAGTAATCACACCGGTTATTCTCAGAAACAATCTTTATCAAGTAGGCTATCACGGCAAATATGTACACGGTGTGCACGGGTTCAAGAGTCTCGGAAAGGTAGGGGGGTAGCGGGACAGTCTTTGGCAAAAGTTCAAGCAGGGACGTATCCGGCGCACAGCTCACAATCCTCGAGCCGGGGGATACGGGGTCGTAGTCGGGGTCCGGCGGGGCCGTGAGAATCTGGGGGAGCCGCGAGTCACTCAGCGGGCTCAGGTACAGGTTCGGAGGTGTTACGATCTTCCAGGAGCCGCGAGTCACTCAGCAGGCTTAGGCGCAAGTTCGGAGATGTTACGATCTTTCAGGAGCCGCGAGTCACTCAGCAGGCTAGGCGCAAGTTCAGAGATGTTACGATCTTTCAGGAGCCGCGAGTCACTCAGCAGGCTAGGCGCAAGTTCAGAGATGTTACGATCTTTCGGGAGCCGCGAGTCACTCAGCAGGCTAGGCGCAAGTTCAGAGATGTTACGATCTTTCAGGAGCCGCGAGTCACTCAGCAGGCTAGGCGCAAGTTCAGAGATGTTACGATCTTTCAGGAGCCGCGAGTCACTCAGCAGGCTAGGCGCAAGTTCAGAGATGTTACGATCTTTCGGGAGCCGCGAGTCACTCAGCAGGCTAGGCGCAAGTTCAGAGATGTTACGATCTTTCAGGAGCCGCGAGTCACTTCAGCAGGCTAGGCGCAAGTTCAGAGATGTTACGATCTTTCAGGAGCCGCGAGTCACTCAGCAGGCTTACGTTGTTCCAGCGTCGAATCTGCCGGACCGGCCCGGAGCACCCCTTGTTATAGGTCGACCCCTCTTTGATGTCCGGGGTCGGTGGAGGCAGGGGTCTTGTCACCTGGGGGTCGCTTGTCGGGGTTTCCTGCTATTGTCTTTTGATCTCGTTCAGGGCCGGGCCGGGAGGAGTCCCAGACACCCAGCAGGCGTGGAGCCAGCTCTCAGGGAGGCCGGAGGGCCGATCGAAACCCATCGTCCCAGGGGAGTCCAGAGGTGCGATAGAAACTGCTCCTCCCTCTCTCATCCCCCGGGAAGTGTGATGTCCTCCAGCCGGAGTGGCGCCTCTAGGCCAGGGTCGCGCTGGGGCCGGGCGGCCATCTTGACGCATGAAGTGGGCATGCGGGCCCGGGGTGGCCGAAAGGAGGGAGGCCATGGACGGGGATGTCCGGGCCGGGTGCGGGTGTTCTGGTAGGAGGGACCGGCTGGGCCGGGTGGTTGGGGCGGCAGGTACCAGGTTTCGGTGGTGCGGGTGCACGGAGGGCCGTTCTGCGAGGCCGGGTCCAACACGCGTCCCCCCCAGCTGAAAGCCGGAGAGAACTGCCCATCATCTTGGGGGGTTCTCTTCGCTGAGGCGGAAGAACCGGGAGAGGCCGTCAGCGTTGGCGTGGTCCGTGCCAGGGCGGTGTTCTACGGTGAAATCCATCCCCTGGAGGGAGATTGACCACCGCAGTAGCTTGGGGTTTTCTCCTCGCATCTGCATGAGCCACCGCAAGGGCCGATGGTCAGTTTGGACTCTGAAATGCGTGCCGAACAGGTAGGGTCGTAGCTTCTTGAGTGCCCAGACCACGGCAAAGGCTTCGCGCTCTATGGTGCTCCACCTCTGCTCTCGGGGCAGCAGCCGCCGACTGAGGAAGGCGACGGGCTGGTCTAGGCCTTGGTCATTCACTTGGGACAGGACGGCCCCAATGCCATGTTCGGAGGCATCGGTCTGGACTAGGAACTCCTTGGCATAGTCGGGAGCCTGGAGGACGGGAGCAGTGCACATGGCCTTTTTTAGAGCATCGAAAGCCTCTTGGCAGACAGCCGTCCACTGCACCTTCTTTGGCTGTTTTTTAGATGTGAGTTCGGTGAGAGGGCCGACCAGGCTGCCATATCCCCGAATGAAGCGTCGGTAGTATCCTGTGAGTCCCAGGAAGGCTCGGACCTCCGTCTGGGTGATGGGTGGTTCCCAGGCCAGGATGGCGTCGATCTTTGGTTGTAGAGGGGCTACCTGGCCGCTCCCGACCCGGTGCCCCAGGTAGACTACGGAGCCTTGCCCGATCTGGCACTTGCTAGCTTTTACTGTGAGGCCTGCCTGGCGCAGGGCGGTTAGCACCCTCCGGAGGTGCTGGAGATGCTCACTCCACTCCGAACTGAAGACGGCGATATCGTCTAGATATGCCGCGCTGAACTGTTCCAACCCGGCCAGGACCCTATTCACCAGTCGCTGGAAAGTGGCCGGGGCATTTTTCATCCCGAAGGGCATCACGCGGAAGCGGTAGTGCCCGTCGGGGGTGGAGAAAGCGGACCGCTCCTTGGCCCCTTCGGTGAGCGCAATCTGCCAGTATCCGCAGGTGAGGTCGAATGTGCTGAGGAACCGAGCTGCCCCTAGTCGGTCAATGAGTTCGTCGGCTCGTGGAATGGGGTGGGCATCGGCTCGGGTAACGTCATTGAGCCCCCGGTAATCCACGCAGAATCGGAGCTCGGGGGCGACACCGGGGGCCGCTGCCTTCGGGACCAGGACCACGGGGCTGGCCCAGGGACTGTCAGAGGGCTCAATCACCCCCAAGGTCAGCATCTTCGAGACCTCATCTTGAATGCAGGCCCGGACCCGGTCAGGAACCCGGTAGGCTCGGTGTCTCACCGGCGGGCTGTCCCCGGTGTCCACGTCATGAACACACCAGTTGGTGACCCGGGGGGTCAGAGAGAAGAGGTCGGCAAATTGTCTTAGGAGCTGGCGGCAGTCCGCTTGTTGTTGGGCCGTGAGGGCTGGGGAAAGGTTCACTCCCTCCACGGAGCCATCCTGCTCCTTGACACACAGGAGGTCCGGGAGGGGATCCGACTCATCTTCGGCCCCGTCATCGGTGGCCAGCAGGAGGCTCAGTTCTGTCCGCACGAAGTGAGGCTTGAGTCGGTTCACATGCAGGACCCGGAGGGGGTCCCGGGGCGACTGGACGTCCACCAAGTACGTAACTGGACTCTTTCGCTCCACCACCTTGTACGGCCCAGTCCATCGGTCCTGGAGGGCGCCAGGCTTCACGGGGGCCATGACCCACACCTGCTGGCCCGGCTGGAACTCAACCAGAGTGGCATTCTGGTCGTACCAGCGTTTCATCTCTTCTTGACTCGCCTCCAGGTTGGCCTCGGCCAGTTCTCGGAACTTCCTGGTCTGGTTCCGGAGGGCCAAGACGTATTGGAACACATCTCGGGGGGTGGTCTGGGGTGCCGCCTCCCACTCTTCCTTTACCAAACTGAGGGGACCTCGGACGGGGTGCCCATAGAGTAACTCAAACGGGCTGAATCCTAGGGACTTCTGGGGGACCTCTCTATACGCGAACAATAGGCAAGGGAGCAGGACGTCCCACTTCCGCCGGAGGGGTTCGTCTAGGCCAGCGATCATCCCTTTCAAGGTCCTATTAAATCTTTCTACTAGGCCGTTCCCTTGGGGATGGTACGGGGTGGTGAACTTATAGGACACCCCACATTGTTGCCACAGGGACGTCATATACTTTGAGATAAAATTAGTGCCGCGATCGCTCACGACCTCGCGGGGAAACCCCACCCTGGAAAAGATCCCCATCAGGGCCCGGCCCACCACAGGGGCCGTAATGGTGCGCAGGGGGATAGCCTCTGGGTAGCGGGTGGCGTGGTCCACTAGGACCAAGATAAAACGGTGGCCTTGGGAGGTGGGGGGGTCCAGTGGTCCCACGATGTCGATCCCGACTCGTTCGAAGGGGGTACTGACGACCGGGAAGGGTTGGAGGGGAGCCTTGAGTTTCCCTCCACTCTTTCCACTAGCCTGGCACGTGGGGCAGGACTTGCAATGGGCCTCTACCGCTGCTCTCATCTTAGGCCAGTAAAAATGGGTCACAAGACGGTTGTACGTCTTGTCCTGTCCCAGGTGACCGGCGAGGGGGACGTCGTGGGCTAAACCCAGGAGGAAACCTCGGAAGCGGAGGGGTACCACCAGTACCCGTCCCGATCCCAGCTCCACCGACTTCTGCTCACTGTACAGGATGCTATTCTCCCAATAGATTCGGTGCGTCCCGGTCTGGTCACCTGCGGCTTGGCCCTCGGCTTGGCGCCGCAGCCCGACCAGGGACGGACAAGTGGCTTGCTCCCTGCAAAACTCCTCCCGAGTGGGTCCGCCCTCGTGGCGCCATTGGGCCAACTCGGGTAGATCGCCTAACTCAGGGACTGGGTCCGGGTCGGATGGTGTGGGTTCATCGCTAGCGACGGACCCTTCTGATGGGGGGACGGAAGGACCCTCGGCGGGGACTGTTCTGATCTCTTCGATCGGGGTGCTCTCGACCTCCCTCTGGGGAGTGAGTCGGGCGGACATAGATCGGGTGGTGGCGCACACCCACTCGGGGAGTCCCATCATTCCCAGGTGGGCCTTACGCTCTACGTGCTTCCATGGGGAACTCTCTAGGTCGTTCCCTAAAAGGCAGTCGACCGGCTGGGAGGTTCTTACGGCCACCTTGAGTTTGCCTATCACCCCTCCCCACTCAAATGGCACCAGGGCTACCTGGCACATGCTCTCTCTATTGTCTGCGGATATCACAGGGCAAAAGACGTTGGGGAGGATCTGCTCTTCGGGGACTAGGTGCCTGAGGACACCGGTGATACTGGCCCCGGTGTCTCGCAGGGCC
Organism: Triturus cristatus; assembly: GCF_964204655.1. Classification (NCBI taxonomy): domain Eukaryota; kingdom Metazoa; phylum Chordata; class Amphibia; order Caudata; family Salamandridae; genus Triturus; species Triturus cristatus. The sequence continues at coordinate 309,803,576 of NC_140585.1, read as the reverse complement.
TCTACTTGGTGGCCATTGATTTTGACAAGCTGCCCATACTTCTGGGTGTTGGAGGGGAGGAGGCTACCAGGGATCATCTCCCTATCTCCCAGGGATACTAGGGCCATTGCTGCGGGTTCCCACTCTTCGGCTTCCTCTACCCCCTCCCCCAGGGCTACGCTGGCTATCTGTCTCGTCGGGGGGACTTGGGGGGCCATGGGGCACTCTGGGTCATTGGCGTAGTGCCCGGGTTTCTGGCAGCGAAAACATGTGACGGTCACCCGGTGTCCCCGTTTCCCAGGGGGCCCGGTTACTGGTGGAGGGGGCGCCGGGAAAGGTGGAGGTGGTGTCTTCGGGGGGCTAGGCTGGGACTCTCTCGGCCCTCCCTGGTTCCCTCCTCCTCTCTGGCGGGGTGGTCCCTGACTGGTTCGGGGGTACTCTCCTACCATGCCCCGGGAGACCCGGGTGTTGGTCCAGCGGTCGGCCTCCACAGCCAGCTTCCGGGGATCTGTGAGCTTACTGTCCAGCAGATGCTGACGTAGTTCTACGAAGCAGTTCGCAGCTAGATGTTCCCACAACATGAGATCAGTGAGTTCGGCCAGGGTGGTGACCTTGCTGCCCTTGGTCCACCCATCGAAGGCCCGACTGAAAAAGTTTACATATTCCACCCATGTGGTGCCCGGGATCTTCCTGCAGTCCCGGAACCGCTGACGGTACATTTCTGGGGTGAGGCCGTATCTTGTGAGTAGAGCCTCTTTCATGTGGCTGTAGGAGGTCTGCAGGGAGAGGGGTAGGTCGAGCAGGGTGTCCCTTCCTTCGCTCAGAAACCGCCCCCACAACCCCGCCCCCCAGTCCTTCTCCGGGATCCGATGGGAGGTCATGGCGACCTCGTAGGCCCGAAACCATTGCTGAATGTCATCGTTTTTATAATATTCCTTGACCACATCCTTCGGGATGTGGACCTTCTGTTCCGCTGGGGAGACCGTCTCTCGGTTACTTGGGGGCCTCCCTTCCTCGTTTCGGGCCTTGAGCTCGAGTTCCTTTAAGCTGCGTTCGTGCTCCAGCTGGAGCTTCCTTCCTTCGTGCTCCCGTTGGAGCTTTTTCTCCTCCAGTTCGCCTTGTACACGCATTTGTTCTACCGCTAGTTTTTTTTCCGCTAACTTCAGCTCGCCCTCAATTTTGAGTTTGGCCAGCTCTAGTTCATGATTGCGGCTTCGCTCTCTGTCCGCGAGTTCTTCTGGGGAGAAGCCCCCGTCTGGTACGCCTCCTCGCACCTGATTGCTGCTGCTTTCACTTTGGGGAGGTTCGGTTTCGTCGGGGCGCTCCCCCGTGCCTTCCGGGCGGGAGGCCCCGGTCTCCACCCAAGTTTTCAGTGCTTTCTGCAAATCTTCCTTCGTGTTGAGACCAGTGGTAGCGATTTTAAGTTCTTTGCAAAACTGCTTCAGCTCCTTGTGTGTATATTCTTCTAGATGCTCCACCTGGAACACCCTGTTGGCGTTGGTTTCTGCGGGGCTCATGGCGCTTCCTTCTGCCATCCTTGTCGGTGGTGCGTCCGTTGTTCACGGTACGATCTCTAGGTGATGGGCCCGAATCCCGTCGCTTGCCACCAATGTTAGACGGCGACCTCAGAGGAGCCCGGAAAGGGGGTCCTGACTACCCTGAGACCCACCCTCAAAGTATCGTAGCCGGGCACTGGCGGGAGACTCCCCAGGGGGAGGAATCTCGCAGCTAGGATCGTACTTCTGGCGCCACACGACACAGAGTAATCACACCGGTTATTCTCAGAAACAATCTTTATCAAGTAGGCTATCACGGCAAATATGTACACGGTGTGCACGGGTTCAAGAGTCTCGGAAAGGTAGGGGGGTAGCGGGACAGTCTTTGGCAAAAGTTCAAGCAGGGACGTATCCGGCGCACAGCTCACAATCCTCGAGCCGGGGGATACGGGGTCGTAGTCGGGGTCCGGCGGGGCCGTGAGAATCTGGGGGAGCCGCGAGTCACTCAGCGGGCTCAGGTACAGGTTCGGAGGTGTTACGATCTTCCAGGAGCCGCGAGTCACTCAGCAGGCTTAGGCGCAAGTTCGGAGATGTTACGATCTTTCAGGAGCCGCGAGTCACTCAGCAGGCTAGGCGCAAGTTCAGAGATGTTACGATCTTTCAGGAGCCGCGAGTCACTCAGCAGGCTAGGCGCAAGTTCAGAGATGTTACGATCTTTCGGGAGCCGCGAGTCACTCAGCAGGCTAGGCGCAAGTTCAGAGATGTTACGATCTTTCAGGAGCCGCGAGTCACTCAGCAGGCTAGGCGCAAGTTCAGAGATGTTACGATCTTTCAGGAGCCGCGAGTCACTCAGCAGGCTAGGCGCAAGTTCAGAGATGTTACGATCTTTCGGGAGCCGCGAGTCACTCAGCAGGCTAGGCGCAAGTTCAGAGATGTTACGATCTTTCAGGAGCCGCGAGTCACTTCAGCAGGCTAGGCGCAAGTTCAGAGATGTTACGATCTTTCAGGAGCCGCGAGTCACTCAGCAGGCTTACGTTGTTCCAGCGTCGAATCTGCCGGACCGGCCCGGAGCACCCCTTGTTATAGGTCGACCCCTCTTTGATGTCCGGGGTCGGTGGAGGCAGGGGTCTTGTCACCTGGGGGTCGCTTGTCGGGGTTTCCTGCTATTGTCTTTTGATCTCGTTCAGGGCCGGGCCGGGAGGAGTCCCAGACACCCAGCAGGCGTGGAGCCAGCTCTCAGGGAGGCCGGAGGGCCGATCGAAACCCATCGTCCCAGGGGAGTCCAGAGGTGCGATAGAAACTGCTCCTCCCTCTCTCATCCCCCGGGAAGTGTGATGTCCTCCAGCCGGAGTGGCGCCTCTAGGCCAGGGTCGCGCTGGGGCCGGGCGGCCATCTTGACGCATGAAGTGGGCATGCGGGCCCGGGGTGGCCGAAAGGAGGGAGGCCATGGACGGGGATGTCCGGGCCGGGTGCGGGTGTTCTGGTAGGAGGGACCGGCTGGGCCGGGTGGTTGGGGCGGCAGGTACCAGGTTTCGGTGGTGCGGGTGCACGGAGGGCCGTTCTGCGAGGCCGGGTCCAACATTATCACTCTTGATACCGTACGATAAGGCGGAAATTAAGTGTAAATGAACTCAATAACGGAAACAATGGGGGAAAAAAGAGTTTCAATCTTTTGGAGTCATTGTTTGATTGTGCCTCGTTTACTCATCATCCTAAAGTCAGGAGAGCCTCGGTTGTGGGCTTGAACCGCACAGGTGTCCACAATGATGTGTTCAATCATATAAGAATTGGATAAAAAAGGAGCAGGAAGCTTTGAGTGATTATTTGTTCAATTTTGAGGTAAGTGTGGTTATATGCAGCTAAAACTAACATCCATGTACTGTATACTAACCTCCTCATTACATTACCTCCTTATACTTACATATCTTGCACTTATGGCATGTTTTCTAAAGGTGTTCAACAAAAGAAGATGTGTACCCAACAAGCTAGACCCATACCAGAAATCATTATGCTGGAAGAAAGGACCAACATTTCACCAGTGTTAATAGTTAGGTTTCGAGGCAGAGCCCAACCTTGAGCTAGCAATATTTTTCTAGCTCTGAGGACATCACCAAGAAGTGCTTTTTAAACAAGTGTTAAAAAGAATTGGCTCAGTCACTAACATGAAATGAAAACATGGTCTAGAGACCAAATATATGTCAACTATAATTAAAACTGCTACATCTTATAGTGCTTCCACATCACGCCAATTGGCCACTCTCACAGAAACCCATCAGCACCTGCCCTTTAGCCAAGGATGTGTTAATCAAATAGAGAACTATGTCTATTATATCTTTTCTATTTGTTATGCAACATCCTAGACAACCATGTCCCCGAATACCAAACTTCCACATCTCCAATGGATTCTTCTGTGGCGAATTCAGAATATTTTTTTATTTTAAAATATTTACTAAACTGTACACACCAGAAATATGATTTGACAATAAACGCACGCACATTGACCATCTTTCATTGCAGCTATTAGTACATTCTTTTCCTGTGGAAGGCAGCCACAAGGGTGTGATTGCTAGGTTCAAACTCAAAGTGCTAATTTGGCCGCAGTTTGAAGGCAGAAGTTATTTTTCCCGGAGAGCATGAATTACCCATACCGAGTCATGCAGTAGACCCCACCCCACCGCGCCGCACCAGGTAGCCATTACCATCGCACTAGGATGCAGTCCCCACTCTCTACGCAGTAGAACTGTAAGGGTTTTAGGTCATTCTCTAGTTCAATCTCAACACCTTTCATTTTCATGCTTTCGTAAGCCAGCCTCAGATCTGACCCAGGGACCTTCAGTAGGCGGCACAGAAGCCCCTTCACCTTCTGAACGGTCATTGAATCTGGGAGTTTCTTCAGAAGTGGGTTTTGCTCAGGTTTATTTGGACATCGGATGCTTAGAGTCAACAGCTGGTTTTTCAGAGCAAATGGCTGCTGCTGCTTTAATTCCCCCTCTTCGGGTGCCCCATATTTCTGTATGAGACATGGATATCTGGGATGTTCAGCCAGAAACGCTTGACTTGGCGCATTAAGGTTAGGATCCTTGTTTCCCCCGGCCTTCAACCAGGCAGTCCCAAAGGTCTTGCGGTAGTCGAGTTCAGCTCCCTTTCTCTCTTCTGGAAGAATCTCTGTCTTGTTTAGGAACCTGAGGCCACCTATCTTTGCAATGATGAACTGTCTTGCTGTTTCTAAATTAGTTTCGGTTTCTAGCACAGGGTTATTCTGACAGCTCAGAGAATGTAAAGATTTTAGTTTATCCAGTTCATTTATGAACGACCAATGAGAAATATTATTGTTGTCAACTGAAAGATGCTTCAATGAAGACAACATTGCACTTTTGCTTCCAAACCCAACATCACAAAAGCAAACAGAAGAAACTCCGGTGTTGATTAGAATTAGCTTTTTAAGTGCAGGAAGGTGTGCCAGCTCAGACAACGGATTTCCATCTACTAATCTATTATTAGAAATGTCCAACAGTTTCAAAGATTGCAACACACCAATGGGTCTTTCTAAGACTGTAATATCGTTAGAGACGAGATGCAACTCCTCTAGTGCTGGCCACATTGGAGCGCAATGAAGCACCCTTGTCCATGTCAGTTTTGCGTGGCTGAGTGATAGCACCTTTAGGTTCATAAAGGTGCTAGATAACAATGCTGGGTCAGAAGGAACTCCCAATCTGTTCCCGCTGAGATCAAGCATTTCCAAGTTCCTCAGCTGACGGGCAATATCGGACACATGATCCCAATGCGAAAGGAGGTTTTGTGATAAATTTAGAGCTGTAATGTTGGGACATACTTTCAAAATATCCCCGTCTCGTCCAGCCTGACTGACATCACAGGCGCTCAGTGAGATGTTCTCCAATTTGAATAGTTGACTTTCCTCTTCTGCAGACTCAAAAACAACAAGTTCAACCTTCTTCTTGCCAATTACGAGTGCTTCTTCTTGAGTATTCTCATCACTTAATTTGCCTTTAAATACATAACGGCTCTTTAAAGCTGTGAGGAATTCCACTCCGAAATTGGCCTTTTTTGGGCGAATAAATGATGCCCCTTGAGGGTGGCCACACTTAAAATACTGCACCCCTTCGTGGCTGCCATCGTGCTTTCCTCTGTTAGGATTGTCCCATTCCACACCAAGCCAGAGCCCAGCTGTCGGGGGCACATTTCCAACATACTGCACAGTGGCATATTCTCCATCACAGGTGATTCTACTGCCAATGGCATTACAAGGCACACAGTCGGTCATGGCACGTTCAATGAAATTGTTTCCAAATAACCAATATAACTTGTTCTTGGCTACTGAAGTGCTCAATCTGATCCCTTTGATATCCTTTGGAATAGGTGTTTTCCAACACTCCAATTGTGCAGAATAGAGTCTATTCATCGCAGAGGTCCAGCTTCACCTCCATCCTTTTCATTAGGAAGATATTCACGTGGTCTGAAAGAGGAAAAAAAGAATTAAGGCTTACACGCTGCTTTTATTTGTTAACTGTATCACATTAACATTCTTCATGTTTATGTTACACGAACAATCCTAACAGCCCAGTATTTAGGCAGTCTCATTTCAAAACATTAAATTGGCCTTTTCTTATGACTGACATTTCTTGTCACACAAATAAACATGCGAGGTGTAATCCCAGACATGAAGGTGAAAGCCCTCCCAACAGGCTGCAAGGATTCCACCTTCTCTTCTGAGCCAAGAACTGAGAAATGATGCACTGTGATAGCGTTAACTCCAGGCCAGTAACATAAGCAAAATATGAGGCAGTAAATGATACCCCACGAAACCAATGAACATGATCACTAGAGAGAGTGGATGGTTAGCCATCTGTCACAGTTAAATAGACAAGCATTGGCATAGCCAATAGGTCTCTTCTTTGGGACCGTATAAGTGTTTAGCCATGCAACAGTTGATGTTGTTGCACCAGGGATATTGTGCTGCATAACTACATACTTATAAGGTCCCAAAGGTGAGACCTATTGGCTATGCCAATGCTTGTTTAATTGGATATTTAGTTGTGTCCTTGCGCCTTCCTTGTCATGCCCGAGGGGCTGTTTTATAGACTGGCAAAAGCAGCTGAAAAACATGCACCAGAATGAAAGCAACTCTTCTATTTCTGTAGTATCCATTTTTCAGATGCTTGTGTTTGTACAGAGAGTCGACGGCAGACAAAAGCATTAGTAAAGTGTTCATTCTACCCCACCAGCTCAGACATCATCATTGTATTGTTTTCTTAACCCACGCTCTTGTGTAGCGTGAGGACCTGGAAATACAGCTTTTGTTAACAAGTGCATATTGCTACTAGGATGGCTTTAGATTACCGACAAACTAGAACTGTCCTTGCTAAAGAGATGCCACATGCCTTCATTTAGAACATGAGATCTAGTGCTGTTTTGTAATAATGGTCTCTTTGCAAAACAATTATTGAAGTTGTGGTCTGTGCTGAAAAGATGGCATGTAGTCCAGGGCACTGTCCGTCTTTGATTTAGCTTCATGAATGTAGGTGAACACTAAGCAGTTGTACTATTACACATACTTTTGTACTACTAAACATACTTTGAAGATTTTCATCACTGGATAAAATGTCGGAAAATAGAACGGATGCTTAAAGAATTGCTACCTTGCATGACTCCAACTTGAAGACAGACCTTGATGACCACAGTTTTGTCTCTGTGTAGCAAACTGTGTCATATGTTACACCACAAGAAAGCAAGACATGCCCACTTAGATGAAGAGAAAGCACAAGCCGGGAGATGAGAACAGTGAAACAATGTGTAGGGATAGAAGAAAGGGGGGAAGATGATATAAAGAACAGACAGAGGCGAGGAGAAGTAGGAAGATGAAATGAAAAGGAGAGTAATGACAAGGCTGACCTAAATCGAAAACTGGAATTATTGGAGATTAATGAGGACAAACACAAGTAGGAGAGGGTGAGCAGAGTGGAAGAGATAGAGATTATTAAAGCTCACTCTACTCGCCTCGGTCTCATAATGATGTTGATGGAACAGAGCAAGAGATGCAAGGCAAGTAGAGGTGAAGGGCAAGAAGAAAGCAGTACAAATAGTGTAATAAACGAAATGGATTTATTATTTAAAGTTGACAACGAGAGAGGGAAACAAGCGCACGCGCCTCGCGCTGAAAGTTTATTTTTTTTTCAAAAGGCGGGCAGGCTGCAGCAGTAGGCGCGTGTGCGCGCTTGGTAGAGCAGGCTTCACTTTTTCAAGCACTGCACTCGTGCTTGTGGCGTGCCGCTGCGCGCTCCCCAAGGTGGATGCTGCCACAAGCATGAGTGCAGTGCTTGAAAAAGTAAAGAGTGACGGCTAAAGGCCCTCCTATGCAGCGCATGTGCGCTGAGTAGGCGAGACCTAATAAAAACAGGACATTGAAAATTCTTTGTGAATTCGGCAAAACTGCGCCCCCATTTATCTGCATTCACTCTAACACACAATAGTCGAACGCTGGTGTTGTAATAGTGGGTGGCACTACACTACAACTCACACACAATTAATACCAACCCTGTCCCTTGAGGAATTACCGTGGGCTACTCTGTTGGCAAATTGATTGGAAGTCCTATTAGGAAGTTCAGGCTCGTTGGCCTGCTGCATCTCATGGCCCAATTACCAGGGGTGTAGTTTAGTCAATGGGATTAGGGGGATTGGAATCTCCAATATCGGATAGAGACTGCTAGCCGCACATTACTTACTTTAGAATATTCCCAAGGCGTCTAGAAATTTTCAAGCTGTAACTGTGCGCCAGCAGTGTAGTGTAGTTCCTATAGTACCCCTAAGCAGGACCTGTGCTTTTGGATAACATACACTATGGGTCGGTGGTAGACTGATTCTGTGCACCCCCACCGCGTATGTTAGCCTTATTTTGCATTAGCTAGCTCACAGTGCCACAAGAATCTCCTTTTATCAGAGAGATTAGTTTTTGGCAACCTCAGAACATAACAAACCCGGATTCTTCAGACTCGTGGAAACAATATACTACTTTTCACCCAGTCACTCGTGCTTGCTCATTTGGTCTCAGAGAGATACACGGAAGAAACAGTCGAGCGTGTTTACAATAAGAATTTATTGCACCGTTGTTCTTCTAGTGTAAAACATATGTGCTTATACAACTGTTACACAGTAGCAGAGATATAGGATCAGCAGTACAGTGAATAAAAAGGAATAGTACAGTTCTACCATTTTGCAACAGTCATTAACATATACATAATTATAAAATGCATTTATAAAATAAAGCACATACTCCTACGATGCCTGTCTAGATGTACCTAAGTGTACCTAGCGAGTGAGTAGGTGTGAAAGAGCTAATAAGCCTAGGAGCCAAGAATCCTCCTAGGAGTCAGTCGAACCCCATTACCTGAATAATGAAAGTGTGGGACCTCGTCCTGGTCTCGAGTTGGACACCCCGCAAGGGATGTTTAGACCACTGTCAGCTGGAGCAACTGCATGCAGGAGCCTCAGCGACTCTGGTCAGTGGGTCGGCCTTGAAGTCTCGGTTCCCTCCAACCACAGAAAGCAAGAGGTGCTGTATTTATACAGAGTCCCTTTGCCCCTGTGCGTGTGTTAGCCATTGTTTAGTATGAGGATGACGCATGGGATTAAATCTTGTGCGTAGATAGAAGAGGTGAAGTATACCCCCTGGGTAGTGTCCTCATAAATTATTCATATGTGCTAAGGATGACGTCTTAGCATTATTGATTGGGAAAAACCCTCCCTCTGCATGCAACTAGGTTTATTTATTTATTTTGAAAGTTTTATAGAGCGCAAACAAGATCCTTGCGGATATCAGAGCGCTTTACATAACAACCAACTGTAAGTTAAACAAACAAGAATGTGCAGGTAACACTCGTATAAAACAACATTTCGTGCAAATAGCGTAGGAGGCTTAAACATGGTAGTGGATTATATAACAGGATCTAAAGCACTCGGGGCCTGAAAAGATAGTGCTCATGTAAATTTTGCCATGAGAAACGCTTTAACTTCTATTTTGAAAGATGCGGTAGAGGCATTCAGTCTGGTTTCAGGGGGAAGTGTGTTCCATATTTTGGGCGCCATCCCTGAGAAGGATCGTTTATAAGTTTTCTTGTTGAACCTTTGCGGTTTCAGTAATGAGTTTTCGGCACTCCTTGAGGATCTTAAACCACCAGAGATCGTCAGTTTCTGCGCGAGGTAGCTGGGAGTGCTATGATGTAAGGCTTTATGTGTCATGCACGCAACTTTTAGGTGGATTCTAGCTTCAAATGGTAGCCAGTTCAAGGCTTTTAAGTCAGGGGAAATGTGTGAACTTCTTTTCGAGCCAGTGATGAGTCTTGCTGCAGCGTTGATAGTAGCTCTTAGGGGCGCTGTTGCAGCTTTTGGGAGGCCACATAAGCTTGTACTGCCAGCTTGAAGTCATTGACTGGCAGGAAGGGTTTCAGCTTCCTCAGTGTGTTTATCTGGAAATTTGCTCCCTTTGTAGCGTTACTAATGTGTTTTTGCATCGTGAGGTTGCTGTCAAGAGTAATTCCCAAGGATTTTGCTGAGTCCACGATGGTTGGTTGAACGTTGAAGGCGGTAAGCTGTTTGATCAAGTCATTAAGGGGACTTTGACAGGTGGTGCTATGAGGAGGAATTCTGTTTTTAGCGCGTTCAGTTTGAGATGGTTTTCTGATAGCCAGGACTGGGTGTTCCTGAGTGTGGAGTTAAGCACCTTAATGTCTTCTAGGGAGTTGATCTTGAGATATAGTTGTGTGTCGTCCGCGTACATATAAAATTGTACGTTAGATGCCTGTAGAATTTCAGTGAGAGGTTCCATGAACAAGTTAAATAATGTCGGCGAAAGTGAGGACCCCTGCAGAACCCCTAGTGTTACAGGTAAGAAATTGGAGAGCGTGTTGTTAGCCTTGAATTTTTGTGTACGGTTATGGAGGAAGGATTTAAACCAGTTTAACACTGTGCCTGACAGACCCATTCTATGCTCCAGGAGATCTATTAGTTTCTGGTGTTTGACCGTATCAAAGGCTGAGGAAAGGTCTAGCAGGATGAGTAAGCACGATCCGTTATGGTCAAGGATTTGTAACGCATCATCAATAATGTGTGTCATGGCTGATTCTGTGCTGTGACCTGCTCTGAAACCTGATTGGTGTTTATTTAGGAGGTCAAAGTGATCTATGTGATTAGTCAGTTGTCGGTGTACACATTTTTCCAGAAGTTTGGCCAAGGTGGGAATATTGGATGTGGGACGATAGTTGTTAAGGTCCGTAGGATCAGCTGTGGGTTTCTTTAGGATAGGTGAAACTTGACCTACATTGAGGGAGTCCGGGATGCAGTCTTGTTGAAGTGAGCGGTTAATGATTTTGGTCCAAAGTGGAAGAAGCCAAGGCGAAAGGTCTTTGACTGCGTTGGCAGGGAGAGGATCAATGAAGTGATTGGCCGGTTTCAGGGCGTTGTAAATCTTGCCTAGGGCGTCTTCAGTGTACGCGTCAAAGGAAGACCAAGCTGCCTCGTTTTTAGGGCCAGGCTTAGGGGCTAGTTGGCATGGCGCGGTTGGAAATGAGGTAATGATTTCCGTATGAGGAGCAGTGTGTAGTAATCGGTCATTGAGGAGATCCTTCATGATGTTGTCGGTCTTCAGATTAAAGAAGGTAGAGAATTCTTCACAGTTGGGTTGTGGGCGAGCTAGGTCTTGTAGCCGTTGGGGTGCATCCTTGGATTGATTTTTGATTAATTTGAAAAGTTTTTTGGGACGATTTTTGCTTGGTCTAGTTGGTGGCTGAAGAAGTCTGCTTTAGTGCGCTTAATCTTTTTGTAGTAGGCATTTCTCTTTTTCCTTAGTAGTTTAAGGTGGTTAGCAGATGGGAGTGATCTCCAGTTGCGTTCCAAGGATCTGAGGGCCCGTCTGTCCTCATTAAGCAGAACGTTGTACCAGGGCTTGGAGTCTTTAGTGGGAGCTCTTTTAAGTTGCAGAGGGACTACCTCATTAATTATCGTGGTCATAGCATTGAGATAGTGGTTGGTGAGATCATGGACGTCAGAGGTGCCTACAGGGGGCTGGAGCAGGTTGTAGCTGGAGAAGGGTAGTGAGTTGGGGTTGAGTTTTTTCAAGTCTCTTTTCCAGATCTTTGGTTTTGTGGATTGCGCTGAGTTGAGTTGAGTAGTTTCCTTGATATAGAAGGCGATAATATGATGGTCCGACCAGTCACAGGGTTGGATCGACTCCAAATGGATGACGTCAATTTTGGAGATTATAAAATCAAGGGTTGAGCCTTTATTGTGTATCGGGCTTATTGCAGGATTGGATGAGGGCTAGATCTTCCAGGAAATTTTTGAAGCTGTTGACCAATCAGTCATTGTTGTCGTTCCAATGGAGATTGAATTTGCCAAGGAATATTTGGGCATTTTGCCACCCATTGTTAGTAGAGATCAAGTCCATGAGGTGTTCGATGAAGAGGAGGTTGTCTCCTGGAGGATGATAGATGATGTGGAGGGAGCATACTGGTTTGCCATTGCAGCTAATGTCCAGGCATAAGTATTCACGTGATGGGAAAGTAAGTAGGCGATATGGCTCTGTTTATGGTGACGCTGCTGCGATGTATACAGGCTATAACTCCCCCTATCTTGTCCGTTCTGTCTAATCTGATGATGTCGTAGTCGGGTGGCACTAGGATGTCGAGGAGAGGGGTGGAGGATTCTGTTAACCAAGTTTCAGTTAGAAATAACATGTCCCGCTCCTGAGAGATGATGAGGTCAGCTATGTCAGCTGCGTGTCTGGAGGCCGATCTACAGTTTAACAGAGTGCATTTCAGATGGGGTGAAATGAGGGAAGAGGAGGTGAAAGGTTTAGTCCATAAAAGGCGTCAATCCTTATAAGGCGTTCTGTCCTTATTAGGAGTTATGTCCTTATAAGGCTTGTTCATGTGAAATGTAGGGGAGTTGATGTATGGAATGGGTACGATGTTCCCTGGACCTATATTAGAGTACTTATATGAAGCATAACAGCAGGTAGCGTTTTTTGGCTCCATGTCTGTGTCATCCATGCGGGAAGTGAAGTGCGCAGAGCCTATGCAGACGCCACTCCAGAGCAGTGACATAAGTTGGTTTTTTTCCGTGTCATTATCACAGATCTGGAAGAACTACCTGTATCCACGTTTTGGACAACTTTTTCAACATTTGTTCCTGTCACAGGCAGATGTCTGTGACAGATCCCCACCCCCAATTTAGTTTGTCTCTGTTGCCTGAAATCTGACTATGACTCCAAGGCCTATGAGGGGGTGATCTCTGAACCGCCTGGTTGCAAGAAGCCAATGACTTTGCAATGCTCCAAGTCGCAGGGAAGTTCCTTGGCATGTTCGCAGAGCTATTAAACGCCCCCCTCATCACTCTCAAAGTCGTCGGGTAAGTCCTACAAGAGATCAAAGACACCAAACCACTCTTCGACATTGCTGCTCCGGTCGAAGTCATCAGATGATGCGCAGGAACGTTACCACTTTAGGCACCCCTCCTATGTGTCAGCCGCACAGCCTATCTCTGGGTCCATTCCATGCCTCACTGAGTTTCTCAGGGATGTGGCGACCCCCACACAACTTTGTAAGTTCTATGGGGCCAGGCGCTTCATTTTTGAGCGGGACAGTCCTTCTGGAGCGCCTTTGGGCTCATGGGTTAGATGGGTGCACCACAGGGTTTCCGCAGGCAGGTCTGCCCTCTGTGCCAGTCAGGCTCCCAGGCCACTTGGATCCAGTACAGGATCCAGACCCACTCATGTCGCAAGACCATTACCTTCTCCGGAGCCAGTTCCAGTTATGTTGTTCCCAGCACAGCTGACACTGACCTCATCATTATACCAGACTCAAATACAGAGCCGGATTGGCATCGCCCTACATCAACTCCAGCCAAAACTCGAACTTCTGAGTCAGAACCAGGGCCTTCTTTTTTTGACAGGCCTTGTAAGGAGTTTGATTGGGGAGGATCTGAAGAGCCTTATGGATACCAGAACCCCTTAGAAGAGCCAGAGGACAACTGGTATGTGGAACTGGCAGATGCCAGGGATCTGGACACCACCCCAGACACTAGTTTAGTCTCTACTCCTAGTGTAGCTATGGAGGAAGAGGCTTCCTTTGCCCTTCTGGTGGGAGGGCGGCTGAGGTCCTGGACATTTCACTGCTTATAGTGGCAGTCAAGACGAATGTCTAGACAGAGGGGCTTCACCCGAGAGTCGCCCCCACAGAACCTCTCCTCCCTTTCAAAGAAGCACCCAAAGATGTTCTGCTCTGGGCATGGGCCAAACACTGCGGCTTCTGTTCACAGGATGAATGCCCGCCGCCATTGCTCTACTCATGGGGATCAAGCTTTCTCCACCGAGCATGCCACCCCAGAGAGCCTGGTTGTCCAAGCCTCTACCTCCTAAGTCAATCCTGGCACGTTCCATCCACACCACCAATAGAGAATCCCCAAATCTGGATATTTTGGCAGGAGGATGTTCTCTTCCACCAGCCTTTCACTGAGGTCTATGAACCTTGTGTGCCTCTTTGGCTGATACACCCACACAGTTTGGGATCCTGTTTTGCAAGTTCTGTGGAAGGTCTCTGCAAAGGGCCTGAGCCATACTGACCCAGGCTACAGCGGACGGCAAGGACACAGCAAAGTTCACTATTCACTGAGGTCTGGATACAAATGACTCGCTAGGCAGAGCAATTGAGTTGTCAGTGCCACTCAAGCTAGCTTTTTAGTGATGTTCAGGTACCCCTTTTTGTAAATGCCCTTCAAGGAAACCCCCTCTTCAGCGATAAGGCAGATTATAAGCTGCAGGACTTTAAGGATAGCATGGCCACTGCCTGGTCACTGGGTCTCTCCTTGGCCCCACACCAACCCCATTCTGCCTTTCGCCCCTTCGTGGCTATGGTAGGGAGTACCAGCCGTGTCCACTCCCACCACCTACAAAGGCCAACAGGCTCCCCAGTCTTTCATCATGACTGTGGTTCTCACAAGCCCCATTAGACCCAGTCAGAGGATTACCCAGTCCGACAAATCCCTCCGCCCACGGCAGCCAGCGCCCAAAAAAAAAACCCTTTTGTTTCCCTTCGTACCATCGCAGTAAACCAGTTGGCAGCAGGATCGGACGTAAACTGCCCCGCTGGAAGTCCATAACTTCAGACAAGTGGGTACTTCAAATTGTTTGGCGGGGGTTACTGAATGAAATGAAATTGGTTTTTATAAAGCGCATGGCTACTCAGAAGCATCCCAGCGCTGGGTGGGTGATCCAGAGGGAGGATCCAGAATTATGGGAAGAGCCAGGTTTTCAAATGTTTCCGAAAGATGGAGTGGGAATTTTCCCCATGGAGGGAGAGTGAGAGTGCGTTCCAAAGCTTGGCGGCATTGTGTGAAAAAAGCCTGCCCCCGCTTCTCGCTCTCTTGATTCTAGGCACTTCGACCAGATTAAGCGAGTTGGAACGAAGATTCCTGAAGGCTTTATATGGGCGAACCATATCTTTGAGGATGGGGGTCCGTTACCTCCCAGAGATTTGTGGACTACGCATAAGGCCTTAAAGTGGATTCTCTCCTGCACTGGGAGCCAGAGCAGGGTGCGAAGAGCCGGTTTCGCCGAGGAACGATTGCTGGTGCCAGTAAGCAATTGTGCCGCCGCGTTCTGAGCAGTCTGGAGCCTACCAACCACTGAGGTGGGGGTTCCCAGATAAAGGGCATTGCCGTACTCTATCCTAGATAGAATCAGAGCCTGTGTCAGTAGTTTTTTGGCTGGAGGGGGGAGTAGGGGCAGGACTTTGCGAAGGATTTTAAGCAGGCCAAAGTATGACGCTACCGTCCTTCTGGCTTGAGTTTTGAAGGAGAGGTCTTGGTCGAGCCATACGCTTAGGCTTTTTATTTCAGGCTTTGAGACCGGGGGTGGGCCCCATACAAACTGGCCAGAGGTCATTGAGGCTAGAGCTTAGATGGTTGCCGAGCAGCATCAGCTCGATTTTGTCGCCATTGAGCTTATGATGGGAAAGGCTCATCCATTTAGCCACTTCCTCCAGACAAGAAAGAAGGTCAGTGGATGACTGACCGGCTTGATTTAGTGCTACGACTAGCTGCGTGTCGTCGGCATACGACACAAGATGGATTAGAAAAGGGGCAACAACGTCAGCTAGTGGGGCCATATACACATTAAAAAGAGTCGGGCTCAAGGAAGAACCCTGAGGGACTCCACACTGCAAGGGTAGGGGATCTGAAGTGATGTCATCTTCGAACACCTGAAAGCACCTACCTTTCAAGAAGGATTGAAGCCAGGCGAGAGCTTGGCCCGACACTCCTTTGTCCCGGAGGCGGTGGGCCAGAATTTGATGGTTCACCGTGTCAAAGGCCGCGCTCAGGTCAAGGAGAATGATCGCGGCTGAGCCTCCTGAGTCAAAGATCCTTCATGATTCCTCTACCACTCCTAACAAAGCGGTTTTGGTACCTTGGCGTGGACGGAAACCAGTCTGAGATGGATGGAGTAGGTCGTAAGACTCAAGAAAGGTAGAGAGTATGTGGTTCATATGCTTTTCCGCCATCTTGCTTACTCCAGGAAGGAGTGAGATGGGTCGGTAATTGCCTAGGTCGTTAGGGTCCAAATGAGGTTTCTTTATGAGGGCTTTAACCATGGCTCTCTTCCACTCGGGGGGGGGGGGGGGGGACCAGGCCCGAGGCGAAGGAGGCATTAACTATCCTCAGGATAGGGGGAACAACTATTGAGGCAGCCATTTTCAGCACATTAAGGGGTAAGTGGTCGAGGGGCGATCCACTTTTCACCGAGGCAAAGATAGGCAGGAATTAATCCAGGGTCAAAGGGGTGATAGTCTCCAAGTGGGGGGCTGTCTCGATTTGACTGGGGGCTATACTGTTAGTGATAAAAGCATTATCTTTCACGGGGAGGAGCTTGAGAATATTTTGCACTTTAGAGAAGAAAATTAGTGCAAGGTCATTACACCGGCGACCAGAGGGGTCAGGAATCGTCAGTGAGTCAGGGAGTTGAGTCGTTTTTTTGCAATCTGGAAAGTTTCCCTGGGGGAGTTTACAGCCAGAGTGATCTTTTTCTGGAAGTACAGAGCTTGGGCTTTCTTAATCTCTCCTTTGTAAGTTCGTAACATTTCTCTATATTCAAGCTTCTTGGTGTGGGAGAAGTCTTTCCTCCTTAGCATCTCCGACTTTTTGCAATGCTGTTTCAGAAGGCGTAGTTCAGGGGGTAAACCATGCCGATTTATTAGATCCAGCTTTTTTCCGTATACATTTTTTCGGGAGTACTAGATTGAGCGTACCCTCGATCCAGGAGTTAAAGCTATTATACGCTGTCGCAGGGTTGGGGTCCGGGGCAGGTGGGGACTGTCCAAGTGCATGGGACCAGTCTTCTAGTGGGAGTCTGGCCTAGGGGCGGCTGATAGTTTGAGTCAGCTGAGTGTTTGATCCTATAATTACTCCATCTCTTCCTTTCTTAGAAACCCCGGTGCTCATGCTACCATCCCCATACAGGCTAACGGAGGACCAACACTCCCTGCAGGAAGTGCAGACTCTTTTGGCAAAATGAAACAGCAATAGGGTGCCAGCATCCGAAGTAGTGTTCCCGCTAATCTCTGGTGCCCAAGGACGATGGAGACCTCCACCCTCTTTAAGACCTGAGCCCTCTCAAATTCTTCAGGAAGAAGAAATTCAAGATGCCTACGTTGGCTCAGTTCTGTCTGCCCTATACCCTGGAGTCAGGATAATCGTGCTAGACTTGCAGGATGCTTACTTTCACATCCCCATCCTGACTGCCCACGGGCATTACCTGAGGTTCAGAGTGGGCAACAAGTATTTCCAGCACGCTGTGCTTCCTTTTGGGCTCGCTTGCAACCCTCAGGTGTTTACCAAGGTGATGATGATGGTTGCAGCCCTTCGGAAGAGGTCAGGGGTTCCAGTCTTGCCCAACCTCAACAACTGGCTGTTAAAAGCAGGCTCGCATCAGGTACCTACCTCTAGACAACAGTGGGCCTGCTGCATTCACTGGGGTTCAGTATCAATGTACCGAAGTCACACCAAACTCCCTCTTATACGCTCTATAGTATCCAAGCCACTCTGGACATAGTGCCGTTTTTGGGCTTATCCTCCGGAACGGAGACTCCAGGATGTTCAGGCTCGGATTCTGATGTTTCAGCCTTTTTCTTGGATTTCACTGAGACTGATTTTGAGGCTGCTGGTTCTCATGGTTTCCTGCATCATGCTGGTAACACATACCCACTGGCAAATGCAAGCTCTGCAGTGGGACCTGGAGTTCCAGTTGGTATATATCATAGGAATCCGTCTGACCTGGCCCAGATATCGGAGGAACCTGCAGTGGTTGCCAAAAAACAGTGACTGGGTCAGTGGCAGACACTTCTTGCTTCCCCACCCAGAACTGACTGTTATGTAGTGACATATGTGCCACTTCTCGGTGGGAAATACTTTTCTTCTCTCAGGCCCCACTTCAGAGTTCGACAGTACTGGGAAGATCTTACCACATGGTAAATTTCCATGCAAATTTACCTTTACATTCTGGTAAAACCACTCCAGTACCGTGCAATTATGAGTAAAACTCCACGGAATGGATAATCACTATATAGGCTGATGTTGCCAGCCTTAAAACCACACAGAATCCAATTTTGAATGTGTTTTGCCTCTTATAATCTCCACCTTCTGTGTTTTTTGCAAGGCCATTTAAGTTCTCTATGTAAGCTTAACTGTGCACATGTTAGGCATCATTTTCCTTTGCACACATTACTATCTAAACAAGTTTTGCTTCTGTGCCACATTGTACTTTCACACGTAACCTGCATATGTTTTCACGTTATTATCTCTTCCCGAGATTTAGTCTGAACATCATAGATAAGGTCAAACAACAATGTTCCTTTTTATTTTTTCTGGCCAGGCACTAGCACCTAGACATAACAGAATACAGCTGTTTATGTGCAGACATGTCCTACCATATCAATGAGCACATGAGCAAAAACAGACCCTTGGAACGAGAGCTCTGAGACAACAACACTGCGTCTGCTGAGATGTAGAACATCCATCTGTGACTGCTAAAGTACGTGGTCTGCTAGTAATCCCAGAGATCTTTGATATATAGTCATTTAGCCTCATTAGCAAGGGCGGAGGGTTTAGGTTACTCTGTCCTATAAAATGACAGGCCTTTTCATGATATATGGATTATTAAGCATGCTAACAGTATTTTTAGTATGTATTTGTTTTCCAATCGTGGCACGTATACCGCATTTTAGAGCACAATAGTTTAAATAAATATTCTAAACTACCTGGTTATCTTATTGTGGACGAGAATGAGTGAGAGAGGCAAAGGGTGTGTCATGTTACATTGAGAGGGCCGAGAGTGTTCTGGGGTGCCAATTCACTTGTTTCTCTGGGAAGGTTCGGAGGGCAAGTGAGGCACTATAGCTAGTCAGACTCGGGCCCATAGATACTGTGGTGGGATGGTGACTCAGTCCCTTCATACTGATGTTCTATCGTTCCAAGTATAGTTCTATTCGAAGAGCAGAATTCCTGCAACACCCGGCTGAGAGAAAGCGGTAAATGTATGCAGGGGCTTGTGCACAGGGTGTGGGTAACAGTAGGGGGGACGTGAGGGATTAGGGGAGGCTTTTACATAACAGGCAAAAGCATTAAATGAAAAAAAAGCATTAAAAATGCAATTGGTCGCGGCTTTCATTAAGTTAGAGCCATTTGTTTTGCTATACAATACCATTAGCAAAGCAAATGGCTTTAACTTAATCAAAGGTGAGGCCTATTGCATTTTCAATGCTTGTTTTGTTAGGCACAGGGAGATTAAATGACTTGCCAAGAATCCCAGGATGTTGAGCGTCATTCGCGAGACTCGAACCCGGTTCCCCAGCTTTGAGGTCGACCGCTATAGCCGTAAGGCTACATCCTCTCTCCTGATACTGATAGAAAGGATGAAATGGAGAAATACATCTGTGCCTGCTTGGTGGCGTGGTTAATCTCATCAGGCTGCTAACTCTCCTCTCAGAACGCGCTCTTTTCCTTTTATGTTTTTTGCAGTGCCCCTTTCTGTGGCCCAACATTAATCAATCAAATGAAAAACCGACTTGGGGTCTCAGCCCAACTCGATTAAATATTTACGTGGATTAAAAACGTGAGTTTGATTTCACATTTCAATATTTTTGATATGTCACCAGGCACAGCTTAGTTTCAACTTGGAAATTCGACTGAGAGATAGTACATGTACAGCCATAAGTATAAGTAAGATGTCATGTCGACTGTAGCCTTGAGGAAGCATCATGTTTAGTGTGAAGCGTGTGGGCAAGGGGTTTTGAGCTAGTAGGGTGCTTCACAGAGTACAAAAACAGTGCATATAAAGGTTCAATTATCTCCGGCACGTTTTAGTTCTGGCTTGACAGCGCAGCTGTGTAAGAAAAAGTTTGTGATCAATTATTTAGACTGGACCTTGGCTTCACACCGAAAAGTACAGCCCCTCGTGCATGCTATTGGCTCTTTGGTATATCAGTTTGCCTCCAATGGAGTGCTTGTATTGCAATGCTGAAGGAGTTATTTTACTTCTCAATAGAACACACAAACATCACACATTCAATGATTTGCCTCAGAGATGCATTTGATGTTTTTCACTGCAATAGACTTTATGTTCTACTCTGGACGCAAATTCCAAACAAGACCTATTGGCTCTGCCAATACTTTTAGGTTTGGAGGCAAGAACTTCCATACAAAAAGACGAATGCATTACACCACTGGAAAGTAATCAAAATAGCGCGGAAAAGGGTATATATGCGCCATTCCATGCAAACACCATTCATATTTAAACATTCACTGACTCAATGCAAAAAAACCTTAGAATCGTATTCAACCTAAGGTTAAGGGTTTAACATTTGATATGTGTGCTTCCTGCCCCACTTCCAAAGCTAAGTTTCTGAAGCAAGAGCCGTGTCAACATGACTATCTGAAAGCAGACACCGTTCAGTGTAAAATGAGACTGATCGCCAGTGGAAACACCTGCCTACCAGCAGAAACAGGGTCCTGCGCCGCTGTATCATGAGCCGTTATGGCAGAAGAGCGTCACCCCACTGCATTAAATCATGTAAAATCAAATGATGAAAAAGCAATTAATAAAATTACAATATGGAGCTGGAGCCAAGTCTTGAGGGCGGGGCCATCCTCTGACAGCAACAGGAGGAGTGGTGGACAAAGGGCACAGTAAGTGTGCATAACTGTTTGGCCGGCTGCCTAAGGACAGCCAACAAATCATGCCCACTCGACTATCTCCATGCGGTTGCATAGAGAGCAGAAGGCTCCCAGTCCTTGTTGGAGCGTAAAACTAGCCTGCTCCGCCTAATCCCGGTGCTTCTCTCATGCTGGGTAATACCAGCTTGAGAGCAGCATCTGGATTTGTGCAGAGGAGTTTGGGAGCCTGCGCATCAGGAAGAGCACCGAGGATGCAAGGAAGCAGGTAAGTTGTCTTTTTTTATTATTATTATTGCCCCACCACTTTTTCCTGCTAGCGTTCGCCACTGTTCACAAGGTTGAATAATATTGAAGGCCATGGTCAGACTGGCCTGTAAGCACGTGCATAGCTCAGTCAGTAAGATTGGGGGGTGAGGGGGTGAACTTCATATTTCCCAATGATCATGGTGGCATATCTTATTAAAATATATTATATGAGAAGCGGGGCATGAGGGGTGCTCAAGAGCTATTGGAGAAGGATAGGAGTGTGGATTCTTAGGGGTATTTAAACACAATATTTTGCAAAATGAGCAATATTTTTTAAGACCTTCCAAAACCGAGACGAGCGAGCGAATGCATGTGTGTGTTTTGTCTGTATGTGTATGTACAAACCCCAGGTGAAATCTGACAGTCACCTCACCATACTAGTCAGCACCGATACCCAACTAATTACTAGATGATACATTTAATAGGGGGGGTGTAACAGCTCAAACACCCCCTGGGACGGTTTTATGGTCTGCTGGGCTGGTTTTTACAGTTAATTTCCCTGATATTAAAACGAACATTGCTTGTAGGACACTCAGGTTGAACACTGCCCCAATTTGCAAACGTTGGCCATTTTTTAGCTTTCGAATTCATTACTGGAGGCCACTTTTATTTTGGTACCCGGGTCTATTTTCTATCCCAGTCTGACCCTTTGCAGGCTCGGTATATTGTACAAGAGCAATCAACAGAAAACACTAAACAGGTATTAGGCATCCTCGACAGTGCATTATTGGAATGGTGCAATTGCAAATTGTTGAAGGAGTTACACCGCCATTTACAACGAAGAGACCAACGGCAGAGTCCTCAAGAAACTCTGAGGTAACTTGAAATACTTTTACAATGTACATGGGGTTCGAGTTATTTTGGTATTTTTACTACAGGGTCACACCATCACGTTTCCCTTCGTCCTATTTTATTTATCCTGGACATTTAAAATCCTCTCATTAGAGGCTGTAGTCAGAGATATGTAGAATACATGTGGAAATTTGTACTGAAAAAAATAACATGCCAATATACAGACTGAAGTTTGTGGCAAAACGTATTTAGGCGCTTTAATGTACGTCGCTTTCAGAAGCACCTGTAGTTTACCATGGGTGGTCCTAAAATGCAGCCAGTTTCCTGTTTTCGTGGAACGAATTATAGTGATGCCAAAAACAAACGTACTGCAATACGGGACAGTGACAATAAAGGGGAAACCAGCTGCAATGAATGAGCGCTACTTGCACCCTAAGTTGTGCTAACTGGCGGTGGTAATGCTGCTTAATGTCACAGCTCAATAGAGCTGTCATTGTATCATCACAGGGCAAGTAACGAGAACACAACTGGGCTGTAATAGGAAAATTGCAGCCAGTTGTTTATCATATTAGAAAAGGCTTCCATGTATTAAAAAAGAACAAAGAACTGCAGGCGGATTTGCAATATCCTGTTACTGCGTGGGGTATTTTGTTCCATAACTCACATCCTTCTATTAAATCCTATTGCACGTGTTCCTCTAGTTGGATATAAATATAATTGTGAACTCTGTACTTCAACACGCAGCCTATTCGCTGCGAATGTAATGCCAGCACACTTATATGGTAGGTCTTATTTCGAGTGACTCTCCATGTGAGCAATTATGACTGAGTAGGGGAGTTAAAAGGGGCGGGGCATTTTATTGGATATCTGCAGGTTGAATTATATTACTAATGTTTCAGATATATGTTTTGTATTAGATATCGCTGTTTGCAGCATTTTGTTAATGTAATATTTATATAGCGTTTGAAACCCATTGAGAGGAACTTCAAGGCGAACAAATGCAAGCCAGGTGCGCCCTGGTCGACCCATGGCTCAGACCTTAGCCAGTCTGGCACCCTGCACATGGGATTTATTAGACAGAAAGCTGATTGCACATGAACGAACCAACCTGCCTGGCGCTGCTCATCTGTTTTCACTCCTCTATGCATGCCCAATGCATCACTTTAGATTCTAGACACCCTTGTTCTTTCTCGTTTTCATGAGGAGACAACCTCCTGCCTTTCAGAATTTCCTTCCTGATATCTTCTACGTCAGTATTAGTGGGGAGGGACATTTCAGCGTTAAAAGAGTCGCTGCTGTGGGAGGAGACTGCAGGGCATAAAAGATAGGGACCTGCATTCTTTGAGGCAGAGAAGGAACAGTAGCCTACAAAAACCACCCCTCTCCTCCGAAAATCGATTACCCAAGAGTTACTGAGCACGCACGCATAAACAATTCCCGTAGTTTCAAATATTATGTCCCATAAAACGAGACCTTTAATTATTATTTTAAAGTGTTATCTTTGTTGGCAAAAAGAAATCCCATCGTGGGATAACAAATATTTTGCTAAAAACTAAAAGCGTTAGCACCCTCCCAGATCCAATCTCAAACTCCACACTTTACCTAGCCACCCGCAGGTAATCTTCAGAATACCCGAGTGTGTGATTCTGCCTCGCTTCCGGGTCTGAGCAGCTTTAAACACGGCCTGCAGGGAAAGCAAATGGGAGAGCTCGTTTCTCGTGACTGACAGGTAAAACATAACATTCGCTCCGGAAGAAATAATACCGGATGTTATCGCCCCAGTTCCGTTGCCACCGCCAGTGAACGGAGTGCTGTTGAACACTGAATTTCTCGCTACCAGAGCTGTTCACAAGAACTGGCTAAATGGGTGTTGACGTCCTTTTCTGTGACTGCACTTTTTGTAAATTGCGCTGGTCCTAAATTTAGAGGCAAAGTGTGCGTATACTATTTAAATGTTCTAAGTATCGAAATTGAGCCCCATATGTAATATAGTGCTTTTAGAAAACGATTTAGCACCCCTTCGGGATCGCGTGTTCCCTGCTCTACTGAAACCTTCTTAGGTCTGCCTGTTGGACAGCTCGGACGAATGCACTGAAGGAGCGGACGAATGCACTGAAGGAGCAGGCGAACCTGTTCTGGGCCAGGCCTGGGCTTCAACAGACAGAAGCAGCGCCGTTCTGAGCTTAGTTGCTGCCATCATTACCCGAAAGTATACTATTAAAATACTCAGCGAGTTGGGTTTGGGCCTCATGACAGAGCCTTGTCAAAATAGATAAATGTAAATTTTACTTTTTCAATATGAATACGTTTCCAGGCTTCATTACGACACTGCACAGCTTAGTAGCACAAGCTTCCCTTATCCGCAAAAGGCCACATATTTGCCTGGTGATTCTAAGTTCAGTGAGACCTAGAGGCTGAATAGTCAACAAGTTATCAGGTGTGGCTTGTTGGCAAGAGTCCGTGCACGATGTGAGAAATGACAAATTGTCCATGTTGTAGTGTTGCGCTCTAGTGTTTCCGTGGTCACATGACGGAACACACTAGGAGCGGGGGGGGGGGGGGGGGGGGTAATTCCGGTTTTGTAGCCCGGACAGCCGAGAGCGGGAGCTTCTTCCCGGCGCTCTCTAAATAGATAAAGTTATATTTGAAAAACACCTCGTGTCTGCCTCATTTGTACCCCAACGCCTATCTACACACGTAAACTTTGCAACAAATATGTTAAAATATTATAAAATCTATTCAAAATTCAAGAAAGTCTATTTTTTTTAACATGTCGAAGAGTACCACAGATTATACCTTTGCAAATTCCTGCCCTCTGCTAAAATAACAATGCCATAAGTGAAGTGACAGGCAAGTCATTAGTTCCCAATATGTGGTCTAGATTGTTAATTTAAACTGGACATCATCACATTCTAATACATCATGCAACTTTTGTACAGCTAACTTCTTGAACTCCCATAAATGAAGGTGCGCTCACATGAGAATAAAGAACAAGCATTGGCAAAGCCAATAGGTCTAGCCTTTGGGATCTTATAAGTGTGTAGCTAGAGCTATTGGGTTTGCCACGGTCTTTAAGCTACGTTGTGAAGCATTATGGCTGCTGTGCAGAATGTTGAAAGTTCTAATAAAAAAGTGTAATACACATTTTTGTTACCTTACGTATAACCAAGAAGATATTATGTACAACTGAACGACCGAATTAAAAAAAGAATTAACATAAAAAGTGTGTTATGTTCAAAGGCACCACATGAACACGTTTTCATTAACCAAGTAAGTTTATTCTGGCAGAGGTAAACACCACACCACAGCTTCGCCAGGCACAGCTGGTCCATCAAATGACAAAAGGTCTCTCATGACATCATAATAGAACACCAGGACGTAAGAAAGGACTGCAGCCCAAGCCTAGCTGGAACTGCCTAAGTACACCACACCAAAATGTCTTGTCGTTTTTTTGTCCTTGCAATGCTGGAAATTTCTTCCTTCTTGCCATGTACAGAACACATCTATTTTTATTCTATTTAAATAAAATACATTACAATCGTTTTCACTACATGCATTGAATAAATGAGTTTGCGGCTGGACCAGCGTTTGTGAAGTTCAAAGTTCCTAATTTAAATTTATGTTTAAAAATAAGCTAGCGGATGAAAATCCGCAAATCCTACAGATGAAACATAGGTCACTGTTTTTTTGGGTTCTACGTATTGTATTGTATTGTATTGTAATTGCATTTGTATAGCGCTTACTACCCCTGACGAGGCGTCAAAACGCTTTTTGGCGAGTAGCACACTACTCCAGGACCCATAGAGGATTAGTGTTGAATTAGTATAGTGAAATATGCAAGTAAATTTTAAGTGGTGGATATGTTAGTCAGATATTTGGATTTGGAAGGATAGCAGAAGGATACAAGAGGAAAAAAGGTTTGTATTTATATAGCGCCTCTTACCCCTGATGGGGTGTTGAAGCGCTTTTTTTGGCGAGTAGCACGCTACTCCGAAAGCCCATAAAGGATTAGTGGTGAATTAGTATGGTGAAATATGAAAGTAATTTGAGTGGTGGATATAAATCAGTTATTTGGAGAGAGAAGGATAGTGGAGGGATAGAAGGGGAAGAAAGGATTGCATTCATATAGCGCCTGTTACCCCTGATGGGGTATTGAAGCGCTTTTCTGGCGAGTAGCAGGCTACTCCGGAACCCATAAAGAATTTGTGTTGAAAATTAGTATTGTGAAATATGAAGTAATTTGAGTGGTGGATTTGTAAGTTATTTGGATTGAGAAGGGTTGGGGAGGGGTAAAAAAGGGAGAAAGGTTTGCATTTATATAGCGCTAGTAACCCTGATGTGGTGTTGAAACGCTTTGTTGGCGAGTAGCACGCTACTCTGGAACCCATAAAGGTTTAGTGGTGAATTAGTATAGTGGAATATGGAATTAGAGAAGTGAACATGTTAGTCTGTTATTTTGATTGAAAAGGATAGTGGAGGGATAGAAGAGTGAAGGATTTCTTTTTTTAGGCCATAGCAGTGGGAGGAGGCTTTTGGATGAGTAAAAAGGGTTTTAGGAGGGGAGGAGTCAGAGGGAAGAGTTTAGAAAGGTTTGTTGTGGGGGATCGGTATAGTAAAAGAAGTGTCAGATGCTGCAAGGAGGGGTGGAGTAGGAGAGAGTCAAGAAAGGGTTATTTTGGGAAACAGTAGTGGTATGGGGTTTGGGATCAGTGAGAGAGTGGGTGTAGAGTATGTAATGATAGATGTATAGGGTGACAGATAGAGTAGTAGAAATAATTTTGAGATGTCAGAAAGTTTGGCTAGAAGATATATTGAGAGAAGTACAGGCTGAGAAATAGGGTAGTGCATTGGAAATGCTAAATTAGAAGAAAGTGATAAATATATAGATCCACAAGTACATTGAGAGTATATAGATGCATAAAGTAGGTAAGTATATGCAGATTAAAGATATTGATAGAGGTACAGGATGAGAAATAGGGTAGTGCATTGGATATACTTTTTCAGGAGAAAAGTAACAGACACACAGATCCAAGTACATGGAGGTTCATAGATGAACAACGGAAGCAAGTACATGTAGACCCAAGATGATTTTTTTGTGTTGTTTTTTTTGTTTAGTTTTTATAACATAATTATTCTACATGTTTATCCAAAGCAATACGCAAAGATAGGTACATATCTATAGTGAAATTAATGCTTATATGCAGAGGGACACATACATAGGGTGGGTATTAATGAATGAGAAAATGTGCAGCATTTCTGGCCCAGGTCCCGACCAGTCTCAAACAGGCACTCACCCTTGTCCTCTCCACATTTAACAGGCTCAAACAGTCACTCACCCTTGTCCTCTCCACCCTTAACAGACTCAAACAGGCACTCACCCTTGTCCTCGAAGCCCGGGCTGAGACGCCCTAAGCCTTGGCAGATTATAGCCCTAGTAGTCAGGTGACCCCTTCAGCCAATGGGAACCCTAGCCCTAACACTATCCAATCACAACACTAGCCCTAAAATCTAGAACCAATAGGAGACCAGGAACTTACAGCCAATCTTAGCCCTAGTCCAAGCACCCAATCAGTTTCAAAAACCCTGATCTCTTCGTCCAATAGAGGCCCTAGCCCTACCATTAGTCCCAACCCTAGTCCAAGCAACCAATGGCACAGGAAGCCCTAGTCCCTACTTCCAATAGAAAGCCTAACCATACTCTTAGTCCCACACCTAGTCCAGCAACCAATAACACCAGAAGCCCTAATCGCTACTTCCAATTAAAGGCCTAACCCTAGCCCTAGTCCCACCCTAGTGCCAGCAACCAATAACACCAGAAGCCCTAGTCCCTACCTCCAATAGAAATCCAAACCCTAGCCCTACTCCCAACCCTACATTGATTTAATCACAGACCCACAAACCAACCAGAAGCCTCAAATACCCAACCAATGAGGACACTAACCCTAATCCAATAGAAACATCAGATACAACCACCAATCAGTGTACACATGTACCAAACAATATCAGACTATATAAGGTCCCAGCTACCTCAGACAAGGTTTTCTGGCCAGGTAGTTGGAAGCTGCTCATCTATTCAGAAATTTCATAGGAGACAGACAGGCTCAATCCACACTTTGGAATTCTGCAGGTAAGGCACTGACAAACTTGTCCTCCAACAACAATATTTGTATAACGCTTTACTCCCTGTCCTCGCCAAAAAACGAAGTGCACAGTCCCTATTAAACACAGTTTAAACAGTTTACAGCAGATTACTGCTGTCTCAGGGGAGAAGGAGGGGCTGGTTTCACTGACTTGTTAACACAAAATGGTCGCTGGGGGTGCACTGCTTAACGTACAGGTCTCAGCACAGAGCAAAGGAGACATTTGGAGGGAAATACTGATAGTCACGGGGAATGAGAGGGAAAAACTACAGAGTTTGGACTGCAAATCCCACTCAGGTTAAATGGAAGCAGTCACGGGCAGGAAAAACCACAAGTTTAAACACAAAAACATGGGATAAATTATGCAATCACTGGCAGGTTAAAACTACAATTCAATTTTAAACTGTAACAACCACAGACAAAGACAGGTAAAGAATTTTAAAAGGAAAAAAATAAGGTGATGCAATCACAGGTAGGGAAAATCGTTTTTGTAAACTTTTTTAGGAAAGAGCACTAGTCTGCCTCCTTACCAGTTCCTGGACTCTGCTCACTGCAATCTGGGCACAGGTAGGCTGCAACTCACAAGATGGAGGAGAATGATTTGGGGTGCACCCAGCAAAGCCTTTTGGTGCTGGGAGCTTGTCCTTAAGAACTCCACAGCATAATATTGGCTACACTGAAAAATGAGAAGTTTGGCATCAAACTTCTCAGCACATTAAACCCACACTGATGCCAGTGTGGGATTTAATGAAACATGCCCAAAGAGGGCATCTTAGAGATGCTCCCTGAAAAGCGACCAGCCTCTGGGGGGTTCCCTGACTGGTACACACCAGCCTACCACCATGAGATATGTTTCTGGACCCCAAGGATGGGAGCCTTCGCTCCCTGAGCCCAGAAACAAAGCCTTTCCTGGGCGGAGGTGTTCACACCTCCCCCAGGCCAGAAAGAGCCATTAGTGGCAGGGGAGCTGCAAAGGCCTGGCAGCTTTTGTAATGCGACCCCCAGCCTCTCCTGCTCTCAGGAGCAGACCCCCTTCTTGTCTCCCCTCCTTTTCGGCAGGATGGCAGGCGGGAAAAACTAGCCAGCCCGGAAGGTGTGCCCACCTCAGCAAACTCCACCCCACCCCCCCCTTCGCTCCACGTAGCTCTCATTCCATGTTAATGTAATGGAATGCTAACTAGGAGAACCATTGGGAAGGTGTGAGGGGTACGAAGACAGTCACCCTGAGGTGAAAAACTAGGTTAGTAGAAGAACTAAGGTGATAAACATGCCATTATAAGCCTAAGCTGGAGTGCCATTATGATATTGGGACGGCTCTGACATCATAGAGACACTGACTATAGCAGAATAACAAGCAGGGCTAATGCGCCCTACAGATGATGCATAAATTTGTACATATTCAATTAACAAAATTTTGAGCCTTTGTTCGCACCAGCATACCCAGACCCTAATGAGAGAAATCCAGTCGTACTGCCGAGAGCAAATGATGCAGTTGTGAACATGCCAGCAGCACGAGAGGAGACTAGTACCTGCGTCCCCACAGCCTGTGGTGTCACCGGCCCAGCATTGTGTGTAACCAGCTTGAATGGCAAGGATGTTCGGAGGAGTAGCACAAGCTGCAACTCGAAGCCACAGCCCCGCCCAGAGAGGCGGGACTACAAGGAGCACTGTGACGGACTGTGAACCCTACGAACTGTCAAGGAATGCTCTGCCAGCGCAGAAAAGATACACCACCTAGAATTTCCCACACAATGTACCCACTGCCTCACTCCTCATGAGTAGCCAAACCACAGCCGCAGACTTCATGATGAATCCAGGAAGGTGGAGGCGCTTCCTCCCCTATACACATTGCCTCCAACCCATTCATGCTCAGGCCTAAGCTGACATCAAGGCAACCCCAGAGTTCCCAGTACCTGCCCTTACTGATGTGTCAAATGAGCAGGAGCTGCGTCGTCTGGATGGCCAGGAGAAACCTTGAGCACGGAGGGGAAGTGGGGAGAAGTGATGACAGGGGAAGCACCAGAAACAAATGAAACACAAGCCCTGAAGAGCGAACCCCAGCCTTTGCATGGTCCCTGCATGCCAGGCACTACTTCCTCTTGTGGGACAACCAAAAAGAACCATTAGTAACATCGCCATGGGAGGAACGAGCCACACAAAGGAGGGACAATTGCAGTAATAGACCAATAAAAGGCAAGCATTTCATAATGCCACAGAAAACAACCAATGGCAATTGATGAGCATGCCAAAAGCCCACAGAAGAGATACAGCATGTCTTGCAGTCAGCGCATACGCTGTCTGGCCTCGACCTAAAAAGGAGGCTTGTCAAAATAAAATATTTGACTAGGTTCAAACAATTCAGCCAAATGGGGAAGCCACATTTGAGCACAGGTTTTCTGCTTTCACATTGAGCAATTCAGCCCCTGGATTTGTATCTCTCTTTCTCGCCTGTTTTACATTTTATTATAAAAAATGTATGTTGCGTCTTTAATTCCTGATGCATGATGTGAGAGGGTGGGTTGGTATATACTGTCCACTAATTAAAGTGGGCACCTTGTCCCAGGCCACACGGCCCTTATGATGTATAAGGTCAAAGATAACCTTTATTGAAAGCTATCCTAGTGGTAGCTATGAAGAGCAGCCTTCAGGCTTAAACTTGAAGGAATGTAAAGCAGCTTGTTTTACCAGAATATCACCTCCTAAATTATTAAATGGAAGGAGAACCACAGTGTTTATATAAAAATATGTATTTATTAATATAACACACTCTACTAGTCTCTACAGGAGACAAGGGCACAAAGCTCACAATACTGAATCAATAGAACAGTCGTAAATAGCACAATACACAGCGGGCTCCAAGGGGAGACCGAACCATATACAAACAAAATGGCATAACAATAACAATTTGACTAGACACAGTGCCTAGAGCACGTAGAATCGCTGGGACCCCAAGGAACCACCCAGAGGAGTGACACAGGGAGCCAACGGAGGACGGGTGCAGTGAGGAAACACGCCCGCATGCTCCGTACAACTCTATGGGAAAGTCGCGTTTGTAAAGTTACAAGTTAAGGACACTTCTATGAGGACTTCGAGCGAACTCTTTGGAACTTAGGAGGTTCTAAACCATCTAACACAATAATAGACCACTTTAAGGTTGATTTATTGTACATTAGAGCGAGTGCACTTACCGACATTTCCAGAGAACATAAACATTTGCACTTACTGACCAGTGACAAAACAACATTTTACATTGGTCAATCACTTTAAAGCCTCATTATAGTGTATGTGCTCAATGTTTGATTTGGAGTACTGCAAAATGAACGCACTTTGTGATTTTTCAGCACAAATTCTTCTACGCATAACTTTAAGGAATTTTCATAGGAAAAGAGGTCTTTAATGGAAAAAAATACAGATATCAGGTGCGGCAAAACCACACCCATGTGAGAGATTGTCTACACTATTCCAAATGGTGATTATCAAATATTTTACCTAGCATTACTGAGTAAGGAGAAATTGTTAAAAGAAATATACTTGCATGTACCCTGCCGCAAAATGCTAGCCTAATATGTCAGGTGGGAAGACATCATTGTCTTAAGCCACTAAATCCATTTTCAGTCATACCAAAAACTGTTTGCCCCCTAACAGAACTTAGGACTTGTGTTGCAAACTGATTTAAAGTTCTATGGGCAGAATGTCTGTGTTAAGTGTGGCAGATGTACATCATCCACCGGATGTACACAAAATTTGGTAAAATCTATCCCTCCACTGCCTCTCTACACTTTGGGGATAGCCTCTTTGGAAGGTAGGGGGATACCTTTGTGAAAATCTGCCAATGTCCCTTTTGCATGAAGTAATTTCTCCCACCAATGTAAGCACTGGAAATCTTCACTCAAAGTGGGGCACAGGGTCAACATATCTTATGATATGAGCATCCTGGCGATGTTTCCCAGCATTTGGTGACATAGGACTTCATTCAAAACCTCGCAGAGGGCCCACTGGGTCAGAGAGGCTATGGTCTTCCATCTCCTGCCTTAAGACCGCTCACCAGATTTGGAGAGCCCCAAAGGCTTTACAAGGGAGCTCAGTGCCTTCAGTGAAGCCTCCACCGTGGTGGCTCCATTGAAGGCACTCATGTTTTTTGCAGGCTTTATGTTTCAGGTGCAAAGTACTTTTCCCTGAAATAATAATCTGCCAAAAGTGGCGGCTTGTTCTTGCAGAACAAAATACCAATGGCCCTGATATGCGTGGAGTCTTCTCACGGGACATGGCAGCTAATTTGTGATTTCTGTACCATGAATTCAAATGTACCACGTGGCTGTTACACTTAGGGAAACAAGTGATGGTTGTCTCTGGGTGAATGCCTCTATGATCTGGTGGTCCATTGGTGGATCGACTGCTCGATCAAGGGCCCATGTCAGAGCCAGCTAAGGCTTCGCTGTCAGAAACTCGCCTTGAGACCCTCACGGGTGTGTAGCGCGCTATATAAACCCCTGATTGATTGAGAAACTCAGCAGTTCTTCCATCCATACACAGGGTGGCGTGGGGAGAACTGCAGGTTTGGCAGAGTGGTGCACCCACTGTTTTATAGCAGATGCACTATTCTACCAGACTTCAAATGATCTCCAACTGCAAAATATTTTGGCAATTCTGACACTCTAGCTGGAGTGTTGTGACTGACACCATCTTTGTCTGAGTTATCACCACATAGTGGCAGGCCCAAAAAAGACAACAACTGTGTCTCCACTATTGGAATGTCTGTGATTGAGTAACTGCAACTAGACCATAAAAGAGGATGAGGGAGTACCATTGCCTGACATAACAGCACTCATTTCTCCCAAGTGCTTTGTGGGGAGTGCAATGCATGACAAAACTCCCTTTAATTGCAAGCCTTTGCGGTTTTCGCCATTGCTAGTGCAACCAATTCTGTTTATCTCAGGACACATGTCTCAGGATGTTGTCCTTCTTTGACAGAGAGTGACACAAGAGTTTGGGGGGGCTTGGAAATGCTGTTCATATCTTCTCCGGTTTCAGTACCACTCTCAGAGTGCGGCTGCATCCCCTGATGCCAGTCAGTCTAATAACTACAAGATGGATCCAATCAAAACAGGGGAGAGGGAGCACATTGTTCATGTCATCACAAACGTCTATATGCAATCTTGAAAAGCACAATTTTGATTCTGTAATAAAAGAACTCACGAAGAACAAAGCGCACCTCTATGTATATTTGGTTGTTTGCGTCACCAGCGGCTGCTCAAAGTGAGGTTCAACTTTTGACAGGATCGGCTCTATTGGGCCCTTAACACGAGCATCTAGCAACCAAGAATCCGTGCTAATTCAGTGACTCTTGGCCATTGCTACAGATGCTTTAGAGCCGCCTCCTGCTTTTTAAGCTGTTTTTATTGATATTTTCTGCAAGGGTAAGGAAGACTGAGCCCATCAAAATTGAAACAACAGCCTTCATTGAAGTAGATGTAAAGTTCTTCAGTAATGGCGACAAACCCACCTCCCCTCCCTTCCCTGAAATATTCACAAACATGCCCGTACACATGTCAACTACTTTCGTCATCATCCATCCCAGGTCCTGAGGCTGATCCTGTTTCCCCACAACATAACCCATATCAGTGGCTGGTTTTGAATCGGCTGCCCTCTCTGTGCATCTGAGTTGCTCCAGAGTTAGGATGTCTACAAATACTGTCACCAAAGTGGTAAAGTAGGAAGGTGGTTGTTAGACTTGGCATCTTTTGGCGTGTTTCCCCTGACTTTTTGCTTTCTGACCTCCCATTTTTGACTCCGTTTTTGCTGGTGTAATGATTCTGTGCACTTTCCTCACTGCTATCCAGTGGTAAAGTGCAAGTGCTCCTGTATAAAATGTGTTATGGATTGGTGTTTCCATGATTGGCCTATTTGATTTTTGTGTCAGGCCCTAGTAAAGTGAACTGCGAGTGCAAGGGCCTATAGATCAAATGCTGTTGGTGGGCTGCAGCACTAGATTGTACCACCCACACAAACAGCCCGTAAAGTGTACCTCTGGCCTGCCATTGCAGAGCCTCTGTGCAGCCTGGGGCTGCCATGTCGACTTGGCAAGAGCACCCACTTCCAAGTCCCAAAAGCCTCCCTTTTCTACATGTTAGTCACCCCTAAGGTAGGCCCAAGGTACCCCCATGGGCAGGGTGCATTGTATGTGAAAGGTAGGACATGCCCTGGTGTGTGTGGCATGTCCTGATAGTGAATTACAGCCTACTTCGTTTTTCACTATTGCAAGGATATCTGTTCCCCATAGGCCAGAATAGGCAGTTTGCTTATTACATCCTATGATCCTAACTGACCCAGGGAACATGGTAGAAATTCGAGTTTAGTATGCCGGAACTCAGAATTATAAAATATATCTTTTAGTCAAGTTGGTTTTAACATTCTGTGTTTGAAAATACCACTTTTAGAAAGTAGGTATTTTCTTGTCTAACCATCCAAGCCTGCCTCTGCTAGGTTGTGTATTCCTTGTCTGGAGTTTGAGTGACAGGGGCTGGGGGATTCCAGGAGACAGGGTGAGTTATAACAGGGCTGAATAGAGAGATCTGCATGTAGATGGGTGGGAGAAGTTGCACCTGGGACCTGAATAGGGCTGTGCCTTCCCTCCACAATGCTGGCTCCACCTCCTGTGGTGCATCTGATGTCCCTGGCCTACACTGTGAAAGGAAAGAAGGAGTCTTGTTAACAAAGTGCTCCAGGACTGACCAGAACTGGTTTGGACTAGGTAAAGGCCTCTCTGCCTTCAGAGAACAAAGAGAAATTGAGGATAAAAAGGGGGACCCAGACCCCAGAACTTTAGAACTCGTTGGAATCAAGGAACCTGCCCAGAAGAAGAGCTGGAAGAGCTGCCAGGAGGAGCACTGCCCCTTTGCTGTGTTGTTGCTTTGTTGGGTTGGCCTGCAGCTGCTGCTTCTGCCTTGCGCAGTGAAAGGACTGGACTGAACTTTCTCTACTTGCGCTGAGTATCTCCAAAGGCCTGAAACCGAGCTGGCCTCCTGTTAAGAAGTCCCAGGGACTGCAAAGACCTCACCAACCTCTGGGTACCGCTCCTAGAACCACTGTTTCAGTTGCCACAGGGAAGACAGAACCGTGACGGACTCTGTCACCGACTCTGTCGCTGGCCTTGTGTCCCGAAGGCACCGCAGGCTGCACCGTCTCACCTTGCACCGCAAACCTTGGTCTCACCGACGCCGTCTGCACGATCGTCACCGAGCTGCTGCCTGCACCGCATCGAGTGGACACCGCAGCTCGCACCGCCTCACTTCGCTGGCCTGGTCTCACTGACACGATCGCCGCTAGCTCGACACCAGTGACCGCCTCGTCATGCACAGCTGTCCGGCTCCGCCAGCGCCCCTTCCCGCCAACCAGCTCTGTTGCTTGCATCGCAACCTGCCAGCACTGCATCGAGCACCGGCTCGCCCTGCACCACAAGCCTTGGTCTCACCAACGCCGTCTGCACGATCCTCACTGAGCCGCTGCCTGCACCGCATCGAGAGGACACCGCACCCTGCACCGCTTCCACTTTGTACTGTAATCGCGACGGACGCCACGACCGGCTCTGTCCCCTGCACCACAACCTGCCAGCACCGCATCGAGCACCGTCTCGCCCTGCACTGCAAGCCTTGGTCTCACCAACGCCGTCTGGACGATCGTCACCAAGCCGCTGCTCGCACTGCAGCGAGAGGGCACTAAGAAAGGTACTGTTAATGAGTCTGTTCATGCTGTTGGCCCGTACCGACGCGGTCAGCGGGAACGGCGAGACTCTGTTGTTTTCAGCATCGCGGTAGGCTCGGATCGAGCTACCGACTCGTACTAACTGTGTTTTCAAAATATTTTTGCAATTTAAAGACATCTTGAGAAGTAACTATTTTTGAAGTACTGTATTGTGGATTCTTTATCGTATTTGGTCTTGTCTTAGGTATATAAAAATATTGGATATTTTTCTAAACTGGTGTGGTGTGTAGTGGTAACACTGTATTACTGTTGGTTATGTGCAAATGCTTTACACACTGCCTCTAAGATAAGCCTGACTGTTCGTGCCAAGCTACCAAGCAGGGGTTATTTTTGGAGTGTAACTCCCTTATCCTGATTAGGAAGAAGGGTCCCTATTTGGACAAAGGTTCAAGCCCTTGCCAACTAGAGACCCCCATTTCTAACAGTGGTGCTGCTGCACGCTGCGCGTAGGTGATTCGATGGGTAAAATACTCACTACTGGATCAGTGTTGTCAGTCGGAGCTTTTGTGATTAATTGCTGTGTCCCATGATGAACTGAACAATAGTGAGTGATGAGAGTTTAATAACTAGTTATCAGAGAAGCAAGAGTGCAGTGGTGAGTACATTGAATTGGAGAATAAGTGTAAAAGCATTCAAGATAATCCAGCTATTATTGATGAAGACGCTAATCTCAATTCTGGTCTGGATTCTGAGTGGACTGTCAACTTTTCAAATGGATCGTATGTATAACTCTACAATCAAACATTCCTAAAACCCTGCCTGTATGAAGAGAACACTGCCACACAGAAAAGTATTGTATTAGAATTGTTTTCCTTACTTATAACTTGTCGCATCTGTGTTAGGTTTATGACCCTTAATGTTATTTTGTGATGTTTGTACATCGTAAAACCCATTAAAAATCATTTGAAATGACAAAAAAGTAGGGGGGTCGTGCTTTTTCCACATCGTTGCTACAGCAACATCGCAGTGGTTGCTATAGCAGCGGAAAGTCATTGCCACCATAACATCCTGTCCTTCCTCAAGGTATCTCCCAAGATGTGATCTTAAAGCCAACTCCACCAGCTCTGGAGTGGAGGGAATATGAAACCAGGACATTCTTAATGGCACTGAGAACGTCTTTCCAGAATTAGTACAGTTTGGGACCGCACCACCTGATGTGTAACACGTGACCCTGAAGCCAGCACCCCCTCCAACATTTTAACTTAGAGTAGCAAACATACGGTGAAGCTTGCTAGGGACGTAAGGCCAATTATACAAATGATTTAAGTATACTTCCTTGATCATTGTACTTCTAGTTCTCTTAGCTATAGGCACTCACAGTGCACTGTATTCCTTATTTTCACTTTCCTAATGCTTCTCGTTTGCCCACATTTTTTTTTAATCTGTTTTTATTAGTTTTTAATTAACCAAGCAGACATTGACATCACGGTTCTTTATTTGTTTAGGTTGCATCCACTCTTTTGTTAGATATAGGTTCAACTTTTTCATGGCGTTTTTTATGTATAATAATAATATTGTACACATTAAACACTCTGTCATTGAATCACACTGTGCGTAGCACATTTAGCCCCCATCTGTACTGCCAGTTGCGAGTCCGCCATTGGGGGTGTTTCATCGGTACTATACTAGTGTGTGAGTTGTGGGTCGGTCTGCCAACTTGGGAGGCGGGCAATAACGCTCGGGACTAGGACAATAGTGCTCGATTTAACTCGAACTAGAGCAAGCCTTCCCGTGCCCCATTTCGATAGGCGCCCTATGCGCCTCCTCATCTCGATCTGTAAGTACATGGTGCCAGGTCTACATCTGGTGCTATCTGATTGTGGTTTTACGGGCATTACCTCTACTCTGCACTTTGGGTGTTAACGCGTCTCTTCTAATTCACTTTGTGTAGTCGTGATGGGTGCCAATATGTCATCATTGTCATCGCTTACTGCTCTCCAGTATTCTCTGAGTCGTGGACAGCTCCACAGCGTGTGGAGCAGGTCTGCGTGTATGGTATAGCATCATGGGCACCCTGCGTCTGGGCGGTTGAAAACTTTATTAATTTAAGCCGGGTGAGATATGTTTTCTGTGTTATGTAGTATTGTATTAATCGACAGCGCATGTTCCATGGTACACTAATAGGACCTTCTAATACAGTGGTCCACTCATCATCTGTGAAGGGACGGCAAAGATCCCCCGCCCAGCTCTACCGCAAGGATGACAGTGCTGCGGCTGTTTGGTGCCTGAGGGATGCGGCAAACCATTTTGTGAGGTGTCGGCCTTGCCCAATGACATGCAGGTATTGTATCGTTAAGTGTTTTGGTGGTTCCTGGGTACAGTTTCGTGCCTCGTGTTATGTATAGGCACCGGCAGTAGCAATGGTAGGCTGTGTGGAGCAGCAGTGGGGTTGGCGCCTTCTCCTTGTTGCATGGGTGAAACAGAGTGAGGAGGGCTCGAAGGGACCAGGGCGGGGAGAAGGCTACTGTGTCAGGTAGTTGATGCCCTGAGAGCCACCTGGCCACTCATTGCAGTTGCGCTGCAAGATAATACTGTTCTAAAATGGAATTGATGTTTCTGGGCAAGTCCCCTAACCTGAAGTTAAGTACATTCTGGCCGAAGTGCCTAGGCTCGATGTCACCCCCCAAAGATCATATTAAAAGTCTCGGATATGGTTGGACCACAATCTGAACCTGGAGGAACAGGCGCGCAGGGTGGCAGGTACCTGCTATGGCATCCTTAAAATGATTAGAAGGATTCTGCCCCTCCTGCCCTTCAGCGCTAGGAAATTGCTGGTACAAGCCCTGATCCTCTCGCGGCTTTATTATGCCAATGCCATCTATCTAGGTGCCCCTAGGTAGAGTTCCCGAAGAGCCACTCAGTGACGGGAGCCTCGTGTGCCCACATAGGAGTATTTCAAACAGTTATGAAAAAACATAAGTATTTGACCTCATGACTTTTGAACCTGGTCCTATGGCCATAAACCTTTCAAATTTGGCTCGTTCTCTGTTTGCAGGCAATTGATTGTGACGGTGCATCACTGTTGTGAGAAGTTGGCCTGGCATACAAAACCACCCAAGTTAGTGAGGAAGGGGACCCACGGGAGACGCGTGCAGGGGTATAAGCTACTGTCGGGATCTCTATTAAACCCTATGGAGAATGTCGCGGTTGAAATTTACAAGGATTAAAACACTTCTAGCAGTAGTTCAAGTTCAGGAGTTTAAAGTTAAGCTCTTGGAGGGCCCACACCCATGAGAGTACCGAGGTACCCCTGTTACCTGCCCCAGGAAAGCCGGGTGCATAGGTCGTTTTCGGTGTCGGGTTGCGATCTCTTTTTCAATGGAAAAACGTGAAGAACTGCTGCTAGCAAGAAGCGTCGCCGATGTCGTGAAGATTGAAGATGTAGATCTTGAAGAGAAGGACCTGAAAGCAGAGGGGACAGAGTCTGGGTCACGGCACAGTGACCAGGGAACTCAGGTGAAAGAGCCCTTCAATGTCGGGTGCTTCCAGGTGGAAGATGGGTAGCTTGGATCAGCAGCCATGGGCTCCAGGAGGCTTCAAGGAAGGCCAGCTTCTGGAGGGCGACTGTCCCACGAAGGATGAGGGTCGCTGCAGTGTTAGTGATTGGATCCACTAAGCCTTGACAACCGCAACCCACGCAAGAATCATAAAACAGCTACTGGTGCAGA
This sequence comes from Triturus cristatus, assembly GCF_964204655.1. Classification (NCBI taxonomy): domain Eukaryota; kingdom Metazoa; phylum Chordata; class Amphibia; order Caudata; family Salamandridae; genus Triturus; species Triturus cristatus. Next base: position 309,764,201 of record NC_140585.1, on the reverse strand, counting down.
CCCACGAGGTCTGAGCGAGGTCTCCAGCGAGGAGACTGTAGAGCAGACCTGGAGCAACCAGGGGAACTCTTGAAAGTGAAGATTGACCTCTGCCAGGGCCCACCAGTCGAGAGACAAGGGACCGCGGGAGGCAGCAATTTGGCGTGCATAAAGGTGTGCCCACGGGTCGCCGGAGCGGGCTAGGGCGTCGATCTTTGGCACAGATGATGCTGAGAGGTTGGCTCAATAATGGGCCAAAGCACAACTTCCCCACTTGTCGGGTTTGTGTGCTGTGCAAGAGGTGGCCGGTGTCCTGGGGTATTGGGGACCTCGGCACCCACGGGGTCCACGGTGCTCAGCTTTGCTGTGCACGCTCACTAGCCTCTGGGATGCTTGGAAACCCACCTCAGAGTAGGTAGGAGTCGTCCATGTCCATAGGAGCAGCGAAGTTCCAACTGGGTCACTCGCAGTGTTTCAGGTGCCTGCCAAGCAGGGGGGTAACTCATTTACCCCAAGGGAGATTTCTTCATTCAGCTGTGCGGCAGCAAGTCGAAGGTTCAAGTCTGTGAAGTCCAAGATTAATCTGAGGCTCTGGGGACCCTGCACCCACCTTCCAGGGATTAGGGGAGTGTCTAAATCGGAGCCCACCAATGAGAGTTCAGGCGGGAAAGGGTGGCTACACCCTCTCCCCTTTGTGTGTTTTCCCACCTGGGCAGGGGACAGGATGCCCCTGAACCGGTTTGAGGCGGTGTATGCAGAAGTAGGCACTGGAGAAGCCTACCTGCAAGTTTGAAAGACATCCTATGGTGCACCCACCCAGTTCCGATCCACATAGTCTGTCTGGGGAGGTGGGAGCACCTCCCTGCAACAGGATCCCTATTGTTCAGCTGCCGTGGCTGGTGTTCTGCCCAGCAACAGGCAGCCAGAGTCGTGTGGGTGGCGGGTAGCATCCATTTTGTACTACGTGTGCACTTTTAAATTGGTATCTAAATTCTGCCGCTTTTCCCATATCGCCCCTCTAGCAGGGGGGAATCATGCCCTCACTCCCATGGCTGGATTGGGGATATGATTCCAACATGTTTGACACCAAACACGACATGGTTCTGTGCAGCCATTCTCAAGTTATCACGCTATCGCGATTACTTATAATGCGGTTAAGAGTATATGGTATGGCTGCACTACAAACAACCTTGCACTAGTTTTAATGAAGGCTGCATAGGGGCCCTACTCAGGTAGGGGTTCCCCCTCACACATCTCAGCACCCTTCCTTGTAGGATTACCAAGGCCTGCCTTAGGGGTGACCTATGAGGGTACATGTGTTGTAATTAAGTGGGATACAGGGTACCTATATCCCTGTAAGGGGTGCAAGCACCACCTTACCCAGACTACAGTAGTGGTCTGGTGGTGTCAGTTTGTATGGCTGTTCCAGGGGTTGCACAATAAGTGCTGCAGCCCCTGGTAGGCCTCTGAGGGACCCATGCCCTGGGTACCTAGGGTAACATCTACAAGGGGCTGATAGGGTGTCCTCAGTATCCAATTGGTATGTACCTAGGGTAATCACATCGGTTTAGAGAGAAAGCAGATAGGCTGGGGTCCTGGATAGCAGGATCCCAGCCAGACTAGTCAAAAACCATTCAAAGACCAGGAAAAAAGTTGGGGGCAACCATATAGTCAGATTCCACCTTCCCACAACTGTCATACAGCTTTTGGAGTCCATAACTTTGCCTTGAGAATGCGGTCTTCATTTTATTCAGCAAAAAAATAAAGAAAACAAAAATTTTTACTTCTTACTGAATGCATCCACAAGTGATGATATATATAAATATTTTTTTTTAACAACCTTTATATTAATTTATTTCGAGTAGGCAGTATCTTCTTGTGGGCCCACATCATCCTGGAGAAAGTGAAAGGAACCGCCAATCTCTCATCACGGTGTTCTGCTTATCCCCCTGGGCACAGACTGCCTCCCTTACCTCAGCGGTAACCCAGGACCCATGGAGGCCAAAAAGTGACCATCAACCTCCCGATACCGTGTTATGCTCCACTAACCCATCAGCCCTCTAGCGCCCTTTACACTTGTCTTTCTCCTCATGGTCATTGTCTTCCAAATGGATGGAAGAATTCCCATTGGTTAATGTAGGATAGAGTCCATCCCCACTATTCAAACAATCCGCAATTACTGGATCTGGGTGTTCTTTTCCGCATGTGAGCATTGCCCGCTGGATGTCCTAGCTCCTCTCTTATTCCTCTTTTCCAGATTGTGGCGGCTGTTAGAGGGATAAGGGCTTTTTCTCCCCCCTGCCTCTTGCTTTTTCCTCTCTCTGGTCCACTGGTCTCCTCCCCAGTTACCAGATCATCGCAGAACCCCTCAACGTTGGCTGCGTCCACAGTGTGGATGGTGTCTGCATCTATTGCTTCTGTCTGCTCCAGTAATGCAGGTTCATAGTGTCTCTACCTTCCTTGAAGCTGTCCATTCTTGTCTCTTCTCTGTGCTCGGTGCAACCACAAAATGAAGTGTTCACGTGAGGAAGGATTCCGATGGCCGACAGCCCAGCAGGCTGTAGAGCTGTTTCCATCAGTCCCTGGCTCTTGTGTTCCCATATTTTACTGATGCTGTTTCGCATCTTAAGGTAGAACCTTCTTCTTAAATTGAATCCTCGCTGTTATAAGCCGATGGTTCGCTGTGGCACATCACTTATGTGGCAGGTTCTGGTACTGCCAAGGTTGTTGGATTTGATTCCATAAGGTTGTGTTTGTCAAGACCACAGACTTGTAAAGTGAAATGCTGCAGAGGCAACTAGGCAACCTCTGGTCACTTCTGAGATACAATGTTCTGCGTGGAAGATGCCACAGGAAGTAGTGTAAGAAAAAGGGATGAGAGAGTGATCGAAGGCTGAGTAGGGTCCTTGCTTTTACTACACTGGGCCTGATTCACAGAACTAACTTAAGACAAAATCCTAAACTTACTACCATTTTGGTATTCACAGAAGGCACTTACTCATTTCGGTATTCACAGAAGACACTTACTCATTTCGGTATTCACAGAAGGCACTTACTCATTGACGAGTAAGTGCCTTCTGTGAATACCAAAATGGTAGTAAGTTTAGGATTTTGTCTTAAGTTAGTTCTGTGAATCGGACCCACTGGTTTTTAATACGCCGGCTACAACCTGTGGCGATGCCTATGTGAAGCCAAAGGTGTTCATTCGCAGGTAAAGCAATAGATGCACCAACACATTTACAAATACTTGTGCTTCACAGTATCTTCATACCTTAAGTGGATCATTCCAAACTTGTGTTTACTTACTGAGCTTGATGTTCAGCAGATCCTTTTTTGCCACCGCTTTTTGCTGAAGGATGTTCTGTTTTGCCTTATAACTCGTTATTACTTCAGCCTTAAATTGTACAAACAAAAAATAAAAATATTAGCAAGGATACTGCTTCCTAGACGTGCGTAAGCCATCAAGCATTAATCGGTGTCTTCTTTTCCTTACTTTTTAGGTTTTTATGACAAACCCAGGAAATCCGGGATGCAGCAATGAGCAGAATAATCTATGAACAAGAAAGAGTGACCATCACAGAACCTGGTCATGGCAGCTGGGCCTCAGGAGGAATCTGGGAACATAAATCTTAGGTGTTTCTCTCACAGAGGGAGGCAAAGGTAAGCAGCTGGCCATGACTCTAGAGTATCTCAAATATTGCATCTCCCAGAAGGCGCTTAGCATTTGCGGGATCTCAAACTCCCACTGTAAGCTTGTGATAAAGGGGGTCTGAGACACGCAGGAACAGAACCTGACAACGGGCTAAGGAGAGTGTGTTGCACATCCCTGCCATACCCAGTGCAACTCCAGGACATGAGATCTCAGTCAGGCCGAGGCTGAGAATCACAGGAGGTCAGGGGTGAGGAGGTCCAAAGTATGGGGCATCAATCCCTCTGACACCAAGTTTACCCCGTGAAGCATAGTTAGGAGGGAGGAGTATCCCCTGATAGTCTGTCAGGAACTGGATCATGGACAGCTGATGTTTGTGTGAGTGAAAATAAATATGAGCTCTCAAAGGGACTTTATGGGATAGCTTTTTCTGGGATCACTTAACTAAGGTATCCAGTGATTTGCTATTTTTAATTGCCACAAGACTGATTAGTGTAACAAACTAACTTTGGAAAAAGAAAAAAATGTATCGTGTTCACAAAAAAAAAACATTTAACACCAAAAAGGTGGGCAAAGAAAAAACACAATGGATAACGAGCCCTGGCAAACCATTAGGTCTCACCTTCTGGGTCCAATTGAATTTGCCAATGGTTTTATCATTGCTAATGCTGTGCCGCATGACGAAATAATAAAACAACAACAAAAAAACCTTTTGACACTGCCTGCTGCATCATTTTGTATGCACATGCACCACGCATGAATACACGCCCCCAAAATGGCGCAATAAATAAAACATACGTTTTTTTCTTTTTTTAAAGCAGGTGGTGGGAAACAAAATGGATGGTCTCTGGTGGAGGCTGGGTTTTTAAAGTGGGTGGAGGAAACGACACAGGGTGGAAGCAAGATGGAGACACGTGTGTGGGACCAAAGCGATGTGGATGAGGGGTGGAAGCAAAACAAGGTGGTGAGTGGGGGGGGGGGACGGAGAGATGCGTGAACTGATTCCTTAGGTGAAGGAGGAAGACGGAGAGATACGCATCAAGCTGGCTTTGGTGGGTCTTGTTCTCCAGGAAGGATGCTGAACCAAACCACTGACTCTGATGCTGACATGCTCACCAGGTTGGTAGTGGAGCAATCAGCTGCCAATGGCGTAGAGGATGGTGGGGGTAAGAACTGGGAGTAGAGCACAGTTGAAAATAATTCTTCAGTTCTTCTTGAATGCTCAGGGGGCAGTTTCATTTCATCATCATGACCAGACCTCTGAAACAAATGTGTAATGTATATATCTAGGAGCTGCACATAACTAAGCAAAATACAGCAGTAAATAGCTAACTGCAAACATTTTAATCGAAAGGATGGTAATTACAGATCAGAAAAAGTCCTTATCTAATGCAAGATTTTGAAGATGAGGAGGACAGGTAGAGTTTGGCGGGAAGAAGATTCCAGAAAGCAGGAACAGAGAAGTAAAAGATTGCAAGGAGGCAGGAAGGGTGGATGTTGCTGTGGTGGTCACCAGAGAAATGCAGAGGAGATCTTCATATGAACCGAGCCGGTAAACCAGAAAGAGACGATGGGTGGGTGTGGGACCTGCTTCCCAGCTCCCCATTGGCAGGTTTTGGCTCAATATTTCAACCTTGCCGCACACCAGGTTCAATCCGGCTCAGCAGCAGATGCCAGTTCCAATGATGCAATGTCCAAACGTCCCCTCAAGCGGCAGAGATAGCAGTGAAGCTCCAGGGCGCTTCTCTCGAGCTGCAGCAGGCTGAAACCTCCCCTCAAGCGGCAGAGATAGCAGTGAAGCTCCAGTGCGCTTCTGTCGACGCTGCAGCAGGCTGAGCACAGTGACAAGACTCGAGGTCACGATGAGGAAGAGGTGAGTCAATGAAAGATGGACAGAGATAAGAACTGGTCTGATACGAGACTGCCAGTATGCTATAGGGAAGGCAAAGAGAGGTGTGTGGTGTGTGTGTGTGCTCTTGTGTGTGTGTCTGTGTGCGCGCTTGTGTGTGTGCGTGCATATGTGTGTGTGTGCGCGTGTGCATGTGTGTGTGCACGTGTGTGTGTGTGTTTGTGTGTGTGGTGTGTGTATGTGTGTGTGTGTGCATGTGCGCGTGTGTTCCTGCACAGACGTGCGTGCGTGTGTGTGGTGTGTGCGTGCGTGTGTGTGTGTGTGTGCTCGTGCATGGGCATGTGTGCGCATGCGTGTGTCTGTCACAAATACTTTACACATTGCTTCTCTTGATAAGCCTGACTGCTCTGCACCACACTACCAGAGGGTGAGTACAGGTTATCTCAGTGGTGTATCTAGTTTACCCTGACTCGAGTTTTGGGTCTATTTTGTTTCCGTTATTTACAAGCTGAAGAACCCAAGAGTCTGAAATGTTTGACTCCCAGAATCTGTGAAAGCTCTGGATCCTCCCCCAACTCTGGCGGAATAGTCAGGATCCAGAGGCTGCTGGAGGTGCTGGAGGCATATCTGGCTGCTGGAAGTGCTGGGGGCATAGCTGGCTGCTGGAGGTGCTGGAGGCATAGCTGGCTGCTGGAGGTGCTGGGGGCATAGCTGACTGCTGGAGGTGCTGGGGGCATAGCTGACTGCTGGAGGTGCTGGGGGCATAGCTGACTGCTGGAGGTGCTGGGGGCATAGCTGGCTGCTGGAGGGGCTGGGGACATACCTGGCTGCTGGAGATGCTGGGGGCATAACTGGCTGCTTGAGGTGCTGGGAGCATAGCAGGCTGCTGCAGGTGCCGGAGGCATAGCTGGCTTCTGGAGGTGATGGAGGCATAGCTGGCTGCTAGAGGTGCTGGGGGCATAGCAGGCTGCTGCAGGTGCCGGAGGCATAGCTGGCTGCCGGAGGTGCTGGGGGCATACCTGGCTGCTGGAGGCATAGCTGGCTGCAGGAGAAGCTGGAGGGATAGCTGGATGCTGGAGGTGCTGGGGGCATAGCTGGCTGCTAGAGGTGCTGCAGGCATAACTGGCTGCTTGAGGTGCTGGGAGCATAGCTGGTTGCTGGAGGCATATGGATGCTGGAGGCAAAGCTGGCTGCTGGAAGTGCTGGGGGCATAGCTGGCTGCTGGAGGTGCTGGAGGCATAGCTGGCTGCTGGAGGTGCTGGGGGCATAGCTGACTGCTGGAGGTGCTGGGGGCATAGCTGGCTGCTGGAGGGGCTGGGGACATACCTGGCTGCTGGAGGTGCTGGGGGCATAACTGGCTGCTTGAGGTGCTGGGAGCATAGCAGGCTGCTGCAGGTGCCGGAGGCATAGCTGGCTGCTGGAGGTGATGGAGGCATAGCTGGCTGCTAGAGGTGCTGGGGGCATAGCAGGCTGCTGCAGGTGCCGGAGGCATAGCTGGCTGCCGGAGGTGCTGGGGGCATACCTGGCTGCTGGAGGCATAGCTGGCTGCAGGAGAAGCTGGAGGGATAGCTGGATGCTGGAGGTGCTGGGGGCATAGCTGGCTGCTAGAGGTGCTGCAGGCATAACTGGCTGCTTGAGGTGCTGGGAGCATAGCTGGTTGCTGGAGGCATATGGATGCTGGAGGCATAGCTGGCTGCGGGAGGTGCTGGGGGCATAGCTGGCTGCTGGAGGGGCTGGGGGCATAGCTGGCTGCTGGAGGTGCGGGAGGCATAGCTGGCTGCGGGAGGTGCTTGAGGCATAGCTGGCTGCTGGAGGTGCTTAAGGCATAGCTGGGTGCTGGAGGTGCTCGGCCATAGCTGACTGCTGGAGGTGCTGGAGGCATAGCTGGCTGCTGGAGGTGCTTGAGGCATAGCTGGCTGCTGGAGGTGCTCGGGGCATAGCTGACTGCTGGAGGTGCTGGAGGCATAGCTGGCTGCTGGAGGTGCCGGGGGCATAGCTGACTGCTGGAGGGGCCGGAGGCATAGCTGGCTGTTGGAGGTGCTGGGGGCACAGCTGGCTGTTGGAGGTGCTGGGGGCACAGCTGGCTGTTGGAGGTGCTGGGGGCACAGCTGGCTGCTGGAGGTGCCGGAGGATTAGCTGGCTGCTGGAGGTGCCGGGGGCATAGCTGGCTGCTGGAGGGGCCAGAGGCATATCTGGCTGCTGGAGGGGCTGGGGTCATAGCTGGCTGCCGGAGGTGGCAGAGGCATATCTGGCTACTGGAGGTGCCAGAGGCATAGCTGGCTGCTGGAGGTGCTGGGGGCATAGCTGGCTGCTGGAAGCTGGCTGCTGGAGGTGCCGGGGGCATAGCTGGCTGCTGGAAGTGCCAGAGGCATAGCTGGCTGCTGGAGGTGCAGGAGGCATAGCTGGCTGCTGGAGGTGCTTGAGGCATAGCTGGCTGCTGGAGGTGCCGGAGACATAGCTGGCTGCTGGAGGTGCCGGAGGCATAGCTGGCTGCGGGAGGTGCCGGAGGCATAGCTGGCTGCTGGAGGTGCTTGAGGCATAGCTGGGTGCTGGAGGTGCTCGGCCATAGCTGACTGCTGGAGGTGCTGGAGGCATAGCTGTCTGCTGGAGGTGCTTGAGGCATAGCTGTCTGCTGGAGGTGCTTGGGGCATAGCTGACTGCTGGAGGTGCTGGAGGCACTGCTGGCTGCTGGAGGTGCCGGAGGCATAGCTGGCTGTTGGAGGTGCTGGCGGCACAGCTGGCTGTTGGGGGTGCTGGGGGCACAGCTGGCTGCTGGAGGTGCCGGAGGATTAGCTGGCTGCTGGAGGTGCCAGGGGCATAGCTGGCTGCTGGAGGGGCCGGAGGCATATCTGGCTGCAGGAGGGGCTGGGGTCATAGCTGGCTGCTGGAGGTGGCAGAGGCATATCTGGCTACTGGAGGTGCCCGAGGCATAGCTGGCTGCTGGAGGTGCTGGGGGCATAGCTGGCTGCTGGAAGCTGGCTGCTGGAGGTGCCGGGGGCATAGCTGGCTGCTGGAGGTGCCAGAGGCAAGCTGGCTGCTGGAGGTGCAGGAGGCAGAGCTGGCTGCTGTCAGGATCTTTCACCAAAGGGGCCTCATCCCCTGCCACATAAGGGCTGAATGGAACCTCTTGAAGAGGACACCTGACAAAGGATCGAAATCCTTTTCCTCTCGAAGGTGGACGCACTGGAGTTAGTAGTCTCCGAACCTTGATGGGTTCTTTGACTAATTCCTCTAGATGTGGACTCTGCAGAGGAAGCCACAATGCAGAAAAAGGCGGCTAAAGGAGGCCTGTCTGCTCCGTAAAAGAAAAGCAAGGTTAACATTCACAATCACATTCAACAATGGGACAGGCAAATCTTATCTTATCGGTGGAATCCATATTTCAAAACATATATGAAACAAGCATTGGCAAAGCCAATAGATCTCTGCAATCAGAGACCTTCAGGGGTTGGCAATATAAATGCACCTGTGTACAGCTCTGGGTTGTTTCTAGTGATATACACAAATGCATTAACATAGCCAATGTCTGGGGCTGCCACTGAGACCAATGGTCTGGCAGGTTTAGTCATAATGAAAGCAAAATGACTGTTTTTAGCCCCCCCACACCTTTTTATGAGGAAACTGATGAATAATATCAGCAGACGGTGATGGGGAGCTCTTGGGTCAAGGTCTGGCAAGTGTGCAACAGGGATGGACTCAGGGAAAGAAAAATGATAAATCAGAGAAGTAACAAAGAGAGAAATAGAGGAGGGGCAGAGAGAGAGAGAGAGAGAGAGAGAGAGAGAGAGAGAGACAGACAGACAGAAAGGAAACAAAAGGTGTAGAGGTGAGAAAAAGAAAAACAGGGACGTAATAAAAAAGAGAAAGGCAGAAGAGGGCAGAAGGTAGGAAGGAAACTCTCTGGGCCCTTGGACTGGATCAACACCAGCACATTAGTGGTGCTTCTTTGGATTATTATCCTTCAGAACCACCTGGAAAACATTTTGGTTGTGGAAACTGTTTTACAAGATTCCCTGTAAAATGTACTGTTTGGCCCTTCAAAAACATTCTTAGGAGCAGAGCAGCCTTTCAGCACCAACAGTTGTGTGATAAGAGTGAAGGGTGTTTTATTTTCCTGACTGCTCCCTTCCCTGCTAATACTTGTGACTCGCACCACTCTGTGTCAGAGGATGGGTAACTATTCCTTTAAAACTTTTATAACAAAATGATGTCAGTTCAGCTTTGAGGCTGTTGAAAAGAAATGACATCTCTGCAGTGGCGACGTTTGTATCTGCGCATTACAGCTGCAGGGAAACATCATCTGGGCAGTGCCCATCACTTGATTTAGCTCACGAGTCAATAGAAGAAAATAATAGTTTCCCCTCCTCGTGGTCCAGAGGAGCGATTCACAAATTCACACTTGGATTAGTTTCCCTTTGGGGACCCCGAACAGCTGGCATCTAAATTCTAACGAGGACACCTTTGAAGACACCTATAGATAGTCACCTCATAGGGTGTGTCACTCCAGATGTGGTACCCGGGTGACTCAGCCTTGTGTGGGGAGGAAGACAGGTCCAATTGAACAATTAATCACCCAGCACTCGTCCTGTGGGATGTCACCAGAAATCCACCTCACCTCCTCCAGAGAGTTGAGACGGGCCTCTCAATGGTACCCGAAGCGTAATGGATGTTTACACCACTTCTGCACCCCTAGAACGTTCGATGCACTCGCTGTGCAGGCGAAACCTAAACAGCCTATTATTAACCATATCCGTGAAACCTAATGCTTTTACCAATGCCTGTTTCATTGGCTTCTCGAGTGGTTATGTGAAAAAAGAAATGTAGAAATTCTTTTAAGAACCTGTGACTATATTGAGCCCTTTGTGTGGAAGCCGTTTAGGAGACGATGTGGCGTAACGGCCAGAGCGGACGACTTTGATGCTGGGGAACTAAGTTGGAGTCTGGCTGGAGGCTCAAACATCCTGTGATTCTGGGCAACTCACTTAATCCCCCCGTGCCCACCATAAATGAATGCGTCCGTCTGTACTGCAACTGGTGCTCATTTAAAGCGCTCGGATACCTTCGGGTGGAGTTCACGCGAGATCAAACTGCAACAACAACAAAAAATAATGCCTGATTACTAAGGGGCAAATTGACATGCCCCCTGCGCCACCAGTACGTCACTTTTCGTGACGTACTGGTAGCGCAGGGGGGCCTGCTCCATATTTACAAGGGCAGAAAAAGCCACCCTGCGTGACTTTTCCACTCTTTGTAAATACGGCCCTGCACTTTGCGTTGAAGGAGCGTTCCATGGTGTTGCTGTGGGTGTTCCCACGCAACACCCATGGACCAAGACACATCTCCAGATTTACGAGAAATTGTAAATCTGGAGATGCGTCTGAATGCTACGCCACCCTAGAGGTGGCGTAGCAAGTCGCAACAAGGAGAAAGGTTTTCATTTCTCCTCTTTTATTCCTCTTTCAATGCCTGTTGCATTCTACAGCACACATTGAAAGAGGAAAAAGCCTCTAGTGATTGTTTTTGTGCAGGAAGGTGCCCCTTCCTGCCCAAAAGCAATCTCCCCATGGCGCAGGCATCCTAGCACCATATTGCAAGGGTGCCTGCGCCAGCGCTTGGCAGCTGTTTGTGCACCAGCGCAGCACAGGAAGTGCGACATAATTCATGAATAATGACTACAAAACAGCCAACCAATGAGAACGAGTGTTTCTCGGCCTCCTCTCCGGTCCTCTTCATGGGCGTATTGAACGTGGGATGGATGATATAGAGGGCAGACATTGGAGGTTACCCTGGTCCAATGAGCAGAAGAGTTTGGCAGTTTACTTTCTGGCCATGAACGCACAAGCTTTCCGGTTCCTTAATTTTTGCAGTTTTATAGAGCGCGAACTCGACCCGAAGGCATCAGAGCGCTTTACACAGGCACCTGTTACGTTACAGAAGGACACAGTCCTTTTTGGTAGGCACGGGTGGGGGAACAAGTGATTTACACAGAGTGACCGGAAGCTGAGCTCACGCCAATGGTATTTTTGGCCAATGAAGCGCATCTTTGATCAAAATTGCAGGCGAATTGCCCAGTTATGCGGTTTCCTCGCCGGTCCGGACTAAATGATTTACGCTCCGAACTTTGTACGGAGATAAACGTTTGTGATTGGCGGTGGCTCTTGGCCAATGAGTGGGCTAGCTTCTTACACTTTCACGCTGAAAGTAACGAGTTTTGGCAAATTCAGACTCCTTATTGGTGCCAGCTATTTCATGGCATTTTATATCCAAGGTGGGCGTCTACACCGTGCTGCCCTCTCTGGTCCAGAAGCAATATTTGATTTCCACTTGAAGGATGACACGGGGCCCCAGATTGGTGGTTTTACATTTTTTGCGTAACATGATTGGCCACATCTCCTTTTAAATATGTTGGTAGGCCATTTGGATTGGGCAAGAAGGCCTCATTAAAGTGATGTTGCGCGCGTCTATATAACCTTTGCAGGTTAGTGGACCAGGAATTGGAGACTTTTAATTTGTTTGGGGTTCGGGGAACTCGAGCGGAAAGCCTTAGATGAAATTGGAGCTAAACGATTATATCTTGAGTTGTTTGGGTGCACCAGTGGTTGGAAATGCCCCGATTACTTACCGGTAATCTTCATTACTCCGAGTCCTAGTCTTCCTCGCCACAGTATTCACAAATGAGCCTCAGGCTCCACACAGAACTCCAAGTAAAATTAAAAGAGCAGCGCTCTAGTCTCCCCTCCCTCCTCCAATATGGCCCCCAGTGTCTTCAGCCAATCCCATAAAGGGATACAGAATCAACATCACGACCTGATACACAAAGCCGCAGACATGAAGCCACCACCAGGGCCGGGAGGGAAGGGAAACTATACTGTGGCGAGGAAGACTAGGACTCGGAGTAATGAAGATTACCGGTAAGTAATCGGGGCATTACCTCCTCGTCCAGTCTTCCTCGCCACAGTATTCACAAATGAGCCGATACCAAAGCAATCAGCTTCATGTAAGGAAAAGACCACAACAAAGTGCAGTGAAAAACAATATTTAATATACAGAGGTACAGCAATCAAAGACAACCTCTCAAGGCATCCCCGCAGTCAACACAGAAGATGCAAACGAAACAGAACCCCCACCCCCAACCTGGAGGCGGTAATGGGACATGAATGTATGAGGCGAAGACCAAGTAGCAGCCCGGCAAACATCCTCCATGGACACCCCTTTGAAGGAGGCCCAAGACACAGCAACAGAGCGGGTGGAACGCCCTTGAACAGTAAGGGAGGGAACTTCAGAAACCGAAGCATACGCCAACAAAATGGCCTCCTTAATCCAGCGACTGATCGTCGAGAGGGAGGGTTTCAGTCCCTGACGTGACAAACCATAATTGACAAACAAGTTGTCCACTTTGCAAAATGAAGACGTGCGCGACAAATATATCAATAAAGCACGCCGAACATCTAATAGGTGCAACAGGGATTCCTCATCCGAGGAAGGATCAGGACAAAGACATGGAAGCACCACCTCAGAAGACCTGTGAAAATAAGAATCCACTTTTGGAATGAACGTAGGATGAGGGCGCAACACCACCCTGTCCGACAAAACCAACAAAAAGGGAGCAGAACGAAGGAATGCACCCAACTCACCCATACGTCTGGCAGAAGCAATCGCCACAGGAAACACCACCTTGAGTGTTAAAAACTTCAACTCCACCGACTCCAAAGGCTCGAATGGAGCCAACTGCAAGGAGCGCAAAACCAAAGGCAGGTCCCAAGGTGGAGGACACAGAATAGGACGGGGGCGTTGGAAAGAGAGAGACTTAAAAAGTCTAGCAACCAATGGTGAAATAGAAATCAAAGGGAGGACATGGAACGCCTGAATCGCAGCCCACTGAGCCCGAAGAGTCGAAATGGCCAAGCCCAGCACAAAACCATCATTCAAAAAATCCAAAATGCGATCCGGATCCAAAGAAGCCACCGACAGATCGCGACACAGACACCAAGAAACAAATTTATCCCAGTGTTTAGCATAGGATTTAAGAGTAGAAGGTCTCCTGGATTGCTGAATGACCCCAGCCACAGCCAATGAACAGCCAGTTCGCATCAACGAATCCCTCTCAAGAGCCAGGCCCGCAGACCCTAGGAACGGAACACAGGCAGAGGAAGAGGAGGACCCAACAGAGGATAAGGACTGAATGGCAAGGCCCACCCCGGAGACACAGCCAATTCCAACATCAGGGGATACCAAGGGCGACGCATCCAACCCGGAGCAATGAGAAGCACAAAGGATCCCTCCCTCTTGATCTTCTGCAAGACCGCCGGAATCAGGGGAACAGGAGGAAAGGCATACAATAGACCCTTCGGCCAAGGGAACGACAGGGCATCCACCCTCCATGCATCCCGGCAAGGCATAATTGTGCAATAGCAACGGATCTTGAAATTGTCCTGGGAAGCAAAGAGGTCGACAATCGGACAACCAAACATCCGCCGCAACCTCCTAAAAATCACATGTGTCAGGGACAAAGAGCCCATGGAGGGAAAAACCCGGCTCAGACAATCCGCCACAGTGTTCTCCGCGCCCGGAAGATAAATGGCAGATAGGGACTCCAGATTCAACTCCGCCCAACAACAAATCCGACGGCTGAGGCAACTGAGGGATTGAACTTTGCACCCTCCCTGATGGTTTACATATGACATCACAACCTGATTGTCCGTTCGAACTTGCACATGGTGACCCTGAACCAGATTCGAGAAATCCAACAAACCCAGAAGGACGGCTTTCAGCTCCTTGTAGTTGGAGGAACATGACAACACCGACTGAGGCCAAACCCCCTGAGTCGTTGAATCCCCCAGAGTAGCACCCCACCCCAGCAGGCTGGCATCGGTAGTGACCACGCGGGTGGGGACAATCAGAAATGGGCGGCCTCTGGACAGATGACCTTCGTCCAACCACCAACTCAGGACCACCCGAACCTCTTCCGACAGAGGAATCAAAACAGTCATATCTAGGGAACAGGGGTCCCAATGCGACAAAATGTGCGATACCACCGGGTACATGTGTAGTCGAGCCCACGGCACCGTCAACAACGATGCCGACATCAGACCCTGAACCCTCAGCCATAGGCTCACAGGATGAGAATGTCCCACCAACAGGGCACGAACAGCAGACATCAGGGACAGAATCCTGGGAGGAGGAAGGAACACCATACCCAATTGAGTCCTGAACAGAGCCCCAATGAAAGTCAATTCCTGTGCAGGAACCAGGGAGGACTTCGGTACATTCACTAGGAACCCATGACGTTCCAGGACATGGCACACCCTCTTGACATGCAACTCCGCCTTGGGAAGAGAAGAAGCAGAAATTAAAATGTCGTCCAGATAAGGAAACACACTAATGCCCTCCCCATGCAAAAGGCCAATAAGAGGAGCCAGAACCTTAGTAAAGACCCTGGGAGCAGAGCAGAGTCCAAATGGCATTACCTGGAATTGGTAATGCTGACCCATCACGCAAAACCGGAGAAACTTCTGAGAATCCGGATGAACAGGGACATGTAGATAAGCATCCCTCAAGTCTATCGACGCAAGGAAGTCGCCCTGAGATATCAGAGGAAGGATCAACTGAAGGGAAACCATCTTGAACTTTCGGTGAGGGATGTAAGTATTCACCCACTTCAGGTCCATCACAGGGCGAAGATCTCCAGTGCGCTTCGACACCAGGAATAGGATGGAATACACACCCAACCCCAACTGATCGATGGGAACGGGAATCACCGCACCCTTTACCACCAGGGAGTCGATGCCTTCCAAAAGCGCCAATCTCCTTACAGGATCTCTGGGACAAGGAGTAGCCCTGAAATAGTCTGGGGGAGTTCAGATAAATCCAATCCGCAAACCCTCTGAAACCACCTGCAGCACCCATTTGTCCGATACAGACAGTCTCCAAGATTCCAGGAAGAAACTGAGGCGACCCCCAACCGGACCCATACCAGGAGCGATCCAGTCACGACTGCGGTGCAGGAGTGGAGGAGGAAGAGGGACCGGAGAACCGGGTTTTCCAAAGGAAGGAGCACTCCGGCCACGCCCCCTCCCACGAAAGTGCTGACCAGCTCGACCCCTCCGAGAAGGGCCAAAAGCCCTCTGAGAACCAAAGGAACGGAAGTGACCCGCCCTCTCAGGAGCCAGTAGCTTACGGTCCTCCGCCGTCTTCTTAACCATGTCATCCATCAGTGACCCAAAAAGTTTAACCCCAGAAAAAGGAATCTTCATCAGGAGATTTTTCTGCGCAGCATCAGCCTTCCACGAACGAAGCCACAACTGTCGCCTCGCAGCCACCGAAGACCCAGCTGCGGAAGCCGCAGCACCTAAAGAGTCAAAGGAGACATCCGAAAGCAACCGAACTTGTTGCTCCATCATCGCCAGGGTAGAAGAAACATCCTCCCCCTGGTCCATCAATTCAGACAGAGACTGAAAATCCTTCAGCAAGGATTGTATAGCGTAAGACGCATAGGCAGCCGCCCTGATAGAGAAATTTGCAGCCGCAAAAGTGCGTTTCACCGCACCATCCACTTTACGGTCAACCGGGTCAGCAGGAGAAGAATCCTCAGACACTACAGTTCCATGAGACACCATGCTGGCCAACAACGAATCAACCTTCACCGAAGAAGGGAATTTCACATCAAAGTCCTGTAGCGGGTACCTTTTACTCAAAAAGCGTGGAAAGGAACCTTTGTCCACATCTTTCCATTCATTCTCCAGGACCTTCAAGACCGAAGAGTGTAAAGGCAAAGAATCAGGCTCAGGACGCTGGTATTGTGCAAAGAGATCGTCTTCCAGAGGAACAACAGAAGCAGGAAACACCAAGTTCGCTCTAATGTGACCCAGCACCTCCTTCAGGTCGGCACCCTGCACAAAACGACCTCTGACATCAACATCCTCCTCAATGTCAGAATCAGCAGCCGCAGCTTCATCCACCTTAGCCCGCTTCGCAGGAGGAACAGGCGTCTGATTTAGCATAGCAGCAGCTACAGCAGAATTGATCATCTGCTGTAACACTTCCATAGATGGTATCTGGATACCAGAACCAGAAGCCCCAGGAGCAGAACCAGGAACAGAACCACTCTCCATAATAACAACACACCAGTGAACGCATGAAGAGAACACAGGCATAGGAGAAGAAAACACGCCTGGCATAAAAGGCCCCGGGGTTGCTAGGCAACCAAACCAGCCAGAACCTGTAATTCAGACAATCCAGCATAAATGCCGGAAGAAAAACAGCCGCGCGCCTGTTCAAAGACATTCAAGTGAGGACCGTTACAGAGTGGAACCTCACGGAACGCGCAATGACCCAGCAAACCAACGAAACGCGGACGGGATACACCCGCCCCCACAGCACGCACACGCGGCATCATCAGGAGGTAAAAATGAGAGCGGGAGCCTCGGGCCCCCATATCTAACGCATCCGGCCGCGCTATGCCCGCTTAGCAGGACGCGCGGCCGGGAAACTAAACAAACCACAAGCCTTTAGAGCGTTATATTACCTCGCTAGTCAAACATGTGTAGAAATACATCCTACGACACATGAATTAAAACCAAAACGAACGCCACTGAAAGTCCGCTAAAGCAGGACCAGAGGCGCAAAGGCAGAAGCAGGAGGTAAAAACAATACATACAATTCAACGTGAAAAAAACCAACTCACTACTACCCCCATACTAGATACCCCAGGGCATAACGGGTCTGCTCAAGCAGGAACCCAGCCCCACTCACCTGATCAACAGGCAACACAGCACTCGGAGAAGTGCAGAAAAAAAGAACAGGTCGTGATGTTGATTCTGTATCCCTTTATGGGATTGGCTGAAGACACTGGGGGCCATATTGGAGGAGGGAGGGGAGACTAGAGCGCTGCTCTTTTAATTTTACTTGGAGTTCTGTGTGGAGCCTGAGGCTCATTTGTGAATACTGTGGCGAGGAAGACTGGACGAGGAGGTAATGGTAATTCTCTTTGTGCAGGGATTGGAGTACAGAGTTGAACACGTGCCCTGATACTGTTCTGTTCTTTAAGGTCCCAGTGGGGATAAAGATACTCAGGGGCTTATTTACAAGCCTCCTGCACTGCAGGTACGTCACTTTTACCCATATTAAAAGTGATGCACCAGCGGCGCAAGGAGCTTATAAATAAGCCCCGCAGTGTCTATTAAAAGTGACGCAACCGCAGCACAAGGAGCTTGTAAATAAGCCCCGCAGTGTCTATTAAAAGTGACTCACCCGCAGCACAAGGAGCTTGTAAATAAGCCCCTCAGTGTCTGTTACCAATGATGCACCAGCGGCGCAGGGAGGTTGTAAATAAGCCCCTCAGTGTCAATTAAAAGTGACGCACCCGCGGCGCAAGGAGCTCGTAAATGAACCCCTCAGTGTCTATTGAAAGGGACGCACCCGCGGCGCAAGGAGCTTGTAAATGAGCCCCTCAGTGTCTATTAAAAGTGACGCACCCGCGGCGCAAGGAGCTTGTAAATAAGCCCCTCAGTGTCTTTTAAAAGTGACGCACCAGCGGCGCAAGGAGCTTGTAAATAAGCTCCTCAGTGTCTATTAAAAGGGACGCACCCGCGGCGCAAGTAGCTTGTAAATAAGCCCCTCAGTGTCTTTTAAATGTGACGCACCAGCGGCGCAAGGAGCATGTAAATAAGCTCCTCAGTGTCTATTAAAAGGGGCGCACCCGCGGCGCAAGTAGCTTGTAAATAAGCCCCTCAGTGTCTATTAAAAGTGACGCACCCGCGGTGCAAGGAGCTTGTAAATAAGCCCCTAGGTGACTATTAAAAGTGACGCACCCCTGGCGCAGGGAGCTTGTAAATAAGCCCCTCAGTGTCCATTAAAAGTGATGCACCCGCGGCGCAAGGAGCTTTTAAATAAGCCCCTCAGTGTCTATTAAAAGTGACGCACCTGCGGCGCAAGGAGCTTGTAAATAAGCCCCTCAGTGTCCATTAAAAGTGACGCTCCCGTGGCGCAAGGAGCTTGTAAATAAGCCCCTCAGTGTCCATTAAAAGTGACGCTCCAGCGGCGCAAGGAGCTTGTAAATAAACCCCTCAGTGTCCATTAAAAGTGACGCTCCCGCGGCGCAAGGAGCTTGTAAATAAGCCCCTCAGTGTCCATTAAAAGTGACGCTCCAGCGGCGCAAGGAGCTTGTAAATAAACCCCTCAGTGTCTATTAAAAGTGATGCACCCGTGGCGCAAGGGGCTTGTAAATAAGCCCCTCAGTGTCTATTAAAAGTGACGCACCCGCGGCGCAAGGAGCTTGTAAATAAGCCCCTCATTGTCTATTAAAAGTGATGCACCATGAGCCCCTCAGTATCTAATAAAAGTGACACACTAGTGGCGCAAGGGGCTTGTAAATAAGCCCCTCAGTGTCTATTAAAAGTGACGCAACCATGGCGCAAGGGGCTTGTAAATAAGCCCCTCAGTGTCTATTAAAAGTGACGCACCCGTGGCGCAAGGGGCTTGTAAATAAGCCCCTCAGTGTCTATTAAAAGTGACGCAACCATGGCGCAAGGGGCTTGTAAATAAGCCCCTCAGTGTCTATTAAAAGTGACGCACCCGTGGCGCAAGCGGCTTGTAAATAAGCCCCTCAGTGTCTATTAAAAGTGACGCACCCGTGGCACAAGGAGCTTGTAAATATGCCCCTCAGTGTCTATTAAAAGTGACGCACCCGCGGCGCAAGGAGCTTGTAAATAAGCCCCTCAGTGTCTGTTACCAAGGATGCACCAGTGGCGCAAGGAGCTTGTCAATAAGCCCCTCAGTGTCTATTAAAAATGACGCACCGGCGGCACAAGGAGCTCGTAAATAAGCCCCTCGGTGTCTATTAAAAGTGACGCACCCGCGGCGCAAGGAGCTTGTAAATAAGCCTCTCAGTGTCTATTAAAAGCGGCGCACCCGCGGCGCAAGGAGCTTGTAAATAAGCCCCAGTGTCTGTTACCAATGATGCACCAGCGGCGCAAGGAGCTTGTAAATAAGCCCCTCGGTGTCTATTAAAAGTGATGCACCCGCGCCGCAAGGAGCTTGTAAATAAGCCGCTCAGTGTCTATTAAAAGTGACGCACCAGCGGCACAAGGAGCTTGTAAATAAGCCCATCAGTGTCCATTAAAAGTGACGCTACAGCGGTGCAAGGAGCTTGTAAATAAGCCCCTTAGTGTCTATTAAAAGTGACGCACCGGCAGCGCAAGGAGCTTATAAATAAGCCCCTCGGTGTCTATTAAAAGTGACGCACCCACGGCGCAAGGAGCTTGTAAATAAGCCCCTCAGTATCTATCAAAAGTGACGCACCCGCTGCACAAGAAGCTCATAAATAAGCCCCCCAGGGTCTATTAAAAGTGACGCACCCGCGGCGCAAGGAGCTTGTAAATAAGCCTCTCAGTGGCTATTAAAAGTGACGCACCCGCGGCGCAAGGAGCTTGTAAATAAGCCCCTCAGTGTCTATTAAAAGTGACGCACCGGCGGCGCAAGGAGCTTGTAATAAGCCCCTCGGTGTCTGTTAAAAGTAACGCACCCGCGGCGCAAAGAGTTTTTAAATAAGCCCCTCAGTGTCTATTAAAAGTGACGCACCCGCGGCGTAAGGGGCTTGTAAATACACCCCACGGTGTCTATTAAAAGTGACGCACCAGCGGCACAAGGAGCTTGTAAATAAGCCCCTTGGTGTCTATTAAATGTGACGCACCCGCGGCGCAAGGAGCTCGTAAATAAGCCCCTCAGTGTCTTCCTGGCATAGACTATCCTGAAAGCACAGCCCTGCCAAGTACCACGCATCAGGAGCTACACTGACGATATTAGTGCTGGCATCCGCATCACGCTCTAAAATACATCAGTCACACAATTATGGTGAGCCTGATCATAAGCACATATTTGAAATCAGATCAAATATAAATTGCAACACCAAATTTGTGATATATGCAATAGAATGTAAGTGTAAACACAGGTATGTGGGAAGCACAGAACTCGTAACAAAAGGATTAGTGATAAAAAGGGCCATACTACTGTATAAATTATACTCTTACTGTCATAATGTCTCCAAAACCTAATATGAACCGGACAGTCCTTTTATAAATAATTGTAAGCATTTGATATTTGGTTTCTAATATATACATTCCTCCATTAATCTATGTCACTTAACTTAATCCCAAATGACGAATCACTGCACAAATGACTTATTACCCATCATGGGCGGTTGGGTTCAGATGTATATTGTCTACACACAGAATGCTGATGCAATGATTGAAACTTGATCCAAACAGATAGACAATTGTCTTAGATCTAGATGCAGACATTAGTTCTGGAAATAGATATAAATCGGGAATGATTAGGGATGAGCATCTAAAGCATAAGATTTCAACACAATCAGAACATTTAAAGATGCGCTCACTCGAGGTAGTCCGAGTGCAGGAGATATGGAAGTCCTCTTTCTATTTTGGTGCTCGAATATAATGAGGCTCACAAGGGCCTGTCCCATGCTGGAATAGGAACATACTCGCGAGCATCATAAACAAGCATTTGCAATGCAATAGGTCTCGCATTAATGAAAGTTTTAACTATTGCCGTTGCATTATCTTTTGCAATCGCAATAGGTCAAACTTTCAATAATGCGAGACCTATTGCATTTCAAATGCTTGTTACTTTCATCACAAATATATTAGTTTCTTATGTTAAATGGCTACGAAATAATTCTATATTCCGTACATACTATACAAACTATTTTAGTTCTGTGTCTTAATACAGAACCAGGAACTACACAGCCACACCAAACATCGAGTGGCAGATTTACTAGACACACTGAAATTACGATAAAAATCAATGGAAATGGCATGTTGGGTTACAATATATACCCTATGCCCTTCCTTTCGCTACAAAACGCACACTGCTAAAGACGTGTTTGGCGGCAGATCTGCTATAGATGCATTGAACAGCTGTAAACACGAGGCACGCAAAAGCAGGACTAGCATGATGGGTTGGGGTGGGGGGAGATGTAAAAACGAGATAAAGGCTAGCTTCTGGAAGTAACACGCTTGTTTTCCATAAAAAATGCACACACACCTGAATCATGCAAAATGTCGTTTTTTCTGCATCGTAATATCAGAATTTGTTTTAGAGCATCTGACCTAATTTCTCAAATGGTGTTTTCACGGGCAGGTTACACGCCTACATGGT
Organism: Triturus cristatus; assembly: GCF_964204655.1. Lineage (NCBI taxonomy): Eukaryota > Metazoa > Chordata > Amphibia > Caudata > Salamandridae > Triturus > Triturus cristatus. Next base: position 309,742,551 of record NC_140585.1, on the reverse strand, counting down.
TATTTTACAAATTTTTAACGCAGACCAGAGAACAACCTATATTTTTAGGTCTCGCCTAGGCAAAGCTTGCGCTGTCTCGTTGAGACATGCAGTATATACTATAGTGGGTAAGCTTTGTTTAAGCTCCGCCCACTCTCCCCTCATCTTTTGGATTGGCTTACATCCTAAATGCTGCATTCTGATTGGTTTTCGGCTTGTTAGGCCTTCCATGACTATCAGCTCCTTTACTGCACAGACTATTTTCTTCCAGTCTTTTCCCCTCCCTCCTGCAGTCTGTGACTTCTTGCTCCCCCTCCTCGGGAGCACGAGGGCTCCAATCCGGAAGTCACTGCTGCTGTCCTGGCAGAGACAGCCCCTGTTCTGCTTTGCGGGCCATCCCGAGGCCCTGACGATCCAGTAAGCTGCAGACGAACGACTCCCTCCCTGGTGGGCGAGGCTCAGTGAGTAGAGTTGTGCCGCCTGGCCCCCGTCTACCTTGGCTAAGGCCATACAGCCCAGTTCAGGGGCTCTGTTTAAACAGGACACTATGCTCTGTGCTGCACCCGAACCAACCTGAGACCAGACAGGCCTCCAATGCAGGGACTGCTTGTTCTGTGTGGGATGATCGTGCTGCTGCGGGAGCTACGTGGAGCCTGACCGCGGCCCCAACACGTTACGCCCACACGTTACCCCCACAACCACAGAGAGAAAGCCGCCAGGAGAAGAGAAAGCCGTGGCCGATGCGGCCCCACCCAGCAGGACGGCACGTAGAGCCTTGGTGTTACATTGGGCTGTGTAAAATGGCTGCTACACGGTGAGGAGGAGTGAGCGGTGTAGCAGAGGGCAAGTGTTGAGCGCCCAGAGGCTATGTATGTAGTGGGTGCCTCTCTTGTTATACTGCCGACAGCAGCGGGAGGAGTGTTTCACACCGCTTTGTGATTGTATTTACATTTGATTAGCGCTTCCTACCTCTAACGAAGCACCGAAGAGCATTCCACTTCCTATTGCCACACTTCCCTACGGATCCTGCTTAGTAAGTTTCCCGATTTCAACAGCTAGAATGGCTCAACTCAAGTACAGTTTATTTTCTGTAGTTGCCCAGATGTCGCTTGTCCTGGTTCTCACAAATCTCCACTTTCCCTCTCTAGCAGCAGACATGCCTGGTGCGTGTTTGTGTTCCGCGTTCGGGAGCAGTGCACAGGACTCCACGTGGCGTTCGTGATGGAGTCGAGAGCAGGCGAGCACGCCACTCGCTGACTATGCAGGTGCTGATGAGAACCTTTAGAAGCATTGCAGTTTCATATAAGTAGGTGACTGTATATTCACTCCGGGGATGGGAGGGGTTCACACTGCCATGCCGTGGGACAGGGAAAAAGGGTTTCTTGAAGTTTAAAGTCTCAACCCCAGCAAGATCTCCTTAAAAGAGCCCGCTCTGCAGTTCGTTTGCTCCCTGTGCCCTGCGTCTGGTTGCTCCATACTCTGAAGTGTCACTTGGGGTTGTCAACCAGCAATGGCTAGAAATTCATTCTGCCGGACCCTCCGAGATCCCTAGCTTGCGGTCATATAATGGTCAGGAGGCACAAAGAACTGAAGCAAGATGGCAGCCAAGCGTTTGGCCGTTTGAGCAAGCTGCTCTCCCTCCCGGACTCCCGGTCTTTGAAATCCCTGAGTCCCTGACAAGCGACGCTGCCTTGGTCTCCGTGATGCTCTGGCGACTGCTGTACTCCTACAAAGAGCTTTTTTTATATCGCCGTTGTGCTCGTTTGGCTGGGAAACCTGCATCTCTTCCTGAGCTAAAGCCCCGATTACAGAACTCCATGCCTTCTAAGGGTTCATACCGGGCTTCCCGCTCCAAGCCGCTCATTCCGCCGGCGAAGGCGCGCCCTGCCACCAGAGCCGTTCCAGCTGGAAAAGCACCCGCTGCGATGCAGGAGGGGGCTACAGTCCACACTGATGCCGGTAAAAACGTAAGGGAAGGGCAAATAACCCTCTCCGGCGATGCTCGGCTCAAAGTCCCGTCTCTCTTCCTTAAAGCTCGGGGGGACAAGAACTATTTACAGGACGAAACACATACTAGTACCCCGCAACCTCTGGTCTCGCTGCCTGTTTTGAAAGATAGGATACCGGGGACGGAGACGGAGGCTCGCTGTCAGAGTGCGGTATCTCACGCTGAATCACCTGGAAACGGCATTATGGGAGCTGTAGTCCCGCTGCAGGCGCTGATGACCCCGTTAACTGTGCAAAGTGAAGGCGATCCCAGAGATGCACACTTGATCCCTACAGGTACGAATACTATTGTTGGAACGAACAATAAAGAGTGTGGGGGACCTGCGGGGGATTCTGACCATCATTGGGTGCCGCGCAATCTGAGGGTTGTAGTTCAGAAGCTCAGGACAAACTGTCAATTGGAGATGACTTTTTTTCTCTGTCTGATCGCTCCTCAGCTGAAAGTCTGGTGAAAGGGTGGCTAGGCGAGGGTAGCTCAGGGGGAGAGGATGGTGAAGACTTGGTAGCCGAATCGAGGCAAATATCTATGGATGATGCTCGAGGGCAACTATCTGTTATGGGGAGCTTACAAGGGTCTGATGACTCCTCAAATTGGGCATACCAAGACTCGCCTAACCCTCAAATTAATATTCATCCTCTCACAGCGCCACAATCAGCTGTTATACTTGATCCTTCTGGTCGTGAGCACCGAAAAATAACCCTTGATACTATTTACGATGTCATCATGGCGCATAGGGCAGAAGCGCAAGCAGAAAGCCTTCATACTCAGAACGCGCTAAAGAAGTTACAGAATTCTCTACGCAGGGTTGCCAAATCATGTGCTGATACTGCTATAAGAATCGGGGAAGCTGAAACTCGGATATCTACATTAGAGGACGATGTGGTGTCTCAGAAAAAAGAGATTATGGCACTGAATGCTCATAGGGACGATCATGTATGGAAAATGACGGACATGGAAAATAGGTTAAGACGCAATAACCTTAGAATTCTTGGGGTTCCGGAGGGAAAGGAAGGTGCAGACCCCCGGAAGTTTGTTGCGGAACTCCTCTCTGAGGCTTTTCCCAAAGTTACTACTTGGGACTGGAAGCTAGAGGTCCAGAGGGCCCACCGATTCCCATTTTTCCAGAGGAAACCGGTGGGTCAAGAAAGCTCTCTACCTAGAGCTATTTTAATCTCATTGAATCATTTTTTGGCTTTTTGATCTGGCCCGTCCTACTAAGAAAGCCCATGCCAGGGGCTGTGAATTTTTTGTGCGCCCGGATTTTTGCCAGGCTACGGTGGACCTTAGGTGGAGACTTCGACAGTTAATCCCGAAGTTCCAGGAAAAAGGAGCACAGGTTTTCTTACAAAATCCGGCTAAGCTCAAAATCATTATTAAGGGACGGACATCAGTGTTCACGGAAGAACGTACTGCCAAGGAATTTTTGCATAAGCTATAGCTATTTTTTTTATTCTATTTTTTTTTCCTCTCTGTGGACTCTGAGTTTGGGACTTATATGATTTATGGGACTTATGGGACTTATGCTTCCTGTTTTATTAATCTTCAGAGATATTGAATCTGATTGACTGAGATCTAAAATGCCCTTTTTTTTTTTATTATTGACCGATTTATGACTAGTTAGGATAAGATAGGTGCGGATTGGTCGCATTTCTGATGTGGTATAGGGGGCCGTGGGGGGGGAGAGGTGGCAGCTCGACTCATCATCTATTGGGACCATTGTCCCTGTGCTTCATGGGAAGGGCAAGGGTGGGTTGGGAGGGGGGCAGCAGGATGGGGTGAGGGTTGGGGTGGTGCTGGGGGGTAGTGTAAGGGGTGGTGATGGGGGGTGTAAAGAAAAATCAGCATTGATGTTTGTTTTAGTGTTACTATGTCTGAAACAAAAGGCTATTTCTTATGAAACAAGTAGAATGATGTTTATTCGATATGTGGCTGGGTCCATATCTATAGCAGGGTTAAATGGCTTAAATTAAAATCCGCAAGGCACAAAATGAAAACACTATTATTATGTACCCTAAACATATGTGGGCTGAATGATTTTAAAAAGAGGCAGGTTTTGGCAAAGATTGCCAGAGGTTTCTCCTGGGACATTTTTTTTGACAACAAACTTTATTGGCATTTGTAAGGACACCGGGGAATTTGTCCCCATACACGGTACCAAGATGAAGAAAAGAACAGTGAGAAGTGGCATCCTTGTTCAGCCCCCCCCTGGTCTGCAGAACATCAGACCCCCAAACCCTCCCCCCCACCCGCACATCACACCCGCCCACGGTCCAACACAGATATGCAATATTTCCTATCCGCATGAGCTCCATATTCCGATTACTCATCCACAATGCATAGGGCCCGGGGCCCCGAAGGGGAACCAACCGGGGCTCTGATTAGCCTCTCTATTGGGTCCAATGGCACTGCATCCCCCCGCACAGACAACCTAATACCCCGATATCGCGCCCATCTCTTCCAGACTTTACCATGCTTACTCGGACAACCCCTTGCCAAGAATACCGCCTCTTCCGCAGACATGCAGCGATCTAGTGCTTTCTTCCAGGCCTGAACCGGGGGCGGGGCAGAAGACTTCCAATGCTGGGCAATATCTCGCTTGGCCAGCGTCAAACCCAAAAACAGGAGGTGTCGCTTATAGATGTTGCCCCTATCTCCTCGGTACAATGCAACAGTGTTAAGCGGGGATCGGGGGGAAGTTCCCAACCGAGCACCCCCCCCAGGCAGGACAGAACCGCCGTCCAGAACGGGCGCAGCCGCCCACAGTCCCACACCGTGTGCAAGAATGTACCGTCCCCATCGCCGCAACGGAGACACGTGGGGGACCCAATTAAGTGCATGCGCCAAAGGCGGTGCCGGGTGTAATACGCCCTGTGCAGGTATTTGAATTGTATGAAGCGGTATTTGGTGGCCACCGCAGCATATCGCGGACCCGCTATAGCGTCTGCCCAGTCATCCTCCGTGAGCGTGGGGATATCGCGCTGCCACGCCTCCTTGGTATTATCTAGGGTAGTGTTCATGAAGGTTGTCAGTGTCTGATAAATCTGGCGGATTTTGTGATCCCCGAGGTCTCCCATCAACAGTCTACCCTCTAGCGGGTGGAACTCCGGCAGAGTGTCTAGGTGCTGGATGCTAGGTGTGAGGGCATGCCGCAACTGGAGATATTTGTGAAACTGGGATTTATGCAGCTCAAATTCGGCCTGCAACACCTGAAACGACTTAAGCGACACTCCCTTCATTACATCCCCCAGCGAGGAGATCTCTATTATGTCCCAATAGCGAAAGCCCTCCAGACTTGCCGTCTCCTTGAGCAGGGTACCCTGCCACAATGGGGTGGCCCGCGTAAGCCTGCCGCGCCAACCGATAGAATTGACCGATTGCCGCCAGATCCGGATCACCGTAGCACACGCAGGGGCAACCGGTCCAGCGAGGAACGGCTATAAAGAAAATGCAGCAGAGGCTTCTCCGCCAATGCGGCCCGGTCCAATGCGTAGGCTGGATCCACGGGGGAGGCATACCACCAGTCATTTATGACTAGGAGATGCGCGGCCCTGTAGTATGCCTGAACGTCCGCCACCGCTATGCCCCCGCAGTGGAAGATGCGACCACACCCTCGTTTCATTGCGGACTTGGGTCTCCTGGGACATTCTCTGCCTCCAGGAGACGCATATTGCCTGGGCCAACAGGGCGTGGCTTAAAAGAATGGGGATGGAGCTGATTACTTGTTCAAAACAATCCTTAAATACCAGAGGTGTGGCAATTCTCTGCAAAACAGGGGTCCTGTCCTGTAAAAAATATAAATGGATAAAAATGGTAGATGGGTGATCGTTGAGGCACTGTTTGGTAATGTGGAGGTAGTAACTATCTGTACTATATATGGGCCCAACTTGGATGAACCTGAGCTGTATGATTTTCTCAATTTGGAACTTGCCTTGTGGCCCCAACCTGTTATACTCTGTGGGGATTTTAACATACATATAGGTGAGTCAGTCAATATAAGTTTAGGCCCAACATATGTGGGACGAAAACCTAAAGTTTATAACTCCTTATGTAATTTAGCAAGGAAGCAGGGTCTTCATGATGCTCGGAGTAGGCTCAACAAATCACAGCAGGGTAGCACTTTCTATTCTGCTCCCCACAATAAATTGTTCTGGCTTGATTACATATTGGCTTCATCTCCCATCTTGGAAAAAGCTACTGTTACTTTGTTGCCGAGACTAATCTCGGATCATAATCCCCTTGTGTTAAAATTTGAGGTGTCTGCTGCGCCGCTCTCAAGATCTAATTGGACTTTTAATAGGAAGTTATTAGCAGATGAGGAATATCGGGATCATATTAAATCCTGGTTCCCAGGTTTTTTTTCAGCTAATAAAAACTCGGCTCCAGACACAGTTGTCTGGGATACTTTTAAGGCTGGTGTAAGGGGGAAACTTTAAGATTTGTGATACGGAAGCGCAATACTATGAGATACAAATTTGAACAATGTATGTTAGAGCTAAGCTTATTGGAGCGTGAGTTAGCCCTGAAGATTAAAGATCGGTCGGATGTCTCTGTAGTACAAGATAATTTAGCTAAACAGAGGTCTCTAATTTTTCAGCAATACGCCGATGAAACGGCTGCTAAATACCAGACTTTCCGAAGGGAGTGTTTTGAATATGGGGAACAGGTGGGGAAGGTGTTGGCTAACAGATTACGGCAAAAACAGATGCAAATCAAGATCGATAAAATCAAAGATATAGATGGGTCACTACAAGAGTCGGAGTCTGGTGTCCGTGAGGCATTCAAAAACTTTTACCAAAAGCTATATGAGAACGAGGAAACTATAGATCCGGGGGATTACCTGGGGGAAACCCCCTCTGCAAGTTTAGGTTTGGCTCAGAAGGATATTCTATTTACCTCCATAACTTGGGAGGAAATTGAATTGGCAATGGTATCTTTACCCCGGGGCAAAGCAACGGGGCCAGATATGATCCCTTTGAAGTTTTATATTCTTTTTCAGGCCGAATTGCGGGATCCTCTAATCTCTTTATTCCAGCAAGCATTTAGCGGTACAGTACCGGATTCATGGTCCAAGACAACCATAATAGTTTTCAAAAAGAAAGGGAAGGATGTGCTTGGACCGGCTTCATACCGCCCAATTACATTAATCAACTCAGATAGTAAGATCTTTTCTAAGCTTCTTGCTAGAAGATTAGGAAAGGTTATAGCTCCATTAGTCTCACAGCGTCAGCACGGGTTTGTAGCAGGTAGAGATACCACTGATCACGTCCGCCGAATAATATCCCTTTTGGACTGGGCTCAGGTTTCCGAAGTTCCAATAGGGGTGGCTCTGTTGGATGCCGAGAAGGCATTCGACAGGGTCTCCTGGGAATTTTTATGGGCAGTTCTCCAATGGAAAGGTTTCCCACCTCCTTTTATCAAAGCAGTGCAAGCCCTTTCTGCCCTGTTGCCTCAATTCGCATTTCTGGGAAGTATTCTGGGGAGTTTAAGATATATAGGGGCACCCGGCAGGGCTGCCCTTGTTCCCCCCTTCTCTTCTCTTTATATCGAGCCTCTGTTGATCAAGATCGAACATGATCTAGAGATTACACCAGTTAAACCTATGCTAGAATCTATCAAAGTTTTAGCCTATGCAGACGATGTGGCTGTCGCTACAACGGATGTGGTTAAAGCGATGAGACGTATTGAAATTTTGATGGCGGAATTTGGTGCTGTGTCTGGCTATAAATTGAATTTACATAAGACACAAGTTCTTTTCACCGGCACTGGTGTTCTTACAGCTGTTAATACAGTCACAGAAGCTGTTTATTTGGGCGTTAAAATTGCTTCGAAGGTACAAACCATTGTTAACCTAAATTTTGATCCAATTTTAACTTCATCCAATAAAATGTTACAAAACTTGGATTATTTACACCTATCATTATATGGTAGGTGCAATGTTATTAAGATGGTGGTTTTTCCGAAATTTTTGTATTTATTCCGCACGATTCCACTTCTGCTACCCAATTCAATTTTTACAAGAATAGAAAGAATGTGCTCTCGCTTCATATGGGGGTATAAGAGGACAAGGAGATCCTTTAAAAAACTCAACCTACCAAGGGCGAGGGGGGAATTGAGTATCCCTCAATTCCAGTATTATTATTGGGCGGCGATGCTTCAACACATGGGGATTTTGTTTTTTGGCACTCAATCGTATATAGATCCTGCTAACTCTCCATCTATATATGAGCTTATTATGGGGCCTGAAGCTAGATATCTATTTTCTAAGTTTTTCGAGCCCAGTTATTATAAAAGAACTCGCTTTAAGATTTTGGGGGCTGCGGCTGCAGTCTGGTCTAAAGCTTGTAAATATCTTACTTTAAAGGAATATAACCGATATATGCCTTTAGGAATAATAGGGAAACTCCCTACAATTTTCTGTGATTCAACTATGCGGAGATGGAATACTCAGGGGATTAGAATCATTGGGGACCTTTTTCTAAATAATCAATTGATGTCTTTTTTGGAACTTCAAGAGAAGTTCGGGCTGCAACGCTCGGATTTCTTTAAACACCTCCAAATCCGAAGTTTTTTAGACAAGCTCGACTCAAGAGGGCAGATCAGTTTGGAAAAGAATCTGATATTGGAATGTATAAAAGGGAGATGTAAGATCTCTCAACTTTCCAAAATTATAATTTCAACCCAGCAGGATGACCTTGTTTATTTTGAGCAACGTTGGGATAGGAGGCTGGGGATAGTAGATGTTGATTTACAGTTAGTACTGAATCTAGCTGATGCTGTTCTCTTCTCAGGCAGCTTTAAGAGCCAATGCTATATGGCTATTTTTGATTTATACAAATCCCCCAGCGAAGATAGCTAAATGGGGAACAAATCGTGGGGATTTATGTCCCAGATGTACCTTGAGGGCAGCCGATCTGGTCCACATGCTCTATGACTGTCCTGTATTAGCCCCCTTGGTCAAAGAGATACAATGCTTTCTGAACTCAGGCCTTGGAGTCTCTGTTGATATTACACCCCAATTAGTGCTATTTGGATATAAGTTTGGGGTAAATATCAGAAAGCGTTCAACCCCTGAGAAGGGGTTTTTGTTTTTATGCATGGCTATCCTTCGTCTGTGTATCACCTCCCAATGGCTTAGTCCGGATTCACCATCTTTTGCTATATGGAAGGTTAAACTACTATCCCTGTATAATTTGGAAATTGCTCTGTACAAACTTAAAGGCAGAAGAAAAAAGGAATTTGGGTTTGCATTATGGGCCACAGTAATGAATTGGGTTTGATTGCTTTATTTCTGTTTACGTGTACTGTTTATGTAATGATAATTGTTCTCCGCATGTAAGTACGAAACTATCAATGCTGATTTAAATAAAATAAAAAAAATATTAAATAAAAAAAAAAAAAAGGAGGCTCAAAGAACACCACAAAGAAAGAGATACCACCCGAAAAAAAGACCGATAACGTTTTCCTATGGAGTCTCAGTGACTCGTTACATGCGCGCTTAGGCACAAACGGTCTCCATATGCGCTGTGCTTGAGACACCGAGTTTTACAATAACACATATTGCCAAGGGGTTTTAGTTTAACTGAATTAGCATCATGCGACTGGTCAACCTTCCCACTGAGTGCCTCGGGAACAAGCATGAGCAGGAGCTACAGCACAAGCACGTTAAATGACGTGCTGTTAATCCGCTGCACGCCTTTTACTTATTTCAGCACAGACGGCTTTCTCACATCCCGCGCCGGCCCGGTACCTAGTTACACTTTGCTACTATAACATAAGCATCATTCTGAGCTACCTTCCGTGCCCCTGGACTCTGGAACTGCGCAGTCAAGCAGTCCGTCTCTGCTTGAGCAGTAAGTAACACTTTAACGCACAGTATTGCAGTGTAACATTGTGTGTCTGTGTGTGTGCATGGGTGCATGCTTGTCGACTAGCGCCGCATGCAATTTGCCTGATTATAGCGCCAAATAAAACAACGATCCCTCAAGCACGAGAGCTGTCCCACCCAGCTCAACAGTACAATCAGGTTACAAGGACACCCTCACTAGATTAGTGCCCTTCAATTTCTGGTGTTTTGCTGCAATTTTAAAATCTTCTTCTTCATATCGCTCAAATGGGTGTTGTTGGACTTGGCCCTTTTTGCAGGGTCATTTCTGAAGTTTTGGCAATCCTCCTGTATTTTGTCTGACCTGTTTTTGTTGGTTTTATGACTCTGGGCACTTTACCACTGCTGATAAGTGCTAAAGTGCATATGCTCTCTATTATAAATTGATGTATGGATTAGTGACTCCATGATTGGCTTATTTGGTTTACCTGTCAGACCCTAGTACAGTACACTGCGTGTGCCAAGGGCTTGTAAATCAAATGCTGCTGGTTGGCTTGCAGCACCAATTGTGCCACCCACCGGAGCAGCTTGTAAAGTGTGTCTCAGGCCTGCCATTGCAGAGCCTGTGTGCTGTCTGGTACTGCCATGTTGACTTGGCAAGTGCACCCACTTGCCAGTCCCCAAACCTTCCCTTTTCTACATATCAGACACCCTTAAGGTAGGCCCAAGGGCAGGGTGCATTGTAGGTAAAAGGTAGGACATGCCCTGATGTGTGTGGCATGTCCTGATAGTGAATTACAGCCATTTTTGTTTTCAATATTGCAAGGCTACCTGTTCCCCATAGGCCAGAATGGGCAGTTTGATTATAACATCTTATAGTCCTAACTGACTCAGGGAACTAGGTAGAAATTCGAGTTTAGTATGCCTGAACTCAGAATGATAAAATACATCTTTTAGTGAAGTTGGTTTTAACATTCTGTGTTCGAAAATACCACTTTTAGAAAGTAGGTATTTTCTTGCCTAACTATCCAAGCCTGCCTCTGCTAGGTTGTGTATTCCTTGCCTGGTTTGTGAGTGACAGGGGCTGGGGGGCTTCAGGAGACAGGGTGAGTCAGCACAAGGCTGAATAGACCTATCTTCATGAGGAGTGGTGGGAGGAGTAGCACCTGGGCCTGAATAGGGCTGTGCCTGCTTTCCACAATGCTGGCTCCACCTCCTGTGGTGTGTCTGATGACCCTGGCCCACACTGTCAAAGGAAAGAAGGAGTCTTGTAAACAAAGTGCTCCAGGACTGCACAGCACTGTGTTGGACTAGGCACAGACACTCTCTGCCTTCAGATAAAGGATTTTGGTGTATAAAGGGGGGAGCCAGACCCCAGAACTTTAGATCACTTCTGGGAATCAAGATGAACCTTTGCTGAGAAGAAGAACCAGGAAGCTGAAGGAGGAGACTACCCCTGTGCTTTGTGTTTTGGGGTTGGCCTGCAGTGGTTGTTTCATCAACTTGCAGAAGATCTCCAAGGGCTTGAACTTGAGCTTGCTTCCTGTCTGAGGTCTCAGCGATACAAGACTTCACCAACCAGCTCCTTCCTGAATTCGCTTGCTGGGAATTGAAGTGCCTGCTGTTGTGCTGGGCCTTCTGAGAGACTACGTGTCGCTGGGAGATGGAAGCGCGACTCAATGACGAGAAGCGTGTCGCCGTTGCAGCAGTTGCCGTTGCATCACCAAGGAAGTGTGCCGCCGCTGCCGTGTCGCATCCCCCGGAGAAGCGTGCCGCTACCGCAGAAGTTGCCGTTGCATCACCGGAGAAGCGTGTTGCAGGGTCTGTCGCAGCTCAGAAGATCATCGAGTCGCCGCACGGCCGTCAGGCATGTGCACATCGCATCAACATTGACCTAAACACCTCATTGTATTCCATGTTCACCATCCCCTTCTGACCCTCCCGGTGTCGGCACTGCAAGGTTCAATTCTTGCACGAGGCTCGTGTGCCCGGCGTTAGCGAAAGCAGGATCGATATGAGAATCAGCCCCTTGGAGAGCACCAAGAGCCAGCAGTTAATCAACAAAGTGCTCTGTCCACCAAAGTGAGCAAAGTGAGTCACGAGCGCGGATCTCCCCAGGCGACACGAAAACATGAAGGTTTTCTAGAGATACCGGGGGTTGAAACGAGAACACCAACGACAGACAGCCCAATGCCACAAAATCCGATGAGGGGAGCGGGGAATCATGATGTCTACATCCAGGACGTCTTTTAAATTGTTTATCCTCAACCGGAAAAGAGCAGGGAGGAAAGTCATTTGCCCAGAATCGGAGAATGCAAAGATGCCGCGGCCCGTTCCTGGGCCACCAACCCGCACCCAAAAGATATAAACCCAAGAAAGGTCCCCATCCCCGCCACTCACAACCTAAGTGTGCGGGCGGGTGTCAAAGAACTGCGACCATGGATGGCGTGCACAAGTGCGGATCCCCAATCACCCACAAGTGGCCCATCTGGGCTCCAAATCCGCGACCCAGATGGCAAGCAAGGAGGGTATCACCCCGCATCAGCCAGCATGGTCCCCTCCCCGTCGTGCCGCCAAGCCATCCGAGAAGCGTAGGACCCGTGTGGTGCAACCACTGACAACGTCGGGCTGCAACCCGGCCCGCACAGGCGCATGGGCAGTGAGATCAGCAGCACACTACACACCCCACACTCATACACGACGACATCAACAAGAGAAATACCATCCCACTACATTCCCGTCAACAACTGTCCTGAAAGGAAGAGGAACACCCGCGCTAACCCGCAGGGCCAGATTGCCCAGCGCCCAAGTGTCCCCCTGCAGAGAACACGGCACTCAGGGGAGGGAATGAAACACCGTGGCACCAATGCTCCCAACCCTAGCGACCACCCGGAGCACAACCCGCGCGAGTCCTCCCACAGGGGCAGCATCTTTAATTTAATTTCAATGTGGACCACTCAACACCACTCCCAAGACGGTTTCCTCCACAGCCCTAGACTGCAACAGCCCCCCAACTTGGACTCACCGCTGCAGAAACCGTCTCTGCGATCCGATGCAGGGGGGTGCACGGTACACATAGCAGCCCGGGAGGAGGGGCCAACACACCAGCAATTGTGGCCCGTATACCCGGGAAAGCTCCGGGCCCATTGCGAGTCCTGAGGCACATACTACATAATGATTTTAAGGCCCCTGCCTCGCTCTCGGGGACAACATTATGATGACCGGGCGTGTGAGAGGACGGGAGGGCCGGGTGCCGTGGTCAAGCTGGGAGGTGAAGAGGAGACCTAACAACACTCCGCGCTCACAGCTGAAACCCAGTCTGCGCGGCGTAAGGGGGTGGGGGAAGTTGCAACCACCCCTTTTGCCTGCCCCCTGTCCCGATCCTACGCCCTGATGACGGACAGGCACAGCTGCAACGGATCTCCTGGAACCCATGGGAAAGGAATTACCAATTGGGATGGGGGTCCCACAGGGGCCCTGGCCCACAGGGAGGGACCCGGGTGGGGGGGGACGCGGGGTATTGGGCAACTAACCTCACTCCCAGCTCCGACGACCGCACAACACGAGTAGGGACTCGTCAACTGTCCCACAGGACGACCAGCAAGACGGCGTGTCTGGCGCAAAGAGGACGCCAGAGAGGTGGGGGAAGGTATAAGTACCCTCCCCTGACCTCTGTGCGCCAGAAGTGATGCGCCTAGCACACCAAGGCGAAGGACTCCTTCCCGGAATCCAACCCTTAGCCTGTAGGGTGGCGTTTGTTGCCCAAATGGCACTGAAGGGCCGCCCATTGGAATGGCCCCCTGCGGGGGCTGCGGACAGCTGCAGTCTCGATCTTCCTTCCTGCTGGCGGGGTGATGCGATCAACAATCGGAGCAGCACTTGTTAGGTCTCAGCTTATTTGCGGTCCGCTTCTTGAGCTGCGTGTCTCTCTGCAGTCTTCTTTTAATTACCCAGCGTGTGGGCCATGCACCACTCATGTGAACGTTGACAGGTTAGGTTGGCTCAAAAGCTGCTGTTTGCCCTTCAGTGTGTCGGGGGCATCACTGACTCATTCCGAATGCCGAGCCGCTGTACCGCTTGAATTTATTCAATAGGGTTCACTTCGATTGGTCCTTTTTGTACGAGTCACTTACTTGTCTCCTGGGCTGGGGCTTATGTGTGGTAGTGCAAGCCACCACCATGTTATGTTATGTTATGTTACAGAGATTTGTAAAGCGCGCGATTACCAAATAGGTGTCCTGGCGTTATCCACTCCTCCCTAACCCAGTCAGGCAAAACTAATTCACAAACAGCCAGGTCTTCAGCGCTTTTCTAAAACACAGTAGGCTATCAATACGTCGCAAGTGGAGAGGCAGCCCGTTCCATAGCTTAGCTGCACCAAAAGAAAAGCTACGTCCACCCCAGCGGGCCTTTTTTATAACGGGGACAATAGTCAGATTAGCGTCAGATGATCGAAGCCGCCGCGGTGGGGCATACCATTTAAATTGTTTTATTAAAAAATCAGAGCCTTCCTCATGTAAAGCCTTAAAAACCAGGCACAATGCTTTAAACTGGACTCTGCTTTTAACTGGAAGCCAGTGCAGATCTCGGATGGCCTTTGAAATGGGAGCAAATTTGGGGATGCCTGTTAAGAGTCTAGCAGCAGCATTCTGCAATAACTGCAGTCTGTGCAACAGATTTTCCTGTATGTTAAGGTACAAACTGTTGCAATAATCCAATCTAGATGTTACCAGGGCCGTTACCACCGTTTTATGGCATTCAGGGGGGAGCAGAATCAGGATTTTTTTCAGAATTCTCAGAATGTACCCTATTTTAGAGGCTACCGCTTTAACCTGTGCGGCCATAGAAAGTTTGGCATCCACCACCATCCCGAGATTTTTTACCTTATCAACCGGGATGGGAAGGGCCCCCAATTCCGGCAGCCACCATATGGGCGTCCAGAAATTGGGGTTATTCCCAAACAACATGACCTCGGTAATATTAGAGTTCAACCTAAGACAGTTACTAGCCATGCAGTGCCCCACTTCCGACATACAGGACTGAAAATTGAGATCCAGCCCCTTTTCTCGACCTGGAAGTAAAGACACTACGATTTGCGTGTCATCCGCATACGATGTGACACTAAACCCGTAGCGTCTGATGATGGGAGCAAGGGAGGTAACATAAATGTTGAACAAGGTGGGGCTTAAAGAAGGCCCCTGCGGAACCCCACACGGTAAGGAGAAGGGTTGAGAGGAAACATTTCTCAAGGACACTGTTTGGCTGCGGTCCGAGAGGAAAGAGTTTAGCAGATCCCATGCTTTTCGCCGAATCCCTCCTTTCCTTAGACGATCCATCAACAAACCGTGATGGACCGTATCGAACGCGGCCGATAGGTCCAGAAGGATCAAAGCCGCTCTGCCTCCCTGATCCACTGCCAACCGAATTTCTTCCGTGGCGTTGATCAGAGCGGATTCGGTACAATGTCCTTCCCTGAATCCGTATTGGGAAGTGTATTCTTCATAAAGGCAGTAAGTTGTTTATTCATTGCCTTTTCAACTAGTTTCGCTGGAAGAGGCAGACGGGAAATGGGCCGGAAATTGTTTGGATCCAAAGGGTCCAGACTAGGTTTTTTTAGTAGCAGAAGAATGGAGGCCTCCTTCCAAATTTTTGGGAATTGCCCTCCTTCAACATTCCATTAAAAATAGGAGTAAGATAGGAGGCTATGGAGACAGGGGCCAATTTAATAATTTTCATTGGGCAGGGATCCAATGGAGACCCGGAGTTTGCTTTGGCAAGTAGTTCCAATGTGTCCTGCAGGGTTAGTGGCCTGAAAGCCTCCAGGGTTTCTGCCGGCATAACCAAATCTTCTACTTCCAACTGAGTCTCGCGACCAATCCTAATTGAATCACAGAGGCTAGTGAAGATGTTGTTGACTTTAGTTTGAAAAAAACAACGCAATTTGTTCACAGAGCTCTATGCTTGACTGGACGGGGGCTGACTTGA
Source organism: Triturus cristatus (assembly GCF_964204655.1). NCBI lineage: Eukaryota > Metazoa > Chordata > Amphibia > Caudata > Salamandridae > Triturus > Triturus cristatus. The sequence goes on along the minus strand of NC_140585.1, from coordinate 309,726,757 downwards.
CAGAGGACAGATTGGTAATTGTGAGAGAAAGCTCTTTTGCAGAGTTTTAAGCCGCCTCTATTTGAGCGGCATAAAACTTCTGTTTTGCAGCACGTAACATATGTTTATATGTAACCATACTTGCCAGATATATCGCCTTTTCATTAACCGAATAGCCCTTCCTCCAATTCCGCTCAAGTCTCTTGCATATGCATTTTTGCGATTTTAGTTCGTTCGAGTACCAGGGGGCTGAGGGAACCATTCTTTTAAGTACGGCCAATTTGGGAGGTGCAAGGTCTTTGCAAGCTTGCGTCAGCCATCTCGTGTACGAAGAGTCAGCCTCCTCCATATCGCTGGAAATGGGAGTGAGAGACGCTGTTAATACCATAGATAATACCATAGATAAGGTCTCAGCTTCCACCCTATTCCATGCTCTAACTTTCTTCTGTTCGCGTTGGTACCTCCCATTGGGTATGTGGGGTTTAACAGTAAGATTGAACAGCACTTCAGCATGGTCTGACCAAGCCAGCGGCAGTAGGGCCGAGAAAGATAACTCAGGAATGTTTGAAAAAACCCCATCGAGGGTATGTCCCGCCAAATGCGAGGGACCCGTTACTTGCTGGGAGAGCTCTGCGACTTCCATAAGGTCTAGTAGGCGCGCCGTTTCCGGGTCGTCCACCCGCTCCAAATAGAAATTGAAATCGCCTAGTATAGTATGGGAATTACCCAATCAAGGCGTCCTCTAAGAGGGTTCCCAGCGCAGGAAAAAAAGAGGATCTAGCGCCGGGAGGTCTATATATTAGGATGCCCTTAAATGCGAAATGGTTAGTTAACCTCAGGTTAAACGCGAGTGCCTCACAAGCGGGCAGGTTAAGCGCTTTGCATGTTCCCTGAATCGAACTGTGATAGAGGATGGCCAAACCGCCTCCCCTCTTGTCTGGTCTGTTAAGCACCTCACACTGAAAACCCGGGGGGGGGTAGCTTTAACTAGGTCAGGCCCGTATGCCTCATCCGTCCAGGTTTCTGTTATGAAAGCGATTTTAATGCCTTGGTCAATCAGTAAATCAGCACATTCCGTGCTGTGTTTCACCAGCGATCTGGCATTTATAAGAATGCAGCTAAATTTCTCAGTAGAGCCTCTGGCCAAGAGTACAGCCTCCATCAAGGCTTTGATGGGTTCAAAACATAATGTAGGAAACAGCGTTCTACAATTGGGGCAGGAACCTGGGGGCAGACTATTACTAGCCTCGGCCCTCAGGCGCTCACAATTGGCATGACTTCCCCCCCCCCATTTAGCTCCATCAAAGCTTCTCTAGAGTAATAGTATTGTCTATGCGACCCGAAAGGCAATTGGCCAGGGGTTGGGGAGCTGAGAGCGACCCGGGCACAGACGGGCGCACCAGCGGCGCGCGGTCCCGCCAGCGCTCCTAAAATAGGCAGGCTACCGCCCAACTAGACTGCTAACCAGTCCGCCCCTCCAAGATGGCCGCCACTGCCCGGGGGACCCTGCTCCACAGGCAACGCCTGCTCGGGTCCGGGCCGACGCCAGGTAAGTGGGAGAACCAGCAATCCACAGCTAAATGTAAAAATTACGTGCAGGCTAAAAAACAGAGTGCAAAATTGGCAAATAACGAATTAAAAGAATAAATTAGTAGCAGCAAATTCACAATCACTTCAGCGCGAGGAGCGCTCCAAATACCTAGCGTGTAGATTTTCCTCTACTCCCGGCTCAAGCCTCAGGAGTGAATGGACGCTGCGCGGCCGCGCCAGCGCTCCTAAAATAGGCAGGCTACCGCCCAACTAGACTGCTAACCAGTCCGCCCCTCCAAGATGGCCGCCACTGCCCGGGGGACCCTCCTCCACAGGCAACGCCTGCTCGGGTCCGGGCCGGCGCCAGGTAAGTGGGAGAACCAGCAATCCACAGCTAAATGTAAAAATTACGTGCAGGCTAAAAAACAGAGTGCAAAATTGGCAAGTAACGAATTAAAAGAATAAATTAGTAGCAGCAAATTCACAATCACTTCAGCGCGAGGAGCGCTCCAAATACCTAGCGTGTAGATTTTCCTCTACTCCCAGCTCAAGCCTCAGGAGTGAATGGACGCTGCGCGGCCGCGCCAGCGCTCCTAAAATAGGCATGCTACCGCCCAACTAGACTGCTAACCAGTCCGCCCCTCCAAGTTGGCCGCCACTGCCCGGGGGACCCTGCTCCACAGGCAACGCCTGCTCGGGTCGGGCCGGCGCCAGGTAAGTGGGAGAACCAGCAATCCACAGCTAAATGTAAAAATTACATGCAGACTAAAAAACAGAGTGCAAAATTGCCAAGTAATGAATTAAAAGAATAAATTAGTAGCAGCAAATTCACAATCACTTCAGCGCGAGGAGCGCTCCAATTACCTAGCGTGTAGATTTTCCTCTACTCCCGGCTCAAGCCTCAGGAGTGAATGGATGTGGTGCTGCAGCATCTCGTCATCGGCCGCCTCGCTGATTCTGTGGGCTACACCGGTACTGGAGGCTCGTGCGGAGGTGAGTGTTGGCTGGTGTGTCCTATTCATGTCCTTCCTTGGACTTGATCTTTGTGCGAGGAAGTGGCTCCACAGTGGTGATGCGAGGGCATGGAATGCCGGAACAGGGGTTGCACCTGCAGGTTCCTCGGCCTGCTTAGGGGTGGCAAGGTTGCTGGCTCTCTTGCCTCTCACCGAGAAGGTCGTGAGTCACTTCTCCCTCGCACCAGTGATCACCTGAGCATAACATAACACAGAGGTCTTCAAACTTTTGGGTGCCGAGACCCCCCTGTCAACATTTTCAGTCATAAGGACCCCCTCCTGATAAACATTTCTAAACCTGTAGGCAGGGCTTCTGGAATTACGAGGCAGGTGAGGACCAAATTACACGACAGGCTTGACTAAATTGTGTGGGAAGAAAATTTAAATAATGTTATGTGATGCAGCGTTATTTTGGGATAGAATTGCTTCATTATTTTGAATTTTTTTGCACACAGTAACACTGAGGAAAGATTTCACCCCATCAGTACCAGTTTATAACCAAAATACAGCAATTATCATCAGAAAGATGTCTAGTCACCCTTTGTGTTGGGCCTTCCACTCCGCAGGAATACGTGCTGCCACATTAGAAGCTCACCTGGCCCATGCCGGGAGGAGCAGGGGTCCCTTAAAACCCTGGCGGTCTTGTGCAGAGTTGAGCAATTTACCCATGCCACTTTCGTCTCACCCCTCCCTTCCATCCCTCTCTCCCCTCCTCTCCCAATCCTGGATCCCTCTCTCACTTTGCAGGCCATTTTCTTTCACCCCTTCTTACAACTTCTAAACTCTCCCCATTCAACTTCTCACTTCACCCTTAATCACCTCTTGCCATTCTGCCTTTTCACTGCCCTCATCTCTAACAGTTTCTCGCATTTATCTCATGGCCTCTCTGGCCCTGTCACCTCCCGTGCCCATCTGCACTTCTCATTCATCTCAAGTCTCTCCGTTCAAATTGTTGTCTATTTGTATCTTACACCTCTCCAGTACCCCATTCATCTTTCACATCTATCTTTTGTTTTTTCACACCTTCTTGAACCAAGGTCCCTCTCTCCTGTTACCTCAGCACCAGTGCTTAATTTGAGCAGGTGGTTTCTGTTGCTCCGCACTGGCACCTAATTGTGCACACTGGCAATATGAGCGTCTGCCGCATGCCACTTGATGGCTCTGCCTGTGTAATTTAGAGATGAGCAGAACAGCTGTTTATTAATTCAATATACATTAAAAACGATAAACTCCTGACATCATGCCATTCTTATAGCTTTGGGGGCTTGAAATAGTCACACTTGTGCAGTGTTATGGTTGGTAGTTGCATAGGTATTGTCACTGGCCGCACATGCAAGGCAATGGGTGGGTGGTTAAAGTTGCAGTGGCCTACTGGTGAGGTCCCTGGCACATGTTTAATTACAAATTAATCACTGCTCAGCACCCACCCCAGTACTCTGTGCCCTCAACTTTCCCTCACACTCACTTCTTGTGTGTCCGCACTTCCCTTCGGCACTTCACATTTCTCCTCATCCCTGACCTCTTCAATCAAATTCCCTCACTCCATTGCTGTCCTTTCTCATCCTCTCATCTCTCCTCACCGAGCACACGGGTTGGACCCGTATGCTCCTCTTGGCCTGTGCCACTCTGCTTATTGTTCCCTAATTCAGGAAGGCACGAATTGTCTGTCTTGCTGTTTTGGTGCAGGCCACACAGTTATGGAACGTCCACCCTCCTTTGCTTCGCTCCACCAAGAATCTATTATACTTTAGGAAGATATAACAAGCATTTGCAATGCAATAGGTCTCGCATTTGCGAGTGTTTGAGCTACTGGCATTCTAAATTACAATGCATTTTATTTATGTTGGTTTTTAAAACAGATAAATAAAAGGCATGGTCATTTCCAATGGCAATTGCTTAAAATGTCGCAAATGCAAGACCTATTGCATTTCAAATGCTTGTGTTCATAGTAACCAAACACAAAGGTACCCAGCTCGATAAGGAACTGTGTGGCTAATGAGGGGAAATCAGTTCATTCAAACAGACCTGTGTTTGTCTTTCATACGAGGCTATGACTGCGCTGAAGATCTCTGGAACTGGGGTCCAAGTGAATTAACGCTGCACATTTGATGGCATATTTATTGTGCGCCGAATCGGACATGATACCTATGATGTAGTTTTCTTTTTTCTCATGGATCATCCTGAATTATATCTTTATTTCATGGTTGGTTGAGGTATATGTAATACCAATAGCGATTGTGAAAACGCACATTGTTAACTGGAGGAGAGCAGGCTAAACTTCGATGCGAGCTATAGTCGAGCTCTCACAAAGCAAAACTGTTTAGTGGAAAAATAAATATTAGTTGTCTGGCGAATCTTGAGCTTACATTTAGTAGCTGTGTTTACCTATCGGACTACATCTCTCGTTGTCTTGCCAACACAATGATATTGTGATCACGAAATCTATGTTTCTGTGCGGAAATCATTATTTACCAACTGTATCACTGTCCCACCAAAAGGTAAGGGTGGGCTGGGGGTTAAAAAGGGTGTGGTCTGTATAATTAAGGGTGTGGCTTGAACATGTGAACTACACTTTCCAAAGAGTGCCACCTTACCCACAAGTTTGCAGAGAATAACAAGTGCAACTGGCATTGCTTTGGGCACTCTACAGAGAGGCCATGAATCGGATGTCCATGTGTTCTGAACACCTTTTTGTCCGACTGTCTGGCATTGAGAGAAACTCGCACTGGCTCACCTCAGTGGTGGCCACTGTAATCACCTGGATGAAGGTCCAGCCCTTGCTGGGAAAGCGCCCTGGGCAGAAAGATATGTGGCGCCCTTGCTGCAGCTGGGGCAGTAATGTGCCCCTTTCGTGTTCGCAGCTCAGTCCCTGTCTTAATACAGCAGTGACTGGTTTCTGAACCCCCTAACCCCCCTCCCAACTCACCTGAAGCCATGTTGTTTGCTCGGGGTGGGGGGTTGGTGTGTGGCAGCAGTAGGTGAAAGGGAGATGGATTGGAAGGGGAACGAAGTGGGCTGGTTTGACAGAGTGTCAAAGCAGCGCATGCAACATGTTGAAAACTATTAAAAGTGGTTCACGCTGAATCACTGGCACCGAACATTTCTGTGTTACATCACACGCCGGGTTCTGTAGTGAGCAGCAGGTGGGGATTCACCGTTCACGCCCCCTGTGCACCTCCCCAGGACACACTGGCTCTTACCGTCACTCGCTTCAGCCCAGGGTCCCAGACAGGGCGGGGAGGAGGCCGGACACTGCCACCAGGGAGGCCATTACACAGGTGATTTTCACGACAGCAGCTCACTTCGATCGGTGTTCGAATGTGCTCTAAGCCAGCTTCAGAGCAGGTGCAGCGAACTTGAGAAATGCACCAGATTGATAACTATTCTGGAGGGCCACGGCGAGCAGTGAGCCCCGCAGCCTCAGCTCTGCGATCCGCGAGTGCAGGGCTATGTGCGAGGTGGGGGCGCGCCAGGCTTCCTTCTGCTGGGGGTGGGCGGTGGGTTTGGCCTTAGCAGGGAGCGTGTTTGCACAGGTTTTTTTGTACCTGCCTACCTGTTGCTAGAAGAGAGAGCTGGGGGGCTCGGGGCGGGCCTGTGCGGGAGGTAGAGGATTCCGCTGCGTTTACATAACCTTGTTTGCCTCAATAAAATCACCACGCCATCAATGTATGATCAATATACGAAAAATGAGACCAGTATCTCTTCCATGTGCAACAAACCTCGCCTGCCTCCTCTCAGAGAAAACTAAGTCGCTCACATTCACCCAGCAAATGAAAACAAGCCAATCCTCAGGCAGAGATAGCTTGTCGGCAACAGCTTTTCAATACTGCTGCCCCCGAGCGTCGCATTGTATGTTAACTGAGACGATAAAAACAAGCATTGGAAATGCATTCGGTGTGGTCCTGCTGCCGTACATGCGCGCTCCAAGGCTGGGGACGGGGTGGTGAGGGCGGCTGGAGCAAGGGTGAGCTGAAGCCAGGAGAGGCAACTTAAACAAGTGGCTGTGTTTTCAGGCGATCCTCGGGAGAAACAAAAGAAAGAGATGTACGGGGAGCAAAGGGCAAGTGACGCGGCCGCGAAAGTGAAAGTGATCGTGATTACGATCGCTACGGAGGAAAGACACATGGCGCTGCGCGCGTGCACGTTCACGGGCACTGTAGCTTTAGGCCACGGCAGCACTTTGAAAAGCCTGTATACAAAATGTCTCGGCCAGATCAGCGCAAGCGCTGGATCAGGCGAGACCTAAAAACCTGGCTCTATGCTCTGTAGGTCACCCCATTTGGCTGGTTCTCCTTCCCCTTCTGTATGTTTCTCATTTGCCTTCAGGCAGCAGATGGCTATCAGCCCCAGGACACCTTTTGGTAATAGCAGCACACTACAAATGTAAATAATAATAGTAGTAGGCAGAAGCATGGGAGCGACTAGACCCAAACTTCGCGAGGGGGCCTACACTCCCAGATAGGGCTGGTCATAGCACTGGCCACACACGGCGCAACAGTCTTTTTTGGTGCCCTATCCCCGTTTCCTCCTTCTCCATAAATTCCCTCACTACCACTTACCAACAAAGCACCTCATCTCTCTGTAGCACCTTTCTGACAATTTTTTTTTTATAGTGCTACTCAGTTTACTCACAGTTCTGTGAGCTGCATAGTACATGTTCTTTGTAGCAGGCACATTAACCCTCTGCACTCTGTGGATGAGAAGTGTGCCCATGTGAGTGCACGGTGAGTGATGCAACAGTGTGAGAGTAGGGAAAGAGGAGTGACTGCAGGGTGAGTGAGGTGACCATGAATTTGGGTGCGGATTTAAGTGCAGAGTGGGATGAATGAATGCATGGTTAATGATGGGCTTGTTTGAGCAAGTTGCAAATTGAGCAGTGAGGGGACAGGTGAAGGAGGTGTCACATGAGTGCAGATGAGTGGTGTGACTGCAGGCTGAGGTACAGGGTGAACAACGCAAGTGCATTGTGATTGCAGAGTGATCACTGTGTGCAGTGTGAGAGGGTGAATGATGTGAGTGCATGGTGATCAGTGTGAGTGCATTGTGATCGCTGTGAGCGCAGGATGAGCGTGAAAGTGAAGTGCGAGAATGAGAAGTGAGTAGTCTGAATGCAGGGTGCATTCCCAAACACTTGAAGTAACTCAGCATATTATTGATGGCAGCGTAGGGTTTAAGATATAAGTTAAACTATTGCTATTATGACATTAATCAGGGATCGAGGGTGGAGAAAATAATTAATATGCTGATCCTGCAACACACTTCCAGTCCTATGGTTAGGGTTGCCTGCTCATTATTTTGATGTCCCAGACGGTACAAAAATAAGCAGTCACCTAAAGCTGTATATTTCAGCACTCATCTGTGCGTACTTGGAACAGCAAATATAAATAGAAAGCACTTTTAATTGTGTTCTAGGGATGCTTCAGTGATCCATGACTGATAATTAAAGGGAACAAAGACAGAAAAGTCACATTACGAATGAATGCATAAGATTTTATTTACAATCCCATTTAGTGTCAAGAGGAGGCCTTTGCAGGCTCTTCAAACATCAAATGGCTGGTATTTTTCTTCTTGCAACCCTACTTTATATTTATTTTCATGAAATGCATTCTCACACTACTGCAGTAACTGTAAAATACAAATGTAAGGAAAAGGCAGAGTTGGGGCCCAGGGGGTACTGGAACTAGAAAAAAATGGTCCTTAACGACCTGTGAAAAACTCAGGAGATAAGACTGCAGACAGCCCAGCGGAGCCCACAGCAGCTCGAGCTGAGACACACTACGGGGGAGGAGGGGGGCTGAATCCCTTGTTGTGCCTAGGCAGAAGTGTGACCGGGAATGCGCGACCCCCTTTCCATCCCCTAGGGGTCGCGCCCCACTCTTTGAAGACCCCTGACATAACATAACGTGTATTAGTAAAGCGCAAGTTCTCCCCCTACGGGGCATCTTGGCGCTGAATAAGAGATGTTTATTGTTACCCTACTCAATGGTACTCATTTTATCAACCTCAGATGGATGAAAGGCTGAGTGGACCCGCCGGGATTTGACCCTGTGACCATGAGGTCGAACACAGGCACCTGCAGTGGATGCATTAGTCGCTGAGCCGCCAGACCCGGCATGAGCACAGTAAGAGGCTCGCGGGGGCAGCAGTCCTAACAGCGAGGTAGCTGGCGGGTGGATGCAGGGAGCTCCGCCGAACCTTTCCCTTATGTCCCTCTATTCTCTTCTTGCCAAAGTGCCTCGCCGGTCTTCCTGGTAGTCGGCAGCGCTACATGCCTCACCTTGAGGGTCCGGGCACATCCGATAGTGGCGTCGTGCCTCTGGCGCTAGAGGGGCATCTTTGCACTGCTCACCAACTTTCTCCGCCTCGCAGCAGGTTTATGGCAGCAGTAGTGGCGAGTCGTAGGAGGTGAGCAGTCTCCGTTCACTCCGGCTTCAAGGCAAAGCCAAAGTCACCCTATTCTAGGTGCGATGTGCCCACTTCCACGGGCAGGCAGCACCAGCAGTACAGATCCCCACCCCCCATCTCCTCCTCAATCATGGGGGTGACCACTTCGGAAGCACAGCACGGGGTCAGCACCCTTCATTGCCATTGCAAAGTTGTGGACTTTTAAATGAGTACACAGACACAGAATGTTTGGTTAATAAACTGACCATGAGCACGTACACTCGGGCCCTTTTATTTGCAGGGTCAGGTCACTCGTGGTGCCTGTGGTGGATGGGTGTGGGCTGTGTGTGGCCTGGACGCAAAGGAGTGGCTGGTAAGACTGGTGCCTGCTGAGACACTAGAACGTGTCTAACAGGACACTACAGCAGGCAGTTAAATCCTGCCACCGTGGCACAGTGGACTTTCCGAAACAGGCGTTTCCCACCACAATAGATCCCCCCGTGGCACCAGCGGCACTCGCTAGACCTAGCAGCAGAAGTGCCTTGGCAGCATCAGAGGAAGTGCCACAGCTGCACCAGACATTTGAGGGTTAGGTTGCCAGACTTGAAATATTCCCTTTGGTGTTGTATAATTTGAGTCCCAATGTTTCTGAAAGATAAACTTTTTTCTCTGTCTCTGCTGATTTCTGGTTTCTGACATTTATTCTCACTGTATGCCACGAATATTTCAGAGTTTTCGCACTATGTACATGCACAAAGGAAACCTATTTAATTTCCATTTCCTTCTTCCAGTTTTACAATTTTATGTGCCATAAATACAATTAAAACTGATTTTGCATGTTCGGATTGTTCATGTGTGGCATTTCTATGGTTTCAGTGTTTGAATGCGTGTCATTAAACTGCTGAATGTGTGACACATCGATGATACTTCCTATTGAGTAAATCAAAGCCACAGCTAGTGTTTGTGGGCCTGTGAATTTTCTATTATTGTATCCAGACATATAACACACTAATCAACAACCGGAAAACAAGCTGGGCCAGTTGATGTGCAGATGTGTGTTAGCAGTATCGGATGAAAGAGTAATACAAATGTTTCTGTTGTGAATTAGAATAAAAAATAAATTTAATTCTTAAAATATTAGGCTGTGAATTAAACATTATTCAGGTTTTTTGAAGGGGAGTGGTCTTCAGAGGACTTCAGTCACTCACACTCTCCCCCGTCACACCACTTACCTCTCATTCTTTTATTCTTCCATTTTTCTTCTCCCCACGTTTTTGAATTTCTCCATATTCATATATCTTATGCTATCTTCTTCCTTTTCATCACCATCTTTACACTCTGTCCTTCTGCATGTACCTACTTGTGTTACCCCACTTTGCCATGCTCTCACTCACAGACACATACAATCTGTTCTCACCTGGAAACACATTTTCTTTTCCTTTGCAGCAGTCAATAATTCAAAAACTGTACAGCTCCTTTACACACTTTCACATAAAACTGTTATTACAGCTAGCACTGGTGTGAAAATCGCTCTGTGTGTTCTGCAGAGAGGCCATGGATTGGATGAGCAGGTGGTCTGAATGCTATTGTGACTCACCGACCAGACACGACAACAGGAGTAAAACGTACTTTGTGACCTACCTACTGAATATTAATTAGGTAGGTTGGAATATGACTCACTCTGAATCCTTAGTTTGTGTATCGACCTACTAATACATAGGTTGGGTTACAAATTAATTTTCTGGCAGAAAAATAAATGTTCACATATAGCGACGAATGTTTGGAACCAGAGCAATACGGCATCGGTCCTTGAGTATCACACGAGACACACAAGACTGAGTGTCACACTATTAATCGGAACAGTGATTGTAACAATGTTGGCTCTTTATTTCCCACCTGTTTCCTTTGTTGAGAAACAGAGTCTTAGAGAGCAGAGTCAAGAGAACTGAAATTATGTCGCAGAGGAGGACCAGACTGTGCGTCGGAGTTGATAACATTATGCACAAGGTAGGCAAATTATGAGGCATAATGCACATTTCATAATAGTGTTGCTTCATTAGTTTGTGATTTTTTTTTAAATGGCGTCATGGTCTGGGCAAAGATGTTACCTTGCTTGCACCAGTTTAACAACCAAATACAGTAAACAAAACTACTGAAAGATGGCCAGCCTACCTTATTGAAAGGCATTCCACTGAACTGGAATTCATGTCGCCAGGTTTTGGTAACTTTAGCTCTGATTGAGCTAGAAGCAAAGGGGCCTATGTACAATAGAAGTGGCAGAGCACATTGTTAACATACTTGGCTTAACGACCCGTTCCGCCACTTCTGAAATGCAGGACTGCACCATATTTACAACAATATTTCCCCCTGCATTGGCGCTAACTTTAACTGCCTAGCGCCAACGCAGGCACCCTTGCACCATAGTGCAAGGGTGTCTGCATTTCAGGGGAAGATTGTTGATGTGCAGGAAGGTGTCCCTTCCTGCATATGTGCAGGAAGGCATCCCTTCCTGCACATAAACAATCTTCAAATGCTGTTTTGTAACTTCTACGTGGGTTGCATTGGCACACATAGAAGTTGCAAAACATCATTTTTTTACTTATGTGCAGAAAGGGACACCTTCCTGCAATGAAACAATCAATGGTGTTTTGCTGTTTCCACGTGTGCTGCACAACGCAGCACACATGGAAACAGCAAAAACGAGGAGAAAATAAAATGTTCCCCTTGTTGCGCCAGATTTTACCTGGTCTTAATTTTGGCGCTGCCCCATATTAACTCCACCCTTGTAAATATGGGGCAGCATCAAAATCTGAACCACTTTGTGCCCAATGAGCGTTGCGCGCCTGACTGTGATTATAATCTGTGACTGACAGGCTTCACAATAGATATCTGCAGTGGTTGCATGAACCCAGTGAGCTATCTTAACTGTTATAATTCTTTCCTCAGCACCATGACTGACCGATCCCTCCTGTTCACTTTGTAGCGATGTATTCCCCTGTCGCAGCACACTTCCATACTCTGTAAAGCATGAGTCTTTTTCCTATTTCACTTTATAATTTAAACACTTTCTGTTTTTGCTGCGTTTGCATTGAGGGTGTGTGGTCGCGTGATTCCTATGCACAGAATAGAGTTTGGAGCAATGTTAGGGACAGACTCATCTTGTTCTCCATTTGTGGGTGTGTGTTGAAGGACTACACGGGGCTGTGTGTTTCTCCGGAAGACGGCAGTGCTTAATTTGAGCCAGTGTTTTCCAGTGCTGGGCACCGGCACTTAATTGTCAACACCAGCATTTGTGACATTCTGCCACAAGGTGGCGCTGTGTTGGCAAATTTAGAGGGAACCATAGAAACAGTTAATTGTAAACTCAATATACATTAAAAATGACTATTACCTGCCGTCCAAGCCATTCTTATAGCTTTGGGAGCCTGAAACAGTCCGAACAGTCACACTTAGAGGAGTGTGATGGTTAGTAGTTGTGTTGGTGCTGTCACTGGCAGCGCTGGCAGGGGCAATATGTGGTGCAAGCTGCAGTGGCCTCCTGGCGAGAGCCCTGGCACTTATTTTTGTTTACAAATTAAGCACTGGAAGGAGGTTTAAACTGGTCATGGCACTTCACCAACCCTCAACACTCACACAGAGTTCAGTGCCCTGTGCTTCTAATGAAGTATCTGAGTGGTGAGGGGCGCTAAAGGGCGCGCGACGGAATGGCTGCACTTTAGTGCCGCTCCGCTGGTCGGGGGAAATATCCTTGCATAATTGCGGACCTACTGAAGCTTATAGCATGTAACTAACAGAAAACTACAGCGGATTGACAGCACTACACAGCAACAATATCGATGTGCAGTAAAATCAAGTTTTCGCCTGGGAAAATTGACCGGAGACAACAGGCTGCTGGACTGTTTGGGAAACACAAAATGGCGGCGCGCTTGAACTGATAGTGGCCCACAGTGAAAACGGCGGATCGGCAGGGGTGCCTGCCTTCATACGTTCGCGCCCTGCCCTGTACTGCTGGCGTCTCTCCCCATGATGCCCGTAACGCTTTGACTACTGCTACCGGCTGAGCCCCAGATGACAACATTGCCGCAACGCGGAGCGCCGGAGAGGCTGAAGGTCCGAGGCCGGCGGCCGAGTGGAGAAGACTTGCTGAGGAGTCACGCTGCGCGCGGAGGACACCATTGGCACTCTAGGTGGGTGTGCCAGTCCCTTGTGGCGTGATAAGTATCAGCCAGAACTGCCTCCCCGGTGCAGTAGCGCTACAAGCATGGCGTGGCTCCTTAAGTGACTGCCTTGCAGGAAGCCAATAACTAACGAAGGGAAGGTGGGTCCATCTCCGGATTGCTCCCCTGCAGAAAACCCAGATTGTTTAATTGGAAGCCACATTGTGCACCCTTCTTCCAATCCCGGACCCCATCAGAACGAAGCAGCATACACACCTTGTGTGCTTTATGGATATATCACGATAATAGGCCATATAACCAACATCCAATAATCTACATGGCAGTGGATATATATCTGTTGAGTGTGTCTATGGGGGCAACCATGTGCGGTTGCACTGTGATATAGGTTACTACTCTGAACCGACAACAGGGGTAAAGGACGCTACAGTTTTAAAACTTCTCCAACATAGTGCGGGACGGCTGGTGCTCTGGATGTTGTGTGCCGTCGAAGGCCTCATGTTACACCGGCAACTAACCACTTCTATTAGCAACCAGTATATGTCCGTCATGAACACTGTATTTGCCACTGCATAAATCTGCCAAACTATACAAGCACAACACTTTTGATGCCATAGACTTTCACAACCACAGAGACAATCGCTATTGTGCTAGTTGCCAAAATAACCAGAACAGTATTTTGCAAACGGCAGGTTAGTACTCTCTGCGAAGTATATTGATTTACACACTTTCCATGATGGGCAAACCAGATAAACAGCAGCCCAAATTGTCCTTCGACACGTGCCGGACACCTAGGAACATGTCAGCTCACTCGGATACTGAATTGGATGCTGGTAGTGCCAAAAAGACAACAATGGAAGATACCCTAAAAGCCATAAAACACAGCCTACAAGCCATAGACAGCAAAATTGACACTCTTTCACATAGTCGATCATATGGCGGCTAAACTTGATAAACAGGGTGAACGCCTGGATGATGTCGAGCTACGAATATCAGGAGTGGAGGATGAGTCTAACACTACAACACGTAAATGCCTGGAGATTGAAAAGGTGCTGGAAGTCATAAAAAACAAAAACGAAGATTTGGAAGCCTGCTCAGGGCGTAACAATGCCCGTATTATGTGTATTCCAGAGAGTGCCAACACAGGGAAAATGGATTCATTTGTAGAAGACATGGTGCATGACATTTTTGGCGCCAAGGCATTCTCACCCGTGTTTATAGTTGAACGTACAAAATTCTCATGCGTTGGCTGACAACAGACAACGTCCCTCTGGGCGCGCCGTTAAAGCTTCGCTGAAAGCGAATTAAAAGTTTGTAATAGAACGTTGAAGCAAACGAAGGTTGATGCTTAGTTCAAAAATTTTATTGACAAAACTCTATGGGTAATCCATATGATTGTATGCTGGAGACTTTCCCATGGAATAATGTTGCTGTATGAGTTTCGTCTCAAATGTTAAACATGATCCCAATGCATTTCGGGCCCATCTGGCCCTTCATCAGGGGAATCTAGATGACAAGAAAAAACATGTACATATAACTAAATGTTACAATGAGGGGTTTTACCATTTAACAAAAGACAAAAGGACACTGCCTGAAGAGTGAGATTCAGTGAAAAGCCCACGGTGTAGCGTTGCTTTAGACAAATAACCACCATGGTTCGTATGGAAATGTCACAAATTCATCATGTAGGTAAACAACATGAAACGCAGTCAAAAATACAGAGAACTGCTAACAGCCCATTGAAAAGAACAAGAGTGTGTTAATCAAATGTTGGTGCCAAATTGGTGAAACGCGGGGATCATTAAAAAGAAAAGTTCATTGAAAAGACTTCGCCCTTAAGCGTGCTCCGTGACTTATTTGTTAAAGAAAAAGTGCCTACAGTGCCAAACTCTATAAAAGACACCCGTGTGATGTGTGAAATGTGGCTATGCTTAACCATTGTCGGTGAGGCAAAAACCGGTGAGAGCCTTAAGCATCAACCTTCGTTTGCTTCAACGTTCTATTACAAACTTTTAATTCGCTTTCAGCGAAGCTTTAACGGCGCGCCCAGAGGGACGTTGTCTGTAGTCAGCCAACGCATGAGAATTTTGTAACTACATACACTCCTTGGGTTATAAGAGTGATACCTCTGTGGCACCCGACAACACATTCAACTTCATCACCCCGAGGTTTGTGCACAATCCAAATTCTTTTTGGACATTAACTTCTTTCTAACCCACTGGTTCGTAGCACAACCCCTCCAACTTGAGCAACATGGCTTACAGTGGCGTAGCTAGGGGGGGGCGAGGGGGGCGGACCGCCCCAGGCGGCACTGTTTAGGAGGCGGCGGCCGCGTGGCACTGGCGGCCCGTTGCGGCGGCCTTTATAATTTATTTGGGGACACTCACTGTCTAACACTTTGTCAGTAAGTGTCCCCAAATAAATTATAAAGGCCGCCGCAACGGGCCGTCAGTGCCTCGCGGCCCTGTTCGAAGTGCAAAGCAAGCTCACGTGACCGGCTTGCAACTACTGACTGCCTGCACAAGCGCACGCACGCTGCACGCACCGCATAGTGGTGGTGCGTGCGCGCGATCGAGTCGCGACCGGGTCACCAGTCTCTTCTGGGCAATCCCAACCTTCCTCACACAGACACGGTTACGGGCTAAGGCGGGGACGAGTGAGTCACAGGTCCGGTCCCGCAGTCATGCTGAGCTCAGCTGCCGCCCGCGGTGCACATCGAGCGGGCGGCATTTATCAAAGTTTTGTGCTGCACGTTTAGGCGGTGCCATAATTCTGCTCATGGGAGCCAGCTTCGAGGTACTCGACCCTGTCCCGGTGGGGATTTTTTATTTTATTGCATCTTTTATATAGCGCGAACTCGACCCGAAGGTATTAGATAGGCAGAGTGACCATATCTTGAGAACCAAAAACCGGGACATTTGGGGAAAATAGAAGGACTACCATTTTTCATCCACAGATTGGCGCAGAATGACAGCTGTCATCAACATACAATCACGGAAGATGCATTAAGAATGTAAATACAATGTAATTTCTACAATCCAAATCATACCTATTAATTAAATTGCTTTCTTATAACAGTTTCTAACTAGCAAAGCTTTAGAACACCCCCAAAAAAGTGACTCTCACTGTTTCAGTCAACCCCTTCTAAAAACCGGGACATGAGACAAAATTGCCAAATTCTGCCCGGACAGCTGGTGAAAAACGGGGATTGTTTGGGCAAATCCAGGACGTCTGGTCACCCTAGTATTAGAGCGCTTTACATAGCACCGTATTTACATTACATATTCAGGCACGGGGAGATTAAGTGATTTGCCCAGAATCACAGGATGTGGACGCGACCTCGAGCCTTGGTTTCCTGCACCAAAGTCGGCAGCGCAGCCGACGGACCACATTCCCTCCCCTAAATGGATTGATTCACACCACCAACGCACGCCATCCAGGACAGGCGGTCCCAGGCAACGCTGGCACGGCCGCGGCTAAATTAAGTTGGTCAACAGCCTGCTAAGTGCTGGGCAAGGCCGCTGAGAGCGGCTCAAAGCAGCATGATGAGATCCCGCCTGGCGACTTGACCCATGACCTCAGGCCTACCTATGGCTTACTCGAGTGAGGCAGGCCTTCTGAGTCGCCGGCGAACCTGTGCAGAAGTATAGGAGCTGTCTAAGCTTCTCATGTCGGCACCTGCGCGTGGGATCCGATGCACAGCTGCCACAAGAAGTCATTCATCTTCAGGAGTCAGTAGGAGTGCAGGTATGTTTTAAAGCAAACACTTCTGTGCAGTGCCATATGTATTTTTTAGACTACTTTTACAGCCTGCTGCATAACACGCACTGGTGCAAGTACTCTTAGATAGTGGGGCTTTTTAATGCTCACACTCTCAAAAAATATATATTTGAAATAAAACTGCCTACAGCCGAATTGTGACCCCTAGGCTATGTGTACTTTTCTCCTGAGGCTTGCATGCACCCCCATGCTTAATTGTCTCAATGTTAATTACTTAGACTAGCAATGCAACGTAGCCTCAGATTGTTAATAAATAACGGGCGGTGACGCACACCCTGCTGTTATCAACAAATTGATTTTTATCAAATTGCTCAGTGTGTCCTTTTGAGATAAATTACAGTCTGCAGAGGGGTTGTGACCTCTAAGCTACGCGTGTACCCTTCCATTTCCAGTGCTTTGCAGCCGTTTTAAAATCTTCTTCTTACAGTTTCTCGTTGCTCAAATGGGTGTAATTTTTGATATTTATGTTGCCTTTGTTTTTATTGCTTGATTTTCCTTGCGAAAAAAGTGTCACTCGTAGTTGTTGAAATGTCACTCATAATTACGCTGACATTATAAAAATGTCACACTTAGCAATCTGAAACCTTGGCAGCTATGCTTCCTTTATGTCCGGCCTGCTGCTATTAGCTGTACTTCCGGTGCCAGCTGCGCCCCTCCACGTGCACAAACCATGAGCTGAACATTGCAGGCATTGCCCTGTAGAAACATAGACATGGCCGCCGGTAGTACAGTGGGGTGTCGGAGAGCATTCCATAAAGTATAGAACCCTGCGAATGCTGGTAATTTCTACGTTTTTATTTCTTTATTTGAAATTTTATACCACACGCAGACGATGTTAAAGTACTCTACAGTTTTTTATTTTTACTAAAAAATTTGAGAAATGATTCCAAATAATAAACATACATATTTACAAAGAAATGTTCAGGATGACGGCAGAGCATTTTGCAATTTGTAGATACATATTTTGAGAAATGCATCCAAGTCATAGAAATCCATGTTAGCAAAGACGTGTTGTCTTATAGTGAATGTTAAGTAGTCAGTTTGTTCTTCACTCTACAATATTTGATTTAAGAATGACACTGCATATGTGGCTGTGCAGGTGCTGGAGAGGGCTGCAATTAAATGTCACAAACGTAAGTGTTAGTGTTAGGTGTTATGAGGCATGAATATGGAGTTTTATTGGATAAATAAAAAATCCATATTCTGGGTGCTGTTATTGAGATGGAGTAAGGGCCTACTTTGGAGTTTGGCCGATGGGATGCTCAGACACAAATGTATTACAGGTGCATTGTAGCCTATAGCCTTTGTATACAGAGCACAGGATATGTGCCACTGTGTGGCAGAGTATTCCATTCGCATCAGTGCTTCTTTCTTTCTGGGGTTTCTGTTTTGCCCAGTGACGTGTAATTGCTGATGCTAGGTAGGTTGGTGAAGGGCTTTGAAGGTTATGCACACCGTCCTGAGTATGCAGTGTTTCTCTACTAGGAGCGAGCTCAGACATTCTCTAACTGATGAGCTGTGGTCTGCCCTTTTCCATGTTTGCAGTAAGCCTTGCTGCTGAGATTAATAATAATGTTGGGGAAGCCAGGCTCGATAGGGCAGTTTCACATACCTGCCTGGTGACATCTAGAGAATGGACTAAAGTTTGCAGATCTTGTTTTTAACATAAGGCACCACAGCATGCACAAATCTTGCACTGAAACAAGATCTGCTATTCTCGAGTTAGGGCACAAGATAGGGGTTGCCTTAAAGCTGGTATTAGTGTTTGAGTTGGAGTGACAGTCAATATTAGTGTTAGAAAGAATTAGGTTACAACTAGGATGAGGGTGATGGTTAGATGAATGGGATGGGGTGGACCGAGGACTGGAGTTATTAGCATCGCTTGGATGAACAATAGGTTTAGAGATACATGTATGATTATGCTTAGATTGCAGGTTAGTTTTAAGGTTTGGATGAACACAAGTGTTTCGATTGGGTCTTACCGCATTTTTGTGGTTGGGGTTTGTGTTCTAGGTTTAGAGTTATGGTTAAAGTAATTGAGCCAACAATTGTGCAAGGAGGAATCCAGACTGCTTCACACCCAGCCTTAGCACAGAGGCCAGCAATTTACAAATAAACATAGAATTGTCAGAAACTGTATCAAGCTCTGAAAACTATAAAGGGCCTACCACAGCAGGCTTCTTTTTTTGGTCACTCTGGTGAGACACTAAAAACACACACAACATGCGCCCTTCTTTAAAAATGCAAATGAGTAAAATATCTGGTTACCACATTATCAGGCCAATACCTGCCTTAATAATGTCCAGAGGGCTTGTGACACATTCATATGGGAGGGGGACTAGAATTTCGTTGAGTCAGAGAAGGTAATAACCAAGAGAAACAGGATTGGGAACACCCAGTGGTGCTCGAACAATTTTCAGAGTGGCGTCGCTGCCATCAGTGCTTCATCACTGAACTCACAATGTTGAACATATATCATTAAAGCATGGTGTGTTCGCACAGTGTCATTTATAGACAGCACAATCTCCATTGAAGTGGTCACTTAACTTGCAAAGACATACAATTTTACAGATAAAACTAATGTAGCGCACAAACGATGTGTGGAAATCGGGTGTCATTCAATCAAACAAACAGGATTTGCATAGCGCTACTTATCACCTGTGAGGGTATCTAGGCGCTGGAGGGTGGGGGCGGTGCTGCTGATTAGGGACGTTAATCGAATAACCATGTTTTTAGGCGCTTCCTGAAATCCTGCAGGGTGGCAGTCTGTGTGTTCTCCTTTGTACTGCCGGTCACCGGTGTATTTAACTGTGTAGCCTTGGACGGTGTCATGTATGTGCATGTAACTTGCATAATCGAAGTAACTATTAGCGGCGATACTATGTGTCTCTCGGTCCTTTTTCCCCAGCAACCCTCATCCCCCTCTCCAGGGGCGGCAATCTGAGGGATAGCCCCGGGCGCCACAAGCTCTAGCTACGCCTCTGATGGCTTACGATGATATAGCACGTATGACATACCTACGGGCTGACACATTTGCATTTGCAGATGACGATGCCTCCAAGATTTACGCACTCATCAATGAGGAGAGTACGCCATTGATTAACAAAAGAAACAAAGAGAATAGTCTACGTCAACTTCTATATCTTAGCAAACGTGAGATCAACCAAAGGCTCCACGCTAGCACCCTGATTAGATATCATCGAGCCCAGCGAATTCCAAGAGGCCTCCGAGTACCATTGAAACCCCTCCTATGCAGAAACAGCCCGAAATTTGTGGAACGCTGGTATGCCATACTGAACAAATGTTCCTTAGACCTCATTTTACTTATCATTGAAGAATTGTCTAGAGTCCTGGAAGAGCTCAACAAGGATATTGTACAGACCAGAACAGAACTTCAGGATTTGATCACATCGGATGACTGGGGAAAAATCTTGGAGGATCTCAACACACAACTCAATAGATACACTGAAGAAATCAGTGAAAGGAAAATCCGCAAATACAAACGAGACACGGTGGATTACAAGATGGGGGAGGTATACTCTTGGGCGGAGGTCTATGCAAGACGACGTCAAAACAGGCCTTTTAACCCCAATACTGAGACAGACACCTCATCCTCAGAAGGTGAAAGGCGACCGACCATTCAACCTACAACAACCATACAACCAGAGAGCACCATTCCGATCCAATCTGATACCAATGTACCTTTTTTAGAGGTAGGCCAAAAAGATCAACAAGACTCACGAGGGGTAAAAGACGTCCCATCAACCATACCCTGCCCGAAGACTCAATCATCGATAGGTCGACGGAACAAAGGGAAGAGACCCTAAATTCTGAGCAACTGGTCATCAACATTTCCAAGTACCAAATCACAGAGATGGAAACTTGCACATTACAAAAGGGAACTTCTTTCGTACCTACCTATCATACGAACAGATTGGAATTGGACATTTGTCTATTCAAACTCATGCGCAAATTTCGGTTACGACACTCCTTCGAAAACACATGCTACCCAAGATTCATAAGGACCTCAAGAATCCTCCTTTGCGCCCAATAGTCTCCACGAAGGGCAGCATACATGAAACCATCGGCAAATTCCTAGACATCCATCTTCAGGAATTTGTATTACAAATGAACACGTATGTCAAGGACACCACTGACTTTTTGATCAAGATCGATCAGATCACATTACCTAAAGATGAAGAGGTTTGGCTATGCACCATTGACGTTAAGTCGCTTTACACCTCGATTCCCCATGATCTGGGGATTGAAGCCATCGAAGAAACACTACTTAATTCTGAATTGGATCACGATTTTCAAATATTCCTGATGGAACTTCTTACCTTCACACTGTATCAGAGTTACTTTAGATGGGATGACAATTATTATTTGCAGCTAACTGGCACTTCGATGGGCAATTGTGCCGCACCGACCTACGCGAATCTTTTCATGCACGCATTTGAAAGCAAATTCATTTTAAGTTTGGACACCTGGCAGAAACATGCACGTCTTTTTTTACGTTATATAGATGACATTTTTGTATTATGGTTTGGCACGTCAGATTCTCTCAAGTCAGCTTTGGACAATTTGAACTTGACCAACGACCGTATTCAATTCACGTTTAACTTTCATGACACATCCATCACATACCTGGATGTCCTGTTGACAATACGAGATAAACAACTTACAACATCCATGTTCAGGAAACCAACTGATCGCAACAATCTTCTACACTACACAAGCTTCCATCCACCATCATTGAAAAATCACCTACCATTCTCACAACTGCTCAGGGTGAAAAGAATTGTGTCAGATCATTCAGAACTACAAGTACAAACACAGGCAATGGCACGACGGTTCACCACCCGTGGCTATCCTTATGAGATTTTACAGAATGCAATCACCAAAGTGGCTAGTACATCACGTGAAACGCTACTACACCCAACCACACGAAGAGAACAACATCGCACGGTGGTGGTCTCCCGTTTCTCCACTATGAGTCACAGATTTAAACAATCCATCAAAAGACACTGGCCAGTCCTGGCCCTTGAAACAGTCTTCAATGGCATCTTCAGCAATCCACCGATGTTTGCACACACCAGGAGTAAAAACATACAAGAGTTGATTCGACCCAACATTGAATTACCCATCACTGAATTTCGGGGGACAATCCCCTGTTTAAATTGCAGCAACTGTAACAACATCATTAAGGGCAACAAAATTGCACATCCCATGAGGGGCACCCCGATTAAATTACAAGTAAATGCCACCTGTGACACCACCAACGTGATCTACTTATTGAAATGCCCATGTGGCCTCGTATATGTGGGAAAAACCGAAAGGAAACGAACACAAGAGCAACATACGTACCAGCAATTCTAAATCAACCATAGCAAGGCACTTCCTTGAGAATCAGCACAACATTGCACAATTGAAATTCATGATATTAGAGACTGTGGTGAAAAGGGAAGGCAGAGACAATAACACGTTCCTGTTACAATGTGAAAATCACTTGATTTACAAATTGGAATCTTTGAAACCAAAGGGTCTCAATGACCGCTTGGAATTTGCTTGCTATCTATGAACAACGATACCACCAGTCAATGTGCAGTTGACAAATGCATTCATCATCCATGCATAACCATAACGCAGTTTTTTTTTTCTTTTTTCTTTTCTTTGTTTTTTATCTGAATAATTCACTTTTATTCAAAGATGGAGCATGTTTCATTAACCTGGTCATTTTTTACTTATCACTTTTTCACCTTACACCACTCGCAATATGGCGCCTGTATTAGGCAATCACCGAAATACACACTCGCGGTCTAACTTCTCCTCATCACTTCCGGGTTTCACGGATATCCTCTTTAAGAGCACGCCCTTTGGAGCACCAACAAACCCGACACAGGATCGTTGTTTGACACCGTTGCATTCAACAGGTATGAAGCGCTGCTTTGTTAACGCGATTGAAACCGGCGTTTTTCCACTTACACGTCCCTTTCGAATTGTTTGAACCGGAGCACTTTTTTCTTTTTTCTTTTTTTCTGCAACGTGTCCTTCAAGGCTCTCACCGGTTTTTGCCTCACCGACAATGGTTAAGCATAGCCACATTTCACACATCACACGGGTGTCTTTTATAGAGTTTGGCACTGTAGGCACTTTTTCTTTAACAAATAAGTCACGGAGCACGCTTAAGGGCGAAGTCTTTTCAACTAACTTTTCTTTTTAATGATCCCCGCGTTTCACCAATTTGGCACCAACATTTGATTAACACACTCTTGTTCTTTTCAATGGGCTGTTAGCAGTTCTCTGTATTTTTGACTGCGTTTCAGGCTGTTTACCTATATGATGAATTTGTGACATTTCCATACGAACCATGGTGGTTATTTATCTAAAGCACCGCTACACCGTGGGCTTTTCACTGAATCTCACTCTTCAGGCAGTGTCCTTTTGTCTTTTGTTAAATGGTAAAACCCCTCATTGTAACATTTAGTTATATGTACATGTTTTTTCTTGTCATCTAGATTCCCCTGATGAAGGGCCAGATGGGCCCGAAATGCATTGGGATCATGTTTAACATTTGAGACGAAACTCATACAGCAACATTATTCCATGGGAAAGTCTCCAGCATACAATAATATCGATTACCCATAGAGTTTTGTCAATAAAATTTTTGAACTAAGCATCAACCTTCGTTTGCTTCAACGTTCTATTACAAACTTTTAATTCGCTTTCAGCGAAGCTTTAACGGCGCGCCCAGAGGGACGTTGTCTGTTGTCAGCCAACGCATGAGAATTTTGTAACTACATACACTCCTTGGGTTATGAGAGTGATACCTCTGTGGCACCCGACAACACATTCAACTTCATCACCCCGAGGTTTGTGCACGATCCAAATTCTTTTTGGACATATAGTTGAACGTACACATAGATCACTTGCGCCAAAGCCGATCCCAGGAGCCCTGCCACGACCCATCATTGCCCGAATACTTAACTACAAGGATAGGGATACGATACAACGACTGGAAAGGGAAAAGCAACAAATTAATCACCACGGCAACAACATCTCATTCTACCCAGATTTCACAATGACAGTTCAGACGGCTCATAAAGATTTTGCGCCTGTGAAAAAGGAACTGCGAGAGATGGGCATTGAATATGCTATGCCCCATCCAGCGAGACTGCGATTGTCACATGATGGACGTACTAAAATACTGACTACACCTAAAGCAGCACATGAC
The DNA here is from genome assembly GCF_964204655.1 of Triturus cristatus. Lineage (NCBI taxonomy): Eukaryota > Metazoa > Chordata > Amphibia > Caudata > Salamandridae > Triturus > Triturus cristatus. The sequence continues at coordinate 309,702,662 of NC_140585.1, read as the reverse complement.
TTTGTCAAGCTGATTGCCACGAAAAATAAGAACCCAGACCGCTCCTCTGCTGATCCGGGCTCAGACTGATGCAATGGGACGACATGGTAAAAGTATGTTATAAAGTGCGTCTGATAAGCAGGGCATATGGTGCTATTGTGAATAAGCTACGTATACGATTCAGAAGTGACATGGTGTTATAGTATGCCATAGATATTCAGTTATATTGGTCTACACCTCAGCTATTATAAACTTGATAGTGACTTTGGATGATATAAGATGTTGAAAACAGTTTATTGCACAAACGACAAATTTGGTATATATAGGATGCTTCATTCTAACTTACGATTGGGTAATTGCCAAAAATCCTCTGGATCAATGGGTAATGTTAACTGACAGCGTAATTCCACAAATTTTGTAACAGAGGTCCTTTCCGTATATACATTACCCAACCACATCCGCCCCATCGGATGAGATAGCGTGCTCTTAGCGGCCCTCTGTGGGTATACCCCGCAACAGTTGGTATAATGTTTTTTTTGTATTATGGGTTCTGTCTTTGGCATAATTGGGATGCCAATGTGGGAGGGGGGATTTGGGAAATGTTTTATTTAGTTTACTTCAGGCACCTGCATATATGGCACAATGCAGACGAGAGTAGAATTAACACATGTGTATATGTATAACAGACTATAAACTACCGCAGACGGAATATACAAAACTGCAAGGTGTACAAATTGCTGTATATAGTAATTCATGACCCAGAGCAGGCAGTAATGTAAAGCCATTTCCAGTCAATTTGTTAACCTGGTTCGTTCGAGGGTTAAATAACCCCCCAAAAATTCATCAGGTGTTGGCATTTCTTGATAGACATCAAATCGACACAGCCCTATTACAGGAAACACATCTGGCAAAAGCGACCAAGTGTTGATTGAGACATAGATGGGCCGAGCATACCATTGTGTCATCATACTCAACCTACTCGAGAGGTGTTATAATCCTAATAAAGAAGGGAGTACCATTTATTGTGAAACAAACACTTATCAATGACTGCGGTTGTCATGCTATAGTCACAGGGATACTTCGGGGCCAACACATTAGGCTAATAAATATCTATGGGCTGAACATAGATGACCCGGAATTTTTAAATGATATTAGATCAAAATTGAGAGAACTGCTTGAGGCGGAAACACTGTGGGGAGGGGATTTCAATCTAGCCCTTAATGATACACTTGACCGATCAGGTGTGACTAAAGAGCCTCATACCAGGGCAGTCCAAGTAGTACGAGATGGTATGAGAGAATTCAACATGACGGACGTGTAGAGGCTATGAAATCTGCACACTCTGGCAGCTACTCAGAACTCTACTATACATAATAGCTGGTCACGCATAGAATATTGGTTGACGACCACAACAGCTAGTACATGGATAAGCAACATACAGCACCTACCAAACACACTGTCAGACCATAACGCGATCCTGCTTTCCTTAGACATCCCTAGGTATGCACCGCCACCATTCATCTAGCGCTTTAATGCCAAAGCCTTACTAGATACACTATATAATTACTCAATACGAAATGTCATCACTGAATATTTCCAATTAAACCAGAATTCGGTAGATGATGCTGGCTTACTTTGGGAATCCTTCAAGGCCACAATACGGGGAGTGTGCATTAGTACGAATGCGGGCATATTAAAAGATATACGTACCCAAATTACCAAATGTGAAGACACACTAAAAGTTCTAGAGCAAGAATATGTACATACCCATAACACTAATATACTGCGCAAAATGTCAGAATATCAAGAACTTGCAGATAGTGAACTTAAATACATCTCAAAACTACAAGTAGCAAGAACTTATGGGGAGGGCGGCAGACCTGGTCGGGTACTAGCACGTAAAATCTCCCAAGACCATACCCCACATACGGTCATTAAAATTCGAAACACACAGGGCACTGCACAGTATGGCATACAGAATATTCTATCGGCTTTCACGACAACCTATGAGGAGATGTATACCTCGCGAAACACGACTGACCTGCTTGAAGTACTCGAATATTTGGAAGATGTTGCAATAGCCTGGTTATCAGATGCCCAATGGGACTATCTAGCTCAACCCATCACCATTGAAGAAATCACAGAGGTAATTAAAACCCTACCCAATGGGAAAGCGCCGGGCCCTTACCGGTTTACAGGTGAATTTTATAAAAAAATACGTCGAACGTTTAGCACCTCACCTTGTGAACACATATAGGGACGCTTATGAACAGCAGATCCTCCCACCCACACTTCGGGAAGCCATGATTATAGCACTATTAAAACCAGATAAGGACCCTGAAATCCGTGAGTCCTACCGCCCGTTGTCTCTAATAAACACCGATACCAAAATACTGGCCAAGCTTATTGCCAAACGCTTCCAGCCCCTTATGGTTAATATTATCCTCCCGGACCAATCGGGATTTATTCCCCATCGCTCCACAGCCCACAATGTACGCGCCCTATTTGCATTATCCCACCAACTTAATCCGGGGCTCAAAGCGGCTGCGGTCTTATTAGACGCCGCCAAGGCATTTGATTCAGTCGACTGGCCATATCGTTTTACGGTACTGCACAAAATGGGCATGCTGCCGATACTCCTGCAATGGATCAAAATATTATGTGAAACCCGTGGCACGTATCAAGGTAAATCAATGTGTATCTAACATGATCCATATCACACAGGGCACTAGACAGGGGTGTCCTCTCTCCCCTTTATTATTTGCTATCATGCTAGAACCATTAGCTTGGAGGATCAGGCAACACCACAAAACCGCAGCCCTGCAGTTCCTTCAGCGCCCTATAAATATCTCTTTATATGCAGATGACATGGTCATCTATGTTCGCGAATCTCATATAAATTTATCACCGATTCTACGGGAATACATAAAATTTGGTAGACATTTGGGCCTACAAATCAATTGGAGTAAATCCACCATTATCCCCTTACGGATGTTACGATGCCACACCCTGTAGAGTTTCCATTGGAATGGCAACGAGACTCCATCAAATATTTGGGAATTTGGTATCACAAAGACCCTGCAGTGGTTATTAGTCCCAATTATGGCACTGTCATTAGTAAAATAGAGGAAACAATAGAACGGTGGATACATTTGCCCTTATCCCTGGCGGATATAATGGCTCTGTTAAAAATGGTCATACTCCCCAAGTTCCTTTACCTTTTCAATGACATCCCCATTCCCCCACCAAACGCTGTGTTTCAAAGGTTGAAAGCGAGTGTGAGCCGCCTTATATGGGCGCGTAAGCAAGCACGAGTTGAGCTGCGTGCATTAACATTGCCATACTCCAAGGGAGGGTTTAAGGTTCTGGATTTCCTGCTATATTACCGCTGTGTGCAAGCACAATATGCACACTACTGGTATCACCCAGTGCGATATCTACCTCATATGGCTGTAGAAGATGGAGATGCCCACCCAATATCGCTTCAACATGTTCTACCACATTCCCGCCCACTTGTACTGAAGCAAGAAATAAACACTACTCGCACTACAGATCTGGCTTGGCAGCGAATGGGGAAATTAGCACATAAACTACCACTCTATGCTCCAGCACTGCCCCTAAACATCATCCAGCCCTATCAGTCACTCAGGAAAAAGTGAGTATGACACTGCTACAACAAGTTGGACAGGATGTGATCGGAGACTTATATGACGACGGGGTTTTCGTAGAATTCGATGACATAGATTACATTAGTAGTCAAACTCTCCTCTTTAAATTTGCTTATCGTAGATTGAGTTGAGCAATTAAAGATTACTATCCGACTTTTCCTGCGGAGCCGGAAACACTCCAAGCACTACAAATGATTATAACTACTCCGCACAATAGAAATTTGGTGACCAAACTATATGTGCTGTTACAGGCTGACACATCGGGTAATACACAAAAAGCGCAGGAGAGATGGTCATCTGTTCTGGAGACCCCCCTGGTAGACGAGGAATGGGCTACTTGCTGTGCATTAACAGACATGCTTGTCCTGAACGGTAACTTGAGAATTATACATTACAAATATCTTCATCAAACATACTATACACGATTAAGCTAAAGAAATGTGGACTCCGCTCTGATGCATGTTGTAAAAGATGTAAAGCTGATGATGCCGATTTCATACACTTAGCGTGGCATTGCCCACGGATTAGAGAATACTGGGAAAAGATAATTGGATCTTTGAGTTCTATTTTGGAAGTCAAAATAGATTGTACAATTCGGGTATGTTCACTGAGTCTAGTAACAAATGTAAGCTCAGTAAAACGTATATTCTGTGTAATGGCTCTTTTATTGGCGAAGAGGCGAATATCTATGTACTGGAATGGTAAGAAATGTCCCTCATGCGAACAATGGATGCAGGACATGATCGATTGTAGGGACACACTACAGACTTATGTGGAAGAACTTCCTACAGGATCTAAACCTAAAGACTGCTGGGTGCCATTAACGACGTATTTACAAACTCATCAGAAGGACGCACTGAACATCCGTGTGTAGGATGTGACATCTTGATTGTGTAAAAAATGAAAAGGGGGGGCTCTTGGCCCCCCCGCCCGCATGGCGGTGCGGCGACCCCCCCCTTGCCCTCCGGACATCTCGGTGGTGGGGCGTGTCCTTTGGGGCGCGCCCTGCCACCGATTGGTTTGATACCCACCCTTGACCCGGATGGCGATAATCGACATCCGGGTCGGGGGGGAAGGAGGGGGTGGGCCGCTGGGAAATAAAGAAGCGGGGAGCGCCCAGGTGACACTCTTGTTGCCTGGACGCTCCCCCACATCGGACGTGCCCCGCGCTCGGGGCTTCGTGTTTTTCTTAACTTTTCTTTCTCTTTTGCTCCAGGTTGCGTTGCGCGGAATAGCAGTGATTGCCGGCTCGAGGGATTCGCCGACTGACGCGCTGCTGCCTGGTGGACGAGGGGACGCTGGCCAGACACGCGGTCGGCTACAAGTACCGTTGCCTTGTCCGGTCTCCATTGCGGTACGGTACTCGACGTGGGGGCGGTGTGTCGTGTGGCTTCCGGGGTCGGCGCGTGAAGCATTCTCGGCTCCCGGAGGCTGCGCGGCGTCGCCCAGGTCAGTGGAAGTGCATGAGTCTAAATGTGCTGCTGACTGCCCATTTGATCAGGAACTGCAGTCTGAGTAACACTGTGTTGGAACCTGTAAATCTGATTGGCTGAGAGTGCGCGGTTCCAGCTGGTAATGCCACGTCTTACTCTCAATGCCGCGAGCCAATTAGGCTGATCCGCAGTGGGCAGCAGCATTAGCGAGGATTGTCCGCTGTTTTCCTGTCTGCAGTTAACTTTCACTTAAATTCGGTAGGCAGTTTGGTAGGGTGGGGGGTGCATAGCGGCACCGCTCTCGTTGTCCCCGGTTCAGGTGGGGGCAATTCGGAAGGATATCTGAAGCGCGAGCGCGCCTATTACCGCCCAGGTCGGTAGGGTGGGGGGTGCATAGCGGAACGACATGCACAAGTGAGCAGCCTTTTTGTGGAGCGAATAGGGGGGTGAATAGGCTGTTTATGCTGGCAATTTTTACTTTTAAGAGCTTGAATGCACATGTACAGCCTTGGGGGACAATAGGCGGTAAATAGGTGGTCTGGGAATTTTACCTTTGTTGATTGTGCCCAATTGGGTGTGGCTTTTCTGTTACAAGGTGCAGTGGACTGGGCAGTAAGAGTGCGAGCAAGTACATGGGGGTTTAACTTTATACAGTCTGCTTTTCACAACTGTGGGCGTTAACATTCCCAGGAATTAATGCATTTTCTATTTTAGGTGTCTTATTACTGCATTCCTCCAACGTCACGTGAGTGGTGGACAGCGGTGGTGGTCACAGGTCAATTCCGGCTGGGAGTACGCAGGACTGGAACGGTAAGAGGAGAGCGGGGGGCTCGCATTACATCGCTTCTGGTAGCCGCCGGGTGGGTCTACTTTAGAGTTTACTCACCCCTGACAAACCGGATAAGCCGGGGCGTTGCGGTTACGGTTGCATGGTGCTTAAAGCCCCCTGTACATCCTCCTTCTGGTAAAGGTATTAAGCACACTCACACCTGTGTTGGAATATTAGGAGTGTAGGGCGGTGCACCTCAGTCATGCCGAGGTCGATGGGTGGTAAAGGAGGGTCCAGGATGGAGGTTATGATGCAGGCCATGATGCGGGAGATGAACAGCATTAACAGGCGGTTGGGGAAGGTGGATGAATTGGAGGCCCTCATGAATGAAAGGTTTGCTGAACCCCCAGGCCCTTCAGGCAGGCCCGCAAGGCGGCGAAAGGCACCATTGCCAAGGGGGGATTTTGCTAGCCCACCAAAGACGTCTAAGGCCAAGAAGCCCAGGTGCAGTGCCCCAGCCCCAGTAGTTCCGGTCTCGCTTCCTCCCGCACCCGCGAGTCCAGTACCTTTTATACCTGTGCCGGTAGTTCCGGAGCCCGCAGCACCGGCCCCTGCCATGCCGCTGGCGTTACCTCCTGTGGGCCCTGTTTCCCCGCCCGTGGTACCGATGCCAGTGCCGGGCCTGCCGCCACCGGCTACTCCGTTGCCTGCCATACCAGTGCCACCGGCCACGCCCCCTGGGGCGCCCGTAGTCCCAGTTGATAACCCGGACTCGGTCCCTGCTGAATTGGCTTCTCAAATAGCGGCCTTATTGCCTTGGTTACAAAAGGGGGGCGTGTTACCGGCTTCATCAGATCACGCTGCGGAGGCAGCGCAGTTGGTAGAAAGGATTAAATCGGCAGCGGCAGCCGACAGAGCTGCGGTACCCTCATCTGCTTCACTTTCAGGTTCCAGCCCCGCTCAACCGAATGCAGATGGTGGTCAACTGGCCCGGGTACAAGGAAATGGTAAGGAGGTGGCGCTTCCTCTCTTGGGGGATGGGTCAATGCCTTCCAGGAGTGAGAATTTGGCACAACATGTGTCCCAGGCAACGAAAGAAATGATCTGGGCGGGAAAATATATTTACATTTTTTCATTGCTACTTGATAGCAGGGAAATGGAACATGCGAAGACACTAAAGGAATGGATGCTTCCTAGTAAATGGAGGGCACAGTGTTCTAGATTTAGGGTGGAGGAAACTTTGCTCAACTGGGTCAGGGCTTTCGCAGTATTCACGACCATCATGTCCGAACGGCCGCCTAATGTGCAGGCGCCATTGGCTTGCTACCAGAGCAGGATTGTGGGGTGGAGCGAGCAGTACCTGGGGGATGCCTGGAAGGAGTATGATGTCAATTTCAGGAAAGCTAAAGAATTTGACTCATCACTGACACGGGATAGGGTTGACTGTGTCGTGGCATAGGCAGTTCTCAGGGAGCTCAGCCCCACTCCAGTCCACCAGTGCGGGCAGGGGGTACTCCACCAGACCTCAACACCCCTTTCGGTCGGCCCAGGGGAGCGAGGTCCCGGGTAGGAGTAGGGGGGGGGGGTTTGGGAGAAAAGGGGTGTGCTGGGATTTTAATAAGCGCACCTGCACGAGGGCCCCTGGCACCTGTAGATTTAGACATGCATGTGCAGTCTGCGGTTACCCCTCCCACCCCGAGTCATCTTGCAGGTCTAAGCAGGGCAACCACAGTCAGAAGGGGAGGGGGAAGCCGGAGTAGTGCAGATAATTTGGTTATCCCCACCCCTATAGATGTTTTGGCAATGATTCCTTGGTTGAATAGGTACCCGAATCACTCAGCGGCCACTCTACTTCAGGAAGGCTTTTCCCAAGGTTTTAGGATCCCGGCAGGGGGGTACACAGGTAGTGCACATTGCAGGAACCAACTGTCAGTACAACATAACCCCACAGTGGTGGCTGCTAAAATTAGCAAGGAACTGTCTTTGGGTAGGATAGCTGGCCCTTTCCAGACGGTGCCTGTCCCCAATTTTGTGTGTTCTCCACTAGAGGTAGTACCTAAGAAAGAGAGGGGGGAGTTCAGACTGATCCACAAACTGTCGGCACCTAGAGGAGCGTCATTGAATGATGCGATTGATGAGGGGATTTGTAGTGTAAAGTACGCCTCATTTGACCAGGCAGTTGACTTATTGCGGGCGCTGGGGCCAGGGGCGATGATGGCAAAATCAGACATAGAATCTGCTTTCCGTCTCCTCCCAGTCCATCCTCTGGACCAACATCTATTAGGTTTCACTTTTGATGGCAAGTTCTATATGGATAAGTGCATGCCCATGGGCTGTTCCATCTCATGTGCCTATTTCGAGACGTTCAGCTCATTTTTGGAATGGGTCATGAGAGAGGCGACGGGCCACCGGCAGGTTATGCATTATCTGGACGATTTCCTTTTCTTGGGTGCGGCGGGATCTCAGGAGTGTGCTTGGGCGTTGCAGGAATTTTGTGTGCCCATGCGGGCTTTTGGGGTCCCGCTAGCGCCGGGGAAGACGGTTGGACCGTCCACCTGTTTAGAATTCCTTGGTATCGAAATTGACTCAGTGGAAGGATGCTTCAGGTTGCCCATGGACAAAGTGTCTAAGATTAGAGCAGCCCTACGTCAATGCCTACGCAAAGACAAGGTTACATTGCAACAGCTACAGGAAGTGGTGGGGCAATTGAATTTTGCGCTTCGGGTCATCCCAATGGCACGCCCCTTTTCACGCTCCATTGCTCAAGCGATGAAAGGGTTACGGGAGAAACATCACCGCACGAGGTTGTCATCTGAGGTTCGCCAGGATATGCTTATTTGGATGGCATTCCTGGAGGATTTTAATGGCAGAGTAGTGTGGTCAGGTCCTCCCGCCACATCAGCAGAATTGGGCTTATGGACAGACGCTGCGGGGAGTGCGGGCTTTGGTGCCATCCTGGGGACTAAGTGGGTCGCCCAGCGGTGGCCAGCGGAATGGAGAACACGGGGTCTGACCGCCAATATTGGCTTTCTGGAACTCTTCCCGATATGGGTAGCATTGATGGTCTGGCCGGAACACTTATGCAATCAATCCGTGGTGTTCTGGTCGGATAACATGACAGTTGTGGAATGCATAAACCAGCAGGGGGCACGCTGTCCATTCATACTGCGCTTAATAAAGGAGATTGTGTTGCAATGCTTAAAATGGAATGTGGTGTTCAGAGCCAAGCATGTCCCTGGCATCCTCAACAATGCAGCTGACTCCCTTTCTCGCTTTAAAATGCAGGTTTTCAGGGAACATCTTCCTGCGGCAGACCCCCAGCCAGCGCAATTCCCGGCAGTACTTTGGCAGATTGGTGCCCCAGATTACAGGACCTCGTGGTTGCTAGCTTAGCCCCCAGGACCAAGACAGCTTATGAAGGGGCGTTTTTGTCTTACCGGGCCTTTTTGGGGCAGGAATGGGAGGTTAGGTGGGCGCAGGAGGACAGTTTTGCAGCTTACCTAGAATCGATGCACAGGGAAGGGCGCTCAGTGGCGGCTGCGAGCAGACATAGGGTGGCGGTCTCCCTCTTCGCACAGGGTAAGGGTATGCGGGATCCCACTAACACCTTTCTGGTACGTAAGGCCTTGAGGGGTTGGCGCCGTTTACAGGGTTACCGGGGTGATAAGAGGAGGCCTATTGGACTGGCATGGCTGACAGCCTTACTGGGGGCGCTGCACAGTGTATGTAGCTCACAGTGGGAAGTACTTTTGTTCAAGGCTGCATTTTCCCTGGCCTTCTATGGGGCTTTGAGGGTTGGGGAGTTAGTGGCTGGGTCAAAGGCTGATAGGGTGGGCGGACTACAGTGGGCCGGCGTGAAGATCAGGGAGGACGTTATGTGGATAACAATTCAGAGATCAAAAACTGATCAGGATTCTCGGGGTCACACCATAGTGCTCCACCGGGCACGGGCTAACCCTTGCTGCCCGGTTTCTCACGTGGAGGCTTTCTGCAGGCAGCGGGAGGGCACGGTGGGGGGCGCACTGTTGTGTCATGCCGATGGTACACCATTGACCAGGTACCAGTTTAGATGAGTCCTGGAGCTAACGGTCAGTCGGGCAGGTTTGGACCCAAAGGAATTCGGCACCCACTCATTTAGGATTGGGGCAGCAACTGAGGCAGTGGCGAGGGGTCTCTCAGTTGAGAATGTGAAAAGACTGGGGAGATGGTCGTCCGAACGTTACAAGAGTTATGTACGAATTGACATGTTGTGACAGGATGGTGCTCACGCCTGGTATGTTTCTGTTTTTTTGCAGTTTCTCAAACCTGTCACGCAGGGGGGGAACTCGCCACCGGGCGCCAACTACCGACATCGGCACAGCACGGAGGACACAAGAAATTGGTGACTTGGATTGTGGGCCACTCTTATGTTAGGCGTGCGGAACATGTTTTTCTTTCAGGAGACCGTAGGAAGAAGGTGGCGCAAAAGGGGTTTGATATCTCATTCTTCGGGAGAGGGGGTTTATGCCTCAGCCAGTTTCGGAACTTTTTCCAGGGACTTTTAGCTCAGCAGCCCGCTCCCCCCTCAGTTGTGATACTTCACCTGGGGGAGAATGATTTGGCCAAATTGGGGAGGCGCATGCTTATTGAGGAGATCATTTCCACTGCGGGGTGGGTGGCCAGGACTTGTCCGGGTTCCACAGTAGTCTGGTCGCAACTTATCCCTCGGTGGCAGTGGCGAGGGCGGGACTCGGTCAGGGCGTTGAATCACTCGGTACGGAGGATCAACACACAGTTGGACAAATTATTTCGAGCCCCCCGGTTGCAGACGATTCCACATGGGTGTATCTGGGGTGAGCAGTTCTACCTGATGGACGGGGTGCACTTGACTGAGGCAGCGAACGTCTTGTGGTCTAATAATGTCTGGGCCTGGTTGGAGGGATTTGCAAGGTAAGCGCGCTCCTGGCTTAGGTCTAGGGAAGGGGGAGGCCAGATCGTCGGTCAACAATGCTGGCCTGTGGCGGTAAGGTCATGACCGGTGAGCAACTATTTTAAGGTCTGAGGGGGCGGGCATCATCCTATGGAGGTTCCCGCCCAGGGGGAGGGGGCCACTGGCCCCTCCTTGAACTTCAGGGGCAAGGTAACTGGTGCTTCAAAGGGGCGCGGGTTGGGGAGTCACGCTTTCCTTAGGCTGGTAGCCACCCCGCGCGCGCATACTCATGACGTCACCGGATGGCGCAGAGTAAGGGCCCTCCTTTAGTGGGTAAATGAAGTTCACGGCGTGGACCGGGTAATTACCGGGCCCGGCTGCGCATGCGCACATCTGAGGCGCAGCTAGTAGGACCTGACACCGGTTAGCGACCTTGCCATTTGGCCCAGAATTGTTAGTATACAAAAATGCAGAGGAGGATGTTAGACTCGGTTAGGAAACAATCTGTATTAGAGTCTTTGTTAAGGATAGTCATTCACACCTGTTGACAATAATGTATCTAATGTCCTGCTGATTTTTGTATAACGGTTTATCATGCAATTATAAAGATTTTAATTGTTTTATAACTTAATAAATACGGCCGGGGGGTCTTGCGACCTCCCGCCTTCCAAAGATAACATGCTTATGTTCCTGTCTCCGGGGGTGGTGAGGTTATAAGGGGGGGGGGGCGGTAGCCAGTCACTGACCATGTGAAAAGGGGGGGCTCTTGGCCCCCCCCGCCCACATGGCGGTGCGGCGACCCCCCCCATGCCCTGCGGACATCTCGGTGGTGGGGCGTGTCCTCTGGGGCGCGCCCTGCCGCCGATTGGTTTGATACCCACCCTTGACCCGGATGGCGTTAATCGACATCCGGGTCGGGGGGGACGAGAGGGGTGGGCCGCTGGGAAATAAAGAAGCGGGGAGCGCCCAGGTGACCCTCTTGTTGCCTGGACGCTCCCCCACATCGGACGTGCCCCGCGCTCGGGGCTTCGTGCCTTCCCACCCACCATCCCTGTAGGACGCGGTTGATGCGTTACTAGTCCGATTTATGGTGTAAATTGCTAGGTTGTGGTTAACTTACTTTCTCAGGCTCGGGAAACTGTGTCTGAAATGTTTGTCTTCTGATGAGGTTTTTCTTTTAGGACTTTCTCTCCCATTGTAGTGCTCGATATTGTATTTCGAAGATATGTTGCTGATTATGCTTGCTCGTAGGCCTTTTTCTCCCAATGTAGTGAATGGTACTGTATTATGTGTCACTGGTACAATTGTGTCTAGGCCATTTTTTCCCTTGTAGCTCTACGGTGTTATACATGATGTATGCTTTTTAGTCAGTGTAGTTGACGTTTTGAATTTTTCCCATAGGTCGTCGTATTTATTAGGAATGGGGCATGCGGTAAGGTCATGACCGGTGAGCAACTATTTTAAGGTCTGAGGGGGCGGGCATCATCCTATGGAGGTTCCCGCCCAGGGGGAGGGGGCCATTGGCCCCTCCTAGAACTTCAGGGGCAAGGTAACTGGTGCTTCAAAGGGGCGCGGGTTGGGGAGTCACGCTTTCCTTAGGCTGGTAGCCACCCCGCGCGCGCATACTCATGACGTCACCGGATGGCGCAGAGTAAGGGCCCTCCTTTAGTGGGTAAATGAAGTTCACGGCGTGGACCGGGTAATTACCGGGCCCTGCTGCGCTTGCGCATATCTGAGGCGCAGCTAGTAGGACCTGACACCGGTTAGTGGCCTTGCCATTTGGCCCAGAAATGTTAGTATACAAAAATGCAGAGGAGGATGTTAGACTCGGTTAGGAAACAATCTGTATTAGAGTCTTTGTTAAGGATAGTCATTCACACCTGTAGACAATAATGTATCTATTGTCCTGCTGATTTTTGTATAACGGTTTATCATGCAATTATAAAGATTTTTATTGTTTTATAACTTAATAAATACGGACGGGGGGTCTTGCGACCTCCCGCCTTCCAAAGATACCATGCTTATGTTCCTGTCTCCGGGGGTGGTGAGGTTATAAGGGGGGGGGCGGTATCCAGTCACTGACCATGTGTATCTGTACAACATATTGAACTACGCACATTTGACGTGGATGTAACTGTGAAGATAGCGAGTGCCTTTGCACGCCTGTATGTTTTCTTTTTCTGTATGTTGTTTTGGTCAAATAAAAATGTATAAACAAAAAAAAGTATCTGAGTGGTTCTTCAGGGTGGAGGGCACTGCATGCATACACAACATCGATGGTGTTACACATTTACCATTCTGGCTGCTCCCAGCAGTGGTACGGTTCGCCCTGGCTTCATCCCCAGACTCCAGAGCCTTTCCTTCGGGTTCAATATTCTTGCACAGCCCGCATCATTTTTTCATATCGTTGCCATGCCTGATGTCACACGCACAGCTAATGACAGCGCAGCCCCTAATTGGGCTCTGCACTGTCATTATCTATACGTGTGACGTCAGCCGTGCCAATGACGAAGAGTGCTGCTGGCATGCAGTGCTCTATTAGTGAACTGTGGGGCAGATTTGAATTGCCGCCTTGCCTCAAATCGGGCGCTGCCTTTCTGCGCTCCAAGGGGCGTATTATCAAGCCAGGCGATGAAATTATCGCCGCTTTAGCGGCAGAAAACTGCCGCTAAAACGGCGATAATGGGCTTGATAATATGCTCTATGGAATTCCAATTGAAGCCCATGTTAGACGTCCTTCACACTTAACATGGGCTTCAATTGGAATTCCATAGAGCATATTATCAAACCCATTATCGCCGTTTTAGCGGCAGTTTTATGCCGCTAAAGCGGCGATAATTTCATCGCCTGGCTTGATAATATGCCCCCAAATACTCCAACTTCAGGTATCCTGGCAAACAAGTGAAGATTTTTTTCTTTGTTCCTTTTCTCATTCCGGGGCTTCACATGCCCTCAGAAAGAAAAGAACAAGCATTGGCAAAGCCAATAGGTCTGGTTTTAATGTGTTAATATATGTAAACATGGCTTTATGTGAGATGAAAAAACTGGGGGGGGGGGGTCTCTCAAAGGGGCATGGCTAGTGTAATTAAGGCTGTGGCTTAACACGGAAGCTAAAAATCTGTGTTTGCATCCAGATATATAATAAACTAATATCACACCTACAGCAAGCCAAAACTATTGACTTTGTCAATGGTTGTTAGTTGCATAAGCAACAACTATGACTTCGTTGAATATAATATGACAATCCTTCAGTTCTGAAATGATGAGACTGTGAAAGAACTTTAAGGCAGTGAAGGGCAGCACTGCTGCAGAGTTCAGATTTTTTTTCGCACCCAGAGGGTGAGGTAAAAAATGGAGAGCCTGATAGGGACCGGTCTCGACACCTGCTTTTTAGAACTGCTGGTGCTCAGCACCGGCGCGATCCGGCCCACTTAAAGCCCTGACTGCATGTAAACACAGGCATTCACAAATGCTGTTAAATCTGATGCGCGCTTAAATGTTGTTAATCGGTTTAAAACCAGCCCTATTTATTTTGGCAAGGTTGCCGAAAACTAGCAAGAAAGACTGCTTTCCGTATATAATACATATAGAAGACATTTAATTGACAGCGACAGTGTGGGGCTTGCTTGTACTTTTCAGATGTTAAATAGTCCCTCGTGCATCCCATGGAAGTACTTCCTGGCAGGGGGAATGCTACACTAAACATCCAATAGCTGGAGGTAAGAGAGACATTCTCTTCTGGGTGCATCCAAAGCCCACACTGTGTATATTTGGGTAAAAATACGGCCTTGCATTCTTAGCCCTGCTGCTTTTCTGACCCAACTAATATCCCTGGTGGGTGGACTGAAGGAACAAAGCTAACTTGAGGATTGTTCGCATGCTGGGGGTTTAGCACAAGAAACATGCATTGTGGTACTAGCTGTCTCTAAATGTTCATGTAACAAATGAGCGATAGACTGGAGCAGCTCAAGACAAGCATTGGAATAAGTCCAAGTAATGAATGTGTCACATCTTCGCAGATGGCAGCTTTGTAAAACACTGGCTTACAGCAGAATTCGTTATTCAGATAATATACTGTTAGAATACTATATTTAAGGTGATAAACGAGACCCCTTTTCAATTAGTAACAGTTCTCCAGTGAGAATCAACACATTCAAATCACAAGTTGGTAATGGAGATCACAGGGTAGACATGTGAGGCTCACAGCGTTAATGTTTTAAATCTTTCAGTTCTATGTTAGTCAGGAAATGCGTTTTGTGGTCTACTTGCTGGGCCAAGGGTGCGAACTAGCGCACATTGTTTTACATGCTTTCGTGTAGAACACAGACACCTTTTAAGCAGTAGTGGCTGCTACCGAACAGGGGTGGTAGGTCGGGTGGGGTGGAGAGCACAATAAGAACAAAAAAAGCACTAACATGGGAGCCTCCGGCCACCGCCTCTCCTCCATCCTCTTCTACAGCAGCAGGAATCACACAGCCTCCCAGAATCCCCTAGCCAATCACGGCGCTACCTTACAGCAGCGCTGTGATTGGTCTGAGCACCATGGTTCGGCGCTCAGAGAGGGACTGAGAGACTGTGCATGTTCTCCACCCAGGCTCTGTAATACCGCCTGGTGGAGAACATGCAAAGTGCGCATGGCTGTTTGGCCGGCCCAAGACGGCCAGCCGAACTGTCATGCGTACTTAGAAAGTGCCTACCACTCCTCCCCTTGCTCCAAACAGCTCAGCCCTGCCCCCAACCTACTGAGCCAGTACGCTGAAATAACATGATAATAACGTTGTGTTATTATCAGTCAGTCAGTCAAAACCACTTTATTCGATTAATTAAAATCATAAAAGTATGCTATACAGATACAATATTAAAAATCTTAATAACAATAAATATACAGATACAAATATTCCAATTAAAATTCCTCGATTGATCATAAGCAACTTAAGTAGCTAATACTGAATCAATTTCCAAGTGATAGAGGGAATCAACATCTTATAATAATTTTAGTCTAACCCTCCTTTCTCTAACAGCAGCTACTAAGAAACTAGCAACACTGAACATAATTAATGGGCACTCAAGCAAGTTTAAAAACAATATGGCCGGCTTACACTGTGTAAAATTCTTACTTTTTAACAGGGGGGTGATAAACCTTTTCCTGGCTGGTTTGAAAAAACAACAAAAAAAACATAAAGTGCATAGTATCTTGTGGAGAAAAGTCATCACACTTACAGGGGGCAACATCTTCTAATCTATTTCAGCCCTCCACATCCCATAAAACCATATGTAATTGGTTGAACCGCAATTTGGTCAACAACCATCTATGGAAAGGGTTGGAAACTATTGTAAGATATAATGACGGCCCTGGGGACTGGGAAACCAAGACGTGAGCCCTAACAGAGGGTTTGCGAAGTTCATCTCCCTCACGCTCGGCCTCCCTTAATTTCAAGAAGTTAAGTTTAACCCACTCGAGATCTGCCTTACATATAGTTTCTGGGTTAGAGAAAATATCAGGTCTCCCAAGATATGTAGATAACAACTCTGTGTTAGACAGCCACTGGATTTTTTTCCTGTTATCAAGTCGAATACAGTCCTTTAGGATTTCGTGATTTAAAGTAAGGTTCGGGTTTAGCCATACTTTAATCCAAAGCAGCAGGGGTGCTAATTTAATCATGTCTGCAATGTAACCAATCCCAAGTTCCAAATGGACTGAAAAAGAAGGGGTTGAATGGGGAAGGCCGAGGAGAGAACGCAGAAATTTATTTTCTTCCGTTTGAATCACGTCATGTTTAATATAACCCCAGATTGATGCCCCATACCTTACAATAGAAATAGTTTTGGCTTTGTAGATTGTTAATATTGCCTCTATCGGCTTTCCTCCCAACCTTTTTGCAAAACCGAGTACTGCCGCAGAGGAGTTTCTCACAGAATTTGCTTTTATTGAGAGTTGGGGGGTCCAAGAACCTTTGTCATCGAAAACTACTCCCAAGTAAGTGAATACCTTCACTCTTGAGACTTCGACTCCCCCACAAAAAAATGGCCTTACATTTTTTTTGGCTTGTCCCAACGACATAACATGTGATTTGCCGTTGTTAACCACCAGGTCCAGACTACGCATGAAGTCCCCAAAGGAATCCAGCAATCTCTGCAGGGCCAAGGGGGTTCTGGCCAGCAGGACCGCGTCATCCGCGTATAGGAGGACCGGGATCGGGGTACCTCCCATGCGCGGAATGTCCTGCGATACTGCCAGCAGATTTTGCTCCAGGGCATTTATGTATAAGGTGAACAGCATGGGTGCTAGTATGCATCCCTGCCGAACCCCTCTGCTAGACTTAAAACTAGATGTGCACTTCCCCTCGGTCGTCATCCTTATCGAGGCATTCAGGTCTTTATGGAGCTCTGCAAGGAAATACACAAGGGGGCGGTCGAGTCCCATCTCCAGGAGCATTGTCCACAGCCTTGCCCTATTTACTAGGTCAAACGCTGTGGACAAATCCATAAAACCCAGATAAATGGAACCCCCAGCCGCCCTAGTGTATTTTGCTGTTATTAAAAGGAGGTTCAAACATTGATCCTCCGTACTCCGCCCGGCTCTAAAGCCGTATTGGGCATCTGATAGAATGTTATTATCAGTGGCCCACCCCGTTATCCTAGCAAGTATGACCTTCCCCAAGATTTTTATGGAGGAATCTAACAGGGATATGGGCCTATAGCATCTAGGATCCGCCCTTTGACCTTTCTTGAACACCGGTATTATAATGGAACGAGACCAAGATTTAGGGAAACCCACGCTAACCGAGTTGTTAAATACATTTGTCAATATGTTAGCCCAAAACAATGAGTTGGCCTTGTACAAATCGGTAGGAACTCCGTCAGGTCCAGGAGCCTTCTTTCCTTCCGAGTCATCGATAGCTTTGGCAACCTCTCCTATATTAAACCTAACTGCAGTGGAGGAGGGTTCCAAAGGTTGTCCAGCAAAGGTCTCTAAGTCAAGATCACTGCCATAGATATCTTTAAAATGGGACAGCCAGTCCTCCTCTGCTATATTGGACTCCAGCACACTATTTTTAACATTGGAAAAAAGGGGAGTATTAATGATTGACCAGAATTTCGCGCTGTCTTTTAAAGTTGCTTTGTCCATAAGTTCGGCCCAAGCATTGTGTTTAATTTCTTTTTTCCGGACCAACAGCGCTTTTTTGTATTCGCTTCTTAAATGCGACACCAAGGTTTTATTCCTCGGGCAAGCCTGAAGCGCTATTTTGAGACTATTATACGATTTGGTACAATTGTGGTCAAACCAACCAGTGGCTAAACTCTTAGTAGGTGGTCTACTTTTTCTAGTTAAGTCTTTTGCCACTTTGGAGCAAATAGCTTCAAACGAGGTTATTACTTGATTCCCAGTGAGGTGATGATCTCCACAGATTTCCAAATCCGAGGCCGCCTCTAATCTAATGGATTTGAAAAATTCCTCTGGAATTACCTTACTCCAGTTTAGCCTCCTCCCTTGATCCTTTGCCTTAACCTCGATGTCCACCATTTGGGAGGTTGAGATATTTACAAAGGAGAAGCCATCTAACAGTTCGATTGTCACTGGGTTATGATCACTAAAAATTGATTGTATAGCATTATAAGAAAGTACATATTTTAAAAGACCAGAAGAAAGAAATATGTAGTCAATTATTGTGTTACTATCCCTACCAATAAATGTGGGAACCCGTGAACTTTTATCGTAGAAGCCTGGATCATACAACTGATTTTCAGATAAAAGTTTTTCCAGTGCTTCCCCCTTACTTGAATGTTCAAAGTGTTGCGGGGATGTCAAATCTGGCCCATCAATGTCAGTTAAACAACAATTTTGACTGCATAAATGCACATTAAAATCGCCAAGCAAAATATAATGGCAAAAAGTGGTTTGCTTCAAAGAATAAGTATTTAAAAAATCCGCCAGCCATAGCAAATAAACATTTGGCGAATCCCCATACTGGGAGTTATAACAGTTTACTAATAGTAATTTCGTATTGTCGGTAAATTTAAATTCCAGGATAAGAAAATTATTACTAGAACAAGTTATCCTGCTAACTGACCCTTTTAGATTCACCGAGAGCAAAACTATTAATCCCCCTACTGCCCTCCCAGATACCGGTTTTAATGCTGGAACAAAATAGGACGTAAAACCGTCCAACCAAAAATCACAAGCAGTCTCCCAGGTCTCTTGAAATGCCAAAATATCATAGTCTTTCAAAAAGCTTAACCAAGAAGTATTGTCTCTCTTAGAGCGTATGCCCGCAACGTTCCACGTTAACATTTTAATTATTTCCCCCTTATGGTTACCCCCAGTCAGATGACTAGGGTTAATACTTACAGGGGGCGCGGGCATTCGGTTTTCTTCCTGGGGAACCTGATCGGGTGAGGACTCGTCCCCCACTCGGTTGCTAACCTCTTGTCAATCGCACATATCCAGTGAAGAGAATACCTCAAAACGATTACTCGTGGGGATATTAGACCTATACGCGGACTGCTTATCAGCTCCTACCCCCTGTTGGGTGAACAACATCGGTGCCGTCACTGGTATGTGATTTCTCAGGTTTGTGGGGTGGAGGAGTTCTCTAGAGGGGTGGTGATTATAAAAGAAACCAAGGGGACGCGCATGAATACTATTAACATCTTGTACCAGGGAGGCGGCCCTCAATAAAACCGTAGCCACATGTTGTGTGTGTCTAAAATTAACTATAACACATTCGCCTGTGCAGGATTTTTTGGAGGGCCCAATCCAATTTACTCTTCTCGTGCTTAAAATATCATCAGCAAGATTAAATGGGAACCCACACTTCCTATAGAGCCAGGAGACAGTTTTGTGCTTAAGGGAATCATGAGATTCCTTATGCAATGAAACTGAGTGACTATCCTGTGGCGGTACGTTAGTTAAGACCACAACGTAAGGGGAGCATGCCGGGGGTAAATTTATAGATCTACTTTTCATTTCCACCCTGCCTTTATAAGCCGGGGCCGGCTCATTTACTGCTGGAATAACTATACTTGAGGATATTGTGGACACTGGGGGGGTTGGTATGGCTGAAGCATTAGTATTAGAGAGCTGAGAGGGTATCTGTTGTTGTACTACTCTAGCTACGCACTCTTGCCCTGGTACACACTGCCCCTTCTTTTTGTTACTATCTACCCAATTTAAATGTTTTGTTAGCAAACCACCTCTTAACCTCATCTGCGACCGTGTCAAGTTTCCGGACTAGAGGTTGCATAAGTTGTTCCAGTTTAGCATCAAGTAAAACCTCTATGGAGGTAAGTAATTGTGAAAATTGATCAGAGTGTAATGGGCTATGTGGAGCATTCTTGCCCATGCGAGCATTTAAGGCCGCATCTGGATCAGCCTGTACTTGTTCCGTATTGGCAGGCCTTTTATTTTTCTTTATATACCCCCCCCCCCCCCTTTTACATGGCTGCTTTCTACAGTTTCTGACGGGTCTAGCGTCAGTGATGACCTCCTCAGTAACTTCACTCGCAATATATAAATCTAGATCCGAAGAATCCATGTGAACCTGAGCTGTAGCAACTGTTGAGGGTGACTCGCAAGTATCAATAACCAGCGGACTCACTACAAATGATAAGGGATCAGAGGTGCCGACTTGGGGACTAACTTGGGGGCTATCCATACCCAGAGAGGCCCTTCGGTCACTATTTATTTTGGTAACCTTTTTTACTAGATAATTGTCAAGAGGGCCTGTCCCCGATATAGATAAGTCCCTTTGGCCACTAGGCATTATGACGGTTGAAAAAGATAATAATTAGTGACAGTGGGGAAATGTGTAGAAGCCTAATAACACTACTTAACAATATAGCTGGGAAACAGTTTACCGAAGGTGGTTACTGCTCAGTCCTGATCCTCTAATATCTAATACAAAGAGTACCGCTCAGCCCAGCCCGGACCAGTCCCGGACTGTCACAGACTGTCCCGCCCTTGTCCCGGGCTTCTCCCGGCGCCACCCGCGCGCTACCCGCGACGCGGGGGTCAAGGTCCGTTAAGTAGCGCCTCCGGGCGTGCTGGCGGCGTGTTTCCGGCCCCAGGGGATCCTGGGAAATGTAGTTTTGGCGTGCGCTCCCCCCACACAGCGGCCACCACAGCAAGCGACGGCGGGAGGGAGACGCCGCGGGCACAAGGGACTTGGAAGCGCCAGGAGCTGTGGCACACTCAGGTAGGTTTCGTTCAATTTTCCAGCCTTCCACCACCTTTCAACTTCGTTATCATCATTTTCTTTTACCCTTTTGAACACCTCAGTGAGCGGTGGGGCAACGCTCCTCCACCTTAGCGGAGGAGCCGCCGCTGCTTGTAAGAGAGACCTCGCATTGCCGGCTCACACACTAAATCTCTGCACCCCTGCACCCCAAAGAACACTCAATCCTTGCATCACGTCTGTCCACTTCCATGTTCAAACGCTAACTTATTTAAGTTGCTGAACAGCATACGATACAACCAGTACCCACTGAAGATATATTGTTGCCTTAAAACAACCCTATTGAGGCCTCCAAATTCCCACACACAGTTCTCTACACTTCACTGGCCGCTCAGCAGCAATGGACTCAAGACCGGCAACAACACAGAGGCAAAAACAAGATCCAAGAACAAAACCCAACTTAATGTTTCGGCACAAAACATTGTTCATTACAAGGGACGTGATCCTGCCACAAGTGCATCTGACTCCTATTTGAAATGCTTCTTCATAGTATTTCCTATTTCAGCTTTGGGTCAAGTTTCATTTTACTTATTCAGCTGCCTCACATACTTATCATAGGGTTGGAGGAAGCAGAGTAAGTGAAACAGATGACTGAAGCAAATCAAATTTGGGCCAAGGCTGAAATGCGAAGGGATACAGCCCTATATATACCCAGTTGCGCGTATCAGCACATTTTGTTGTGATCCATTAAGCGGGGGCCGAGACGAAGGGGGGGGGTCCCATTATGCAAAACCCCTATTCATTTTCTATAGCCTTTTTTAGAATCACTGCCGCAAAAACTGCTGAACGGAATTGCATCAAATTTTGCAGGAAGCTAGATCTCTGTCCAGAAATCGTTCTTTTTGTGATTTGGTGTAAATCTGTTGAGTAGTTTTAGAAATATTAAAGATCAAAGATATTTTTAAATCTGGATGGTTGGCTTAGAGGGACTCTTGCAAGACTCCCTCAAACCCAATTTAAAAAATAGAGCGTTCTGATTGGCCAAAGGGGCTGTTTTCCATTGGGCCAATTTCTCCCACAGGAGACATGCCTCTGCAGAGCGAGCACTCTAAATGGCTGCCTGGAACATGTAGAAAGCTGCTGTAGGCAGCCTTTACAGGTCTCAGATACTATGGGCCTAATTATGAGTTTAGCGGGTGGGATACTCAGTGACAAACTTGCCGAATATCCGTTCGGATATAAGGAAATGTAATTTGGCAGATGGGATGTCTGTCACCTTTATGACGGAGTAACCTTGTCCCCCAAACTTCTAATCAGTCCCTTAGTTCTGCGTTTAATTTTTAAAAAATATAAGGGGGCAGGGATACCCTTCCCCGAAGCCTGTGTGGGGATCCCAGAGGTGGCGCCCCCCCTTGGGCCAAAATACATTTGAAAAAAAGCAGCGATATCGCTGGACTCTCATGGGACTACCACTGCACTCCCGCGTGATCACGTTTAAAAAAAAAAAGGAAAACAGCTGCCCACGTTTTGATTGCAACAAACTTTAACCCCTGGGGTGGGCCTGGGGTCTTAAACTATTATATTTTTGGAGAAGGGGCATGAGTCAACTGCCTGAGCCAGTCCAGGCCCCGATGACCCCATCCTCTGGAGCCAAAGGCTAATTCAAGGGGAGGTGAAATGTGGCCACTTTACCCGAGCTACCCGAACTACAAATGGGCCCTGGGGACTCTGGAAAGGGGGAGGGAGTGTGCTGGCCCACCCCTGGGACTCTGTGGTTGCCTGCCTGCACTGCCCTGGGCAGGGAACTCCACTTTGCTGCCACCCGGGTGGGAGCTGTAGAAAAATGCTGCTCTGCCCACGTGGGAGCAAAGAAGAGGTGCTAGCTCCTGCCAGGGCCCATGTATGGTGCTGGCTGGGGAACCAACTGGGGCTTCGAGGGCCCTGGGCCCATCCAGGGGCCTCCAACCTAGTGGTTTGTGGGGCCCTCGGATGGATACCAGGACACCCACCAGAAGCCCAGAGGGATGGGACCCACTGGGCTGTAAAGGCACAGAAATAATAAAGGTCCCAGGAAATGGGATCCCTGGGGCTCTTGGTGGCTGAGTGAGAGGCGACTGCTCTCCCCCCTGCTTGTTTTAATGCATTTAGAGTTAAAATTAGGGGGAATTGAATTACAACTATTTCTGGCATGAGAAAAACCCCAAAGTCAGCAATAAGCAAATTAGTAGAACACATGCGAAGATTGGAATGGTAAGTCCCAACTAATCAGGAAATTGAAAGGAAGAATATGGACAACAGATAGAGCACTTCCGATGCCTAGATTATAGACAGTGCATGGCCAGAGTGCTTAGTGAGGATGAAAAGCCAGGCGGAGTAGTTTGCTTGGCTGAATAATTCTCGAAGTAGATGATTGCTAAGAGGGGAAACTCAAGATGAACAAGGAAACATATTATATGCACAGGTGAAGTTCATTAAGTAATCCTACTGCTACTACGCAGAATTGTACAGCAAAAAGGGGGCTGGGACTGCAAGGGGACTGTCATACTATTTATATTGTATTATATTGACGGCGACAACCCACTAACAAAGAGATGAACTTGAATTGCCAATTACTAAATCTGAGACAACGAAGGCAGTTTCTGACATTAAGGAAGTCACTAAAAGCGGATAGAAATCCTGTTGAATTCTAAAAGATATACATTACATCTGGGCCAATCCCAATCTATGGAATCTGGAGCACGGAATGCTAGATTTCCAGATTCCATGAGACGACAGTTGACCCAGGCGCTTCGTGTTGGCGTACACCAATGTTGCTGGCGGCAATAAATACATTTCCGAAAATGACCTCTTGTGTCTGCATTCTGTATCCGGGAGGAGACCGCTGCAATATACATTGATCTCCTGATCACTAAACTCCTAGCCCTTTATGTGCAGGCCTATCAGTGGGGAATACTACCCCATCAACCAAGGAAGCCTTCACAATAGTCCTCCCCAAATTGGATCAGCGCATAAACCACTGTCAGGCCTGAATACGGATTCCAAGATCCTCAGCAAAGTTATAGTGAACCAGATAATTTCACTTTAGCTATCCCTTATTCACCAGGATCAAAATGGGCTTATCCTGGGCTAAAACACTTCATCAAATAGTGGATGGCTCTTCCATAAGCTAGATCTTACACCAGAGATGGTTCCTGGCCCAGCGGTATTGTCAGTGGACCTGCAAAGGCCTTTGACACAGTTAAATGATAACACCTGCTAGAAATCTTGTAGAAAATGGTGTTGGTGACTATATGCTTCATTGGATCACAATTCTGTACACTCTGCCAATGGCCAGCATGAGAAAGGTCCTCTAATGGTACCCTAGCAACACAAGATAGAGAAAAGGACAAGTGGTCCCTCAACATGGAGGTAATGTTGACATACATTAAGGATATCAACATGGGCTTTGATGCAGTTATTCAGGTCATTAGAAGCTTTGGGGAGGAGGGGTGCAAATTTGTGAGATAATCAGCTTAAATTGTGCATATTCCCAATCAGACTGATCAAGATGGCTTGCCTGGTCCTGTATATAGAGACACACGCTCAGGTGAGAGCAGAAAACCTTTTGATATTTGGGGGTGCAAGTCTACCACTCAGCGCGCAAACTGGTAGAGGGTAATATAGGGAAGATGATCAGAAGCCTAAGAGGTATCGATAAATCTCCTGTTGAGAATACCACTCACAATAATGGGTAGGACAGCATTAACTAAAATGGCCATGTTTCCATGCCTTTTATATGAATGTGATAACCTGCCAATGCAGATAAAATACATTTAAAGAGCTAGCTGGACTACTACCTTCCCTAATCTGGGACACTGGCCTACACAGAGTGGCATTACCCACCCCTATGCTCACTGGGACCAAAGGGAGTCTGGGAGTCCCCCTGACTATGCGCTCCATTACATGCCAGCACAGCTACAGTTGGTAGCTAGATGTTTTGCAGAACCGACCTCTGAGGAGATGCAGTCTGTTACTGCTGAGCTCCCTACCTTAGATTGTGGGACTGTTTCACACTCTCAGGGCACCCAGGGGTAGTCTGCAGTGCCTCCTGCGGTTGGCTGCATATTGCTGGAGGAGGTGTTTATGCTTCAAACCACCAGAACGGGTGTATACTCCTGGATTCCCGATCTCCTTAATAGCAGGCCTGCATGAGAAGTGACAGATTACCTGGGAGGTCTATGCCACATCCACCCTCAGGGTCTTATACATCTTGGGTGCACGTCAGTCATTCCTAGAAATATTGAATTGCTACATTACTGCAAATTAGTGAGGAGACCACACGCGATATGGGGAGAGGCGTTTAGATGGAACTGCATAGCTACATATCCCCGTAGTCATTATTTGACAAGGTAGATAAAAAAGCAGTCTTGCAACGTAACAAAACACAATGATGAAACTAAAAGAGATTTGTTAGGCCTCAAAGCTGATTGGCCCAAAGATATGACTGCATAAGACCTACCTTATCCTAAATCATGTGTCTAGAACTACCCAGCAGTGACATCGGACTTCCCTAGAAGCAGGAAAGACGGTGCAGGGTTCCACAATACCGTACAGCAGAGTTCACTGATTGTAGATGTTTGACAACAAATTGCCCTCACATTAGAAAAGACACTAGACAAATCCAGGCTCTTTCACCGCAGTGTGCATATTCATCTCCCAGACCGAAGGGTAGGTCAGTAGTCAGTACATTAGTTATAGCAAAGTGATCCTTGGCAAGAGTGTGGAAGTCCCCAGAGCTTTAAGCACCATGAATAGGTGAACTAGGCTCAGTTTTAGCTGGTGTCTGAAGGGGAAGTGCTCAGACAGAAGAAAATCAAAGAAAGAGGCAGCTTGAACGATGATAGGCCACACTGAGATGCAGATGGAAGAGAGAGGATGGAATGACAGCTCACGTGGCAGGGACACCCAACAACAGGAGATGCTGGGAAATGAGCACAGCGCCTAGAATACCGTAGAAACAAATAGAGATGCTAGGAAGGGATGGACCTCAAAATTACATACACTGCACAACATTTAAAACACACATGTAAAAGACAGCACTAAGAAGTAGCTAACTTATACCACTACCCACCTAAGATGGAATGTTCGCTAAGTACTAGAATGACCACGGGGGTAACACTGATCTCAAATTCTAAAAGCATGGTGTGTAACAAACGTAATACAAAACAAGCAAATGTAACTAATGTCTTCTGCGAATTTAAGAAAACAATGAAAACAGTTTTTAAAAAGTGGCTTCTCAGATATGTTGAGCATGCTGCGGCTGTGGGCTATTAATGTGGCGTTCCACTGTTCAACAATAGAAATAAGCACATATCAACAGTCATCAACATTGATTTTTAAGAAGAAGTAAAGTATATTCACACCTCCCCAATATAGGTCTAGGATTCAGGATTTTCTTTGCAAATAAAGAGAGACATGTGGACGAAGAGACATATAGAGTAACGTAACCATTGCACTCCATGTCACCAAGAGGCTAATGCTCCAGTCCGTCCTTTTGTTTTTGCAGGGGTGTTAGTTTTATTTATTCAACTGGAGTGAACCAGTTCTACAACTTCCAGAACACCTTAGGCTGTTAAATCAAATTCCAGGAGTGGGACAGTATGTCCTAAGCATGGAATCATCTGTAAGGTTACCAGATGACTACTTGTTATCAGGGACACCAGGTTCCTGTTTAGGATTCCTTTTATAAATCATTGTGTTCAGGTGTGCCATTAAAATTGACATAGTTGAAATATTATATTTCGCAAAATGTGCCGCGCTGGTAACCTTGGCTTTCTTTTACCCTTGATTTAGAGGGATATAGCAGAGTCCACATTTTCCTTTATGTAAACATGAAAATACTTAAAGGAATTGTATGTACTTTTGTCCTGCTTTCCCACTCCACTCCAAAACAGAACATCTTCAAACATCGCACCAACTGGGGCACATACTGTACCTGCATACTTTGGCAAATGTAGCGATAAGCATCTGCACTGTACTTGCACCTGGACCCACTGGCACCAAAGTTGCTTCTGCTCTCATTGACACTGGCACCTGTTTGCAGCCAACCTGTACTTTCACCTATTCTGCTCACAGCTGACGGTCCTTCAGAGGAAAATCTAGTTAATTTAGGAGATCTATGTTGCTGAGTCATGAGCTTACATTACGGTAGTGTTGAAATATAAAAATCCGATTCTCTCGTTTTTTGATTGAGCCATGCATCATCCACTTTTACCCCTGCCCTATTTCCAGCCCTTGTCCTTGACACCGCATCTGCATAAACATTGGTAAAGAATCTAGATTGTGGTATTGTAGGCTGTGCATACATGCAGAGTCAGCGCAAAAGAACAGCTGGCGTCTGCTTGGGGTTTCTAGACAATGACAAAGCTTTAAGTAAAGTTTACTTAGATAGCCTATCTTGTTGTACAGCCTCAGGACGCGACAATTGCGCAAGACACTAAGGTTGTCGATTCTTACCGTTACTTCTTTTGTGTGTTCTTCCCAAAGCTCTATTTACCCCTGGGCGTCCCTTGTTTGTGATCTTTTGCTAAAAAAAAACATGTAACCTTCATTCAGTGTGCTTCCTCCTTGAGTATCTCTATGGTGCTTGTCGGACGAGGCCCCATTCATGAATGCCAATAAATGATCTTTGGTTTGTACTTCACTCCAGTGTCAATTCCTCCTTACTTGTTTAGAACCCGTGGACGAAGAGTGACCCTGCACCAGTGAGTTTTTAATAAATCCGCTTCCACAGATGATGCACACTGAATGAGGAAATGGTTCAATCCCTACCAACCATTGTTTAGGTTTTCTCTTTTGCATTACTTTTGAAGTCAGGATTGCATTCTCTGCGATGGGCTACTATGTGTATAACACAATAATATCTTAAGGGTCTTGTCCACTGTTTCATCAATAAATCTAATCATCTTATCTGACCATAATGTCACAATAAAGATGTTCGGAAAATAAAATTCACAACACTGGCCCATTGTCAGGTCCAGTTTTATAATATCATGTTTGGTGCAAGAGAAATATCAAATTATAGTGATGAGGATTGGCAGTTTCCATCTTTAACTATATAACAAAAACCTATCTCATGAGTTGTCAACTTTCTCTGGTTGGATCCACGTGGCTGCCAACACATTGGCAGATACTAGAACTAGTTCTCTCTCAGAACGCTAGTCTGCATTTTTGGCTCAATCACTGAGAACCGCATATGTTTTTGCCACAGTGACGGGATTCACTGAAACGTTCTGTGTACAACCAAACAATTTGGTGATTCAACTGTGTTCATAATAATCAACAAGGAAGTGCAGAGTGTACCAACTTAGAATGATGAGAAGCAGAAATGAAATCTAGAGTAACCTTGAATTTGCAGAAGTCAGAAAGGAATCTTTATTAATCAGGTTTACAGGAAAGAAAACAAACCCTTTGTTAAAAAGGACAGTGGCACCTTCAAAAAACCTTATTTAAGAGACATCTGAAATTGTAAGGAAAAAACTGTGAACAAAACCCTTGAATGAGACTGTATGCTGTGTCCCTCTGACCTTAAAAAGAGCATTGCTAATGTAGCCCCTCTATAACTGCACAACAATAACATATTTAAAGGCCTATATCAGCTTGTGGCTGAACTCACGTTAGATCTTAATCAGCCCCGTGATCCAATATGCATCTCTCCACTTATTTTAAGGCAAATATCTGAGCGTACATCATTTATCCACTTTAGCAACAGGATACAGTACAGGAATGTGTTAATACAAATCAGACAATGTGAAGGGGACATTGTTTATGCAGTAAAAAGCCGCATGAGACCACCCTCACATTTTTATCTAATCTAGCAATGACAGCATGACTGTAAAACATCACTCAATACTAAACTGAGTACTGCAGACATCAAAAGGCCTTTTAACTTTGTGAGTTGGGATCAACGGAGGTTCTCAAGGACAACTTGGTTCCATAAAATGGCGGCTGGCCTGAAGTTGGTCTTTTGAGTTACATTTAATTGGTCAAGTTAAAGAGCAAACTTCACAGTCTTTTCCTCACTTTGTTGTTACGATTTCTATCTTCTGTAGCATACAGATTCCAGTCCAGGCTCACAGATTGGAAGTTGTGCTGACTGTGCTTAGAATCTTCGTTCTGAGGATGACACCACCTTGCCATCAACCTCCTCGGTAACGATGGTTCGGACCTGAGTGGTAGATGTGCTTGTTTTTGTGCTGGAGCTGGCAGAGGAGCTAGATCCTCCTAGGATACAAAGAAAAAACACATATTACTGATAACACCTGTGAATTTACTATTTATATTAAATCTGACCCTTGTAGCAAGAAACATATAGGAATTTAGGGCGACATATAATCACATACATTTATAGGAATAATATTGTGATGAAAATCCCCAATTTTTTACAAGTTCATTATATTTGGTGTCTAATTGTTGAAAGAGAACAGATCCAGGTGGTGTGCTTATCTGAATCCCATGTCTATATTTGGTAAAACGTAAAAGTCAATTACATGCTAATAAGAATGGCATGGCCACTAGAAGGAAAACGTAAGTTCTAATGTGCATGAACACACCAGTGTTTCTTATGTTCTTCAATGTATAGAACAATCTCACCGATGTTAAGAGACCAGTTAGATTAAATTAATGATAAAAGTTTGCAAGCATTGAGGTTGGCAATAGAAAGAAAAACAAGTGGTAGATTTCAGCCGCGGCCCGTGGAAGGAGTTCCGTGGGGCGGTAAGGCGGGGCGGGGGAGTGGCAGGGTGGGGGGTTCTAAAAACCGGAATATGGATAACTGCAGGTAAGTAAACTATTAACTAAATAAAACGAATTTCGTAGCGCGCGCTGCATCGCATTTTGTGATGCAGCGTGCGCTACGAAATTCGTTTTATTTATTTAATTGTTTACTTACCTGTAATTATCCATATTCCGGTTTTTAGAACCCCCCACCCTGCCCCTCCCCCGCCCCGCCTTACCGCCCCACGGA
Organism: Triturus cristatus; assembly: GCF_964204655.1. Lineage (NCBI taxonomy): Eukaryota > Metazoa > Chordata > Amphibia > Caudata > Salamandridae > Triturus > Triturus cristatus. The sequence goes on along the minus strand of NC_140585.1, from coordinate 309,672,725 downwards.
ACTCCCTCCACGGGCCGCGGCTGGTAGATTTGCCATTCAGGACTCTGCGATATGTCTTTAAAAATTGTGCAGGTTGAAATCAGGTGCATTAGCTTGTGAAAAACTGACCTATAATTATTATTAGTCATTTTTATTTCAAATTCAGTGTGAAGAACATCATTAACTCCTCATCCATTGCAGTTGAGCATGGCAATATGTTTATTTCCTTGGCTTTTATGATTGGATGGAAGTAATTTGCATAGTCATGAAGGTCACACCTTTGGTCCATCCTACTTCTGTTTGCATCACTACAGCTTCTGAGGACATTAGTGCCAGCTCCTTTAGTTAATAATGAGTACAATCATACTGTGGTGTTGGCCATTGGTACCAAAGCACAAAGCAGAGATAATCATGGGCAAATTCACATGCTGGCTCGAGTAATGCAGAGCATTCTTTAATTATGATTTCTGGTTTGTTCTTCTTCCTACATTTTGCTAAAATGTTTAATAAAATCTATACATTCTCTCCTTAATAAGACCGTTCCCCCACGTTATCTAAGGTGGGATGAGCTGACTATGTTGGGCGTCACCTAATTTGCACATTCCTCCTAAATTCCAGGCGGGACACAGTCACATGGCAGGCAATTCAAATAAATGATTGCACTTTCATCAATCTATTTGGTGCATGTGTAGGAATTTTTATTTCCCTCTGGGGCTGTCTTTAATGTCATCTGTTATGCTACTATTTTGGGATCTATTCTATGAGAGGAAAAGCTACTTACCGCCTTTTACAGCTGCAGATGTCCAAGCGGCAGATCTGTGAAAAAGACCTCTTTGTTAACCATGTGGCAGATAAAAAAACATTTATACAATTCAAAACCATAGATTGTATAGGATGAACTATAGAGTCTACTCACCTACTAAGAATGCAATAGAAGATAAACATTGGTTTTACATTATACAGCTATTTTTAAATTTATTAAGGCCCTCTTCATATTCTCCATCATATTATGGTTTTGTAACAAACACACACAAGCCAGCATGCACCCATACTCCCAGAAGAACTGAAGCCCTCATCATACTCCACAAAGCACCATGTTCAGTCCAGATTCTGTTGGCATCAATACTCGGATTTATTTAAGTTACGTCCACGCGCAAGACGTACAATGTAGGGGTTGCCATGGACGAGGACGGCGAGGATGAGGAAGGAGGGAGAGACCATGGCAAGGAGGAGGCAGCCACAGTAGGTAAGTGCCTTTTTTATTATATTTAAATCAGGGAGAGTGGAGAGGAGCAGAGTTTTTTTCCAACTCCGTGGAACTCCGCGCAGTGGCACTTCCCCAGCTCCGCCCGGGGTTAGATAGGTACCAATTGGTGCAATGAGTTTCATCTGTGGGGACTCTAAATCATAGCTTCTTTTCAGTATTAAACTAAATGTCAATTATTATGCATGAATTTCTGACACAAGATTATCTAGGTACACCGGAATTAGTAAACCTGCCATTGCGCCTGGTATAAATCAAACCCTAATTTTTTTAATAAGTCAGGAATAGCATGATCCCAAGATCTTCAGTTAACATGCTAGGCTATGCAATGTAGTTTTTTATACAGTGCTAATCACTAGTGAGGGTATCCAGGTGCTTGCCGGTAGGTAGGTGTGGGCTTCCCTGGAGTTAATCAAAGAGCCAAGTCTTCAGCTTCTTGTGGAATTTTAGGAGCGACACAGAGGACCTGATTTGGTGGGGGAGGTTGTTCCAAGTCTTAGGGGTGGTGTGTGAGTAAGCACAACCCCCACTCTGTTCTTCTGTATGCAGGGGATGTGTGCGAGTGGAGGTGTGTGGATGATTGGTCGAGGTGGATGCATGTGTTGAGGTAAGTGGGGCCTCTGTTGTGCACTCTACACAATTGTGACAGAGGGAAAATGTGAATTGATGCATAAAGTTTTCGAAGTGATTGCATTTTTTGGGAACCACAACAAATAGAGATGGTAAAGTGAAACATATTGACTTTCGAAAAAGCTTTTTCCATGTTTGACAGCAGCATGAATGCAATACATCTGTGGTGGCCATCTTGGAACAGGATTTGTTAAAGTATTACAAATGAATTTGTAGATGTCTGTGATGGATATCAGTGTATCCAAGGCAGTCATCTTTTAATGCATTTGTAACATTTTAACAAACCCATTTGAAGATGGCCACCGTGGATGCCCATATCTACAGTGGTCACCTCTGAATGAATGTATTAAAATAAAACAAACCCCTTGCTAAGTGAATGCTGTGCATGCCTTCACAGGCACCCAAGTAGGCGGCCATCTTGACATGGTCCTAAAACCATTTTAGGGTGAACACTCTGTGATAGGGTCACTTGAGTGAAAAAGTAGAAAAGAAAATGGACTGGGAGAAGTGCACAAAGAGATGGAGGGGAGCAGTTGATGAGCTGTGCTAGGGTAAATTTCAGTTTAGAGAAAGCTATCTTCACAAATTGTGCAGATGAGCTATGCATCACAGTGAATCAGAGTTAAAATTGTATGGGCAGCCACCGGAGGTTCACGATGTACACTATTCATCAGCCATAACCAGTCGTTATATTGAACAATAGAATGGCTCTCAATGAGGATCCTATTTCATGCCTGATGAAGAATGGGCTTTATTGATGCTGTCTGTGAAGCTGTGATGTGAAGGTATCTTATGCCACTTACTTGGCATCCTGACCCTCTAGCAGCTGTCGGTACATGTCGATTTCCATTTCCAGGCGGTTCTTCACATCCAGGAGCCTCTTGTACTCCATGTTCTGGTTCTCCATGTCGCCTCTTAGGTTTACGAGCTGTGCTTCCAAACCGCTGATGATATTTTGGATTTGGAGGAGCTGGGCTCCGTAGCGACCTTCTGTTTCGGAAAGGGAGGCTTCCAGGCCGGCTTTCTGATGGTTTAGGAAAAGAAGATTTAGGTAAAAAGGGGATCAGATCTTAATACAAGGTGGTTTAACATGACATCAAACAGTCTAAGGTAGAGTTAGATTCTGTCATTGGGGTGTAGAGTAGATCGAGAAGATATACTTAACTGTACCTTTACAAGATTTGTTTGTTTTGATAGTAAAAGTAAAAAGAAACACTGTTAGAGCACAGAGATTCTAGAATTTATCATCTGGCCTTGCGAGGAATTAGTTTAGCCATGTGCAATGGAACTTCATTTTTAGACCTCTATTTCATTTGTAAATTGTTATTCAAACGAGGAATACAGTCAAACTAGTTTTAAATGCCTTGACATATGCAATCCAGTTATAATGTGCTAAATTGTATTATAAGTATTTTATTTAGGCATGCTAACATTGGTGAAGGTGGACTTCACTAGTTTTGCAAAGTTTTTTTCAAATGTTCACCAACCTCAACAAAATGGAAACAGAGACAGAAAAACACACACAATCTATTTTTCAAGAAAAAAGTAGATGCTAGTGTGAAAATTGCCTCCTGAGGCAATTGCAAAAGTGGCTAACTTACATAAACTTTGTCTGAAGAATTATAGTTTCACCCAACCATTGTATCTATAGAAGAGAATCAGCACCAAATACTTAGTTATTTTAATAGGAATGGCAAAGACAGGGTAAAAGCCTCCTCGCACCCTAAAGTCAAACCGTAAATGAGAATACTGTGGTCGCACCTGCATGATAAAAGCAACAGCATTTTCGAATACCTGACGCAAGCGAGGAGTATATTAGGAGCATGTAAGTGGTTGCCATTTGAGGATAAATTCTAAGACCAAAAAGGCAAACTGGTACATAGTAGGTCTTAAAATTGACAGATTATAGTCAACATATTTTAAAGCGATCATGTAAACCAGTTCCTAAATTTGGAATTAGTGGTATGATAGTTTATGATGGATTCAGTTGACACAAAAGGTTAAAACTATCTAACCACATCACACAACATAGCTATTAACAGATTATCTGCCACCCAACATGTCTGCTCCTCATCATAACTCAACTGCATTAGTTCTTATTTTTCATTTACAAGGGATAAACCATATTACCACAATCCTGCATCTTCTCCAACACCTTTTCCCTAATTTTGTGCTGTAGTTAATTTTTCAGTGGCTTTTTTGTGGTTACCCAAATGTACCTAAACAAATTAATGCTATTGCGGGCATGGAGCATACCGACAAACTCAACTCATCTAGTGAAACATACTGTAGAATTGTTTTATTCTGATTGGATATGGTCTGAACTATAACGTTAACATACCATGCTGAGTTGTGACTGCAGTTCGATTTCCAAGCCCTGCAAGCTGCGTCTTATTTCGGTAATTTCGCTCTTCCCGGATTGCACCTGCTCCACGTTGGCCACCACCTCCTTCTGCAGCTGTTCACTCTATATGTAAAGGGGGGGGGGAATACATTTTTTTTAGCAAGTAGCATTTAGGAACGACGCTTTGTGAAAGTTAGTTATGCAGATGTTAAGTTGGCCAACGTACAGCGGCAAGGAACCTGCCCTCGGCTTCTCTACGGTTCTTGTCGGCCATGAACTCGTACTGCTCTCTCATCTCTGCAAGAACCTTGGTCAAGTCATTCCCTGGAGCAGCGTCCATCTCCACGCTGACCTTGCCGGCCGCATGTGTGCGAATTTCACCCATCTCCTATACAGAAAGAACACAAATAGTCACTCTTAGTAACAGCATGAATAATTTGTTTCCAACAAAAGTTTTGAGCTATTTATTTAAATAAAAACTAAGAGATCAACTCACAAAAAAAATTCTGTGAGCAAGTGTGATCCAAACATAGGTGTGACTAACACCCAACATAGGGCTGACATACACCAATCATAGGTGTGACTAACTTACAACGTAGGTGAGACTTACTTTTTTATTTCCGTGAGTAAGACGGCAATAAAGCATAAAGCCGGTTCACAAAGCATTTTGTGAGTACGTGAAGTAGAACTACAAGACTACTACTTCACTGACTCACAAATGCCTATGTGAATCAGCCCTGAAATATCCAACTTAAATTAGCAAAAAGTGTAAAGAGGGCACCGTCTTTTCTATTTGTAATAATTATATATGAGTAGTTCTTGAGTATTCAAATTGTATTCCCGTTTTACATATTTTGGGGATGTGATCTAGGACACTGAGAAAGAGATAAAATAGCCCTCTGTACACAGAGAAGCCAACAATGTGGGATATGCCAATAGTAGGCAATGTGTTGGGCATGATATGATAAAGCACAATCTTATTGATAATATATTTGAGGTTATTGATTTGGAGAATAAGGGACTCATTAGGAGTTTGGCAGACAGACTACTCTTTCAGAATTTGGCGAATATCCTGTCTGACATGTTTCAGGTGCCGTAGGGTAAAATACACTTGTAATACGGTGGATGGCAGATCCACCACGTTTGTGATGGAGTATTTTGTCCACCCAACCCTAAATAAGGCTCTAAGTAACAACGGTATCCCAGTGACCGGAGATCTGTAATCTTCTTAAGGAAATGGAACTATTTTGTATGCACAGAGAAACTGACAATCTGTCAGTGATCAGAAACATGAGCTGGACGATCCCAGTTTTTGATAATAAATTTGGGTTCCTAGATGGAGGGCATGCAGAGAAAGCCCTTCCAGTGTAAGATAATATGGATAATGCCTCTGGGATCAATAGCATGAAGAATTATGTGAAAAACAGTTATTGATAATGAGTTGTGGACCGTCGGATGTGCATAGCCATTGACGACGTCTTTATGATCATATATGGTGAAATAATTGAGAGTCCCTCTGATGGAGCAAGGACTCGTATAAAAGGGGACTTGCTCGGAAGCAATTTCCTCAAATAACTAATAACTCCGTAATAATTGTGTTTGTAAGTACTAATCTGCACCAGAATTCGTACATTTAAATCTAGGGTCAGCTTGCCTATGTGTATTACTAACAAGTACTCATAAACAAAAGAGGGCCCCTGAATATCAGAATGTAGGGAGAGGAGGGCAGGGGAAATCACAAAACAATAAAAACAAACCTCCCCCTATTGATTAATTAATAGGTAATACATCCAAGGGTAACCAAAAAAGACATAATTGTCCCACAGACAATATTCTCATCTCAATTTATTTTATCACAAGAATTTTTTTTGTGGAAAAATTATATATATAGATTCAGTTATAACGAATCCAATCATTTCTATACATAAAATCAGTAGAACAGCCCCACCAGAACATAATACAAAATGATCACAGAAATAACAACCTCATGATTCACAGACACACCATGCATACCAAACATACCTAAATAAAGAAAAAAGAACAATGCATCTGGCAAACCATTATTACAAACATCACAGGATCAATATTTTCAAATCATCAACATGAAAACAGCAGACAGAAAGCGCTGACGCGCGTTTCGAAGTGGCCTTAAAGACCAACAGTTCCTTCGTCAGGGCGCAGAAGGTACAAATCATCAGGTGGTCAAAAATCCCATCCAAGATTTCTTAAATATATATATCTACACAGTGATGTCGGGGGCTCCTTGGTGACAATGTTTCTAAGCACACATATATTATTTTGTTGGCACGGATAGGCAGTAATAAGCCAATGGCTCAATAATACATCAAGTTGACTTCAAACGAGTCAGAAGTACGATGAAATGAAGATAAAGCCCATCAAGCTCTATAGGACACCGATGAATGGAAGTTTCCAAATGTTAGATCATACGAATGCTGTCTATCAGTCCCCAAGGTCAGATGAAAATAACGTAATGTGTATAGGTTGGGATGCCGACAGAACCCGAAGTTAGATAAGGGCCGTTAGATATGGGGGCATCTCAGATTGGTGAATTTCAAGGCTTCAAGTAAATAGTTGCTGGGGGTCTGAACGCCAGCAAGGAGATCTGTGACACCGGAGTCTGTCGGCATCCCAACCTATACACATTACGTTATTTTCATCTGACCTTGGGGACTGATAGACAGCATTCGTATGATCTAACGTTTGGAAACTTCCATTCATCGGTGTCCTATAGAGCTTGATGGGCTTTATCTTCATTTCATCATACTTATGACTTGTTTGAAGTCAACTTGATGTATTATTGAGGGATTGGCTTATTGCTGCCTATCCGTGCCAACAAAATTATATATATGTGCTTAGAAACATTGTCACTAGGGAGCCCCCGACATCACTGTGTATATATATATATTTAAGAAATCTTGGATGGGATTTTTGACCACCTGAGGATTTGTACCTTCTGCGCCCTGACGAAGGAACTGTTGGTCTTTAAGTCCACTCCGAAACGCTCGTCGGCGCTTTCTGTCTGCTGCTTTCATGTTGATGTTTTATAAATATTGATCCTGTGATGTTTGTAATAATGGTTTGCCAGATGTATTGTTCTTTTTTCTTTATTTAGGTATGTTTGGTATGCATGGTGTGTCTATGAATCGTGAGGTTGTTATTTCTGTGATCATTTTGTATTATGTTCTGGTGGGGCTGTTCTACTGATTTTATGTATAGAAATTATTGGAGTTGTTATAACTGAATCTATATATCTAATTTTTCCACCCCAAAAAATATTTTGATAAAATAAATTAAGATGAGAATATTGTCTGTGGGACAATGATCCCTTTTTTGGTTATCCTTGAATGTATTAACTATTAATTAATCAATAGGGGGTGGTTTTTTGTTATTGTATTACTAACAAGTAACTCGTGTGTCTCAAAAATGGCTGCTAAACGCGGGATTCTGCATTGCGCATGCGTCTACTGCATCTACGTAGTATGACGTACTATCGCTTGGAGGGAAATCTTTGCAGCTGCGCAGTTGCTCTTAAAATGGCCGCTTGAAACCCACCTGATAATGCGCATGCTTTGCTGAAACTAAATCATGTAAGTTTACTAAAAAGCTAATGTGAAAGATTATTATAAGTAAATGGGAGTAAAGTAGAGATAGGTGGTATACAGTGAAACCATTTATTTTTTATTTTAATATTCTTTTCTTTGACCTCTCTATTAGTTCATATTTGGGCCTCCAGGAGGGACTGAAGCTCATGTATCATGTGACTAGTTCACATGCGCAGTAACGACAAACCAGGAACCGCGATGCAAAGCCTTTAAGGCCATCCAAAAGAAAACAGCAACATGTCCTGGGAACTAGCACGGTGTCCTGTGAACAGGAACCAAATTATATCCAATGTATTGATTAAGATGTGAATACAGGTAGGAAATAAAGCTTGGGAAAGATCATTAAAGGGTGGGAACATTAAACAATAAGCTTTAGAAAAATATTAGAACTTAGCATGGTGTGATGATCATCTTCCCTTGCTTGTCCAATCAGAATTAAGCGTTTCATGAACTTGAAACATTTAGGGGTGGTGGTTACCATTAGAAGAGTATAATTGAGGTAGTTTAGTTAGTTAGACCCGGTTCATGCTGCAGAGATGCTGAGAGACCGAGATGCTGTCTGAGAATTGAGCCGATCCTAAAGAAGAACCGAACTACAGAACTTGGAACCAAAGCTAAATTAGAAGAACATCGCTGAAGAATCGAGGAGGGAAGTAGGAAAAGAGTTAGAAGAAAATCGCGGAAGAATCAAGGAGGAAGAGAGTATCAGAGAGGGGTGCGACGCAGGCGTCGGATCTAGAAGAGGTCACCTATCCTGTCCTGAATCCTGTCCTGAATACTTTGGTCTCCGGACCTGTCCCAGGGGACCCAGTCCTAGGACAAGGGGTTGGTTTCCACACCATTGTAGGTAAATATAATTCTGTGTAGTATGTCATTGTACTGCTCTCTTTGTTTTTCTCCTTTTTTCAGGCACTGTCATTATTATAACTTAGTTTGAAATCTCTGATTTAAATTGATTTTCCTTCCTTAAGAAAATGGTGTTCAACCTGTACTTTGCATCTTTTGGTTCATATGAAACTTACTATAAACATTTAAAACTCTCTTGAGTCAGTGGTCATTTAAAGTATATATTTAGATGATATTACACCTATAATGCTAACAACTAGATCCATTGATCAGAGGGAATTATATACGGACGAAGAGTTGGTAAGAATTGGTAAGATAAATTTACCTCGCAGGTATCATCACACTAAATTGACCCAAGCGAAGCTTACTAGCATTTGTATGAATGTTTATGGGCCCAGGTGAGTATGTGCATTGTGTGTATCTCTAGCTGGTAACCGCTCCGCTCGATCACCTCCAATGAGTGAACGGCTCATCAGCATGCTTGCTGAGATCCAAATGATCAAAAGTGAGCTCAGTCAAACTCTGAAAGTATCTGAGAAAATACTGTTGTGCTCTGTTGTGATCAGTCACGGGACCCAGAGTTTAATTGGAGGCATCAGGAGGAATGGTGGATGCTGGAAATGCATAGGCATCAGGATGGTTGGTGGATGCTGGAAATGCAAAGGCATCAGGACGGATGGTGAATGCTGGAAATGCATAGGCATCAGGACGGATGGTGGATGCTGAAAATGCATATGTATTAGGATGGATGGTGGATGCTGGAAATGCATAGGCATCAGGACGGATGGTGGATGCTGGAAATGCAAAGGCATCAGGACGGATGGTGAATGCTGGAAATGCATAGGCATCAGGACGGATGGTGAATGCTGGAAATGCATAGGCATCAGGACGGATGGTGGATGCTGGAAATGCATAGGCATCAGGACGGATGGTGAAGGCTGGAAATGCATAGGCATCAGGACGGATGGTGGATGCTGGAAATGCATAGGCATCAGGATGGATGGTGGATCTGTTGATGGGGTGAATGCTGTACAGTTATGATCAGTTTGGTGGGCTGGTCACTGCTCTACGCTCTGAATTGGCTGGCGGGCGGAGTAATGGGGAAGGGGATTGACTGTATTCTGTTTTGTGACCCAATAAAGTCTGTTTGAAAAAAAAAAAAATCAGGATGGATGGTGGATGCTGGAAATGCATAGGCATCAGGAGGGATGGTGGATGCTGGGAATGCATATAATGTATTTTAGTAGGCAAATTGTAGCAATCATTAGCATCTTAACTAGCAATTTTCATTGTCAATGAAGCCATTCATAGATGCCCACAGGACACACTTTACAAATAGATTCATGGCTTAGGATATTGTTTGCAAAATCATGACACAGAATATAATGTTGTGTCTGGACCTTCCTTGGGATGCTCTTCACCTCCGGCTACTCACAGTCTGGGCACATTGTTTACTTTACCTCCTCATGGTTCTTCTTGAGATAGGCCAGTTCCTCCTTCAGGCTCTCGATCTGCATCTCCAGGTCAGATCTGGACATGGTCAGCTCATCCAGGACGCGGCGCAGTCCATTGATGTCAGCCTCTACATTCTGGCGCATGGCCAGCTCATTCTCGTACCTTATGACATAAAAGGGAATATTCTCATTCAAAAGATCTTCTCTGGTCCCCTTTAGTCTGTTCTCTAGGCAACAATTCTCAGAGTGCTACAGTCTCTTCTGATTAGTAGGCAACCATTAGGCTTGTTCAAAAAGTTTAATTTCATAGTTAATAAAGTAGCTTTCTGCCAACCTCTTGCAGCTTTAAATGCAATGCAGTAAATAGCAGGTGTTGTTTACGCCAGGTTTAGTGACACTAATTACATTCACCAACAAGTCACAGGATAGCTTGCAAGGGAAGTGAGCCGGGTCTTTCACATGCATCCTGGCCCTGGGTGGAAGGTGTCTCTTTCTCCCAAGCACTGTGTCACTCTCAGGCGAGTGAGTGACTATTGGAAGATGATGCAGGTCCTACAGTGTCCTCATGGAGTGAGGAGGACTCATTCTACCCCACTGACATTCCAAGAGCCTTACTGGGTTCCTTATTGTCACTGAAGGAAATACTTACATAGTGAATATTTGAATTAGTGCAAAATATATGTCACGCCTTCTAAGTAGACTGCAAATATTGCCTCAATGCAAGAGGGTAGATAATGGGGTAAAGGGCAAACTGCAGTGACCCTAAGAGCATTGACCAGATTTTTATCCCTGAAACTTTGACAATGGACACAAATTCCTGACTCAGTGGGCAGCCCCGTAAGGCTGTGTGGTGAATAATACCGCGTGTTACTTAAAAGTGTATTATTTTAGGATGTTGTGTGTGACTGCTGGTTATGGTACTGTGTGACATCAAAAGTTGTGGATTTAGTCCTGGCTCCTAAAATACTCGAGCTTAGATCTTGGCCAAACATCCCTAAATCCAGGTCCTCCTTAGCTGTTCAATGCGTGATTTGCAGCTCTCGAGAGCGGAGAGTGCTGAAGGGAAACCAGGAGGTGCTCTGCTGTGTAAGAGATTTGAGGCGGCCTTACCTAAGGGGCTTTGTGGACAGACCTGTGGAGGGTTATGTGACTACAGCGGGTCACCGTACAGCAGGGATCACGGCAAGTCACGGGTTCAGAGACCACAGAGGCTGTCAGTTTGGCGCTTCCATCAGGGATGAAGGGTGTGTACTCAGTGATACCATAGCATGATTTCAGGACAATTGATATGGACTGGATTCTGATTGGTGAGCTTTGCAGGAGCTCAAACAGCATTGGCTTCAACCATGATCTGCTCCTAATGGGTAAGTCCTGCTAACAGAGCCTCATGCCGACCCGCCAGGACTTCCAGATGGAATTCATTGGGTCTGTTGGGCCATATCTCATACCTCCTCGAACATTCTTGCTGCCGCCCACCGTTTACTGTGCTACCACCACAGAGCTAGAGTAAGCTCCTTCCAGGCGGTACCTACCAGATACCAAGAAAGCATAGCTGCCCATGGTGAAGGAGAGAAGGGATGGCACCCCAAAGAGGAGGTGGTGTTTGTGCTCCCTTGACTTCTGGAGGGCCTTGTTGTCAGGGGTTGAACAAACTGAGTATGTGTATGTGCAATCAATTTGCAGGCTGAATATCACAGGGGGGATCCCTGGACCCTCTTACCACTATGAAGCACCATACACATTCACACATGACACTACACATGACACTATGTGCTTGTACTACATGTTCACAGTAATACACGAGGTTGTTCCTGGTGCAGCTAATAGCAATACACACGCACACACACACACACACACACGCCAAGATATGCCACCCTCCTAGCTGCCAAGTTCCCCAGCCCCATGCGTGATGTGCTTGTCCAGGCAAGGTTTTTTTCCTTTGAATTCTGGGACTTGTAGTCCTGTGTTATTATGGAATAAACAAGACTAAAAGTCCCAGAATTTAAAGAAAAATTCTGGACCGGAGTGGCAGATCGCGTATGGACCTGAGAAATTTGACAGGGCTGCGCCCTAGGAGGGTAATCATTGCAAATGTGAGCAAATCATGCCTATGGGTGAACACATTAAAGAATGACACCGGATACTCACTTCATCCTGAAGTCATCCGCAGCCAGCCTGGCATTGTCAACCGCCAGGACAATCTTGGAATTGCCAGTGGTGGATTCGTAGATCTGGAAAGAAGCAGATAGAAGGACTGAGTGGTGCATCTTGGGAGTGAGCATGTCTGTTACACCCTCTCCCCCCCAACCCCATCTTTGAGTTTAGGTGGGGTCGAGATAGAACCTGCAATATGTGGTTGTTGGGGCTGTACGCGCTGCCATAACTAGTCCATGGAGTCGGAATATCTATGAACATATCCTACTTACACACCTTTCCCACCTACACTTATGTCAGCCTCAACACCTCATCCCTGTAAGCCCCACCCGTGAATCCTTTCAATTTCCAATGTGAACCCCGGCCTTTAATGCTGGTTCACACACCCTCCCCCACCTCTGTTCCTGCACTACCCATTGTAAAACCCCCATCATGCACCACACTGGGTCTAAAACTTTTCAGCCTGCGTATTATTCGGTTCACACCAACCTCCCCCACACACAGAGGTGAAAGACTCTTTCCTGGCAGGCCTTGGACTCTGGAAGTCACAGAACCTGTCATCTGCCGCCCCAGCCCTATCAGCGTTTTAGTGGCACAGGTCTATGGAGACGGAAAAAGAAAGGAACAAAGAAACAAAGGGAAGTAGGGCGAGGCAGAGGCAGAAGAGATGAACGAAGGAAATAAGAAAGGGAGTAAGTAAAGGAAAAAAGGAGGAAGCAAAGAAGAGAGAAATCCGGAAAGGTCGGAAAGACAAAGGAAATGAATGAAGGAAATGGGAAGGAAACAATAAATGAAATAAAAAGGAAATAATTCCGACAATGGAAAGGATTGAGGGAGAGGAAGAAGAGAACTAAGAAATATGGAGCATCTATAAACTGTAGAAAGAGATGAGAAGGTGAACAAGAAGTGAAATGACATGTACCAGCATGCAAAGTGATGTGAGCTAGAGGCCCGGACTCGCTGAACAGCCCGTGCCTGACACGGAGCAGCTTGAAATCTCAGCCCAGGGCATTGAACACAGGGCGAGTGTTGAGATGTAGTATGATCGTTGGGTGAAAGCGAAAACGACTAGAGAGCAGCAAGATCTACTACAACCCTTCTTATGTCAGGTTTGACATCACCGACCGGTCCCAGCTTTGCATTCTGGGACATGCAGTTTCACAATGTCTGCATCCACAGTCGTGTTATGCAAAGAGACAGAACTGCATCTCTCTTAAGTTCCCGGCGCCCAAGAGTGAACAGCCCTTCCTGGAGAGGTATTTTTCTTTGCATTCTGGTATTTGTAGTACTTTTGATTCCATTGCGAAATTAGGACTACAAATCCTAGAATGCAAAAAGAAATCTGGGCTGTATAAAATACTAAAGCAAGGACCTGGGAAACTTGACAATCCGGGAACCCGTCTAGGTGTCATACATGGTATTGAGTTACTTGGCCTGCAGAATTAGAAAGTTCAATTTGGAAAAATATAGGTCCTACTCCAACTGTCCTCAGGTAGTAATTTTATCGACCTCAGAAGGATGTAATGCTGAGTTTACTAATGTGTGATAGGTATAACTGTTATAAATATACTCTAGAAGAATGCAGATTAACTAGAAAATACAGGCCGCCAAAGTAGCGACCATAAAGGCTTTCTTGCAGTTAGTTCTCGTTGATTAAAATTCCTAAATCTAACCATAATCCCTCCCCATCTCATGCAGGGCGGGGCTACTTTCTATTCTAACTCTTGTCCTAGCATCCTTTGATAGCAGAGTTGGGACACTGCATGTCAACGTTTTCGTAGTATAGTGAGACATTTATGAATTTGCCAATATCTTGTCAGTGTATATATTTTAGTCTTTATGTTAGCAGTTAATATTTGTATAGTCGTTTTTATCTCCTGCTGACTGTCTCAGTAAAACACCAAGTACATAAAACAATCAATAATTCTGTTGGCTGCTTGGGAGTAGAGAAAAGTGAGTAAAATACTGTTTTTTTCTTGGCTGGACGTGGGGGCGGGCTGTTTAAGTGTGCAACTTTGGCTCATACTGCCACGCAGCTATGTGTTTTTTTTAGTTCAAAACCACTGTTCATAGGATTTTCTGACACAAATATTTTTGGTGTGAGTAAATCTACTCCCAGCTGAATGGAGTGGGCAGAGAGTAGGTGTTCCACTACTGGAATGTCCTGTAAGTTCCTACACAGAAACAAACTATCCCTTTAGTGGGTATTCTCAAACTCCTCACCAACCAGTTCCCACCCTGCCAACGTCAGAAATGTACTACTGACAAAGACAGGAGTAAATCGATTTCCAGGATGGGGAGGGATCCACCCAAAATTAATTAAAGTTTAAGTACAGGGGGTTCTATGTGGGGAAAAAAGTGGGAAAACCACGCGCTGAAGATGTTCCATTCTGAACTGCAGTGGCCAGTCTGTGGCACTCTCTCAATCTGAGCTTGCGGGGAGAAACAAATCAACTTTGTTTTAAATGCCAGCTAAAAAGCTGGCTTTTTAAAAATGATGGGGCCTATTTATGGGAATTGTAGTGCAGGGCAGCACAGCAAGACACCTTGCGGCACTGCCCTGCATCATAGGGAAAGGGCAGTAATGCGCCACATTTATCCAATACTCCCATCCATCCCCCTGCGCTCGTGCTGTTTTGGCAACCTAGCGCCAATGCAGGCACCCATGCAAAATGCAGCACACGTGGAAAGAGGAAAAAACGAGGAAAAATAAACCTGTTTCCCCTCGTTACGCCTCACCTGGAGAAGGCAAATCTTCTTGGCACAGTTCCAGGTTTACCAGGTTTGGTAAATCTGGGAATGTTTAAAAAACTATGGGATTTCCGTGAGAACACATACTGCAACGCCCATGGAATGCCTCCCTTGCACAGAGTAAGGCAACGCAGCGATTTGTGCTGCGTTGCATTACTCCATATTTGTGAAGCTGTTCAAAGCCGTGCAAAGTGGCTTTGTGTGGCTTCATAAATATGACTAAGAGGTTTGCGTCGTGCATTTACCACGTTGCGTGGTGCAATCATGACCCAAAACCCTCATAAATATGCCCCAAATTGTCTTCCACCTTTTTCCCTAGACACTGCTAGGTTTAAAGAATGTCTTCCTAAAGCAATAAGAAGCATCTGCAAACCAGCACTCTGCAAACAAACTGTTACATACCCTAAACTAACATGTTATACCTTGGCTCGCAGGTCTTCGATGGTCTTGTAGTAGTGGCCGTAGTCCCGCTGAGTGGCGGTGGAGGCGGACGCCCCCTGCTGGTCGTACCACTCGCGGATCTTGCGCTCCAGCTCGGTGTTGGACTCCTCTAGAGACCGCACCTTGTCCAGGTAGCTGGCCAGACGTTCGTTCAGGTTCTGCATGGTCTGCTTATCATTGCCAGCAAAGAAAGAGGATTCGCCGGCACCACCACCGAATCCACCACAAAATCCACCGCCGAAGCCACCACCGCTGCCACCACCAAAGCCTCCGGCAGAGAAGCCACCACCAGATGAGTAGCCCCCACCAGAGGAGCCCCCAAAGCCAAGCCCACTCCCTGCCCCAGAAAAGACCTGCCTTGCACTGGACATACTGATTCCCCCGGCTGCACCTCCCCCGTGGATGCTCAGGGCTTTGGGGGCACCGCCGAAGGAGACGCGGGAGCTGGACATACTCTGTCTGGAGAAGGCTGAAGTCATGGTGGAAGCAGGCAAGTGACAGGACAAGCACCCGAACGGCTCACGACACAGCTTTTTCAAGAGAATCAGAGTGCACCTTCAAGGCTCGCCCGCTCCCCATTTATACTCTAAAAGTGGGCGTCTCCCCTGGACACTCCGCACCCTTGACAAGCAGGCCAGCCTTGACAAGCATTGACAAGCGTCTCATTGGCCTTCGAGAAATTCCTTGGAGACAGATGCACAAAGAGGTGATTTTTTAAAACTTTCTTAACAAAAGGCACCTTGCTCAAGGCTACAGTTTTGGCACAGAGCTCAGATTTCAGCAAACTGTACCTCTCTCTGCAAATCCAGAAATCGTGAGCTTGCAAAGCGAGGCGATCTGACCAAATCAAACCAGTTTCAAAGCTAGTCTCTGCAATTCCAAATTCTGGGCCTCATTTATAAGGCCATGCGTCACTTTTACGCCGCAGGTGCGTCACTTTTTGTGATGCACCAGCAGCGTAAAATATGCGTAATTTTGCGTCATATCTGCACCACATTGTACCTGTGCCAGGTATAATGTATGCAGGGTGGGCGTTCTCACGTTAGTAAGCCTTGTAGAAGTGACGCAGTGAAATCTATAAGATTACACTGCGCCACTTCTAGGGTGCAAATGCGTCAATATCTTACGCCTGCCTCACAGCAGGCGTAAGAATGATGCAGGCCCTTTCACACGGGGCTTGCCCCATGTGAAAGGTCACATTGCTGGAGTTGCGTCACTTTCGTCACACTCCAGCAATGCATCACTTTTGCGCCTACAGACACGTCAGAAATACTGACGTATCTGTAACTCCTTGCGACATGATGCGTCATACAGTAAATATGACGCATCCATCATGTTGCAAGGAGGGCACACTGAGAAATGACGCATCGCTGCTTTCACGCAGCGATGCATCACTTCTCATAAATAATGCCCTCTGTCTCTAGGAATATCTCATCTGATCGCACTTTAGAACTGATCTGCCTTCAAATGAAAAAATCCTTTCATCTGGAGCCCTCAGACCTTCCCTTCGTATATTTCTTTGCTGTATCTGTGTAATTAAAACATGGTGTATCAGCCACTTGAGCAGCGACTCATCGCGCCTCGCTCTTACGCGCCAAAAATGCCCTCGCTGGCTCTTTAAATGAATACTTGGGTTTCTGACGTTGAGGCCACTTCATTTATGCATTTATTGGAAAGGGCGGGGGATGCAGGCATTACCGACTGGACCCATCGCTTCTTTCAACAACATATGAACACTATCCAGTGGGGGGGCCAGTGCGTCATGGACCCCAGGGCAAGGAAGGAATGGGCCCCCGGCGGCAGTTGAAACTGTAAAATACAGCAATACCAGGGTTTTCATGGGGCCCTGTACCCTGCACAATGTCCTAGTGCGCGGTGCTGTTCAGCATCACGGAGACATCCTTGGCCACTGGGCAGGTTCAAAGAAGAGCCTCGCTTAAGTATGCGAATCAGAAGCAAATTATTTTAATGAACTTGGGGGCAGATTTACAAGCCCCCTGTGCCACCCCTACGTCACTTTTTGTGACGTACAGGTGATGCAGGGGACTCCTCCATATTTACAAGGAGAGGAAAAGCCACCCTGTGGGACTTTTCCTCTCCTTGTAAATATGGCCCCTTCACCTGCAACACTGTGCGTGGAAGGGGCGTTCCATGGTGTTGCTGTGGGTGTTCCCACGCAACACCCATGGAACAAGACACATCTCCAGATTTACGAGAAATCGTAAATCTGGAGATGCGTGTGAATGCTGCGCCATCCTAGAGTTGGTGTAGCGCGGCGCAACGAGGAGAAATGTTTTCAGTTCTCCTCG